>NW_022681454.1:11554810-12803310 GCF_009764315.1 Trachypithecus francoisi | reverse complement strand
CAGGGTCAGTTACATTTCCCCAGACAAGCTGTTCCACGGCCAGACTTCACACCATCCCCTCTGAATCATGTAAATTGCCTTTGCTAAATAATTTACCTCCAGGTAGACAAAATGGGTCCACAGGCTCCCCAAACATTGTGGGACTGGTGCATAATTTACAGAGCACTGCTCAGCCACCCCGTGCAGGGAGAACAACAGGCCTTGGACACCTGCCAGAATCGAGGAGGGCACCAACTGGAAAGGAGGCAAAAAACAGCTCCACCAAAAAGAGGCAAAGGCACCTACTGATACCTGGATTCTTAAGGCCAAAAGCAAGGCAGGAAAATGTGAGGGTCAAACTGCCTCGGGGCACAGGTTGAAGCCTGTGAGGGAGGAGCAGGTAGCTAGCATGCGTGCTGGAAGTCTGAGGAAAATATCATCAATGCTACACTCTTCCTGATTACCAATATCCTGAGGCCTAATTAATCGTGTCCTTTAAAAAAACAGCATTGCCTCTGGTAAGAAGCATGTTTAGTAAATACCCAAGCATTTTAACACAGGCCAGATGGATGTGGAATTCAGATAGGAAGGGCAATTTTCTGTGCCTGGAATACCTTCCTCCACACCCTTTATGCAGTTGACAAATTCCTGCTCCTTTTTCTACAGCTGTCCTCAAGGGTGACCTCCTCCAGGAAGCCTGCCTCACTCTCAGAGGCAGACTAAGGTTTCCTTCTCATGGTGAACTATGTTTTATGTCTCATTTCATTGTATAATAAATGTTGTTTCCCTCCCCTGGACTCTGGGGTCCTTGGTAACAGAGTTTCTTTAAATTTGTAGTCACAGTACATGATTAAATGGTAGCACATTCTATATTCATTGTAGAATGAAAGATGAAACAAACAAGACATGCACCATAACTTACAAGATATTTTCCCCAGAACTGCATGTAGTATTGTTGCTTTAAGGATAAAAATTCATATCCCAAGAGTATGGCAAAATATATATTAAAAAAACAAACATACCAGAAGTTACTCAGCATCTTCAAGAATCATCCCCTTGCTCCATGTCTTAGCCCATTTTCTGTTGCTGTAACAGAATATCACAGATTAGGTAATTTCTAAAGAAAGGAATTTTATTCATCTCACGGTTCTGGAGGCTGGGAGTTCCAAGAGCATGATGCTGGCATCTGGTGAGAGCCTTCTTGCTGTGTCCTAACATGGCAGAGGGTATCACATGATGAGAGGGCAAGAGCACACATACCAGCTCAGGTCTCTCTTCCTCTCTTATGAAGCTGTTGTTCTCATAGCGGAAGCTCCACCCTGATGACCTTATCTAATTCTAATTACCTTGCAAAGATCCCATCTCCAATTGACATATGGATTAGGGAATTGAGTTTCCAACACGAGAAATTTGGGAAACATGTTTAAACGACAGTGCTGCACTTGGATTAATACTTCCCATTTCTAACAACCTGTCAGCTTCAGCTCTTTGAGTTTGGCATCTAATTCATTTTACAGTGCCTGACTCTTAATAGGGTGATTGGGTTCTTGAATCAGACAGATATATTTTTATTGGAAGTTTCCAGCCTTGCCACTTAGAAGCTGTGTGGCCTCAGTTTAGTACTTTAACCTCTCTGATCTTCAGCTTCCTTACTTATAAAACAGGCACAGTAGAAGTATAGAGATATTAATAATGCCTACCCCATTGTAATGTTGTGAATATTAAATGAAATTAGTGTATATAAATATCTTAGTGCAGTGCCTAGAACTTAGTGAGCATTGAGTGAATGTTAGCTATTACTACTGTTTTCACTTTACTCCAAGATGCATTGTCCATTCTGTCACTGCATCTGCTTTCTATATTCTCTACCAGTACACACACCTTCAGTTCAGCCCTGGATTTACTGCCATGTATCCAATACCTCATGATCAGATCCAGAATACATTTGGCAACCACAGGTTCTCTTCTTGTGATTATAACAAATTTCCTCTTCCTGGATGCTTCTCAAGATCAAGAGTGAAGATCTGAGTTATCTTAAGCTATGTTTAGGTTGTCAGTCTGTGGTGCTTTGAACACAACTCCCCCAAAAGACTGCCTCATATAAAGCCCCAGATTATATTAGAGTTACTTGTGTTTGAGCCTAAAGATACAATGGCAGTTAGAATTTAAATGGCATTTACTATGTGCTTGGTACTTTTTTTAAAGTAATTTATACTTAGTACTCAAAACCTAAGAGGTACCAGTATATCTTCATTTGCTTATGAGAAATTGAGGCACAGAGAGGTATCATTTGTATGAGGGTGGGGTGTGTCACACTGTGCTCAGGAGGGCTTGCTAGTTGGAGCTGTAAACTAAGTTTACATCCTTGGGAGAAGAAAAACTTTGTCACTTCTAAAGGGTCTGATTTTTCCCAGTTTTAGACATCAAAGAAGAGGCAGGTTCTGTAATAGAAAATCAAGCCTTGTAAGGCAAGGATTAGATGGGCAGGACCAAGGAATGGTCATCATTCTCTGAGCCCACTCTCTTTAGTTAAGATTTTAATGAATCTAAACATACTTAAAAGAAGGTACGAGAAAACTGGCCCTTGACTCAAGGAAGCTTTTAGACATGGGGCAAGGAAGGGAGATAGGTTGTAGGAAAATTGAGACTACTGTTAGGTACCAGGTATCCATATAATAAAATACCAAGTGGTACCCTCTAGAGTTAATTCTGTTCTGTTATCTGGGAGCCCTGTTAATCATTCTTTCGTGCTTTGGTTGTACCATGGGGAATAAAGGAGTGGATTTAGGTTCACCTTGGACATATGTGTGAAAATAAGATCTGCAGTCTCTGAAACCAGCTTTGTCGGATGCAAAGAGAAAGTGTGTCTCAGGGATAAGAAAGAACTCCCTCCTAACCATGGGGAGCTTCTCCATCTATTGCTAGCCAAGGTGGATGAGGATTTGACTTCATTAAATCACCCAGCACTTGTCTTTACCTGCCCAAAGATGAGTGAGTCCATAGGAGAGTGAAAATGGAGGTCATTTCCAGACAAACCTGGAGGCTTCTATGGGTCAGACAACTGAGGCCCCAAGAGAAGAAAACTAAATAAGTTAAATTCCCTTCATCTGGAAAATAAACATCAAATGGCATGTGATAGTGTGCACTGCATAAGTGAATAAAGAGGTTTAATTCGTTAATTATGGCCTCTAGTTTCTCCATGGTAACAAAGGGCAAGTTGATGAAGAGAAATAATCAGGGCATAAAATACTGTGTCTCATTGGTTTATTTCACTTAATAAAATAATATTTCTCCTTAAGTTCCCAGTCTTGCTTAAAAAAAAAAAGAGAGACAATAGTTTTATCTAAACTCAGTTCAAAACGGATCCATAAAGATTTACTGAGCACCTACTATGACACTGTGTTCAAAACTGGGTTCAGTATGATGGTCTCTGCTCAGAAAGCACAATTCTGACTTCCCCTTGACAGCCCCCAAAACTCACATTCACACACTGTTAAGAAATTTCAGGCCAGGTATGGTGGCTCACACCTGTAATCCCAGCACTTTGGGAGGCCAAGGTGGGTGGAGTACCTGAGGTCAGGAGTTTGAGACCAGCCTGGCCAACGTGGTGAAACACTGTCTCTTTTATACTAAAAGTATAAAAATTAGCTGGGCATGGTGGTTCATGCCTGTAATCCCAGCTACTCAGGAGGATGAGGCAGGAGAATTGCTTGAACCCAGGAGGTGGAGGTTGCAGAGAGCCGAAATCGCACCCAGTGCACTTCAGCCTTTCAGCCTGGGTGACAGAGCGAGATTTGGTCTCAAAAAATAAAACAGAAAGAAATTTTAGATCTCTAGTGGATTCTTAGAAGATATTTTCATTTACAACATTCACCATCAAGAGTCTATGACTTCACTAATATTCACCTATGTTCCTTTGAAAGATTGTGTCTAGCAATCTTCTGTGTTTATGTTAAGCAAATTATATTTATTAAGAAATAGTTTGTTTCTCCATTTTGTATTTAAAATTTCCAATAGGAATTTCTTTCAAGAAATAACCCATGTGTTTTTACTGAGTTAATAGACTTTCAGCCAAAGTGTCTCTGTTCACTCAATAATCATGTGTACAGTAAATACATGCTATGACCCAGGCATTGATTGCCATATTTGGAATACAACAGTGAACAAAATGCTTTAAAAATTCCAAGTCCTTGTGCAGCATTAATTCTAGTTTAAATGTAAAGTCAAAACAAAATTTACCAAGAAAAAGCAAATTACATTGTATATTATGTGATGATTAGTGCTACTGGAAAATGTAATGCAAGGTAAGAAACGGAACCATGAGATGTTAGGGGATAGTAGTGATGAATGTGGGGAAGGAAGATCGTAATTTAAAAGAGTGCTGAGCATAGGTGTATTCGTCCATTTTCACACTGCTGATAAAGATGTACCTGAGACTGGGAAGAAAAAAATGTTTAATCGGACTTACAGTTCCACATGGCTGAGGAGGCCTCAGAATCATGGCAGGAAGTGAAAGGCACTTCTTACATGGTGGTGTCAAGAGAAAATGAGGAAGATACAAAAGTAGAAACCCCTGATAAAACCATCAGATCTCATGAGACTTATTCACTACCATGAGAACAGTATGGGGGAAATCGCCCCCATGATTCAAATTGTCTCCCACTGGGTCCCTCCCACAACACATGGGAATCAAGGGAATACAAATCAACATGAGATTTGAGTGGGGACACAGAGCCAAACCATATAATTCTGCCCCTGGCCCCTCCAAATCTCATGTGCTCACATTTCAAAACCAATTATGCCTTCCCAAGAGTCCCTCAAAGTCTTAACTCATTTCAGCATTAACCCAAAAGTCCACAGTCCAAAGTCTCATCTGAGACAAGGCAAGTCCCTTCCACCTATGAGCCTGTAAAATCAAAAGCAAGCTAATTACTTCCTAGATACAATGGGGATACAGGATTTGTATAAATACAGCCATTCCAAATGGGAGAAACTGGCCAAAACCAAGGGGTCACAAGGTCCATTTCAGTCCAAAGTCCAGTGGGGCAGACAAATTTTAAAGTTCCAAAATTATCTCCTTTGACTCCAGGTCTTACATCCAGGTCACGCTGATGCAAGAGGTGGGTTTCCATGGTCTTCGGCAGCTCTGCCCCTGTGGCTTTGCAGGATATAGCCTCCCTCCCAGCTGCTTTCACAGGCTGGCATTGAGTGTCTGTGGCTTTTCCAGGCAAATGGTGCAAGCTGTCAGTGAATCTACCATTCTGGGATCTGGAAGATGGTGGCCCTCTTCTCACAGCTCCCCTAGGTGGTACCCCAACAGGGACTCTGTGTGGGGGCTCTGACCCCACATTTCCCATCTGCATTGCCCTAGCTGAGGTTCTCCATAAGGACCCTGTCCCTGCAGCAAACTTCTGCCTGGGCATCCAGACATGTCCATACATCTTCTGAAATCTAGGAGGAGGTTCCCAATCCCCACTTCTTGACTTCTGTGGACTTGCAGACAGAACACCATGTAGAAGCTGTCAAACCTTGGGGCCTGCACCCTTTGAAGCCATGGCCCAAGCTCCATGTTGACATCTTTCAGCCACAGCTGGAGTGGGTGGGACATAGGGCACCAAGTTCCTATGATGCACAAAGCATGGGAACCCTGGGCCAGGCCCATGAAACCATTTTTGCATAGGCCTCCTGGCATGTCATGGGAGGGCCTGCCATGAAGACCTCTGACATGTTCTGGAGACATTTTTCCCATTGTCTAGGGGATTAACATTTGGCTCCTCATTACTCACGCAAATTTCTGCAGCTGGCTTGAATTTCTTCTCAGAAAATCAGTTTTTCTTTTCTATCACATTGTCAGCCTGCAAATTTTCTAAACTTTTATGCTCTGCTTCCTTTATAAAGCTGAATGCTTTTAATAGCACCCAAGTCACCTCTTGAATGCCTTGCTGTTTAGAAATTTTTTCCATCAGTTACCCTAAATCATCTCTCTCAAGTTCAAATTTCCACAAATCTCTACATTAGGGGCAAAATGCTGCCAGGGTTCTGCTAAAACGTAACAAGTGTCACCTTTGCTCCACTTCCCAACAAATGCCTCATCTCCATCTGAGACCACCTCAACCTGGACCTTATTTTCAATATTGCTATCAGGCTTTTGGTCAAAGCCATTCCACAAGTCTCTAGAAAGTTACAAATTTTCCACATTTTCCTGTGTTCTTCTGAGCCCTCCAAACTGTTCCAACCTCTGCCTGCTACCCAGTTCCAAAGTTGCTTCCACATTTTCAGGTATCTTTTCAGCAACACCCCACTCCTGGTACCAATTTACTATATTAGCCTGTTTTCATGTTGCTGATAAAGACACATATGAGACTGGGAGGAAAAAAGAGGTTTAATTGGACTTGTAGTTCCACATGGCTGAGGAGGCCTCAGAATCATGGCGTGAAGCAAAAGGCACTTTTTACATGGTGGTGGCAAGAGAAAATGAGGAAGATGCAAAAGCGGAAACCCCGATAAAACCATCATATCTCATAAGACTTATTCACTACCATGAGAACAGTATGGGGGAACTATCCCCATGATTCAAATTATCTCCAACTGGGTCCCTCCCACAACACATGGGAATTATGGGAATACAATTCAAGATAAGATTTGGGTGGGGTCACAGAGCCAAACCATATCAACAGGATTCATGGTGTGCTAGTTAAAGGAGGTAAGAGTAATTCATACAGTATCATTCTAAGGTGAGCATTCTAAGCAAAGGCTAGAAAACCAAAGCATGCCCAGAGTATCTGAGAAACAGTCACTTAATGCAGACTGGACAAAATCCTAGGACAGTCTCAGATGATCCAGAAAGGTAGTGGGGTCAAGGGAAAAAAAAGATGGTGCAAGACCATGTAGGATGTTGGAAAGACACTGGCCTTTACCCCCAAGGAAAATGGAGAGCCTTGGAGAATTTTAAACAAAGGAATGATACAACAAAAATCATTTTTCCTAGCCTGTGTACTTTTATTTAGTCTACCCATCCAGCAGGCTTTTGGGAATGATGAAAACACCTGGAGCAGTTTCCAGGACCCCCTCTGGGCTACAGAAAAGGTGCAAGCACCCAGGTTTGGTGCCAATATTCATTTTACAGAGGAGAAAATGTAAACCAAGAATGGGCAATCAATTACCCTATGGCCATTGCTGAGTTAGGGACAAGCCCAGGACTGGACACAGGGCTCTTTCTCCCCACATTGTGCCATTAACCAAAGTGATTATGCAAGAAGAAACCAGTCTTGGGTACATTAATTTTATGTTTTCAGCTATCCTTGATTAGCCAGGCATCATGTTAAGTGCTTTATAAGCATTATCCCCAAGATACAGGAAATGTTCTTCCTAACTCATAGATGAAGGACTGAGACCCAGAGGGTTTACTGCACTTATCTGAGGCACACATCTTATACATGGAGGAACCAGGGTCCAATGCAGGCCTTCTGCCTGACTACAGAGCCCATTCTTTGTTACTGTAGAGGAATGTTTGTAAAAGAACCAAATTTCATATTGGTTGCATTTCTGCATCTTGTCACTCAGCTGCCTTTTTATGACTCTCACTTTCAATACGTTGACTTGAACTCACAAGTTCCAGAATAAAACTTTTCTAATGGGAAATTAATATCATTACACAAAAGACTCATCAAATGGGCCTCAATCAAGTATTTTTCTAACAGATAGAAAAAAGATCATTTCCCAAAAATAGAGGCCTGTCCTTTAATGCTCAGGTCAAGGTAACCTCCTCTGAGAAGGTTTCTCTGCTCCTGTCACCAACTGGGAAGAAATAACTTGTAATTCCAAGCCTTTACAGCTGTTCATGCACAGTGATAACAATTGTCTTTTACTGAGTCATTACTGTGTGCCAGGTATTTGACCTCCATAATCCCTTAGCTTCTCAGCAGCCCCTTGAGTCAGGTACAGTCATTTTCTGTATCTTAAATGGAGATTTAAGTGAGTTCAGTAATTTGACCAAGATCGCACAGCTATGGAGTGGCAAAGTTTCACTTTAAACAGCCTCAGAAATCATTCTTGTTGCACTTATCACAGGAAACTTGAGCTCAAATCAGATTCCAGAATGCCTTACTTATGAATAAGTTCCAGGAAGGCAGGGAGTTCCTCTCTTCTGGTTACACTGGATCCTCAGCACCTAGGATAATACTGCTCCCAAAGAGGATTCTCAGTGGATATTTTCTGATAGAATAAATGACCTTCCCTCTATAGCTCAAATTCCTAATCCATAAAAAAATGATTCCATGTAAGAATTGAACTACATAACAAAGGAGAAAGTGTTTTATGAGCCACAAGTACCTAAATAATGATTATTCCAAATCTGAGATGCTATGATTTGACCTTTTGTTGCTGTAATGTCTATGCCTAAGAACACGTAAGATGGTGTTTGATGTAACATTGTGTTACTATGTATTCTCATGAACAAATAATCAGGAAGAGAGTTTTGCTTTGGTGATGATATGAAAGGAATAAAATGATTAAACCAGAATAAATATGCATTCCTCAAAGAGGACCTGTGTACTATATCCCATAGGACCTGGCACTTAAAAAAAAAAAAAAGAAGAAGAAGAAGAAAAAGAGTGATTACTTTCAAGAGTCTGAACTTCTTCCTCAAGTTCAGAACTTCAGACCTGCAGGTGTTTCTCCTTCAGAGCCCGTATCGACTGGCAAAACAACTATAAAAATCAATAGATGCTACATGCTGGATGGAAAGAGACTGCAAAACAGAGGATTATCCTCCCTTAGGAAGAGATAAAGAGGAATTGATTGAAGGTGTTCCCGGCCAGTCCTTTCATCAGAGCTTGGGAGAGCTGAGCCCACGGGAGGGCAGGTTGCCACTGTGGCAGCACAGGCAGGGTGCTGGAAATGCTTTCTCCGAGAAGCCTTTTGACTGATAAGGCTGCCAGGGCTATTTTTGAGGCCCAAACTGGCTTTCTGTTGTTCTCCAGGGACTTGGCCTGTTTTCTTTTCCAAAACTGTACTGTTGGACTCCACACTCTCTCCAAGTTATCTCCCTGAAAACCTACTTGGGACAGGGACTCTGGCTCTCACCCTCCAAGCACCCTTATTAATGCCACAGGAGAGATGCACACGGGCCTTTGCTGCCTCCTGTAGGGAAATTCAGATAACTTACAGTGGTCCTGACTTGACAGAGGGCTGATGAACAGCACAGGTTTCTGGTTCCCTAGCCAAGGTTTCTGTCCCCGGTGCCGGGTGGTCTCTGGCTATCTTCTTTCATCCCTGCCATCTCTCCCAGGATGTGAGTGCTGCTCATTTCTGCAGCCTTCTTACTCACTACATCCCTCTCTCCCTTCAGGCTCCATCCTTTCTGAAATCCAAACAGTTCCCCAAACGCTTTAATCAGGTCTTTTTTCAATGGGTACCAGGACTGTTTTAATCAGGTATGGCAAGACATGCAGGCACAGAAATGACAGTCATGAAGGAAGAAGTCCACTCACAGTTCTCATGCCACTCTATGCAAGGCCATGCAGGGAAGCAGCAGGTCTGACCCCTGGGCAGAGGGGAGAAGGGGAACTGGGGGTAAGAGCCTTTGTTGTGGTTTCCAGAGAAATGGGTGAGACAGGGTAAGCATTAGGACTGGGTAGTATGCATAATTTTAGCAGGTTCTAGGGCATGGAGGGTGCCCCTATCTTACTGGTACCTGGCCCTGGGGCGATAAGGGAAATAGTGGCCTGAAGTATAAAATCTCTGTAAAGGAAGAGCTTGGGGTATGGGCTCTGGATTGGTTGGTTTGCATATGAAAGACATGCTCAGAACCAGTTGTTAGTAATCACTAGAAATTAGCTAGTCCAGGGAGGTGCAATCCCACGAATGTCAACAAGGCCTCAAGTTGTCAAACCATCAAAAATACAGAATACAAAGGCATGATCAGTAAAACTCCACACTCTCTCAAGCATCCTAAAAGGGCTGGTCTCAAGTACCTGAGCACTCTGAGGGTTGCAACCCTTTAAAGATTTGCACAACATTTACCTTTAGAAAAAGCTGGGAGTGACAGCAGAGCAGCCACCTCCTCCAGGAAGCCTTCCTTGACCAACCCTTCCCCACCTCGCTGGTGCTGAGTGTCAGATGCTCCTGTTTGTGTTCACATAGTGACTGCTCTGTGCTTGCTGCTATCCAGCCCCGAGTACACATGGTTTAGCAGCCTGTGACTTGTCTGTCACTCCACGAGATGGGAATATCCTCAAGGATAAGGTCAGAATTTGACACAGTGATCAGAACAGTGAGGATGAGTAACAGGAAAATTAGTTTGGAATCTTCTTAAATCTTCTTCCTTACCAAGCAAACCACAATATGTACTCCAGGCTGAATGTTAACAGTCATATCCAGGCCACTGCTAGCCCACACCACATCTCTGCATGAATTCACAAAAGATGCTCCTTCTTCAAATTTACAACAACAACAAAAATGAATCAATATAACTTTGGATAACCTGAAAAACAAACAGCATATCCAAAAACAGAAGTCCAAAATCAAAGTGTCAGCAGGGCTGCCCTGTCTCTGGAGTCTCTAGGGAAGAATCCTTCTTGCCTCTTTCTGGCCTCTGGTGGCTGTCCAGCAATCCTTGACATTCTTTGTCTTATAGAAGCATCACCCCAATCTCTGCCTTGGTCATCACGTGGCTGTCTTCTCTATGTGTCTGTGCCTCTGTGCTTTTTCATGGTGCTCTCCTCTCTGAGTGTCTGTGTCCAAACCTCCTTCATCTGAGTAGCACACCAGCCATTGCATTCCAGCCTGCCCTGATCCACTATGACCTCGTATCAACTTCATTACATCTGCAAAGGCCCTATTTCCAAATAATGTCACTTTCATGGTACTAGGGGTAAGGACTTCAACACATCTCTGTCAAGCGCACAAATCAAACTACAGAACTCTCTCCAGATGTCTTCTCCCACTGGCCAGAGAGAAAGCCACATCCACAAGTCACCTGTGATACTTTTTTTGAAGAAAAATATTCAGAAAAGACTAGGGTACTCACATCTTGATCATCTTGATAAACTACAAAGTTCTTTATTCACTCTGTCTTTTCACTTCCCTCTCATCGACCTCTCTTGTATCTGAATGTACTTTCAGCCACAGCTTACAACAGTACGTCTGTGTCCTTAGAGAATGCCAACCAAGGTCACCGTGAAAAGCAACACAAAGAAACGCTGATCACGTCTCACTTCTTGCCAATATTGCTCTGAAGAAAAAACAACCTGTGCATTCTGTGTTTGAAAAAAGCATCTCAAATAAGTACAACCCAGAAAAACTGCAAGTCCATGTCTTGAGAAACTAGATCTGTCAACTGTTAAACTGTACTGCAGTGAATGTGGCAGAGAGAATGTGGTATGTTTGCCATCTCCATTACCTTTGCCTCGGCACACAAAGACACACTACATTTCCTAGACTCCATCTCTATTAGGTGGAGCCATGACACTGAGTTTGGACAGAGAAATGTGGAGGGATGTGAGGTATGCCTCATTTAAGCCTGGCCAGCCCCTAAGCAATCTTTCCTGTTCTTTTGCCTCTGATCAGTGCAGAGAATCTCATCGATTCCCAAAGGCCCTGGGAAATGGCAGGTCCACTCTATGGACAAAGTGTGGGCCTTTTAATCACTGCCGCATCATAGCAGATCCACACTCCTAGATAGAGACCTATATTGCATTGTGACAGGCTTGAGAACAAGGGTTCAGCCACTGGAATTGGGGGATTGCTCCATACATAAATTAGCAAACCCTAAAGAAATGTGTCCTTTATAGAAGACACAATAGTGTGGCTGAAGTCAAAGGATGAAGTTAATTGGAGGAGATAAGATGAGCATTGTGTAGTTTGGATTTACATAATTACATAGAAAAAGACTAGCAAAGGTAGGGAGACTGGAAAGTTTAAAGCACCTCGTAAAGAAAAAATAAAAGTCATTCAACCCAATAGGGATGTGGTGAAGGTGGAGCAGGTGGGCATGAAGAGCAGTAAATATCCTTAAGCAGCCAAGGACAGGACAGCTGTGAGTTCTAGGAGACAGGAAAGGTAAGCGGAGAAGTTGGGGCTAATGCAACAGGCAAGAGAGAGCCATCAAAGATGACTGAATATGTGAATAAATTGTTAAAAACAACGCACCCAAAAGACAGAACTGCAGGTCGTGTGCTGGATGGATTTGAGGCAGGTGGAGGCAAGAAGTCCCATGAGGAGGCCATTGCAACAGTACAGGTGAGTGATCAAACAGATGTCACCTGAGGCTGGGAACCAGGGGTAAAGAGGAAGGCACGGGGGAGATGATAGCAATAACAACTTGGTCTTGGGGCACCTACTATGAGCCCAGTAATTTATATACAACATATAATTTAATCCTCAAAATTGTATGCAGTAGCACTATGGCCTTATGGGACAGTTGAGGAAACTGAGGCACAAAGAAATTACAAGGCTAGTAAGTTGTTAAACATCTCAGCTTGGACTCAAACTCAGGCATTTGACTCTAGAGTACTCTCTCTTAACCACCATGTGTAGATGAAGGTAGTTAACAAAGAAGAAATTCAGGTGCCCTGACAGACTGATCTCACTGTTAAACCCTCCACAGCCCACCACCCAGCTACAAACTCCTTCTCAGTCCCAAAAAACAATGTGAGTTTCAATGACAGATTCTGAATCATTTGTATTACCTTCAAAGCATCCGCCTGTGATCACATAATACATCCTTTTCAGTAAATGATAAAAATGCAGTAAAAATGCAAATTCTTCCCTGGCCAGGCTGCTCAAGGCCATAAACACAGGTGCACCATTAACTTTGAGCACTGAGCAAGGATTCCAGTTACAAAGCTTCCCCAGAGGAAAAAAAAAAAAACTGCTCTCAAATTAAAGGGAAAGGGGTAACTCTGTTCCTCTGGAGACAGGGAGCAAATAAAATCGAAACTTAGCTCAGAGCTATCTCAGAGGTTGTGTTTCTTAGCCCTGGCTGCACATCAAACTCATTTGTAGAGTTTCCATTAAAAATTAAAATAAATAAATAAATAAATAAAAACCAGCACTCAAGCCTCATGCTTGACCAGCTGAATCAGAATTTGGGGGGTTCAGGCCCAGGCACTGTATGTTTAAAACTCTCTCCTCGGATTCTAATGCAAGGTAAGGGTTGAGAGGCACTGCCCTTGCTGAGCAAAGTAGCTGTTTCTGTGTCATTTGGGTGCCCTCATTCAACTACACGTTTGTCCAAAATGTATTGTGCATCTCTCTGTGCCTGAAGTCGTACTATATTCTGGAGATACAGAAATAAATGACATGATCTTGTCCTCAAGGATTTTAGTGTGGAATGAGTGAAAAAACCAATTATAATGGAGCGTAGGAGTCGGCTAGGTGTTAGGACAGACTGAGGGCAGAATACCAGGGAGGCACAAAAGGAGGCACCCATCTTGGGGATCAGAAAGCACCTTGAACAGGAATCAACACCTCAACTGAGTGTTAAAAGAGGAATAAAACTGAGCCAGCTGAATCCAAAGTGGGAGAAAGCATTCATGGCTGAGAGAACAGCTTGGACAAGAGAAGACAGGCAGGAGGTACAGTAAAAGGAATTTAAGGATTTAAAGAAATTCAGGCCAGCAGAAGCATCCAATGCATTTGAGTGGACCACAAGTGAGGCTAGAGACTGGGGCAGCAGGGGAGTTCCCTGCGACCTGGATCTAGCAAAGGTTACCAGATTTAACACCCTTGAAAAGGTGTCTAGGATCAAAGAAGGAAAGTGTGAAAAAAATATTGAGATGCATAAATGCAAAGTGGATGGTATATTTTGCACATTTATTATACCATTTAGTGTACACTTATAATGCATCAAGCCCTTTTCTGAGCATGTTGTATTCATTCATTCAACAATTTAGCATGTATTTATTGTCCATCTACTGCTATTGGTCAATAATAGCATGGTATAGGCTATTTCCCATATACACAATTGTATAGGCAAATAAGATAACAGTGAACAGTCAAAAATCCCCCTTTACATGGGATGCACATTTTAGTAGAGGAGACAGACAACTGGAAAAACAAGTTAAAATAGTAAATTAGATGCTGATAGCTGTGGTGACAAAAATAAACAGATGAAGAAAATAGCCAGTATTGTAGTGTCTGGTCTTTTGATGGGTCAACCTGTCAAGGCTTCACTCCTCTATAATTCCATCAAGCATTAATCTAGGTGTTACTATGAAAGTATTTTGTAGATGTGATTAAAGTCCATAATCAGTTGGTTTTAAGTAAGGAAGATGATCCTAGATGGTCTGGGTGAGCCTGATTCAAGCAGTTGAAAGGTTTTACGAGTAGAGCTGAGGCTTCCCTGGAGAAGAAATTCCATCTGTGGACTGCAGTGTCAGCTCATACCTGAGAGTTACAGCCCACCCTTCCCCAAGGACCTGACCTGTGGATATTTATCATGCTTAGCCAGCTCCTACAATTGCATAGGCCAATTTCCTGCAGTATATCTCTTAATATGCTTCTATTTCTCTGGTTGAACCCTAACTAATAGGGGGAAGCTGTCATTTTAAACAGGGATGTTGAGATAGACCTCACTAGGAAGGTACCATCTGAGGAGAAACCTAAAGGAGGTGAGTGAATGAGCAGGCGAATATCATGTGAATGCAGGATCAGGGTGTGTGTGTTGGAAGGCGAGATGGCGATTCCAGACAAATCAACAGTAAGCACAAGGGCATTCTTTTATTTAATCCTCACAACAACACTGTGAAGTAGGAACTATATTATTATCAAAAATTGTGAAGGACAAGGCAAAGATATGACATCAACCTAAGTGGTCATCAATGGATGATTAGATAAAGAAAACATGGTTTATATACACAATAGAATACTATATTCAGCCATTTTTTTAAGTTAAATAATGTCTTTTGTGGCAACATGGATAGAACTGGAGGCCATTATCTTAAGTGAAACAAATCAGACACAGAAAGATAAATAAGGCCTGTTCTCGCTTATAAGTGTGTGTGCACATGGACATCTGGTATGGAGCAATAGACAATGGAGACTCAGAAGGGTGTGGGGGTGGGAAGAGGGTAGATGATGAGAAATTACTTCATGGGTACCATGTACATTTTACAGATACCGGATATGCTGAAAGCCCTGACTTTACCACTATGACATCTACTCAGGTAACAAAATTATACTTGTGCCCCTAATTTATACTAATTTAATAAACTTAGCATTAATACATTTAATAAATACATTTTAAAAAATAAATACATAAATATAAATAAAATTGTGAAGGATCTGATATATTCCCCTGCTTGCCAGCTAATAAGTCAAGCTGCCACACACAGATGCTGGCAGAAGATATGAGACTCCTGGGTCAGAAGCAAAGAGGTTATTACTCATGGCACAACAGATGGCATGAACTTCATGTTCATATCAGGTCCCTTTGCTCCACCCAAGTTCCACAGAGACAATGCAGGTGGGCCTGTGTAGATGCTGCACACACTGTGGACTTGTATCACAGCTGAGGAATCTGACCCTAGGAAACCCCTAATCTTATAACCAGGCCACTGGCAAACCTGCTCAACCTTTGTCTCAGAAGAAGACATTATTTTTACTATGTTGGTCAGGAAATAGATCTGCCCTGTCCATGGAGGGAGACGCTACACTAAACTCGTCCAACCCACAGCCCACAGGGCTGCATGTGGCCCAACACATTTTATAAATGTTCTTAAAATATTATGAGTTTTTTTGCAATTTTTTTAGCTCCTCAGCTATAGTTAGTGTTAGTGTATTTCATGTATGGCCCAAGACAATTCTTCTTCTTCCAATGTGATCCAGGGAAACCAAAAAATTGGACACCCCTGTGCTATACCTTCCAAGGCTATGTGCTATACAAATATATTTTAAAAGGCCAGGCATGGTGGCTTACACCTGTATTCTCAACACTGGGTGGCTAGGGAGGGCAGATTGTTTGAGCCCAGGAGTTCAAAACTTGCTTAGGCAACATGGTGAAACCCTGTCTCTACAAAAAACACAAAAATTTGCTGGGTGTGGTGGTGCACAGCTGAAGTCTCAGCTACTCATTTGGCTAATGCAGGAAGATTGTTTGAACCAGTGAGGTCAAGGCTGCAGTGAGCAGTGATCACATCACTGCACTCCAGCCTGGGCAACAGAGTGAGACCCTATCTCCAAAACATATTTTTTAAATAATTTTTTATTTTATATATATATAATAAAATTTATATATAATATATAATATATAATAAAATTTATATGTATTATATATTAAAAATATAATATATAAAAATATATATATACACATACCTAAAAAGCTGGGCCCAGAATAACAGCTGTTCACAGGGGCCAAAAAATGTGAGAAACCTGTGGACAATGATCTCTTGTTTTGCAGATAAGGAAATTATGGCACAGATAGGTTGTGTAACTTTCCTGAAATCACACAGCAAGTAAATGGAGAAGCAGTGATGTATGATCATCTGTTTCCTCCACTAGAACAAAGTGCTATAGCCAGAGATTTGTTTTCTATAAACTGCCAGATATCCAGGGCCTAGAAAAATGTTTGGCACTTAAATTAACATGCAAAAAGTAGATGTAAAATGAATTTTTAAGAATCTGCAGATGCTCACATACAACAGAGAACAGAGCAAGAATGGTCCTTACTCACATGAAGCTTACAGTTCAGATAGAAAGTCAGGCATTAGGCAAATGTTTAAATCAATGATTACAACTGCAATAAGTGCTACAAAGGAGAACATTTAAGAGCATGTATGTTTCTACACCATACTTACATGTGTGGGGGTGAATACATGCACCTATATATATCTCTCAGCCCCCTCAGTTACAGCGAGGAGATGAAAGCAGCTATATAATTTGTCCAAGGAGGGAAGAAAGTAAAACAGGCAAAAATGGAAGTGAGCATGTACAGAATGCTTGGTGCTATTAAATACGTTTTCTTGCCTATTTTCACCACAACTTTGTGACATAAACACACTATTGTATGAATATTATCGCTGTTCCACATATGGGGAAACTGAGTCCTAGAGAAAAGCTATCCTCATTCTTTGCATGCACAAAGAGCTTGGCAAATGAATAATCTCAATGATTGGATTTTAAATACGAGAGGTAAAAGTTTCTGGATGCCTCCAACTTAAAAATGTCCTCCTTCTATTATGCCTGAAGTTTCTTAAGAGACAGAAAGATTATGCTATTCTCATTGAAGAATGAGGTTTAAACTCTAAATAGCCATTCTTACAGTGTCGTTTCTTAAACTTATTTGTAGGAACACACAGATGACAGAGTTCCTTTCCATCACAGTGCAGAGGAACATTTGAAGAGCAAAAGATCATTTTAGCATAAGGAAGGTAAATTTGGTCTACCACGATTATACCTAATAAAGAAGTTAGTTACATTACAGGTAAACTGGCAAGCTCTGTGATCTTAAGAAATCATTTTTTCTTCCCTGAACCACTGTCTCCTCATCTTCCAAAGGAAGAAGTTGAATTAGATGACCTCTGATCTCCCTTTCAGTGCTATTATTCTAGCACAAAAGAAAGGAAGCCCTTGGACTTCTTATTTGTTCATATTTTTCTAAATGTTCTCCTTTCTCCCCAGTATTCCCTTGGGACCATATAAAATAATATTTTCTACAAAAAGCATAAGTGTTACTGGAAAGGGGTCTCAATCAAGACTCCAAGGGAGGGTTCTTGTACTTCACACAAGACAGAACTTGGGGAGAATCTATAGAATGAAGTGAAAGCAAGTTTATTTAAAAAGTAAAGGAATAATACGATGGCTACTCTATACGCAGAGCAGCAGCATGTGCTGCTCGACTGTGTATACTTATTTCTTAATTATATGGTAAACGAGGGGTGGGTTATTCATGAGTTTTCTGGAAAGGGGTGGAGATTTCCCAGAACTGAGGGTTCCTCCCCTTTTTAGACTCCCCTTTTTACCCCTATAGGGTAACATCCGGATAGTGCCATGGCATTTGTAAACTATCATGGTGCTAGTAGGAGTGTCTTTTAGCATGCTAGTGCATTATAATTAAAGTATAATGAGCAGTGAGGATGACCAGAGGTCACTTTCATCGCCATCTTGGTTTCAGCAGGTCTTGTCCAGCTTCTTTATTGCATCCTACTTTATCAGCAGGGTCTTTGGGACCTGTATCTTGTACCCACCTTCTATCTCATCCTGTGACTGAGAATGCCTAAACTCCTGAGAATACAGCCCAGTAGGTCTCAGCCTTATTTTACCCAGCCCCTATTCAAGATGGAGTCACTCTGGTTCAAATGCCTCTGACACAAAAAAAAGGACATCTGTGTTTCTGGCAACACAACTCTGAATTCTTTATAGTTATCTGGCTTTTGTAACACAAAGAAATATTAAACTCCAGAACATCCTGGCAGAAATGATTGGCAATAAATAAGAGGGTCAGTGATGAATGAGATGAGATTGGAGAAGAGGGGCAAGGCACAGATCATGAAGGCTCTTGCAGACTTTCATTAAAATGTTGGATTTTATAGAAAGTGCCATTGGAATTCCAAATAAAGGACTTAAAACTGAGGAACGGCATAACCACTTTGAATTTTCTGAATATCACTCATTGCTGTTTGAAGAACAGAATCAAAGAAAACAGAATTAGAAGTGGAAAAAACAGCTTGGAAATGAACACCATAGTCCAGAGGAGAAATGATGGTGATTTGGACTAGTGACATAAATGAACCTAAACAGAAGTGGGCACACACCAAGGTGAATTAACAGGACTTGGAAGATGAATTAACAGGACTTGGTATTAAATTTAGTGTAAAGAATAAGGGATAAGGAAGTATCAGGAACAACTCTCAGCTTTCAGACATAAACAACTGGTCATTTACTGAGCTGGGGAGGCCTTGGAGAGAAGCATATGTGGAGGAAAAAGCATAATTTCTGTTTTGAACATGTTCATTTTGAGTTGTCTGGAATATATTTAAGAAGAGTTGCTGAGATACTATTGAAATGTGAGCCTAGATACAAGACAAGAGAGAGGCTAGATGATGCAGACTGAACTGGGGAATTTTGGTATAATAGAGGTTTTGATGCCATGTAAGTAAATAGGACTGTTAGAGGAGAGTGTGGACCAAGAAGAGAAAAGGCCTAGGACTGTTCCTCGATGTATTCCAACATACAGAGATAGTAAGGAGCAAACTGAACCATCAGAAAAAGGCTCAGAAGGGGCTTCCAGGCAGCTAGCAAGAACACCTGGAGAGACTGAAGTCACAGAGCCCCAATAAGATAGCATTTCAAGAAGAAAAGAGTATTCGATTCGAAAACAGCTTCATTATATGAAACTAGAAAGTTACACCAGTTTCTGCACTATGGAATCCATTTGGTGTCTTAAAATGGGGAGGGATAGAGATGGATGCGGGAAGTGGTGGGATCCACACTGAAATGGGTGGAGAAGAGCTTTGGAGGTAAGTAGGTGGAGACAGCTTGTCTAGACATATCTTACAAGAATCCTGAAAATGAAATGAAGAAGAGACTTGGGTGGCACCTAGAGAGCAACTAGAGGGTCAAGAGATGTTTGAAGGCTCCCAGGAAGAATCCAAAAATAAATGACAAATTGAGGGAATGCAGAAAGGCAGAAGTAAACAAAAGTGAAAACCAGTGGAAGAGGATGAGATCCAGGCATCAGAATTTAGAGCACACTTGGAAAGATTTGCCTCAGAGGAGCAACACAGGAAAGTTCAGAGAGGGGATGGAAACAGGTGAGGATTGTGTGTTGATCTACCAGTAGGGGAGGAGGGGTTAACAACGTCCACATTTGCATTATCTTTACATCTGCAGAATTGTTCACATTCACCACCTCAATTGATCCTACAGTGTAAAGCCTGATGTCTTATTCCGACTATATATGTAAGAAAACTGAAGTTCAAATTGCTCTCAGTGATCTGCATGAAATCTTATAAAATGTTAATAACAGAACTAAGATTCAAATGTAAATCTTTGGTCTCTAAATACAGATCTCTCCCTCCCCTTCTTTCTCTTTCTCTCTCTTTCGCTGTCGGTCCTGCTCTCTCTCTCTCTCAATCTCTCTCCACACCCCCCATCATCTCTGTATCTCTATCTCTCCATCTCTCTCTCTATCTCCGACTCCGTCTTCTCTTTCTTTCTTCTTCTTCCCTTCCCTGCCATTTCTTTTTAGAATACCAGTCAGGTTCTTTAGCAAAATCAATCTTGGAATTAGTTGGAATTAGTGTACTGAAACCCTTCAGCACACACTTCTCAGCCTAGATTTTACATGCTATCAAAGAACAGATTCACTAGCAGATTAAAGCTGTTTGAAGCCTTCTTGAGTTTTATGCGTCAGTTGTTTGTAGTTAGGGACCTCTCCAGTTCTGGATTTTAAAATATGCTTTCTTTTTTTCTTTTCAATTTTGTGGACAATTTTCATTAAAGCCCTGTTATCCCTCTGGATTTCTCCAATATAACTACTTTGGAGGTTAAAGAATGTATTTGCCAAGGTTGGATGCCAACTGGAGCTTCCAAAGTTCAAGGCTTCATCCTAAATTGCAAACTTGTCTATGGTTCAAATTCATTGACACCTGACATCAAAATCAACATGTTCCGTTTCAAAGAAAAGCGACTTCAAATGGCCTTTAAGAAAAGGATCTTAAGCAGTGGGCATTAAATAATTCATCCAAATATTTTTCATGAGCATAAACATGTAGATGAATAAGAATCATTTCGGTTACATTTTACTTGAAGTCCACCAGGAAATAAATAAAGGGTTTGAAAGCTAGTCTGAAATTTCATAAGCTCTAAATACATTAATTTCCAACCACCTCATTAGAATAAAATAATACATTAGTCCAACTCACTTTGGGTGTTCAAGTAGAAAACTTTGGTACAAATAAATTATTTGTATGAAAAGATATTTGCTTCATTGCACTAAACAGTACACTTGTGGCCAAAGCTTTAACAATGCTCCCAGCCACTTCTAATGACATGCACTAACACCACACTGTTGTTTAAATAAAGATAGAGGGCTATTATCAGTACTGGGAATTGCCAAGCAGAGGGGAACGAGCATGCACGAATTCAGAGTTTCAATCCTGGATCTGCCATATTCTAGCTGTCTGCCTTTGTGCATGTTATTTAACCTCAATGAATCTTTTTTTGTTTGTTTTCTTTAAAAAGAATGATAAATATAAGAAAGATTATCAGGCCGGGGATGGTGACTCACGTCTGTAATCCTAGCAGTTTTGGGAGGCTGAGGCAGGTGGATCACCTGAAGTCAGGAGTTCGAGACCAGCCTAGTTAACATGGTGAAACCCCATCTCTTACAAACATACAAAAATTAGCTGGGCATGATGGCAGCCCCTGTAATCCCAGCTACTCCAGAGGCTGAGGCAGGTGAATCACTTGAACTCGGGAGGTGGAGGTTACAGTGAACCGAGATGGCAACATTGCACTCCGGCCTGGGTGACAAGCGCAAAACTCCATCTCAAAAAAAAAAAGGAAGAAAGAAAAATTGTCTTCAGATTGTTGTAAGCGTTACTTATGTGAAAGTGTCTAGTACTTGGCATAAAAATCAACGCTTTCTGTGTCTAAGAAAAGGAACTTCAATTGGTCTTTAGGAAAATGCATCCAGTAAGCTCTAGATGTTATTTTCCCCAAACCCATTGCTTCTCTGCATCCGCGTGTTGCTGCTGAGTCAGTTTTAGACTCTGAATTGTTTTCTGTGTGAAGCAGCTGGCTTGGTAAGGCAGCATTTCCCATTGTCTCTTGTTGTCTATGCCTATGCTCCATTCCCTTCTCCAGGTACCTGGATTGGATGTGCAGAGTTTTACACAACAGAAAGAGAACCCCAAGATCACACTGTCTTTCCTACTTTATTTACAAATGGGGAAACTAAGTTCTGAATAATGGAAGTAACTAGTTCAATGTGCCTCAGCCAATTAGCATAATTTCTTAATGCTATATTTCCATGACTAAATTTAAGGTGAAGGGGACATACTGTGCAATGCATCACACATCCTTTGAAATCTAAGCAAGTTCACAGGACAGAACAGGGAATGATTAGAGAGCTTATTTGGTGGAAAACAGCCAATATCTGATCATCGTTCAATGCTTATTAAATTTCCCTTCAGCACAAACCACTGCTGGAGGTGCTGAACACAGTGGCTTAAAATAAACACAGTCATAAGTCTGGGAGAGCTGACAAATATCTAATAACTAAAACACCAATGAGAATAAATGATGCAGCAAAGTCAACATGACCTACCTGAAGAATCCAATTAGAATGTTATTGTAAATTGCACGTATTTGTTTTCTTTTAAAAAGAGAGGAGTAATTTTAATCATCAACTAAACAAATTTTTTTTATACCTAGTCCTGCACAGAGTATTGTAGGAGAATCAGAAAATAAACTAAAATTATATAGCATTGCCAGTGACTTCAAGGACTTTATGATTAGCTGAAAAGATAAAACATAGTCTTAAAAGCTAGTTAACAATGCAGTAGATACTAACCAGATGGTCATCAAAGTGAATTGCAGGAGAGTCTGTGTGGGTTATTCAATCAACAAACTAGATAGATAGATAGATAGATAGATAGATAGATAGATAGATAGATAGTTTGTCTTTTAAATGATCTTTCATAAATCTTTCAGGTTTTAAACAGAAGCTAAATAATAGACAATTTAACAACAACAGAAACATAGTTAACATTTCTTGGACAACCATCATGTGTCAAACACTGTGCTCATGAATTTATGTTAGCTCATATGTTGCCTTATTTAATCCTCACACCAGCCCTATATGGTGGGCTATGGTAAATACTATATAAGGTAATACATATACTATAAATATTATATATAAGGTATATACTATTATTTTACCTATTATACAGATGAGAAAACCAAGGTTCAGAGAAGTGCTCCAGGTCACACAACTGATAAGCATTAATGTGGAATTCTAGCTCAAATCTGCTGATCCGAGTACTAGTCTCCCAATGGGGCCCTTCCATTTCATGGATGAAAGAAACTATGTGCTTTGATGACCCAGTGACTAGGTAGCAAAATTGGCATGTGATCATGCCTATCTATATCTATATCTATACACACACACACACACACACATATATATATATATATATACCAGCTACACTGTGCAGGGACCTGTATTAAGCCCTGGATATATAAGGAATTAAAACGTATGACCTTTGTTTTTAAGATGATCATACTCTGTTGAGAGATGTCAAGTAAATGGACAATTAGGATACGGGTTACAATGATAGGAATAATGCATAAGATGTTAACAGTAGCACAGAAGAGGGCCACCTACCACCACCAACTGGGGAAATTAGGGGGGCCTCATGGAAGAAGTGACTTACTAAATGCTGAGCAGTAATATTTTGAAAGATCTCAGACAGGAGCAAGAGACTGCTACATGCATGAGCTTCACGGGGAGAAAGCAGCATTTAGAACAATGTCAAATTCTCAGATTTGAAAAGCCACTTTTCTAGGGAGAAAACTTTTGAGGGTTCGGTTGGCTGGTTGTGTTTGAGAAAACTTCAAAATCTTACCTTTACATATCTAAAGAAAAATTGATTAATGCAGAGCATAGACTTTATACCATAAACCTCAGGGTAGGGAAGAATGAACAATGACAGAACAGCTTTCCTGCCCTATAGGAGGTACAGGTCTAACCAACTTGAGAGAGGAGGAAGATATGTCATGTGTAGACCCGGAAATCCCGAACAAGAGCATGATCACAGGTCACGGCAGCAGACGCTGCCTCCACAATAAGAAGGCAGCCACCAGAAAGGCCCGGGGCCAGCAGGTGCCCTCCTCAATGCCTGGGAGAAACATCACCCCCTGGCAGCTTAGATCACCTTGGAGGAAAGGGTAGAAAATAGTCTTTTTTTTTTTTTTTTTCTTTTTGAGACGGAGTCTCACTCTGTCGCCCAGGCGGGAGTGCAGTGGCGCGATCTCCGCTCACTGCAAGCTCCACCGCCTCCCGGGTTAAGGCCATTCTCCTGCCTCAGCCTTCCTAGAAGCTGGGACTACAGGCGCCTGCCACCACGCCCGGCTAATTTTTTTGTATTTTTCAGTAGAGACGGGGTTTCACCGTGTTCGCCAGGATGATCTCGATCTCCTGACTTTGTGATCCGCCCGCCTCGGCCTCTCAAAGTGCTGGGATTATAGGCGTGAGCCACCGTGCCCGGCCGAGAATAGAGTCTTAAATGGGCCAAGCTGACATTCTTAATTGACTGTGCTGAAATCCAGAAGTGACTGGGTTGCCATGAAATGACAAGTTATTTTTTTCACCATGAGCAGAAACAGGGATTTCTGAGATAATTAGAAATAAAGAAATGGGGGGACACTGAAGAATGTAGAGAAAGGAGAATTACATTCTTGCATACATGACTGGTACAAGCTGACACCCCAGTCAGGGCTATCCAAGTGATGAACCAAGGGCATGAACACGGTGTGTGCTCAAAGCACTTTGGTATTACTGGGGCACCAGGTCCCCACCTGCAAACATCAGCGGAGGTGGTGAGGGCTTGCTGTAAAGGAACTCAGATTTTATCCTGAAAGTCGTGGGAAGCTACTGAAGGGTGCAAACCAGGGAAAGTCACATCAGATCTGCTTTTAGAACACCTCTCATGTGGCTGTGTGTGCAGAGGGAAGCTCAAGGGAAAGCCAGGTGGAGAAAGCCTTTGGGGAGGAAGTGAGACATGCACTGAGCTTTGAGAGAAGGGTGTATGGATTGGTGAAGGTAACTGGGATAACTCAAGCAAAGGCACAGAGTGGAGAGTTCACGTAAAATGTCCCAGAAAGAAGGTAGTCATGGAATAACCAAAGCCATCAATGCAAAGAAGGAAGTAAAGGAAAGGGATGGAGTATTTGCCACAAGGTTCTCTTTACTCTGCATCTTGAAAGTCAGAAAACTCAAATCCAGGGTTGGCAAACTATTGTTTCTATAAATGAAGTTTTATTGAAACAGAGCCACTTCCATCCATTTCTGTATTGTCTATTGCTGCTTTCACCACAAGGGCAGAGTTGAGCATTTGCAACGGAGACTGAATGGCCTGTGAAGTCAAAAATGTTTATTATCTTGCCCTTTACAGAAAAAGCTTGTTGACTCCTGCTTTAGATCCACAGTTTCAATGATCACATGCCAATTTTGCTACCTAGTCACTGGGTCATCAAAGCACATAGTTTCTTTCATCCATGAAATGGAAAGCCCCCACTAGGAGACCGGTACTCAGGTGAGCAGATTTGAGCTAGAATTCCACATTAACGCTTATCAGTTGTGTGACCTGGAGCACTTCTCTGAACCTTGGTTTTCTCATCTGTATAATAGGTAAAATAATAGTATATACCTTATATATAATATTTATAGTATATGTATTTACCATATATAGTATTTACCATAGCCCACCATATAGGGCTGGTGTGAGGATTAAATAAGGCAACACATGAGCTAACATAAATTCATGAGCACAGTGTTTGACACATGATGGTTGTCCAAGAAATGTTAACTATGTTTCTGTTGTTGTTAAATTGTCTATTATTTAGCTTCTGTTTAAAATCTGAGAGATTTATGAAAGATCACTTAAAGGACAAGCCATCTACCTTTTCTCCTAGGAAAACATTCTTCATGTTTCCCAGAACCCACCAGCATTACAGCCATCTAGAGTAATTGTTAAAAAATGGAGATTTCTAGGCCCACCTAAGACCTACTGAATCAAACCTCCTGAGGTTAGGGCCCAGGAACATACAATGTACGAGCTCCCTCGGTGATTCCTATGCACAGCAAAGTTTGAGAACTATCACTCTGATTCTGCACTTCTCAAATTGGGAAATGGAGCATTTCCCAAAGGAAAACATAGGTCCCTGTTGGTACCCTCCAGTTGTGATATTTTATGTTAGTTTTAATGAATACAAGAAATTGAACATAATCTGGAATTTAACATTTCATGGATACTAGAGCTTAGTATGAGAATGAAAAATGTGGCCGGGCACCTATAATCCCAGCACTGTGGGAGGCTGAGGCGGGCAGATCATGAGGTCAGGAGATCAAGACCATCCTGGCCAACATAGTGAAACCCCATTTCTACTAAAAGTGTAAAAACTAGCTGGGTATAATGGCATACACCTGTAGTCCCAGCTTCTTGGGAGGTTGAGGCAGGAGAATCACTTGAAGCCAGGAGGTGGAATTTGCAGTGAGCCAAGATCATGCCACCACACTCCAGCCTGGCAACAGAGAGAGATTCCATCTCAAAAGAAAAGAAAAGAAAAAAAGAAACAAAATATGTATTTGGTTTTAAAATTTAGTCTATTAATATACTAAAATTTAGTATATTAAATTTTAGAAAAAGTAGTAGTGTTGCACAACTATGAACAAACTAGTGACAGTAGTCCTAGAATGACACAATTATGGGGAAACTGACAAGAGAATCTCCCCATGTACTGGAACTTTATTAAA
This sequence comes from Trachypithecus francoisi, assembly GCF_009764315.1. Lineage (NCBI taxonomy): Eukaryota > Metazoa > Chordata > Mammalia > Primates > Cercopithecidae > Trachypithecus > Trachypithecus francoisi. Next base: position 12,776,852 of record NW_022681454.1, on the reverse strand, counting down.
CCATAGCAAGAGCATGGTACACTTTCCCAAACCATCTATTTTACTCAGAGATTTACAGGAAAACTTTATTTTTATATGAAAACATGCAGAGGTCTATTAAGGAGAAGAATGTAAAGTGTATGTGAATTTTGGACTGGAAATACAAGATTTCAAAGGAAATGTGTGCTGCTCCTTCAGATTTACCCATCTCTTCAGCTTCTTAAAGCCATACCACATATAAATACTGTATCCTCTATTGTGAGCAGGCTTGGACAAAAATGTTTGATCAAAAGCATACGTGGACTTCCAACTTTAACCCTAATCTCCCCTCCCAATAGGGCTATGCCTGGACCTAACCGACTCTGCCCTAGCCAAAATCACCGTCTCTGAGCTAGGCTTTCATCTTAACATACCAGGAGGTTATCAAGAGACAGGACCTCAAGCAGTCTAATGAAATATATCACTGCTTTTGCAGAATGTAAGGATCTTATTAGAAACTGTGCTCTATCACAGATGGAGATAGAGACATAAAAAACACTCCAAAAAATCAATGAATCCAGGAGCTGGTTTTTTGAAAAGATCAACAAAATTGATAGACTGCTAGCAAGACTAATAAAGAAGAAAAGAGAGAAGAATCAAATAGACACAATAAAAAAAGATAAAGGGGATATCACCACCGACCCCACAGAAATACAAACAACCATCAGAGAATACTATAAACACCTCTACACAAATCAACTAGAAAACCTAGAAGAAATGGATAATTTCCTGGACACTTACACTCTCCCAAGACTAAACAGGAAGAAATTGAATCCCTGAATAGACCAATAGCAGACTCTGAAATTGAGGCAATAATTAATAGCCTACCAACCAAAAAAAGCCCAGGACCAGACGGATTCACAGCCAAATTCTACCAGAGGTACAAGGAGGAGATGGTACCATTCCTTCTGAAACTATTCCAATCAATAGAAAAAGAGGGAATCCTCCCTAACTCATTTTACGAGGCCAACATCATCCTGATACCAAAGCCTCATGGAGATATAACAAAAAAAGAGAATTTTAGACCAATATCCCTGATGAACATCGATGCAAAAATCCTCAATAAAATACTGGCAAACCGAATCCAACAGCACATCAAAAAGCTTATCCACCATGATCAAGTGGGCTTCATCCCTGGGATGCAAGACTGGTTCAACATACGCAAATCAATAAATGTAATCCAGCATATAAACAGAACCAAAGACAAAAACCACATGATTATCTCAATAGATGCAGAAAAGGCCTTTGACAAAATTCAACAGTCCTTCATGCTAAAAACTCTCAATAAATTCGGTATTGATGGAACGTACCTGAAAATAATAAGAGCTATTTACGACAAACCCACAGCCAATATCATACTGAATGGGCAAAAACTGGAAAAATTCCCTTTGAAAACTGGCAAAAGACAGGGATGCCCTCTCTCACCACTCCTATTCAACATAGTGTTGGAAGTTCTGGCTAGGGTAATCAGGCAAGAGAAAGAAATCAAGGGTATTCAGTTAGGAAAAGAAGAAGTCAAATTGTCCCTCTTTGCAGATGACATGATTGTATATTTAGAAAACCCCATCATCTCAGCCCAAAATCTCCATAAGCCGATAAGCAACTTCAGCAAAGTCTCAGGATACAAAACTAATGTGCAAAAATCACAAGCATTCTTATGCACCAGTAACAGACAAACAGAGAGCCAAATCATGAATGAACTTCCATTCACAATTGCTTCAGAGAGAATAAAATACCTAGAAATCCAACTTACAAGGGATGTAAAGGACCTCTTCAAGGAGAACTACAAACCACTGCTCAGCGAAATCAAAGAGGACACAAACAAATGGAAGAACATACCATGCTCATCGATAGGAAGAATTAATATTGTGAAAATGGCCACACTGCCCAAGGTAATTTATAGATTTAATGCCATCCACATTAAGCTACCAATGAGTTTCTTCACAGAATTGGAAAAAACTGCTTTAAAGTTCATATGCAACCAAAAAAGACCCCGCATTGCCAGGACAAACCTAAGCCAAAAGAACAAAGCTGGAGGCATCATGCTACCTGACTTCAAACTACACTACAAGGCTACAGTAACCAAAACAGCATGGTACTGGTAGCAAAACAGAGATATAGACCAATGGAACAGAACAGAGGCCTCAAAAATAACCCCACACATCTACAGTCATCTAATCTTTGACAAACCTGAGAAAAACAAGAAATGGGGAAAGGATTCCCTATTTAATAAATGGTGCTGGGAAAATTGGCTAGCCATAAGTAGAAAGCTGAAACTGGATCCTTTCCTTACTCCTTATATGAAAATTAATTCAAGATGGATTGGAGACTTCAATGTTAGACCTAAAACCATAAAAACCCTAGAAGAAAACCTAGGTAATACCATTTAGGACATAGGTATGGGCAAGGGCTTCATGTATAAAACACCAAAAGCAATGGCAACAAAAGCCAAAATTGACAAATGGGATCTAATTAAACTAATTATCCACCATGGCAAATCATGCCACCACATTCCAGCCTGGCAACAGAGAGAGATTCCATCTCAAAAGAAAAGAAAAGAAAAAAAGAAACAAAATATGTATTTGGTTTTAAAATTTAGTCTATTAATATACTAAAATTTAATATATTAAATTTTAGAAAAAGTAGTAGTGTTGCATAACTATGAACAAACTAGTGACAGTAGTCCTAGAATGACACAATTATGGGGAAACTGACAAGAGAATCTCCCCATGTGCTGGAACTTTATTAAACCATAGCAAGAGCATGGTACACTTTCCCAAACCATCTATTTTACTCAGAGATTTACAGGAAAACTTTATTTTTCCTGTAAATAAGTGATATATTTTCCTGTAAATAAGATATATATTTCCTGTAAAGCAGTGATATATTTCATTAGACTGCTTGAGGTCCTGTCTCTTGATAACCTCCTGCTATGTTAAGATGAAAGCCTAGCTCAGAGACGGTGATTTTGGCTAGGGCAGAGTTGGTTAGGTCCAGGCACAGCCCTATTGGGAGGGGAGATTAGGGTTAAAGTTGGAAGTCCACGTATGCTTTTGATCAAACATTTTTGTCCAAGCCTGCTCACAATACAGGATACAGTATTTATATGTGGTATGGCTTTAAGAAGCTGAAGAAATGGGGTTTCACTATGTTGGCCAGGATGGTCTTGATCTCCTGACCTCATGATCTGCCCGCCTCAGCCTCCCACAGTGCTGGGATTATAGGTGCCCGGCCACATTTTTCATTCTCATACTAAGCTCTATTTCCATGAAATGTTAAATTCCTGCACAGTAAAAGAAACTACCATCAGAGTGAACAGGCAACCTACAGAATGGGAGAAAATTTCTGCAATCTGCTCATCTGACAAAGGGCTAATATCCAGAACCTATAAAGAACTCAATCAAATTTACAAGAAAAAAACAAACAACCCCATCAAAAAGTGGGCAAAGGATATGAACAGACACTGCTCAAAAGAAGACATTCATACAGCCAACAGACACATGAAAAAATGCTCATCACCACTTGCCATCAGAGAAATGCAAATCAAAACCACAATGAGATACCATCTCACACCAGTTAGAATGGTAATCATTAAAAAGTCAGGAAACAACAGGTGTTGGAGAGGATGTGGAGAAATAGGAACACTTTTACACTGTTAGTGGGACTGTAAACTAGTTCAACCATTGTGGAAAACAGTGTGGCGATTCCTCAAGGATCTAGAACTAGAAATATCATTTGACCCAGCCATCCCATTACTGGGGATATACCCAAAGGATTATAAATCATGATGCTACAAAGACACATGAACGCTTATGTTTATTGCAGCACTATTCACAATAGCAAAGACTTGGAATCAACCCAAATGTCCATCAATGACAGACTGGATTAAGAAAATGTGGCACATATACACCATGGAATACTATGCAGCCATAAAAAAGGATGAGTTCGTGTCATTTGTAGGGACATGGATGCAGCTGGAAACCACCATTCTCAGCTAACTACCACAAAAACAGAAAATCAAACATTGCATATTCTCACTCATAGGTGGGAACTGAACAATGAGATCACTTGGACACAGGAAGGGGAACATCACATACCCGGTCCTATTGTTGGGGGAGGGGGGGAGGGATAGCATTAGGAGATATACCTCATGTAAATGACGAGTTAATGGGTGCAGCACACCAACATGGCCCATGTATACATACGTAACAAACCTGCACGCTGTGCACATGTACCCTAGAACTTAAAGTATAATAAAAAATAAAAATAAAAATAAAAAATAAAAAAAAGAAATTGTGCTCTGTCATTCAGTGATAAATTTGAATATGTTTTGCATGAAAAACCCCATGAGGGAATTTCCTTTATAATTCACTTATGAGGGGTAACTTGGTCACCCTGAAGGACTGGTATATTCCTTGCTGAACTTCAAAGTACTATGTGTATTAACATGTATATCATATTACACGTTACATTGAAGGTAAATACACACAGGTGCATAAGAAATGCTCCACTCTCCTTATCTCCACCTTTGCCATCAGCAAACATAGACAACAACCTCCAAGTGTCTCCAGTGACCCTGAGGACCTGGAAAACCGTCACACAGCAGAGACTCTTGGTAGACTGTGGCTAACACTGGGTGTTGTTTACCCGTGTCTGCACCCACACAACTCCAGTTTAATTAAGGTATCCACTCCAGTACTGGCCTCAGATTATGATTATTTTAAGCCAAATGGCACATGACATTATCCTGTCTCTAGAGTGAGCATGTGACCTAAGTAAGCTCTGTCAGTGTGCTTAAGGCAAAGGTTTCTCTATCTCCTGGCTGCCCCTCCTTCCTTTCTCCTCTTTTCTTCTTCTACCTCTCTCCCCCTCCTTCTCTTCTTCCTCCACCTCCTCCTCCTCTTTATTCCTCCTCCTGACACCTGCTTCTCCAGCTTCTCTTACTCCTTCTCCTCCTCTTCCTTCTCCTTCTTCCTCCTCCCTGTCCTCCTCCTCCTCCTTCTTCTCCCTCTCTTTCTCTCTATCTCCTGCTCTCTCTTCTTCTTCTTTCCCTCTCTTCTTCTCTCTTCTGTCTTTCTCTCTCTCTCTCTCTCTCTTTCTCTCAATCCCTCCCACCATCCCCCATGTCCATGGAAGATTGTATGGATCTTGAAGGGACCAATTAGGTAAAAAAAATAAAACACCATAACATACAAGAAGAAAAAAGGTAAGAGAATCACAGAAAACAGCCAAATCTCTCGGTTCCATGCTCAAGACCCATCTTAATTCTGGCCTTCCTGTTCAATGGGATATTTTTGTTGTTGTTTTAGCCATGTTGAGTTTCTATTACAGCCACCAGCACTCTAACTGGTACACAGATCTGCAGTAAATGTCTCTCCCGGGAACTAATGCCATTGAAAGTTACTAAAAAATAAATAAAAAAGAAAATCCCCCAACCAAGGATCCTCTGCAGATCTCCTGGGACAGATTATTGCAATCTGTATTTTTGTCATAACCAATTCCTTATTCCTGCCCAGAGTTCACATGAACCATCTCCCAAGCCTGCCAGAAGAGCTATACTGACAGATTGTGTGCATATTAGGTATGAGTCCAAGGAACCAAAGTCATCCCTTCTAAACCAAAAATACCTCTTTCACTGACCTTGCTTTGGTGGTAAACATTCCCACCTAATACATCATTGGATGAAACTAATGAATGTTTCTGTGAAAAGAGCAATGTAAGAACTCTGGGCCGGGCGCGGTGGCTCAAGCCTGTAATCCCAGCACTTTGGGAGGCCGAGACGGGTGGATCACGAGGTCAGGAGATCGAGACCATCCTGGCTAACACGGTGAAACCCCGTCTCTACTAAAAAAATACAAAAAATTAGCCGGGCGATGTGGCGGGCGCCTGTAGTCCCAGCTACTCGGGAGGCTGAGGCGAGAGAATGGCATAAACCCAGGAGGCGGAGCTTGCAGTGAGCTGAGATCCGGCCACTGCACTCCAGCCTGGGCGACAGAGCGAGACTCCGTCTCAAAAAAAAAAAAAAAAAAAAAAAAAAAGAACTCTGTAGTCATGAGGAGGCAGCAAGAACTGTGGTATTTCCAACGTCACATGATGATAGGCTGATGAGGTGGAAGCCAGCATGCTGGGGCAGGTGGGAAGGGCTTAAAGACTGAAAGGAAAGAGGAAAGGGGCTGAAATTTGTATGACCTCTGTGTGAAGGAGGACACACATTCCAGGGTCAGAGTGGCAGCATGGAGAAAGCCGTGCTCACATGACCAGATGCACATCCGTCCAGTCCTGGGTCTGATGCTGTAACAGCAGCCAGAATTCACCCAGGACCTGTCCTCCCTGGATCTGAAAATATGGAAGAGAAGAAAATATGGGAAAAGGCAAGTCTAGAGGATGCACTTTGACAAGGAGAATTTGGAGCTCCTGGGGTTGGAGTCCCCATTATCAGGGCAGAGGCCTCAGGAAGGACAGAATCGCCATGAAAGTTGGCCCTGGTGCAAGAGAAAGAGAGCTGGACTTAGATTCAGGAGATCTAGCTCTAAACTCGGGATCTGCCACTTAGTAGCTACATGATCTTGGACAAGTGTCCTTAACCAAGTCTTTAAAGCTTCAATTTCCTCATCTATAAAAGCCATAGAGTTGTTGTGGAGATTTGATGAGCCTCCTTAGTGATTTCAGGCACAATATATAAATATAGCAGACTCAGTGAAAAGCCAGCCAAGGCAGTGGGATGTATTTGGTCCATGTGCCAAGGTTGCTGCCCCCTCGTCTAGTCACTCTCCTTCTGACATGTCCTCCAGCTATCCTTCCCAGGCCTTATTAGTTGACCTTCATAAAACATCATCTCTCAGTGTTTTCTCCTTCTACCTTAGCTTTTGAATTACTATCACGCTTAGCTTAGTCCCTTTATTAAAATTTGCTAAGAAAAAAAAAATACTACCCCCCAGTCAGGGATCCTCTGTAGATCTCCCGGGACAGATTCTTGCAATTTGCTTAGAAAGACAGATTCTTGCAAGTGCATAGACAGCACTCGCTACTTTCTAAGTTATTGTTTAAGAAATATATTGGCCGGGCGCGGTGGCTCAAGCCTGTAATCCCAGCACTTTGGGAGGCTGAGACGGGCGGATCACGAGGTCAGGAGATCGAGACCATCCTGGCTAACATGGTGAAACCCCGTCTCTACTAAAAAAATGCAAAAAACTAGCCAGGCGAGATGGCGGGCGCCTGTAGTCCCAACTATTCGGGAGGCTGAGGCAGGAGAATGTCGTAAACCCGGGAGGTGGAGCTTGCAGTGAGCTGAGATCCGGCCACTGCACTCCAGCCTGGGCGACAGAGCGAGACTCTGTCTCAAAAAAAAAAAAAAAAAGAAATATAAACATAAATACAAATCCCATGCTAGACGATGAGCTCCCCGAGGGGGCATGATGCATGATGAGGCCCAGGTGGGATTTACCCAGCTTTACCCACATGTTCTGCACATGACAGGTTCTTGTTAATGACCTTGGACAATGGTAGGGCTCCAAAAGCTGTCCCCCTTTTGTTGGCTTCCAGAACCTGCCAGAGAGAATACTGAACTTAAACTTTACTTGAGAGGTTCAATCTTATGCCAGAAGCAATAAGGAGCAATAGCAGGTATCAGAAAAAGTAGGAACTGATCCATGTTTGGAACCCTAAATGAGCAAATATCCAGAAGAGCAAAGCTATTCTTAAAAAGTACAGATTTGCTTAGTTACCAAATGGTCATATCTCCAGCAACAAATATCATTCTAAAGGTCTGTCTTATCTCCCACTGAGATCAAAACATCTTGGGGATGCAGTAAATCCAGTGATTTGGACACTGATATTGGAGCTGGTTTGAATCTTTACTTCTCACTGATTCTCACATGAAAATTATTTGACATCCCTGAATTAAAGGGTTTTTTTTACCTGCAAAATGGTGATAATAAAAATATCTCCTTCACAGGATTCTTGTGAGGATTAAATAAAACAGAGCACGTAAAGTCCCCAGCACAGAGGCTGACCAAGAGGACATGCTAATCCATGTCAGGTGTCATGATTAGCATGACTGCTTCTATAATAGAGCCAGGCACCCAGCTTTCTAAGAAACCTTTAATGTCCACCATTAGCACTGTTACCTTTCTCTCCCAGTTTCCTGCCTGCAAGATTTTCCTAGGAGTCACTGGGGGGGGTTCATGTTCACTTGTCTGCTAATGATATTGAATTTGCACATTATTGCCAGCCTCCGACTACACTCAGGTCAGCTGTGGAATTTATTAATATCTCAGGCAGACGTGTTACTTCACCCACAGGAACTTCCTGAGTCAAAATCTGAATAAGCCTGAGATCTTCTGACTCAAAGTTGATAACCCCTGCCCCCTTTTCAGATCTCATTTTCTTAGGGTCAGTTCTGCATAGTTATTTCTTTTTTGATCAAATTACCAGCACATGGATCATAACACTTACCCAGCACTTTTCATCTCTAAAATGATGTAAAGGCCTTCAAGTCCATCTGTCTATTCAGTGAATTTTCCATCCTTAATCAAAACAAGTTTCAGGCACCAGCTTCAAAAGCTGATGCAGGCAAACCTGCCTCCCAGGGAGCAGGTGCATTACATGCATATTAATGTGCAAAAATCAGAAGTAGAAGGCAGGGAGGAGACTTCAAAGACACAGAATGTGGAGTCAGAAGATAAAGATTCCCTGTAGAAATTCTGCCTTTGGTCAAGTTATTTAACCTCTGAGGCTCAGTTGCCTGTTATGCGAAATGGGGATAACAAATATACCTTGCTCATATCACAGGTGGTTTCAATAATTAAGTGAGATAGGGGCTGAAAAGGATGATTTATAATATGATGTGGATGATATGCATTAATTATTACTTGTTAAAGGGACATTTTATTCAAATGTTGGGCGCCTATCAATAAATCCAGAGGTTTGCCTCTTCTACTTCTCAAACAAAATGTTCCAAAGATCTCTCTTCTGCTCCAAAGGGAAAGAGGAGAGAAACATTCTTTTCTGGTGCATTCACTAAGCAGTAATAGTAATTGATTTTGATCACTTACTGAATTACACACTATCTTAAGAGAACTGATACAATCCTCAGAGTAGCCCTATGAAACAGCTAATATTATTATCTCCATTTTACAGATGAAGGAACTGAGACATTTAATATCTTGCTCACATTTACTCACTTAGAAGGGAAAGAGACTATTTTCTTAACTAGCAGTCCCCAATATCTGGTCCAGGAACCCCCAGGGGAAGTTTGTGAAATCACAAACTATTTTCATCATAATTCTAAAGCATTATTTGCCTTTTTCCTCTCTCATTTTCTCACAACTATCCAGTAGTGTTATTCAGAGCCTAAATGACATGTGATATTACAATAGATTGAATGCAGAAATGCATAGGAAAATCCTGCTCTCGTCTATTAAACCATAAGAAATTTGCAAAAATGTACAACAATGCTACATTTTCACCATATTTTTTGTTTTAGAAAATATATTTTATTTAAGATGTTACTAATATAACATGCAAGGCATTCGTACTGTTATTTTAATGAATTAATAAATACTTTTTTGAATTCTCAGTTTTAATTTTTAATATGGTAAATAGCAATAGCTATAGCAAATGTAAACGAAAGTGCTTAGGGATCCTCAATCATTCTTAAGGATTTAAAGTGGCCCTACACCTAAATCTTTGGGAATTGCTACCCTTAACTAAATACAACAACCATCTTATTATTCCTGGTTTTTGACAAATAAGCTAAAAATAATTATAATCAAGAAGTTATAATACAATAATAAACTAGAACTAATAATACAGACGGTTAATTGCTAACCACCCACAACAGCTATATTATTATTTCTAGTTTCTAATGAAGAAATTGAGGCTTAGAGAGGTTAAGTGGATTGTTCAAGACCACACAGCTCACAATAAGTTTTCAAGAATTAAGAGTCCACCAACTCTATCACTGACTCACATTCTCATTTGTTTTAATTTATTGTGACATTTCCTTCCTTTTGTGCCACCAGACACTTCTGCTGATATAAAACTCAGCAACTAAATTGTGTCTGTGTTTAAAAAACCACAGCAACTAGACTTCACAGAGGTCTTACTATTTGCTCGTAAACCTCTCCTTATGATTTGCTTCTAAACCTCTCCTTGTTTGAGATCTAGATAATATTAGAAGTTGTCCATGTTGATCTTGGCTCTTCTCTCTCCCACCAAGTTTCTTACAAGATGAAGATGAAATGCCATTCTGAGAGTGAACCTTACTTTTTGGCACTGCAGCGTATGAGCAACACTGTCTAGCCTAGCCTTTCCTCAACATCCATTTCCCTGTTATTTGAGCCTCAATTTGTTCAGGAGTCCAAGGAAATTTATCACTGGTCTAAATCAGTCATAACAATCTTGTTTAACTTCATGAGTGGTTAGTCCATAGGAAGTCATGTGACCCAGTCTTGGCCAATAACATGGAAAGCCACTGGGTTGAACTTCCAATAAACCACTGCTTTCAGAGGAAAAAAAACAGATTTAAGGCATAACGTTTTTCCTACTTGGAATACAACCGTGATGTCTAGTGTATGGAGGTTTGCAGTTTTCTGGAAACAATGAGGTTACCAAGAGGAGAAAAGCAACAAAAAGAATTATAGTAATCTCTGCATTACTGAGCTATTGAATCAGAGCCAGCAATTGCTTACCTCAAGACACTTTTATGAGACAAATAAACCTCCTATTTCTTTAAGTTACCGTCATTCTTTTACTTGAAGCCAAATGTGCTACCAACTGATACAGAGAGGTTTTCTACATTGTACATTGTGGGTTCATTTCCATGAACAGGCAGGACTCTCATTGCCAATAAAAATAAATCCAGAAATTACAGACAGAGTGATTAGCAGACAGGGACTTTAAAGTAGCTAATACAAATATGTTCTAGAATGTACGAGAAAACATAAAAATGATAAAGAGAGAAATTAAAGAAATAAAAACAAAACTAAGAGGCCTTCTAGAGCTGAAAAATTCAATATCTGAAATAAAATTTTTACTGCATAGGACCAATAACAGATTAGACATTACAGAGAAAGGAAAAAAAAATCAGTGTAATCTGAGAATGTAGCAATAGGAACTATCCAAACTTAAGCATAAAAAGAAAAGAGACAAAAAAATTAACAGAACCCTCATAACATGTAGAACAGTTTTAAGGAGTTTAGTATAAACATAACTAGAATCAGAAAAAAAGAAGGGGCAGAAATATGTATTCTAAGAAATAATGCCTGGAATTTTATTCAAATTTTGTAAAAACCATAAACAGTCAAAAAATTCAATAAGCACAAAGCAAAATTTAAAAAAAATAGAATGAAAATTATACCAAAGCACATCATAATCAAATTGCTACAAACCAGTGATAAAGAGAAAAATCTTAAAAGAAGCCATATAAAATTGGTCATACAAAATTGGCACATTACATTCAGAAAACCAAAGATAAGAATTACTATCAATTTTAGATCACAAACAATGCAAGACAAGAAACAACAAAGCATCTTCAAAGTGCTGGGAAAAAACGTCATTCTATCTCCAGTGAAAACGTCTTTCAAAAGCTAAGAGTAATTTAAAATGTTTTTAGATAAGCAAAAACTAAAAGAATTTACTTGTAAAGAGATCTCAACTACAAGAAATGTTAAAGAAAGTTTTTTGGAGAGAAGAAAATGATACCATATGGAAACTTGGATCTGCTCAAAAGAATTTAGAACCATTTAAATGATAACTATTTCTATAAAGGGAAAAAGTTTTTCCTTGTGTTTCAATTCTTTAAAAGAAAATTGCTTCCTTAAAAAAACGTAAAGAACAATGTATCATAGAGTTTATAACATGTAGAAGTAAATTGCATTACAACAATAATAGAAAACCTTGGGGTGAACAGAAGAGTCTCACATTATAAAAGTAAGAGGATAGAAAATTATAAATAATGCAAACACTAATAATAAGAAAACTGGAGTGGCTATATTAATGCCAGATAAAGTAGACTTTAGGACAAGAAATAATACTGATTTTTGTGATAAAGCAGAACATTTTATAAAAACAAAAGAGTCAATGTATTAAGAAGACCAACAATACTAACTGAATAGACTTGTAGTAATAGGCATCAAAATACATGAAGTGAAAACTGGTAAGACTGAAAAGGCAAACGGACAAATTCCCAATTGTACTTGGAGATTTCAACACTCCTCTTCTAGTAGCTGATAAATTAGATAGAATAGGATCAAAGAAGACTGAAACAACACTTACCTTCAACCTGATCAAATTGATATCTATAGTACAAATAACTAAACAACAGAATAAAGATACTTTTCAAGAGCACATGGAAAATTCACTGAGATATACCATATACTAACCCAAAACTAGGTCATAAAACAAGTCTTAAAACATTTCACAAACAGAAAGATATCCAAAAAATAATTAAAATACCTGGTAAATACTCATTTCAAATAGCTAATTTTTCAAAGATAAATTGACAAAAGAAGTTAGAAAATAATTTGAAATGAATGAAACACATCATATCAAAATGTATTAGATGAAAATAAAATAGCAATTAGAAAAAAAAATTTTTAATTATACTTTAAGTTCTAGGGTACATGTGCACAACGTGCAGGTTTATTACACATGTATACATGTGCCATGTTGGTGTGCTGCACCCATCGCACACCGGGTCCTATTGTGGGGAGGGAGTAGGGGGGAGGGAGAGCATTAGGAGATATACCTAATGTAGAAGAAATTTTGGCCGGGCGCGGTGGCTCAAGCCTGTAATCCCAGCACTTTGGGAGGCCGAGACGGGTGGATCACGAGGTCAGGAGATCGAGACCATCCTGGCTAACACGGTGAAACCCCGTCTCTACTAAAAAAATACAAAAAATTAGCCGGGCGAGATGGCGGGCGCCTGTAGTCCCAGCTACTCGGGAGGCTGAGGCAGGAGAATGGCGTAAACCCGGGAGGCGGAGCTTGCAGTGAGCCGAGATCGCGCCACTGCACTCCAGCCTGGGTGACAGAGCGAGACTCCGTCTCAAAAAAAAAAGAAAGAAATTTTATAGCATTAAATGCTTCTGTTGCCAATTTTTTAATGTCCAAATTAGTTATCAGAGCTTCCACCGTAAGAGGCAAAAAAAAAAAAAAAAACTGAAACCCAAAGTACAATGAAAGCAAGAAAAACAAAAGTGTAAATCAATGAAATGAAAAGCAAGCTAACAATGGAGAAAAATCAATGAAACCATAAGTTGCTTGTTTAAAAAGATCAATACAAATGATAGATCTCTGGCTAGACTGGTCAAAAACAAAGAGACAAAGATTTCTAGTATCAAAAGCAAAATAGGATGTCACTGAACGTTCTCTGTACATTAAGTAGACAATAATAAAATATTATGAGCAACATATGACAAATGTAAGAACAAGGGTGAAATGGACACATTTATCAAAAGACCAAACTTTACACAAAAAATTTACCAAACCTGAAACAAGAGAAAAGAGAAAATCAAAATAGCTATATAGCTCTTCAAGGCATTGAGCTTTCAGTTAAAAAACATTCCCAGGGAGGAGGAGAACCCTCCAGACTGAGATGACGTGACTGGTGAATTCTATCAAATTTCTAGAAAAGAAATACCAATCTTACACAGATACTTTTAGAAAATAAAGGAGTGCAGGGCACATCCCAGTTCATTTTATGAGGCTAATGTTACTCTGACACTATGAAACTACCATTTCATGAACAGAGATGGGGCAATGCTTTATAAAATATGGGCATTTAGAATCTAACAATAATCAGAAAAGATAACTCAATATGAACAAGTGGGATTTATATTTTGAATGCAGGGTAGGTATAGCACTCAAAAATCAATAAATGTAATTTATCATATAAACAGAATAAAGGCAAAAACCATAATAAAGAAGAAACTCAATAGATGTAGAAAAGACACAAATAGGTTGAATGTTAAAAATGGGGAAAAAAAAAAGATATTCCATGCAAGCTGTAACCAAAAGACAGTTAGAGTCACTATACTAAAATCAGACAAAATAGACGTTCAAACAAAAATTGTTGTTAGAAACAAAGAAGGACATTTTATAATTTAAAAAAAAGGTTAGGTCATGAGGAAGACATAACAATTGTATATGAACCTATCTAGAGAGCTCCAAAATATATGAAGATAAAAAATAACAGAATTAAAGAGAGAAATAGACAATTCAACAGTAACAGGTAACAACTTTAATACCTGACTTTCAATAATGGACAGAACAGGACAGGCAGAAGATCAACAATGAGATAGGAGATTTGAACAACTCTAACTACATTTGTTAAACTAAATAAGCAGGAAGTCATTGACTCAAGGCTATCTCCCTACTTTGAGTTATAATGTAGCACAACCTAACATATTATATAAACAAAATGAAACCAGACTTAACAACTGAGTTTCAGCCATCACAAACAACCAAGTTTCAGCAAATCAGTCAACTGATCACACCATGCCCAAATAAGGCAGATGTCGAGATGTAGCCAATTAAGTGATCTTTCTACTTTGCTTCCATGTTTAGCCTATAAAATCTCACTGCTCAGGCTGTTAGGCGGAGTTTTCTGAACCTCTTCTTGTTGTGAGTGCTGCCCAATTCATGAATTATTCTTTGTTCAAAAAACTCTGCTAAATTTAATTTATCTAAAGTTTTTCTTTTAACAGACATCTACAGAATGATCCACCCAACAACAGCAGAATACATATTCTTCTCTTGTTCTTCTCAAGTGCACAATGAAACCTCTCCAAGATAGACTATATGTCTGTCTATAAAAACAATAAACTTTAAAAGATTGAAATTATACAAAACATGTGCCCTGACCACAATAAAATAAAATTAGAACTAAAACACGTAATAAAACCTGGGAAATTCACAAATATATGGAAATTAATTAACACATTCCTAAATAATCAATTGATCAAAGAAGAAATTATAAGACATATTCTCTAAGAGAATACATGGAGATGAATGTAAACAAAAATGCAGCATACCAAAACTTGTGGTATGCAGCTAATGCAGTGCTTAGAGAGAAGTGTATAGCTGTAATCATCTATATTTTAAGAAGAAGAATAAGAAATATTTCAAATGAGTAAATAACTTAACTTTTCATCTTAAGAAATAAAAAAGAAGAGCAAACTGAAACCTAAGCAAGTAGGGGAAAGGCATAATAAAGACTGGAAAATATAGAAATAAAATTAAAAATAGGAAAACGATAGAGAAAAATCCAAAGCTCTTTCTTTAGAGAGACCAACACACTTGACAAACCTTTAATTAGACTAACAAAGTAAGAGAGAGAACTCAAATTTCTCATAACAGAAATGAAAGATGGGACATCACTACTTACCTTATAGGAATTTAAAACATTATAAAAGGATACTATAAACAGCTATGCCAACAAGTTTGAACCAAGATGAAATGGACAAAATCCTAGCAAGATAAAAATCACTGGAACTGACTCAAGAAATAGAAAAACTTAATAGACCTATAATAAATGATGTCATTATTTTAAAACTTTCTAAAAAAAGAAAAATTTCAGACCCAGAATCTTCAGTGATGAATTTTACAAATGTTTACAAGTGAATTAATACCAATCTTCAATATCTCACAAACTCTTCAAAAAATTAGAAATAAAAAATACATTTTCTCACTTATTTCATGGGACCATTCATACCCTAAAACTATACCTAAATAGAGATAATTCAAGAATATGGAAATATGGCCTCATATCCCTTATAAATATAGATGAAAAATTATTTAAAAAGCTAGCAAACTTACTTCAACAACATAGAATTATGCATCCTTTCACGATGTAAAAAAGATCTAGTTTGTTAAATTAGAAATAGAGGAAAATGTCCTCAACCTCATACAGAGCATCTACAACCAACCCACAGCTAACATCACACTCAATGGTGAAAAACTGAAAGCTTTTACTCACGAGATCAGGAAAAACACAAGGATATCCACTCTTGCCACTTTTACGTCAGCATTGTACTGGAACAATTAGGCAAGAGGAATTAAGAAAGACATAGAAATAAAAGGCAACCAGATTGAAAAGAAAAAAAGAAGCAAAACTATATTCACAGGTGATATATATACTTATATAGAAAATTGTGGCCAGCGCAGTGGCTCATGTCTATATTCCCAGCACTTTGAGAGGCTGAGGCAGGGAGATCACTTGAGTCTAAAGTTCAAGATGAGCCTGGGAAACATAGTGAGACCTTGTCTCCACAAAAAAATAAAATTAGCTGGGTGTGGTGGTGCACACTTGTAGTTCCAGCTACTCAGGGAATGGAGGTGAGAGGATTGCTTGAGTCCAGGAGGTTGAAGTTGCAGTGAGCTACTCCAGCCTGGGCAACAGAGCGAGACCCTGTCTCATAAATAAATAAATAATTAAAAATTTTAAAATAGAAAATTGTGAGGAATTCACTAAAAAACATTCAACAAATGAGTTCAGCTAGGTTGTGCAACATAAACCATGTATTGATCAGGCCTGTGGTACCTAGAAATATTCTGTAACCTCAGACGATGCCTCTATATCCTCATCAGCAAAACAGGATTGATCTTGCCTGCTTCCCTGGCTTTGATGGATGCAACAAAAGAATATATGCAGAAGTCCCTAATGCATATATTGCATGATAAATGCTCAAAAATGTTAGTTTCTTCCTTCCTTCATTATTTACCTGACTATTTTGCTAATTACAGATGGTGGTTAATAACAACATGTTTGTGATATGCAAAAATCCTAGCACAGTTGGATTATCTGACATTTATACATCAAGACAAAATAATCTAAATGAGTTGGTCTCATCATGTCTGGCTGAACTGGATGGGAGCATATATTCCATTGCCAGGCCTGTTTTTCCTTCCCTCCTACTATCTCTGTGTAGCCCTCACCACACTCCATTTCTGGACTCAATCCTACCTGAGGATTACACACTTTCAGTCCCTTCAGTTAAGAAGAATGGGATAAAGGGAGAGGGAAAAAATTAAAGAAAGAAGGAAAGTTTAGACTTCCTACCTGCTCCCTGTTAAGTTATACTCACTACACTCTATGCCCTAGGAGAATCAAGCTTCTTCCTTTCACTATACCTCCTCTTCCTTAACAAAAAAGGAAAAAAATGAAGAAGGAAAAAAGAGAGGGAAACAAGGAGGGAGGGAAGGAGAAACCCTGTTTAAAGAGAAGTCTCCATGACATAGTCAAAAAAGAAAATGGAGTTTCAAGCTCACACAAAGGGGTCAGAAGGCAAGAAGATGGCATTGTTGGGAGAAGGGAGAAGAACTATAGGTATAACTGTCATTGATCTTTTCCCTCTGTTTTCTCCAATTGCTTCCAGACCCTAGGTGTTCTTAAGTTTCCTTTACTAACTAGAGTGCAAAGGCTGGTGCAGGACGAGAGGGTGGCAGGGACAGGAGAAGACATAGGATACCGTTGGAGCTGACCTCTCCTCAAGTCTTACCTTCAAGGGGCACAGCTGCCTCACCAATCTCAAACGGCCAACTCCTCTCACAAAGAGGTTTGGGACCAAAGCCCAAACTCGTAATGATTGTGTGTTTTACTGGGATGTTCTCTATTGTGGATTCAATTGTGTCCCCTCAAAAATATTGATGCTCTAACCTCCAGTGCCTGTGAATGTGACCTGATTTGGAAATAGGGTTTTGCAGATGATCAAGCTACAATGAAATCATTAGGGCGGACCCAAATCCAGTATGATTGGTGTCCCTATAAAAAGTGGAAAGTTAGACACAGTGACAGAGGTGCACACAGGGAGAATGCATGTGAGGATGAAGGCAGAGATCAGGATGATGCATCTATAAGCCAAGAAATGCCAAAGATTGCCAGAAAATCACCAGTAGCTAAGAGAGGAATCTGGAACAGATTCTTACAGCCCTCGGAAGGAACTAATGCTGCTGACACCGTGATTCTCAACTTCCAATCTCCAGAACAGAGAAACAATCAGTGTATGTTGTAAAAGCCCTGCACTGTGTGGTACTTTGTTACAACAGCCAAAGCAAATGAATACAACCTCCATGGTAGGCAACGGGACAAGGATTCAGCATTCAGGATCCTACCTGTGAATTCTTCAGGAGGTATATAAACCAATATCCCTCTCTCAGCTCCAGTAGTTGTAACCAGGGACCTCTTTTTCTTCTCTGCTGGCTCTGCCCCTGGGAGAATGGTTGAAATAATATTGTGTTCCTCCCTGTCCCTTATCCCTTAAATTGGGACAGATCTCCCAGACTCCACCCCAGAGGCATGCCCTGCTCAGAGTGGTACAGACCTCATTGGTTCAAACTCTGAGTTCTGGGATCAGACAGGCCTGAATCCTTATCTTGGCCCATCTACATTCCAGCCAAATGACTTTGAACAGGTAACTCAACCCCTCTCTACCTCCATTTCCAGAATGGTAGAAACTGTTGCATGGGTTTTTTCTGAGGTTGCACAGCCCCGTATCTGGCTCTTAGCCCCATATCTGCGCTCATTAAATGTTTGTCTAACAAATGTCTCTACAGGCAGTGACTCGACTCTTCTGCTCAACCACTTCTGATTCCTTCCCCATGCTCTCATTTCCCCTATTCAAGGGTGTGGCTCAATCTCTGGTTTTAGGATCTGCTTTTGTTTTTTTGTTTTTTTTGAGACAGAGTCTTGCTCTGTCACCCAGTCTAGAGTGCAATGACATGATCCCGGCTCACTGCAACCTCCACCTCCCAGGTTCAAGTGATTCTCCTGCCTCAGCCTCCTGAGTAGCTGGTACTACTACTACTGAGTAGCCACCATGACCAGCTGATTTTTGTATTTTTAGTAAAGACAGGGTTTCAGCATGTGGGCCAGGATGTTCTCGATCTCCTGACCTCATGATCCACCTGCCTCAGCCTCCCAAAGTTCTGGGATTACAGGCATGAGCCACCGTGCCTGGCCTGATTTTGGTACTTTTCTGGAGAAAAATCTTTACCCTGCTCCTCCGAATTTCAGTTTTTCCTTCCACACTGTTCCTCTCTTCTTGCTCTTTCTCCTATAGTCCAGCCCCAACCCCAAAAACCCTGCCTGCTGGGCCTACCCAGGGTCTCTCTTCCAAAATCCCAAGGAAGAGATACTGGTAATGCAGATAAACTACTCAAACCTACTCTGCAAAGCTTAATCACCATGGAGAACGCCTTCAAGAATGTTATGTAAGTGTTGTCTGTAGAGGTAGGCCCTGAAAATGAAAGGGTGAGTGGATGCACTAGCTGGTAGGCTTGTAGCAAATAGAACATATAATCAATTTTGCTACTCAAGCTAAGGTTCTGAACTTCTGATGCTGGTCAGAACAAAACAAGCCTTGGATCACAGTGTTCCAATTGTCATGCCCCAGCAAGCACAATGCGGAGATGTAATTGTGCATCCAGCATGCTTTGATGGGTTGGAGGCCGCACCCCACTCAAACACACAAGGGGCCTTGTCAGAACAGATAACCGACCGACTCCCACAGACTGTGGCTGTATGAGTCACCTTGGAGAAATCAAGACCCCAGCTGCTGAGATGAATAACTTTAAAGCTGAAAGTTTGCTGGAGACAATTTTGTGCACAGCAGGGAGAATTTCTCCTGGCTTCAGCTCTGCTCATGCAGAGCAGCAAGCCAGTGCCTAGCATGAGCCTGCCTGCAATGGAGGTTCCCACTTGGGAGTCACTCTGCCCCCCACTCCAGGGACATTAAGAAATGTCTGGAGACATGTTTGTTTGTCACAAACAGGGAAGGAAGTGTTACTGGCATCTCGTGGGTAGAGGCCAATGATGCTGCTAACAGTCCCATAATGCACAGAATAGCCCTGCAGAACAAAGAATTATCCAGCCTAAAATGTTGAAACTTCTGTAGTCAAGTAATTCTAACCTATCAGGAAGAATCAGGATTTTTTTCCCTGACTGGCGGAAGGCATAGTGCTCCTCTCTATCTGTAAACTGGCCCAAGTTTGGTAGAGCAGCCTCATGAGTGATGAGTACATTTGGTTGAGAGAATGGACTTCTGAGTTCTAAATCAAGCTACCCCACTTATCAGCTTGGGCAAGATACTTCATTCTCTGTGCTTCCTTTTCCTCATCTATAGAATGGGGATAATATAATAACAAAACTTATCTTGCAGAGTTGGTCAAGGACTAAATGAACTATAAGTAATAATGCATATAAAGTGTTTCATTAAGTACCTAGCACTTAAGGAATATTAACTATGAGTCTACTTAATCACTCCTTTATTTTATTTATTGTTATTTTGGAGAAGACTCCTGGTTTTTACCTTTCCCTGGCTAAGATGGCCTCCTCTCTTTCACTGTTTCACCTGTGATCTTTCTTCTCTTTCCTCAAAGTTTGATTTAAACATCATTTCCTCCAGTTACCCTCAGACCTGCAAGTACGGATCACTCAGTCCCACTGTGAGCTCCTGGCATATCATTTACTGCTGGGTCACCTAAGTACCTAGTTGGTCTGCCAGCTCCTAAATGGCAGAGACCACATCTTACCACTTGTGTGCTCTCATTAAGGCCACAATGAACATTCCTTAAATTAAACTTCATTCTGCCTTTATCTTATGTCCCCTGCCTGTTTGAAAGTGCTTGCTATATGAATAATGAGCTCTCCAACATGCTACGGTCATCTGCAGCAGCAAATGTCTCTTAGAGGTTGATTATGGGTCCAAGAATCTGAAAGACTTTCTATATGATGGAATTAGGTGGATAGAATTCCAATGTAGATACTCTGGTGAGGAGAAATAAAGATCCTTCCCCTCATTAAGACCCAAGAGACAGAAATACTACCACCAGTTGGTGGTCACTGAGGATCCGTATTTGTTAGGCATTGTATGAACCTTCTCCATGAACTATCTTCTCAGTGTCTCAAAACAATCTTTTGAAAGAGGTACCAAAATTATCCCCATTGTTATAATTACTTGCCCAGTGTCACACAGCAAAGATAATTTTCCAGGTTGGTCCATCTTACCCAACGTCTGTGCTGCTAGTCACTCTATTGTACGATCTCTCAAACGGCAAGTCAATTGGCATCATCAAAAGGAAGGTACAAAAATCCAGTGACACATTCGTAAAACTCTTTAGACCCACAATTGGAAATGTCAGTTGGATGGTCTTTTAATTGTTCTGTTTCCCTAATAACAGAAATCATTCTTCAAAAACAAAACAAAACAAAACAAAACCAACCTTAGAAACAAGTCTGCTTTGTAAAACAGATAATACAGAACTATTGAGGTTGAAGAAGGTTGGGGGAGCTGCAAAACTTCACCCGTCACTCCCTTCCCACCCAGGTGCCCTTAAAGGCACTCTGAGGCACCAGCTGATTACACCTTCATAGTCTGCAGATGTGGAAAGAAGGGCCTGGAAAGAGGAAATCATTTGCTAGAGCTCACTCAGCTCAAAAGCGGCAGGGCCAGGAATTCTAAGTCCCCTGGCTCCGAAGCCAAAGCTCTTTTGACAGTATTTTGATGTCTCATTTGTGACAACTAGGCTATCTTCCTAAGAAGTGCAGAAGTATTAAATAAAGTCAACAAAATCCACAAAGAATTACTATACTTCATGTGATCTAGGATGATATCAGTTACAAGACTCACTCCAATCTGTGATGTTAAAAATTCTAGACTTAAGAATCAATACAATGAAATGTGTCAAGAGTGTTTATTCCTCCATAATTTGGTGAAAGGCACTTCTGTTGATTCTCCTTTTGTCCTTCACCATTCTAAGACACTGGTTCTAATCTTTGTTTTTGGATTAAAGTTTCCTTTGGAATCTGGTGAAAGTGACGGAAACTCTAGCTAGAAAAATGCACATTGCATTGACATGGTGTGGGATACAGTCTGACAGTCTCCTGAAGCCATTCCACAGAAACTATACATTTCATGTATTCCTGATAAGACATAATTCTCATCTGAAGAGTTCAAATGTTTCCCACTTATGCTATTTCTATGGAAAGGAAAAAAAAATCTGCTATCCATCTTACAAACACAAAATTAACCTCTGTGCTACAGGATGGAACTTTAGGGTGAAAGAGCAAAGGAGCCAAAGTTACCTTCTGGCCAAGCTAACAGTTACCTGACCCCCACTGTCATTCTCTTGGGCAAGGATCAATTTTTTTAAAGTTCTTAAATTTTTTAAATGAGAAATCCTAAATATCAAAAGCAAAATAAAGCAAGTGAAGCTAATTGTGTTTGGAGTTAGTACTTAACCACTCAAAGAAAAGAAGTATTTCCATTGACTTCTGGAGCACAGTAATTTGACAGTACATCCCTCTATGAACAAAAATAGCAACTGGAAAGGAATTGTAAACCCTTTTCAGTAATTATATTTTCAGTTTAATATTGACATTGTTATTTCAAACTATAAGCCTTCAGCAAAGTGTTATTGGAGATTTTCATTGCCTGGGTTTCTGTTAGCTTTAAAGTAGAGAACAATGGAAGGTAGTCTTATGAGCTGGGAAAAGAGAATGAGTGTTCTAAATCTATATCTGTCTCCCAACCATCTTTGTCTGTGTCTAGGCAATTACTCAAGAGCAAACATGCTGTATCACAAGAATTATTAATTTTATCCTAAACTGACTCATCTCCAATGATAAAAGAAATTATCTACCCACATGACTTGACCTATATCTTTTTAAAAAAATGTATCCTTGGTTTGACTATTGTGTGATCAATTTGTCCAGGCTTGCCTGGTACTTGTCTGTTTTTGGAAATCCAGTGTCCTAAAAGAAGCCTAATTTCTGGGCAAACAGGGATGGTTGGTCACTGATGTGGTTTGGCTGTGTCCCCACACAAATCTCAATTTGAATTGTATCTCCCAGAATTCCCACATATTGTAGGAGGGACCCAGGGGGAGGTAATGGAATCATGGGGGCTGGTCTTTCCTGTATTACTCTTGTGACAGTGACTAAGTCTCATGAGATCTGACGGGTTTATCAGGGCTTTCTGCTTTTGCTTCTTCCTAATTTTCTCTTGCTGCCACCATGTAAGAAGTGCCTTTTGCCTCCCATCATGATTCTGAGGCCTCCCCAGTCATGTGAAACTGTAAGTCCAATTAAACCTCTTTTTCTTCCCAATGGTGGATATGTCTTTATCCGCAGCATGAAAATTGACTAATACAGTAAATTGGCACCAGTAGAGTGGGCCATTGCTGAAAAGATACCTGAAGATGTGGAAGCAATTTTGGAACTGGGTAACAGGCAGAGGTTGGAAGAGTTTGGAGGGCTCAGAAGAAGACAGGAAAATGTGGAAAACTTTGGAACCTCCTAGAGACTTGTTGAATCACTTTGCCCAAAATGCTGGTAGTGATATGAACAATAAGGTCCAGGCTGAGGTGGTGTCAGATAGAGATGATGCACTTGTTGGGAACTGGAGCAAAAGTGACTCTTGTTATGTTTTAGCAAAGAGACAGGCAGCATTTTGCCCCTTCTTTAGAGATTTGTGGAACTTTGAACTTGAGAGAGATGATTTAGGGTATCTGGCAGAAAAAATTTCTAAGCAGCAAAGCATTCAAAAGTTGACTTGGGTGCTGTTAAAGACATTCCATTTTAAAAGGGAAACAGAGCATAAAAGTTCAGAAAAATTTCAGCCTGATGATGCAGTAGAAAAGAAAAACCCATTTTTTTAGGAAAAGTTCAAGCCGGCTGCAGAAATTTGCGTAAGTAGCAAAGAGTCTAAGGTTAATCCCCAAGACCATGAGGAAAATGTCTCCAGGCCATGTCAGAGACCTCCATGGCAGACCCTCCCATCACAGGCCTAGAAGCCCAGGAAGGAAAAGTGATTGTGTGGGACGGTCCCAGGGTCCTTGCAGCCTAGGGACGTGGTGCCCTGTGTCCCAGCCACTCCAGCTGTAGCTGAAAGGGGCCAAAGTACAGCTCTGGCTGTGACTTCAGAGGATGGAAGCCCCAAGCCTTGGCAGCTTCCATGTGGTGTTGAGCATACAGATGTACCAAAGTCAAAAACTGAGGTTTGGGAACTTCTGCCTAGATTTCAGAAGATGTATGGAAATGTCTGGATGCCCAAGCAAAAGTTTACTGCAGGGATGGGGCCCTCATGGAGAACCTTTGCTAGGGCAGTACAGATGGGAAATGTCGGGTTGGAGCCCTCAAACAGAGTCCTTACTGTGGTACCACCTACTGGAGCTGTGAAAAGGAAGCCACTGTTCTACAGACCTCAGAATGGTAGATCCACCGACAACTTGCACCATGCACCTGGAAAAGCCACAGGCATGCAACACCAGTCTGTGAAAGCAGCCAGGAAGGAGGTTTTGTACTCTGCAAAGCCACAGAGGCAGAGCTGCCCAAGACCATGGGAACCCACCTCTTACATCAGTAAGACCTAAATGTGGGAACTGGAGTCAAAGGAGATCATTTTGGAGCTTTAAAATTCAACTGCCCTGCTGGATTTTGGATTTGCATGGGCCCTGTAACCCCTTTGTTTTGGTCAATTTCTCCCATTTGGAATGGCTGTATCTACCCAATACCTGTACCCCCATTGCATCTAGGAAGTAACTAACTTGCTTTTGATTTTACAGGCTCCTAGGCAGAAGGCACTTACCTTGTCTCAGTTAAGACTTTGGACTGTAGACTTCTGAGTTAATGCTGAAATGAATTAAGACTTTGGGGAACTGTTGGGAAGGCATGATTGGTTTTGATATGTGAGGACGTGAGATTTGGGGGTGGCATGGGACAAAATGGTATGGTTTGGTTGTGCACCCCCACCAAATCTCAACTTGAATTTTATCTCCCAGAATTCCCACATGTTGTGGGAGGGGCCCAGGGTGAGGTAATTGAATCATGAGGGCCAGTCTTTCCCATGCTATTCTCGTGATAGTGATTAAGTCTCACGAGACCTGATGGGTTTATCAGGGGTTTCTGCCCTTGCTTCTTCCTCATTTTCCCTTGCATGTAAGAAGTGCCTTTCACTGCCTGCCATGATTCTGAGGCCTCCCCAGCCCTATGGAACTGTAAGTTCAATTAAACCTCATTTTCTTTCCAGTCTTGGGTATATCTTTATCAGCAGCATGAAAATGGACTAATACAGTCACCCTATCATGCACATAATTTATTCATCTTTCCCTGGGCTGACACTCTTTTTAAAACCTCCCATATTAACTGAAGATAGTTCTTGCCAACCCCTCTGGAAAAGATGGCACCATGCCACAATGCCTCTTTTCCAATTTTTATATTTCACTTTTGATAGAAGGCATGGCAGAGACTTGGGAATGGGGTAGGATGGGGACTTTCAATTTACCCCACCATATGTGCCTTCCCTAGTACCTTATGTTCCATACTTTTCTTAAAATTATTTGCCTTCCCAAATAAGTCATACCTCCAAGACATATTCTACTGGCTACATGGAAGGGAAGGAAAGAAAAGGAACAATTTCCAAACCCAGTTGAGTGAGCATCTGGGGCAAAGAACAAAGGCTCTGAAAGCATGGGGTTGATATTTGTGTTAGTGTATTTGAGGGCAGGGCAAGACCTGGAATAAAGCTGGAAGCTGGACTCTTGGGGAGAAAAAAAAAAATACAGCGACAGCATTCAACGGCAAAACAGAAAATCAAACCAGACAGCTTGTCCAGCTAAGTCACCAACCTGCAGAACCTGGAGGAAGAGGACATGACTAGCAAATGGAGGCAAGATTGGTGCTCAGGAGCAAGAGGGTTCAAGGAGAAGCTTGGAAAGCAGGATGTGGAGAAATTCCATGGAAAGACAGTATGGCCACTACTGTTCTTCTGTTTGGTTTTAAAATTTTTATTAGGGAAATTACAGACATATATAAGAGCAGAGGGAATAATATAATAAAATCCTATGTATCCATTTTCAACTTTCAACAATTATTAATTCATGATGACTCTTGTTTCATTCATATGCCCCCATTTCTCCATTCCAGATTACTTTGAGACACATTCTAGATATATTATTTCATTTATTATTTCAGTATTTCTCTCTCAAAGATATACACTTTTTAAAAGTGTGTTCATAATATCATTATGTAAAAAAAAAAAAAAAAAACACTAACTGACATGGTTTGGTTGTGTCTCCACTCAAATCTCATCTTCAATTGTAGCTCCCATAATTCCTACTTGTCATGGGAGGGACTCAGGGAGAGGTCATTGAATCATAAGGGTGAGTTTTTCCCATGCTGTTCTCATGATAATGAATAAGCTTCATGAGATCTGATGGTTTTAGAAAATGGAGATCCCCTGCACATACTGTCTTGTCTGCTGCCATGTAAGACGTGACATTGCTCCTCATGCAACTTTAGCCATGATTGTGAGGCCTCCCCAGCCATGGGGAACTGTGAGCCAGTTAAACTTCTTTCTTTTCTAAATTACCCAGTCTTGAGTATGCCATTATTAGCACCCAGAGAACATACTAATACAGTAAATTGGTACCGAGAGTGGGATGCTGGTGTAAACATACCTCAAAATGTGGAAGTGACTTTGGAACTGGGTAACAGTCACAGGTTGGAACAGTTTGGAAGACTTAGAAGAAAATAGTAAAATGTGGGAAAATTTGGAGCTTCTTAGAGACTTGGAGGGCTCAGAAGACAAGAAGATGTGGGAAAGTTTGAAACTTTCTAGAAACTTGTTGAATGAATTTGACCAAAATACTGATAGTGATATTGATAATAAAATTCAGGCTGAGCTGAGTTCAGATGGAGATAAGGAACTTGTTGGGAACTAGAATAAAGTTCACTCTTGCTATGCAAAGAGACTGGCAGCATTTTGCCCCTGCCACAGAGATCTGTGGAACTTTGAACTTGAGAGAGATGATTTGGGGGATCCAGTGGAAGAAATTTCTAAATGGCAAAGCATTCAAGAGGTGACAGAGCATAAAAGTTTGAAAAATCTGCGGCCTGATGATGCAATAGGAAAGAAAACACCCATTAGCTGAGAAGAAATTCAAGCAGGCTGCAGAAATTTGCATAAGTAAAGAGGAGCCAAATGCTAATCAGCAAGACAAAGGGAAAATGTCCTCAGGGCATGTCAGAGAGCTTCATGGCAGCCCCTCCCATCAGAGGCCTGGAGGCTTAGGAAAGTAAAATGGTTTTATGGGCCAGACTCAGGGCTTTCCTGTTTTATGCAGCCTCCAAACATAGTGCCCTGCATCCCAGCTGTTTCAGCTCCAGTTGTGGCTAAAAGGGGCCAAATATAGTTCAGTCCATGGCTTCAGAGGGTACAAGTCCCAAGCCTTAGTGAGTTACACGTGGTGTTAGGTTTGTGGATACACAGAAGTCAAGAATGGAGGTTTGGGACCCTCCGCCTAGATTTTAGAGGATGTATGGAAATGCCTGGATATCCAGGCAGAAGTTTGCTGCAAGGGCAGGGATCTCATAGAGAGCCCCTACCAGGGCAGTGAGGAAAGGAAATGTGGGGTTGGAGCCCCTACACAGAGTCCCCACTGGGGAAGTGCCTAGCAGAGCTCTGAGAAGAGGGTCATCATCCTCCAGACCCCAGAATAGTAGATTCACCAACAGCTTGCATGGTATACCTGGAAAACCCAGAGACACTCAATGCCAGCCCATGAAAGCAGCCAGGAAGGGAGGCTATACCCTGCAAGGCCACAGGGACAGAGCTAGCCAAGGCTGTGGGAGCCCGCCTCTTGCACCAGTGTGACTTGCATGTGAGACATGAAGTCAAAGGAGATCACTTTGAAACTTGAAGGCTTAATGACTGCCCTATTGGATTTCAGACTTGTATAGGGCCTGTAGCCCTTTGCTTTGGCCAATTTCTCCCATTTGGAATGGATTACCCAGTGCCTTACCCCCATTGTATCTGGGGAGTAACTAATACTTGCTTTTGATTTTACAGGCTCATAGGCAGAAGATACTTATTTGCCTTGCCTAGTCTCAGATGAGACTTTGGACTGTGGACTTCAAGTTACTGCTGAAATGAGTCAAGTCTTTGGGGGACTATTGGAAAGGCATAATTGGTTTTGAAATATGAAGACATGAGATTTGGGAGGGCCTGGGGCAAAAGGATATCATTTGGCTGCGTTCCCCACTCAAATCTCACCTTGAATTATAGCTCCTGTAATTTCCACATGTTATGGGAGGGACCCAGTGGGAAGTAATTGAATCATGGGGACAGGTTTTTCCCATGCTGCTCTCATGATAGTGAATAAGTTTCACAAAATCTGATGGTTTTATAAAGGAGAGTTCGTCTGCACAAACTCTTTCGACTGCCGCCCTGTAAGACATAACTTTGCTCCTCATTCACCTTCAGCCATGATTTGGAGGCCCCTCCAGCCACTTGGAACTGTGAGTCGATGAAACCTCTTTCCTTATAAATTACCCAGTCTTGGGTATGTCTTTATGAGCAGTGTGAGAACAGACTAAATTCACTGACCCTAATGCATTATCAAGTATTCAATCTGTTCAAAGCTCCTCCTCTTCTTTATTACAGTGGTTAATCTGTCTTTTTTTTTTTTCTTTATCTATAGGGTTTTTCAATCTCCTTTGTTTTCCCAAACAAGTTATTTGTTGGAATAATCTGTAATTATTTCAACAGTTTCTCATAGTCTAGATTTTTCCAAATGCATGTCGGAGGTCTTGTTTAGTATGTTCCTTTATCTCCTGTATTTCCTAGAAGCTGTTAGGTAGATTTAGAGGTCTGACCACATTGAAGTTCAATTTCTGTCAACTTTTATGACAAAATGGGGTTCTACCAGGAGGCACCTAATGTCTGATTGCTTCTATTTGCATGATGTTAAGATTAATCAGTGTTGTCAGTTGTATCTTTCATGATGTCCCCCATTAACATTTCACCTAATGGTTATACAGATGCTCCCCAACTTATTATGGGGTTATGTCATAAACTGGTTGTAGGTTGAAAATATCCTAAGTCAAAACTGCATTTAATACACCTAAACTACAGACATCAAAGCTGAGCCTAGCCTACTTTAAAAGTGCTTAGAACACTTACATTAGGCTACAGTAGAGCAAAATCATCAACAACACAATACCTATTTTCTAATATGGTATTAAATATCTTATGTAATTCATTGAACACTGTACCAACCCTGTAGTATTACCTGTTACATTACCAACCCTGGTAAAATAATAAAACAAGGCCTTTCAACACCCCAAAAAGTCACACTACTTCACCAGCAATGGATCCAAACCAAGAAGAAATCCCTGATTTACCTAAAAAAGAATTCAGGAGGTTAGTTATTAAGCTAATCATGGAGGGACCAGAGAAAGGCAAAGCCCAATGCAAGGAAATCCAAAAAGTGATACAAAAATTGAAGGGAGAAATAGTCAATGAAATAGATAGCTTAAAAAAATATTAAAAAGGCTGGTCATGGTGGCTTACACCTGTAATCCCAGCACTTTGGGAGGCCAAGGCAGGCAGATCATAAGGTCAAGAGATCGAGACTATCCTGGTTAACATGGTGAAACCCCATCTCTACTAAAAATACAAAAAAAAAAAAAAAATTAGCTGGGCATGGTGGCAGGTGCCTATAGTCCCAGCAACTTGGAAGGCTGAGGCAGAAGAATGGTGTCAACCAAGGAGGCGGAGCTTGCAGTGAGCTGAGATCACACCACTGTGCTCCTGCCTGGGTGACAGAGTGAGACTCTGTCTCAAAAAAATAAAAATAAAATAAATAAAAATAAAAAAATCAGGAAACTGTGGACACACTTTTAGAAATGTGAAATGCTCTGGAAAGTCCCAGCAATAGAATGGAACAAGTAGAAGAAAGAAATTCAGAGCTCAAAGACAAGGTCTTTGAATTAACCCAGTCCAACAAAGACAAAGAAAAAAGAATAAGAAAATATGAACAAAGGCTCCAAGAAGTCTAGGATTATGTTAAAGTATCAAACCTAAGAATAATTGGTGTTACTGAGGAAGAAGACAATTCTAAAAGCTTGGAAAACATATTTGGGGGAATAATTGAGGAAAACTTCCCCAACCTAGATACAGACCTAGACATCCAAATACAAGAAGCACAAAGAACACTTGGGAAATTTATCACAAAAAGATGTTCTCCAAGGCACATTGTCATCAGGTTATCCAAAGTTAAGATGAAGGAAAGAATCTTAAGAGATGTGAGACAGAAGCACCTGGTAACCTATAAAGGAAAACCTATCAGATTAACAGCAGATTTCTTAGCAGAAACCCTACAAGCTAGAAGGGATTGGGGCCTTATCTTTAGGTTCCTCAAACAAAACAATTATCAGCCAAGAATTTTGTATCCAGCAAAACTAAGCATCATATATGAAGGAAAGCTACAATCATTTTCAGACAAACAAATGCTCAGAGAATGTGCCACTACCAAGCCACCACTACAAGAACTGCTAAAAGGACCTCCAAATCTTGAAATGAATCCTGGAAACACATTGAAACAGAACCTCTTTAAAGCATAACTCACACAAGGCCTGTAAAACAAAAATACAAACTAGTAAGCAAAAGCAAAAAACAAAAACAAAAAACCAAAGTACACAGGCAACAAAGAACACAATGAATGCAATGGTACCTCATATTTCAATACTAACACTGAATGTAAATGGCCTAAATGATCCACTTAAAAGATACTGCAGAACTGCAGTATGGATAAGAATTCACCAATCAATTATCTGCTGCCTTCAGCGGACTTACCTAACACATAAGGACTCACATAAACTTAACGTAAAGGGGTGGGAAAAGGCATTTCATGCAAATGGATACCAAAAGTGAGCAAGCATGCAAATGGACACCAAAAGCAAGCAGGAGTAATTAATCTTATCAGACAAAACAAACTTCAAAGCAACAGTGGTTGGCTGGGCACAGTGGCTCACGCCTGTAATCCCAGCACTTCGGGAGGCCGAGGTGGGCGGATCACGAGGTCAGGAGATCGAGGTCATCCTGGCTAACATGGTGAAACCCCATCTCTACTAAAAATACAAAACAAGGCCGGGCGCGGTGGCTCAAGCCTGTAATCCCAGCACTTTGGGAGGCCGAGACGGGCGGATCACGAGGTCAGGAGATCGAGACCATCCTGGCTAATACGGCAAAACCCCGTCTCTACTAAAAAATACAAAAAACTAGCCAGGCGACGAGGCGGGCGCCTGTAGTCCCAGCTACTCGGGAGGCTGAGACAGGAGAATGGCGTGAACCCGGGAGGCGGAGCTTGCAGTGAGCTGAGAGCCGGCCACTGCACTCCAGCCTGGGCGGCAGAGCAAGACTCCGTCTCAAAAAAAAAAAAAAAAATACAAAACAAAATTAGCTGGGCGTGGTGGCAGGCGCCTGTAGTCCCAGTGACTCAGGAGGCTGAGGCGGGAGAATGGCGTGAACCCAGGAGGCGAGGTTGCCGTGAGCCGAGCGAGACTCTGTCTCAAAAAAAGAAGCAACAGTGGTTAAAAGAGACAGAGACATTAGATCATGGTAAAAGTCCCTGTCCAACAGGAAAATATCACAATCCTAAACATATGTGTACCTAACATTGAAGCTCCTAAATTTATAAAACAATTACTAATAGACCTAAGAAATGAAATAGACAGCAACACAATAATAGTGGAGGATTTTAATACTCCACTGACAGCACTAGACAGGTCATCAAGTGAGAAATTCAACAAATAAACAATGGATTTAAACTATACCTTGGAATAAATTGACTTAACAGATATATACAGAACATTTCATCCAACAACTGCAGAATACACATTCTATCCAACAGCACATGAAACTTTCTCCAAGATAGACCATATGGTAGGCCACAAAACGAGCCTCAATAAATTTAAGAAAATTGAAATTATATCAAGCATTCTCTCAGACCACAGTGGAATAAAACTGGAAATCAACTCCAAAAGGAACCTTCAAAGCCATGCAAATAAATGGAAATTAAATAGCCTGCTCTTGAATGAGCATTGGATCAAAAACTAAATCAAGATGGAAATTTAAAAATTCTTCAAGCTGAATGACAATAATGACACAACCTATCAAAACTTCTGGGATATAGCAAAAGTGGTGCTAAAAGGAAAGTTTATAGCCCTAAACGCCTACATCAAAAAGTCTGAAAGAGCACAAACAGACAATCTAAGGTCACACCCCAAGGAACTAGAGAAACAAGAACAAACCAAACCCAAACCCAGCAGAGGAGAGGAAATAACCAAGATCAGAGCAGAACTAAATGAAATTGAAACAAACAAAAAAAATACAAAAGATAAATGAAAGAAAAGCTGGTTCTTTGAAAAGATAAATAAAATTGATAGACTGTTAGCAAGATTAATGCAGAAAAGAAGAAAGAAAATCTAAATAACCCCACTAAGAAATGAAACAGGAGATATTACAACTGACACTACTGAAATACAAAACATTATTCAAGGCTACTATGAACCCCTTCATGCACATAAACTAGAAAACCTAGAAGAAATGGATAAATTCCTGGAAAAATACAACTCTCCTAGTTTAAATCAGGAAGAATCAGATACCCTGAACAGACCAATAATGTGCTCATTATTGCAAGATTGAAATGATAATTTAAAAATTACCAACAACAAAAAAGTCCAGGACCAGACAGATTCACAGCAGAATTCTACCAGACATTCAAAAGAATTGGTACCAATCCTTTTGACACTATTCCACAAGTTAGAGAAAGAAAGAACCCCCATTAACTCATTCTATGAAGCCAGCATCACCCTAATACCTAAACAAGGAAAGGACACCACCAGAAAAAGAAAACTACAGACCAATACCCTTGATGAACATAGATGCTAAGATCCTTAACAAAATACTAGCTAACCAAATCCAACAACATATCAAAAAGATAATCTACCATGATCAAGTGGGTTTCATACCAGGGATGTAGGGATGGTTTAAAATACGTAAGTCAATAAATGTGATATACCACACAAACAGAATTAACAATAAAAATCACATGATCATCTCAATAGATGCAGAAAAAACATTCAACAAAATCCAGCATTCCTTTATGATTAAAACTCTCAGCAAAATCAGCATACAAGGGACATACTTCAAGATAATAAAAGCCATTATGACAACTCCACAGCCAACATAATACTGAATTGGGAAAAGCTGAAACATTCCCTCTGAGAACTGGAACAAGACAAGGATGCCCACTCTCACCACTCCTCTTCAACATAGTACTGGAAGTTCTAGCCAGAGCAATCAGACAAGAAAAGGAAATAAAGAGCATCCAAATCAGTAAAGAGTAAGTGAAACTGTCCCTGTTTGCTGATGATATGATCATTTACTTTGAAAACTGTAAGGACTCCTCCAGAAAGCTCCTGGAACTGATAAAAGAATTCAGCAAAGTTTCTAGATACAAGATCATTATACACAAATTAGTAGCTCTTCTATACACTGACAACAACCAAGCAGAGAATCAAATCAAGAACTCAACCCCTTTTATAATAGCTGCAAAAAAAATAAAAATAAAGCACACAGTAATATATCTAACCAAGGAGACGAAAGATCTCTACAAGGAAAACTACAAAACACTGCTGAAAGAAATCATAGGTGACACAAACAAATGGAAATGCATCCCATGCTCATGGATCGATAGGATTAATGTTGTGAAAATGACCATACTGCCAAAAGCAATCTACAAATTCAATGCAACTCCCACCAGCATACCACCATCATTCTTCACACTGTTAGAAAAAAAAATTCTAAAATTCTTATG
This sequence comes from Trachypithecus francoisi, assembly GCF_009764315.1. Classification (NCBI taxonomy): domain Eukaryota; kingdom Metazoa; phylum Chordata; class Mammalia; order Primates; family Cercopithecidae; genus Trachypithecus; species Trachypithecus francoisi. Next base: position 12,743,174 of record NW_022681454.1, on the reverse strand, counting down.
GGACAAAAAAGCCTGCATAGTCAAAGAAAGACTAAGCAAAATGAACAAATATGGAGGCATCATACTACCTGATTGCAAACTATACCATAAGGGCATAGTCACCAAAACAGTATGGTATGGGTATAAAAATAGGCACATAAACCAATGGAACATAATAGAGAACCCAGAAATAAACCCAAATACTTAGAGCCAATTGATTTTCAACAAAGCAAACAAAAACAAAAAGTGGGGAAAGGACAACCTTTTCAACAAATGGTGCTGGGATAATTGGCTAGCCATGTGTAAGAGAATGAAATTGGATCCTCATCTCTCATCTTATACAGAAATCAACTCAAGATAGATTAAAGAATAAAACCTAAGTCCTGAAACTATAAAAATTCTAGAAGATAACATTGAGAAAACCCTTCTAGACATTGGCTTAGGCAAGGATTTCATGACCAAGAACCCAAAAGCAAACGCAATAAAAACAAAGATAAATAGCTGGGACCTAATTAAACAAAATAGCTTTTGCATGGCAAAAGGAATAGTCAGCAGAGTAAATAGACAACCCACAGAGCGGGAGAAAATCTTCACAATCTATACATCTGACAAAGGACTAATATCCACAATCTACAACAAACTCACACAAATTAGTAAGAAAAAAAACAATCCGATTAAAAGCGGCCTAAGGACATGAATAGACAATTCTCAAAAGAAGATGTACAAATGGCCAATAAACTTATGAAAAAATGCTCAACATCACTAATGATCAGGGAAATGCAAATCAAAACCACAATGTAATCCCACCTTACTCCTACAACAATGGCCATAATCAACAAATCAAAAAACAAAAAAAAAAAGTAGATGTTGGCCAGGATAGAGTGAACAGGGAACACTTCTACACTACTGGTGGGAATGTAAACTAGTACAGCCACTATGGAAAACAGTGTGGAGATTCCTTAAAGAACTAAAAGTAGAACTACCATTTGACCCAGCAATCCCATTACTGGGTATCGATCCAGAGGAAAATAAGTCATTATTTGAAAAACATACTTGCACATGCATGTTTACAGCAGCACAATTCACAATTGCAAAATCATGGAACCAACCCAAATGTCCATCAATCAACTAGTGGATAAAGAAACTATCTGCATAGATAGACAGATACTAGATAGACACATGCATACACTGGAATACTAAGCAGCCATAAAAATGAATGAATTAACATCTGCAGTGATGTGGATGAGATTGGAGACTATTATTCTAAGTGAAGTAACTCAGGAATTGAAAACCAAACATCATATGTTCTCAATGATATGTGGGAGCTAAGCTATGAGGATGCAAAGGCATAAGAATGATACAATGGATTTTGGGGACTTGTGGGGAAGAGTGGAAAGGGGGCAAGGGATAAAAGACTACAAATATGGTGCACTGTATACTGCTAGGGTGATGGGTGCAAAAAAATCTCAAAAATCACCACCAAAGAACCAAATACCACCTGCACTCTAATAACTTACGGAAAAATAAAATTAATGATAATAACAATAATTAATAGGGTCTCTAGAAACATCCAAAAGTAACCAGTGATCTTGTTGTTTGTTTAAAATATCATTACGGACTCAAGGGATTTTAACGTATTTGATGTATTTCAATATATTGCACATATTATATCTTTTGATGTTAAACTTCCCATATTTACCCTTTGGAAGCAATTTCATATTGTTCATAAGTTAATTTTACATGGCTCCAAGGGCCTTTGATAGCTTCCTTGCTTTCTGATGCAATGAGATGCTCTAATGAGATGCAATGAGACACATAACTCATCTAATGTGTTTTTTGTCCCACACTTATAATCATCCATTTCTCAAAGAAACCCAAACTCCTTAGTAAGAAATTACATTTGGAGACCACAATTTGGATGTTAAGAGTCCTCCTTGTTACTGGGTTGATCATTCTGTCTAGACTTTTTCAGTGGACACAACTAACTTATTTTTTGTTACTGAAAGAAAATATATCAGGAGTTTTACTTATATCTTTCCTCTCTAATGAGTAAAAGCCTCAGTTCCTAATGACATCGGAATTATTTCTTATACTACATACACATATAAGTGGGTGTGTATGCATATATCTATATATGACAAAGAAGGGACATGAGCAGGAATTATGTTTTTATGTCAGAGGCTAGTAGGACATAAGTAGGAGGGACACTTAAGGAGGAGCTTCTGGAGGAAGACAAGGAAAGATGGAGGACAGAAAGAAAATTAAGGAGTGAGACAGCCTTTACATGGAATACTTTCTGAATGCAAAATTGTAGTCTTGTGCCCAAGATAAAGATGTTTATATACCAGTAAACAACTTGCTGAGAGTAAGAAACTCTAATACCATGTACCTTGACCATCCCCCAGAATAACAGCAAACCTTTATACAGCATACCATATGCCAGGCATTGTCTAAGTAATTATATAAACTCATTCAACCATACAACACTAAGAGGCATTATCATTATCTCCATTTTATAAAAGAAAACATCGAAATACAGAGACATTAAGCCACTTGCCCAAGGTGAAATCACTAGTGAATAGCAGTGCTAAGATCCAACCTGGACATTTTGACCTTAGAATGCCTTCATGATGCCATATAACTCTCAAGACAGGGTATTAAAGACCATCACATAAACACATGCAAATATTCACACATACAAGCAAATGTAAATGATTTGAGAAAGTGAAGTACTGGTAATCCCAAGTTATAAACATCTCACTGCAAAATAGGATTTTGAAAACCCATGAGATTTCTACACAAATCAGCACAACTTGTAGAGCCAAAAGAGCATGTAGGAATTAGAATTAAAACTCAGAAAGAGAGAGAAACAGATGAATGATAGATAGATAGATACATACATACATACATACATACATGATAGATACTAGATAGATACATACATACATGTATTTATCTATCCATTTATTCATTCATTCTTCATTTCACAAATGAAGACACTGACAGAGTAACGAAGGTTAAATAAGTAAGTCTGAAAAGTCAATGAATCCAGAATCATGTGGTCCAAAGACTTTGCAATGCCTTTAGCGTTGAGGAAGCCAGTGTGACAGAGGTGACGGGTGGCCAGCTTTGAACATGGGATCTAGGCTGTCTCCTCTCAAGATGCAGCACTAATGGTATCCATGAGGCTTTCCTTCTCAGCAGAGAATTCAATCCAACTATATCACTAAAATCAGCCAGAAATAGTCCATTTGTAAAAAGTCATCTCAGCATAATAGGTGAGAGGGGGAAATCCCTAATACAAGCCAGAGCAGGTGCAGGAAGCCATCCACCTCCTTCCTTCATCTCAAACAGGCAATCATCACAGTTTCACTGCCAGGATGTGTGAGAAGCAGGGCCTACAGCTGGGCAGCCCTCATGCCAAGAGTGCATAAACCCAAAATGGAAGCTGGAGGGAAAAGAAAGGCAGGCTTAGCACATCAATCCTCCCACTTGCTCCCCATTGGAGTTGGAGCTGGGGAGAGCAGACGTAAAAACATCACCAGCTGGTGTGTTTCCTGGCAGGGACTGCAGCCGTAGCCTTGCCCGCCCCCAGACATAATACTGCAGCAAACAACTTCCATCTGTAGCTCCATTTCCTTTATTTACTAGCACTACTAGGCAGGAGAAGAGAACAAACCACTATTTTGGAGGCCCATCAGGAGCTGGGCGTTGCCTCCAGCAGGACAGGGTTGATGGATGGTAGACAGACAGTCAACTGACAAAGCTTCATTATACTTGTAAACCCAGATACGAAACAAATGATTATTTTGCATCACTGCTGCAGCGCCTGCTCTCAGCACCTGCCCTCATGCCTACCCTGTTCACACTTCTGTCTCTCAACAGCCCCAGCAGTTCAGCTGAGCTGAGAGAATGAGGAGGAAGCCCTTGGCGATGGAACTTCTAGACAAGCCAAAGCCTGCCTGGCAGGGCTGGGAGCAGATTGAGGAAGACACCACCACCCACCCGCGCCCCCCTTGCTGCCGCCTTCATGTTGCCTTGATCTTCTATTCCCAGCTGACATTTTGGTCACTCATCTCTGATGGAAGAAACCTCAGTCTCTTACTTGGTCTTTCCTGGACAACCCTTTAATAGGCAGCAAGAAAAAGAGATGAGAGAAAGTGATTTTTCATCCCTGACTTGACATGATTTTTTTTTTCCTTTTAACAATTTATCCATACCTCTCCTGTTTCTCTCCTTTCATATACTCACATACTATCTGCCTCTCTGCATAGCAAAGCAACCTTTTGGGCAGTTCTCTAAGAAGATCCCAAAAAGCAAGGAAAAAGAAGAATCACAATAGCTCCTTCCCCAGTTCAATTCAGCAAACTTTTCTGAGCACCAGCCCAGGTGCGAGGCACAATGAGAGGCAAGATGAAGAATGGGGATTACTCCATCCTCATCTGACCAATTTAGAATCCAGTACATGCACAAACAGGAAAAATCCAATATGTTCATTGTCTGTGTGTTCCATAATCATTTACTGAGCACCTTTTATCAAAAAGAGAAAACTTATTTAAAGTAAACTGGATTCTCTATCATAACACCAGTGAAGGCTGGCAAAATGTTTTCCTCATGTGATGGCTTGAATTTAAAGAATTTTAATTTATGTGCATCATTATTCAATCCAGCATTTGTCCTTTTGTATGCATTAGATAATCAAGTTGTGCATCTAAGTCTTAAGATGCATAAAATTGAGTGGGTCTATGTCTTCCAATACACAAAGTCAAGTGGAGATAACAAATATACAAGTGTAAACAAATAACACTAACTTCAGTGCAATGTATACTAAAGGATAGGGAATGACTTACTGAGCAGCTACTATGTGCCTGGTGCTTTACCCATGTGATTAATAAAGCATCTTTTGGTGATATTTACTCTTCGTGTAATCTATGGTCTAAGCCTGGTGATATGGTATTGAGAGTGACACAAACATGTAATTACAATGTAACAGGAAGAAGTGACAGAGAAAATATAAGAGAATAGCCAGGACATCTAATCTGATTTGGGAAATCAAAGAAGGCTTTCAGGAAGAAGTGACTTCTGAGCTGAGTCCTGAAGAATGAGTCAGCCAAATTAATCAGAGGAGGAGACTGCTTTTGGCAGAGAAAATAACATGTACCAAGTCCCAAAGGCAAGGGGGAGACTTATGTTCCTCATCCAATAAGAGAAGAAGCTGAGTTTCAAATGAGTTATTTAACTTACCCAAGATCACACAGTTGGTGAGTGACTGAAGTTGGATTTGGATCCGGTGTGAGTATCTTCCACCTGTAAATGTTAATAACAGGGGAAGAGATAGATTTTGATTGATGACATAGAGAAGCCTTTGATGAATTGGGTTTTGAAGAACAAAGTAAAAATGGAAAGGGAAGAATTGACAGAAACCAAGGGAGTGTTGAGGAGCAGCAAATCCCAGTTTGACTGGAATGTAGAGTGATGTAGGGTTGGGAGGAGGAGGTGCTTTGAAAAATTAAGTTGGAAAGGTGGAAATGTTTTAGATAGAAAGACCCATCAACCGAGTGAAAGATACCTCATTCCCACCAGCAGGATTATTAAGTCAATAAGGCATTGGACACTTTAAGTGTCAGACGAAAAGAGAAGACAAAATACTGAACGCTGCAGTATAGCGACAGAGGAGCCCTGTAATGAGAGGCACTCCTCTGACCTGAGGTGACTGAACACAGAATCTTCAATGTGTCCAAGGGAAGGGGACCCAGAGCTACTGGTAGACTATCACTCCCAGAATGCCTTTCAGTGATCCACCTTCTCAGTCCACTCTTCCTTCTACTCTTCTTCCTTTTTTTTGCTTTGTTCCTTCTTTCCTCCCTTACTGTCAAAATCATATTTGAATATATTGTTTGTTGGGATAGATATGTCTGCTTGAATAACAAAGAGGTTTTATAACAAAGCCACCAAGAGAACAAATTGCTTCAAAACCAGGTTTGATGGACTATCTTAATGTGTGTTGGACTTCTCATGATTGTGTCTGGCTACCAAGCAAATAATAGTAAAAAAATTAAAACTCATTCCTCCAAATTCATGTTTTAAGAGCAAATTAATAATGAAAGATCTCTTTACAGCACAAAAAAAGAAAGGATTTTTTATTTACTATTGTTTGTTGTCTAACTCTAGCAAACTTGAAGTTCATGTGAAAGAAAAGGTGCAAATGGCCCAAAATCTCCTAAAGGAAGGTAAGGACCTGAGAGGTCAATGGCTGAGTAGCACCTGCTAGCAACTACCAATCGACCCTCTTCAGAAGCAGGATAATGGAAATCCAAATGGTATAGGTTTTACAACCAGTAGAACTGTGGGCCCCACCAAGCTCTCTAAGCTTGGCAAGTCACTTCTTTCTTGATCTCATTTGGAAAATGGGGACACTGCTTCACATCTTCTTACAAGATGGTTTTAAGTATTAAATAAGATGATGCATACCAATTCCTAGCTCAGGGCTTGGAACATGAAGGTATTCAGTAATAGATGCCTCCTCCACAGTCACCCCCAGCCCCATACTCATTCCCACTTCTCCCATAAGTCTTTGTACATATTTCTATTTTACAGCACTTATAACAGTGCATTTTAGTTTTTAGATTACTGGTCTGTCTCTACTACTAGATATGAGCCACTCAAGAATATCAGCCATGGCTCATACATTTATCTTTGATAACCAATAAAGTGAATAGTAATTGTTCAATTAACCATTTCTCACATGGTTGAGTTTAAAAGCTCTCAACTCAGTTAACGATCTAAAACTGACATTTCAAAAAATGACCACAAGCCAGGGTGTAACTTGGTGCTAAACCCTGTGGTACAACAGACTTCTCAGAGGTGTTGAAGTTCAAGGCAGAAGGAAAAGATGGGGTAGCATCAAGGGGCTTTCATGACGGAAGGAGAACCTGAGAAAGGCTAGAAGATTGGGCAGCCCTGGATGAAATGAGGACAGCCACTTGAAAAAGGATGAAATTGGGCAAGAGTATGGAGGCAGAAGTGTGCATGTCACATTTACGGCACAGGAAGAAGACTGCTATGATGTGCTCAGGACCAGGAAACAAGGGTGTTTGGAGTTAACGTCATAGAAATAGGGAACCACAGGGGTGTCAAAGGAGGGAGTAACTTGAGTTGCTGATGTTTAATCAAGGTCAGTGGGCACAAGGTATGAAGTTTCTAAACATCTGGAGGAGGGATGTTACTTTGCCTGAAGTTGCTGGAGAAGGAAGTTCATGGAAAGGGAGTGGGAGCCCCAGAGCTTCCTATTCAAGAAGTTCATTAGTTCCAAGGGGGTCAGTTCCCATCATGATGCAATTGTGTTCACAACAGGAGGCCTCCCTTAGGATCAGCAAGTGCCAGCAGCTCAGCTCAGCATCCTAGTGGACCAAGTAGCCCAGGGGCTCTGATGAGAGAGGATCGCTCCTCAACTCAAAGGCAACTTCAGAAGGACACTGTCCCAAAACCAGCCCAGGCCTTACAAGAAAGAATGACAAAGAGCAAGTTGAAATGAGTTTTAGGAAGGAACACTTTGTTGGAAGTGAAGAATCCATTTAAAAAAAGAGCCATAAATGTGAGAAAGACACAATAATTAAGACAGTAATCTATTCTGGGGGCAAAGCACTTTCATATAGAGCATCACATTTCACTTACTCAGCAACCCAGTGAGACAGACCTTATTTCCATTTCACAGATGAAGTGAGGCTGGCGATGGTATGTGACTCTCCCAAGAGTGCCCAAGTAAATAATGGAGCTGGCATCAGACTTCCAGTGTTGCATTTCCTAAATCCACTGTGTACTTCTTTGAACCAAGCCGCCTGCCTCCAGAGGAATGGAAGTGTATTGAGCCCAAAACATAACTCAGAGGAGGAAAGGAGACAGAAAACTAACCCCCACCACTGAAACCCATAGAAGCAATAGTGTGTAATTCTTGGCTAATGACCAACTCACAGGTAAACTGTGTCTTAGCTCCCTTGGGTAAGAAAAGTAAGATGTGCCTTCCAGTGCCTTCACTGGCTGCAATTTTAGGTGGGAGATGTTGATGGGAAGGCCTACAAAGATCCTCCTGTGTGGGGAGATTTTTTCAAAGAATGTTAAAGTATCATAATTGCTTGGTTCTCCTGAGAATTGCCTGTCTCACAGTCTCACTTATTACCATTTCCAAATAACTTTAAAATGTTCCTTCCTTTGTGATTGTCTGAAAATTGAACAAACTGAAAGGACCCTCTTCTCCACCCATTACTGCAACCCACAACTAGGTTTTCTTACAAAGCACAAAGAAAGAAAGAAGAAAGGGCATCTTTCCTTTCCAACAGGGAAAATAAATTGTGAGACGATATGAAATTACACTGTTACTATTTTAAGCCTCACTATAAATCCATGTCTGCTGCATTAGCTTAGAGTTGGTACACACATGGTTGAGCTAATCTGAGAGCGTCTCATTATTCTACATACGAGCAAAAAGAACAGACTCAGTCAGGCCTCTAACCAGCAGGGAGAGCTTGAGTGAATAATGTAACCCTTGCTGGTCCCTGTCATGCCTGTTTCCCAGGCATGTTGACACATAAACAAGAGCTTTGAAATCTATAAACCATCATGTCAGTATAAATTATTATTATCACTGTGGTTAAAAACAACAACAGCACTTATTTTAACTTCAATTTGTAATTTTATGCCATATTCAGTTTGGGGTCTATTCTGGTCTGTAGCTTTTGGAATCTCTGTGGTTGGTTACAGCAAAGCTAGAGAAAGTCTGACTCTAGGCAGGCAGGATCTGGAGGCCTCCCAATTATCATGGAGCCTTCAGTTACATAATCGCACTGGTTAGGATTTTTACATCTGATTGCAATAGTAATTCCTGCAACCATAGAAACACACAGAAATAGAACAAGGTGATTATAGATTTAGAGTCATACAGGCCATGATTTAAATTATTTCTCTACTATGTATCAGCTAAATGATATAGGCTAGTTATGTATCCTTTCTGGATTTCAGTTTTTTCACCTTAAAAAAAAAAAAAAAGCAATTAAAAAGGATCCTATTAACAAATGTATTTAAAGTACCCACATAATGGATGTCACACAGTAAATGCTAAAGACATGTTAATTCCCTACCATTTATGTGTGTATATATATATATATATATATATATATATATTTGTATATAGGCTCTTTCCTCCATAATGTACCAAAATAGAAATTACATTATTCAGTCTACACATTCTCAAATTACCAGGGACTGCTTCTTTCAGATGTTTATTGTATACCTTGTATGTGCTAGAACTGTGCTGGATCCTAGGCATACAAATGTGAATAAAATAATTTTCAAAGTATATGATAGTAGGTGAATGCAATCAAGCTGAGTCTACACTGTTTAGTGAAGTATCAAAGCATACTCTATTGTGTAATGGAGATCCCTATTAGGCTGCCTCAGTGAAAACAAGATGATAATGTCCAAGTAGTTAGAGTTGGGTCTGTCTTGGTGATTATCATAATTTTTAGCACCTAGCAGAAAGGATGTTTGTCAAGCAAATCTGTTAGTAAACAGGAAAAACAGTAAGTAATTAACATAATACATGAGTGGCTACCTCTAATGTGTTGGATAACATCTTCCTCCTGCCAACTGAATCACCTTTCATTCTATATCTTCAAGATGCAAGAATTGCTTAGGGAGAATCTTGTATTGCAGGTGATTGGAAAACTAAATGGAAATTACCAAATGCTGAGTCCAAACCTCTCCTTCTCCAGATCTTAACTAAAATCACACAGCTAGATGGGAAGGGAATCAATATCAACCCCAGAGAGTTGGCTCTCCCCATCCAGAGCTCTTTTTGTGATAGCTTTAAACCTACATTTAACTAAGTATCTACAAACTGAAATTTTCCCTCCCATAACTTCAGACAGCACACTCTAAAAGAAATCACTTGAACACCAAACAAATTCTACACAAAACAAGACACATTGTGCCATGTTTCAAGAAGGTGACCTACCAAACAGGCAGCCAGCTCCAGAGAACCCACCATACTTTTTGATGTCCAGTTCCAGGAATCTGAGAGATTCTGTTTAGCCTCACTCATCTGTAGTAACCAGGAAAAGGACAGTCTAAACCAGTGCCCTTCATTCTCATTTTAAGCCAATTTTGCCTTCTATGCAAAGGCCAGAAGAAGGGAATTGTGAGTTTTTGGTTCTTTCTCCCATTATTCGGAATAGCTCTTGCACAGTAAGCATCTTCATTACCATTCCAGTACCACCATCCTCTCACAGAACCACTGGACAATTGAGGGACTCAATGTGTACACCCCGACTTCCTGACTACTCATACAAACAACATGACCTCCTGCTCATTGAGCTCTGTGCTGAGTGTTCCATATATATCATCTAGTTCTCGCAACAGTTCTACATATGAGTAATGGTATCATCTTACCAATGAAGAAACTACAGTTTAGTAGGTTCCCTCATTTGTGGTGCTGTGAGTTTTGTTTAGTGTGCCACCTCCTGGCTTGTGTCCAACCAACTTAAACCATTACAGCTATTTATATAAAACAATAACCCACTTCAGCAAAGGAGAAAATAATAGCTAATTCTATGGCCTATAACATCGTGGCTAACCAGAGATCCTGAGTCTGTCCACATGACAACTTCACTGCTATCACAACCGGCATTCAAGAAAACCAGTGCACTAAACAAAACTACAACCAAGGACACTTACAGAGTCCACTTCATGCCTCTGCTACTTCCGCCAGATCACATGCTGGTAGCCATGACTGAGAAACCTGAAGACACATCACATCACAAGACTCTTTGCATTCACTCCCAAGCACCAGCACAGAGCTGGGTAGCTTCACTGAGTGATTAGACCCAAAAGAGCAATAGCAATCACTGCAGTCTGGCTTTCAGGAAGAAAGGGAAAAGAGAAAAGCACGCATCTCTAGGGTAAAGGGAAAAGCACCACACCAAGGGAGCACCCTGTGGGACAAATGAATGTGAACAGCAGTCCTTGAGCAGTCCTTGATCTTTCCTCTGACATAGTCTACCCAAACGAGAAGGCACCAAAAAATAATTCTGGTAATAAGGCAAAGCAAAGTTCTCTCACCCCAAAAGATCACACTAGCTCACCAGCAATGGATATAAACCAACAGGAAATCTCTGAATTGCCAGGAAAGGAATTCAGAAGGTTGATCATTAAACTACTTAAAGAGGCACCAGAGAAAGGTGAAAATCAACTTAAAGAAATTTTTAAAATAAGGCAGGATATGGATGAAAAACCTCCAGAGTAATAGATAGCACAAATAAAGAACAATTACCACGTCGGGAAATGAAAAACACACTTAGAGAAATGCAAACTACATTGGAAAGTTTCTACAATATAATTGAACTAGTAGAAAAAAGAACTTCAGAACTTGAGTACAAGGCTTTTGAATTAACCCAATCTGACAGAGACAAAGAAAAAAGAATAGAAAACAAAATAAACGAAGCCTCCAAGAAGTTTGGGACTATGCTCAATCACCAAACCTAAAAATAATTGGTTTCTTCAAGGAAGAAGCGGAATCTAAAAGTTTAGAAAACTTATTTGAGGGAAAAGGAACTCTTCCCTGGCCTTGCTAGAGATCTAGGCATCCAAATGCAAGAAACTCAAAGAATGCCTGAGAAGTTCATTGCAAGAAAGATCACTGCCAAGGCACATAGTCATCAGGTTATCTAAGATTAAGACGAATGAAAGACTCTTAAGAGCTGTGAGACAAAAGCATCAGGTTACTTATAAAGGAAAACCTATCAGAATAACAGCAGATTTCTCAGCAGAAACCCTACAAGCCAGAAGGGTTTGGGGTCCTATCTTTAGCCTCTTTAAACAAAACTATTATCAGCCGAGAGTTTTGTATCTACAAGAACTAAACTTTATAAATGAAGGAAAGATACAGTCGTTTCCAGACCAACAAACGCTGAGAGAATTTGCCACTACCAAGCCAGCACTAGAAGAACTGCTAAAAGGAGTTAAATGTCTTGAAACAAAACCTCAAAGTACACCAAAATAGAACCTCCTTAAAGCATAAATCTCAGAAGGCCTGTAAAACAATAACACAATAGAAAAAAAAAAAAAAGGCATTCAGGCAACAACTAGCACAATGAATAGTATAGTACCTCACATCTCAAAACTAATGCTGAATGTAAATGGTCTAAATGTTCCACTTAAAATATATAGAATGACAGAATGGATAAGAATTCACCAACCAAGTATCTGCTGTCTTTAAGAGACTTACCTAACACATAAGGACTCACATATATTGCAGGTAAAGGGGTAGAAAAAGATATTTCATGTAAATGAACACCAAAAGTGAGCAGGAGATTCTTATACCAAACAAAAAAGACTTTAAAGAAACAACAGTAAAAAAAAGACAAAAAGGGACATTATGTAACGATAAAAGGGCTAGTCCAATAGGAAAATATCACAATTCTAAATACATATGCACCTAACACTGGAGCTCCAAAATTTATAAAACAGTTACTACTAGACCTAAGAAATGAGATAGATTGCAACACAGTAATAGTGGGAGATGTCAATACTCCACTGACAGCATGATACAGGTAATCAAGACAGAAAGTCAACAAAGAAACAATAGACTTAATGTCAATAAATGTGATGTACCACATAAACAGAATTAAAAACAAAAATGACATGATAATCTCAATAAACACAGAAAAAGCGTTTGACAAAATCCAGCATTGCTTTATTATTAAAATCTTCAGCAAAATGGGAATAAAAGGGATATACCCCAAGGTAATATAAGCCATCTATGACAAACCTACAGCCAACACTATACTGAGTGGGGAAAAGTTGAAAGCATTCCCCTTAAGAACTGAAAGAAGACAAGGAGGTCCACTTTCATCACTTCTACTCAACATGGTACTAATCTTTGACAAATCAAAAAAAATATAAAGTGTCAAATGGACACCCTTTTCAAAAAATGGCACTGGGATAATTGCCAAGCCACATGTAGAAGAATGAAATCCTCATCACTCACCTTATACAAAAATTAACTCAAGGTGGATCAAAGGCTTAAATCTAAGACCTGAAACCATAAAAATCTGAAAGATAACATTGGAAAAGCCCTTCTAGACATTAGCCCAGGCAAAGACTTCACGACCAAGAACCCAAAAGCAAATGCAACAAAAACAAAGATAAATAGATGGGACTTAAACTAAAAATCTTCTGCAAAACAAAAGAAACACTCAGCAGATTAAACAGACAACCCACAGAATGGGAGAACATCTTTGCAAACTCTGCATCTGACTAAAGACTAATATCCAGAATCTACAAAGAACTCAAACAAATCAGCAAGAAAAAAGCAAATAATCCCATCAAAAAGTGAGCAAAGAACATGAATAGACAATTCTCAAAAGAAGATATGCAAATGGCCAATAAACTTATGAAAAAATGCTCAACATCACTAATATCAGGGAAATGCAAATCAAAACCACAATGTAATCCCACCTTACTCCTGCAACAATGGCCATAATCAAAACATCAAAAAACAGCAGATGTCGCAGGGATGCAGTGAACAGGGTACACTTCTACACTGCTAGTGGGAATGTAAACTAGTACAGCCACTATGAAAAACAGTGTGTAGATTCCTTAAAGAACTAAAAGTAGAACTACCATTTGATCCAGCAATCCCACTACTGGGTATCTACCCAGAGGAAAAGAAGTCATTATTCAAAAAAGATGCACATGCATGTTTATAGCAGCACAATTCACAATTGCAAAATTGTAGAACCAACCCAAATGCCCATCAATCAATAAGTAGATAAAGAAACTGTGGTATAGATATACGATGGAATACTATGTAGCCATAAAAAGGAATGAATTAACAGCATTTGCAGTGACCTGGATGAGACTGGAGACTATTATTCTAAGTAAAGTAACTCGGGAATGGAAAACCAAGTATTGCATGTTCTCGCTGATATGTGGGAGCTAAGCTATGAGGACATGAAGACATAAGAATGATACAATGGACTTTGGGAACTTGGGGGAAGGACAGGAGGAGGGTAAGAGATAAAAAACTACACATTGGGTACAGTCTACACTGCTTGAATGATGGGTGCACCGAAATCTCAGAAATCACCACTAAAGAACTTATTCATGTAACCAACCACCTGTTCCCTAAAAACCTACTGAAATTAAAATAATAATAGTAATAATGTACTTCTAAGAAATGTCATATAGGTCAGTTAGTATTGTAGATCACATGGGAAAATATGGATCATTTAATAAATGCTGCTGAGAGAACCATTATCTATCTTGGCAAATAAAACATAGTACATGCCTATATCACAGTACACACATATGTTAATTCTAAATAGTTTTCATATTCAAATATAGAAGGCAAAACTTTACAACTATTTAAAAATATTTAAAAGAGCATACTTTGATGACGAAGGTTGGAGGCTATTTCTCAAACATGATGCATTTTGAATACTATAAAAGGAATACATGAGCCATTTATATATATCTATATAGTACATGTCAATTTTATATATCTTTATGCCTATGTGTAACATACATATATGTATTTATATATACGAATGAGAATATATGAAAATAAGTTTGTAAGAGAATATATTTGTAAAACAAAACCCACAAAGGATTAGTAGTCAGAATATATGAACATTTGCATAAGTCAATTAGAAAAACACAACCAACCAAAACAGAAAAATAGGCCTACGTCATGAACAGGTATGGCACGCAAAATATAAATTGTCGAAAACATATAAGATACTGAACCTCATTAGAAATTAAGGAAGTATGAATTAAGACCAAAATAAGATATCTTTTTATACCCACTCATTTGGCAGAAATTAAGAAGATAATACCAAGTGCTGGTAACAGATATAACTGTTTAAGAAGACACTTTGGGTTAAGTGGAGCATGTTAATAATTCCAGGTGTTTAGACATGCTATGGCCTCTGCTTAGAATGTGTATCCTCAAGTTGTCTATCTAAAAGAACTATTACTTATGCTTTAAAAGCCTACTTTGATAACATCTACTTACTGAGACCTCCTCAAAATGCCAGAAGCAAAATCAATAATTTCTTTCTCTGTGCTGCCTATACAAAGTTGTATTATCCCCATATTACACTGTACTATAATTTTGTATTTATGTTTCTCCCCAAGTTAAACCAGTGACATTTATGACAGAAAGCAAGGAAGGTTTCATTTTGCTGCCCCAGGGCTCAATACATGGCAAAAAGGGCACTGAAATGATGAGGACCCCCCAAGTCTTCCACGTCTCTTTCCATAACTACCATGCCCCCATTAATTCTGTGACAGTTGTAGGTTGTGGTCTGAGATTGCTTTCCATGGAAGCACTGGGCTCCTGCATACTTTTCTGCTTCTCTCTGAGCTTCACATATTGCAGCACTCACGGTTCTGATGCATTTTCATAAGACTCAACCCGAAAACCAAATCAATCAAGGAAACTTGTCCACATTTTGAATGGGATATCAATTTAAAATATCTCACTCGAGTTGACTTCAAACTCCAAAGCTAGTTTTTGTTTTAAAAGGACATTAACTTTCTAATTGTATGAATGCCTGTGGGAGACATTTTACCATCCAGAACTTGGATGAAGGTGACTGCCTGCCACCAATTAAGATGTATATTTGGTGTCTGGCAGCTTCCTGACCCACGCCTTCTGTCTCTTCATCACCAGGGACCATGTATTGAGTGGCAGATGTGGACAAAGCAGCAGTGACTTGGTGGTGCTGCAGCCTGTGTCATTTGGCTCTGTTTACCACCAGCCCAGCTGCACCAGTCAGCAGCTATGACACTTGGGGAACAACAATTGCTTTTCCAAATCAATATATGAGACTTCAAGTCATAATAGAAAGAACATTGTAGAAGAAGCTCTGGGGTGGATTTCCAGCTCCACTACTCTGAAGTTCTGTGACTTCTTCAAAAAATCTCCCTGGACCTCACTGTCCCTGACTGGAAAGCAATAACTCTTCTGCCTACTTCCCCGAGGCAGAGAGAGATTTTAAGGACTAAATGTAACAATGAATTTAAACTGTCAGGTGGCACACAGATACTAATTTAGCCAACATTTGTAATGCTTTCTATGTGCTAGATGTGACTCTACGGGCTTTATACTTGTTGATTAATTTCAGCCTACTAGTAATCATATGAGCTAAATACTATTAGTCCCATTTTAAATTTGAAAAAAAAGACACAAAACATTTGAGGAATTTGCTAAGATGACAGAGCCAGTAATGCAAGATCCAGGATCTGAGACCAAGCTTTAACCATGATGCTACATTGAACATCCTAGGAGCTGTTTTTCTGTTGCTTTAGATTTGCTTGTAATACTACCCATTACACCAAGAAATCAGTACCTTGCCCATGCCGCTACAAAACCATTTGCCATTTTGTAATAACTTAGTTTTTATCTACCTCTCTTCTCCATTAGACTGTGAGCTCCTTACGGGTGGGAACTATATTGTACTCCTTTGTAATAGTCCCAGCACTGCATCCTGAGTCTGGTATATTGTAGGTAGGCACATTGCCCTCTAGAGATTTGTTAGCTGCATAGATGGAAGGGAGGGAAAGAATAAAGGTCAGGTGGGCAAAGTAGATGGATGGATGGATGGATGGATGGATGGATGGATGGAAGCATAGGTGGGCAGGTAGGTGGATGAAAGGATGGTGAGTGGGTGGATGGATGGACGGATTTTTGCAAGGATTGGTGGGTGGATGGATATCTGAGTAGATGATTAGATCAATCATAAATTGCCAATTGTATAGAGTAGTATCTCATCATTTTGAATCTAGAAATGTGTGTTTTCTCCATCCTCACTAGGTTTGCCCATAATTTTAAATTATTTTCTATCTTAAGTCATACAGAACCCATTTACTATTGTCATAGTCTAAAACCCATAATATTTGAAAAAGACAAAAACTGTGACTGATTCAGCAAAGAGGAAAATATTGCTGCTACTTTTGGGAGCAGGGCTGATTCTAGAATTTTGCCTCATATTTTAGGCATTTTTGTACTTCAATCCCCTTCATCTGCAGGGGAGATGTTCCAAGACCCCCAGTGAATACCTGAACTTATGAACAATACCAAACCCTATATACACTATGTGCTTTTCTACACATATAAACCTATAATGAAGGTTAATTTATGACTGAGGTACAGTAAGAGTTTAACAGCCATAACTAATGATAAAATAGAACAATTATAACAATCAGCTGCAATAAATGTTGTGTAAATATGACCTCTCTCTTCTCTCTTTCTCTCTCTCTCTGTCCCCTACTCTTTCTAAATATATTATACTCTACTTGCCCTTCTCCTTCTTTGTGATCTGTTGATCTGATAACTAAGATAGCTACTGAGTGACTAAAGGATAAATGTCATATATACCATGCGGATATGCTGGACAAAGGGATAATTTACATCTTGGACAGGACAAAGCAATAAGATGCAAACTTTCATCACTTTACTCAGAACAACATGCAATTTAAAACTTATAAGTTGATTATTTCTGAAATTTTTCATTAAATATTTTCAAACTGTGGTTGGCCATGGGTAATTGAAGCCCAGGAAAGTGAAATCAGGATAAGAGGAGACTACTGTTCTAGCCTTCTCTGAGCGCTTGGAGAATGAGAAAGTGTCTTGACTTCTTAGAACCCTCAGCACACCTGCTGCAAGGCAAAAGTAGACAAGCAATAAATTTGAGGTCAAATTAATGAGTCACCCAAGGCCCTGCCTCCCCTCTGTCTGTCCTCTTTTCTAGTTACAACAAACAGGTATCTCCTTTGTGTCCTCTTTCCCTCCTTTCTAGGAAAGGTTGTGTGCATTTATTCTGTTCCTTTCTGTTCCACACCAGGTAAAGCTCTTTACCTGGACAGCAACTGCAGGTTTCAGTTGTCCCCTGACACCCCAGGCTGCCATAACCCCCACACTCTCAATATTAGCCTTATTGTGTTCTCTCAGACACTAGTACCAGCTGGATATTACCCTCTCCCAAGAAGCCTGGGTCCTTAGCTTTTCCCCCAAGCTTCTAGGTTCTGATCCCACCCTCCTTCATTTTCCCAGTTAATATCCCTGTGTTACCTCAATGTTTCCCTCTGCCTGTTGAGTCCTCCAACCCCTATTTAACCCATTCTCTACATTGTTGCCCCTATTAAAATATCAGTTAGAGCTTCTGCTTTCCTGAATGAATCCTTACCGACTCAACTTACTATGTACCAGACACTATGCTAAGCCTTTAAACATATCATTACATTTGCTCTTTATGGAAACTCTATGGGTACATTGTCTTCTTTTCACGAGCAGGTAAACTGAGACACAGAGATAGTAAGGTTTTGACCAAGATCACACAAGTCTAAATTGCAGTAAGAGAAGCTTCTAAACTCAATGCAGTCCTGTCTAAAAGTAACTATTTGCATGAGACGTATGGTTCCTACAGTGAATTCGTGTCCTTGTTGCCAGGGTCCTTCTTAGAACCAAAAATATATGAAAAATTACCTGAATAAAGGAGTGTGGTGTCCTTGCCATCCACCCACAGATATCAATCGCACACAGATTTACTACCAACAGGTGGTTGCAATACAGGACTCAGACAGGAGTGTTCCTGGGACTCGTAAGACTAACACAGCCATCCAAGGTTATTTCCCACCTACACAGCTGAAAATGAATCAAATTCCAATAAAAAAATGATTATGTCTTTCCCTAGAGCTTCTCATTAAAAGAGCAAATAAACTTCATTGCGTTGGCTGGGAGCCACCACAGACCACAGCGTTTTCTTGTCCCTCATGATAGGTAGCACCTACTCTCTACCCTAGTGTTAATATTTCTTCTCCTTTTGTGCTTCTCTCTAGCTCATTCTCCTTCAGCGGTTTTCATTCCTTCTTTTTATTATCTTGACTTCCCATCTCTCTGTGAAACAAGTAAAATAAATTCTTGGAAAACAGCTTAAGCCTTTGAGGGAACGATTTGGGTGACTTTTTGAACTTTACACACAAAAAAATTCCCAATACTGACTTGTCTCATCAAAAAGTTACTCATAACTCAAAATCTCTGAAACCCTAATAATTCTTCTGGTGTGTGTGTGTGTGTCTGGGGGGGAGTTGGCAATTGAAAGATGTGTGCTGGGTGTGTAATGACAAAATTACTCCTACTCAGGGCCACCTACCTTGGGAGATCTGTTGTGTTTCTCCTTTATAACAGAAATCTGATTAGCCATACTTTTATCTTTACATTCTATGCCATCTCCATCTATAAATAAATAATGTGTCTCACACGCCTATCTCCATTCTCTTACTATTATGTTGCTTTTTTTGGTTTTGATAATCATTTCTAATCAAGCTGGGATTCTTGACTTTGGCATTAAATAGCCATTTTTAATGGGGCCCACTGATATCTCAAAAAAAAGGAAATGGTATAATTTCTTGTTAGAAAGTGTATCACCAGATGTTGAAATTTGTCTTGGAAGGAGCCTAGAACAAGCTAGGCATTCTGTCATTCCTTAACAGTCACCTTCTTTTGGTTGATAGCTGTGGTCTGTGAGGATATTGTGGATGGCACCAGCAGCCACCTCAAATAATACTCCATCATTGCAGATGCCATGAAAGGTCCCTGTTGAGGAGGCAGAGAGTGTAATGTAATGGGAGTAAGATCAGCCTGGATAGGAATTCCATATCTGTGCTTTGCTTAACCTCTCAGAGCCTCAGCTATTTCATAATATAAAATGGAAATAATTCCTACTCTCCGTAGTTAGCAAAAGGGAGTTATTATTAAAGATGATATACATAATTATACCACATACCATATTAGATACACATATGAGCACATTTAATTCATACAGAAATTCCTCAAGTCAGGCATTAATCAGCATCTTCTATTTTATATATGAAGAAACTGAATCTCCAGTAGCTAATTAAGGTTCTCAAGGCTCCAGAACCTGTAGGTAGTCAACCCAAGTTTAAAACAAATTATCTAAGCCCAGGGTTATAGCTTTCTTGCACACCATGCTGCCAACTATCAAATAACAAACAAGTGTATAGGAGACAGGCAGAATGGTGACATAGGAAGTTTTTCTCCAGGGGTCTTTAAGTTATAACACATACTCCCTTCAAGAACATGAAATTCATGGCAGGAAAAAGGATGCAGAAGAGAAGCAGAGGGAGAGAACAATGTCAACATCAGGGAGAAACTCTTAGACAGTAAGGGAAGTTGGACAATTTGGGTGGAAAAACCTGTCTTCACTTGAATCCATGAAGTGTGTCACCAGACTGCATCTTGGTCTCATGCTATATATTTTGGGGGTTTGAGTATCCCAAAGTACCAAATGATAGCTGATACTTTAATACAAGATTCTAGTTCCCAAATGAATCCAAATCTTTAGAGGAGAATATGCGGAGTAAATGTCCTCCTCTAAAGATCTGGATTCATTTCAGAACTAGACTCAGCAACAAGGCAGAGGGTAAAATCCAGTGCCTGCTTTTTTACTGATAAAGCTGGATTATAGATGCTGTTTGGACCCACAGCCAAAATGGGCTTCTGGAACAACTATCCTTTATTTTCTCCCACATTCCCCCAGACTCTATTTCCAGAGGGAACTAAGAGATTAAGATGTATACAAGAATCACTTTCAATTTCAATCACAATCAAAGAATTTCAATTCTTTGATATGGACCCTTCTTTAAGAGGGGAGAAATACTGCTGGAATTGTCTAAGTTTTGAGCCAAAATAACTCCAAGGCAAAGGAGACACTTCTCTCTTTCCAATTATATTAACATAGTATTATAATAAATATATAGTCCTATTTATTAAGATGAAATAATACTCTTTATCTTGGATAGATTATGATTAAGTAGCTTGTCTAGGAACCTAGCTTCCACATTGAACATTGTTTCTATGCAAAAATACATTCTACAATCTGCACAACCCACTCACCAAAAACTGGAAACACAATCCATTTATCAGTGTAAATATAGCACTATGTTCTCAAAAGTACTCAATATTTCTTATGAGAGAATCAGCTCCAAACATCTCACTTTTAATTGAAAAAAACAAAACAAAACAAAACACTATGTTAAACTCTAGGAACCATCATAATGAAGAAAATTCAAATTCAACTGACTCTTTTCTCATTCATCTTCTCTGCACATAATACCTTCTGCTTATTTTCATCTTCTTTCCAAACATCCAATTATATAGGATATTTTTAAAGAGAAATATTTTTAAAGAGGAAAATGCTTGTAGATGTGATGTGAATTTATTCTGTTAGGGCTCTGGGAAGCTAAATGCTCTCAGGACACAGGGAGAGAGAATTTACCAAGTAATTCCCCCAAAGACCTAATGTGCTACTCTATTTTTAGAGATTAGTATCCTCACTTTTGCTCACTTTAGAATAAGATTAATCTACTTCTGCCTTACCTGAGCATGTAAGAAAGTAGCTTCAGATTGCAATTTGATTTTTATTGTAGAGCAACTCTTCATTGAACAAATATTCCCTAGGAATCTACAGTATTCCTGAAAGTATCCTAGTAAGTGGCAATACAGATAAGTTTTAGGTTGGTGATTTCAATACCCATAGAGATGATCTATCAAAGACCCAGACTGCTTGATTCTTTGACTTCCTTCCCTATAGAAATTGTGTCCTCCATCCCACTTCAGCCACCCACTTTATTGGAATTTCCCAGACTACCACACTCTACTACTATTCCTTTAAATTATTAAGAATAACATACTTACTGCCAGCTCCATATACAGCTTCTCCTGCTGTGTCCACATTGCAACAGTTCCTCCCACAAAGATTAAAACTTATTTTTTTTTGCACTGTCCTTCTTCCTCACCTCTTCTTCCTACTCAGTTTGAAATTTGTAGTCTGTCAGTACCCTACATACTTTCAGCATTCCTCCCTCATTCTTACCTGGGCAGGGAGGGAGACCTAAACCAAGTTCAAGGCCAATTTGCCACCCATTCTCTGCCTGCAAACATGGTTTAGGAAAACACACAAACACATAGATTGGTTCTGCTTTGAATTCATGAGCACTAACCTTCAGAAGGTCCTCACTGCTGGACAAGAAACATACCACATACTGTGGTATGTTTAATGTCTTAGTCAAATGTCTCTCCCACTCTCCTGGTTGTCTATTTCTCACCTTCTTATCTCTCCTCAAAGTTCTCTCATCTGTCCCCATCTCCCGACTCTTAACTGGCCTTGCATCTTGTTTAACTGAGACATCAGAGTAATCAGAAGATAACTTTCACATGTTCCCATACCACATCTACCACACTAACTACATCTGGACCATACGTACTGCATTCTTTTCTGTATAATGGTGACAGGATATGCGCTATCTAAATCCACCCACTTTGTGTGTCTGCTAGATCCTATCCCATGTCACTAAATCCCATTTCACCAACTCAAGAAAATTACTCCAGCAAAATCTCCCTCCATCTTCTCCATTACTTTTTCCTCTCTTCCAAATCATCACCAGCAGCATACCAATAGGATATAATATCCCACATCAACCCCTTCCAGCTATGGTCCTGATGTGGTGTGGCTGTGTCCCCACCCACATCTCATCTTGAATTCCTACGTGTTGTGGAAGGGACCCGGTGGGAGGTAATTGAATCATGGGGGCAGGTCTTTCCCGTGTTGTTCTCATGATAGTTAATAAGTCTCATGAGATCTGATGGTTTTAAAAAGAGGAGTTCTGAGATTTTTAAAAATATATATTTTAGGTTCTGGCAAGATGGTTAAGTAGTAACAGCTCCAGTCTGCAGCTTCCAGTGAGAACAACACAGAAGGTGGGTGATTTCTGCATTTCCAACTGAGGTAACCCATTCATCTCATTAGGACTTGTTAGGCAGTGGGCGCAGCCCACAGAGGGTGAGCAGAAGCAGGGTGGGGCATCACCTCACCCAGGAAGTGCAAGGAGCAGGGGAGCCTCCTTTTCCCAGCCAAGGGAAGCCATGAGGGATAGTGCTACCCAGCCCAGTTGCTTTTCCCATGGTTTTTGCAATCCGCAGACCAGGAGATTCCCTCGTGTACCTACACCACCAGTGCCCTGGGTTTTAAGCACAAAACTGGCCAGCTGTTTGGGCAGACACTGAGCTAGCTGCAGGAGTTTTCTTTTTTTTTTTTTTTTCACAGACTCCAGCAGCACCTGGAACTCCAATGAGACAGAATTGTTCACTCCTCTGGAAAGGGGCTGAAGCCAGGGAGCCAAGTGGTCTTGCTCAGAGGACTCTACTCCCACAGAGCCCAGCAAGCTAAGAACCACTGGCTTGAAATTCTTGCTGCCAGCACAGCAGTCTGAAGTCAACCTAGAACAATCGAGCTTGGTCGGGGGAGGGGCGTCCACCATTACTGAGGCAGTTTTCCTTTGACAGTGCTAAGGACTGGGCAGAACCCAACATAGTGCAGCAAAGAGGCTGTGGCCAGACTGCCTCTCTAGATTCCTCTTCACTGGGCAGGACATCTCAGAAAGAAAGACAATAACCCCAGTCAGGGGCTTATAGATAAATCTCCCATCTCACTGGGATAGAGCACCTGGTTGTAGGGGCGGCTGTGGGCATAGCTTCAGCAGACTTAAATGTTCCTACATGGCAGCTCTGAAGAAAGCTGCGAATTGACAAGGAGGGTTCTACCAGCATAGCGCTTGAGCTCTGCTAAGGGACAGACTGGCTCCTCAAGTGGGTCCCTGACCCCCATGCCTCCTGACTACGAGAGACCTCCCAATGGGGGTTGACAGATATCTCATGCAAGAGAGCTCTGACTGGCATTAGGTCAGTGCCTCTCTGGGAAGGAGCTTCCAGAGGAAGGAGTAGGCAGCAATCCTTGCCATTCTGAAGCCTCTACAGTGATATCCAGGTAAACAGGTTCTGGAGTGGACCTCTAGTGAACTGCAGCAGACCTGCAGAAGACAAGCCTGACTGTTAGAAGAAAAACTAACAAACAGAAAGTAATTAACATCAACATCAACATAAAGAACTCCCACACAGAAACCCCATCCAAAGGTCATCAACCTCAAAGTCCACAAAGATAAGGAATACCAGCACAAAAAGACTGAAAATTTCAAAAACCAGATGGCTCTTCTCCTGCAGATGATCACAACTCCTCTCCAGGAAGGGCACAAAACTGGACAGAGAATGAGTTTAACGAATTGACAGAAGTAGGCTTCAGAAGGTGGGTAATAACCAACTCCTCTCAGCTAAAGGAGCATGTTCTAACCCAATGCAAGGAAGCTAAAAAGACTGACAAAAGGTTACAGTAACTGCTAACTAGAATAACCAGTTTAGAGAAGAACATAAATGACCTCATGCAACTGAAAAACACAGCACGAGAACTTTGTGAAACATGCACAAGTATCAACAGCCAAATTGATCAAGTGGAAGAAAGGTTATCAAAGACTGAAGATCAACTTACTAAAATAAGGCACGAAGACAAGATAAGAGAAAAAAGATTGAAAATAAATGAACAAAGCCTCCAACAAATATGGGACTATGTGAAAAGAATAAATCTGTGATTAATTGGGGTCCCTGAAAGTGACAGGGAAAGTGGAACCAAGTTGGAAACACACTTCAGGATACTATCCAGGAGAACATTCCCAACCTAGCAAGGCAGGCCCATGTTCGAATTCAGGACACGACTAAGATACTCCTCAAGAAGAAAAACCCCATGACACATAATGTTCAGATTCTCCAAGGTTGAAATGAAGGAAAAAATGTTAAGGGCAGCCAGACAGAAAGGTCAGGTTACTTACAAAGAAAAGCCCATCAGACTAACAGTGGATCTCTCTGCAGAAATCCTACAAGCCAGAAGATAATGGGGGCCAATATTCAATATTATTAAAAGAATTTTCAACCCAGAATTTCATATCCAGCCAAACTAAGTTACATAAGTGAAGAAGAAATAAAATCCTTTACAGACAAGCAAATGCTGAGGGATTTTGTCACCACCAGTCCTGTCTTACAAGAGCTCCTGAAGGAAGCACTAAATATGGAAAGACCAGTACCAGCCACTGCAAAAACACACCAAAATATAAAGACCAAAAACACTATGAAGAAACTGCATCAACTAATGTGGAAAATAACCAGCTAGCATCATGATGACAGGATCAAATTCACACATAACAATATAAACCTTAAATGTAAATGGGCTAAATGCCCCAGTTAAAAAGACAAAAACTGGCAAATTGGATAAAGAGTCAAGACCCATCAGTATGCTGTATTCAGGACACCCATCTTACATGCAAAGATACACATAGGCTCAAAATAAAGGGATGGGGGAATATTTACCAAGCAAATGGAAAGCAAAAAAAAGCAGGAGGTGTAATCCTAGTCTCTGATGAAACAGACTTTAAAACCAACAAAGATCAAAAAAGATAAAGAAGGGCATTACATAATGGTAAAGGGACCAATGCAAAAAGAAAAGCTAACTATACTAAATATATATGCACTCAATATAGGAGCACCCAGATTCATAAAACAAAGTTCCTAGAGATCTACAAAGAGACTTAGACCCCCACACAATAATAATGGGAGACTTTAACACCCCACTGTCAATATTGGATCAACAAGACAGAAAATTAACAAGGATATTCAGGACTTGAACTCACCTCTTGACCAAGCAGATCTAATAGATATCTATAGAACTCTTCATTCCTTCATTCCAAATTAACAGAATATACATTCTTCTCAGCACCACATAGCACTTATTCTAAAATCGACCACATAATTGGAAGTAAAACACTCCTCAGCAATTGCAAAAGAATGGAAATCATAAGAAACCTCTCAGACCACAGTGCAATCATATTAGAACTCAGGATCAAAAAACTCAAAACCACATAACTACATGAAACTGAACAATCTGCTTCTGAATGACTATTGGGTAAATAACAAAATTAAGGCAGAAATAACAAAGTTCTTTGAAACCAATGAGAACAAAGGGACAACATACCAGAATCTCTGGGACACAGCTAAAGCAGTGTTTAGAGGGAAATTTCTAGCACTAAATGCCCACATCAGAAAGTGGGAAAGATCTAAAATTAACAGCCTAACATCATAATTAAAAGAACTACAGAAACAAGACCAAACAAATTCAAAAGTTAGCAGAAAACAAGAAATAACTAAGATCAGAGCACAACTGAAAGAGATAGAGACATGAAAAACCCTTCCAAAAAAAAAATCAGTGAATCCAGGAGCTGGCTTTTTGAAAAGATTAACAAAGTAGATAGACTGCTAGTCAGACTAATAAAAAAAGAGAGAAGAATCAAATAGACACAATATAAGATGATAAGGTGGATATCACCACTAAACCTGCAGAAATACAAATCACCATCAGAAAATACTATAAATGCCTTTACACAAATAAACTAGAAAATCTAGCAGAAATGGGTAAATTCCTGGACACATACACCCTCCCAAGACTAAACCAGGAAGAAGTCAAATCCCTGAATAGACCAATAACAAGTTCTGAAATTGAGGCAGTAATTAATGGCTTACCAACCAAAACAAGCCTGGGACCAGACGGATTCACAGCTGAATTCTACCAGAGGTACAAAGAGGAGCTGGTACCATTCCTTCTGAAACTATTCAAAACAACAGAAAAAGAGAGACTCCTCCCTAACTCATTTTATGAGGCCAGCATCATTCTGATTCTAAAACCCAGCAGAGACACAACAAAAAAAGAAAATTTCAGGCCAGTATCACTGATGAACATTGATGTGAAAAGCTTCCATAAAATACTGGCAAATCAAATTCAGCAGCACATCAAAAACCTTATCGACCATGATCAAGTTGGCTTCATCCCTGGGATGCAAGGCTAGTTCAACATACACAAATCAATAAATGTAATCCACCACATAAACAGAACCAATGATAAAAAACACATGATTAGGGCCGGGCGCGGTGGCTCAAGCCTGTAATCCCAGCACTTTGGGAGGCCGAGACGAGCGGATCACGAGGTCAGGAGTTCGAGACCATCCTGGCTAACAGGGTGAAACCCCGTCTCTACTAAAAAATACAAAAAATTAGCCGGGCGAGGTGGCGGGCGCCTGTAGTCCCAGCTACTCGGGAGGCTGAGGCAGGAGAATGGCGTAAACCCGGGAGGCGGAGCTTGCAGTGAGCTGAGATCCGGCCACTGCACTCCAGCCCGGGCGACAGCGAGACTCGGTCTCAAAAAAAAAAAACAAAACAAAACACACACGATTATCTCAATAGATGCAGAAGAGGCCTTTGATAAAATTTGACATCTCTTCATGCTAAAAACTCTCAGTGAACTAGGTATTGATGGAACATATCTCAAAATAATAAGAGCTATTTATGACAAACCCACAGCCAATATTATACTGAATGGGCAAATGCTGGAAGCATTCTCTTTGAAAACTGGCACAACACAGGGATGCCTCTCACCACTCCTATTCAACATAGTATTGGAAGTTCCAGCCAGAGCAATCAGGCAAGAGAAAGAAATGAACGGTATTCAAATAGGAAGAGAGGAAGTTACATTGTCTCTGTCTGCAGACGATATGATTGTATATTTAGAAAACCCCATCGTCTCATCCCAAAATCTTCTTAAGCTGATAAACAACTTCAACAAAGTCTCAGGATACAGAATCAGCGTACAAAAATCACAAGCATTCCTACACACCAATAATAGACAAGTGGAGAGCCAAATCATAAGTGTGATCCCATTTGCAATTGCTACAAAGAAAATAAAATATCTAGGAATACAAATTCCAAGAGATGTGAAGGACCTCTTCAAGGAGAACTACAAACCACTGCTCAAGGAAATAAGAGAGGACACTAACAAATCGAAAAACATTCCATGCTCATGGATAGGAAGAATCAATATCATAAAAATGTTCATAATGCCTAAAGTAATTTATAGACTCAGTGCTATTCTCATCAAGCTACCATAGACTTTCTTCACAGAACTGGAAAAAACTACTTTAAATTTCATATGGAACCAAAAAAGAGCTGGTATAGCCAAGAAAATCCTAAGCAAAAAGAACAAAGCTGGAGGCATCATGCTACTTCAAACTATACTATAAGGCTACAGTAACCAAAACAGCATGG
Organism: Trachypithecus francoisi; assembly: GCF_009764315.1. Lineage (NCBI taxonomy): Eukaryota > Metazoa > Chordata > Mammalia > Primates > Cercopithecidae > Trachypithecus > Trachypithecus francoisi. The sequence goes on along the minus strand of NW_022681454.1, from coordinate 12,715,087 downwards.
TACTGGTATCAAAATAGATATATAGACCAATAGAACAGAACAGAGGCCTCAGAAATAACACCACACATCTACAACTATCTGATCTTTGACAAACTTGACAAAAATAATCAATGGGGAAAGCATTCCCTATTTAATAAATGGTGCTGGGAAAACTGACTAGTCATATGCAGAAAAGAATAACTGGACCCCTTCCTCACACGTTATACAAAAATTAACTCAAGATGGATTAGACTTAAATGTAAGATCTAAAACTATAAAAAAAGAACCCTAGGAAAAAAACATAGGCAATACCATTCAGGAAATATGCATGGGCAAAGACAGGAAATATGCATGGGCAAAGACTTCATGACTAAAACACCAAAAGCAATTGCAACAAATGCCAAATTTTACAAATGGAATCTAATTAAACTAAAGAGCTTCTGCTCAGCAAAAGAAACTATCATCGGAGTGTACAGACAACCTACAGAATGGGAGAAAATTTTTGCAATCTACCTATCTGACAAAGGGCTAATATCCAGAATCTACAAATAACTTAAACAAGCTTACAAGAAAAAAATCAAACGATCCCATCAAAAAGTGGGCAAAGGATATGAACAGACACTTCTCAAAAGAAGACATTTATGTGGCCAACAGACAAAGTTCATCATCACTGGTCATTAGAGAAATGCAAATCAAAACCACAATGAGATACCATCTCACCTCAGTTAAAATGGTGATCAATAAAATGTCTGGAAACAACAGATGCTGGCAAGGATATGGAGAAAAAGGAACACTTTTATACAGTTAGTGGGAGTGTAAAATTTATTCAACCATTGTGGAAGACAGTGTGGCGATTCCTCAAGGATCTAGAACCAGAAATACCATTTGACCCAGCAACCCCATTACTGGGTATATACCCAAAGTATTACAAATCTTTCTACTATAAAGACACATGCATACATATGTTTATTGCAGCACTACAATAACAAAGACTTGGAACCAATCCAAATGCCCATTGATGATAGACTGGCTAGGCCAGGCCTGGTTGCTCGTGCCTGTAATCCCAGCACTTTGGGAGGCCGAGGCAGGCAGATCACAAGATCAGGAGATCGGGACCATCCTGGCTAACACGGTGAAATCCCATCTCTACTAAAAATACAAAAAATTAGCCAGGCATGGTGGGGGGGTGCCTATAGTTCCAGCTACTTGGGAGGAGAATGGTATGAACCCAGGAGGCAGAGTTTGCAGTGAGCTGAGATCGCACCACTGCACTCTAGCCTGGGCGACAGAGTAAGACTTTGTCTCAAAAAAAAAAAAAAAAAAAGATAGACTGGATAAAGAAAATGTGACTCATATATTCCATGGAATGCTGTATTGCCATAAGAAAGGATAAGTTCATGTCCTTTGAAGGGACATGAATGAAGCTGGAAACCATCATCCTCAGCAAACTAACACAGGAACAGAAAACCAAACACCACATATTCTCACTCAAAAGTGAGAGCTGAACAATGAGAACACATGGACAGAGGGAGGGGAACATCACATATTGGGGCCTGTCAGGGGTTAGGGGGAAAGGGGAGGGAGAGCATTAGAACAAATACCCTATGCATGGCGAGCTTAAAAGGCACTGTATTAGTCCATGTTCATGCTGCTGATAAAGACAGTTTCACATGGCTGAGGAGGCCTCACGATCTTGGCAGAAGGCAAGGAAGAACAAGTCACATCTTACATCAAAGAGAGGGAGCTTGTGCAGTGGAACTAACTTACTTTCTTTCTTTCTTTCTTTCTTTCTTCTTTCTTTCTTCTTTTTTTTCTTTCTTTCTCTCTCTCCCTCTTTCTTTCTTCTTTCTTTTTCTTGAAGTACTGAGATACATGTGCTGAACATGTAAGTTTGTTAGATAGGTATGTATACATGTGCCATGGTGGTTTGCTGCACCTATCAACCTGTCATCTAGGTTTTAAGCTAGGCACTCATTTTCAAAGCATCACTTGGTTCTTCTCCTAGCTTCTCCTTCTCAGGTTCCTTCACTGGTATCTCTTCTTTTTCCTGACTTCTGAATGGTGAAGTGCTCAGGACACAGTCCTTGGATCTTGGTTCTTATTTATCTTTATCTTATTTATACTTACTCCCTGGGTCAACTCATCTAATCCTATGGCTTTACATATCCTTGATATGTTTATGATATCCATACATTCATCACTAACCTAGACATCTCTGAACCCCACACTCCTAATTCAATTTCCTACTTAAAATCTCCTAGATGTTCCATAGGCATCTCTAAACTCCACAATTCCAAAACTCAGTTCCTTAATTTTTTCTCCCATCCACTCTTCCCATTGCCTTTACTACCTTGGTAAATGGCAGCTCCATCTTTTCAATTTCTCAGGCTAAAAACATTAGGGTCATTCTTTACTCCTATCCCATCACATTACTTGTCAACTGTTGTCCTTAACTTTGAATACTATCTAGAAGTGAACCACTTCTCACAACTACCCTAGGCCAAGCTTTCAACATTCATTCCCTAAAAAATTAATGCAATAAATTTTTGAATGAGTCAACTAGTCCCCCTATTTCCATTCTTGCCCCTTTACACTGTATTTCCCACCTAATAGCCAGAATGACCTTTTAAAATCAAACGATTTCTCTGTTGTGGTCAAAACTCTCCAACAGATTCCCATGTCACTCAGAATAATACCAGAAGCCCTTACCCAGTCCTAAAAGGGCTTTGGTATCTCAGCCTGGCTCCCTCCCTCTCTGACCCCGTCTCCTACCTATGCCTCCTCTCTCACTTTGCTTCTGCCACAGTGGCTTCCATGCTGTCCTGTTTCATTCATCACTTATCTCCCTCCAGAATGTTGCCCTGAGTGCTCCTCATGACTAGAAACCTCTTCCTCCTGATATCCTCTCTTAGCTTCCTCCTCCATTTCACACAGGTCTATACCCAAACTACCTTAGTGGAATGGAAACCCCTAAGTAATCCATGCAAAATAGCTGTGCACTCTCACTCTTGTCTTCTACCTTGGCTTTGTTTTTCTTCATAGTGTCTATCCTTCCTGACACCTGTGTGATCTCTGGTTCACCCCACTAGAATATGTATTCCATGAGACTAGGCACTTCATGTCTTTTTGTTCAATACTACATTGCCAGTGCCTACAACAATGTCCCTAGAGGCATTCAGAAAATTAGCTGAGTTAATGAATGAATGATGAGTGGATGAATGGACTTTTGGGTTATGAAGCTGTTAATGTTTTCTAGAAACACCTTTCACACATCAAGGCCACAATAAAAATGCGAATAAAAAATCAGAATCAGCTTTCATACTATGATGTTGAGGAGATTCTTCATGCTCTTAACCAGAACCCTTCAAGAAATGCAGAGTTGAGGGTCACTCAGGACTGAGACAGTTTAGTCTGTTATACTTTCTAAGTCAATTCAAATAATGAATATCAACTGTGACTTGAGTCTCACATCTCCATAAATATTAATCTTGCTTTAGCCCAATACGGTGGCACACACCTGTGGTACCAGCTACACAGGTAGCTGAGGCAGAAGGATCACTTGAGCTCAGGAGGTCAAGGCTGCAGTGAGCAGTGTTTGCACTTCTGCACTCCAGCCTGGGTGAGAGAGAGAGACCCTGTCTCAAAAACAAAAAAAACAAAAAAAATTTAAGTAGATGAACTTTGCCTGATGATGGACAGTGATCAAAAGGATCAGGAATGTTCTAGCTTCTTCCCTCCTTAAGATCATACCAGGCCATGAATTGTTCCTAGCAGGGTCTCTCTCCCTTCCCAGTTGAGCCAGCACACATATGCCTCATCTGTCATTCTGACGCTGTTTTCTTTCCCTGGGTCAGTTGGCAATTATTCTTGCGAACTGCCTAATATGACCATTCTTCAAAGGACTGGCACTCCAGATCCTCACTTTTTCTGTAAGAGTGAAGACCTGAATGTCTCACCGATATTAAAATAGACAGACTTAAAATATTATCAATGCCTCTTTTACTGACCCATCAGGTGGGAGCAAGTTCACAAACCAACACTTGGACTTATTCCTCTATCTCCCTAAACTGAAAAGCATCAAGTAGATGACTATGACTCTCTACTAACAGAGGATTGAACATCTTCTGTGTCCAGTCCCTGGATCTATCCAATGCTCAAGCCAGTCCCTTTCTTCTATTCGGAAAACATATTTCTCTCTGCTCTAGGTAACTGCTACAAACACATGGACCATGGATAAGACCACAGGTTTGGTAGTCAGACAGAGATGGGTTTGCATCCCATCTCAGCCCCTTATTGACTGTGTGATCATGGTTAGTTACTTCACCTCTTTGAACTTCAGTTCTTTTATCTTTAAAGTGGGGATAACAGTCATACCTACCTCATAAGGTTGCTGAAAGGTTTACTGAATGTAACATGTGAGAGTTATATTACCATGCCAGGCATGTAGGAAGGATTTGCTAGATTAATTTTTTTATTTGTACTTTTCAGGGCTCTTCTCACTATGATATGTTGTCTCCACATAAATAACAATATTTTCTTATTCCACATGCCTATTTGCAACATCACTCCCTCCCCCTTTCAAGAAGCAGAATCTATTTCTCACCCACCTCCTTACTTGAATATTTTGGACTGGCCCTGCGACTTGCTTTCACCAATAAAATGCAGAAGAAGTGATGCTTTGTGACTTCAAGGCCTAGAACTTAAAAGCCTTGGAGCATCTGTTTTACTCTCTTAGAAGACAGCTGGCCTGGAAAGAAGCTGGGGCTAAGCCACTGAAGAGTGCAATATCACATGCAGAGAAAAGCCACTTGGAGAAAGACTGAGGCACTGCAGCCAGCAGCCACCAAGTCCCAGAGGTGTCTAGGAGCCATCTTTGATACAAGAGTTGGATTATCATTGTCTGTCTAGTGTAGCCACATCTGAACATTTCCACGCTAAAATATTACAGATATTACTTTATCTTAAATTAATTTCCTTTTGTTATGTTAGGGAATTATGTGGATTTGGTTTTGAAACTATATTACAGGTGGGTTGTATTACCTTTTCATTAAAGTGAAGAAAGGGTTACATAATATTTGTTATAAAAAGAGGGCCTAAGATAGCAAATCACTGCCTTTAGAGTTTAAACTGGCTCACACAGACCCAGAAGCCCCCTGACTAACGTTTGATTACCCATACATAATCTGAATAAAAACTATGTGTAATTTCTCAGAAACTCACTGATTCATTTCTTCTCTCATAGATCTCTTTGTCCAGGCCAGGGTTTCTCAACATTCGCTAATCCAGAACTTTTTGACTAACATAAGAACAATTTCTTTCTGTCTCTCTCTCTGTCTCTCTCTCTCTCTGTCTCTCTCTGTGTGTGTGTGTGTGTCTTTCTCTCACATGTACACACACATAGTTTGCTGAGACAAACTCCTTCCTCTGCTTCCAGTGGAAGGCCCACCCCTTCCAATCACAGCACTAGATGATGACAACCTCCTCCAGGAACTGAACAGTCAGGTGCATCCCCAGGCACCATCTCTTCTCCCAAAGCACTAGAACAGAACCCAGTACTTAATAAATATTTAGTTTATTTATTCTGTGTTGACTTCATAAAGTAAAAGAAAATATTGCCTGAAATTAGTATCAACTCATTCAAAGTTCTGGCTCACTCCAATCTCCAGAGGAAATATTTACCTCCAGGCTTCCCTCCACACACATGTGGAAATCAAAAGCCCGAAGAATTCTCCTACGATACCAATATCTTCACATTAAATGCAATTTTGCACAAAACCAAGTTAATTGCCTAGAAATATTCAGAGGGGTTGTATTAATTATTTTGTATAATAGAGGTTTATAAAGTATCTTCATTTGTGGACAGAACTAACATTTATTGCATCAGGTACTTTATAATAATATAAACTGTATAATTTACCTCAATGCTCATAACATAGCTAGTGCAATTCCCACTTCACAGATGAGGAAATCAATGGACAATAAGTATGAAATGTCTTGAAGGTCAAGGTCATACCCTGCCAACTGGCAGAGCCCAAATCTCTGAAGGCTAAGTCCCATGTGCTTTTTGCTCCATCCCAACTGTTAGCAGTTGTAGAAAGGTCACATGGCCTGGAGCAATTATTTAATCTCTTTGGTCTTCACTTTTCTATCTGTAAAATGGGTAAGATAATATCACCAACATCACGGAGCTTTGCAGATTACATGAGTTGCTACAAGTAAACTGCTTAGGCCAGCATCTGGCATATAGTAAGAACAAAAACACAATTTGGTAATCATTATTTCTTAGCCTCTGGTGTTTTCCACAGAAGGAATTTCTGTGTGTTCAGGACACTAAGGAGAGACTTCATGGGTTCATGGGAGATTGAGTTTTGACAAGGATGGAAAAATAGGAAGTAAACAGGCTGAACCAGGTGTCTCCTATAACAGCCTGTTTTGTATTTCCCATGAAAAGGGCTTTCAACACTTGGTGTATCACCAATGCCTATTTCCATGATTCATTTATTTTTCTGACTTCTCAGCGTGTGTTTCCAGCACCTGGAGGCATAAAAACCCACATAGTGAAACCCCAACATTGAGACATCACAGAAACAATACTTTTCAATTAGGACTCACAACCTGGAGTTTTTTGGAAACGCAGAATGGAAGGGATCTTAGTGATGGTATTGCAACACCACCCCCCATTTTACTGAAGAGAAAACTGAGGCATGGAAAGGAAAAGCAGCTGTTTTCTCAAGCTATTCCTCAGTAGCTCGGTGAAGTCATCACCCTCCTTATTTTACACGTCTCACTGCTCCCCAGTGCACAGCCTGTACTCCAGCCATTGTAAACTGTGCGAGCCCCCAGATAGACCATGTCCTCAACCCCAGGCCCATCTGCCTTGCACATGCTGTGCTTCAGCCCCCCAGAATCTCTCTGTTTGTATTGTTCACCTAGCTATTTGCAGCTTGTCCATCCAGCTCAGCACAAACCCCCATGACACTCATTTGGCTTCTGTCAACAAACTCTTCCTCCTGCCAGGACTGCCTTCCGACTTTCCTGGTTTTATTTGCTTAATATAATTCAGATAGCAACACTGTCTGGCTTAAAAGTCTCTGGCATATAGTAAGAACAAAATGGCTTCTAGACACAATTAAGGTCTAACCCAAACGAGATCCCCTAGGAGCATGCCCTGCCGACCTCTCTGACCTTACATCCTACCCTCTCCCTGACACTGTGCTCTTTCCATAAGGGCTTTTCTTCTACTCCCTAAACACCAAGAGTCTTGCGAGGGGCCTCAGGGCTTGTGCACCTGCTTTCTCTTCTCCCTGAAACTCTTGAGCTCAGACTCACCTCACAGAGGTAACTCCTTGTCATTCTGATCTCAAGCCAAATGTCAGTGTCTCAGATTCCTCCCCTCACCACATGGTTATCCTAACTTCCCATCCCCCTGGGCATTTTTCTGTAAAACATTCTGAACTCTGTAAATTTATTGTGTTTGTGCATTTACTGCCTGTCTCTCCCACTAGATTTTCTACTCTATAAGAGAAGGAATAAGGTTTTGTTTGCTGATCATCTTCAGAGCCTAGCACAGCATCTGGTACAGAGTTGGTGCTCAAAAAATACTGACCAGACGGGTGGATGAATTCATACCTAACCCTGCCAGACAACCCCTAAAGCCTGGTGTTTTCAAAAAAACTACAAATGACAGTTAATAAATTATGTGGTATCTACTGTCAATCAGCAGAGGTTTCCCAGAATAGTCTCAAAATATTGGTCTCATCATTGAAATTTTATGCATTGTTTTTCTTGAAACATTTGTTGTTCTCTCCACTCATCCTTATCTGAGAATTTTATTTTCATCTTCTCACCACATTTGGGTTTAAATCCAAAAAAATGGACAGAGGAAGCATCTTCCTTTTGGTAAAAGATGCTAGAGATTCAGCATCAATGTGCCTACTGCACTGACACAGAAGAGCCCCTGACCCAGGGATGCCCTGGGTGGGACAGAAACAGACACCCGGGGAAGGGAGTCAAGGATCACAGGGTCTTGTTCCCTCTAAGGTGTGACTAATAATTATTCAATGTCTCATTCTCTTTACATTCTAAAATACATTGGATGTTCTCTGAGGCCCCTTCCAAGGCTAAAGTTAATTAACATTCATTCACTCAACAAAGACAGATATATATATATATATATATGTCATGTGTTTGTGCCAAGCACTGTCAAGATGCAGTAAATACAGCTGTGGAAGAACAGCCAAGAATATCTCTACCTTCAGGGAGTTTATGGGATTCCCCGGAGCAAAATCTGCTATTGAATTCTCAAAAGGTTTTATCTTACTTATGGAATATTTTAATTGCAAGAGAGTGAGTTTCTTACACACTGCCACACTGGAATGAGATGTCTAATCTTTGCCTTCCAGCCTCATCCTCTGCTTCCTACCATGAGTGACAGAAACCCCACCCCCTGCCTCTTCTCTTATCTCTGCCAGGTGTTTTGTCCAGCCAGTGTTTAGGCTTTCCCGCTGTATTAGTAGGGGTTCTCTAAAGGGACAGAATAGGATAGATATATATATGAAAGGGAGTTTATTAGGAGAATTGACTCACACAATCACAGGTGAAGTCCCACAATAGGCCATCTGTAAGCTGAGGAGCAAGGAAGCCAGTCTAAGTCCCAAAACCTCAAAAGTAGGGAAGCCTAGAGTGCAACCTTCAGTCTGTGGCCGAAGGCCTGAAAGTCCCTGGCAAGCCACTGGTGTAAGTCTGAAAATCCAAAAGCTGAAGAACTTGGAGTGTGGAAGAACTTTGAGGGCAGGAAGTATCCAACAAAGGAGAAAGAGGTATGCTGGAAGACTCAGCAGCCTAGTCCTTCCACATTCTTCTGCCTGCTTTATTCTAGCCACACTGCCAGCTGATTAGATGGGGTCCACCTAGATTAAGTGTGGGTCTGTCTCTCCCAGTCCACTGACTCAAATGTTAATCTACTTTACCAACACCCTCACAGACACACCCAGGAATAACACTTTGCATCCTACAATCCAATCAAGTTGACACTCAATATTAACCATCACACCCACCAAACACCAAATAGATCAGATGGGGAGGGAGACTTAGCTGGACAAGTGAAGCTGCAGTGTATGTAAAGAGAACATGGGTTAGGATCCAGGAGCTAGGCTTTAATCCCCACTCTGCCACTCACTTGGAGTCTCTTGAGAATGTCTCTTATCCTCTCTGGCTCTCAGTTTCCTTACCTACAAAATAGGGTGTGGTGGCTATGAGAATGCACCTCTGAGAACTCCCACTACATGAAGCAGAATTGACCAAGAGCCCCAGCCTGACTGTGCAAAATCAGTCACCACATCAGCACCACCGGCAGCTCCCAGCTAAAGTCTGTGTGTGGCAGGGACACTTCTGAAAGAGGCAGGTGCATTTCTAGGAAACAGAGTACTCCTCTGACCAGCAACTCTGACCCAACTCCACCAGCTTTGCTAAAACTTTCTTCACACTGCATGGCAATCTAGTACTTTCCCCACTCAAACTTCTTGCCTCTCTGCTCCCCATGAATAAGACCTACATCATGATCTAATGGCCCCCCCTCCATTCTCCATGTTCCTTCACTGTTTCCCCTCGAGAGTGGTTTTTCTAATTAATCCCTTGCATACTTAATACCATCCTAACTCCTGCTTCTTGAACCAACGCACTGGGAAAACAATACCTTATTTTCCCTCACATGTTGTTATGAAGATGGTGTCAATGAAAATGTCTTATAAAGTATATAAGGCTTTGCAAAACACAAAGCATCCTGTGAAAGAGACAGTGTCATTCATTCATTTATTCCAAAGTTTGGTACTGATCAGCCCACCATGAGCTGGACCCTGGGCAAAGGATCTTGAAGTAAGGAACAACGTCCTTTCTTGACCAGATCACAAGGTAGAGGAGACCCCCAGATTCATCATGGCCTTGTTTTAGAAACTTATATCTTAGGCCAGGTACAGTAGCTCATGCCTGTAATTCTAGCACTTTGGGAGGCCAAGGCTGGGGGATTGCTTGAGCCCAGGAATTCGAGACCTGGACAATGCAGTAGAAGCTTGTCTCTAGAAAAAAAACAAAAAATTAGCCAGATGTGGTGGCACATGCCTGTGGTCCCAGCTTCTCAGGAGGCTGAGGTCGGAGGGAGGATCACTTGAGCCCAGGAAGTAGAGACTGCAGTGAACCATGATCACACTACTGCACTCCAGCCTGGGTGACAGAGCAAGACCCTGCCTCAAAAACAAAAAAAAAAAAAGAGAAGGAAAGGAAAATTCTTTTTTTTATATAATTTCAATTTTGATCTTAGATTCAGGAGTACATGTGCACATTTATTACCCAGGTATATTCCATGATGCTGAGATGTGGGGTACGATTGATCCTGTCACCCAGGTGGTAAGCATAGTAACCAACAGTTAGTCCTCCAAACCTTTCTCCTTCCTTCCCTCCTTCCCACCTCTAGAAGTCTCCAGTGTCTATTGTTGCCATCTTTATGTGCATAAATACTCAATGTTTAGCTCCCACTTATAAGCTGGAATACGTGGTATTTGGTTTTCTGTCTCTGCATTAATTCACTTAGGATAATGGCCTCCAGCTGCATCCATGTTGCTGAAAAGGACATGATTTCATTCTTTTCAATGGCCACATAGTATTCCATGGTGTATATGTACCACATTTTGTTTATCTAATCCGCCATTGATGGGCATGAAGGTTGATTCCACGTCTTTGCTATTATGAATGCTGCTGGGGTGAACATATGAGTGCATGTATCTTTTTGGAAAAATGATTTATTTTCTTTTAGATACACAGCCGGCGATGGGGTTGCTGGGTTAATCAATATCTTAGATAATAATTTTTGGTAGGGAAATGGGGAAAATAAAACAGCAAGAGAAAAGATGAAGGAAAGAGGGAAGAAAGAAGCAGCCATTACACTAAGGAACTGTGAGTGTTAGTGGCTACTTAAGTGAGAGCTTTTTTTAAATTGTGCTCAAATGCAATTCGATGCTCTACTCCTGCCAGAGACTTGCGGCACCAGGGTGACTTGTTGGGATGCAATGGTTGTAACACTTCTGTGGCGAAACTTCAACTGTTGTTACCATTTCATGGTCCAGAATATTCAGCGAGACAAAAGACCTCCAGGAGAATATGTTCTGTGTTGTAATTTTCCAAAGGCGACATGATTATAAAACCCAAGCAGATGGAAAGACGATTGCAGTGGACGGGGAAAGCTGTTAGCAGTTTCCATTTGTAGACAAAACCATTATTTTTGAGCAGATCGCTGCCAGAATGTGATGAATCTTGTACTCTTTGCACCCTCTGCTTTGCAGAAAGCCCTGTAGCTCTGTCAGACTTTGCAAACAGTTGTGGGATGCTATTTTTGTACATTTGTTTATGTCAAAGGCATTGACTCATAGAGTTTCACATTTAGCTTGCTGTTAATCTCTAATCTGCCATTAACGTATAGTTCCCAACTCTGAAAATTGGACTTCAAAATAAATGGCGATATGATCATCCTTTATTTAAAATATTACTGCACCCCATCATTCTATGTCAAGGCTCAGCTTGTTTACGGGAGAGCTTGATTACATAATTACATATTAGAAATCATTTGTAAGGAAAATTGATTAATGTATTTTACAGCAAGGATTTCACCAGAAATAACCCTGTCTCTAGCTGCAGAAGCAGAGCACCAGGTTGAAAATGGCATAACTTCAGGAGCTTGTCACTATCCTGTTTATTTCTTGTCACAGAAAGGAGTAATTGTGCATACAGCGATGATAAACAAAGCTGTTGGCTTTGAACACTGTGATCCATGAATCAACTTTTAGGCAATGTGATGGGGTTCTGGAAAGAGTGCTCAGCAGGAACTCGTAAGTCCCTAGTTCTAGTTACAAGCCTGCTGGTAACTTGTGAGCAAATTGCTCAGCCTCTCGAAAACTTCACTCCTTCATCAATAAATGGGAATGCAACAGTGGACTGCCAAGGGTAAAAGGTAGACAGTGTCCACACCCAGATGCATGGGGGTTGAGCAGAAGCTCAAGGCAGAGAAGAGTATCTCTTCAGACTGGAAGATGAGTGGACGATGGGTGGATGACCATCATTTGGTAGTCCTTCCTCTTCAGTGTCAGGAGCAGTAAGACAGTGCCCACTCAGCTTCCACACAGCCCCAGAATTCCCAGGTCAAGTCGCCCATTTCTGTCTATCATGCTTTCCTGTCTGCATGTTCTCACTCCTGTCTGTGGCCTTGTTTTTGTTTTTCATGATCTCTGGTAACAGAAAACTTTGTTTTGAAAAAAAGAAGTCTGAATCTTTCTGTTCTCATGTTTGCAGCCTTTGTTTCTAGTTCTGCAGAAGCTGATTTGTGTCTTTTTTAGGAGTTGAGAGTAAAGAAAGCACACTAATTAAAATCTCAAAATAATACCAGTCCATGGAAATATAATAACAACAACAACAATACTAGTAATAAGATCTGACCTTCCAAGAGCATGGACACTTATGAGGAACAATGTAATAAATGGTGAATTGTCACAAATATGAAAGTGCTTACTTAGATTAAAGAATTTTTAAATTAACTTTTACTTTGCTTTTTTCTCCTTTGTGAAGTCAGATTCATCATAAAAAAGAAATGAAATGTGCATGAACAAATTAAAAGAAGAAAAGAAAAAAGACAAGTAAAGAAAAGGAAGAAAGAAAGGACAGAAATTATCATTCATAATCTCTCTTTATAATTCCTTCATCCAAATGAAAAAATTGTTAACATTTTAGGGCATCTTCTTACACTATTTTCTGTGAATGTGCAATATATATTTACCAGAGTAGAGTCACACCATACATACTTGTATTATTACATGCATCTTTAACTCAACTATATATCATAAGTAATTTTCCATGTTATAGTATATTTCTTTGATCACACCATTTGGAACAGCTGTATTTTATCTCATTGCACATATGCACCACAATTCAGTAAAAAACACCCTGGAAACTTCTTTGTCACCATATCTTTGTACTCGTCCTTATTTATCTCCAGTTCCCTAGCATTTTTTAAAAAAATGTTTCTGCCATTATGAGAGCAAAATATAACAACTAGGACCAGCCCAAAGATTGTCTTAGAAACCAGGTGTGTTGAATGGGGTGCAAACGAGACCTTTTCTTGTAAACTTGCTCATCTCTTCTATAAGGCTACAAGCCCTTTCAGGCTGCTGTTTCCACTTGATATGATACTTTTGAGCCTCTTGAGGGTAGCAATGATGTTTTATTCGTCTCCTTAACCCCAGTGCCCATCTCAGGGTCCAGCCCACAGTAGGTCTCAACAAATAATTTTCCAACTGAACCAAACTAAACCCTTTTCTACTTGTGAGTAAATGCCTACTCATTCCGCAGGAAGTCCTAACTCAAAAATCACCCCCTTTTTTCTGTAAGCACATAGTTTTTGTTTCCATCCACAATAATTTCAGATAATTTTATCCATATTCTTCATGGATAAAGATTTTCCAATAGATTTTCTGTGTCTGCATATCCTCCTCACATATCAGGCATGTTTATTCCCAGCACTTAGCAGAGTCTGGCTTGAAATAAACTGAAAGAACATTCAGAAGTTGGGGATTTTTTGAAGCTAGCACAGTCATATACAATGTTGGTACTTAATAAATGCTTGTTGAATTGAACTGAATTGAACTGAATTGGTGCTAGGATTTCCAGCAGTGAAATTGGATAAACTGCTACTTCTTTACCTCTAGTTTTACCCTTAATGATTTTACTGATGTCCAATGACAGGTAAGCACAACACAAACTGTTTCCCCTTTATCACCTCCCAAAACTGAAAATGCTGACACTTTTCATGCCCTGTTGATTCTTTTCCTTCTTACAAACGATAAGGTCGGACACGGTTTACTTGCAGTCATTGTATCGCTCTTCATTCTGGAGATGCAATTGGATCTTTCCCTCACAGGCAAGTTGTCACTGACTTTTACTTGGAGAGACAGATACTGACCATGGGATGCACTGGGGAAGCCAAGACTCAGTATTCAATTGTGACTGGCCCAGTGAGCTGGAATTTTTAACCAGACAGGGCTAACCTTTATTATCTTGTTGGATGGTCTCTTCCATGTTGCTTCCAAAAGAGTGTTACACAAACACAGATTTGTACTGTGAGAAAAGGGACATTAAATTATTTAAACTTTTAAATTAAATAAAATTCGCATCCTTTTTAAACTCACCATTGTTATAAGTCATATATTGAGTATACCAAAGAATAGTGAAGACAAAATCTATCTGAGTGAGCAGATTCAGATGGAGTAAGAGCATAGCTTGTTACCTTGGATAGGTCCATCCAGTTTAAAAAACACATTCATAAGCATTGACTCAGTTGTCCTTGAGAAAACCCTTGCAAGAACAAAATACTTATCCTCAGAAGGAGAAACGAAGGCTCATAGAGAATAAGGAATAAATTGAATGTAGCACAGCTGCTAAGAGGTCAAATAGTCAAAGTCTTTGTTCTACTATATCTTGCCACTGTTGGCTTTTGTGAAGTAAATCTGTTCCTAAACACTTTCCTATGCAGTATCTCACTGGGTACAGACAATAGCTCAGTGAAAAGATTTTATGATCCTGCTGCAGGGTGAAAATTTGTATATCAATAAGTGATTATTTTTAATGTAAAACTGAGCTATATCTAACAAACATGAATAGGATTTGCATGCTAAAAACTACCAATGTTGATTGTTTAAAAATCAAATAAGGTCTAAGTAAATGGAGAGACATACTGTGTTCAGAGGTTGGAAGGCTCGACATAGTAAAAATGTCAGTTCTCCCCAAATTAATATGCAGATTTAATCACAATGCTTATCAATATCTCAGCAAGAGTTTTTGTAGATACAGACAAGATTATTCTAAAGTGTACGTGGAAAGGCAAAGAAACTATAATGGCTACACAATATTGAAAATGAATTAAGTGAAAAAATTAGCCTACCCAGTTTCAAGACTTATTTTACAGCTACATTATCAAGATTGTGTAGGAATGGCAAAAAAAAAAAAAAAATAGACACATGAATCGATGGACCCAAATACAGAACCTAGAAATAGATCAACACTAATATGGCCAACTGATTTTTGACAAAGCTGCAAAAGTAATTCAATGGAGAAAAAATAGCCTTTTCAAGAAATGGTCCTGGGCCAATGGAACATCCATAGGAAAGGAAAAAAAAAAAAAAAAAAAAAGAATCTAAACCCAAATCTCATACCTTACATGCCTTACTCAAAAATTAACTCAAAAACAATCATGGATTTTAGGTAAACAAAAATTACATAATAAAAAATCTTTAGATCGACACCTAAGCAAAAAGTTCTCAGGCTTGACACCAAAAGCACAACCCTTAAAAGAAAAAAATGATAAATTTAACTTCATCCAAATAAAAACATTGCTCTGTAATAGACTTAAGAAATGAAAAGATGAGATTGGGTACATTCAGGGTGGTATGGTCATAGACAGCATGGACAGAACTGGAGATCATTATGTTAAGTGAAATAACCCAGGAACAGAAAGACAGACATCACATATTCTCACTTATTTCTGGGATCTAAAATTCAAAATACTGAACTCGTGGACATAGAGAGTAGAAGTTACCAGAAGCCGGGAAGGGTAGTGGGAGGGTGTGGGGTTGGTGGTGGATATGGTTAATGGGTACAAAAAATATTTAGAAAGAATGAATAAGACCTACAATTTGATAGCATAACAGTGACTATAGTCACTTAATCATACATTTTAAAATAACTTAAAGAGTGTAATTGGATTGTCTGTAACTCAAAGGATAAATGCTTGAGGGGATGGTTAACTCATTCTTCATGATGTGCTTTTTCCACATTGCACACCTGTATCAAAACATCTCAGGTACCCCATAAAAATATATACCTATTATGTACCCACAAAAATTAAAAATTAAAAATGTTTTTAAAAACAAACAAGAAATGAAAAGAGAAGTTACAGAATGGAGGAAAATATTCACAAACCACACATCCAACAAAGAACTAGTACCTAAAATATGTAAAAAAAAATACTCCCAAAACTCAACAGTAAGAAACTGTATAAAATGGATATAAGACATAAAGAGCTATGTCTTCAAAGAGAATACAGAGTTAGCAAATAAGCACAAGAAAATATGTTCAACATCATTAGCCATTAGGAAAATGAAAATTAAAACTACAATGTGATAATACTACACACATATTAGAATAGCTAAAGTAAAAATAGCAACACCACCATTGCTAGCAAGGATGCAGAGAAACTGGATTTTTCATATATTGCTGATACTGATATAAAATGGTAGAGTCACTCTGAAAAACAGTTCGACTGTTTTTTAAAATACTAAACACACAGCCACCATATGGCATGGAAGTAGCACTCCTGGGCATTTATTCCAGAGAAATGAAGACTTATGTTCACTCAAAAATCTGTACACAAATGTTTACAGCAGCTCTGTTCATAATAAGCAAAAACTGGAAACAAGCCAAATGTCCTTCAGTGGTTAAACAAACTGGTACATTCATACCATGGAGTACAAAGCAATTAAAAGGAATTAATAATTAGCAATAAAAGGGAATGAATTATTGTTATACACAGCAGCCTAGATGAATCTCCAGAGCATTATGCTAAGTGGAAAAGTCAATCCCTAAAGGTTTCATACTGTATTATTCCATTTATATAACATTCTTGAAGTGACAAATTTATAGAAATGGAGAAGAGACTAGTGGTTCCCAGGGTTTACGGAAGGGACAAGGATAGGGAAACTGGCTGTGGCTACTAAAGGATAACAAAAGGAATCCCTAATGGTGATGGAATATTCTGTATCTTGACTCGGTCAATGATAATCTTAGTTGTGGTATTACACTATTGTTTTGTAGGATATTATTATTGGGAGAAGGTGAATAAATGGAACACAGGAATTTCTTACAACTTCATGTGAATCTACAATTATCTCAAAATAAAATGCTTAATTTAAAAAATAGAAGTGGTGGAAAAAACCTAAAAAATAGAACAATACTCAGGAGGATGTCAGAGTTTCGGTTTCTACTAATAGTATAGACCACTTCTTGTGACCTCTTTTGCATTGGTTTAATTTTCTCTAATAAGCCAACTGGATGAAACAACCACCCTTTTGACTACTTAACAGTGATAACAGCATTAATCCACTCACGACAGCAGAGCCCTCAGAACCTCACTTCTTTGAGGCTCCACCTCTTAATACTGTTATAATGGCAGTTAAATTCAATATGAGTTTTGTAGGAAGCATTCAAACCATGGCAAGTACAAACATCAACCCCACCTAGATTTGGCAGAATTCTGAAGGGCCATCCCAGCTCCAGACTCCATAGAATCATCTAAAACCTCTATTGCAAGTGCACTAACTTCTCCCTCTGACCAATTATGTTTTCCTTATTCCCTATTAAGTGTTGTTGCAAAAACTACTCAGTAAACTCCCTACACATACATCTTGATCTCAGAGCATTTCCCAAGGAACCTAAAAATAGTTAGTGCTAGGAGTCGTCTAAAGAATAGATATTTTTAAATTTCTGTTTTAAGTTTCGGAGTACATGTGCAGGATATATAGGTTTGTTACACAGGTAAATGTGTGCCATGGTGGTTTGCTGTACCTATCAACCCATCACCTAGGTATTAGGTCTGCATTAGCCAGCATGCATTAGCTATTTTTCCTAATACTATCCCTCCCGCTACCCCACCCCTCAGACAGGTCCCAGTGTGTGTTGTTCCCCTCCCTGTGTCCATGTGTTCTCATTGTCAAGAATAGATTCTTAAATGGGATTTTGGAGCTACGTCACCTACCAGCTGGTTGACACTATGGACTTCATCACGAGTGATAGGTGAAGTGCTAATAACCCTCAGCATACTATAGCTGCAATTGTTATAGTTTTCACTAGTGGAAAACTGAGATGGAATATTGGTGGATGAAAATAAACAAGTAGGGGCAATATCTCAAGTGTTGCTGATGTTCGAAAAAAGCAATTATTTCAAGGATTATAAAAGTAAGTGGATTTTGCAGGTTGAGGGGGTGGATATTGATGCACTAAAAAAATACAATGAAAGGCTAAGATGATCAATCACAAATGTAAGACAGAGTACCAAAGCCAAAGGGCCTCCCTGGCAGCATGGAAGGAGACTCTCCTACTTCTATAGCTAGAGGACAGAAAAAAACTAGGGCTCAGACCCCAGCATTGAAGCACAGTGGTCATGGAGTTCCACAGAAGACTGAATTCTCAACCCCGGCAAGTCTGCTCCTCTTAGGTGAGAGCTCTGATTAGAAAGGGGATGTGGGACAAAAAGACTCAGAAATCACTGTCAATACACTCAGACATCTTGAACTTCCAGATTCTCCTGACCACTCCAGGCTTGGAGAAGTGCCTTATTCCTCCATATTCCCAGTCCTCCTCCCCTTGATTACAAATGATGCAGAGGCTTCTGTGTGGCATCATTGCTAACATATCTGGGTCTGTGCTAATGGGGGGACTCTTGCGGAGCCCCTAGAGAGCTTCCAGATCAGGTCTGCTTGCCAGAGGAGCCAACCATGTGATTAAAATGTTAGAACTTTCAGTCCTACTCCCCAACTTCCAGTGAGGGAACAGGGGCTGAAGATTAAGTTAATTACCAATGGCCAGTGATTTAACCAATCATGCCTATATAAATGAAATCTCCACTAAAAGTCTAAAAATTAAAGGTTAGAGAGCTTCCCAATTGGTGAAGACATGAGGTGCTACAAGGGTGGTTGTGCCCAGAGAGGGCATGGGAGCTCTGCACTTCTTCCCCTATACCTTACCCTATGCATCTCTTCCATTTGGTGATTCCTGAGTTGTACCCTTTATAATAAACTGGAAAGAACAAGTAAACTCCTTTCCTGAGTTCTGTGAGCCATTCTAGTAAGTTATCATACATGGGAAACACCAACTTTGTGTTTTTGCATAAATGCACACAAAAAAAGTTTCTGGTAGAATACAAAATAAACTTCTAGTACTTAGCTCTTCACTGGGGACCAGGGGTTGGGGGGAAATGCGCTTCTCAAATAGAAAGAAGACTCATATTTTAGCTTTCAGAATTTCGTACTGTTTGGGGCTGGGCACGGTGGCTCATGCCTGTAATCCCAGCACTCTGAGAGGTTGATGGGGATGGCTCACTTGAGCTCAGGAGTTCAAGACCAGCCTGGGCAACATAGGGATACCCAGTCTCTACTAAAAATACAAAAATTAGCCAGGCATGGTGGCACATGCCTATAGTCCCAGCTACCAGGGAGGTTGACACCAGCCTAGGCAACGTGGTGAAACCTGGTCTCTACTAAAAATACAAAAATTAGCTAGACATGGTGGCATGCACCTGTAGTCTCAGCTACCTAGAAGGATGAGGTGGGAGGATTGCTTGAGCCCAAGAGTGGGAGGTTGCAGTGAGCCAAGATCGCGCCACTGCACTCCAGTCTGGGTGACAGAGCAAGACTGTCTCAAAAAGAAGAAAAGAAAAAGAAATTTGGACTATTTAAAAGTTTCACCCTATTCATTTATTTGATTATTTTTAAATAATAGAAAAGATTATGTTTTGTAAAGAAAAAAGCCAACAAATCTGAACTGATTTTAAATGGGAAAACAGAATATTCACTAGCATTGGGAAGTAATGCATATGGCTGAGCAAACTGGCCCTGAAATTCAAACTCGCAACAAAGAACCAAGTAAGCAGTAGTCACTAGCCTTGACAGATGGACATTGTCTGTAGAGAGCATTGGTCCTCACTCTGATCGCTGGGAAAGAGAATGAAACAAGAAAACATTTTGGCCATATCCCCATGACATTCAAGTGTCTGATGAAAATCAAAGCATTCAGGTAAAAAGATCTAGTTACTCTCAGCCCACTGACATATTGTCTCAATCTCAAGACAACATGGACTATTGACTGGTTTTTAAGTTTCCATGTGGGCATCTAGAATAGGGAAACATAGTCTTTATTTGCAAAAAGAGAGATGACATTAGCAATTGTTAAAATTCTCAAGTGGGGTAATGCTTAGGGGTGAATGCCATTTTCTTTCACATTCTTGATTGCAATAAAAATGGAATTTGAAGAGAGTTACTATTCCCTAGAACCAACAGGATTCACCTGTACCATGTTTACTGCTTAATTCTCCAAACAGGATCAGCATAATGTAGTAGAAATGCCAATAAATGTGGGGTCAGGAGAGCTAGGTTCAAACCTCAGGCATGCTAAATAACACTTGGTTAAGTCACTTAAATAGAAGGCCTTGATTTTTTCGTTTACTGAAAAGAGAACTATAACATTTCACAAGTAACTTAAGTATTGTTTAGAAAGGAAATGAATCCAATATTCATGTCCACTTATGGAACCAGACAGATCACACACACACACACACACACACACACACACACAGTCAACAACTGAAACAGGAAAACCTTAGCCTACATAAGGAATACAAAACAATGAGCGCTCTCTCAACACTTGGTACTTCACTTAAATAGCTGTGTTATGGGATATTTAGCACTCTATCCACTTTTTAATGAAATATCCCTATCAGCCACAGGATAATTACTAAGCAATACAATGCTTTTTATTTTCTCTTACATTTCTTTCAGATGAAATTAAGCTTCACAGAATAACATCGATCACATTCAGATCACGTTTTTGCATGTCTAACTTGTTTTTTTCTCCTGAGTTTTACTAAGTGATATTGATATTAATCAGTTTCAATTTTGAAACAAAAATAAATTCATGTTGCCTCTTTTTATTCTTAATATAGTGCCATACTTTTCTTCATGCCACGCTCTCTGCTCCCAATGCCCTCCCTCCACCTGACCCTACATACACTCTGCTACCTGCCAAGTTCTTAACCAGTTAAATTAAGCCAGAATGCAAAACCTCATAAGGACACTTCTTTTTCAGACTCCCCTGCCTACAGTAAAAATAACTCCCCTCCTTTTTCCATTGAGTTGGGAAAGCGATTTTGATCAATCATAAATGATACTCATGGGCAAGGGGAGATCAAGAGTTTTGTTTGCAACATGTCAAAGGCAGCTATGGAGTTGGAGCTCTCATCAGCCATCCCAGGGTACTGGTCTAACCCTGGGATGTCAAGGGTAAAACAGCCTGCTCTTTGCTTACAGAGGGCCATGCAGCTCTGGCATTATCCATCCTTGCCTTTCTCTCCACAAAGGAGGGACAAAAGATGCTCCACACACCCCATCTCAATTTACCAAGGGTGAGAGATTAAGATCAATGAGAGAGATTAAGGGGAGGCTTCCATGTGAGCAACACTCACACAATGTAGCTTACAAAGAGAGACACATAGCTCTCTCTCATCTGCCCTTCCATCAGGAGAAAAGCTTTTGCTGCCTGAATCCTCTTTCTCCCCAGTTTTCTCCTATATATGAGAAAGGGACGAGGCACCTGAAGTGCCAGTGGGCTAACCAGAACACTGCATCCAAAAGTAACCAAAAGATGACATTCACCTGTGGCTGACTGTCTCTCCCCCTGACACAGTTGCATGGGACCAGATATGGTCCATGAGGCCCCAACTCTTGCACATCATGAATCCTCATTATTGTGCCACCCTTCTAGCCCATTTCTTAGCTCTTAGTTCAAGCAACCACTTCCCAGATATATTTCCTCAGATATCCCTCTCCTCCAGTTGGATTTGGTGCTCTTTTCCTGGGCTTGCCCCTTGGGATCCCTTTGCTTCTTATTCACGCCATGATTACAATTCTTTTCACATTATATTGCAATTTTGTCCATTTCCCCCAAAAGACTGTGAGCTTGGTTCTGAGTCCCAGTTAAGAAAGTAGATAAATTTAGCTGAATACTCACATTGTGCCAGGCATCATGCTGAGTTCTGCTCATATTGCTCATTGACTTCTCCCACTATGCACACTACTCAGTACTACCTCCCATTTCTCAGATTGAAGTCAAAGCATTTGCACAAAGTTATGCAAATAATCAAGATTTGAGCTTAAGCATCCTGATGCCCAGCCCAAATGTTTAACCACTGTATTATATCTCGGCCCTTCAAGATATGGAATTCTGAAGGATGAAGAATAGCCCACGGGGTGGGCAATGGAGAATGGACATTCTTTGTCTAATACCCTACAGATGTAAAGACTCCAAAGTACAAAATAATATGATGCATAAGGGATGGAGGAGGGAAGAGTGGCTGGTGAGTCAGAGAACTAGGTGAAAACAAAACCTCCAAACTAATTTTTTTTGCCAAAATAAAGGATTTAGAACTTGGACTTCATCCTTGAGTTTGTTGGGGTCAGGAAGAGTTTTAAGTAGAAATAGAACAAGATTGTATGTTTATTTTAGAAATATATTTCTGTTGGCAGCATAGAAAGTGGCTTAAAGCAGTAAGGTTGAAAGTTAAACTGGGTAATATAACTGAATGACTATAAGGTGTCAAGCATTGTAACCAGGTTTTAGAGTGGGAGGTGTGAGGTAGGGAGAGTACAGTAATAAAGACTGACAGTCCCTACCTAACTTCAAGACTTCTACAGTGTGGCAATGGTCTACCAATATTCTACAAGAAAGTAAAAGGTGGAATGAAGAAATAGGCACTGTGATAGAAAGCTGGAGAATCAATAAGATGAATAGTAGATTATTATGGGAACTATGTGGCACGCCTCAATCCAGACCCTCAGCAAACATCATACATTGATCATGGCCTTTTTGCTGTGGATTCCAGATGCAATCTCAGACACCTTCTCAACAAAGCATCACAGGTCCCACTATCACTTGATCAGTTTGGCTTCCAAGTTAAGAACTATTTGCCCTCCCAAGAGGGCTAGAACTTAAATGGACAATTGTGTTGAAGGATGGCTACATTGGGAAGAGTAAGAAGGCAGATTTTCCGTCTTCTCTTTATCCTGGCATTATTATAGGTGGCCACACATTAGAAAGTAATTGAGAAATACCTTTTAGTCGGGAATTAGAAAAATGAATATTCTTTCTCCATCCCAGGCAGGATGGCCAACCAGATGTTCATATGTAACTGTATGGTGGCAGAAAGTGAACTCGTCATGATGAATTAAACCCAAGACCTAACAGCTCATACATCTGTATGATTATCTGACAGCAAGTGTGCACAAAAGTAAAACAGAAAAATAATCTTATGAATGAAGAGCATTCAAACAAAGCCACTTTCAAAGTCCTTTTTGCCCTGTTGCACCTTCTAGGAGTATAATACACAGGGTGCATTGACAATGGGCTCCCCCTGGCTACTTCCTCTTCTAGAAATCTGCAGGAACATTCTCCCAGAGCAAAGGAATGAACTTCATTTATAACCCATCCAGGAGCTGCATGTTCCATCTTCCCACCAGCTCTATAAAGCTAGCAGGAACATCTCCATTTAACAGGTGACAGGAGCCAAGGGAAAGATTTGTTCAGTAACTTCCCCAGAGATGTCCAGCTCTATAGCAAGACTAGGATGTGATCCCAGTTTTGTCTACTCCAGCGTGCAATCCAGCCACTGACCTCGCATACCTTTGGTGGTCTCTGTTAGGGAAGCCTGTCTAGAACGCCGGGCAAGAAGAATAAGATAAGCAGGAGAATTTCCCACAGATGGCTACTTTGTGAGAGAAAAAAAGAGGGAAAATCCAAGACTTGGCCCTTGGGAATGAGCATTTGGCAGCCTCCTGGGACTGCAGAAGACCAATCTCCCTTTCTCAATAATCCTATCCGCTTTCTTTCCCAGAAGACCCACATTTTGCTTTGTTGTATTTCTAACCAGCTGAGTCTAACATTGGCTTTCTTTTACATTACTGCCCCAAACAACACTTTGTGGCAGAAATGAAGGTGCAGCAATATAAATCCTATTTGGTTAATACCCTTATCTAGGTGGACTGGGTTAATAAAGTCTGCCTGAAACAGCTGATGACTGGCCAGCCAAATGCAACACAGAGCCATAACAACCTTTCATTTATAATTGTTTAGCTAAAATAAAATGAAATAAACAGAGAAATTTCCTCATTTACCTTATCATCCATCCCCCTGTCCAAAACAGCCTTTAGTCCTGTTAGATAAAGGATGGCCTCAGCTGGAAAAGCAAGCGAAATAACAGTTTATGTTATGGCTTTTATTCATAGAGGGCCAAGATCAGGTAATCTAAGTATAATTTAAGAGATAGTTTTCCCATGTTTTTCTCCCAAGGGTAATATTAACTATAAATGATTTTCACTTTATAAGCTAATTCTAGAATCTTTAACTCTTTTCTACCCTATGCTTATTCCTGTGTAGGATTAGACTTTACTCTTACCTAGGCAAAAGGACAAAGAGAAGTTGGGTGGATTTGAGAGCTCTCCAGATGCAGATTTTAGGACTTGGTAATGAATTTGATGCCACAAGGAAGAGGAAAAAAATCTAGGATGACTCCTAGGTTCCACTTTTGGCAACTGGGCATGTCTTTGAACTTCCTCATCTTCTCATTGCTTAGCACATCAGGAACAAGCAATCGCTCTAAATGTGCACAGGAAACCAGCCTCAAAACAGTTTCGTTTGTCCTTGATGATCCAGAGGATATACACAACTACATATAATTAACTAAAAGAAGAGTAATATAAATAGAACATAGGTTTGTAGCAGAAAAGTTATAGGCACCTAACTTGAACAAGAGGAATCGACACAAAAAAGTCCGCTGTAATTTCAGGCCATTTGAACGCTATGCATTTCTTAGTTAGAAAGCCTTGTATAGATAAAGGTAAAGTTTGCATACTTGCACTTGGTTTAATTTATTCTTGCTTTGATATGCCCAAAGTGTTTGCAAGTTTGAGAATCATCAAGCACTTCTTACTATGCACACCCCACTAGCCCTCCTGAAAACACCCTCCCTATATAAGTTTTCTCTGTTTTTGTTTATAAACACATGGGTCAAAGAGCAGATCCAAAGAAATGCATTACTTTTTTTGGACTGTTACTATTATAAAAGAATTAACAAATGTCTAATGAGTGCCTATATATGCAGTCTTAGAGCAAGGGACATATCTTAGAAATGATGAGAATATTGTCCAGTTCTTTACAAGTCTTTTCCATCTGTGATTCTCCAACTTTCCAGCAGTGGAGATGGCCATGACAGCACATGAAAGTGGCTGTGTACTGATGAGAAGCGCTAAAAGCCTGAAGTGAATGCCACAAAAGAAAAACTTTCATAATCTCATGTTTTAGATAAGCATTCAGGAAAATTGTATATTATACTTCTAAACATGTGTTTGTTTTTGTATTATGATGATAGAAGAAGCACCATGCTTATGCTATAGGTTTATATAACTCCTGTCACATCGCCATGTGGCCAGATGTAGCCATATCTTAGCGTAAGGAACAAGGACTTCAAGTTTCTGTAAAGACATCACTCTGCCTCACAGCGGGCACAACACAGACATGGGGCTTCGCCCGTCCCATACTGATAATAGCCTTATCCCCAATCTCTTCATTGAGACCCATCTTACTCTCTGCTTGCCAGTCTATCCACAATTTAATCCACTTCTAATCCATCATTTCTCTTCCTTTCATGACTTCACTTTAAACCAGTCTAACTTCGAATTTTAGCTTGCCCCTTCATCCTCATTTTGGAGACTCCATCTGCCTACATAGTTTTGACATGCCTTGGTTTCTCTCAGACTCTGTTTCTACCAAGATCATCAGGTCTCCCTGGACCCAGGTTCTCCCTAGAACCATGAATTAATCCCAGAAAACAAAAAAAGTTAATATTTGTCTCCCAAAGAATTAAGAAGGCGAAGCCTGGCTTAAGTAAATATTCAGTGTATTCGTAACCTAGGGCTGTTATAACAAATTGCCACAAACTGAGTGGCTTGAAATAATACAAATGTATTCTCTTACAGTTCTGGAGGCTAAAAGTTCAAATTCAAGATGTCAGCAGGGCCAAGCTCCCTCCAAAGGCTCTAGAGAAGAATCCTTCCTTGATTCTTCCAGCTTCTGGTGGTTGCCAATAATCTGCTTATAGCTGCACGACTCCAATCTCTGCCTGCATCTTCACATATGTTCTCTTGTATGTCTGTCTCGGTTTTCTCTTCTCAAAAGGACACCAATCATAGGATTAGAGCCCATCCTAATCAAATATGACTTTGTATTAACTTATTACATCTCCACAGACCTTCTTTCCAAGTAAGGTCATTTTTGAGGTTCCAGGTAGACATGAATTTGAGGGGGACACTGTTTGACCCAGTATTCCAAGAAATGTTGATTCCTTTCTTTATAATGACAGGAAAGGGAGAGATGATGGGCTACATGACGTGTCTTAGAATCTAATTTGTCAAACACTGTTTTATAGGTCTGATGAAGTTCTTCAGCTCCAGTGTCCTCTCTGAGACACCTTCTTGTCACCAGACACCGCATATGCTTTAAGGTACCTGAGTCAATCACCCCAATTTGTGATGTCTCATTAATAATTATGGTACCATTTCATCTTGCATTTGTTGTGGAAATGTGGGCTATGCCAGGCACACCCCACCGTTCTAAGATGAATCAAATCCCAAATACTCTTGATTACTTCGTTTGCCTTAACAAGACTCTAACTACCTCAATGGAAAATACACTAGCTAATCAATGACTGATGTTTATGTCCTTCATAGCAAGTGTTCACTAAGTGCTTTTGAATTAAATAATACCAATAACAACAACATGCTAACAGCCACTGAGAGTTTGCTATGTTCTAGGTCAACATTGTCCAGTAGAAATAAAATGCGAGCCACACGTGTTATTTTCAAATATTTTGGTAGCCTCATTTCTAAAACAGTAAAAAGAAACAGATAAAGCTAATGTTGACAATATATTTTATTTAATCTAATATTCCTAAAATATTATTTCAATACAGTGTAGTCAAATTATAATTTTAGTATTTTAAAATTATTAATAAGACATTTTGCACTTTTATCCTAAGACTCAAAAATTCAGGGTGGATTTTATATTTATAGCACATCCCAATTCAAACTAGCCACATTTTAAGTGCTCAGTAGCCACACACAACTAGTGACTACCATATCAGACAGTGCAGTTCTAGATGCTATGTTAAATACTTTATAAGCATAATTTATTTAAACATCATAATAACCTGCAAGGGGATATTATATGTGTTCCCACTTTTTTTTTTTTTTTTTTTGAGACGGAGTCTCGCTCTGTGGCCCAGGCTGGAGCGCAGTGGCCGGATCTCAGCTCACTGCAAGCTCCGCCTCCCAGGTTTACGCCATTCTCCTGCCTCAGCCTCCCGAGTAGCTGGGACTACAGGCGCCCGCCACCTCGCCTGGCTAGTATTTGTATTTTTTTAGTAGAGACGGAGTTTCACCGTGTTAGCCAGGATGGTCTCGATCTCCTGACCTCGTGATCTGCTCGTCTCGGCCTCCCAAAGTGCTGGGATTACAGGCTTGAGCCACCACGCCCGGCCGTGTTCCCACTTTTCAGATGATGAAATTGAGGTTGAGAGAGGTTACATAATTTTCCCAACATGACAGAACCATTCTATGCTCTTAACTGCTGTGCCACATTGCCACCAACCTAGATAGATGGATAAGTGGATGAATATAAAGTTTTTTTTTTTATGTTATTCCCTGGATTCTGAGGTTTTGCTTCCCTTTCTCCGTGACTCTTTCTCTCCATCGAGAAAGTAAACACACACACACACACACACACACACACACACTCTCTCTCTCATACACTGGACCAATATTTTTCAATCTTCCTCACATTAATCACCACCTGTGTCAAAATTACCTGAACTCCCCAGTTTCCCAGGTCCTACTCTTAGATTATTCTCATCCAACAGGTCAAAGAGAGCTTAGAAATCTATGCTACTAATTTCCAGGATTAGGATTCTGATGCCTGTTAATGCAATGTTCACAATTTTGGCTCATCTTAGGTCACCTGGAGCTCATGCCTGAGCTCTGTCGATAAAAATTTTCATATAAATAGTCTGGGATGAGACATGAGCATCAGTTTCTTTTAAACAGACAGCTGGGGTTGAAAATCCTACATTGACATTTGAGTTCCACTCTCGGCCATGTTTCTCTGCTCCTTGCCAGTCTGGATAACTATGCATGATAATGTTTAGAAGAATCCGGAGGAATGAATTTAAAATTGTCTAGTTGCCAGGTGTCCAGGTGGTCAATTAGGACAATGAGCCAAATTGAAAGCAACAACCAAGCATTTATTCACTTACTACAACAATGCAAGCAAGATACAAAAAGAGGTGCTGGCTCCCCTGTGGTCCATTTTTCCCTACAGAATGGCACTGGGCAACAGTCGAGTGGATACAGCACAGATGGGAGCGGTTGTCTCACAACTGAGGAGCGCTGAACAAAAGCCTCCTTCATCTTACGAACATGTCAGCTAGGAGAAGACGGGCTAGGAGTAGAAAGACACTGAATCAAAGTGGAGAAGAGTGCCTCAGTCAAGGCTTTCAGCAAGGAGGCTTCTGAATGGATATACCTGTCTAGAAATGCAGATATTCAGGTGAGCGTGGCTGGCCCAAGGGGGGCTAAGTTCTTTTTTTTTTTTTTTTTTGAGACGGAGTTTCGCTCTTTCACCTGGGCTGGAGTGCAGTGGCGCAATCTCGGCTCACTGCAACCTCCGCCTCCCGGATGCAAATGATTCTCCTGTCTCAGCCTCCCGAGTAGCTGGGACTACAGGCGCGTGCCACTACACCCGGCTAATTTTTTGTATTTTTAGTAGAGACGGTGTTTCACCGTCTTAGCCAGGATGGTCTCGATCTCCTGACCTCGCGATCCGCCCGCCTCGGCCTCCCAAAATGCTGGGATTACAGGTGTGAGGCACTGCGCCCGGCCTAAGTTCTTGACTGTATCTCCCTCCAGAGAACTGCAATGCACTGGCAGTGCACCAAGTCTGGTGTAGGGAGGGTAGCTTTCCCGCCACGAGGCCTGCCGGACAAAGCCTTGTACCTGCCTCTAGTTGGGCCTGAAAGATCACACATAAGATTTTGGCTTGGAACCAGACTCCTCAAAAAGTCCATAGTCCAGCTGTGTTGGATGAGCATCAAGAATCAATCTGTATGCCCTGAATTCTCTCTGCAAGTCTGTATTGAAAAGCAAGCCAGATTCTGACCATGGAGATTTGGCAGAGCTGGTCATCAGGGACCCACTCTAACACTTTGCCTGCTTTCTACACAGACCCCTTACACTATATGCCTCCTAACAACCCCAGAATAACTGACTCCGCCACCCACTCCGAGCACCCACTAGGGGTTTTTTTCAGTTACAAGCGACAGAAACCCAATTTAAACTGGCTTGCACCACAAAGGAAGTTCTTATCCTAAGAAACTAATCAGTCAGACCAAAGACAGAGCTGATTTTAAGGATGGTCAGATAGATACAGAGGTTCAAATATGTCACGAAAAATCTCTCTTTCTAACTTTATTTGTTCCGTTTTCCTACATGGGGGTTTCATCCTCAAAAGGCTCTTTCAATATGGCATCAAAGACAGCTACCTGCAGCCCAGGCTCAACCTTTCCTACAGCCAGCAATCTCAGAGAACAGTGTTGCTTTTTATCCACTAGCGACCAAAGCAAACTCAAAGACTGTGATTGGCTCCTCTAGGATCACATGTCCATCCTTGAGCCAATCACTTGGCAAGAAAGGCAGAGCCACATCATTTTCAACCCCACCAGAAATACATGAGAGGTAAGAGAGTTCCAAGAAGGAAGGAATGCTGACTATACAAAAAATGGAACAACTAATACAGCTTGATGTGAGGATACAATTTTGAAAACTTGTTTTAAAAAAATCTATTATGTTTGCTAATCCTGTCTTCTTGAAGAGCATAAATTACTTTTTTAAAAAATGGGTTTTGACTAGGCGTGGTGGCTCATGCCTGAAATTCCAGCACTTTGGGAGGCCAAGGTGGGTGGATCACTTGGGGTCAGGCGTTCAAGACCAGCCTGGCCAACGTGATGAAACTAAAAATACAAAAATTAGCCAGATGTGGTGGCACACCACATCTACCTAGGACACCACAGCTACCTGGGAAGTTGAAGCATGAGAATCACTTGAACCCGGGAATTCGGAGCTGCAGTGAGCTGAGATCACGCCAGAGCACGCCAGCCTGGGTGACAGAGTGAGATACTGTCTCAAAAAAACAAAACAAAAGAAATGGGTTTATCCCAGAATATTTTAAGGGGAATCAAGCCACTACCTCAAAAGAGGTGAGAAGAAAGAGGGATTTCTCGTCTGAGACTAGAAAAGACCCAGGTATTAGGTCTGAGATTTTACTGAGATCATTTCATTGAAGCCTTAGAAAGCAAGATGGGAAAACTGAAGCTCAATAAGATAAGGCACTTGCTCAAGAACCCAAAACTAGCAAGTAGCAGAACAGCTTTTGTACCCCAAGTCTACTCTCTCATGAAACACAATGTTGGTTTCTTACTATGCCCAGTTGGCTGTATTTCCACAATACAATCACATAAGTTTTCTCATTTGTCCTCACAACAGAAAATGAGGAATTTAAGGCAGCACTATTATAGCTATTTGACAATACTTTCTCCAGGTTAGTCTCTAGAGCTATTACTATAGGCCCAGCTACCAGGGAAAAAGACTTAAGAGCATCCACAAGGAATTTTTGGCATCTCTGAACATCACACCAGCCATTCAAGAGAGAAGGCAATGTCACTCCTGGCTCCTCACATTTTCTAGTGGTGTCTTTTACAAAGAAACAATATATTTCCTACACAGTTTTCCTCATTCCCCACTCACTTCCCATGGAAGCTCCCTGGAAGGCACTAGGAGAATAATCCCAGCCCGGTGCTATTCACATCCCTAAGCACATAGCTTAAGGAAGTTCTGTTATGTGTACATATCAAATTGAGTGTGTTCCCATATGTTCTCACTCATAGGTGGGAACTGAACAACGAGATCCCTTGGACACAGGGCGGGGAACATCACACACTGGGGCCCGTGGGAGGGTGGGGGTCTGGGGGAGGGATAGCATTAGAAGAAATACTTAATGTAAATGATGAGTTGATGGGTGCAGCAAACCAATATGGCACATGTATACCTATGTATCAAATCTGCACGCTGTGCAAATGTACCCTAGAACTTAAAGTATAATAATAAAAAAAAAAGAGTGTGTTCAAGTTGCTTATAAAACCAAACTAATTTAATCTATTTTATATGATGGCACTTGGTATTTACCATTTGATTCTAGCCATCAAGGAAGAAATATCGGGCAATGTAAAGAATTTCATCCTCAGAATCAAATACATGGTGGCTTGAATCCTGACTAGTATATCTGGCACATAGTAGGTATATATGTCACATTGTTTTCTTTATCCATCTAGACAGTTTGATTCAAATGTAATATAATAAAAGAAAACTTAAACTAGAAGCCAGAATATTTGTATTCCATTCCTTCCGCTGCCACTAAGTTACTCTGTGACCTTGTTAAGGTGATGTAGCCTCAATGTTCCTTGGCTTCCTCATCCTTCAAATGAGAATAATAGTGCCAGTCTAGCTTACCTCCAGACTATCAGGGGATTCAATAAATGGATGTTCATGAATTCATTGTGAAAACTATAAAGAGCTACAGAAATACTAGGAATCACACTGGGCCATACGCCTCATCAATAATCTCTGGGGCAGCCTTTGGAGAGCATGCACACTGGCAGAAAGAAATACAAAGTGGCTATTTCACTTTGCAAGGTCACTGCTGTGCTATAAACATTGACAAGCCTGAAGAACATGGAGGTCAAATACCAGGGAAATCCTTCATGCAACAGAAGATTTTGTCAGCAGAACTGAGCAGAATACCAAGTCACAGACGGTTCCCTAAAGGCACACTTAACTCCCTGGTCAACGTTTCGAAGCCATTTAGAAAAGTCTTCACAAACCATAGACTCCTGGATATTTAAACTTGGAAGAGAACCTCAGAAGTCATAAGTCCAAATGCTTCATTTTACACTTGAGGAAACTGAGGCCTAGATTCACACAGCTAATTTTAAATCCACAGTTCTTTCTATGATGCCAAGTATCTCCCTGAAATACAAATAAAGAATGGAAAATTCTCAAAATCCCAGAACCCCTTGTTTAAGTAGAATTGCTACCACGCAGAGCCTCAACCTGTACTCCAGAGGTGGTTGTGCCTCTGTAGGATTTGGAAATTGGGAAGAACAGTGGGCAGGATGCAGAAACCCCATAGACAGCATAATTTATCAAATTAGTGTGGCATCTGAGGTACTTCAGATGAAAGTCACCATAGAAATGCTCATCTTTTCATGAAATAACTGAAAGAAATACTGTTTCACATTATAGTACACCTCGCTAGATTTCTATTACATTTCAAAGCTGCTCTGTTCAGTTAAATGAGTTCAGCCTTTTCTGAAATGACTGACTCCAAGGTTTTAACTTTCCTGTGGTACTTTTAATATGACTGTAATTTTTTTTTCCCTCCAGGCTGGAAACAAGAGTTTTGTCATGGATGAGGTGTCACAGGAATGACAGAGTCCTAGGATACAAGCCTTGACTCAGCAAGGAGAAAGGAGTCTTCTTTTTCTTTATTTGTTGGAACACTATAATCTCATAAAAATAAGAAAAGAGTTTTGTTCACCCAAACGATTGCAGTTTGCAGAGGACATGTTCAGAAAACACATGAGTGTACACAACTAACTTAGGGTTGGAGATCAGCCACCCTCTTCCTACCTACAAAGGAAACAAAACAGCTCCCAGCCAGTCTCAGACCTGAAAAATAATTAGGAATAATGCCCCCGCTTTCATAAGTAAGGTATGCTTGGATATGTATTGTTATCATTTGAATCATGTCCCCCTAAAAGAGGTGAAAATCCTCAGCCCCCAGTACCTTGCAATGCGACCTTATTTGGAAATAGGCTTATTGCAGATGGAATTAGTTAAGATTAGGTCAAAGTGAGGTAGTGGGCCCTTAATCCAGTACGACTGATGTCTTTACAAGGAGAAGAGACAGAGATAGACAACCAGGAGAATGACACGTCTCAATGCCATGTGATGACAGAGGCAGAGAATGAAGCAAAGCAGCTGCAAGCCAAGGAATGCTGAGAATTGCTGGCAACCCCAGAAGCTAAAAAAGAAAAAAAAGAAAGCATGGAACAGATGCCCCCTTGAGCCTTCAAAGAGAGCATAGCCCTGCCAACACCGTGATTTCAGACCTCTAGCTTCCAAACTATGAAAGAAGGCATTTCTATTGTGTTAAGTCACCCCCTTTGTGGTACTTTGTCACAGCAGCCCTCAGAAAATAATACACTTTCCAGGGACAAAATACCAGGACCAGGACAAGGACATGCAAAGGGGAAAAGGGTACAAAGCAACTCAGCCTGAATATTCAGTGCCTTCCTCTCCTGGCAGGCTGGGCACTCAAACTCAGGTTTGAAAAATAGTCTCTTCTGTCACATGGCTTGGGAGAAAGAGCGAAGCAGGAAGGCCACCTTTATTGCTGACCTGGCATCATAAAAATAATTAGCGAATTGCCACAAGGTGCTTCCGGAAGGTGATTCAGACACTGCTGCTGTTCAGCCTGAAAGAACAGCAGGAATCGGTCAGCCAAGCTGCTAATGCATTACTTTCCGAGGAAACGACTGCGTTTATGAGCAAATATTACTCCAAATTGTTCTCACAGCAAAGAACATCTATTCTGCGCCAGGTACATCCATATTTGGCTCACAGAGAACAGCCTCAGGTGTGGAACAAAGGTCATGTGGGTCCCGGTAAGTGGATGTGACAGCTCCAATCCAGTTCCAAAGCCAGAGGGCAGCCAGTCTGCCTGCCTGGAACCAGGAAGCTCAATTATGCAGCTTCCCAGAAACAGACTATTATCCAGGAAGTTCAGTGCATGGAACCCAGACCCTCAAAGTTGGCCACTGTAAAGCTTCGCAAGGCTATAAGCGCTGAGAAAGTGAAAAATTAAGTACCTTGTTTTAAATATGTCTATTGAGACGCTCTTAAACTTGATCTCCATCTTCTCAACAAGTTCTAATAATCAAAAGCTCTCATTTTTTAATTTAAAACTCTCATTTTAAATTTAAACCAAGTAAGTCTATTTTACACAAACATACATACACACACACGTGTGTGTGTATGTATATATGTAAGGGATCATTCTTTGGCTATCACTTCAATTTTCATTCTCTATTATTCACTGAAAAGAGAAAACATTGACCTTGAATGTAAGAACACCAGGACAAGACAAATAGGATAAATGATGTTTCTTGCTACCATTTGTTTACTATTTTGACATTCCAGATACTATGCTGAACTCTTCAGGTATAGTATCTTTCAATCCTTGCCAAAGCCTATGAGTTAGGGCCCTTTATTATTCCCAAATATAGATGAAGAATGAGGCTCAGATGATTTACATGAATGATGTAACCAAAGTCCCACAGCAAGTTCAGACAAAGCTGAGATTCAAGCACACATCTGTTTGTCATCAAAGTCTGCCTTCTTATCCACTGCACTACCTGTACTGCCTCATCTTCAAAATGGAAAAGAATTCCAAACACTGGGTCTAATTTGTAATTCCAACACCTCAGAGACATCTCTACCTTTCCCAGAGCAGGTGAGGATTTATAAACTGTAAAACACCATGCTCCAACAATAAACACACTTCTCCTTAGCCTTCTCTTTCTACGCTTGGCACATGCCCAGGAGGAACTTTTTCTGCTTCAAGAGGATGTTGACACAGCATGGTCACTCTAGTTCAAAATAATCTATTACATACTTGAAAATTGCTGAGAGAGTACATCATAAATGTTCTTATCACCAAAAAAATAATAACGATGTTAGGTGATGGATGTATTCATTAGCTTGTTTGTAAAAACATTTCACAATATACACAGATATCAAAACATCATATTGTACATCATAAATATAGAATTTTTATTTGTCAATTATATCTCAGGAAAGCTGGGAAAAGAGAGAGAGAGAGAAGAAAGGGAAGGAAAAAAAGGCAAGGAGGGAAGGAGGTGAGGAAAAGAGAAAGGAGGGGGACAGAACAAGTTAACAAAACTAAAAACAAAAAAGGAGAAGGATTTTGAACAGAGCCAGCGAGGTGGGTGATCCACATAAGGGCAGGCAGCATGAGCAGCCATTGGTCCTTAAGATGAGATTGGTTGCAAGGGGAGGAAGCACAGAATGAAGTGGACTCTGTACTCAGTGTGGGAAACAGAAGAGCAACTGAAGTCACTCGACAACGATGGTAATGAAAGCAATACAGAGTGCAGAAGCATCCTTTTTCTCCCCTGTGAGGGTCTGTAAACCATGAGAAGAAAAATCAATTGAAAGCTATGAAGGAAAAGCAACTCATTCAGAATTGTTGGAGTTCTTTCCCCTCTCCCTTGGGACATATGAAATGTCTCACTCACCTAACTTTTAAATCAAAAACAGAAAACGTTATTCAATAAGTGTCACAAATAGTTAAACAGATTATGTAGCAGCCACAGATTGAAATAGTATGCCTCCATCAAAAGTCATATTTTCAAGAATATTTAATGCTATGATGAAGCACCTACGTTATCTGGGGAATATACCCTGGAGTGCATCATCACATGCCAGGAAAATTTTGGACATGGACACACACGAGGAGTTTAGGAGCAGAGGTTTAATAGACAGAAGAGAAGAAAAACAAACAAACAACGACAAAAAAAAAAGAAAAAAAAACAGCTCTCTCTATAGAGAGAAGTAGAGAGAAGGGTCTCTGAGTTGAAAAGACTGACTGGCTGGGGCTGGGCACGGTTCCGCTCACGCCTGTAATCCCAGCACTTTGGGAAGCCAAGGCAGGTGGATCACAAGGTCAGGAGATCAAGACCATCCTGGCTAGCGCAGTGAAACCCTGTCTCTACTAAAAATATTAAAAATTAGCCGGCGTGGTGGTGGGCGCCTGTAGTCCCAGCTGCTAGGGATGTTGAGGCAGGAGAATGGCATGAACCCGGGAGGCAGAGCTTGCAGTGAGCCAAGATAGCATCACTGCACCCCAGCCTGGGCGACAGAGCAGAGACTCTGTCTCAAAAAAAAAAAAAAAACAGACTGGTCGGATGTGCTGGATTTTATAGTTCGATTTGAGGAGGTGGTGTCTGATTTACATAGGGCTCACAGATTGGTTCGATCACGCATGACATTTACATAGTGTGTGGGGAAGGCTGGTCGCCCCATCCTAATCTTATTATGCAAATGAATTATCATTGGCCGGCCCATCTTGTCTGCCCCTTACTGTTCACGTGGCTTGCAGACAAAGAAAGATGGAGCTGCCATCTTAAACATGTCCTGTCCCTAGTTCCTGCTGGCATTCACTTGTGGAAGCTCCCAGCTTGCTTCTTTGTGTCTGCAGCTCGACTTTACAGACTACTGTTTGTTAGAAAATAATTTGGGGCTGCTTTTCATTAAAAAGAAAAGCCTTACCAAGGACTTCCATACCCTCACATCTGCCCAACGATTTCTTTTTAATTCCTGTATCAATGAGACAATGCTAACAAGAAAAAAAAAAAAAAAAAAAAAAAAACAGGATCAAATGTGCCCTTAGAGTAGAATCCTATTTCTTTAAAATAAATGTAATGTCTGCTCATTTGAATGGAAAAGAGAGTGAAAGGAAATATACCCAAATTGTTAATAATGGTTATCTCTGGGTGA
This sequence comes from Trachypithecus francoisi, assembly GCF_009764315.1. NCBI lineage: Eukaryota > Metazoa > Chordata > Mammalia > Primates > Cercopithecidae > Trachypithecus > Trachypithecus francoisi. Next base: position 12,678,452 of record NW_022681454.1, on the reverse strand, counting down.
AGACATAGTAAGTGATTTTTATTTTTTCTTTACAGTCTCTGTATTTTTGAACATCTTTTACAATGGCCATGAAATATTTTATAATATGACAAAAAATAATCAATATTTTAAATACTTTTGGTAAATGCTAAATAAAAATATTGGGGTGGTATATCCGAAGAGCCAAGTTTCCATTCTGACTGCTTCAAACCCCTTTTCCAGCCTGTGCCTCAGTTTTCTTATCTGCAAAACCCAGGGGTTGCTCTTAATATCTAGGGTTTGGTGCTTTCATTATATACTGTGACCAGTTAGAGAATGTAAGTGAGAGGAAGAAATGTGGAAAAAAATTTGAAGGGAGAGGGGATGGGAAGGATTCTAACAGAGAAAAGAAAGGGAACGCTAAGAAAAGAGGTGTGAACTCAGAAGTTTTTGAGGTGAATGCTGATTGTAAGAGACTGCATGCTGTTCATCAGGGCTCTGTGTTTAAAACTCATGGTACTTTGAACCTTTGATTAGTTACAGATCTTCATCTGCTTTAATTATTAAACCTTCAGACATCCTTTGGAATAGTTTCTTCATACAAGTCCACCAGGATAGAAATTAATCTCTAGGCTAAAGCAGGAGTGACTGTAAGAATGTGATGAAATCAAACTGAAATCTGGATCAAGTGCCCCAGGCCAGAAATGACTCACCCTTGAAATAAAGCAATTGTTTGTGTTATCTGCCCAATTCACCTTTAGCCCTCGGTTGATGTGGAAAACAATTCAGTTAAAGATGGTACTGATTGACTCTAGTTTACCAAACACTCAGAGGTCTCTTCTTTCCACACCTCTAGGCACTACATAGTGACTTGTGGACAAAACTTTCCTCTTGTCTAAGCTGATGACTACCAAGGCCTCAATATTCCTGGAGGCACAATGTGGGAAACCGTAATTTTCACTCTCCTGATAAAATTAGAATCTCCATATTCTGTCTCTCTTACATCCCTTACAGCATTCAACTGTTTGAAACATAGAATACATACAGTAAATATCTTAATTCTAGGATAATTATGATATTTCAAGCCTAGAGAACCTCATGGAAAATAAGAAGGCCATCAAAATGAGGGAACATGGTATGGCAGATCGTTAGTTAGAAGCCATGAAATGACTGGACTATTGTAGTATCTGAAAAAAAAATTTCTCAATTTCTTATTTGTACAGACTGCTTTAGAGTTTACAATTATATATAACTTTGCAGCAGGCAGTACTGCATTAATTTTCCAAATTTACAGGGGCCATGCAAATTTCAGTAATAGATCCAGGAAGGTTTAAGGTTGAATCCCCTCAACCTTTTGTTGTAAGATTTTGCTTATTCAGTGAAGTGTAGAGAAAGCAGGTTCTGGGGCCAGATTAAAATTATGACACTGGGTTCAAATTCTGATTCTGTCATGTACCAATTATTTAACTTCTATGTGCCTCAATATTCTCATGTGTTAAATAGGGGGTGATGGTAGTACTACATAGGGTCATCATGAAAACAAAATAAAAATGGACAGGGCACTAGCGAGACTGATAAAGAAGAAAAGAGAGAAGATCCAAATAAACACAGTTAGAAATGGCAAAGGTGATATTACCACTGACCCCCTGGAAATAAAAATAACCATCAGACACTTACATACACAAACATGTACACGAACTGGAAAACCTAGAAGAGATAGATGAATTCCTGGACACATATGCCCTTCCAAGACTGAACCAGGAAGAAAATGATTCCCTGAACAGACCAATAATGAGCTCCAAAATTGAATCAGTAATAAATAACCTACCAACCAAAAAAAGCCCAGGGCCAGATAGAATCCTAGCCAAATTCTTCCATATGTACAAAGAAGAGCTGGTATCATTCCTTCTGAAACTATTCCAAAAAATCAAGGAGAAAGGACTCCTCCCTAACTCATTTTATGAGACCATCATCCCATCATGATACAAAACCTGGCAGAGACACAAACACAAAAATAAAACTTCAGGCCAATATCCTTGATGAACATTCATGTAAGAATCCTCAACAAAATACTTGCAAACTGAATTCAGCAGCACATCAAAAAGCTAATTCACCATGATCAAGTAGGTATCATTCCTGGGATGCAAGTTTGTTTTAACATATGCAAACCAATAAATGTGATTCATCACATAAACAGAACTAAAGATGAAAACCACATAATCTCAACAGATGCAGAAAAGCCTTTAATAAAATTTAATCTCTTCATAGTGAAAACCCTCAATAAACTAGATATCGAAGGAACATACCTTAAAATAATAAGCACCAGTTATGACAGACCCACAGCCAACACCATGCTAAATGGGCAAAAGCTGGAAGCATTCCCCTGGGAAACCAGCACATGACAAGGATGCACTCTCTTATCACTCCTATACAACATAGTATTGGAAGTCCTGGCAAGGCAATTGGGCAACAGAAAGAAATAAAGAGCATCCAAATAGGAAGAGACGAAGTCAAACTATCCCTGTTTGTCAACAACATGACTCTATGTCTAGAAAGTTCCACAGTCTCAACCCAAAAGCTCCTTCAGCCAATAAACAACTTCAGCAAAGTTTCAAGATACAAAATCAATGTACAAAGATCACTAGCATTCCTATACATCAACAACAGCCAAGCCGAGAACCAAATCAGGAATGTAATCCCATTTACAATTGCCACAAATAGAATAAAATATCTAGTAATACAGTTAAGCAGGGAGGTGAAAGATCTCTACAATGAGAACTACAAAACACTGCTCAAAGAAATCAGAGATGACACAAACAAATGGAAAAACATTCCATGCTCATGAACAGGAAAAATCAATATCATTAATATGGCCATACTGTCCAAAATAATTTACAGATTTAATGCTATTTCTATCAAACTACCAATGACATACTTCACAGAACTAGAAGAAAAATCTATTCTGATATTCAAATGGAACCAAAACAGTGGCCAAATAGCCAAGGCAATCTTAAGCAAAACGAACAAAGCTGGAGGCATCATGTCACCCAAAGTTCAAACAATAGTATGGGGATATAGTAACCAAAACAGCATGGTACTAGTACAGAAACAGACACATAGACCAATGGAACAGAATAGAGAGCCCAGAAATACGACCACACACCTACAGCCATCTATCTTCAACAAAGCTGACGAAATAAGCAATGGGGAAAGGACTCCCTTTTCAGTAAGTGGTGCTGAGACGACAGGCTAGCCATATGCATAAAATTGAAACCGGACCTTTTTCTTACACTGTAAGCAAAAATTAACTCAAGATGAATAAAGATTTAAATATAAAACCCAAAACTATAAAATCCCTGCAGGTTGTCCTAAGCAATGCCATTCTAGATATAGAAATAGAAAAAGATATAATGATGAAGATGCCAAAAGCAATCACAACAAAAGCAAAAAATGATAAATGGGATTTAATTAAACAAGAGCTTCTACATAGCAAAAGATACTATCAACACAGTAAATACACAACCTATTGAACAGGATAAAATTTTTGTAAACTAAGCATCTGACAAAGGTCTAATATCCAGCATCTACAAAGAACTCAAGCAAATTTACAAGCAAAAAACAACTCCATTAAAAAGTGGACAAAAAACATCAACAGACACTTTTCAAAAGAAGACAGATGGCCAGCAAGCACATGAAGAAAAGCTCAATATCACTAGTATTAGAAAGGCAGATAAAAATCACAATGATATACCATCTCACACTAGTCAGAATGGCTATTATACAAAAGCCAAAAAATAACATGCTGGTGAGGTTGTAGAAAAAAAGGGAACACTTATACAGTGTTGATGGGAGTATAAATTAATTCAACTATTGTGGAAAGCAGTGTGGCAATTCCTCAAACAACTGAAAACAGAACTACCATTCAACTCAGCAATCTCATTACTGGGTATGTAACCTAAAGGAAGATAAGTCATTTTACCATGAAGATACATGCACGTGAAAGTTCACTGTAGCACTATTCACAATAGCAAAGACATGGAATCAACCTAAATGCCCATCAAAAGAATGATATCATGTCCTTTGCAGGAATATGAATGGAGCTTGAGGCTGTTATCCTTAGCAAACCAGCACAGAAACAGAAAACCAAGTACCACATGTTCTCACTTGTAAGTGAGAGCTAAATGATGAGTATTCATGGGAACAAAGAGGGGAACAACTGACACTGGGACCTATTTAAGGGTCCAGAGTAGGAGGAGGGAGAGGATCAGAAAAAATAACTATTGGCTTAGTACCTGGATGATGAAATAATCTGTGCAACAAACACTTACAACGTAAGTTTACCTATCTAACAAACCTGTACATGTACCCCAAACCTAAAATAAAAGTTAAAAAGAAGCAAATCAAATAATTAAGCTCTTTTTCTAGTCCCTGGCCTAGTCCCTGAAATTGTTTTAGGGAAATGGAGTAATCACCAACACCTATTTGATTATAGACACGTGCTATAATCTGAATGTTTGTGTCCCTTCAAAATTCATATATTGAAATCCTAACTGCCAACCTGATAGTATTAGGAGTTGTGGCCTTTAGGGAGGTGATTAGGTCATGAAAGCAGAACCATCATGAATGAGATTAGTGCCCGTATAAAATAAGCCCAAGAAAGTACATTTATCCCTTTTACCATGTGAGGACACAGCAAGAAGTTGGCAGTCTGCAATCCAGAAGAGGGTTTTCACCAGAATCCAACCATACGGGCACCCTACTCTTGGACTTCTTAGCTTCCAGAACTGTAAGTAACAAATTTTCGTTGTTTATAATCTACCCAGTTTATGTTATGGCAGCTTAAATGGGCTAAGACAACATGCTTATAATTTACCCCTCCACCTAGTTCCTAAAAATTAGAGAAGACTTACAATAAAGGGAGGTATTACTTAGCAGGCTGGTCAGTGTGATTATTATTCATATCAGAAGGTAGCTGAACCAAAATGCCTTTCAACAGGACAACAGACAAAGTATATTCATACAGTGAAATATTATTCAGCAATTGAAAAGAATACTGTTGCTATATGTACAGTAGGGCTGAACACACAGAAATAGTGTTACATAACAGAAGCCAGACGCAAAAGAGTACATAAAGTCTGACTCCGTTAAATGAAGTTCAAAACTAGGCAAGGTTAATCAATGATGATCAAGGTCAGAATTGTGAGGTCCCATGGTTCTGTTTTGCCCAGAACTTTCTCAGTGTTAGCACTGAAAGTCCCACATTCCAGGAAACCCCTCAATCCCAGGCAACTCCTGTCTCAGGCAAACTGTGATAATTGTCCCCCCTAGTGATTTCCCCAGAAGAGGAGGTTAGAGACTGGGAAGGGTCACAGGGGAAGCTTCTGGTGGAGAGTGGCGTGGTTAGAAATGTAGAATTTGATTTAGGAGGTGGTTTTCATACTGTATACATGTGTCAAATTCATCGTGCATAAAAGTGCTCAACAAAGATTAGAGCACTTTACTCACTTTACGGTATGTATGATATTCCTCATTTAAAAATAAGAAAGGACCTGGGCCTTAAAAGGGTGAGCAGTTGCAGGAATGAGAGGGCCAACAGTGGAGGAGATGGGCACCACAAAGGGGCATTTTCTCAGGCTCCCAGTGGATCTTTTCATCTCTACCTTCTCTGACCTTCTCTCACATCTGACCACTGGACTCCAGGATCTGGCACCAGACCTGTTCTCAAGGAAGGAAGACTAGTTAAGGGATCTGGAATTCAGCAATCCATGGCTTTTGATTTGTGGTCCAATCCAGTTGTGCACACTGACAGCAGCACTCCACCCACAAAGCCTCTGGAGCTAAACCCCATCCAGTCAGGGAATCCAGGGCCACCTTCTACACTAGCCAACACTCACTTCCTTTGCCCCCATTTTCTCTGGCTTCAGCTATCTTTTCTTAGGCCTGGTTTCCACCTCTGCCAAGCCCCATCAGACTGATGCTTCGGTCAAGCTGTTTGGCTCTTTTAAGCTGGCTTCACTCCTGGAAGCTTCTGGAAGAAATGGAATACGATCTCCAAATCCGGTATACCTAAACATGACCAGCACCACCATAGTCACTAAAGAAATTTCCTTGTGGTCTTGAGCATCCAGCCCCCATCCTCCTCCTTCCTTCAAAAAATTGGGCCAGGAGTGCTTAGTAAATATTTGGCATACATGTCTCCAATCCACCTGCCACCCCTAACAGACATCACTAATCAATGCTGACTCTTCAATTTGAGTATGGGTTGAGGTTTTCATCTTCATGTACCCAACGCTTCCTGTGTGATTCATGAATCAGAGATGAGACCTATTTGTTATCACCACACTGGGTTGCAAATTTACAGAAAGACTTTCTTGGTTTTGTGCCAAAGGCATAGAATGATATCTCTACTCTAGCCAGTCTATCTGCTACTCAGAGATGACCTGGACACCCCCCACTCAGCTGCACTAAATGAATTTGGCCATTCCTCCAAGCAATAAGTCTGGTCTTGACAACTCCAGATCTGATCTGCTCCACTACCTAGTGGATGTTAATTTGTCACTGAAATAGTGGCAAAGAGAAGAATAATCTTCCTCTTCTTCTTTGCTTTTTTACTATGTATATTATTTTTGTTGAGGTACTGATATCAATAATATGCACTCATCTTAGGTGTTCAGATGGATGAGTTTTGACAATTGTATACTGTCATGTAACTACCACCCAAAACAAGACAGAACATTTTTCATCCCCTCAGAATTTCCCTTGCTGGTGGAACATTTCTCATCACAGTGAAAAGTCAACAAAAAGTTATCCTTCCATTTCCTTTATGTGGATGGGTTCAGATTCCTAGATGCTTGTTAAATTGCACTCCTGCAAGGGACTACTCCAACTCCAGCTGTAATCTCAAACAGCACCTTGTAATTTTCTGTCTAAAACAAAGAAAACTCCATTCCACTTCTGTTCCTGAACTATTGAGTTTTATATCCCCAGGCTTTGTTGACCTTCTAAAAGTTTTTATATGTTTTCTTATATCCTGGCTCCTCCACTTATCTTATTTATTGAAGTACCAGTTTTTCAGAATAGATGGTGTAAGTCCTTTTACAGCATTGCACAGCAATCTTGTATATTAGGCATCTTGTGGGAGGGCTGTAAACTCAGGAGATTGTGTTAGATATAGTCTTGGGGCTGCTGTAATATTTTTCTTGTGTCTTCTTCCCTGTAATATTATACATTATTAGAGTCTATGACTTAAAATCCATTCTTGTCAACTTAAAAGATGTGTGATACGCTCCACATAACCTTTTTTTACTATTCCAAATTTGTATCAACTTCATTAACCCAGAGAAAGGAGAAGTGTTTATTGTGAATTTTTGTAATTAAGGCAAAATTAACATATAATAAAGTACATGGATTTTAAATGTCTAGTTCAATGAACTTTGGCAAATGTATATACCTATGTCACCACCATTCCAATAAGGGCATAGATCATCTTATCATTCCAGAAAACTCCACCTCTCCCATTCCAGTCAGTCGCACCCTAAAGAAGCAACCATTGTCCTAATCTCTTCTACCATCGCTGTTTAGTCCATTCTAGAACTATGTGTAAATGGAATCATATAGTACGTCCTTTTTTCTATCTAGTATCTTTCCATGAACATCATGTTTTTGAGATTCACCTCTGTGTTTTGTGTATCAGTATTTTGTTCCTTTATATTGCTGAATAGGATTCAGCAATACTGAATCTACAGCAATGTGTTTATTCTTCTGTGGAAGGATATTTAGGCTGTTTTCCAGTTTGGGCTATTATTAATAAAGCTGCTATAACAATTCTGTAAAAATGTGCATTATAATATTATTTATAATAGCTAAAAACCAGAAATGACTTGAATATTTAGCAATAAGGGATTAGTTAAAACAGTATACAGTAATACAAAAAAACCCTGAAATCATTAAAAATTACATTACTAAAAATTCTTTGTGGAATGAAAAATATAACAAAAGGTTTAAGGGGAAAAATAGAATGCAAAATAGTTTTTGCAGTATAGTCTCAACTCTGTTAAACATATATGTATGTATCCATAAATAAATCTATATATTTTTTATGACAATATAGCAAAATATTAATGAAAAAATGAAATGTGGCAAATAATTATGAACTGCCTCCCACTATTAATAAGGTAGTCATTTCACCAGATGATGTAGAATGTACCAGGTTCTGTTGTTCTACATATTGTCAATCTCTGTGCCTAAGCAAGTTAAAAATAAATCATTTCCAGGTATTCTCATATGTTAGTCAGCAGTGACCTCGACAATATAAATGTGAAAGATATCCAGCTTGACTCATCCAGAAGGTGACACACATAGGCAAGAGTGTGAAGGAAATAGTTATGAAAACCTGTCCCTGCCATTTCTCCAGTCTCAATGCAACGGCTTTGTTTGGACCCTCATTACTTCTCACATGGATTATTTCAACTGACTTCTACCTAGTCCCCTGCCACTGATCTCCCTCTACCTTTATCCTTCATACCACTGACAATGTAATCTTTCTAATTATCCTCTGATCAAAGAACTTCCTATGTAATTCTGCAATGGCTTCCCCATGACTGCAGAATGATGGCCACACTCCAACATGCTGTTAAAGGCTCTCCATGGAGCAGCACCTACCTCTTTGTCACTTCTAACTCCATACCCAAGTGTTTCCTCCTGTCATTCTTCAGACCATGCCCAGGACCAGCAGGTCCAGATTACATGGGGTCAGTTAGAAACAAAAAACAGAAGTGGGGTTCAAAAGACCAGCATGCAGACCTTAGTAGTTGTTTTGCATTCTGGCCAAAAAAGGTACCATACCAGAGAAACTAACCAACAGCATCATGCTGCAAGAAACATGGTCCATACGTCTTCCAGGTTTGTCTTAGCCAGCTTCCCTACAAAGCCTGGGGTGCTCTTTTTAACTTTTACCCTGTCAAGAAGCAACTGCTGGTCAGCAACGACCCATAAAGGGAGCATCTGTCCCTTCCCAATCCTAGCAGTGGAGAGGTGATCCAATTAAGTCCTGGTGCTTGCACTAAGTCTTCCTCATTAAGGAAGGTCTACATCTGGAAGAAAAATGATAAAACCTGTCATCACAAAAACAAAAGAAAATATAAAACACACTAGTAGGTCAGACACATAATTTAGAAAGAGAAAGGAGCCAAATGTTAGTACTACAGAAAACCACAAAACTGCAATGAAACATAATAAGAGAGAATAAGTCAAGCTGGATATCTTTCACATTTATACTGCCGAGGTCACTGCTGACTAACATATTTTTTTTTTTAAGGGTAAGGAACAAAGGTTATTAAAAAAACAAGAAAGTCACCAACCTGTGATGGTGGATTATAATAGAGAAAGAAAGGAACAAATGATAATCAAAACAACCAGAAAAATATTCACAAAATGACAGAAATAAGTAATCTCCTACCAATAATAACCTTGAATATAAATGAATTACAATCCCATTTAAGAGATGTAAACTGAATGAATTCAAAAAATTATCCAAGTATATGTTGCCTACAAGAAACTTACTTCACCAGTAAAGACAGATACAGACTGACAATAAAGGAATGGAAAAAGATATCACACAAGTAGAAACCAAAAGCTAGCAGAAGTAGCTATACTTATATCAGGTAAAATTGAATTAAGTCAAAAGCAGTAAAAAAAAAAGACAAGGAAGGTCATTTTATAAAGATAAAGGGTTAAATTAAGCAATACAATATAACAATTCTAAATATATACGTACCCAACACTTGACCACCACATATATATAGCAAACATTATTAGATCTGAAGGGAGAGATACAGTCCAGTGCAATAATATTGGGGAACTTTAACACCCCACTGTCAGCATTAGACAGATTATCTAGACAGAAGATCAACAAAGAAACACTAGCCTAAAGTACAATTTAGACCAAATGGACCTAACAGACATTTACAAAATGTTTTAAACAACAACTGCAGAATACACATTCTTCTCATCAACACATGGAACATTCTCCAAGGTAGACCACATGTTAGGCCACAAAACAAGTCTCAACAAATTTAAAAATTGAAATTATGTCAACTATCTTCTCAGACCACAGTGAAATAAAACTAAAAGTCAATAACAAGAAGAACCTAGAAATTCTATAAACACATGGAAATTAAACAATTTGCTCCTAAATGACTATTGGGTCAGTGAAGAAATTAAAAAGGAAATTTTTAAAATTTCTTGAAAAAAAAATTAAAAGACAGCATACCAAACCTATGGGAAATGGCAAAAGCAATACTGAGATGGAAGTTTAAAGCAATAAACACCCACATCAAAAAAGCAGAAAGATTTCAAATAACCTAATGGTGCACCTCAATGAACTAGAAAAGAAAGAGCAAGTCAAACTCAAAATTTAAAAGAAAGCAATAATAAAGGTCACAGTAGAACAAAACAAAATAGATACTAAAAAGATACAAAGGATCAACAAAATAAAAGTAATGTTTTGTAAAGATAAACAAAATCAATAAACTGCCAGCTAGACTAACAAAGAAAAGACAGAAGACCAAAATAAAATCAGAAATGAAAAAACAATGCATTGCAACTGATATCACAGAAATACAAAGGATCATCATAACTACTATAAACAACTATATACTAACAAATTGGAAAACCTAGAGGAAATGGGACATATACAAACTACCAAGATTTAACCATGAAAAAGTCAAAAACCTGAACAACCCAATGATGCATAATGAGACTGAATAAAATGTTTCCCAAAAAAGAAAAGTCCAAGATAGCTTTACTACTGAATTCTACCAAACTTACAAAGAAGAATTAACACCAATTATCAAATTATTCCAAAAAATTGAAGAGGAAGGAATTCTTTCTAAATCATTCTATGACACCAGCATTACCCCGATACCAAAATCATACAAGGACATGAGAAAAAGAGAAAACTACAGGCCAATATCTCTGATGAACATAGGTTCTAAAATTTCAGCAAAATACTAGCAAATCAAACCCCATATACATCAAAGAGATAGTAGGCCATGATCAAGTGGGATTTATCCCAGAAATGAAAGGATGGTTGAACATATGTAAGTTAATAAATGTGATACATCATATCAAAAGAATGAAGTAGAAAACCAATAAGATGGTATCAATAGATGCAGAAAAATATTTTATAAATTCAATATCTTTTCATGACAAAATTATTGACAAATTAGGTATAAAAGGAACATACCTCAATATAATGAAAGCCGTGTATGACAAACCCACAGGTAACATCATACTGAATGGGGAAAAGTTGAAGGCCTTTCCTCAAAGAACTGGAACAAGACAAAGATACTCATTTTCACCACTCCTATTTAATGTTGCACTAGAAGTCCTAGCTAAAACAATCAGACAAAAGAAAGAAATATAAATTGGAAAAAAAAAGAAGTCAACATGTCCCTATTTGTGGATGACATGATCTTATAGAGAGAGAAATCTAAAAATTCCATCACAAAATCTCTTAGAACTGATAAAAGAATTCAGGAAAGTTGCAGGATACAGAATCAACATAAAAACTCAGTAGTCTTTCCATACACTCACAATGAACTAGCTGAAAAAGAAATTTTAAAAGCAATTCTTTTACAGTAACAACAACAACAACAACAACAACAAATACCTAGGAATAAAGGTAACCAAAGAGGTGAAAGACCTCTACAAGGAAAACTATGAAATACTATTGAATGAAATTGAAGACCCAACAAATTGAAAGACATCCCATGCTCACAGATGAATTAATATTGTTAAAATGTGCATACTACCAAAAGCAATCAACAGATTCAATGCAATCCCTATCATGATAGCAATGACATTATTCACAGAATTAAAATAATAATAATTCTAAAGTGTGTATCAAACCATAAAAGAGCCCAAATAGTCAAAGCAATCCTAAGCAAAAATAACAAAGCTGGAGACATCGCACTACCTGCCTTCAAAATAAACTACAAAACTATACTAACCAGAAACAGCATGGCACAGGCATAAAAACAGACACAAAACCAATGGAACACACTAGAGAACCCAGAAATGAATCTACAGACGTACAGCCAACTGATTTTCAAAAAAGGCACCAAGTCCTGGCTAACACGGTGAAACCCCGTCTCTACTAAAAAATACAAAAAACTAGCCGGGCGAGGTGGTGGGCGCCTGTAGTCCCAGCTACTCGGGAGGCTGAGGCAGGAGAATGGCAGGAACCCGGGAGGCGGAGCTTGTAGTGAGCTGAGATCCGGCCACTGCACTCCAGCCCGGGCGACAGAGTGAGACTCCGTCTCAAAAAAAAAAAAAAAAAAAAAAAAAAAAGGCACCAAGAACATGCATTGGCAAAATGACATCCTTTTCAGTAAATGCTGCTGAGGAAACTGGATATCCATATGCAAAAGAATGAAATTAGATGCCTATCTCTCACCACATACAAAAAATCAACTCAAAATTGATTATTGGCTTAAGCATAAGACTCAAAATTATAAAATTACTAAAAGAAAGCATAGCAAAAATGCTCTAGGACAGAAGTTCCCAACCCCTAGGCCATGAATCAATACCAGTCCTTCTCCTGTCACAAACCCCAGGTGGGAGCTTTACTGCTGGAGGTCCACTTCCCATCAGATCAGCTTTAGCTTTAGGTTCTCTTAAGAGCATGAAACCTATTGTGAACTGTGCATGTGAGGGATCTAGATTGTACATTCCTTATGACCATCTAATGCACCCTCCCACCCCCGCCACTGCAGGTCCATGGAAAAATTGTCTTCCATGAAACTGGTCCCTGGTGCCACAAAGGTGGAGGCCGCTGCTCTAGGACACGGATCAGGGCAAAAATTTTATGGCTAAGACCTCAAAAGCACAAGAAATTAAAAAACAAAAATAGACAAATGGGGCTATATTAAACTAAAAAGCTTCTGCACAGCAAAGGAATCAATCAACAGAATAAAGGGATAAACTTTTGAATAGGAGAAAATATTTGCAAACTATGTATCTGACAAGGGACTGCTTTCTGGAATGTAAAAGAAACTCAACAACTCAACAAGAAAAAATAATAATAATCTCATTAAAATGTGAGCAAAGGGTCTGAATAGACATTTCTCAAAAGAAGACATACAAATGGGCAACACACATTTTTAAATGCTTAACATCACTCATCATAAGGGAAATGCAAATCAAAACCATGATGCGATATCCCCAGTTAGAATGGCTATTATCTGCCAATTATTAAAAAGTCAGAAAATAACAGATGCTGGCGAGGTTGTAAAGAAAAAGGAATGCTTATACACTGTTGGCTGGAGTTTAAGTTAGTTCTGCCATTGTGGAAGACAGTGTGCTGATTATGCAAGGATCTAAAGACACAAATACCATCGCCTCAGCAATCCCATTACTCAGTATATAACCAAAGGAATATAAAGTGTTCTATTATAAAGACACATGAACATGTAAGTTCACTGCAGCACTATTTGCAATAACAAAGGCATGGAATCAACCTAAAATCCCATCAATAATAGACTGGATAAAGATAATGTGATTCTTACACAACATGGAATAATATGCAGCCATAAAAAAGAATAAGTTCATGTTCTTTGCAGGGACATGGATGGAGCTGGAGGCCATCATCTTTAGCAAACTAACACAGGAACAGAAAAGCAAATACTACACTTTCTCACTTATAAGCGGGACCTTAATGATGAGAACATGTGGACACATAGAGGGGATCAACACACACTAGGGCCTATTAGAGGGTGGAGGGTAGGAAGAGGGAGAGAATCAGGAAAAATAACTAATGAGTACTGGCTTAATATCTAAGTGTTAAGTAATAATATATAAAACAAACCCACATGACATGAGTTTACCTTTGTAACAAACCTTGCACTGTACCCTGAACTTAAAATACAGGTTACGTAAAAATAATCACTATTATTAAAAAGACAAAAAGTAACAAATGCTGGTGATAATGCAGAGAAATGGAAACTCTTCTACACTGTTGGTGGGAATGTAAATTAGTATAGCCATTAAAGAAAATAATATGGAGGCTCCTCAAAAAACTGAAAATAGAGCTACTACCTGATCCAACAATCCCACTACTGGGTATTTATCCAAGAGAAAGAAAATAAGTATAACAAAGGGATACCTGCACACCCATGTTTATTGCAGCACTATTCACAATAGCCAAGATATGGAATCAACTTAAGTATCTATCAATGAGTGTATGGATAAAGAATGTGTGGTATATATATATACACAATGGAGTGCTGTTAAGCCATAAAAGAGAACGAAATTCTGTCATTTGCAGCAACATGGTTAGAACTGGGGTTCATTGTGCTATGTCAAATAATTCAGGCACTGAAAGACAAATACCAAGTTTTCACTCATATGTAGGAGCTAAAAATGTTTACCTCATAGAGGTAGAGAGTAGACTGATGTGGGGTGGTGATAAAAGAGGTCAATAATGAGTACAAGCACATAGTTAGGCAGAAAGAAGAGGTTCTAGTGTTCAAAACACAAATAGGGTGATTATCATTAACAATAATAGATTGTATATTTCAAAACAGCTAGTAGAGAAGAAATGTTCTCAATACACAAAAAAATGATAAATGTTTGATATGCTGGGTAGGTAAACTAAGTATTATGGTTTGATAATTACACACTGTATGCATGTATCAAAATATCACATATACCCTCATAAAAATGTACCCATATTATGTATCAACTAATAAGCAAAGTCTACCCCAGACTAGGAGGTAACAACAGGTTAGTGATCACCCACAGAGGGAGCATCTGTTCTCACCCAACCCAAGTTGCTAAGCAGTGACCACCAATCCATGGTGCTCTTCTTATGCCTACCCTAGGTTGGGAGGCAAGCCCAAGTCTACATATAACTGTGGAGCATAGCCTTTTGCCCTCCCCACCCTAAGTGGTTGAGCATCAATCCCAGAGACCTCACCCAGCCTTACAGCGAAGCACATAGCCCTGTCCAACTACAGATTCCAAATAACAGCACTGCCCAGCCAGGAAGACAACTTGCCCAATATGCAACGCTGTCCCAGCAGAGATTATCACAAAGCCCAGGCAATAGTTCCACCTCACTATAGAGTCTGGTCAGTGTTCTCACCAGACCATGGAGCACAATAAACAGTACCATTCAACTTTAGAAAACAGAAAGCAACCAAGCCCAGCTAGAGAGCTTGACACCAAGATCTGCTCTCATTAGATTGCTACTAGTGGCCCTTCCAGAATTTCAGGCTAGGCTAAACAGTAAAGGTCTATTACCACCAGATAATACCTGCAAAGGTCAAAAGTGGTGGTCACCCCTCCAAATGACCAGACATCAATGAATGGACACAAAGATTATGAAAAAATCAGAGAAATACAACACCATCAGAAGTTACATAAATCTGCAGAGAATATGGAGATCTAGGAAATGATTAACAAATAATTCAGAAAAAATATTTTAAGGAAGTTCAGAAAATGACAAGAAAATATGGATAGAAAATTAAATAAAATTTGGAAAATTATTCATGAGAAGCTTGACAAGGAAATAGAAATAATGATAAAACAAATAGAAATCCTAAAAATAAAGAATACAATAACTGAATTTAAAAATTCATTGGAAGCTTCAATAGTAGAATTGATCAAGCAGAAGAAAGAATCAGTGAGCTTGAAAATAACCAATTTGAAATTATTCAATCTGAAGAGCAAAAAAAAAAAAAAAGAATGAAAAAAGTCTACGGGAATTATAGAATATCAGGTGAACAAATATTTACAATACTAGTTTCTGAAGTAAAAAAAAAAAAGAAAGAAAGAAGCCTAGAAAGCACATTTAAGGAAATAATGATAAAAAGTTTTCAAAATCTTTTGAAACCAATAGGCCAGAGAAGAAAGCAAAAAGAAAATTAAAAAACAAAAACAAAAACAAAAAAGCCTTAAACGAAAATTGAAACACAACACACCAAAACTTGTGACATGCCACAAAAGCAGTCCCAAAAGGGAAATTTGCAGTAATAAATGCCTATATCAAACAAGAAGATTACAGATAACATTACATTTAAGAAACTAAAAAAGGAAGAATAAATTAAGCCCAAAGTTAACAGAAGAAAGGAAGTAACAAAGATCAGAGCAGAAATTAAGAAACTAGAAAAAAATAGGAAAGTCAACAAAACTAAAGATGGGTTTTTTTGAAGGAAGAAAAATGACAAATCCTTTGCTAGACGAACTAGGGAAAAAAGAATTTACAATTAAATATAACCTTGGAATTGACGGAAAAACATTGATTTTTCCAAATTTATAAAGGCCAGGCACACTCTTTTGAACCTTTGAACACATAATGAGGAAACAATTTTTGACCTTTACACCATATACAAAAATCAATTCAAAATGTATTAAACACTTAAATATAAAATCTGAAACTCTAAAATTACTAGAAGAAAATATAGGAATAACGCTCCATGGCATTGCTCTGCACAATGCATTTTTTGGTATCACCCCAAAAGCACAAGCAGCAAAAGCAAAAATAGACAAATGTTATGGCATCAAACTAAAAAGCTTCTAGAAAGCAAAGAAAACAATTAACAAAGTGAAGACAACCCACTGAATCATGGAAAATATTTACAACCATACATCTGATAAGGGGTTAATATTTAAAATATGTAAGGAACTTGTATTAGTTCATTTTCATGCTGCTGATAAAGACATACCCAAGACTGGCTAATTAATAAAGAAAAAGATGTTTAATAGACTCACAGTTTCATGTGGCTGGGAATGCCTCACGATCATGGCAGATGGCAAAAGGCACGTCTTACATGGCAGCAGGCAAAAGAGAGAATGAGAGCCAAGTGAAAGTGGAAATCCCTTATAAAACCATTAGATCTCGTGAGACTTACTACCATGAGAAGAATATAGGGGAACAGCCCCTATGATTCAATTATCTTTTGTCAGGTCCCTCCCACAGCATGTGGGAATTATGGGAGCTACAATTCAAGATGAGATTTGGGTGGGGACACAGCCAAACCATAACAGAATTCAAACAACTCAATAGCAAGAAAAAAAAAAAACCTGACTGAAAATGGACAAAGGACTTGAATAGACATACCTCAAAAGAAGACATACAAGTGGCCAATAAGTACATGAAAAAATGCTCAGCTTCACTAATGATCAGGGAAATGCAAACTAAAACCACAGTAAGATGTCACTTTACATCTGTTAGAATGGCTTTTTAAAAAAGATAAAACATAAGTGTTTAAGAAGACACAAAGAAAAGGGTGATATTATATGTCATTGGTGCAAATGTAAATTAATATAGCCATCATGAAAAACAGTATGGAAGTTCTTCAAAAAACTAAAAATAAAACTAAATTATGTTCCAGTAATCCTACTTCTAGGTATATAGCCAAAAAAAATGAAATCAATATGTTCAAGGCATATCTGCACTCCCATGTTCATTGCAGCAATATTTGCAATAGCCAATATATGGCATAAACCTAAGTGTCCAACGATTGAACAGACTTTTTAAAATGCAGTATATATACAGAATGGAATTCTATTTAGCATTAAATGGGGATGGGGGAAATTCTGCCATTTCTAACATCATGGATGAATGTGGAGGACAGTATGCTAAGTGAAATAAGTCAAGCAGAGAAAGACAAATATCACATGATCTCACTTATATGTGAAATGTAATGAAGTTCAACTCATAGAAGTAGAGTAGAATGAGAGTTACCAGGGGTTAGAGGACAAGAGAGGGAGGGAATGAGGAGCTGTTGATCAATAAGCACAAAGTTTAAAGTAAACAGAAGGAATATGTTTTGAGACCTATTACACAGTAGGGTAATAGATCAATAATAATAATGTATTGTATATTTCAGAATAAGAGTAAATTTAAAATGCTTCACCATAAAAAAGACAGGTAAGGGAGGTAATATATATCTTAACTAGCTTGATGTAATCATTCCACATTGTATATGTACATCAAAACTTCATATTGTGTCCCAGAAATGTATACAATTATGATTTGCCAATTGAAAATAACATAATAAAATAAAAAATTTAAAAAGAATCTATGAGCTAGTTTTGTTGATACTATTATTACACATTTTCTGTAGACCTGAGATCAGAGTTGCTAACAAAAACCCTGGAAGAAGTAGTCATATAAATGCCCATTTTAAAGCCTGTTTAAATCAACAGACACAATCTTTTTGAAAAGGAGTGTTTCTTTTTTTTTTTTTAATTATACTTTAAGTTCTGGGATACATGTGCAGAACATGCAGGTTTTTTACATAGGTATACACGTGCCATGGTGGTTTGTTGCACCCATCAACACATCATCTACATTAGGTATTTCTCCTAATGCTATCCCTCCCCTAGTCCCCGACCCTCCAACAGACCCCGGTGTGTGATGTTCCCCAACAGGGAGTATTCTTAACAGTGTATTAAATTGTAGTCTTTCTTAGGTTTAGTGTTGCGTACTCTCAGTTTATTTCCAGAGACATGAGGATGGTAAAGTTTCTCAAAATTATATATTAAAAACAGATGGGTCAGTGAAGCGAGAATGGGAAGAGCAGAGTGGAAAGAGGCTTTGGTTTTATTCCTGCATGTAAATGAGCTTCATTCTCTGCTCTCAACCTTGGTTCTGCAGCAACCTTGAATCTGTAGCTTCCTGGGACAGCTCATAGCCCTAATGAATCAATCTGCCTGACTAAATTTTTCTTCATTTAAGAAATAAATAAACTTTCTCAGTTGAAACCTCTGATGGCCAAGTGAAATAATCTATCTCTTGCTTTGGAGTTCACAGACTCCTAAGTCATTATAGATGGCCAAGATGTCTGCTTGTAGTTCTTTGTTCAAATTTCAGATCATATTCAGTTCTTAATCTTTCATCATAAATTAGTATGTCAGGTCTTTTCATCACTCTTGTGTGTTGTGTTCTGAACTGGTTCCAGAATAATAAATCAATCAGTAAATGTTTATAAAGTGCTTTACAAGATTAAAAGTGTGGATAAGAGTAGCAGGTTATGGAAACAGAAAAGTACACTTAAAAGTGAATCTGGTGTTCTAGGTGTGGCCGTTGCATGCATGGGGGCTTGCTTCTCAGAAATTTCTCAGTAATCTCAATGAGGTGGATTGATTCATTTCCCCAATGATGTCTCCCTTGTTTCTTAGGAGCAAAGCAAATCATTTTTCTTTGCAATACTTGTTAGAGTTGAAGGACAAGGAGGGCCCCATTTTTACAGCAAGAGAGCTTATATGTGGCTACTAAAACTTTCCGATGGTCAAAAAAATGGGAACAAAGAAATAATCAGCAAATAAGACTGTGGAGTTTCTATTAATGGAGATCCTCAGGAAAGTAAACAAACATGCAAAATAAAAAAGAGTGCTCTTGAATTAAGACTATGGATGGATGGCCGGGCGCGGTGGCTCAAGCCTGTAATCCCAGCACTTTGGGAGGCCGAGACGGGCAGATCACGAGGTCAGGAGATCGAGACCATCCTGGCTAACACAGTGAAACCCCCTTCTCCACTAAAAATACAAAAACTAGCCGGGCGAGGTGGCGGGCACCTGTAGTCCCAGCTACTCGGGAGGCTGAGGCAGGAGAATGGCGTAAACCCGGGAGGCGGAGCTTGCAGTGAGCTGAGATCTGGCCACTGCACTCCAGTCCGGGCGACAGAGCGAGACTCCGCCTCAAAAAAAAAAAAAGACTATGGATGGCAAATAATCTTCAAAGTAAATGCCAATTTTGAACAATTGGTATTAGCTGCCTATAAAAAAAGTTTTAAAAATAACATGAAGGCCATGTAAAGGAACATATCACAATCAATTAATAATATTTGCCCTGCGTTTGGAGGAAGCCATTTGCCAGTAAACAACTGGAAGGCAAGATATATAGATGATGCTCTTACACAGGACAGGACTTCTCCTGCTTTAAAAGATTTCAGATTTCTATGAAAACAAACTTACAGTATGCTCTACATTCCTTACAAGACATAGGACCTATCAGTGAACATCAGCTGCATACCTATTCTATAGAGAGATTTATGCTAAGCTCTTGGAGATGAGCAGAACAGAATATATTGAATTTGTATCATACCCTAAGTTTACAAAGATTTGCATTTATGTTCTCTTATTTTACATTCTTTCATTTTTCAACAAGTATTTATTGTGTTTATTACATGCCAGGTAGTATACTCTGAGTTAGATGTAACTGGTAAATTAATAAATAAAATAAATATTGACTCTACCTCTCTGGGGTTTACATTCTCATGGAAGATAAGAAATAAGAGTTAGGTATGGACTCCCTTTTGAAGATGAGAAAATTCATGCTCAAATAACACATAAGTCGCCCATGAAGAAAAATGACACTTGCAGGGATCAATACTGCAGCCAGAAGCTCCCACTGTAATTTCTCTCTTCCACTTAGTTATCCTGAGCTCCTATTCCATTGTCTCATGTGGTCCCTGATCTCAAACTGACATCTTCTGGATTGCACTACTCTGGTATCTTTTGTACAATGTTAACTTTTGGGGGCTATACATGGTACTATGAGATCTCCCCAATGATGTCCTCCATTCCACAGGTCCTGCAGCTCCTTCAGAGAATGATACTCCTGGTATGAAATAGGAAAAGGGGGTTTATAAATAATCTGGAATCAAGCCAGACTTCCAACAGTTACATTACAGATGACTAAGATGCCTGCCTGTAGTTCTTTGTTCACAGCTCAGATCACATTTGGTTTTAATCTTTACTCATAAATTAGTACACCAGGCCTTATCATCACTCCTGTTTTGTGGTGTTGTGTTCTGAACTGGTTCAGATACAAGATGGAGAAGAGGGGGAAAGGCATTGCAGGTGGAGAGAGTCGCAGAGTAGAAAGAAAAAAAAATGATATAAGCTACATGTGAAGATAGAAAATCACAAAATGAGTGAGTTCAGGAAACAATGAGTAGACAGTTTTGGTTAACCCAAAGGAAAAATGAAAATATTATTTAGTGCATATGTGCCAGGTGCTTTAAGAAAAATGATTTCATTCATTAATCTTCATAACAACTGCATGAGCTAGGAAGGCAGACATCTTTTCTCTGTATATTCAGGGTAACTAATATTCATTGTGTCAAGTAACTTGTCCAAGGTCATAACCTAGTAAGTATCAGAGCCAGGATACATGCCCATGGCCTTTCCATCTCCAAATCCAGAGCTCCCTCCACCCAAAACATTCACAATGGGGCGTGCAAGGTACTCAATGCACAATAGGGTGAGATTTATGGAGAGAGTAAAAGTAGACATCAAATTTGGACTGGAGAGAAGAAAGACAATCTTTGCCAATTTGACAATGTTGCTCTTACCTCCTCTTGCATGACATATAATGTGTTGAGAGGAAGGTGAGAGTCAACTCTTTATCAACAAAGCCAGGCCTTCTGTCTGCCACAAAAAGGATATTCTTGATTGTTTCTACTTTGAAAAATATTTAAAAACCTAAAGACAGATTCTTCATAAATCCTCTGCTTTCTCCTGCTCCCTTTTCTCTCCCTACCCCTTTGCCTGTTGCTGAAGATACCACTGGTTGGCTTCTCAGTATCAACCCTCTCTTCTTCAACCTTCCTAAAGAATCTCAAATTAATTCATTCACCTCTACTCTCCCCTGTAAAACTATGTGCATCAGAGAAGACAGTATGCATTCCCAGCCTCAGTGGGTGACTTCTGCTTGATCTAAGCCAATCATGGTGTTTCCATTGCCCTTGGCAGTGTTGACATAGGTGTGAGTAGGTAATGCAATCGGGTCAATAAGACATGAGGATGAGTCTGCTGGGAAACTTCTGGGAGAGGGCTCTTCACTCTAAAGGAGATGGAAGGAAGAAATGGCCTCTACTTTCTCTGGATACTATTCTATCTCGTGATGCCTGGAACTGTGGCAGCTATTGTTGCACAAACAAGGGTTCAAGGCTATGGACAGACCACCTTTGCCAATTTGACAATGTCACCTTTGCCTGCCATGTGATGTGTTGAAGCAATGATGATTCTTTGTGCATGGCAGAGGCTTTCTTTGGGGGTTTTGGCAATTAAGAGGTTCTTAAATGGGAGTATGGGCTATAAATGGGAGTATGGGCTATAGAGCAATGAGACAGAAGGAAACTATGGTGAGAAGTATTGTTTTAGTAATTAAATTAGTGCTATATAATACATTTTGAGAGGAGGGAAAAAATAATATTTTTTAAAAATTTTGGTTGTTGAATTATGTTTTTTGAATATGATGCCACTTTGAAACTAGACCACAACGATCACAGCTTCAATAGCATTAAGACAGGCCAAAAGGGAATGAATCACAACTTAGGAGGAGAAAGTTGTTATTTGCACATTTGTTGATTTTGTGTAAACTCTTCAGTCCAGAACTGGGGTCAGTGAACTGGGGCCCTCGGGTCAAATCAAGCCTGCTGCTTGTTTTTTAAAATAAAGTTTTATTGAAAGATGGCCAAATCCATTTGTTTATCTATTGTCTGCTGCTACTTTTGTGCTTAAGTGACAGAGTAATTGAAGCTGAGACTATAAGGCTCGCAAAGCTGAAAATATTGTTTCTTAATCTGGCTCTTTACAGAAAGTTTGCTGGCTCCTGATCTAGAAGGAAGAGAACTGAACTGACAGAATATACAAACAATGGCCAGACTTTAGACAAAATGAGTCCTAAGAGCCCATATGAATTCTGACCCATGATCTGCAGCAACCAGCTCAGGAAATCAACCCATTGTCTTCAGTACCCAGCCCAGGAGTCACACTAACAGGAAGTCAGTGAGTCACACTTACAGGAAGTCAGACAGTTATTAGGTTGGTGCAAAAGTAATCGCGGTTTTTGCCATTACTTTCAATAGCAAAAACCGTGATTACTTTTGCACCAACCTAATAATCTCCACCAACCAGTCCTGGAAGCCAAATAATAACCCCTGTAACAATTGGCCCAAAACAACTAGGACTTGATTAATAACTGACAGCTTCTCTAATTTTTGTTCCTGCTTCCAACTTAGGACCCACCAAAGAAGTCAAATACATACCCCTAACCAATCTCATAGGATGCTCACTTCTTGTTAGCCACCTCCAGCATTTCCAGGCCAACAGTCTACAGCCAGGGCATACCAGAAGTCTTCCCTTTTTTCCTCTATTAAACTTTCTCATTACTCTGTCTGTCTTTAACAAGTGATAATGGTTGCTGACTCCCTTGCTATTGCAAGCTCTGAGTAAATAGCCTTTGCTTAATCTCATTTGGTGGGTCTTCATTTATTTCCACAGAACTTTGAGTCAAAGGATCTGCATCCTAATCCTGGGTCTGCCACACATTCCATATGTGACATGAATAACTCACCTTACCTGTTAAAACAAAAAATTAAAGAGGTAGTATCCCTGCCTGTAAGTTGCTCATTGGCCATATACACTTTCAGGGTGCGATTACTGCCATACCTGAAGTATATGCAAAGGACAGAGGCAGCTCTAAGGAATGACAGATTGTATCTGGGTCATATATCTAGTAAATGCCTTGCATTGATTAACTAATCAATTATTATCTTTGACCACTATTAATATATTCATTAAGAAGATATCTTTCCCCTAAATTCACAAATCTCTTCTTTTCTAAGGAAAATCTTAAGCCACTTATTTTAAAATATGGACTAGTCATTTGCTTGAAATCTAATTTCACAAATGGCTCATTTGTTAAAGTATTATTTTAATGGGTCCTGATTCAAACAGAGTCCTTGACTCAAACTGTCTTTTCTATGGTTTCCTTTAGTGGAATAATTTGAGTTTGCCTAAAGCACTGTCTAGTTTGGTTCTTAGATACTTGCAGATTTCAACAAATGATACAGTTTAAATGTTTTGAATTCCTTTGATCTTTCATAGAACACTTACTTGACTTATGATGTGCAAAACAAAGCTAATTGTACAGAACTTTCACTTGAGGTCCCATTAAGTGCCTTTTAATTGTACTGTCTCAGTTTTATTGCTCATAAGCATTCTATAAATGTCCTTATACAAGCCCTAAAAATGTTCATTGTTAAAATACCCTCTTAAAACTACAGGTTTCCATTTGTTAACAATGCAGTAGATGAATATTTGTTTAGATTTTTCAGCTTTAATTCAAATATTCTGTGATGTATTAGTAAAGCTCATTTTGTAAAGTTCATAATATTCCAAGTTTTCTTTCTATATGTAAATTGAAAAAGACATATACAGTGTTGGGCATCCTGGCTTCTAGTCTGTAATCTTCCCCTGACTGTGTAGGTTCCAGAAAGTAACCTCACATCTTGGATCTCTATTTCTTCTCTTGTGGCCTATCACTAAGATTTCAAGACTAAAAATCTATGATCAGACCTGCACTCGTATATTCATCACAGCACCATTCACAATAGCAAAGATATGGAATCAACCTAAATTTCCATCAATGAGGATTAAAGAAAATATGGGGGGGTGTGTGTGTGTATGTATACAGTATATATGTGTATATGCAAGTTCAGTATGTGCATATATGTGTGTGTATATGTACAGTGTATATATGTGTGTACATGTGTGCACATGTGTACTGTGTTCTATATGTACAGTGTGTACATATGTGTGCGTATATGTAAGGTACGTACATATATGTGTGCACATATGTACGTGTGTATATATGTGTACATAAACATATATACATGTACACTGCACATATCCTTTTCAGCTTGCATATAGAAAAAACAGAATATTATGAATTTTGCAATGTGGGCTTTACTAATATGTCATATATTTGAATTAAAGCTGAAAAATCTAAACAAATATTCATCTTTTTTAGGATATACATAAGGATATTTATAGCATGTTCATATATACATACATATATACACACATACCATGGAATACTACTCAGCCATTAAAAAGAATAAATCCATGTATTTTGCAGCAACATGGATGGAACTGGAGGCTATTATCCTAACTGAAATGACTCAGAAACAGAAAGTCAAATACTGCACATTCTCACGTATAAGTGGAAGCTAAGTAAAAATGGGTGCATATGGATATACAGAGTGAAATAATAGACATTGGAGACTACAAAATGTGAGAGGGTGGGAAGAAGGTGAAGGTTGAAAAATTACCTATTGGGTCCAATGTTCACTCTTTGGGTGATGGGTCCACTAAAAGCCCAGACTTCACCACTGCAAAATACATGCATGTGTGAAATCTGCACTTGTACTTCCTACATTTCTTTTACAATCTATGACCAGGGAGCTCCTGATAAACACAAGTGGAATATGGTATTTTCCAGGTGCCCAGCTGAATGGCTTCCATTCTAGAGGCAGCCTAATGTCCTGGAATTTCAACAAAGTATACCTCAAGCAAGAAGCATTGGATTCAAAGTGAAATCTAAAAAGACTTCCATCCAGGTGGTGTTCCCAGAAAGAACAATGCTTTATTAGCATCATCAACAAAAATAGCATAATCAAAAAGGTAAATAAGGGGATAAGATTGACAGCTATTCATTGAGCAAGGGTTGAGCTTAGTGTTGAAAACTGGGGTAAAACACATCCCCTCCAGATGCCCACAGAAAGTAGGGAGAGAAATGGTTTGCAAATGAATAGAGACCATTCACTTGGCCATCTTGTCATGTTATTGTATGACGCCTTTGGAAAAGAAAGGGGTGTGTTGTTGTTATTATCAGAGGCAGCATATTAGTTACCAGTAAGATGCGTACAAGCAGGCTTCCTGGGTCCAAATACCCAATCTGCCACTTACTAACTGTGATTTTGAGAGTTAACCTAAATGCCCTGTACCTTGGGCTTTTCTTATTTATAAAACTACCATTATCTACAACTATTAACTACCATTAGAGATAATAGTAGTACTTACCTTATGTGGCTTTCTGAGGATTAGTCAATATGTGCACTTCATATAGTGCCTAGCCAATTATAAGCACTCTTTAAGTAGTAGTAATTATTAGCTATTTATTGAGCATTTTCTAAACAATGTATATGTATGATGTCATTTAACCCTCACTAAAATAGGTCCTATTATTCCAATTTTAGTGATTAAAGAAGTGTGGTTTAAACAGCTTAGGTGAGACCAACATTCACACTTGTTAATCTGCTTCTAGTGTTAGCAATAAAATGTGTACAGTACAATATTTAAGGATGGTTAAGATGATGCATTCCTTGGCTTTAACCATAGCAGCTTGCTATTTCACATTCTAATTGATGGTAATATATATAACAAGGTATAGTTATTGGAGGACTCTAGTTTCAACATATAAACGACAAAAATATTTTCATTTCCCATAATAAAAGTAACAAACCCCTATAAAATTTTGCTAACAAGGTACAACAATCTAAATTAACAATGATGAAACAAACAAGCTGCCATTTATATCTAACAAGCATGATAGCAGCATGTGACAAGCACAACCATCTACCTTTGATATATAGCAACTGAGAGTTCATCCAGTGGGAGTGCCGCCACCTCGATGCAGCCATGCACAGACGCTTCATGAGGCTGCCTGACTTCTGGCTGAGTGCCAATTTCATTTTCCCTGAAATGCCAGTCCTGGCAAATTTCAACTTTTAAATGCTAAAATTTAATATTCTTTAATGATTCATTTGAAAGTAGAAGCATGTGAGAGGAAGGGAGGGAGAAAAAGAAAGCCTATAGAATCTGACATCATCCATCAATAAGAAGTAAAGATAAGATGTTATCTGAAAGCTTTTTAAACCTTTCCTTCCAAAGTCTAGGGTGCAACCCTGACTAAGTTTATCTAATCTTCTCATCAGTGCTCAAAAACTCAATAAGGTCATATACTCCAAAAGGGGGAATCCCATCTGGCTCTCTTAAGATTCCTGCCACCTCCACTTCACCAACCAATTAACAGCTCATAATTAGGTCCAGAGTAGAAATTTCTTTTGCCACTGGCCCTTGTGAAATGAAATTATCAGTTAAGAAAGAAAAAAATCATGTCACACTTTCCCACTTTCAGTCAGATAAAATGTATAGCAGATATCTGGACAGTTAACATGAGTTTCCAATACTACAAAATCTTACTTTTGAGCCAGCTTGTGACACAGGAAACAAAGACATCAGTTCATTTCAATGTTCACATGGCGTTTTACTATAACTTTAAGAACATCACTTCAATTCATTTTTATTTATATCCTCACCCTAAGCTTTGCTGGCCTGATTCCCCTCTCAGGACCTCTGATTTTCATAAATCTGTCTTTTGTTGTTGTTGTTAACACAAATTCCCTCCCCATGTAATAGGTATATTCTTCTCATTTATGTTTATACCAAATAGCAATTTCTAGCCCACTTTTTGGTGACTTTGAAATATCACACCTACCACCTTTTCTCATTACTTTATTTTATATATTATGCCCTAGCAAATTGGGTGAAGATTCTAAGACCAAAATTTCTATCTTCCTCTAAATTTATTCTTTCCTGTAAGTCCCAAGACACATTCTGCATCTCTATTCTTCTCTCTAAGTCATACTTATTATCATCCAAATCAATTATTTCCATGAATGCTTCTTCCTTCCCATCTGTACTAGTTTCCTAGGGCTGTCGTAACAAAGTTCCACAAACTTGGTGGCTTAAAATTACAAAACTGTATTCTCTCACTGTTCTGAAAGCCAGAAGTACAAAATCAAGATATCAGCAAGCTTGTTTCCTTCTTCAGGCTCTGAGGGACAATCTGTTCCACGCCTCTCTTCTGGCTTCTGGTGTTTGCTGGTAATCCTTGGTGTTCCTCGGCATATATTACCATTGAAAGCAATGGCAAAAAATGCAGTTACTTTTGTACCAAACTAATAGAGGCATCACCCCAATTTTTGCCTCCATCTTCATATAGTGCTCTCCCTGTGTGTCTCTGTTTTTACATGGCCTTCTTATAAAGACACCAGTTATTGGACTTACAGCTTCATTAACTCAGTATAATCTCTTCTTAACTAATTACATCTGTGAAGACCCTATTTCCAAATAAAGTCACATTCACAGGTTCCAGGGTTAGGACTACAACATATTATCTTGGAGAACGCAATTCCTCCTACAATACCATCCATGTTTATTTCATATCCATGCATGATTGGTCAGCTAGACTTCAGGGGGAAAGTGTATTCTTCATCTTCAGTGATGCAGCCAGCCCAAGAAGCCATCACCATCTCCTCCTTTGCTCAGGATGTCAGATCCTATTGTTCAACCCCATCGATGCAGCCAGCCTTTCTCCTCCCAGACCTGTATCTCCATTCCAAGATCAAAGTATCTGTCAGAAAAATAAAAATAAAAACACGTGTGTGCTCTCAACTTCTCTAGCCTTCTGGATCCCTTTCCCTGATGGTGCTGCTTTTCCACACACAATTAGGAGGAACTGCTGATAAAGTGCAACAGGCTCTTAGCTGCACCCAAATATACCTATCATGAAGGCAGCCATGTTTCATTTGGCCAGCTTGGGTGGCAAGAATGAAGACTCTTCGTGGATGATCTATCTAATGCTGTCCGTGGGGTATTGAAGTCCCCCACTATTACCGTGTGGCTCTTTTTTTTAAGATCTGGTAGTAATTGCTTTATAAATCCAGGTGCTCCAATATTGGTGCATATATATTCAGGATGGTTAAACATTGTTGAATTGAACCCTTTATCATTATGAAATTTCCTTCTTTTTTTTCTTCTTTAGTGTTATTGGTTTAAAGTCTGTTTTGTCTGATACAAGAACAGCAACCTCTGCTCTTTTTTGATTTTTGCTTGCATAATACACCTTTCTCTATCCCTTGACTTTGAGCCTATGGCTGTCATTACATGTGAGCTGGGTCTCTTAAAGATAGCAGATGGTTGAGTCATGGTTTTCATCCAATTTTTCACTCTATGTCTTTTAAGTAGAGCATTTAGGCTACTTACACTCAAAGTTAATATTGATATGTGAAGTTTTGTTCCTGCCATGGTGTTGTTAGCTAGTTGTTGTGTAGTCTTGATTGCATAGTTGCTTTATGAGGTCTGTGGGTAATGCACTTACATGTATTTTTGTGGTGGCAAGTATCATTTTTTTGTTTTTATGTTTAGAACTCCCTTAAACATCTCTTGTAAAGCCAGTCTGGTGGTGACAAATTCCCTTAGAGATTGCTTGTCTGGGAAAGACTATAATTTCTCTTTTGTTTATGAAGTTTGGTTTGGCAGAATATGAAATTATTGGTTGGAATTCCTTTTCTTTTAAAATGCTAAAAACAGGCCCCTAATCTCTTCTGGCTTAGAAGGTGTCTGCTAAGAAGTCCACTGTTAGTCTGATGGAATTTCTTTTATAGGTAATATGGCCTTTTCCTGTAGCTGTCCTAAAGATTTTCTTTGGTGTTGACTTTGGAAAGTCTGATGAGTACAAGCCTTTGCAATGATCACCTTGTATAGTATCTTTCAGGAGTTCTCTGGATTTCCTGTATCTGCATGTCAACCCATCTAGTGAGATTGGAAACACTTTTCTGGATTATACCTTCAAATATGTTTTCCAAGATGCATACTTTCTCTTCTCTCTAAAGAGAGCCAATGAATCATAAGTTTGGTCACTTTGCATAATTCCATATTTCTCAGAGGCTTTGTTTATTTTTCTGAATTCTTTTTTCTTTATTTTTGCCTGACTAGGTTGATTCAAAAGACCAGTCTTCAGGATCTGAAATTCGTTCTTCCACTTTGTCTAGTCTGTTATCAAGGCTTCCAATTACATTTTGAAATTTCTGTACTGAATTTTGCAAAGGAATGAAGACTCTTATCAGACAGAACTCTGTATAAATAAATTCTGGCTCTGCATTACCAGAATTGTATGACCTTAAAGAAGATACCTGATCTCTTTTTGCCTCAAATTTTATATCTGTAAAATACATTTACTGACAGTACTAATCATGAAATTATGAAAGTTTAAACTCATTATATAAAATATATAACTTGATGTCTTTTGTAGGCTGGATTGTGCCTCTCCATCAAATTCATATGTTGATGTCTTAGCCCCAATACCTCAGAATGTGACTGTATTTACAGACAACCTTTAAAGAAGTAGCTAAGTTAAAACATTGCTGTCAGACTGTGCTCTAATCCAATCTGATTGGCATCCTTACAAAAAGAAACTCGGACACACAGAAAGAAACCAGGGATGTGCTTACACAGAGGGCAGACTATGTGAGGACACAGTGAGACTCAAGTAGCCATCTGTAAGCCAAGGAGAGGAGCCTCAGGAAAAATCAAACCTGACAACACCTTTGCTTGGTTTTGTCATCTCTAGAGCTTTGAGCAAATGAATTTCGGTTATTTAAACCACCTCCTCTGTGGTCTTTTGTTATGGCAGCACTAGCAAACTAATACAGGTTCCAACACCTAATGAATGTTTGATTACTGTTAGCAATTGTTGTTATCATGGCAATGATGACTAAAGCTTCCTCTAAACCTGTGACGTTCAGGAAGGCAGCAAATGCTCACATGTGTGTACTGAGTACTCAAAACATGGTTAGGCCAAACTGTGATGTACTTTAAGTGTAAAATGAACATAGGATTTCAAAGATTTGCTACAAAAATATAAATATTTCCACTAATAACTTTTTTAGTATTGATTCCTGTTAAATGATGATATTTTAGATATATTGAGTTAAATCAAATATATGATTAAAGTGAACTCCACATGTTTCTTCTTCCTTTTTTAATGGGGCTAATAGTAAATTTAAAATTGCCTGTGTGGCTGGAATCATATGCTCTAAAGACTTCAATGGGAAGTGACCACCACAGCTCTAAGCTTGCCTTCTAAGGCCAACAGCTATGTTCTTTCCACTGCCAAGTCCTGGAAAATCTCCTTCTAGTACCAAAGTGTAGTGAAAGAAGCAGAAGGTTTAGAGTCCAACACAGCAGAAGGTTTGAAAGCCTACTTCACCCCTTACTTGACCTGTGACCTGGAACTTCTCTGAGCCTGCTGGCTTCTCCCCTGCAAAATGGGAATAATCAAGACTAGCTCAAAGGCAATACACATACAAAGTGCTTACCGTTGTCCTTAGCACACAGAAAGTACGTGCTACAGACTGAATATTTGTGTCCCCAAAATCATACATTGAATTTTTCACCCCAATCTGATGGTATTTGGAGGTGGGGCATTTGGGAGGTGATTAAGTCATGAGGCAAGGCCTTTGTGGATGAGCTCAGTGCCCTTACAAAAAGCCCTGGAGAGCTCCCTTGTCCTTTCTGTCACATGAGGTTATACAAAATGGTACCATCTGTGAACCAGGAGGTGGGCTTTCTTCAGACTCCAAATCTGCTGGTGCTTTAGCTTGGTCTTCCCAGTCCCCACAGCTGTGAGAAATAAATTTCTGTTGTTTATAAGCCATGCAGACCATGGCATTTTTGTTATAGCAGCCTGAATGGACTAAGACAGTGAACAATAAAGGTTGACTTTTACTCTTAACTTTGTGAGACATGAAGGGTCTCTTCATCTTCTAGGGAAATGTGACAGGTGAAGGTTTCCAATGGTGAGATTGAGTGGAAAGCTCATGCTGAGGCTACCCTATTATCAGAGAAGAGCATCCAAAAATTTAAAGAGTCACATTTTCCTCTGCTGCAAACAGAAATCTCAAGCTTATCTGAAATGTCCTCTGCCTCCTTCAGCTCATCTTGGCCTTTCTCACCTCCATCCCTAGGCTCAAATGGTTCTGGATTTCTGAGCTATACTTCCTTCTCCTTCTATCAAAATCCAAGCATCTTTCAAATCATGGGTAAAATTTTACCTCCTTCATGAATACTTTCATTAGGAATTATCTGACATATCCCAGAGAGTTGAATATAGAGTCTGAATCCCCTTCAGTTTGCTTTCTCTATGTTATTGGGCACAGAGCCTGACAGATAAAATCTCTGTGGAATAAAGCAAAGTGAACAAAAAGTTGCAGCCTGGACTAGAGAAGAGGGAATGCCAAGACATTATCTACTCAGGGAATAGCTTTATATTTGAAATTTTCACAAAATGCAAAATAGAAAATCCCTATGACTTAAATTTCAAATCCAATTGTGCTCATGAGGATTGAATTCTACAAACTCTTTGAAAAAGCATCCATCACTCAGGCACCATGAGTAAACATCTTCCTCCTCCAAGATCCCAGATCCTCAGACCTTCCTAAATGAGAAAGACATGAATTGGTTCTAGGGAGGAATCAGTGTGGGCCACACCCACAGTAGTCTCTGAGGAACTGGAGATCCAAAGCTAAAATGACTTCAAATAGAAATTTGAATAAAAAAGAAAAAACCTCTAAGTATTGACAGAAACAAGTTGCAAAAGACTAAAACTCAGCATGTACTGCCCACAAACACACACTGAGACAACCCAACCATTACACAGGTGGACAAAGTACATCACGGATGAGAGCTCAATCACATAACCACATGGCCTGTATTCAAAACTTAGGCCCATTGTTTACCAACTGTGCAACTTTGGGCAGGACACTTAACCTTTCTGGGCCTCAGTTTTTCCTTATCCAAAAATAGAGTCATATAAGTTAACATTAATTAAACTATTACTATATGCTAGATACTGCCAAATTCTACACAGCATACAATAGGATTAAATGGGTTAATATACATAAATCTCTTGATTCAGGATCAGGCTGCTATGGTCTGAATGTTTTTGTCCACTCAAATTTCATATGTTAAAATTTTAAACCCCAAGGTTATGGTATTAAGTGGTGGGGCCTTTGTAAGGTGATTAGATCATGAGAACAGAGCCCTCATTAGTGGAGTTGGTGTCCATGTCCTTATGAAAAAAAGATACCTGAGAGAGACCCCTCACTCCTTCCACCATGTGGAGACACAGCAAGAAAGGACTATGAACCAGGGAGCAAGCCTTTACCAGACATCAAGTCTGCCAGCACCTTCACCTTGGACTTCCCAGACTCCTGAACGGTGACAGATTTCTCTTCTTTACAAAGCTATCCAACTTGTAGTATTTTGTTATAACAGCTCAAATTCACAAAGAAGATTGGAACCAAGAATTGGGGGCACTGCTATAACAAAGATCTAAAAATATGGAAGCAGATTTGGAATGGAATCACAGGTAGAAGTTAGAGAAGTTTTGAGGTATAGTCTAAAAAACAGCCTACATTGCCAGGTGGACTGTTAAGGGTGAACCTTGTGAGGGTCAGGATGGAAAGAAGAAAGCTGTTTAAAGAGCCTCAACCTTCTAAGGAAATATTTAAGTGGTCATGAACAGAATGTTTGTAGAAATATGGATGGTAAAGGCCAGCCTGGTGAGGTTTGAGATAGAAATAAGGAACATATTATTGGAAACCCGAGAAAAGGTTATCCTTGCTACAAAGTGGCATAGAACTTGGCTGAATTGCTGTGTCTTAGTGTTTTGTGAAAGGCAGAATTTGCACACAAAGAATAGAATATTTGACTGAGGAAATATCTAAGCAAAGTGTTAAAGGTATGGCTTGGCTCCTCTTAAATGTTTATAGTCAAATATAAGAAGAGAAAAATGATTTAAAGACAGAATTTTTAATCAAAAGGGAAACAGCATTTAAAGGTTAGGATATTTCACAGCCTACCCATATTAAAAGTATGAGAAAGTATATTCCGGAATAGGGTGTGGCCAAGCAACCTTTTGATAAGAAGATTAGTATGGATTATCCAGGACCTATTGGCCAAGACAAGGGAAAAATAACCCCAAGAGCATTTCAAAGATCATCAAGGCTGCCTTTACCTTCTCAGGCCCAGAGTTCAGAGCCTGCAGGACAGAACAATTTTAAAGGAAAAGCCTCAGACACCTGTGGGCCCTCAGCACTGGCTGCCTGGCACTATCTTAGGCTCTACTCTCTACTTTCCAGTGGCAATTCCTGGGTGGCAATTCTCAGCCACCCAGGTGTGGCTCCAGTGAGGCCAGGTGTGTGACGACTGCCATGGTTACTACTTGAGACCATCATTACAGCAGTTATTACTGTTACTGCTTGAGACTATCATTACAACTGAATGAAGGGACAAACATAGAAATGATAACAAAAAACAAAAGTAAGTATTTTAAGAAAAGGTTAGCATGGGGAAGAAGAAGAGAGAAGAAGAGAAGAGGAAAAGGGCTCCCTGCTTCTAGAGAGCAAAAGCAGCCACCCGAGCTTCCACAGCCCTCCTTATTTATTGGGTAGAATGAGGAGGGAGGAGGAGGTAATGACGGGTCAGCTGCTTAATTGATCACAGGTTCATATTGTTACTAACAGGCTTAAATTATGCCTAATTACAAGAAACACTTGCACCTGGGTCATGACTGCCCTCAGCAGTCCTTCCGGGTGGCATGCGCAGTTTGTCAATTTGCCAAAATGCTGCATTTATGAGAAACAGTTTGCTGCTTACTCATATAGCCTCCAGTGGTATACTGAGTTGATCACGACCCTCACTCTTTCAGTCTCCAACAAGGTGTGGTACAGGACACTGTGGCTGCCCCTCTGGAAGACACAAATGATAAATTTTGGCAGCATCCACAGGGTACCATATCTGCCGGTAACAAAGTGCATGAACCATGGGTGTATGGCTGCCTCCACCCAGATTTAGGAAGATGGAGCTGCCCAGATCCTCAGACTCATGACTCAGGCTGAGAGTTGCCATGGGGTGCAACCACCACAGAGAGCCCCCACTATAGCAATGCTCAATAGAGCCATGGGATCAGGGTCACCATCCCAGTAACACTAGAGGACAGAGCCTGGAGTCAAAGAAAATCATTCTCAAGCCTTGAGATTTTAGACTAGCCCAGGA
This sequence comes from Trachypithecus francoisi, assembly GCF_009764315.1. Taxonomy (NCBI): domain Eukaryota; kingdom Metazoa; phylum Chordata; class Mammalia; order Primates; family Cercopithecidae; genus Trachypithecus; species Trachypithecus francoisi. Next base: position 12,643,733 of record NW_022681454.1, on the reverse strand, counting down.
CCTATCACTCGTTTTTTCTTTTCTGTTTCTCTCTTTTGGAATGTTAATGTCTTACTGTGCCTGTTCCACCATTGCAGTTTGGAAGCATATAACTTGTTTGGCTTCATAGTCTCACAGCTAGAAGGGAATTTGCCTCAGAATGAATCATATCTTGAGTCTCACCCACATCTGATATCTAAATATCATATTTAGATGAGACATTGGACTTAGACTTTAAAGTCATTGCTGGCACAAATTAAGATTTTTGAAGCTATTGGAATGGAATAGATGTATTTTGCATGTAGGAAAGACATGAATTTTGGGGGAAGCCAAAATAGAATGCTATGGACTGAATGTTGATGTCTCCCCAGCATTCATAAGTTGAAATCCTAGCCTCCCAAGTAATGGTATTTGAAGATGGAGCCTTTGTGAGGTGATTAGGTGATAGGTTTAAAGCCCTTATGAGTGGGATTAGTGCCCTTATGAAAGAGGCCCCAGAGAGACCTCTCACTCCTTCTATCATGTGAGGGCATGGTGAGAAGGTGTCATCTGTCAACCAGAGAACAGGCCCTCACCAGACACTGAATCTACCAGCACCTTGATCTTGGATTTCTCAGCCTCCAGAACTGTGAGAAATAAATTTCTATTGTTTAAAAGCCACCCAGTCTATAATATTTTGTTATAGCAAGCAGAATTAAGACACTGGCACAGGGTAAATACGTATAACAATAAGTAGTAGTAATTGTGGTGGTGGTGGTTGGCTTTGTTTTGAAGAAAGAAACTATCCCTATCGGTTATGGTCAGGTGAATGAACAGGTTCTTTATTTATGAAAAAGCTCAAGCACTAGCTGTATGGCTCTGGCTACACTTATGAAGCATCTCGGCCTTTGTTTCTCTGATGTTTCCCAAACACTCAACATGCATAGCAATCAGTTTTACAAGGTTGTTGGGAGACCCAGGTGGGATATTGGAGGTGAAAAGCTGTGGAACTTACCGTTTGTGGACCTTATTCTTGCTTCTGCCTCCACCACTGGGTAATTTTCTGCCCCATTCCCACAGTAAATGGCATGACTTAATGTTTAAAAGAAAAAAAAAAAAAACTCCCAGATTTCCCATGGGCAAATACATGGTAGTGAGTCATTACTCCTTGTCATGTCATCCCAGAGTCTGAGCCATGTAGTCTTCAAATTCAGGCAATAGCAATAAGCCACCTCCTAGAAAGGTCAGCAGAGAAGTAAATGGACCAAATGCATATAGCCAACCCATCTGCACCTCCAGTCACTCTCACACCATTCTGGCTGCTAGAAGGGCATCCAGTTAGAAGGTAGTTGCAATGCCAATGAGCAATATGGTGGTTTTCACCAAATAATGGTGGTGCAGGGGTGGGGTGAGTGGAAAGAGGAATATGGATCTTAGAGATACACAAGAAATGAACACTTCCAGCCCTGCTTATCTGTCACCTCCCACGGAAGTCTTTCTTGGCCACTCTGTCTAAAATGCCAACTGCTCCCCATTGCTTTCCAGCTCTTTATAAAATGGAATAATAACTTTATTACTCCTTGAAAGAATAAGATGTTGATAAGGATTAAACATGTAATACAGGTAAAGGTTTAAAACAGTGCGTGGTTTATACTATTTAATAAATGTTAGCTTTTATCATTATTATTACCGTTACTATTTTTATCTAATTACTATTTCATTCTAGCATGTATGATATTCTAAAAGTATTATCTTGGTTATCTATTTATTTACATAATTGCTATCTGACTTGCCCACTAGATCTTAACCTCTATAAGGAGGTGTCTATGTTACATCCCTACTAAATATTTAACAAATAGCAGTTGGTTGGATGAACGATTTAATGAGTGAATGAACAGACAACTATCACACTCAGCAGACTCATTTTGTCCCATATCCCAAGAACCTATTTGTAGGAGACACTTTCTTATCTGAATTTTAGGCATGAAGAAATAGTGACACTGAAAACATTGAGTGACTTATTCACACAGGATGAGGATGAGCAGGAGATGAACCTTTATCAAATTCTGGCTCTACATCAAGCACGGTGAGAGACCCATTGATTTATCCAGGCTTCTGGTCATTCCACAAAAACATATTAAGTTTCCTCTCTGGGCCATGCATTGGGTCCCTAGCCCCATCCAAAAAGAGGAGCTTTAATCCTGGATTACATCCCACTTTGGTAATCTCAATAGGAAAGCAGGTCTCAGGGCAGACCTCATGGTGAGGAGGAAGCAGGGGCACCCCCTCCCCAGAAGCACAGGCCCTGAAGCGTCGTTGGGTCCTTTCTCCCTTTGACATCTAATTTCCTGATAGATGACTGGCATAGCCAGAATTCAATTGTCCCAGGACCAGCACATGTGGGTCCAGTTTTGTCAGCCTGCAAGGACATTGTGCAGCTTTGTTTGTTCCAGTGTGGGGGTGGGGAGGTGTTGATAAGCATCATCACAATCAGGATCTGCCATCCATGACTTACCATTCATTTCCTAATCAGTCATCACATTTTGTTCACGCTTAATGCTGACCTATTGAATTTAATGCCACATTCCGCAGCAAAAAGCCACTGCTGTATTTACTGGGGGAAATCAGCCAGCTCTTGCCCTTGTTGCTGTAGCATGCACAGGAAACTTAGATTTTCAGGATATTCCCCCCACCCCTTGTTATCTAGGAGTTCTCATTTTGTTCAAAGATTGTTCCCTCTGTCTTCCCTCTTTCCCTCCATGGTGCCAAGACAACCTGAATTACATTAAAGCCCAGGCGGTTCGATATTCAGGCTACCCTCCTGCTCGCTTCCTTCCCCCATTCCCATAAACACACACGCACACACACATCTGTGTGCACACACGCGTGCACACACACAAATGGGATGTGAGCCAACAGAACACTGTGTGACCTTGGGCCGGTCACATCTTTCTAAGCTTCTATTTCATCAGCTGTAAAATGAGGAGGGCAGACTCAGTTATCCCTTTCTTTTCTAGTATTGCATGATTCTAATTTTCCCATGATTCTCAAATGATGGAATTAGAATTATAAAATGTCTGAAACGGAAGATATGCTGAAAACTAATCCACTATTATATCCCCATATTTCAATTATTTCTTATTTTTTGAGACAGCATCTCACTCTATCTCCCAGGCTGGAGTGCAGTGTCACAATCTTGGCTCGCTGAAGCCTAAACCTCCTGGGCTCAAACAATCCTCTCACCTCAGTCTCCCAAGTGCCTGGGACTACTTGTGCTCACCACTACACCAGGCTAATTTTGTTTATTGTTTTGTACAGAGAAGGTCTCACTTTGTTGCCCAGGCTGGTCCTGAACTCTTGGGTTCAAGTGATCCACCCACCTTGGCCTCCAAAGGGCCGGGCCTACAGGTGTGAACTGCTGCACCCAGCCCCCCAACTTTCAATTATTTTAGTGACACTTTTATCCTTTTTGCCACATCTCCACACTACTATCATTCGCTCAACTGTTTTTTTCTTTAAATTGACCTTTTTACTTAAATACATATATTTAAAAGACATCCCTTATCATTACCACAAATAGAAAACCGTAATCATTTGCTATAAATGTAATCATAATTAAAGGAAAATAAGGCAATCTAAGAAAATTTTGGCTGGGCCCCACTGCCTGTCCAAGGACCCCAGCCTGCTGCTTGTCCCTCTCTGTGGAAATGGCAGCACAGTATATGTTTAAAGGCACTAAGGTCATGCTGGCATCAAGGAGACTCTTTTGGCCCTAATCAGAATTAAAAAGAGCCACATTCTCTCCCAAGGGATGTCCATCTTATTTAATACAGAGGCTAGGTGCCACCCAAGATTGCCCTCAAGAACTTCACTTTGGGTAAAATGTTCTCACCACTGGTATTTAGGTTAATGTTGTCATTAGTTCATCGAATGCTCCAAATTGCCAATATCTGCATCTTCTTCACCATTACCTTCACCTGCGACCATCGCCAGGCAGCTCCTATGAGGAAACAGATAGGCTCAGAAATACACACACACACAAGCACATGCTCCAAAACAATTTCTTAAACAGCACAATGCTTCCCTGGCACTTCCCCAAGTCCACAGCTCTAGGAATCACTGACCTCAGGCAGGTCTATGTCACTACTTTTTCTAAAGAAATCACTGCCCATGTACAACAAAGAGCAGCTTCCATTGAGCATTTGGGGAGCTCTTGAAGCAACTTCCTTTTTTCCTTTTCTCTCTTCATAGACGCAACATGGAGTAGGGAGCAGGTGGTACACCCTTGTGAGAAAACAGGTACAGAGACGGGGGGCGGACAGGGACGAGAGAGAGAGAGAGAGAGACTGCCTTCTGTTTATTTTGTGTGGTATAGGAAGAAAATATTTAAATGTCTCTACTTTAGATACAGTCTGGCTTCCAATTCCAATTCTATCATTTTCCAGCAACACAAATTTGGGCAAGTTGCTCAGCCCCCCTGAGCTTTAATCTCCTCCTTAGCAAAATGGCTCTAGTGACACACCCTTCCTTGCGTTCTGAGGGTGTAAGGCAGGTATAGTACCAGGCACCGAGATAAACATTCATCCAACACTCAGTCCCTTCTTTTACCTTTTTTTTTTTTCCACTGTGGCACCATTCATGAAGGTCCAAAATTAATCCCCTTTCTATTTGTGTGTTTGTTTGTTTTGCCTTCTAAATCCTGAGTCTCATCTGCAAAATGGAAAAAAGATTGTGAATTTCCATAATGTAAGTTTTGTTTTCTGTGACTCGATTATGGCGAGTGATGTATGAAGGCTGAGTGGAGTGACAAGGAGAGGCACAGAGAAGAGGGAAGATAAACTTTACACCAGCAAACCCAACAATCAACTCCTTTTGAATAATCATTAGCAGCCTGCTGGAAGCTCCAAGTCTCCCAAAGATTTTGGATATGAGAGAGTAACAACATGAATCTAGAAAATGTGGTGCATTCCGTGCATAGATTTGAATTAGAGAATTCTTGGTCAGTTTTGCATATGAAGTTGGGGAGAAGGCGCGGGAGGCACAAAGAAAAACAGAGAAACACCTCCCCCTGCTGCCTGGATGGTGAATAGCAGCAGAGATATAAACAAACAAAAAAAAAATTCCATGATCACACAAAAACCTTCACCCTATTCCAAGTGTTTGCCAAGGATTCGCTATGTGCAGGTAGCTGAATTTTATGGAACGCATTTTCCTATCCTAAGTTACCTTCAAAGGTCATAAAAAATGATCTTAGGACACTATTACAATGATGATGCTTTCCACTGGGCAGGTTGTTATTTGTTTCTTTAACAGGAAATATATTAGCATAACTTTTAAATTAAAATGATATAAAAGTTATAAATTGAAAAGTCTTGTTTCTGACTGCCTTACGTATACCTAGCTACTTTTATTAGTTTTTCATATAAATATAAGTAAATGTGACTAGGTAGTCTTTTTTTCCTTCTTACACAACAATTAGCTATGTGATACTCTTCTGGACATTGTTTTTGTCACTTAACAACATAACTTGGTGATCCTTCCAAGGCAGAAAAGCTCTCCCAGATATGTTTCAGGGCAGAGTAAGCTTCCTTGTTCTTCCTTCCCTGAGCATGTTATATGTGGAAAGAACACATCCCCTCTTGGGGAAATCAGATAAGTTGTTTAAATTATTGCAAATGTGAATGATTTTAATGTAGAAATAACCTTTTTTGGTCCGCATTAATCACAAATACTGTTCACAACACTTCGCAATAAACTTGTCTCCTGCCCATATTTTTTTTCTGGCATTCCTTGTTATAGGACTCTCTCGCCTTGGTATCCACTGTGTTCAAGAGCAGAACAGAGCTTTGAACTTTATTGTCTAATGCTCAGAATTAAAAGTGCTTAATGCAACCAAGATTTCTATTTAAAAACCCAGGGTAAAGGAAAAAGCCTTTTGCTTCAGCTGAAATATTCTTGTAAAGGGCAAAATGGAAAATACAAACACCACTGCCGTTTGCTGGTTGCATGTCACAGCCATTGGCACCTCCTGGAAATGGCAAGCCCGCGAGTTCCTGATGGAAGCCAGGTTAGTCTTACTGCATTTGAGAGAGCTAGAAAAGTGTCTTCCAGCGTGATTGAGCCAGCAAGATTGTGAAGGTCAAAGAAAAAACCAATTATCCATAGCAAACACTGACCATACAATTAAATTACACCAGTCAGGAAAGCATCTGATCTTCTGCAACAGACTTCCTCCAGCAAATTTACCCTTGAATCAATCTGGGCCATTCATTGGCATCCAGCTGATCAGTTTCCTTCTGCTGCCCCGCATCCTGCAACATGTCTGTAGCAGATGCATCACTGCCCACCTACATCCCCTTGGCCCACCCCAGAGGTCACCTGCAGCTGCAGTGGTCAACTCCCAAGCACGAAGACATCTCAGCATCAAGATCCTGCTTCTCTCTGCCCAAGGGCTTTTTCTGGCCACAGAAGTATCCCCTGCACAGTCCACATATGCAGGGCAGGACAGAAGTTCCAGGGAGCTACCATCCCCAAGAGCAAGCCTCAAGCAATGAGTCGGGGAATAAACAACCAGCTCCCTTGCTTGCCCCTTGCTGGGGCAATCCCAAAGTGTGTGGTGCCCATACTCTCAGAGAGACACCAGTGCGACTGAGCCCCAGATGGGACCTACTCATTAACATACTGCTTATTGGCTTTTCTCTCGTCCCTACTCTCTTATCATTTTTCTGGGATTGACTCCTGTGACAGCCTTGCTCCAGTCAAGAGACAGAAACCACACAGTAATGTAACACAGAGTCATTAACTACTATGAAGAGTATGGACATAAGGAAACTACAAAGCACCCTAGAGCTGAGAGGGTGAACTTAGGAAAAGATGAACTTGAGAGGGATTCTGACCTCTTGGGAAACGGTGAGGTTCAGCCCACGAGACAGCAGAGAAGTTAGCTGCTTTGGCCAGCCTGGAGCTGGCCTGGAATTGCTGGGAACCACCAGAATGCAGCCAGCCTCCGGAGTGCACGCAGGTGGAGCCAGTCAGCAACTGATGGTGAGGGTTGGAGCCCGGGAGCTGGCGGGGGCTGCTGGAGGCTGCAGAAGCAGCGGCTCCTCAACGCGTGACCCTGCCAGCTAAGTGCAGCTGCACACAGGCCGAGCAGAAGCTTGTAAAGGGAGGCTGAGTTCCGGACCCAAGAGCAGCAAACAGGGAAAGGGAAGGTAATCCGGGTACCGATAAGAGCAGGAGCCCTTCGGAGCGCTCATTCTGTGCTGGGGGGCTCTGCTTTCCATGTCAAGAGGGCTGCACAAAAATTATCACCAAGCCGGGGCTGCAGAGTCACAGAAGGACCAGTTCCACCCGCTGTCCTTGCTCACCCACACTACTGAGCCGCTGTCCCCGCACAAACGGCAAGAACCCTCCTTCAGCTGTGGTGTCCTCCAGCGCCCTCTACTGAGGAAGCCTAGCATCGCGCGCACTTAAAGAAGACAGGCTCAAGGCAGGCCTTTGTTAGTCCCAGAATACACATTAATAAAGGGTCCATTCAGAGCTCACAGGCATAAAAAAAATTTTTTTTAAAAGATAAATACACCTCCCAAAGTCCCACTTGCACTCAAACCCTGGTCTCAGGATCTGCTTTTGAAAGAACCCAAATCACAACAGTGTCAGACAGAGAGCTGATTTTTGTTGACAAAAAGAGTCAGACTCTAAAATATTTAAAGAAATTTATTCTGAGCCAAATACGAGTCACCAATGGCCCGTGACATAGCCTTCAGGAGATCCTAAGAACATGACCCCAAGGTGGTTGGGGCTTCGCCTAGATTTATACATTTTAGGGAGACATGAGACTTCAATCAAATACATTTAAGATGCATATTCAGTCCGGAAATGTATCTTAAGGGAAACTGGGGGGTCTGCTTCCAGTTGTGGGTAGATTTAAAATTTGTCTGATTTGACAATTGGTTGAAAGAGTTATTATCAATAGAAAGAAATGTCTAGGTTACAATAAGAAGTTGTGGAGACCAAGGTTTTATCATGCAGATGAAGCCTCCAGGTAGCAGGCTTCAGAGAGAATAGAATGTAAATGTTTCTTATCAGACTTAAGGTCTGTGTTGATGTTAAATGCTGGTCACTTTTCCTGAATTCCTAAAGAGAGGAGGGTATAATGAGACAGGTCTGACACCTCTTCCTGTCATGGCCTGAACCAGTTTTTCAGGTTAACTTTGGAGTGCCCTGGCCAAGAAGGGGTCCATTCAGTTGCTTGGAGGGGCTCTAGAATTTTATTTTTTGTTTATATTTTAATCTTGGCTCTGTATGACCTCAAGAAAGGGTCTTATCAGCTTAGAGTGCCTGCTTTCTCATCTGTAAGATGGAGGTGATCCTTAACAGTCCACCTCACAGGGACTATTCTTGAGAGAATGCAACAAAATAGACCACCTGCAATGCACTTGGTACAAAATAAGTGGTCAAAATACGTGCTTGATATCACCTCCCTTCTGCCTTTTCAAACCAAATCAAAGCCCCAAAGGTTCTTCTTCCTTTCTTTAAGTAAGAGTCAAGGTACGAGAATGCTCCGAGCTACCCTGCTTAAGACATTTTTCCCTTCAGTGTGGCCCCGAACATCTTGGAGGAAAATGGGGAGATTAGAAGGAGGCCTTGTCCTGGAAAGGAATGATTTGAAGTATTGGAAACAAATGATAAACAAGTGTTTCTCTACAGAGAAAAAAGTTCAAGTAGAGAAGTTCTCCAGGATATGACAATTTCTGTTGGCATTTAAATGAATGAGCTTTAAAGCAGGGAATAAGCGGTGTGATAATTGCTACCATTAATTAAGAGTTCACTATGTGCCAGGAATTCAAAGTCATAACCTCTCTTAGTCCTCATAACAATTCTTTAAGGTAAATGCTATTTTTAATCTCATTTATGCAAATGATGAAACAGAGGCTTGAAAAGATGGAGCAGTTTTCCCAAGGTCAGAGCCAGGATTTGATCCCAAGCCTACCTGACTCTAATCCTTGGCTTCACTTGCTGTGATGGATACAACTGGGATTGAGCCTAAGGAGTCAGAAGTCTGTGGTCCTGGTCCAGGCTTTATGTTTGAATCCCTATGTTTTCCAGCAAGTAATTCTTCCCTCCCCAAAGGGATGATTCTTTCATCTGTAAAATGAGAGAGCTGAGTTAGAATCAGGGTTTCTGCAGAGGTGGCACCACACCCAAGGATATTTTGGAAAACTGTGAGGATAGTTGGTGCTATGATGAGAGGGCACTCAATAGATTTCATGGTTGAGGACCAGGGTGAGTAGATGCCCTACATATCCCACAAGATATTTGTGTAATTGAAAAAGTTATGTGAACCTAGAACCTTGCTCCATTTTACATCTAAAAACAAAACATTATTATACCATTTAACATCCAGTGAATTTTCCAGGGTCAATTGAAGAAAGATTGTACTTTATTTTATGATAAATTTTACCAGGAGTTGGTCACTATTTGGTAAATCATATCACCAACAACAGTGCAAAACATGATATGCATTAGCAGATCATCCCCTCTCACTTTGCATTTGTACTGATTATGGATACAGTCACAAATGTCTGTGTATTTCATGGGGCCTTTGAGTGTAGTATTCCCCAGTTATTTGTATATTGAAACACTCATTACCTTATTATAAATTATTTTCTTTATAGTTTTCCTTTGTAGAATGGTTAGGATACAATATTAACAATAAAACACATGTGTAAACAGGTTGTATTATCTGTGAACTTCACTTCAAGACATTTAAGGAGGTATTATAAGATACTTGTTTCAAAAGAGGAATTCTGGATGCAGGGAGAGAGGTTCTGACTTCTCTATTCACTGAAACAATAGCCCTAATACAAAGCCAAGAACCAGGATGCCCAAGATACAGACATATTAATTTACTCAAAAATGACTTATTAGCACTGACTTTGAGCCAGGTATGGCTGTGGATTCTGGGGACATAGCAGAGAATAAGAGGACCTGAGTCTCTGACCTTGTGAAGCATTCCCTGTAAAAAGCAAATGTCTATGTCTTAGTCTCTTGCTGGTGTTATGACAAAATACCATAGATTTGTTAATTTATAACAATAGAAATGTATTGCTCATAGCTCTGGAGGCTGAGAGATCCAAGATAAAGCACCAGCAGATTTGGTGTCTGGTGAGGGCCCGTTCCTTATAGATGGCACCTTCTATGTGTCCTCACACAGCGGAGTGGGCAAAAGGACTCCCTCAAATCAATTTACTAAGGGCATTAATCCCATTTGTGAGGGCTCCACCCTTATCTTAGAACATCACTACCTTACAAAGGCCCCACCTCTTAATACTATCACACTGATGATTATGTTTCAATACATGAATTTCAGTGGGACACCATCATTTAGATCACAGCAGCTCATATCTACTAAAGTTTAATATTCACCTAAATTATGGCAATTTCACTACTAGGTATATACTGAAGAGAAATACAGTCACATGCCCACCCAAAGACATTATGAGCAAGTTCATAGAAGCTTTTTTCATAATAATCAAAAACTGCACAACCCAAATGTCACTCAAGAGGAGAACAGATAAATCATGGTATATTCATAAAATGGAGTACTACAAAGTAAATTAAAAAAAAGAAAAAGACTACTAACATGACAACATGGGTGAATCTCATAGACATTATGTTGAACAAAGAAACCAGACACAAAAGTGAAAATACTATACAATTCCACTTGTATGAAATTGAAGAAGAGTCAAAATTAATTGATGGTGGTAAGTATCAGAATAGTAGCACACCTCCTGGAGACACTTTTGACCAGGAAGGTACCCAAGAGAAGCTTCTGGAATGGTAGGAAGTTCTATGTCATGGTCTGAGTGATGATTACACAAGTATATACAACTAATTAAATATTCATCAAGCTAGACCAGGTGTAGTGGCTCACGCCTGTAATCCCAGCACTTTGGGAGGCCAAGGTGGGTAGATCATCTGAGGTTAGGAGTTCAAGACCAGCCTGGCCGACATAGTGAAATTCCATTTCTACTAACAATACAAAAAAATTAGCTGGGTGTGGTGGTGCCGGCCTGTGGTCTCAGCTACTCGGGAGGTGGAGGCAGGAGAATTGCTTGAACCCAGGAGGCAGAGATTGCAGTGAGCCAAGATCATGCCATTGCACTCGAGCCTGGGCAACAAGAGCAAAACTCCATCTCAAAAAAAAAAAGTTCATCAAGCTGAGCACTTAAGACTAATGCACTTGGACACACCTTAAAGTACCTACATTTTACCTCAGTATTTTCTTTTTTAAGACTCTATTTGAACACCCAAGTTTAAATAGTCACAAACAAAAGGCTTCTGGAATCAGGCATCTGGGGTCCAAATCTCAGATTCTTCGTACCACTTCTTACTTTGTAAGATCTTGAGAAAATGACTTACCTTGTCTACAATTCCATTTTCTTTCATACAGCGTGAGAATAATGGGAAGCAGATCACTATGCACTGGTTGCCAACTTGTCTGGGTGCAGTGAGACAGAACACATTCGCACACAGGGTTACATGAAGCAGATTACTTACAGATAGGCAGCAAGGATAACAGAAGACTTGGATTCATTGTAAGCTCGTCCCCAAGGCTCAGAAAAGCTTCCTAAGGCAGATGATGCTCCGTCTGCCTGTGCCCTACTTGCACTGCAGCTAAGGAACCAGGGAAAGCAGCCCACCCTCGGTTGTATTCCCTATGGTCACATGACATGATGGGCTAAAGCACTGAAGGACACCCTGTTTCTTTCTCTTTTTTCATATACTTTTAAGTTCTAGGGTACATGTACAGAACATGCAGGTTTGTTACATAGGTATACACGTGCCATGGTGATCTGCTGTACCCATCAACCCATCATTTACATTAGGTATTTCTCCTAATGCTATCCCTCCCCTAGTCCCCCAGCCCCTACAGGTCCCGGTGTGTGATGTTCTCCTCCCTGTGTCCATGTGTTCTCATTGTTCAACTCCAACTCCCACTTATGAGTGAGAAGATGCGGAGGACACCCTTTTTCTTTAGGAGGACGGGACAGGACTGGAACAGAACTCAGGCTGTTCCAGCCATCTCCCCCTTTATCTCAGATGCTACACTCATGGCACATTCTATAGTTACTCTTGAGAATTACAAGTGGAAAAGGAGTAAAAACTGGTTCGTTCCAAGGCCACCTGGAGCACTGTCCTGCAAAGAGTAATTCATTCCTCTCCAGTTTGCCGAGTGCATTCAAGACATAACACATGTAAGAGTGTCTACCACTCTCCTTATGTTCAATAGCTATTCACTTCTTCTACACAAATTTTACACTCCATTAGCTCTGACTTCCCAAAACAGAGCTGTGTCAGTGATGGCAAATTTGTGACATTTGTGTTCCTCAATGCCCCCTCCTGAGCCTTGAAAGATATGGCTAATCCACTACAACACTCTTCCCTGCTGACCCTTAAAATCCAGCTCAACACAGTACTCCCTGAGGCTTCACCACTTCATGGGAGCTGGGCATAAAAGAAAACTTATTTGCCATCCTGGCCTATGTCATATTCATCTTTGCTTTGGCTGTAGTATCTAGTACTAGCACTTGTCAGGCTTGTGAGAAATGAAAAAAGAGCCGATATTTATTTCACATCTAAACAACACACTGAAGCTGGAGTTTTTTTATACGTTGCCTCTTAAATCCACACACAAAAAATTCTGTGGGGGGAAAAAAAGCATAATTCTTGTTAAGAAATTTAAAAAAAAATCAAGCTTATTTAAATAAGAAAGGCCTGTCCACAGATGACAGATGGTTAAGCCAAGTTTAAATCCAGGTTTGTCTGCCCCAGATGCCCAAGGTCTGTCCACCATGGCATGCCACACTTCATCAACTGTGGACACAGAGTGCAAGTCCAACATTAGAAAGTAGGTATGTTCTCTCTTCCTTGGCACTGCCTATGGAGGTGGCAGCCATGTCCTCCTCAGCATCATGGCCGCCTTCATACCCCTTGTGAAGCCCAGAATAGTCAAAAAGAGAACCAAGAAGTTCATTGGGCACCAGTCAGACTGATATATTAAAATTAAGCGTGACTGGCGGAAATCCAGCGGTATTGACAACAGGGTCCATAGAAGGTTCAAGCTCCAGATCTTGATGCCCAACAGTGGTTATGGGAGCAATAAAAAAACAAAGCATATGCTGCCCAGTGGCTTCCAGAAGTTTCTGGTTCACAACGTCAAGGAGCTGAAAGTACTGTTGATGTGCAACAAATCTTACTGTGCTGAGATTGATCACAATGTTTCCTCCAAGAACTGCAAAGCCATCATGGAAAGGGCCACCTGGCTGGCCATCAGAGTCGCCAACCCCAATGCCCGGCTGTGCAGTGAAGAAAATGAGTAGGCAGCTCATGGGCCTGCTTTGTGTTTACATAAAACTGTAAAAAATAAATAAATAACAGAAAAAAGAAAGTAGATATGCAATATCTACTGTCTTCCCTCAACAATAAAATCATCCAGAATTCAGAACGAGAGAAATAGATGTGCTATCCTATTAGAAGTGAGTTAAAAAGAGGATATAGGAAATTATTTCATGCCAAAAAATAAATAAAACTAAGTGAGTTCTGATGGTTAAAAAAGAGCAAGATAGAATCAACAGCCTGCAAGACTAACAATTCACTGGCGGCTAATTCTGCAGATTTGCTTCTTCAAACACAAGCACATTAGGTATTCTGCTAATGGAGCCAAAAGCGCCTTCTCTAATCCCAGGTGAAGTGCAGATAGCCGCTCTCTGCCAAGCCTTGTTTTTCTTGCTTTCATTTTGGTTTGCTTCCTGTGGGTTTCATGTACCTCATCAGAAACTGAAGGTAGGAAAACAGAGCTGTCCCCTGACCAAAGTAAAGCTCTCCTAGGGAGGGCCAAGGGGACTCACAGAGCGCAGACCTCGTGCATGTCAAGGCCACTGTTTTGAATCTGAAAGTACACATTGTAATGCCGTCTCCGTTGAGGAGGACATGACCACAGAGAGGAAACAAGAGAAAAGATGGGGAGGAGGAGAAACAGCCAGGAGGGCCTGTGGAGGTCGCTTTGCCCATTTTCCCAAATGTTAATCATGTTGGCCATAATCCTATACCACCTGCGCTATTACTTACTTATTCTCTTTCTTCAAGTAAGCTCACTTATTCAATTACATGTAGCTTCATCTTAATCAGTATCAATGAAATCACACATTTGATGTGATAGTTATATTTTTTTCCTAATACACTTTAAAATAAACGTAACTATGAAAACTTAAAATGTTCATCCATGCATCATATATAAGCTTGTATCTCCCTAGTGGGACCTGCACCACACACTGATAAAGACTGATAGTTCATCGGATTCTAGGCTTGTTTTTTAGCAGTGGAAATACTTCGGGGTTTTAATGGATCCCAATCTGTCCAATAGATAACTGCTCTGAAGAAAGCTGCCCAGGGCGGCTTGGAAATCTGGCCTTTTAGCATCTACATTGCTGCCCACCTTGCTCAATACCCCAGAGGTCACTTGGCTCAAGGCTCAGTAAGCAGCATTTGAGGCCAGGCACAGTGGATCACACCTGTAATCCCTGCACTTTGGGAGGCCAAGGTGGGCAGATCAGCTGAGGTCAGGAGTTCGAGACCAGCCTGGACAACATGGTGAAACCCTGTCCCTACTAAAAATACAAAAAATTAGAAGGGTGTGGTGGTGTGTGCCTGTAGTCCCAGCTACTCGGGAGGCTGAGGCAGGAGAATCACTTGAACCCAGGAGGCAGAAGTTGCAGTGAGCTGAGATTGCACCACTGTACTCCAGCCTGGGCGAATGAGCAAGACTCTGTCTCAAAAAAAAAAAAAAAAAAAAGTTTGAAACTCTGTTCCAGCTCCAGCTCGTTTTACAGAAAAGTAAATTAAAGCATGAAGAAGAGAAATGATGACAAGAGGTTGCACAGAAAGTTACTGTAGAAACAGATGTGGAAGCCAGAGCCCTTAATGCACATCTAGAGATCGTGGCACTACCCTGTTCCCTGGAAAATCTTCAACATGGGCCACAAAGATGGCATATAGCCTTCCTCCACCTCTCTCCCTCCACACATGGTGGTTTGAAGAAACACTGGAGCTGAGAGGGGAGGAAATCTGTGGCTAGGTAGAAAGACATCGAGGTAGAATTTGGACAATTAATTGCTAGGGTGCTACTTGGGCTGAAAGTTGTTTGGACTGAGAATAGAAGACCAATGCATGGGAGCCTCAAGGTGACAGACACAACCCAAATGCACCACGTCATGTGGGCACGTTTGTTTCCCCAGTTTTCCTCAACTGACTGAAGCATCTAGAAATGCACCCAAATGCCCAAATCCTACCTGAGAAGCTTTGAAGAATAATTTGAGACAAATTCTACACCTTGACTCCTTCCTCATCTGCAGCTCCTCCTTCACCCTACCCCTATCCAGCCACGCCCTTCCAGCATCCCTTTGTGGGTCTTTACTTATAGGGACGTCCAGCATCTCCATGTAGAGCAAGTTTGCCATTGCAGCATCTTCAGGTCTCCTCCCCATCCATCATGTTGATCCACACAACACAGGCGGTGCAGCCCATTCTGCTGGTGATGACGTCTTCCTCCTTCAAAGGCTGGAGAGGGGGTCATAAATAATAACACTTTAATAGTTTTTCTCATCCACTGCAGCCTAGCTCAATATAAGAAATCATTTTCCAACAGCCAGAACTTCCCTCAGAAAGCTGAGCTGACTACTACACACAATGATATGCTTCCATCACTAGGGGATTGCTTGAAGGGGCACCAATGGACGATTCTGGCCTTATATGAGGAATTGCACTGAATGACCACTAATACCCCCTTCCAACCCTGTGTTCTCTGATTCTACAAGGGTTTTGTGGCCTTTGGGTCACAGTGAGGGGGATTATGAAACATACAGCAATTTGGGGGAGTATTTTTGATTGAGAAGCATCTTTGACTCTAGAGCAGGAATCAGGAAACTTTTTTCATAAAGAGCCAGAGAGTACAAATAAGTTCTTATCGCAATTATTCAATTCTGTCACTGTAGCATGAAAGCAGCCATAGACAATATGTAAACAAGTAAGAGCTGTAATGTTCCAAGAAAACTTTATTTATAACACAGGTGGCAGTTGAGTCTGAAATCATTTCAAAATAAAAAGTTAGTAAATGCTGACAGCAGGCGAGATTTGACCTGCTGGCTGAGGTCAACCAACTCTTGCTCCAGAGAAAACCTATCTACCTGGATAGCTCCCCTCTTCCTTCCTGCTTCACCCAGTCAATCATTGAGCCTAGTCAGTACCACCTCCTGAATATTATGTGACCACCCATGAGAGAGATAAACCAGTCCCCTTAGGTAATCAAACTCACATCATCCATGAGCGAGGATCCCAAACTGACCTCCCCTTTTAGGGACATGCATACATTTCTTAAAATGTCAATGGTCCAGCCTGGGCAACTTGGCAAAAACCTGTCTCTATGAAAAATACAAAAATTAGCTGGGTGTGGTGACACGTGCCTGTAGTCCCAGCAACTTAGGAGGCTAAGGTAGGAGGATAGCTTGAGCCCAGGAAGCAGAGATTGCAGTGAGCCAAGATGGCACCACCACTGCACTGGGTGACAGAGTAAGGCCCTGTCTCAAAAAAAAAAAAAAAAAAAAAAAAAATCAGTGGTCAGTAAAACTCCAGGGTAGAAATGTTTTAGCCTTTCAATCAGGAGAACTACTGTCTATTTAGAAATGCTAAGTACAACCCTCCTCCCTTCCAGATTCCTAACTAACAGAGGGCAGAGGCAAGGAGCTCCATGAGAATCAAGACACAGTAAGTACCACACTTCCCTTAGGGAAGGCAAGTACCGAATAACTCCAGTATTTAATGTTTTGGCTTTACTCTGTTGGAGAACATGGATGATAACAGACCTTCTCCAGTATTCTCCTCAACCCCTGAAGACCTTTAGGCCAATCCAGAGGAAAACCAAAGCTCAGGAACTAACCCAAAGTCTACTTGAGTAAGAGCTGCTTTCTTGAATTCCTCTCACAACCAAAGCAGGAGACAGCAAGACAGCAAGTATCACTGATCCCACAGCCCTGCATTTCAATGCAGAGGCCCCATCACCCTGGCTAACATGACCATAATCTTAGTGGTGATGTGGTGAGAATCTAGAATCCACTGGATTGTACTGACCAGAGGTCAGGGCCACCACACTGACTACAGGAAGGGCGCAGGAGGAACAGGAAGAGGGATGTTCACTGCCCAAAGGGGCAATTCTAATGAGATGCTGATTACCTTAACTAATTAGTAACAGTGTCAGCAATAAAATATTACAAATTGATCTATCTACATCTTATCTCATGTATTATTCTCAACAACCCTGTGAGATGGACATTCATATCAACCGCATTTACATATAATGACTTGACTAGCGGAGATTGAATCCTAAAACTGGCTGAAACTAAGAAAACCTGGGTGTTTCATATGTTCATGATGAAAACTTGAACTTACCTTTGGAGGAAGTCATCCCATTGTTCTGGAAATAATCACTCAGTGATTCTTTTGAGTTACATCTGGGTAAAGTAATTTCATTCCTACTCACTGGTTTTGGAATAGGGAC
Source organism: Trachypithecus francoisi (assembly GCF_009764315.1). NCBI lineage: Eukaryota > Metazoa > Chordata > Mammalia > Primates > Cercopithecidae > Trachypithecus > Trachypithecus francoisi. The sequence goes on along the minus strand of NW_022681454.1, from coordinate 12,626,161 downwards.
TTTTTTAAATTGGATATGCAGCTTGGAAAGAGCATGGGTTTAGAAGAAGCTGATAAGTAAACTGATGAAAGATCCTTTTTCATACTTTATTTACATATATGAATCTACACACATATGTAGAAGGAACCAAGGATGCTTCTGGAAGAAGAGGGTTTGGTATTTAACTATTTATTAGAACACATCTGATGGACAAGACTGTACCCACCTGGGGCCAGGTGGTGGGAAGAAATGAAAGAAAATCACCAACAGGAAGATGGAGTGTGGACTGGGTAACCCAGACCTATGTTTTTGGAACAAAACGGTGGTTCTAGGCAGTAAGTGGATGGTGCTGTAACTCATTGCAGTGTGGCTCCCCAGGTGCTGAGCTGTGCCTTGGGAAGCCTGGCTTCACTTAGGTGAAGTGGAAAACCTGACCTCTTAAGGTCAGGTCTTATGGTCAGGTCAGGTTACCTCTTATGACATTGATCAACTTACCATTTCTAAGGTTCTGTTTCCTTGTCTGTAAAATGATGATATTAATGATACTCTCAAAGCAGTTTCTCAGATGAATACTCTCTTCCCTAGCAACCCAGGCCAACTGGGGAGAGAGTATTCTTGCCCAAGGATTACCCAGAGAAAGACCAGCATCCACTGTTCTCAGATGAACCACTACAAAAGTTGGCATTTCTCCAGACCACGAGGCCTTCCAGCTTCAGCAAGTGAACAAGGATCTCAGTAGCTATTTTTCTCATCTGCAGAGCACCAACGGGGTTCTTGCACATTCCATGAAAGGGCTCCTGAAGACAAGAATTTACAGATGACTGCACTGCCTGCCAATCTGAGCAGGCGGAGGGTTGGAGTTACAAAGTGACTGTTAGCAATGGATTGTTTTGTATGTTGTATTTACATGAGCTGTTGTGGTCCAGCGACATCCAGGTAATGAGCATGGCGGCCAGACGGGGTCCAGAGAGGCTTAATAAGAGAAGCTCAGCAGTTCCTAACATTCACTACACATAGTATTTCACCGAGAGCTTCCAAAATAGATGGATATTTGTGCTGAAACCTAGTCCAGTTGAATCAGTCTTTTGGAGCAGAGCCCAGGAATTAACTATTTTTGAAAAGCTCCCCAAGTAAATATAATGTGTAGCCAGGTTGTGAAGTACAGAGCTAGCCCAAGACAGATAAAAAGAGAGAGAAAGACAAAGAGAAAAAGAGAGAGAGAGAGGCATTTTGTAGATCAGGAAGCTAAAGATTAGAAATTCAAATGACCATCACAAGGTCATTCAGCTGATAAGTAGCAGAATCACATGTCATATTCAGGTCTGTCTGATTGCTGATCATATACTGATTTAACTCTAACATGGTATCTTGGGGATTCTGTAGAATGAGGAGAGAAATTGACAGATAAAAGGGAACAGAAAAGCACACCTTCTCCAACCTCAGCTTTCTCCTTAACCTCATAAAAACATCCTTGCAGTAAATAAAGGGGGAATCTTGCATAGAGACACAAAATACTACTTCTGCAAGTCAATGAAAAGCCATCAAGCCTAAATCAACATATTTCAAGATAAGTCTCTTCTCACACCCACCCCTTCGCCCCAACCACCACTTATTTATAGCTGAAAAAGTTGTCAAGCTCAATACACTAGGGGTACCACTGGAAGGCAGGCACTGAACGGAATGGAAAAATATGTGCCTGGTGAGACTTGGAATGTACTGGAATCACACCTGTACTGGGGCTCCCAGCCCACATAGGGCACAGGCAGAGAAAGAGCGAGATACTGAGAAGGAGAGAGCGCGCTCATGGGGAAAATGGTACAAGTCAGGCTGGTTTAGAGGCATCAGACATTACCAGAAAGGCCTTTATGAAATCGTAGTTTACAAGTGCCCTCAGTTAAATCAAGTTTAGCATAAAGCTGCCTCCTTACATATTTTAATTTTAGCCTAAGGATTTCTCTGTACATCGTGAACTATAACAAGTGGAGGTGTAAACAGACCATAACCTATGATTGCGCCAGTCACGAGTTCTGGTCAAGCAAATGTATAACTGTTCAAACCATGTTCAAATAAACCAAACACCAAGCTGTAACCAATCCAATTCTGTAACTCACTTCTGTTTTCTGCACCTCACTTCCGTTTTCTAGGCATTACTTTCCTTTTCCCGTCCATAAATATTTCTCCACCACGTGGCTGTGCTGGAATCTCCGAGCCTACTCTGGCTGGGAAGGCTGCCCAATTCACAAGTCATTCATTGCTCAATTAAACTCCTTTAAATTTAATTCGGATGAAGTTTTTCTTTTATTACCTCTGAGCATGTGTGAGAACTTACTGAATAATATCATTAGAGCTATTATTTATGGAGAGCCAATGTACCAAGCCTTCAGCAAAGACTTTATGGGAACCATATCATTTACCACCCCATCCCATCCCCAACATGCCCCACCCTGCTGCCCACACGCACATACATCTATACACAATGAGGTTGGTGGTATTATTCTCATTGTAATGATAATGAAACTGAGCCCTAGAGATGTAAATAAACTGATCAGCCAAAGTCCCAAAGTAAGTAGTTATGGAGCTGGTATTCAACCCTAGGGGGGAAAATGATAGCAAACCTCATTTGTTACTAGGAGTGTGGGGTCTATTTGACTACAGAACTTCTGGCAGTTTCTGATGGCAGTAAAAATGCAGGCAAGCAGCCAAAAGCCCATTGGCAGTTTCTCCTCTTTCCCTATCTTCTCCTTGTCCTATAACTAGGAAGAAAACAGGGAGAACCTGCAAGGCACTTGCAGTGGTGTACTGCTAGGTCTCCAGAGTCTATAGGAGCTCAATGGGCTTTACCAAACCACCTGCTTTACAGCTCCCTCTCTTACAGACTGTTTGTTTCAAGCCCTGTGTGGAATGCAGTCACCTAGTCAGTTGAAATCAGTTTCTGACAGACCCCAGCAACTTATAGATGAACCCAAGTGAACTTTCCTCATTACCATGCTAATGTCTCCCGCCCAGAAGGAGCTATAAAGCAGGTGACCTATGTGCTGGCATGATGACTCACTGCATCTGCGCCACTGGGACCCCTTCCCTGCATGAGATGACACATTCTCTCCCCCTCCATCACCCCATAAAACTCTCCTGTCACTTTCCCTCAGAGAGACACTGCTTTAGAGAATGCTCCCAGCGCTCTCCTCACTTGTGATGAGTAATAAAACTCCTATGGATCAAAACCTGTGTTCTTATGGAGAGTTGTTGATTGCTTGCCAGGAAAATGAACCCTGGTTTTGTTTGGGTAACATCGCTAAGTGTTTAAAAACAGACTCTATGGGGAAAGAAAGCCCTGAGTTGTGGCATTTGCCAGCTTCTGTGGCATAAATACAGCCACAAGGGCCATTTTAAAGCTACAAAGTTGTCATGAACTATTTCACAAATTTCCTGAAAATGTAACAGGAGTTGATTGAACTGACTCCAGTACACCATGGAATTGATTTCATTCTAAGAATATAATGCTTGTTAGTTAGAAAAGGGATCCCCCATCCTCCAGTCCAAAAGCATCCAGATTGTTTTAGCATCCCTCAGTGATCTCATTCAAGGTTCTTCTCACCAGAACCAATGCGTAATTTACTTCAGCTCAGCAGACCCACACAATCTGGTTGAGTTGATTGGCATAAGCCATATACACTAATGAATTAAAGCTCCAGCCTGGATGGGCTGAAGATCCAAGGAAGTGACACTCTAGACCATAAAAATCAATGAAATGGCTCTTGATAAACTGGAGAAAAGTTTCACCCAAGTCAAGATTGGGTTCAATTACTGAAAGAGCAAATTAGAACTTTTCAAAGTTAGAAAGCAGAGTGAGAGTACACTGCACACATATATCTTGGGGGCAAAAAGAGGGCCCCAATGAATCAAAGACCTACCAGTCTTTACAAATCAATATGAAATAAAACAGATAATAATGGGATTCCAGTAAAAGAAATGAGTGATTCTTTTTTTACTGGGGACTGAGACCTCTTGGGTTCAGATTTGCTTTGTTGCTTCCTAGAACGCTGGCTTAATTTGCTCTTCCTGGGTGTAGGTACGATGGAGCGCTTAAATGCACAGGCTATGGTTTTCTTGTCTGTAAAATGGTGATATTAATAATACTGTCAAAGCAGTTTCTCAGATAAATTCAATGGAACATTGACACACATTTTATTTCAAGCTTGGTGGAAGGGAAAAGATTTCAAAAAAAAACTAGTTCAAAATTTTACTTTTGAGAGGAAAAAAATGACTTAATAAATATTATTCAGCTAGAGTTTGAAAAGAAGAATATCTGGTTTAAAGATTATTAGGATAGCATAAGGCTTAAAGAGTGTTGTGCCCTTAAATGTCTGGTTAAAGGTTACTGAACACATCTAAAATATAATAGCAGAGTGGTGTCAATCTAGCTTCCCAGAAGGACTCTAAACTTCATTAAAATCTATCAGAAAGGCCAGGTACGGTGGCTAACACCTGTAATCCCAACACTTCGGGAGGCCAAGGTGGGCGAATCGCGAGGTCAGGAGTTCAAGATCAGCCTAGCCAACATGGTGAACCCCCTTCTCTACTAAAAATACAAAAAATTAGCTGGGTGTGGTGGCAGGTGCCTGTAATCCCAGCTACTTAGGAGACTGAGGCAGGAGAATCACTTGAACCTGGGAGGTGGAGGTTGTAGTGAGCCAAGATCATGCCATTGCACTCCAGTACAAGACTTCATCTCAAAAAAAAAAAAAAAAAAAAAACCCAACTATCAATAAAATACTCCAGTGCTTTATCAGGAATGCTAGATCCTTTCCAAAGAGGCTGAAAATCATATTAGCCTACAAAGTTCTGCCCCAGCTCAGGTTTGAGATAATTTCCTTTCATAGTAACCATCACATAGGGCTGGTGTGAGGATTAAATGAAATGGCAACAGCTAACATACACACACTTGGGTGTTTATCTTGTGCCAAGACTGGAAATGAGCTCTTTACATCTGCTATGAAGTCATGCCACTACCCACTTTAAAATTTTTGAGGGGCTTTGCACTGCACTTAGTACAAAACACACTTCCTTATCCTTCTTTTCAAAAACCTACATGATCTAATTTCATTCGCTGCCACTCTGCCTCTTGCCCATTAACCTCAGCTGCAATGACCTTATTTATGTTCTTCAAATACATCAAGCTGATTCCTGCCCCAGGACCTCAGCACCAGCTAGAACTCTCCCTGCCAGGGCTGCCCCTCCTTATTTTCTCACGGCTGACTTCAACGTGACGTTCGGAGGTGAGAAAGGCCTACCCTAACCTGTAAGTTGCTTCCAGTCACCCTTTATCATATCACTCCACTTAATCTTCTACAGAGTGCTTAACTCTATCTGATATTTTCTTTGTGCGTTTCTTTTCTGACTAGCAATTCCACTAGAATGGAAGCACCATTAGGGAAAGGGTTTTGTCTGTTTTGCTCCCATTCCTAGTACAACACCTGGCACATAATAGGAGCCCAAAACATATTTGTGAATGAAGGAGTGATCTCAATCAACCATACCTAAAACCCTATGGCAAGGTCTGTTATTTTTACAATTTCAGAAGAAAAATGGCACAGAGAGGTTGAGCAACTTGCTCATGGTCATAAGCTGGAAAATAGCAAAGCTGAAATTCAAAGACCCCAGGCTTCACCTCTTCATCCTTATGCCTGTAAAAAAAAACTTCTTCATCCATCCTTCCTGTTTTATACTAATACATTTCACATTTAGTCTAAGAAATTGAAACACGTCTGGCTTTGCTCTAGATTTCATTTAAATTATTTCCTCTACCATTCATTAATCAAAGAGCTATCTAGTGTTTTCTGTAAATTAAGAAAACTGAATATACCTATGAATGTCTGAATATATATTTTCTTATGACTGATCTTGAAAATTAAGCTGCTTATGACTTGTTCCTGTCTTCAGCCCGTCATCTCCTGGTTCAAGGCCACTTTCTCCAGAGTGTTTCATTGGTTAGCTTAGCCCATCTCAGCCACCCTTCTATTAGGTTGGTACTAAAGTTATTGCTGTTTTTTCCATTGAAAATAATGGCAAAAAACCACTTTTTTTACTTTTGCACCAACTTAATACATAAATGCACATCATTTTCTACCACTTTGCCCTCATTTCTACTTATCCAGCTACTCCTGTTGTATTTTATATATGTATTGTGTATATAAGAAGCATGTTTTATGCTTACAATTAGCACATTGGCTCCCAGAGACTGGGGTCCATGCCCACTGGGCTTCCTATCTTAAGCACATCTACATGGGCACCAATAAGATGGTAAGAATCCCTGTACAGTTGCCTAATAGAAAATGTTAATATATAAACAAAATGCATCTCCTCCTCCCTTCTCTGTTGAAATGCTTTAATGAAAAATTGTTTAACCACCATTATAATTTGTTCAACATATTTGCCACATCAAAGTGCATTTCTAATAACTTAAAATAGTCGAAATTTAAATTACGCTCAATCAAGAAGAATCATAGCTGTCACTCAGTCTTTTTGTAATGATTATTTGAATCTCAACTTTCTTTTTTTTTTTTTTTTTTTTTTGAGACGGAGTCTCGCTCTGTCGCTCAGGCTGGAGTGCAGTGGCGCGATCTCGGCTCACTGCAAGCTCCGCCTCCCGGGTTTACGCCATTCTCCTGCCTCAGCCTCCCGAGTAGCTGGGACTACAGGCGCCCGCCATCTCGCCCGGCTAGTTTTTTGTATTTTTTTTTTAGTTGAGACGGGGTTTCACTGTGTAGACCAGGATGGTCTCGATCTCCTGACCTCGTGATCCACCCGTCTCGGCCTCCCACATAGTCTCTTATTCTCATCACAGGAAAAGGGATTCATTTAACCACAATCACTTCACTTAAATACAAAAATGTACAATTGTCAATTTAATATTCATTATTTAAAATAATCACTGATGAGTATTTTTATTCACTTTTCTTTCAAGAAATAGGCATATCTTCTCTTTTCTTTTACTATTTATTTATTATCTTAAAAAATGAACAGCCTAATTCCAACTTTTGAGGCATATGGTTAAACTCCATAGAAATCATTCTTGAATCAAATCTTTCTAGCAAGACAGTTCTTGTTTTAAAAGACTTGTCCCCATCCAATCCATGACCTCTCTAGAGCAACTGAGGCACCAATATGAAAGGAACAACTCACCTAGCTTGAAGAGTATCAGACTTCTATTGATGTTTTGATGCACGCCAGTACTGGTGTGTCAAGCCAATGCTGTTTGCTTACAAAGGGGTAAATGATGCTGGTAAATGTTGACATTCACTAGATGCCTATCCACACTGCACAATTCCTCACAATCCCTACCTGTGTTAGTTTCCTTCCATTACCGTAACAATGCACATTTCCTATTAAAAATAGGACTTTTATTAGTTGTGAATTTGTTTCACATAATCAAATGATGGTACAAACAAGCATACCTGGTCCTCGGGAATATGTGGACTGCAGGCAGGGTGTTCGTTGTCCATCCTCATCTGTGCTTCGCTCTGTAGATTAGTGGATTTCTTTTTTTCTTGGCAGATTGGCTTGATGAACAAGACAGAGGATCTGGTTATTACCTACTCGACATCTGCTTACAATATAGCCAAGAGAGGGATACCAATTGCCTTCAAAAATCCCAAGGAAGGGTTCTAATTGGTCCAGCTTGGGTCAGGTCCTCATCTCCAGCCTATTCCCTGTTGTCAATTGACTTCTTTGTCTTTTCCTAGTTTTCTACAAGAAAGACTTCCTTTTCCTAGTTTACTAGTATTCTGCTCGTTCTCTACAATTTAAGTTGTAATAATGACAACTTAAATTTAAAATATGGCCAATAAAATTAAATGTTACCTAAGATAGGTCAGCTGGTCACCCTGACTGGACCCCCAGAGCAACACTTCAATTTGTTGACCATAGTGTAGGGTCCAGCCTTCAGTCTTGTAAGGTAAGAGGTGACTATCAGTACAAAAAAAAAAAAAAGATCTGAATCCTGCGTGGTTTAAAAATTCACCAAGCTCTTAAGGTTTTATGCATAAAAATCATTCATGGGGAGAGATGTAACTACCAAGTAGACAGCTTCCTCTATTTACTAATCAGCACTTTTCTTCCTATAGGCAAATCCAAATGTGAAGCCAAATATGATCCAAAAATTACTTAACAATCACAGAATCAGAGGAGAAATGAATGAGATCATCTTAATGGCTGGCACCCAATAGCAAATGCATGCTCTCCAGATTCTAGACACTTTGAATTCCTTCCTTTTAGGCCGGGCGCGGTGGCTCAAGCCTGTAATCCCAGCACTTTGGGAGGCCGAGACGGGCGGATCACGAGGTCAGGAGATCGAGACCATCCTGGCTAACACGGTGAAACCCCGTCTCTACTAAAAATACAAAAACTAGCTGGGCGAGGTGGCGGGCGCCTGTAGTCCCAGCTACTCGGGAGGCTGAGGCAGGAGAATGGCGTAAACCCGGGAGGCGGAGCTTGCAGTGAGCTGAGATCCGGCCACTGCACTCCAGTCCGGGAGACAGAGCGAGACTCCGCCTCAAAAAAAAAAAAAAAAAAAAAAAAAGAATTCCTTCCTTTCATAGATGCATGCCAACCACCTTTTACTCTAAAAAAAAAAAAAAAACCCTCTTTCTTCAAATGTAGAATACAATCTTTATTTAGGTATACAAATTTTTATTTATATTTAAATAAATCCTTCCCAGAATTTCTACCCAGTTGACCTGGATTAGATTTGAGGTATTCAGATAATATTACATCATTTCTAGAGACGTCCCTCCAGTTTCTACTTTTCCTAATTTTATTCCTGGAGGTGTGACTTTCAGTTTTCAGAATACCATGTACCATCTAGAATATTCAGGAAACACACACACACATACACACACACACACACACACACACACATATTAAGGCTATTTTTGAAATAAGAACAATTTTCACAAAGACTAAGTGGAAAATGCTAAATGCAAAGCTTCTTTCCATCTTTATAAGCATATAAAAGATACCTTGTATTTCAAGTCTTCTGTAATATTGACATCTCAATTTTCAAAATAGCCAGCAATTCAGTAGCATTAATAGACACAGGCTACCTAACTTCATAATAAATCTTACTTCTATAAATCTGATTGCTATCACTACCAGGAGTTTAAACCTTATGAGCAAAGAAATGTATAAAAATTAATGGAACTTGCATAAAAGGAGTATCATCTTATGAAAAAAAAAAGTTCAAACTAGAAAGTATGGTTTCAATACAACTTTGTTTATAAAAATAGGTAGACTGGATTAGGCCTGTGGGCTGTGATTTGTCTAGTCCAGTGTTTCTCATACAGTGCTCTATCAGCATTTCTTAAATGCATTTGTTAACAATGGAAACTCTCAGGCTCTGTCCCAGACCTATCAAATCAGGGACTCAGGATGGCACACCTAGCACTCTATTTTAACAAGTCCTCTAGGAGATTTTGGTGCAGGCTAAAATTTGAGAACCACTATTAGTCTTCCAGATTACCTACAGAGGACTCTCCCATCCCATAAAGTATTAATAACTGATGTGATTGATAGGTCCAACTTCACCAAACCCCCTTCACCACTCTATTTCCCTCCTCTTCTGAAGTTCCTACCCCAATATCCCAGGGGCTGATGTATCCCAATCCTCATCTCAGTTGACATTACTGCTGTCTTGCTGCCCCAGACACATCTTCCTTTTTCCCACCAACTAGGATGTGGTCACTCTCTTGAATTCTGCAGCTCCTCAAGGTAATGCATTCTCACAAAGCCACCATTTCCAAAGCAACCCTACCCTAGAACACTCCCAGCCTGGCAGGGAGCTGAAGTTTCCATTCTCTGCTAAATGTCCCAGAATCACCCTTCTCCCTCTCTGCCTTACCATTCCCCTGTACCACTCCACCTCCATGCCCTGACCCTAGGGCAAGTAACAATTCTTTCAAGGGAAAAATCAATAGCCGCTTTTCACATTAACATTGTATAACATTCTGCAGCCCCACCGTCATGGCAGTCCTGCCTTATTTGAGGTTTTGCTTTCTGCAGTTTCAGTTACTCATGGTCAACCGTGGTCTGAAAATATTAAATGGAAAATTCCAGGAACAATGAATAAATTTTAAGTGTTGCACCATTCTGACAAGCATGCTGAAATCTTGCACCATCCCATGCCATCCCTTTGTCCAGCATATGGACTCTATATATGTTACCTGCCTGTTAGTCACTTACTAGCCATCTTGGTTATCAGATCAGAAAAAAACGTAATACACACAGTATAGAGTTTTGGGGGTTTTGTTGTTGTTGTTTTTGTTTTTGAGACAGAGTCTCACTCTATCACCCAGGCTGGAGTGCAGTGGCACAATCTTGGCTCACTGCAACCTCTGCCTTTCAGGTTCAAGCAATTCTCCTGCCGTAGCCTCCCAAGTAGCTGGGATTACAGGCACATGCCACCACACACAGTTAATTTTGTATTTTTAGTAGAGATGGAGTTTCACCATGTTGCCCAGGCTGGTCTTGAACTCCTGCTTTCAGGTGATCCACCCACCTCACCCTCCCAAAGTGCTGGGATTACAGGCATGAGCCACTGCGCCCAGCCCACGGTATAGAGTTTGGTCCTCCATGGTTTCAAGCATCCTCTAGGGGTCTTGGAACATCTCCCCCATGGATAACAGGGCACTATTATACTGCAACAAAAATAGAATACGTGTGACCATGCTGCTTGCATTGGAAAGACAAATAATATTAACATATGTCCTCTCCCCCTCCTCCTGTGTTTTCTGTTATCATTGAAACATGAACTTTCAAAGTTTCTACTAAGCTTTGGGTTGATGAACAGTCATTTAGGAAATATTAATTTCCCTTTGATTATCAAAAGCCTAGTCAGGAATGGAGATGCCAAAGAGTCGGGATCCCATGGGGGTACAAGGGGAAGAAAATAAGGAAACAACTCTGCCGAATAATCAGATGGGAACCCTGGGGTTAGGAGATCAGTGTTTGACTTTCACTGGACAAGCTCACAGAAACAGTCTGGAGGACTGGGTAGGGGTGGGGGACAGGCTGGACTGTACAAAGGAGAAATCCCAGGGGCCAATCATTTGTCAGGAATCTGGTGCCTAACCATACACATGGCTACCAGTAATGCAGGCCATCATCACCTACTGTTGCTTCCCTAATTCACAAACTGTAAAGTCTGTCACCTTGACATCAGACTTGGGGAACAGAATGAGAGTCAATCCTGTTAAGGGAGAAAGTATCTGACCCCTGTTGGAATGTTCTGAATTCAGACAGGCATACAGTAGAGCAGGAGAAGGATGGAAATTTCTTTTGTGAAGATCTCACCTCTTCTATGCCCTAACTACTGCTAGAAATTAATATACTCTTTTCCTTTCAGCCGGAACCGCCATCTTCCAGTAATTTGCCAAATTGACGAACACAAAGGGAAAGAGGAGAGGCACCCAATAGATGTCCTCTAGGCCTTTTAGAAAACATGCAGTTGTTCCATGTATGTATCAATCCAGAAGAAAGGTGAGGCCGGGCTCGGGGGCTCACGCCTGTAATTCCAGCCCTTTGGGAGGCTGAGGTAGGTGGATTGCCTGAGCTCAGGAGTTCAAAACCAGCATAGACAATACAGTGAAACCCCATCTCTACTAATAATAAAAAAAAAATTAGCCGGGCATGGCAGCGTGCACCTGTAGTCCCAGCTACTCAGGAGGCTGAGGCAGGAGAATTGCTTGAACCCAGGAGGCGGAGGTTGCAGTGAGTGGAGATCACGCCACGGCACTATGGCCTGGAGGACAGAGCGAGATTCTGTCTCCTGTCTCAAAAAAAAAAAAAAAAAAAAAGTGATATTGTAGACATCAAGAGAATGGGTACTGTTCAAAAAGGAATGCCCCACAAGTGTTACCATGGCAAAACTAGAAGAGTCTACAATGTTACCCAGCATGTTGTTGGCATTGTTGTATACAAACAAGGGCCTGATTCTTGCCAAGAGAATTAATGTGCGTATGGAGCACATTAAGCTCTCTAAGAACCAAAATAGCTTCTTAAAACGTGTGAAGGAAAATGACCAGAAAAAGAAGCCAAAGAGAAAGGTACCTGGGTTCAACTGAAGTGCCAGCCTGCTCCACCCAGGGAAGCACAGTTTGTGAGAACCAACAGGAAGGAGCCTGAGCTGCTGGAATCTATTCCCTATGGATTCATGGCAAAATAAGTATTAAAAAAATAAAAGACCTCTGGACTGTAAAAATGTTTCTCTTCGGCTGGGCGGGGTGGCTCACACCTGTAATCCCAACACTTTGGGAGGCCCAGGCCGGCAGATCACGAGGTCAGGAGATCGAGACCATCCTGGCTAACACAGTGAAACCCCATCTCTACTAAAAATACAAAAAAAAAAAAAAAAAAATTAACTGGGCATGGTGGCGGCATGGAGCAATCAGGAGGCCAAGGCAGAATGGTGTGAACCTAGGAGGCAGAGCTTGCAGTGAGCCGAGATGACACCACTGCACTCCAGCCTAGGTGCAGAGCGAGACTCCGTCACAGAAAAAAAAAAAGTTTCTCTTCATTGAGTAGAAGTGTGGTGTCCTCTACCTTAAAGAAATATTTAAAGCAAATTTTAATTGTGTCCTAATTCATTATGTAATGTCTTTACTATTCAAATTTAACATATTTCTTGCTGAAAGATGTGAGGTAGCTTATTGTGCAACAAATTACTCAATTGTTTAGAAAATGGCCAGATACTATTTATGAAATATTTGTACTGGTTTAAATATAGTACTTCTAAATCATGATTTGTACTTCTAAATCATCATGGAAGAAATAAAATGATTTACCAAAAAAAAAAAAGAAAAAGAAATTATATACTCTTTTCTAGAGAGACAATCAGGAGGAAACACAGCAAAGACATCATTGGTAGGAAATGCTGACTGCTTAAAGTAGTCTTTTAAAAAAATTAAATGTATGCTTTTTGTTGTTGTTTTTCGAGTATTTAAAATACTCCTCCCTAAGACCTGTATTCATATGAAAAGAAAATCACCTTTGAACAGCCAAGGCAGTACAGATCAGTGACCCAGATTCTTTTCAATGTATCTAGAATGTTTTTCAAGGCTACAAAATTGTTCAAGTTACACTGTAACCAGTATAATGTGTCTACCCAGTGTAACCTGAACTCAGAGATACAAATGATGTATCTTTTAGATTCAGTGTGTGTTATTCAATAAGGCAATTAGGGCACATTTGAGAAAATGGATTGTGAACTTTTATAAAGATCTCATCTTATTGCATTGCAGAAAATATTTAGTATTTTCTATATGCTGTTCACAAATCATTTATTAGTCACTGACCCAATTCATTTTTAGCAGTAAATACCTTATTGTCTCATTAATTTTTTTAAACTTGGACATTATGCCTAACTAAGTTTGTAAAGTTTTTCAGAACTTTAACGGATGATTTCTACTAGTAATCGCCAAAAAGCTAAATAAATTTGATTAACACATCCAAATATACCAAAGAAATACCGTGCCTTTTATCATACTACACACTTAATAACTTATAAACTTATAATTTAGCAACATATGTTGTATTGTTGGTAATTGTTATAGTCTCACCTTTTCATGACTAATTTTTAAAATGAATAAAACATGTATATTTTACGCTATTTTAATCCTGTAATCTTGACGGCTTTTTCCTTTTTTTTTTTTTTTGGAGACAGGGTGTCACTCTGTTAGCAAGGGTGGAGTGCAGTGGCACTGCCATAGCTTACTGCATCTTAACCTCCTGGGCTCAAGCAATCCTCCCACCTCAGCTTCTTGAGTAGCTAGAACTACAGGTCTGCACCATCACACCTGGTTACTTTTTGTTTTGTTTTGTTACTGGTCTTGAACTCCTGGCTTCAAGTGACCCACCTGCCCCAGTCTCACAAAACTCTAGGATTACAGGGGTTTGCTGCCATGCCCAGCCTTGACTGCATATAGTAATTAATCTTTTAAGATTCATTCCATGATTTTTTCCTCTCTGCTATCTTCATCAAACGCCTCAAAACACACAGGATACTTTGAATTGAAACAATGAAGTCAAACTGTTTCTGATTTAAAGTAAATCTGATGTGTCTAGTTTGACAATGAAAATGGGCTGTTTATTAGGTTATAAGGTAAACATTTAACATACTTGCAAATCTTTTTTTTTTTTTCTTCTTGTTTTTGAGAAGGGTCTCACTCTGTCGCTCAACCTGGAGTGCAGTGGCCCCATCATAGCTCACTGCAGACTCGACTTCCTGGGCTCAGGTGATCCTCCCACCTAATCCTCCCAAGTAGTCAGGACTACAGATGCCCGGCACTACACCGCCTAATTTCTTTTTTTTTTTTTGTAGAGGTGGGGTCTTGCCATGTCGCCCAGGCTGGTCTTGAACTCTGGACTCAAGCAATCCTCCTGCCTCAGCCTCCCAAAGGGCTAGGATTACAGGCGTGAGACACTGTGCCCAGTGACAAAGATTTTGAACTTGAATGAGCTAAATCTGCAGTTGCAAATTTTGACAAAAACATAATTTAACCACCTGATAACAAAAATAAATCTTATCCAAAACTATTTATGAAAATGAACAATGTTTAGATATTCTCTAAACTTTCAGTAAATCGGGTGAAAGGTTCATCTCATTGAAAAAATCAGGTCTAATTCATAGTCATTTGGTATCTTGGTAAAACCTATCTGGTATATTTCCCAGAATCTGAAAAAGTGAAAAAATAAGTATTAAGTAAACAAATCCTTTGGCAAGTCAGGTGGTTTTCAGCTCTTTGCTTCTGATAAAATGGAAAGAGGGCCTAATTGAAGTCAGCTCATATTTTTTGATGTCAACCAACTTTTTGAGGTCAAGAATTGAATGATATTGCTACAACAAAACTCTTCCATTCTTAGGCACAGTACTTGTTTATATTAGCAGGTTTCTCAGGGCACACAGCTATAAAAATTACAAATAGCAATAGAATTGATGTTCAACCCTTTTTCTCCTACTACTAAGACATATTCAGCCACAGACGTAGGAACTCTAAAAAGCAACAATATGCATTTTTCAATAAAATTACATATACTATTTAATAATTATGAAATTTTCTAATATTTATGTTGCTTTGACCAGGTACTACTAATAATTTTAAGGATGATGTAGTCCTAAAGCACGTGATTTGCTAGCTGTGTAACCTTACTCAACATACTTCATTTATCTGGGTCTTGGTTCCCTGATTTGCAAATTGGGGATAGTAATCGGAGCTCTTATTGTTTGTCCAAAGATTAAATGAGTTACTATGTGTAAAAGCACTTAACGCCACGCTTGCTACGTAATATGTGCTATGGATGTTTTAACGGCTATAATCATAGTAATCAATAGCAAAAAGCCTAAAACCAAAAGCCTGTCGGTTTGTCTTCACACCCAGGAAGAAGGGGCTGGAGGGATCCGGTCTAATCCACAGGCACACTGCCAGAAACAAGAGACTCCCAAGGGAAAACGGGATGTGCAAGCAGAAGAGAGAAGGATCGTGGAGCTACCTGCTGGGACAAGAATAGTGCAGGTTCACAGGCTAAGAACGACGAGGGTTGGGCGAGTTTAGAATGAGCAGATTCACGTAGGGTTCGAATTATACATGTCTATGGATCTCCATGCACTGCTCCAGGAAACAGGAGCAAGAGAGGCAGGCCTAAAATGCCGTCGCGGATGAAGCGGGGCCAGAACCTCACTGCTCCCGCTCAGACCTAAGGCCCCAGGTGTCGCGCGGGTCGAAGCCCTAACCTCCGGGGACTCCAGACCCCAGCCGGTGACCCAAACCCCACAACTCGCGGCCAGCACAGCCTTCTCGTCTCCGTCGCCACAGTCGCCGCCACTTCCGGTGCACCTCGGCCTCGCGAGGGCGCTCGCGCCCGGCGACGGCCGAAACTGGTTCCTCGCGGCCTCCGTCGCCGGACTTTCGTCAATGTTGTCACCGTCTTTTCCTCCTTTCCCCCCGTTCCCTTTTACTTCCGGGGTTGCTCTGGATCCTCTGGTTCCGTAACAACATCCCGTTGGCTTCCCTCAGGCAGCGGGACCAGTGCAGCCGCCGCCTCCCAGGTGCGCCCGCCGGTCAGGGCCCTTGCCCTCCCCGGCACAGGCCGCGATGGCCACCAACCCACAGCCGCAGCCGCCTCCTCCAGCGCCGCCACCTCCCCCGCCGCAGCCGCAGCCACCGCCGCCGCCGCCGGGCCCCGGGGCTGGCCCCGGCGCGGGCGGGGCGGGCGGCGCGGGTGCGGGCGCCGGGGACCCGCAGCTCGTGGCCATGATCGTGAACCACCTCAAGAGCCAGGGGCTCTTCGACCAGTTCCGCAGAGACTGCCTGGCCGACGTGGACACCAAGGTTCGGAGCGCGCCGGGTTTGGGGGTCTGCGAGGGAAGGGGAGGACCCAAGGGCGCGCTTCTTTTGCAGTGGCTTCCTCTTGGAGCTGCAGCTGGGTGCCACACACTGTGTAAAGCACAGCGTGTTCATTCGTTAGCATGTCCATTGGTTCGTTTTACCGACTAGTGTTTAAGTACCTACTACGTGCCAGTCATGGTTTCGGCGCAGTGATTACGCCGGTCTGATGAGCAAGACTAAGGCATTGTTCTTACAGGAACTGGTTTGAAAATAGTAGCGCTAACAGTGGCTAGTTTTGTATTCATTCTCATATCTGATGATTTTACTTTGTATCGAAGTTATGTTTGCCTTTTTTCTTGAAGGTTTCTGGGCGGTAAGGGCCATGAACCTTTATCCTTTGGAGAAATCGCAAAATGGTAATTGAATCAAGTTATGTGCAATGTGCTTTGCTGGACATCGTGGGGGTGGGAGCGCAAAGATAAGGAGGCAAACCTGAGAAAGGACTTTAGTATGGTTTCTAGCAGTGACTACCTGATTTAGGTAACTTAGGCCATGTCACCATTCTAAGGTAAGAAGGGACAGGAAGGTGGGGTAGAGAGAACCGAGTCATGCAGTGGAGAAAAGATGCAGGAGAGGTGACAGCAGATACTGAAGTGGAGAAAGGACAGGAAAGAGCAGATTCAGGAGAGTAATGTAGAGAAGGGAAAGGTCAGCAACGAGGTTCCCTGTCCAAAACGAGAGGCTGGAAAGGGAAAGGGATTTTGTACCAAATGTCAGAGTGAAAGGGACATTAGCAGGAACAAGTAAACTTAGCTGGATTGGCAAAGAATTAGCCAAAGACACCAGGAAAGAGCAGTCAGTGAGGTGGTGGGAAACCCACAGTAGAGTCTAGAATTCTGGAAACAGAAAGCATGTTGGAAAATTTACTGGTTTGTGGGGGTTGCTTTTGTCTGCTTGTTAAATCTGGTTGGGTCCATTGGATAGGAGTTTTGATGAAATGAGGGTTTCCTTTTTTTTTCTTTTTCTTTTTTCTTTTTTTTTTTTTTTTGAGACGAAGTCTCGCTTTGTCGCCAAACTGGAATGCAGTGGCGCGATCTTGGCTCACTGTAACCTCCACCTCCCGGGTTCAAGAAACTCTCCTGTCTCAGC
Organism: Trachypithecus francoisi; assembly: GCF_009764315.1. NCBI lineage: Eukaryota > Metazoa > Chordata > Mammalia > Primates > Cercopithecidae > Trachypithecus > Trachypithecus francoisi. The sequence continues at coordinate 12,608,657 of NW_022681454.1, read as the reverse complement.
CTCCCACGTAGCTGGGATTACAAACGCGCGCCACCACGCCCCACTAATTTTTGTATTTTCAGTAGAAACGAGGTTTCACCATGTTGGCCAGGATGGTCTCCATTTCCTGACCTCCTGATTCGCCCAATAGGCGTGAGCCACCGCGCCGGCCGAGGGTTTTCTCATACATAGTATGTTTAGTTGTTCTGAGGAGCCTTGTTTCTTTGAGAAATGCACGTTTACAACATCCGCAGATTCTTCTAAATCTTTCAGGTGAACTACACACAGTTCCACTCTCTCTTCTGGGGAAACTCTCTTGAATATCCTGGTACATCTTTCTTTATAAGGACTCATACTGGGCCCACTATGTAAAATGTGGTTTTTCAGGATATTGGAAGTTTTGCACCACAGAGAATTCAATTCACTTGGGAGTGTTCATCTATTTAGGAAGTATGGTTTTTTTACTTTTGTCTTCAGGAATATGCACTGCTACCTTTTAGAAATAATGCTATTGCCTTTATTATTTTTGTTATTTAATGGGAAAAGGTTAGACATGGTCAGGTAAATGTTACCAAATGAAAGTAGTTCAACAAGTAAAGGTATTCAACAAGTAAAATATTTACTTTGCTCTTCTCAGAAACCCATGAATCTGTGTGTTATCATTATGTATACAAACTAAAAATTGTAATGTACTGCTGCAATGTCTAAGGCTCAACTTTTTTATTATCCTGTTCCCACAAAATGTTATTTGTATGTGTCTGTAATATCCCTCCCAGATCCTTCAAAGTAAAGGATTAAAAACCGTTTTTGGAGGAAAGGAGAGAAGCACAGTAGCTCTGATCATCTGATGAAAGTTAGGACTTTCTCTCAAGAAAAATGCACAAGTAACACATTAAAATGCTGTTTTTCAGGCCGGGCGCGGTGGCTCAAGCCTGTAATCCCAGCACTTTGGGAGGCTGAGACGGGCGGATCACGAGGTCAGGAGACCTAGACCATCCTGGCTAACCCGATGAAACCCCGTCTCTACTAAAAAATACAAAAAACTAGCCGAGTGAGGTGGCAGGCGCCTGTGGTCCCAGCAACTCGGGAGGCTGAGGCAGGAGAACGGCGTTGAACCCGGGAGGCGGAGCTTGCAGTGAGCTGAGATCCGGCCACTGCACTCCAGCCTGGGTGACAGCGAGACTCCATCTCAAAAAAAAATGCTGTTTTTCTGCTTCAAAATGGTTAACTATAGACAATTTCATGAGAATCAATCTAATAATGTATACATTTTCAGGGAGCTCAGGAACCATGGAATAAGAACCTATTTTAATGTTCTTAGCCTCTTTTTTGAGGTCAAGAAATGAATGATATTGTTACAACAAAACTCTTCCATTCCTAGGCACAATACTTGTTTATATGAACAAGTTTTCTCAGGGCACATGACTATAACAATTAGAAATAGGAATAGAATTGATGATCAACCCTGCTTCTTCTATTAATAAGACATATTCAGCCACAGACTTAGGAACTTTAAAAAGCTGTGGCTCAGGCTTGTAATCACAGCACTTTGGGAGGCCGAGGCAGGTGGATCATTTGAGGTCAGGAGTTCAAGGCCAGCCTGACCAAAATGGTGAAACCCCGTGTCTACTAAAAATACAAAAAAAAAAATTAGCCATGTGTGGTGGCGGGCGCCTATAATCCCAGCTACTCGGGAGGCTGAGGCAGGAGAATTGCTTGAAACCAGGAGACAGAGGTTGCACTGAGCCAAGATTGTGCCACTGCACTCCAGCCTGGGAGACAGAGCAAGACTTGGTCTAAAAAAAACAGTTTTTAAAAAAGCAACAATAATTTTTCAATACAATTACAAATACCATTTAATAATTATGAAAATGTCTAATATTTACTTTGCTTTGAGAAATTAGAACTGAAATGACACCCTCCCAGACAAAAAAGAACACTCGGTTATGGCTGAAGTTGTCACTCAGATGCTAGCTTAAACTTTCCCACAAAATCAATCTCTCTCTCTCTCTCTCTCTCTCTCTCTCTCTCTCCCCGCTTGCCACCAACATCTGTACCTACTCCTGGTTATGTTACAGGTTATGTTCTGGTGCTTCCTTCCCTCCATGACTCTCTCCTTCTCTTCCACTCCCTTAGTTAGCAATTAGTAGATTTTAATTTGATTTGAAAGATTTGTTCTCGTTGAATGCCATTTTATACTTCATTTTCTTATTTGAAAAAGAAAAGTTATTTCCCCCCTGCTTCCCAAAAAGCCAAAGTTTTTTTCATCAGAGCATAGCATTCATATCAATGTGATGAGTGGGCCAAAGTAGAAGATTCCCTATTCATGCAAAGAACCATCACTTTAATGGAATCCTTGAGTTTCATCTGCCACTTGAACCTCAAAGACTGACCTGCTTTCTGTCAAAAAGTCTTAACTTGTAGCATATAGAGTTATAGTGGATTATGTCAGGCACATACATATTTAAGAATCAAGACATTTGTTACCTGCCAGGTGCTATCTAAGAGCAAAACTGTCATCCAGTTTAGTGTTTAAACCAGGATGAGAAGTACCAAAGTCTGCTGCTACTCCAGAAGACCATAGAACCCACCTCCTAACTGTCCAGGGTCATTGATAGTCCTTAACCAGGAGAGAGATCTGACTGTAGCAGACCAAATCAACCCTTCCCACCCAAAGAAATGGTACCATGGGCAGCCCTAAGCTCCAACAACTGCGAAGACAACTCCGTTATAGACTACCAGTTTCCAGATCTCTGGAGCAAGCTTAGTGGTTACAAAGCCATTCTGTCTCCTTTGCACTGATTAGCATCTGGAGAGTGTGAGGAGGGATGATCAAGAGGCCCTTCAGGGAGTTCACCAACCAGGTAAATATGGCACCTCTCTTGTCAAGTAACAAAGTCTGATTTTTTTTGGACACTTCCTTAGTTATAAATGGCCCCTGGTCAATTTATTCACCCAACAAACATTCATTCAGCAACTCTTATGTACCAGTCATTTTTTTAGGTGCCAGGGATACAGCAGTGAACCAAACATCCCACTGTTATGGAGCTTACATCCTAGTGGAAAAAAAATAGACAACAAATAATGTATGATAGATCCTATGGAAAAAAGCAAGATGAGGATAGATGGGCTTACTGTTTTATTTCGAGTAAGCTGTTCAGGGTAGGTTTCAATGTGATGATACCTGAGCCATCTGTGAAGGAATTGAAGGAGCAATGCAGCTGTCTGGGTCTTGAGCATTCCAAGAAGAGAGCATAGCAAGTATAGAAGACCTGAGACCCGCTAAGGGGAAAGTGACAAGAGGTGAGGTAGGTATGCCTTCACAGATCCGGCAGGTCTTGGGAGCCATCAGAAGAGTTTGGCTTTTACTCGAGCTCAGAAGCCATTAGCAGGTTTTGAGCAAAAGAAGGGCATGATCTGACTTCCATTTCAGATGGGTTGGCCATGTGTAATGGCTTCCCCTTTCATGCTAAGTTGTGATTTGAATGGGTCAGTGAATTACATGGTTACCCTATTTTTAGAAGACTTACTTTGTTGTAGGTAAGGATAGAAGCATGAGGGCAGTTATTATAATTCAGACAGGAGATGAGAATGCCTTGGAACAGAATGGGGTCAGTATAGTTAGTGGGAAGTGGTCAGATTCTGGGAGTATTTTCATGCTAATGTTGAGAGAATTTGCTAATGGTTTGCAAGTGAAGTAGAAGACAAAGGGAGGACTCAAGGATAACTCTAAGGCTTTTCACCAAAGCGCTGGAAAAGGAAGAAAGGGTATAAATATGTGTAATATGTGTGTGTGTGTATGTGTATATATATATATGTATATATGTACATGTGGGTACATACATGTTCCTAGGAGAATACTTCTCAATAAATACTTAATATTTCTCTAGTCACTCAACTTTTTACTGAAAGGAGAACTTGAAAACAAGGAAAATTACCTGTTGAGTAGTTCAAATTTGAACTTGTTACGGGAAGACTAGACTAGAATGCCAAATGCATTGTGATGTTAGAGCCTAATGAATATGTGTTAGATTTGAGAATACTGGAAAGAGGAATTAGGCTTTAGAATCATTGGGGAGAAAGAATTAGTTAAGAATTAGTTTTTAGGCCGGGCGCGGTGGCTCAAGCCTGTAATCCCAGCACTTTGGGAGGCCGAGACGGGCGGATCGCGAGGTCAGGAGATCGAGACCATCCTGGCTAACACGGTGAAACCCCGTCTCTACTAAAAAAATACAAAAATTAGCCGGGCGAGATGGCGGGCCCCTGTAGTCCCAGCTACTCGGGAGGCTGAGGCAGGAGAATGGCGTAAACCCGGGAGGCGGAGCTTGCAGTGAGCTGAGATCCGGCCACTGCACTCCAGCCTGGGCGACAGAGCGAGACTCTGTCTCAAAAAAAAAAAAAAAAAAAAAAAGAATTAGTTTTAGGGCTGGGTATGGTGGCTGGCATCTGTAATCCCAGCACTTTGGGAGGCCGAGGCAGATGGATCACTTCAGGTTAGGAGTTCGAGACCAACATGGCCAATATAGCAAGACCTTGTCTCTACTAAAAATACAAAAATTAGCCAAGTGTGGTGGCACATGCCTGTAGTCCCAGCTAATCGGGAGCCTGAGGCACTAGAATCACTTGAACCCGGAAGGTGGAGGTTCCAGTGAGCCGAGATCACATCACTACACTACAGCATGGGCAACTGAGCAAGACTCTGCCAAAAAAAAAAAATTAATTTTAGTTCATATTGATTTGGGATAAATGGACAGGCAGGTGGGAAATGATCATGAAACTACCTTGTAGGATAGGAAATAAGTATCAGCAAAGGCCGGAAAATTGGAACTGGTGAAAGGGCATCAGAGGGATAAAATCTTTATCATTCTGTGTTAGAGATGGCTACCCATTCAGCTAACGGACTATATTTTAATTGCTCATTTGCCAAGCAGTGTGATACGCTATATGAAAACGAAGAGTAAGAGAGGTAGAGGAGGAGGCTTACACTTCAATGGAGAATAAATATGCCTTGCTCCTGAAAATACAATGTAGTACAAAAATTGCTCAAATGGTAAAATGTATAGAAAACAGTAGGAGTGGGGATGAAGAGCCCGTAAGTGTCAAGATGATTTCACAGATTAGGGTGAGCTCTGAAGGTGAGAAATTTGTCAGATGGACAACCAGAGGGAATGGTAGTTGCAGGATGGTAAGTGCAGAGATGAGAATTTATCACTGGAGTATAAACTTTGAAGCTAAAAGGAGGCAAATGGCAGAAGATGAGGCTATACAGTGCTTGCTTAGTATCAGTCAGGGACACTCAAACTCATCCCCATTGAAAGCTGTATAGAAGAAAGGTAGAAAGAACATCAGTGGTGGAGGACAGCCTCTAGAAATGGAGTGCAGTCCTGAGTGCATGGTCACATATTCCTTCCAGGCAATGCCCCTTCAAGTAGAGATGATATAATATGTGTTCCCCTCCATGCTCGCCTCAGGGAGCACATCAAGGGTTCTTCTCGGACTCAGCGCTGTCGACATTTGGGACTGGATAGTTATTTTACTGTCAGGGGATTGTCCTGTGCATTGTAGGATATTCAGTAGCATCCTTACCCTTGACCCACTAGATGCCAATAGCACTCTCATCAGTTGTAACAACCTAAAATGTCTCCAGACATTGCCAAGTGTCCCTTGGGGGGTGGGACTGAAATCCTTCTTGGTAGAGAACCATTGTCTTACCTCAGATTTAATGCCTAGTTCAAGTAGTTGCCCCTCAGTAATTTCTCTTGGGTCTATGCCATTAGCTGGTTTCTGCCACCCCAGTACAGACCTTCCTCACTGTAGTTATTGCATGCTTTCCTAAAAGTATTTTGTGTCTGTTTACTCTTGCGCTGTAGGATGATTAACCAAAAAGCTTAGCTGTTTTATCACTCTGCCCATATGTGCAGTGGGCTCCCATTCTCTACCCCGTAATTCCAAACTTCTTGTACAAGTACCCAAAGCCTTTTAGCACCTGGCCCCAACCTCTCTTTCTTAACCTCATTTCTCTGCTTTTTGTATTCTCTGCTTTTTGTATTCTCTTCTGTAGCCAAATTGGACCACCGATCTGGGGGCTCACTAAATGCTCCTGGCCTCCAGTTTTCTCATCCACTTGCTCTTTGTTTACATTGACTGTATGAGCAAAGCCAGCCATTCCCATTCCCAGCTACCATGTGCAATTGATTTTTCCAGCTCAAATGGCACATTTTCAATGAAGGCATGCTTCCTCAGATCTTCTCCCTTTTTTACTCCAAATCATCTAATAATAACACTTGTTTGTGTCTTATTTTCCAGTCCTCTGTCTATAAATAAGAGGTGTATCTTTCTTCTTTATATTCCTCATCTCTCCAAACACCTTGTCTTACACAAAATCAGTAGTATTTGAATGAGTGTAAGTTATCTTGAAGCAGAATTGTCAGAAACTGTGAAACTTTGTTGTCCCATGTTAGAAATAATTTTCTGAGAGGTGAATATTGATACTGTATAACATTGAAGACTCAACCTTCCTTTTTTTCTCTCTAGCCTGCCTATCAGAATCTGAGACAGCGTGTTGACAACTTTGTTGCAAATCACTTGGCAACTCACACATGGAGTCCCCATCTCAATAAGAACCAGCTAAGAAACAACATTAGACAACAAGTCCTCAAGTAAGTGTCAGAAATAAGAGTTCTGGGCAGGTTTTAAAATGTCCTAACCTACTTTGCCTGAAAGCGGAGAAATTACATACAAGTTTGTTCACCTAATGATGTTAACAATTTTACTTGATTTGGTGTAGCTGTTTCCTGTGATTTAGCATAATTTTGGATTTGGGTCTAATCACTTCACATTTTCTTATACATTTTAACAGTCTGATTGTTCCTGTAGACCTTTGGAAATATTTGAAGGAAGGAAATAACAATATGACTTTCTAAAAAATCTAGATATAATATTAATAGATGATATACACAGTTGCCTTCACAACTATTTTCTTGACCCTAAGAGAGCAAGCAGGCTTTATTATTCTTATTTTACAAATAAAGACATTAAAGATTACTGAAATTAAAATATTTTCTCTTGATTTGAGGCCATATCTTCTTTTAATACAGTGCCCCCGTCTTTTGCATTTGACTATGACTTTTAACTGCTACTTATGGATGATATAGCTCCCCACCTCCCCTCAAAGTGTTGGACCTGTCAGAGCCATTTTGAGTGAACAGAAGGTAATGAGAATTAGAAGAACTCGAATATTTGGAGCATCCTTAGAAAACTAGATTTACAGTCTTCTACTTTTTTTTTTTTAAATGAAACAAAACAAAAAAGGGTCTCATTCTGTCCCCAGGCTGGAACGTGGTGGCATGATGACAGCTTATTTCTGCCTCAATTTCCTGGGCTCAAGCAGACCTCCTAACGTCATCATCCTGAGCACCTGCCACCATGCCCAGCTTCGCGTTGTGTTTTTTTGTAGAGACAGTGTCTCATTATGTTGCCCAGACTGGTCTCCAACTCAGGCTCAAGGGATCTTGTCTCCTTGGCCTCTAAAAGTGCTGGGATTACAGGCATAGGCCACCTCGCCTGGCCACTACTTGTTCTTGAATGTAAATATTTGCAAAGACAAGAAAGCCTTCTACCCCTGCTATACCCCTCAAAAAAAGGGTGACTGAGTTATTTAGAGAGCATCCAGTCTCCCTGACTTGACAAGTATTTATGTTCAAGTACATCTTTGAGAATGAAGTGTAGCTTTTAAACAGTTAAACCAATCTGTTTTATACCTGCTACCTGTTAATTTCCTTTTGTCCCACAGGAACCTCTGGAAAGCCTATCTAGTCTGATAGTTTCAACCAACAGGAAGTCCCACAAATCAAAATTCACACCCTGACTAAAAGACAAACCTATTTAGCCACAGGTAATACTAGAAACCAGGAGCCTGGGGGCTCAGACAGTGTCTCCTTGTGCATAAGAGAAGAGGGAAATTCACAATAGCTTTTTTGTCTACATTTTAAAGGATGTCAGAGGAACCTGTAAAAGAGTCTAGGTGAGATCAAAAGATGCCATTAGAAGGCTGCATAATAATACCTGGTAGGAAAAGGTCAAAGCTGTTTCTAGAAAAAGTAGAAACAAAAGAGATCTGTTGGGTGACAGGCCTGCTGCCTGTCGTTTCCACAAAGGCCTTCAAAGAGAACAATGACCAAAATAACTTAGAACTGGGGGATAAGGGAGTGGAGGTAGGGTAGAGCACCCCTTCACAGACATTTATACAGAGCTCTACTGATTACTTTCAATGATTTGCATAGCCACCTCCCTGTTCACAAATGATCACATTGCTTTAAAGGCATATTTTTTGGGAGTCTGGCATTCTTTTTCTTCATATATTGACGCTCAGATTGAAGGCAAACTTCTTAGAATTGCATTTACTTTTATAGCGTACAAAATCTATAAGGTAAGGGAACAGTCATTCTGTGCTTTTATTTAAGTGAGCTAAGTCTTACACATGTGAAAATTAAGTGACATGCACATCCGTGTGAAGAGACTACCAAACAGGCTTTGTGTGGGCAATAAGTCCGAAAAGATAGTTAGCTGATAAGGGTGGGGCCGTTTAATAGGATTTGGGTAGGTAAAGGAAAATTACAGTCAAAGGGGGGTTGTTCTCTGGCAGGCAGGAGTGGAGGTTACAAGGTGCTCAGTGGGGGAGCTTTTTGAGCCAGGAAAAGGACTTTCACAAGGTAATGTCATCACTTAAGGCAAGGACCAGCCATTTTCACTTCTTTTGTGGTGGAATGTCATCGGTTAAGGCGGGGCAGGGCATTTGCACTTCTTTTGTGATTCTTCAGTTACTTCAGGCCATCTGGGCGTATATGTGCAAGTCACAGGGGATACAATGGCTTGGCTTAGGCTCCGAGGCCTGACATTAAGCACTTAAAATTACTGCTGTACCAGTAAGACATTGTGATCACAAAATCATGTTTGGTGCGAGGTAAGGAGTTCTTGTGGCTGTGTCAGTGATTAAATGCTGGAGCAATTTGCCTATGAGTAATGAGGAATCTCTTTTTCTGGAGCCATTTTGAAAGAGGGAAGACAGCTGCCTTCTCTTGGATAATTTAGGCATTGCTTTTCCTGGGACATTTGTAAATTTTCTTCTCGCTGTATTTATTTTTTTTTAATGAACTATTTTCATTTAATATCCATTAGTAACATTTTATGATACTGATAATAACATTTTAAAGCTTCCTTAAAGAGATTATTTAGTTGTGTTCAATCGGAAGGTATAGGGTTGGACTAGCCCCTGTGAATAAATATAATTTCCAACAGTTTTTCGTATGTATGCTTTGAGACATACATACTCACTTGACTTCATTAGGTTGAGCTATCTGCACTTGCCATTTTTGTAAGACAAAAATGGTCTAATATCAGCAATTTCAGATGGTTCAACTTAATAGCTGATCTGCTGACTCAGTAGGAGGGAAAATTTTATTCTACTTAAGCTTTTATTTGTACAACAGAATCTGAAAATCCTAGATAACTGAATAATGATCTTAGATAAACATAATTTGAAAAGAAGACAAGGAAGTAACTTTAACCAGAAAAACGCCAGCTGTTGGCATTTTGGCTTTGCCCTTGACCGAGGGCTGTAGCTTCTGCCCACTTGGATGAGGCAGTTATGGCCGCTAAGTGCAGTATGATCATTAGTACTGGACTCCATTTTTCTATAAGATACCAGAGCTGACCTCTGTGTGAGAAAGGACTAAAGTAGAAGTGCTTTGTTTGTTTGCAGGACAAGAGGCTAGAACATAGGCAGACAGAGAAAGAGACTGAAGCAAAAATTTGGGAGTGGATCGTTTTAATTTTTTTTTTGTACTTTTTTTTCTTCTTCTTTTTCTTTTTGAGACAGAGTCTCGCTCTGTTGCCAGGGTGGAGTGCAGTGGCGCCATCTCGACTCACTGCAATCTCTGCCTTCTGGGTTCTAGCGATTCTCCTGCCTCAGCCTCCCAAGTAGCTGGAATTGCAGGCACAGCCAGCTAATTTTTGTATTTTTAGTAGAAATGGGGTTTCCCCACGTTGGCCAGAATGGTCTGGATCTCTTCAACTTGTGATCTGCCCGCCTCGGCCTCCCAGTGTGCTGGGATTACAGGTGTGAGCCACCATGCCCGGCCCTTTTTGTACCTTTTTACTTGTACTCTAAAACCTTTTTTAAGATTGCTTTTTCTTATTTCTTTTCTACCTACTACATTTTAAATACACCTCTAAGATGTAACAATGTTTGCAAGATTTGCATTTTTTTTTTAATCTTAGAACTTTAAAAAGCAGGTAACCTACTTTGTGCCGAATTGGCTCATTTTTCTCTATGGCCCACATAAGTAGAATTATAGTTTCACAAGGCGATAAGGTGCCTCCAGAAATGAAAAACTAATCCATCCTGCACCCCAGATGGAACTACACTCAAAAATAGCATTTGTAAAGTGTAAGGAAAGATGGCTCCTCATCCATTCCATAGAGAGAAATTGAGGCTAAAAGCTAGAAATGACTAGCACTTTGATCTTCCAGTCCTATCCCGGGTACCTTGACTTGTCCACTTCTTTTTTAGGAAGAAACAAGATTTAAGTGTGTTTCTTAAAATAAATTCATGTTCTCTTATTTTACTCAGATGCCTTTGTGCAGAAGCACATTTCATAGATAGTTGTCCTCATCTCTCTTTTGTCTTTTGTATATGATATTTCTTTAACTCCATGTACCTTTCTTCGCCTTCTCCTCTGTAGAAATCAAGACTTGGCTCAAATGTCTTCTCCTTTATGAAGCACTCCTAAATTATCTTAGATATATCTAATAATTTCTTATTCCTCTAATAAGCAAATAATTTCTTATTCCTCTCTTTTCCTATAGTACATGATGTGTACTAGTGCCTATCATCTCATGTCTTAATTGTGTGTACATCCCCATCCAGAACAAGGACCAGGTCAGTTTGTAGCTGTCAGTGGCCAGCATAGTACCTATTATATAGAAGACACTTATAACATAATTGTTGAATGAATGAATCATCCAGTTTTTATAGCAGGAAGATAATAGAAAGCCAGAAGTCTTGTTTCTCCAAATTTTTTTCTCTAAAGTTTTCCTTCTTTTATTTTGTAATTTGATGAAATTATATTTTGTGTGTGTGTTGTTTGTTATTTTTCTGGGGACTCTAATGCTTATAAAAAGCTTACATTTTTTCTGTTAAAAAAAAGTTACAGAGATCATAGGTTTGTTTTATCCCCAGAACTCCGCTTTTTAATGAGCTTATTCCTATATGCCATGAGCAGAGTAGGCGTGAGATAAGCATCACTTCTATACTGGACCCTAGGTAGTGTACTGTGTCTAGTTCTAAGGGTGTTTTGTTTTGTCTGTTTCAGTATTTGCACTAGTGAAACAGTAGTAGAAAAGTTTACAGACTTTTATAGTATGGTATATCTAAAGCCACTATAGCATGAAACTTAGTTTCCATTGTCAGTCTATATCCAAGAAAATGGATTGGGACAATTTAAGTTGGATGGATGGATGGATGGATAGATAGATGATAGATAGATAGACAGATAGATAGGTAGATATTTTAAAGTAATTAATGTGAATAATATATTATTTTTTCACGTTTCCATAAATTATCTTGTGTTTCAGATCAGGAATGTTGGAGTCTGGTATTGACCGAATTATTTCTCAGGTTGTGGATCCAAAGATCAACCACACATTCAGACCTCAGGTGGAGAAAGCTGTGCATGAGTTTTTGGCCACGTTGAATCACAAAGAGGAAGCAAGTGGCAACACAGCTCCTGATGATGAGAAACCAGACTCTTCCCTTATTACACAAGGTGCTTTGCTTTTACTCTTGGTCAGTTCCGTTGTTTTTCTTCTTGAACTGAATATCAAGTTAGGGAGACTTGGCTCTTTAACACATTTTTTAATTTGGCTATTCCAGTGAAATTGTACTTACTTTAAATATCTCCTAAGTTCCTCAATTGTCATAACATTTCCTTTTTTAGATTAATAAAAATAATAAGCATATTATTAATGGGGTGTGTGAATATGATAATAGAAGGAATAACTAAAATAATTAGAGAATATAGTCTTTTTCTAGGAAGTAGACAGTTCCTCAGATTTGCATGGTGCCCTTCCTAAGATAATATATTAGAGAGATAGATAATTCAGAATATGGTATATACTAGTACTGGTACCTGAAAGTCTGAAAGAATATACAGATGGTCTGCACAGCATATGCATCGTATAAAGATGACAGTGATGTGTGGTATTGATTTAGCAGAGGTATCTTCCTTCTGATTAAATGTATTCTAAAACTTCTCTTTTTCTTTAAGGTGTTCCTGCTCCTGGGCCCAGTGCTAATGTAGCCAATGATGCCATGTCGATATTGGAAACCATAACTTCTCTTAACCAAGAAGCCAGTGCTGCTAGGGCTTCAACAGAAACATCAAATGCCAAGACCAATGAGAGAGCATCAAAAAAACTTCCATCTCAGCCAACCACTGATACTGGTCCTGACAAAGAAAGAACTTCAGAGGACATGGCTGATAAAGAAAAATCTACAGCTGACTGTGGAGGTGAAGGACTGGAAACAGCCCCAAAGTCTGAAGAATTTAGTGACCTTCCTTGTCCAGTTGAAGAAATTAAAAATTACACAAAAGAGCATAATAATTTAATTCTGCTAAATAAGGATGTTCAACAGGAAAGCAGTGAGCAAAAAAATAAATCAACAGACAAAGGTGAAAAGAAGCCAGACAGCAATGAGAAAGGAGAAAGAAAGAAAGAAAAGAAGGAAAAGACTGAAAAGAAATTTGATCACTCAAAAAAGAGTGAAGATACACAGAAAGTTAAAGATGAAAAACAAGCAAAAGAAAAAGAAGTAGAGAGTTTAAAACTTCCTTCAGACAAGAACAGTAATAAAGCTAAAACTGTTGAAGGGACAAAAGAAGGTATATAAAAACTTGCAAACATCTACAAAGTTTAAAGAACAGTATTTTGGGATCAGGGAAGTATCAAATTTGCCTTCATATTTTAATAAGTTTATTTAATACTTTTGGAAACTTAAATCCCCTTTGCCTAAGAAAAAAAACAAATATTTGTATTTTTGTATACTAATATATCTGTTCACAGAGTAAATTAACAGAGAAATTATGAATTTATAATTTGTCTTATAATTTATTCACATACATTATTTTAAGCATCTTAATTCATAGTTGGATATCCTAATCTTTATTAGGTAGTAAATACTTCAGTTACTTAAAATTCATTTTTTTATTATATCATACATTGTAAATTAATAGTTCAGTTATTTTTACAGAAGTCTACTTTGCCTTTGTATTTTTGTAAACCACTCTGCCTTGTTTGATAGTTTGACACGTATTTAAAGCAGAAAATTTTAAATGTAATTTAGTAATTGAGCTCTGAATATGTTCTTGTAACGAGATGATTTTTTTTCTGTTTTATTTTCCTCTTGAAGATTTATCTTTGATAGATTCTGATGTGGATGGACTTACAGACATCACAGTTAGCTCTGTTCATACCAGTGACCTTTCATCTTTTGAAGAAGATACTGAAGAGGAAGTTGTAATGTCTGATAGCATGGAAGAAGGAGAGATTACGTCAGATGGTAAAGCATTTTACATAATAATGCCTCTGAAGCATCCTGTCAAGCATTATTTGTATATTCTGATGGCTATATCCTGAAAAACAGTATGGTATAATAGCAAGAGCATGGGATTTTGTAGTTGAAAGATTTGTTTCTGAGACCCAGCTCCAAAGTTGTCTGTCTGGGCAAGCTTGGTAAGTTACTAAATCTCAACAACCTTTGGTTCTTCATTCTTTAACTCTATCCCCTAGTATGATTATTAATTTAAAATGTAGAGGAGATAAATATATGAAGATGCTTTTTATTTGTGTGTTTCACATTTGGGGGCAGCATAGTCCACAACACTGCCCTCAATTAATGGCACCAGTTGCAAGTTCAGGGTTCCCCAAGACCACCTTTAGATTTGATAATTTGCTAAAAGGGCTCATAGAACTTACTGAAAGGTGGTATACTCACAGCTATGGTTGTTTACAGTTAAGGTACTCAGATTAAAATCCGCCAAGGGAAGAGGCACACAGGGTAGAGTCCAGGAAAGTTTCAAACTTCCAATTGTTCCCCCTTGGATTACTTCCTCTGCATTGATGTCTGACGACATATGCAGAATATTGCCAACCAGGGAAGTTCACCAGAGCCTTGGGATCCAAAGTTCTTACCAAGGCTCTAGCATGTAGTCAGAGTTGGCTGCCCACATGGCTGATCTCAGTCTCTAACCCCTCTAGAGGTCAAACTCATACTCCATGACCCACCACTCCAACCCTAAATCACATTGTTAGACTGTTTAGCTTGACTCAGGAGCCTTCGCACTCTGAAATACTCCAGTCAGGCATAGCATTCCAGAGGCTTAGAGATTACCTCCCAGAAGCTAATGGTAAAGGCCAGACCTCTCTGGGCAAGGCTGAATTCTTTATAATACAGTTTGTTTTTCAGAAAACCCCTCCTGAGCACTTCCTGTCTTCCAGGCGCTGTGCTAAGGACGTTCGTGTAATAACTCCTGTAGTCCTCAGAACAACGCCAGGAAGTAGGTATAGGCAAGGAGACAAAGTCAGAGAGACCATGTCTTGTCCAGTCATGTAGCTAGTGAGCACCAGTGCAGATTTCAAACCTGAGTCTCTGCTTCTTACCAATATCTTATGCTGCTCTTACCACATGATTAAATTCTGTTTAGGACTATTAGTTTAGGAATAATAAAAATACTGAGTTTTATTTGCAATTGCCTGTAGAGAGCATCTTAAAATTTGTTGCTAGCTTTCAGATAGGCTACCTAGAGAGAAAATCATAGAGGAGAAAAAGTATAAGCTTGTAACACCATAGATGAATGTCTCAGTCCCTCCCTTTTTTTTTTCTTCAATTTCACAAACTAAAAAAAGCAGCAGCAGCACTTCCTAATTGTCATATCTGTCCTCATGAGATCAGCTCTGTGTTACCTGTATAGGAAGAGTGCTCCTTATCCTGTGAACACTCCACTTTCTCTACCCTAACTAAAATTAATTCTTGATGCGTTTTTGAGTCTTCTTAAGTTTTTTCCTGGTAAGACTAGATTTTATATGTATGGAATTTAAAAAGTAAGAAGATGGCTATTTTAAGAGTATATGGTAGGAAATGAAAACCTTGTTTACTTTTTTTTCTTCTTGCTGTGTCAAAGCAAAACAGATTACCTTCCAGTTATTGATCCAGTTATTGATTCAATCCAGTTATTGATTCTTGCCTCTTCCCTAAATGAGAAATTCAGAGGTGGTCATTA
Organism: Trachypithecus francoisi; assembly: GCF_009764315.1. Classification (NCBI taxonomy): domain Eukaryota; kingdom Metazoa; phylum Chordata; class Mammalia; order Primates; family Cercopithecidae; genus Trachypithecus; species Trachypithecus francoisi. Next base: position 12,593,340 of record NW_022681454.1, on the reverse strand, counting down.
AAATCTCAAGTTTACTTTAAAGTACAGCTTCCAGTGGATTTATTGAACTTAACAATGGTAAAGCATAAATATCAAGTCCAGTGAAAAATAAGAATTGTTTGTCTGGAGAACACTGAGGCACAGATGGAGGCTGTTAGGCTGAGATAGCTCCAATGCCTTGGGTTCCTACAAAGGCAAACTGAAGCTCAGTCTAAATAGTAAAACAGAGTTTAAACTTAGCTCATCAGAAACCTCCAGTTAACTTCTAACTAGGGACTTTCCACCAGATCACATTCAGATAAGGCACACACCTAGCTGTAGCCAATCCAGTCATGTATTTCGTCTGCTTTTGTGTTCAGCCTATAAAAGCCCACTGCTTGTGTTGCCGAAGCAGAGCTCTCAGAACCTCTCCTCGTTCTGATGCCTGATTCATGAATCATTCTTTGCTCCAAAAAACTCTGTTAAATTTAATTTGTCTGAAATTTTCCTTTTAACAGCATAAATAACTATAATGTCTAATTTTTCTTTGTCTTATTTATGTGTGAGAAGCCGATAAGAAATAAAAATAAGAATTATAGCCTTTAAAAGTCAATTTCTGAAATTTTCACATCCTAATATTTCCCCTTTTGGACCTCCAATTGATCTTGCCTTTGCTGCTTGTACAGCATAATGTTGATTTTATGCTAATTCACAGACATACTCCTCTTTCTATTAACTTTCTTACAGATGAAGAGAAGAACAAACAGAATAAAACAAAAACTCAAACTACTGATTCTAGTGAAGGAAAAACAAAAAGTGTACGGCATGCGTATGTCCACAAACCATATCTTTACTCAAAGTACTATAGTGATTCTGATGATGAGCTTACTGTAGAACAACGACGACAGTCTATTGTAAGTCCACTTTGTTCTGTTATTTTAACCTACTACATCAGGTTAACAAACTTAAATAGTCTATCTGCAAGGTACTGGTGTGCATGTGAAGCAGAGACATACAGGATTTGCCTGTAGGAACCTTGTCATTTAACTAGGTAGAGTAGATGTAAACATGTGACAGAGATGTTTGTGTCATCATTACTAATACAAGTGAATATCCCTTATCCGAAATGGGTGGACCAGAGGTGTTGCAAATTTTGGAATTTTTCACAATTTGGAATATTTGCATATACATAGTGAGAAATCTTAGGGATGGAACCCAAGTCTAAACATAAAATTCATTTGTGTGTCTTATATACCTATGCACATAGCCTGCCGATTATTCTGTACAATGTTTTTCATAATTTGGTGCATGAAACAAAGTTTTGACTACAGTTTGATTGCCACCTTCACATGAAGTCAGGTGTGGAATTTTCCACTTGTGACAGCATGTCAGTGCTAAAGAGTTCAGATTTTCAGATGATGGTTGCTCAACCTATAGTAGTAAAACTGGAACAACCTAAATGCTTTACAGTATGGAAATGTTTAAACCAAGTGTAGATCCAGTCCTGCAAGGATATGATATGCAGCTATTAACATACTATTGAGATGGAAATGCTGTTCACCTATTTCTTGGATTCGAAAATATTTCTAATTATAAAATGTACCACTGAATTAATAACTGCTTTTTAAAGAAAATTACTAACTTATTGTTACATGTGTATGTTAGTTTTAAGATAGCTTACCATTTTAGAAACATTAAAGTATGAAAAGTTGTAAAATATGAAAAGTTCAGAATCAGGAAATATTGTTACATAGGAAAATGATTTGAAGAAACTGCCCCAAAATGCTAGTGGTGATTAGCTTTCACTTCAGGCTTATCTCTTGAAAAGGTTTCTTGGTTAGAAGTTATGCACCTGCTTAGGATTTTTGGCACTCCGGGCCAGAAAAGAGTAGTAAGAGTAGCACAATGATTGTGAATTCTTTCTGCTGTAAAAGACAATAGCTGCAAGTCCCAAGTCCCTTGGGTCCCAAGCATATAACCATCAAGTCATATATGTTGTAGAACTAGCCTATCACTTGAATTTTTATTTCAACTGTTTTCTATAAGAATAGTTGGAAAGTTATAAACAGCTACCTATATATACTTAATGTTCATAGATATTTTCACAGCTCTCTTTTTAATTGAAACAACCAGCTTATTTAATCACTTTTTCCCAAAATAATACCTTTCCCATTCTTTAAACTAATGGCATTCTGAAAGAGTAATGGCAAATTTTCATAACTGTTTATTTTATTCTGGTAACTTCCAGATTGAAACATACACATACATATGTATGTATACACATACAGATAAATGTGTGTATATATATGTAGTGTATGTGCATTTTTTCAGAGCCCATTAATTTGAACATCTGAAGGGTAAACTAAAACTTTTTAAAAATACAGTTTTTCAGTGTGTTTCTGCCTTTGCCTAATAATCTGTTAGGATATTTTGTGGTTTTAGGCCAAAGAAAAAGAAGAGAGGCTTTTAAGAAGGCAAATTAATAGAGAGAAACTTGAAGAAAAACGAAAACAGAAAGCAGAAAAGACAAAGTCTTCAAAAACCAAGAGTCAAGGTATACATGTTAACTTTTAATATTTTAAACTATCTTATATATTTCATTATTTTCCAGGTACTCTTATGTTACTTATGAGACATGGATATAAAATAAAAGGAACTATTCTCAAATGTGGAAGGTTTCCTTACGTTTTAATCTCATGTGTTTATTCATTTTTCTTTTTTATTATATTGCTAAATCTTAATTAAACATTTTATCAGATACCAGCTTATGCAACTCGTTTGTTAGCAGTTTATTTTTCTGTAATGATTTGATTATCACTGGAAAGTAGATTGTTAACAATGAGTTATCAACCCTTGCTGATGATTAATGAAATTAATCTATGCTTATGTTAACTAAAATGTCAAACATTTACCTGTAATATTGCATTGAACAAAATTGTATTCCCCCTGGTCACTAATCCTATGTAATATGTGAATTCACACATACACACACTTATGTGATCATTTGAAATAGGAAAGATAAGACTTCTTCATCCAAAATATTATGTCTGTTCTAGCACAGCTTAAGAATATTAAAGCCATTTTGGCTTTAACAATGATTAGAAAAATCTTAATGAAAAATTAATATTACACTGTTTCTAAAACTTTTCTGAAATACATTTTATTGATTGCTTCTTTTCTAGGCAGGAGTAGTGTGGACTTAGAGGAATCATCAACAAAGAGTTTGGAACCTAAAGCCCCCAGAATTAAAGAAGTCCTTAAAGAACGGAAAGTTTTAGAAAAAAAGGTAGCCTTAAGCAAAAAGAGAAAAAAAGATTCAAGGTACATATTTTATCTGGGCATGTTTCCCTTGTAACACTCCCGGGTGCTTTCAGAAGAGAGGCATTGAAGTGACACTAAAGAGTTGTACTTAGGATGTGTATGTTGCTGCATATTTATGAAGGACCTTAGGATTTCGTATTTAGTATCAAAATGTTAATATCTATAACATTTCTAAGTAGTGTATCTTAATCTTTTCGCGTGTCCCAGATCTTTTTGATAATTTGATGAGAGCTTTAGACCCTCTCCCCTGAAAAATGTACGTGCATAAGCTAACAATTATCCCTAGAGTTTCAGAGTTTATGGATCCTCTAGAAGTTATCTGGAAGTATTCCTCCTGTTGGCGTTCAGTAACCACTTGTTTACAATTATTATTTCCAGTCTTTCCACGCTTTTAGTTTTACCAGTATTCCATGATTCTCCCCCAACCCAGAATCTGAGCCAGATTCCTTGTTAACACTGCATTATCTTGGTTAACTTTTTAAGAATTAGAAAGCTAAAGAGACTCTTGAGGGTAGCTATGAAGTCATGTGAGCCATGGGCTGCAATTTGTTTATTCCATCAAGTTGCGTTTATGTAAATTTATCACAGACTTCAAGATAACTGATTTGATAATTTGCAGAACTTGGTAAGAGTAGTAAGCTCTCAAATTTCTTACTGTTATTACATCTTATCCTTATTGATCTGAATAAATAAGACTTCCCTCTTTACTCAAAAGATAGTAATTTTGAAGTGTAATTATAGCTGATAAAATATTCATCTTTAAGCAACAAATTAGGAATTTTTGTTTCGGCTGTACTTTCCCTTAGCACCAAAACCAGTTCATGCCATATTTGGGATTGTGCTCTCCTTTGTTGACGAATAATTGATAGGATTTAAATTGAAATGTAACAAGTCTCCATTTATCGATTAAGTGTATAAATTGTAGTAAACGGCCAGGCGCTGTGGCTCACGCCTTTAATCTCAGCACTTTGGGAGGCAGGGGCGGGTGGATCACATGAGGTCAGGAGTTTGAGACCAGCCTGACCAACATGGTGAAACCCTGTCTGTACTAAAAATACAAAATTAGCCAGGCATTGTGGCGCATGCCTGTAATCCCAGCTACTTGGAAGGCTGAGGCAGGAGAATTACTTGAACTCAGGAGTGGAGATTGCAGTGAGCCAAGATTGCGCGATTGCACTCCAGCCTGGGCAACAAGAGCAAGACTCCACCTCAAAAAATAATAATAAAATAAGATAAATAAAACTTATAGTAAAGGAAAGCTTTTTATTGTTTTCAACCTTCCTGAGAAATTTTCACATTTGATTCATGCTTTATATTTGACTCTTTCACCCTTAGGAATGTTGAAGAGAACTCCAAAAAGAAACAGCAATCTGAAGAAGATTCCAAAGAAACCTTTAAAACAAGTGAAGTATGTCTTAATAAAACCTCATTTCAAATGCTGTTTTGTTAGATATAGGCTGTTTATTCCTTTGGAATAAAACTTAGCATGTCATTTGACTTTTTTCAAGTTAAATAAAATGTCACTTACATTCAGCATTTTTGAAACCCCATTTTGTTATGTCCCAAATTGCCCATTTTGTTGAGTTGATTTATATATTTGTCTTTTATCTAGGTAATAGCTACTTTTCTTCTCTTTTCCCATTTCTTATAATTGCAATAACAAAAATGCCAGTAATGACAAAAAAAAGAAAAAGGGAGGCTAAAATTAAAATCTAAAATCCCCCCACTATAACAAATTATCCTTTTTATTCCCTTTCATTCCTTATCCACAGGTCCACATAATTTTTTAGAGTACAAGTAATCTGGCAAACTGTTTTTAACATTTTACTCATTTCATGTCACCTTCTAGGCTTCCTAATTATTTAATGATTGTGTAGTGTTACATTTAATGTAGATACCATAATTTATTTAAGTATGTCCTTATATTTTAGCGCTTAGGTTGTTTCCAAGATTTGATCATTTTAAACAGTAAAACCAACGTACAATGTTTTCTTCCCCCTTTCAGGATTATTTTCGTGGGACAAACTTTTGCTTGCACTGGTTTAAAATTCTTATTTACAAAGCCACATTATCTATAGTTCTGTAGCTAAAATATCTTACTATTTCCAGAGGGAAAAAGTAATAGTTTAGTGATTATTTGTTTATCATCAGCAAACATAAATTTATTTACTCAGAAATTAAAGGTGTATTTAGAAATATATAGTGATGGTTTAATGACATATTTTTAAAGATTTAACTTTGTGATAATTCTCTATAAAAAATTATCTCATAAGATTGTATTCACATTGTTTAGAATTAGTTTTTTGTTGTGAAGTTAGGTTGATGCAAACTCCTGTTAGTTCTTTGAGGAATTTAATTTTAAGCTATTTAATAAGGTCTTGTTATGACCTGGACTCTATTATTAGTAGAAATACATTAATCTTTGTGTTGACATTTAAGGAGATGCAGTGTTACACTGACCTAGAGGCACAAAGGTCTGTCTGAGAACTTTGGCCCATTATTTGCATAAGAATAATTATAGCTAGTAGTCAGTGGGTCTTTATTGAAGTAGATGTAGTCAACATCCCCTCATTAATATTAATCACCTACTTAGGGCCAACCCACAGGGCCAGGAGGAAGGTTTAGATGCTCTTGTCTCAGTATCTTTTTTGAATACATAAACATATGCATATGTTATATATGATATGGTTACTATGAGTTATTGTGTACATTGAAGCTTCATGTATAGAATGTTGTACAAGTAGCCTAAATTCATGAGGTTTCCATGCATAATTCAGGTTTCTAAATCAAAATATAGGAAATCTATCTTTCAGTGTATTTCAATTTTAAATTGCCTTCATGTATTATGTTTTTGACTGTAAAGGACATTGGACTGTCATTTATTTAGCTTGTATTTATTATTGAGTACTGGGCATTAGTGAGCTCTAGTGATTCAGAATTGAAGAATTCATAGACAAATCAGTGCCTGTGATATACTGGAAGGAGTACTAGACATGGAATGAAATAATCTAAGCTCATTTCTAACACACCTACTTGAGGCCTGAGTGTCAAGTTATAGAATCATGCTGAGCTTCAATTTCCTGATGGTTTAATGGCATATTTTTAAGTATTTAACTTTATTTTGTGATAAATCTCTATGAGAAGTAATCTCATAAAATTGTGTTCATATTGTTTAGAATTAGTTTTTTTATTGTGAAATGTGGTTGTTGTAAACTCCTGTTAGTTCTTTGAGGAATTTAGCTTTTTAAAATCAAGTTAATAATATCTATTTTTAAAAATCAGGTGAGTTTTTGACACCTACACAGGCTGCTTGCAAGAATTAAGTGAGATGTTACATATGTGACAGCACTCAACATATTAGTGCACCCAAATGTTACATTTGAATCTAAAGATTGATTTTGGTATTTCTCATATTTTAATCTTTGTTTTCTTTCAGCATTGTGAAAAGGAAAAAATGTCTTCTTCAAAAGAGCTGAAGCATGTTCATGCAAAAAGTGAACCAAGTAAACCTGTCCGGAGACTTTCAGAGTCTTTGCATGTAGTTGATGAAAACAAAAATGAATCCAAAGTAGAAAGAGAACATAAAAGACGGACATCTACCCCTGTTATCATGGAGGGGGCACAGGAAGAGACTGACACAAGAGATGCAAAAAGGCAAGTAGAACGTGCAGAAGTTTGCACCGAAGAGCCCCAGAAACAGAAAAGCACACTTAAAAATGAAAAACATCTAAAGAAAGATGATTCTGAAACACCACATTTGAAAAGCCTACTTAAGAAAGAGGTGAAATCCTCCAAGGAGAAGACTGAAAGAGAGAAAACTCCATCAGAAGACAAATTGCCTGTGAAACATAAATATAAAGGTGATTGTATGCATAAAACAGGTGATGAGACTGAGCTTCACTCTTCTGAGAAAGGTTTAAAGGTAGAGGAAAATATTCAAAAGCAAAGTCAACAAACAAAGCTTTCTTCAGATGATAAAGCCGAACGAAAAAGTAAACATAGGAATGAAAGGAAATTATCAGTATTAGGCAAAGATGGAAAGCCAGTTTCTGAATATATTATAAAAACAGATGAGAATGTTCGTAAAGAAAACAACAAAAAAGAGAGACGCTTGTCAGCTGAAAAAACTAAGGCAGAGCACAAATCAAGAAGGTCAAGTGATTCTAAAATTCAGAAAGATTCTCTGGGTTCCAAGCAACATGGTATCACATTACAGAGAAGAAGTGAAAGTTATTCGGAAGATAAATGTGATATGGACTCCACTAACATGGATAGTAATTTGAAACCAGAAGAGTTTGTGCACAAGGAGAAACGACGAACAAAGAGCTTGTTAGAAGAGAAACTTGTGTTGAAGTCTAAATCAAAAAGTCAAGGCAAACAGTTAAAAGTTGGAGAAACAGAATTACAAGAAGGTGTCACTAAACAGGCAGCCACTCCAAAACCAGACAAGGAGAAGAACACAGAAGAAAATGACTCAGAAAAACAGCGAAAGTCTAAAGTTGAAGACAAACCTTTTGAAGAAACTGGTGTTGAACCTGTATTAGAGGCTGCTTCTTCTTCGGCACATACTACACAGAAGGATTCTAGTCACAGAACCAAGTTACCCATAGCAAAGGAGAAATATAAGAGTGATAAAGACTCCACTTCCACTAGGCTTGAGAGAAAGTTGTCAGATGGCCACAAAAGCAGAAGCTTGAAACATAGTAGTAAAGACATAAAAAAGAAGGAAGAAAATAAGGCAGATGACAAGGATGGTAAAGAAATTGACAGTAATCATGAAAAGGCCAGAGGTAATAGTTCACTCATGGAAAAGAAATTAAGCAGAAGATTTTGTGAAAATCGGAGAGGAAGCTTGTCACAAGAAATGACTAAAGGAGAAGAAAAGCTAGCAGCAAACACTTTGAGCACTCCCAGCGGTTCTTCCCTTCAGAGACCAAAAAAGAGTGGTGATACGACATTGATCCCTGAACAAGAGCCAATGGAAATTGATTCTGAGCCAGGTGTTGAAAATGTGTTTGAAGTATCTAAAACCCAAGACAGCCGCAATAATAATTCTCAGCAAGACATTGACTCTGAAAATATGAAACAAAAAACTTCTGCCACAGTTCTAAAGGACGAATTGAGAACTTGCACAGCAGATTCAAAAACAACAGCTCCAGCTTATAAGCCAGGCCGTGGAACAGGAGTTAATAGTAATTCTGAAAAGCATGCCGACCATAGAAGCACCCTGACCAAGAAAATGCATATCCAAAGTGCTGTGTCCAAACTCAATCCTGGGGAGAAAGAACCCATTCATAGAGGAACTAATGAAGTGAATATAGATTCTGAAACTGTTCATAGAATGTTACTGAGTGCCCCATCAGAAAATGATAGGGTACAGAAGAATTTGAAAAACACAGCTGCTGAAGAACATGTTGCTCAAGGAGATGCTGCTCTTGAACATTCCACAAATTTAGACTCCTCTCCATCCTTAAGTTTAGTGACTGTTGTGCCTCTGAGGGACTCTTATGATCCAGATATAATTCCTGTGTTTGACAAAAGAACTGTTTTGGAAGGTGGCACAGCTAGCACCTCCCCTGTAGATCACTCTGCTCTCTCTAATCAAAGTCTGACTGTTAGGGAATCAGAAGTCCTTAAGACAAGTGACAGCAAAGAAGGTGGTGAAGGTTTCACAGTAGATACACCAGCAAAAGCAAGCGTCACTAGCAAAAGACACATTCCAGAAGGTCACCAGGCTACTTTATTGGATGGTAAACAAGGAAAGGTAATCATGCCTCTTGCAAGCAAGTTAACGGGCATGATTGTGGAAAATGAGAATGTTACCAAAGAAGGTGGTTTAGTGGACATAGCCAAGAAAGAAAGTGACTTAAATGCAGAGCCCAATTTAAAGCAGACAGTTAAAGCAACAGTAGAAAATGGCAAGAAGGATGGCATTGCTGTTGATCACGTTGTAGGCATGAGTACAGAAAAATATGCTGAACCTATCAAACTTAAGCATAAAAGAGGCCCAGGTAAAGTGAAAGACATATCAATTGATGTTGACAGAAGGAATGAAAACAGTGAGGTAGACACCAGTGCTGGAAGTGGCTCTGCACCCTCTGTTTTGCACCAAAGAAATGGACAAACTGAGGATGTGGCAACTGGGCCTGGGAGAGCAGAAAAGACTTCTGTTGCCACTAGTACTGAAGGGAAGGACAAAGATGTCACCTTAAGTCCAGTGAAGGCTGGGCCTGCCACAACTACTTCTTCAGAAACAAGAGAGAGTGAGGTGGCTTTACCCTGCACCAGCATTGAGGCAGATGAAGGCCTCATAATAGGAACACATTCCAGAAATAATCCTCTTCATGTTGGTGCAGAAGCCAGTGAATGCACTGTTTTTGCTGCAGCTGAAGAAGGCGGGGCTGTTGTCACAGAAGGATTTGCTGAAAGTGAAACCTTCCTCACAAGCACTAAGGAAGGGGAAAGTGGGGAATGTGCTGTGGCTGAATCTGAGGACAGAGCAGCAGACCTGCTGGCTGTACATGCAGTTAAAATTGAAGCCAATGTAAATAGCGTTGTGACAGAGGAAAAGGATGATGCTGTAACCAGTGCAGGCTCTGAAGAAAAATGTGATGGTTCTTCAAGTAGAGACTCAGAAATAGTTGAAGGAACTATTACTTTTATTAGTGAAGTTGAAAGTGATGGAGCAGTTACAAGTGCTGGGACAGAAATAAGAGCAGGATCTATAAGCAGTGAAGAGGTGGATGGCTCCCAGGGAAATATGAGAATGGGTCCCAAAAAAGAAACAGAGGGCACTGTGACATGTACAGGAGCAGAAGGCAGAAGTGGTAACTTTGTGATCTGCTCAGTAACCAGAGCAGGGCCCCGGGAGGAACGCATGGTTACAGGTGCAGGTGTTGCCCTGGGAGATAATGATGCACCACCAGGAACAAGTGCCAGTCAAGAAGGAGATGGTTCTGTGAATGATGGTACAGAAGGTGAGAGTGCAGTCACCAGCACAGGAATAACAGAAGATGGAGAGGGGCCAGCAAGTTGCACAGGTTCAGAAGATAGCAGTGAAGGTTTTGCTATAAGTTCTGAATCGGAAGAAAATGGAGAGAGTGCGATGGACAGCACAGTAGCCAAAGAAGGCACTAATGTACCGTTAGTTGCTGCTGGTCCTTGTGATGATGAAGGCATTGTGACTAGCACAGGCGCAAAAGAGGAAGACGAGGAAGGGGAGGGTGTTGTGACTAGTACTGGAAGAGGAAATGAAATTGGGCATGCTTCAACTTGTACAGGGTTAGGAGAAGAAAGTGAAGGGGTATTGATTTGTGAAAGTGCAGAAGGGGACAGTCAGATTGGTACTGTGGTAGAGCATGTGGAAGCTGAGGCTGGAGCTGCCATCATGAATGCAAATGAAAATAATGTTGACAGCATGAGTGGCACAGAGAAAGAAAGTAAAGACACAGATATCTGCTCCAGTGCAAAAGGGATTGTAGAAAGCAGTGTGACCAGTGCAGTCTCAGGAAAGGATGAAGTGACACCAGTTCCAGGAGGTTGTGAGGGTCCTATGACTAGTGCTGCATCTGATCAAAGTGACTGTCAGCTCGAAAAAGTTGAAGATACCACTATTTCCACTGGCCTGGTAGGGGGTAGTTACGATATTCTTGTATCTGGTGAAGTCCCAGAATGTGAAGTTGCCCACACATCACCAAGTGAAAAAGAAGATGAGGACATCATCACCTCTGTAGAAAATGAAGAGTGTGATGGCCTCATGGCAACTACAGCCAGTGATGATATTACCAACCAAAATAGCTTAGCTGGGGGTAAAGATCAAAGCAAAGCCTTGATGATTTCCACCAGTACCACAAATGATTACACCCCTCAGGTAAGCGCAATTACAGATGTGGAAGGAGGTCACTCAAATGCTCTGAGAACTGAAGAAAACATGGAAGGTACCAGAGTAAACACAGAAGAATTTGAGGCCCCCATGCCCAGTGCAGTCTCAGGAGATAACAGCCAACTCACTGTCAGTAGAAATGAAGAGAAAGATGAGTGTGCCATGATTTCCACAAGCATAGGGGAAGAATTTGAAGTGCCTATCTCCAGTGCAACAACCATCAAGTGTGCTGAAAGTCTCCAGCCAGTTGCAGCAGCAGTGGAAGAAAGGGCTACAGGTCCAGTCTTGATAAGCACCGCTGACTTTGAGGGGCCTATGCCCAGTGCTTCCCCAGAAGCTGAAAGTCCTCTTGCCTCAACCAGCAAGGAGGAGAAGGATGAATGTGCTCTCATTTCCACTAGCATAGCAGAAGAGTGTGAGGCTTCTGTTTCCGGTGTAGTTGTTGAAAGTGAAAATGAGCGAGCTGGTACAGTCATGGAAGAAAAAGACGGGAGTGCCATCATCTCCACGAGCTCGGTGGAAGACTGTGAGGGCCCAGTGTCCAGTGCTGTCCCTCAGGAGGAAGGCCACGCCTCAGTCACACCAGCAGAGGAGATGAGTGACACTGCCATGATTTCCACAAGCACCTCTGAAGGGTGTGAAGCAGTCATGATTGGTGCTGTCCTCCAGGATGAAGATCGGCTGACCATCACAAGAGTGGAAGACTTGAGCGATGCTGCCATCATCTCCACCAGCACAGCAGAATGTGTGCCAATTTCTGCCAGCATTGACAGACATGAAGAGAACCAGCTGACTGCAGACAACCCAGAAGGGAATGGTGACCTGTCAGCCACAGAAGTGAGCAAGCACAAGGTCCCCATGTCCAGCCTAATTGCTGAGAATAACTGTCGGTGTCCTGGGCCAGTCAGGGGAGGCAAAGAACTGGGTCCCGTGTTGACCGTGAGCAGTGAGGAGGGGCACAACGGGCCATCAGTCCACAAACCCTCTGCAGGGCAAGGCCATCCAAGTGCTGTTTGTGCAGAAAAGGAAGAGAAGTATGGCGAGGAGTGCCCCGAAGTAGGACCATTTGTAGGAAGAGGACAGCAAGAGAGCACTTTACACCGCATAAATGCAGAAGAGAAGAAGGTATTGTTGAACTCCCTTCAGAAAGAAGATAAGAGCCCAGAGACAGGGACAGCAGGGGGCAGTAGCACAGCAAGTTATTCAGCAGGAAGGGGCTTAGAGGGGAATGCTAACTCACCTGCCCACTTGAGAGGACCAGAACAGATGTCTGGGCAGACAGTTAAGGATCCCTCTGTCAGTGTTCGCTATTTGGCAGCAGTAAATACCGGTGCTATAAAAGCTGATGACATGCCACCTGTTCAAGGCACAGTGGCTGAGCATTCCTTTCTTCCTCCTGAGCAGCAGGGGCCTGAAGACAACTTGAAAACTGGTACCACCAAATGTATTACTGGCCAAGAATCAAAATTTGCTCCTTCCCACACAATGATCCTTCCAGCTACCTACAGTGTAGCTCTGTTAGCTCCTAAATGTGAGCAGGACTTGACTGTAAAGAGTGATTATAGTGGCAAATGGACTGATCAAGCATCTGCTGAGAAAACAGGAGATGGTAACAGCACAAGGAAATCATTCCCTGAGGAAGGAGACGTAATGGTTACTGTGTCTTCTGAAGAAAATGTGTGTGACATAGGTGAGAATCTGTACCTAATTGCAAATTTTAACATTTTACAAGGATGATTGTACAACAGAGTGCATTTAGGACAGTCTTCCAAAAGATGGTTTTGGTTCCAGAAAGATGAAATATCTATAAATTTTTTTCTCATATCATAATGTTGCAAAATAACTCATCAAACTTGAAGGTCAAACTTCTCTAAAAGGTACTTCTGTTTAAAAGTTTAAAACCTCTGGCCCATTTCTCATGTGTGGGGAGAGAAAAAGCAGGAGGCTGAGGCATGGGAAGTCCACATGTTATTTACATGACTGCTGCAACTTACTAAACCTCTTTGACCTACAGGTTTCTTGTCAATCAAAAGGAAGAGTACCCTACCACAACCCAATGAAAGCAATATATACATTTTTTACCACCCTCATTTTACAAATGAGGAAATACAGTCAGAAAATTTAAATAGTGTTCATGGTCCTCGGGTGACTTTTAGAAGATAAAAAGCTTCCGAGCCTCCATTTCTTGTATAAAATGGGGATAATTAGATGGGATCACAATACAAAGGCAAACATGATTCCAACCCTCATCTGATTATAGGTTTGCAGTATGTATTTGTTCAGTCTGCTGGTTCCTTTGAATCAAGGGAGCACATTATTCTTTTTAACAGCTTATTTTTCAGGTGAAATGAGTTTCTAGTTTAGAATATATTTGAAAGTGAAAGGAAACATTTTTCCCTGCTGATAGATTTTGGACAGTGCTGGTCTTTTAGAAATAGTTAATAACTTTCAAGGATACTATATCAGTCATGCCTTATACCATCCAACTTCAGATACTTTAAGTGGACAGTGACACTTGAAAGCGTGACAATTGCATAGAATGGTATTAAGCGCAGGATGCTGTAAGAACCAAAGGGTCCTTATGCGCTGGACTTGAAGGGGCAGAGGAATTCTTTTCCACTCTGGCTGTATAAATTGTAGCATCCTGGACTTTTAACTGAAACAGACCTTAGCCATCAGCTAACCCAGTCTCAGGAAACTGAGGCCAATAGATTTAGTCTTGTTCATTATAGAGACTTAGGAGAGTTTAAGAAATGCTCCAAGGGTTGAAACAAGTAACTTTACAAGTTTCTGTTGAATTTAGCCTAGAGTAAATTGAATGCTTCAGAAGTTTTTATGACTCAATCATTGCTACAATTACTCATCCCTCTTTTTTTCCTGAAGAAGTGAAAATAGAAGGGTTTCTACAGAAGCTTCTACACAATCTGCAGAAGGATATAGGAAAGAGGCAAGACCACAGTAGAATTGAATCTCTCCACCTGACAAAATTTTATTTTCTTTTTGTCTACCTCACAGTTTAACTTTGTGTTCAATATTTCTGTGTTCAATGTGAAGCAAGTAAAGTGAATCTGTTAATAAATCACCTTTACTGAGAATAGACCTTAGTGACTCAGAATATTTTTAAGGACAAACTTGATGGAGATCACTGCAGAAAATTACTTGGAAATGAAGATGTCTCCACAGATAATACTTTTGTCATTCTTTCTGGGCAGTTATCTTACTCTGCAAACAAGAATTTCACTCACCCAAAATGAGCAAGTAATCCCTGCCTTTCATCCAGATTCTTTTTATACAACATATTCCTTTTGGTCATTTTCTACTGACAGCAAAATAAATCAGAAAAGGAAGGTGGCACGGCATGTCAGATAACCACATTCCATTACTTTTGACCCCGGATGTATTTTGCAAGCAAATTCTTAAATTGTACTAAATGGCTTGAATTTTATTAGGCAATGAAGAGTCTCCATTGAATGTTTTGGGAGGATTGGAACTGAAAGCCAACTTGAAAATGGAGGTATGGCTTATAATTCAGCTGTGCTGAACTGTAAGTGATTAAATACTGTTTCGTCACATATACACATATTTATACTTACGTGATATGTAGCTCCTGTTCTCATTGTACTTATGACACTTAGTGTTGTTATTGTCATATTCTGTGGGGGAGAAAGCTAAGAACCTCAGTAATCTTAGTAAATAGTGCCATCATCAGTTCCATTTACTCAAGCCAGAAACATAAGAGTCACCATCAGTTTCTCCGTCATCCCACGTTTTATTTATCGCCATTTCTTACAGGTTCCATTTCCAAAATATAACATGAGTCCATCTATTTCTGTTTCTACAGTCACCACCTTAGGCTAAGCCACTACTTCAGTAGCCTCTCCATTAGGCTTATTTCGCTCCAGCCCTCCTCCAGTGTGATTCACACAGCCCTGCAGGTAGTCTTTAGAAACATAACCTAGGCCCTGTCATAGCTCTGCTTAAAATTTCTAGTGGCTTCCCATCATGCTTAGAATAAAATCTTTTTTTTTTTTTTTTTTTTTTTTTTTGAGGCGGAGTCTCGCTCTGTCGCCCAGGCTGGAGTGCAGTGGCCGGATCTCAGCTCACTGCAAGCTCCGCCTCCCGGGTTTACGCCATTCTCCTGCCTCAGCCTCCCGAGTAGCTGGGACTACAGGCGCCCGCCACCTCGCCCGGCTAGTTTTTGTATTTTTAGTAGAGACGGGGTTTCACTGTATTAGCCAGGAGGGTCTCGATCTCCTGACCTCATGATCCGCCCGTCTCGGCCTCCCAAAGTGCTGGGATTACAGGCTTGAGCCACCGCGCCTGGCCAATAAAATCTTTTTTTTTTTTTTAAGCATGGCTTTGGTGCTTACACAATTTAGTCTCCATATCCTCTTTCTAGCCTGATCTCAAGGCACCAACCAAGTATATGTGACAAGACGGCAGTGAACATGGGGGTTATGAACACCACAGAGGAAACACAACTTGCCCAACAGGAGCAATGGGAAGGTAGACAGGAGGGCTTGAAAGGAGGACACTGAAATAGAATTTTGAAAGTAGAATGGAAATTTCCCAGAAGAGAAAGAGCCTTCTAAGCAAAGAGAATGTTGTGTTCTAGAGAGAGACAGGAGGGCACGTGGTGTGTCTCAGGCACTGCAGTGGTTCACGGTGAGCTGTGGTGAGACTTAAGCCTGGAAGGCAGTGGGAGCCCATCAGGAAGAGTCTTGTGTGGTGTGCTGAGTTGGGGGTTTTACCTTTAAAGCAATAGAAGACCCATTGATGGATGAAATACGAAATTAAATTGATTTTTTACTTGCTTGGTTTTTAAAGTTTGATGTATTTATTTTTAAGTTTTGTGTACTCTTAAAAGTAGGCTTTTATATTGTTTCAGGATGCTAGGGTTTTTTGTTTAATTCACTTGAGGTTAGTCTTCTTGTAAAAACCCCGGTTAACTTATATTTACGGTGCTTTGGATTTTTTAGGCTTATGTGCCTTCAGAGGAAGAGAAAAATCGTGAAATTCTGGCACCACCAGAAAGTCTGTGTGGGGGAAAGCCAAGTGGAATAGGTGAGCTCCTTAGAGTGGTTGTTGACATTGTTTTTGTTTTTGCCTTGCATGTGGTTTTACCTTTCTAAAAATCAATAGTTGATGCATAATAACATACAGTCTATATTAATTTGCCTCTCACTTTTTAAAATAGATTAGGGAGAATTCTTTACTATCTTATTTTTAACATACACTTTTCCTCATGAAATGTCAATCAGCATTACGTAGGGTAATTGTTTAAATCTGATTACCTCCAAATAAT
Source organism: Trachypithecus francoisi (assembly GCF_009764315.1). Taxonomy (NCBI): domain Eukaryota; kingdom Metazoa; phylum Chordata; class Mammalia; order Primates; family Cercopithecidae; genus Trachypithecus; species Trachypithecus francoisi. The sequence goes on along the minus strand of NW_022681454.1, from coordinate 12,576,874 downwards.
AATGCAAAACGAAAGTTGTTTTGGAGCAAACGCTTGCTCTATCCCAGCAGTGTTTCTCCATACCCCTGCCTGTCTCCAGACACTATTGCAGCTCACTTCCAAAAGGCTAGTCTGAGCCTAAGTACCCACTTTACACCATTTGCTCTTGTCTCTTGCTCAGGCTTTTGCCCCAGTGGCTGCACAGAAACTACTCTCAGCTTATATAACCTCTTCTCAGTCTCTCTCTGCAACATTCTTCATTGTGGACTACAGATTTTAAGGGAGAGCCTCAGTATCAGAAAGGATAAAGGCAGGAGCTCTTAAACGTTTTGGTCTCAAGGACCAAAAATTACTGAAAAATTACCGACGACCCCAAAGAGATTTTGTTATATGGCTTATACCTATTGACATTTGCCAAATAAGAAATTAAAATTGAGAAGAGTAAATATTAAGTCACTATTAATTCAATATAATTAACTCACTATAAGTTAACTCTTTTTTCATGAAAAATAGCTAGATTTTCCAAAACAACACAATTAAGTGATAAAAGTGACCTTGTTTTGCATTTTTGCAAATCCCTTTAAGTCTGGCTTAATAAAAAACAGCTGTTTCTCATATCTGTTTTCACATTCAGTCCTGTTGCTATTTATTGTTTTGGTTAAAGTAAATGAAGAAAATCCAGCATTACAGATAGATGGTTGGGTTTTTGTTTTTGTTTTGTTTTGTTTTAGTTTAGTTTAGTTTTGTTTTGTTTGAGACGGAGTCTCACTCTGTTGCCAGGTTGGAGTACAGTGGCGCATTCTTGGCTCACTGCAACCTCCGACTCTCTGGTTCAAGCTGTTCTCCTGCCTCAGCCTCCTGAGTAGCTGGGATTACAGGCACACACCACCATGCCCAGCTAATTTTTGTACTTTTAGCAGAGACGGGGTTTCACCATATTGGCCAGGATGGGTCTCGATCTCCTGACCTTGTGATCCGCCCGCCTTGGCCTCCCAAAGTGCTGGGATTACAGGCGTGAGCCACTGCACCCGGCCGATGGTTGGGTTTTAGTAGCCTTTGCAAATAATTATGGGTACATCTTGGCCTGTGGAAAATTCCATTGAGCACTCATGAGTCTGTAAGACAAATAATGTTAGTTTGGCCCTTGTGGATTCCTTGATGGAAAGCCTCAGGAATTCCCCAGAGAGGCTGGACCATACTGGCTTAAGGAAATGGAAATGAGAAGAACTGTGATAGTGAGGAATTATTTCTAATTCGTATTGCAAACATGATTGTGTGTTTTCTTCTGATTCCCACAATATTTTTTTTAAGTACTAGAAACTATAGAGTATGTGACCAAATTTAAGCTGGTCCTCCATTTTTTTCCACAATGTTAAAATATCCATGCAAGTCAGGTGGAATAAACAGTCAGGGTGATTTTGGTTGTAAACTAATTACTGTGACCAGAGGAATGTAGCTTACTAGTTGACTTAAGTCAGGTGCTCTGTTCCTGGATCCACTTGGTATTCCAGACCACAGTCTGGGCTCTTGGGAAAGGTGCCAGGAGGGCAACTGTAATGTCTACTGTAGTTGGATTGGCTCTTTAAATTATTTCCCTGACAAACATCAAGTCTGCTACCTGTGAGTACTAGGGAAATCAACATGGAAATGACAGATGGAAATAAGTCATTCACTGAAATCAACCTGCAAATAAGGTATATAATAAAGATACTTACTTGACTGTGGGAGTCAGCTTCCCTGAGGTAAGACCTCAGGGAAGACTTGTGTTGGCTCAACCAGTCTCTTCCTTCACCCTTCTCCTTTTATTATAGAAAGTAAGATATACAGAAATGCATGAAAAGTTTCCCACTCCCTATGAGTAACCACCTTCAGTACAATAAAATTATATTTGTATTGTTCTAGAATTTTTTTTCACTCGACCATATATTGCAGGCACCCATCATTACTTTATCAGCATATACAGATCCACTTCTTTGTTTTAATAGCTAAATAATCGTCCCTAATACCAGTTTTAGATCTTTTAGTAGTCTCAGGGTTTCTACTGTTACAGGGCTGCAACAAACTTCCATAATGCATATCACTACATGTGTTTTACCAGGTATTTTCATAAGATTGGATTGAGGGAGGGAGGGTCAAAAAATATGCAGGTTGAGTATCCCTAATCCAAAAGGTTTGAGATCAGAAGTATTTAGAATTTCAGATTTCTTAGGGTTTAGGAATATGCATTACACCTCATTGAGCATCCCATATCTAAAAATTCAAAGTCTGAAAGTTCCATTGAGCCTTTCCTTTGAGAGTCATGTTGGCACTCAAAGAATTTCAGATTCTTGGAGCATTTCAGAGTTCTCATTTTTGAATTTGGGATGCTCAACCCGTATACATTTTGAATTTTTATAAGTACTTGTTACTCATTTAGGGCTAAATATTGAGTAATCAGTAGGTATGCATTAGGTGTACAAGGCAAAGAGAAGGGCAGTAGATGTGGAGTGATTCAGATTAAGTGAATAGTGCATATAAATCTCACCCATGACTTATCTGGGGAGGTTTGGGGAGTGGGAGCAGTTGAGGACTTTCTTACACAAAACCATCTGAAAGGGTCTCGAAGCCTTGTAAGAAGTGTCAGCCAGTCCTGGAAGACCACACCAAGACTTGGTAAGTCATTTATGCTGGCATGTTAAAACCCTCAAGATGACTAACCTATTCAAAACTTGGACAGATACATTAGTTAAAATGTGCATGGGTGTTTATACTACAAATAATTAACGTCTCATTTGTTAATTGTCAAGAAGCTAACATTTTTGGATTCTGAAGTCCATTGTTCCCACAGCTATATTTCAGATAGCTTTACTGTGTTTAGGTACAGTTCAGTAAGAGATCTACTTACGTAAAAGGAAGTTGTTTAAAAGAAAAATGTGTGTTCTGTCATTGTTGAGTAGAAACAGTAGACTTTGTACTTCATGTTTCCAAAGAATATAAACAGACCATTGCTGTTTGAGGGGATAGGATCTAACTTTTCATTTGACGCTATTATTTTAAATGAACCAGTGTTATACTGCAGCTTAACAGCTACATTAAGGTCTTTTACTTTTTTTCTAAGCTTCAGATCACCAACATAGTTAAATCACCACAGTGATTTAATATACCACTGCCATTATTATAAAAATGCAGTCAACATTAATTTCTGTTGTCTTTTTCTGGTAGTAGTTTCTGGTAGTACAACATGGATTGATTGTGGGAAATAAGTAGTCAGAATGTTATAATTTATGAAGGCAACTAAGCCACTTGGTGACATAGGATAGGTTCCCTATCCTGAAAATCTTCAAATTTATTTCTCTACATTTCAGAAACAATACTCAATTTCTTTACATCTCATTTTTGTTTTTGAACAGCTGAACTCCAGAAGGAGCCTTTGTTGGTGAATGAATCACTAAATGTAAGTCACTGTAATGATTTTGATTTTTGTGGTTATTGGATTTTTTTTTTTATTTTTTGGAGAGCTATTGAGGAGGAGCCATCTGGAGGGGTTACGTGTATATTTCTGTAGGAGCCAGGAGGCATTTGGTAATGTACTCTTCATTTGAGTTCAGCATCCTGACAGCATCTTTCACTAGCTCTTTTCCATGTTCACCTATACCCACTGACGAAGAACTCTGAACTTTCTATTGTTTATTATTATAACAGGATTGAAAATTGGATTTTGATGTCTTAAATCATCCTGGTGCTATAGACAAAATAGATTTTAGTTTGAGAATTAAATTTCACTTTATGTTTTTAGACAACTTTTCTCAACATACTAACCTGTAACTGCTATGTGTCTGTATTTTTTTTCCCAGATGTGGCTCTCATAATCCCTTTCATTCTTGAAAGAGTCTTCTTTTGGGCTTTCTGTCTTAATGTATTTATAAGGAACCTCGTGTTGTACCAGGAGTGAACATTTTGTAAAATGTTTCCAAATGTGCAGACAACTGCATTCTTTCCAATGCCCCTAGAGGAATTGGGGTACTATCAGTGAACCGTGGAATCAGAGTACTTCCTCATCAACCACCCTATTTTGTAGCTAGAAACTCATACACCATATACTGAATAAGAAGAAAGAGAAAAGCACCACTTGGTGTGGTTCAAGTTTGCCATCCAAGAGTTAAAAATATTTTGACTGGGCACAGTGGCATGGCCTATAGTCCCAGCTACTGAGGAAGTTGAGGTGGGAGGATCACTTGAGCCCAGGAGTTTGGGTCCAACCTGGGCAACATAGCAAGACCCTGTCTCTAAAAATAATTTTTTTTTAATAAAATAAATTTTAAAAGTTAAAAAGACTTTAAATGGGGTTGAAGCTTACCAAGCCAGGTGGCATGTTCTCCATCCTACCTCAGTCCCCAGAGTCCACCAACAGCTGTCTTTTCCCCAGTCGAGCATAAATGTCCTTTCCAAATATGTACAAAAGCCTGTGGCCAGGACTTAGGATATTATAGGATATTTCTCTTATTTATTCTTACTCTTTTGCCATTGGCTGCTTTAAGGACAGAAAGAATAAGCACAATAATTTGTTAAACTGAAACCTTTTCAAAAAGAAGATGCTGCGTGCTTCTGAGCTTCTGGGTGAAATTAAAAAGAATATGTACCCCAATTCCTTTTGGCATTTGTACAGATAGCCAGGTTATGTAAATTACCTTCTCTCCTCTCTCTGTCTTTTAGCCTTTACATTTTTTGTAAGACTATCCATAAATATCTTTTATATTATATATTTAGGTTGAAAATTCAGACTTCAGAACAAATGAAGAAATTCATAGCAAATCTTATAACAAAGGAGGTAAGTTAATGAATTTCATAGCCATAGTTTTAATATTAATTATAGTTGCCATTTATTGAGTGTGGTCTGTATACCAGGCCTTGTGTTAATTATTTTACATATTTTTCTCTCATTGAATTCATAGTAATTCAGTAAAGTGATAGTTAACAGCATCACTCCTATAGTTGAGGAAAACGAGTCTTAGGCCAGGTGACTTATATTCCAAGCCATACAGCCTAAAAGTGATGTCTCACTTTAAATAGCTACTAGAACTTTGCCATTAATCTCACAGTTGACTCAATCCAACATGAATACAAAACACATAGTCTCCTGTGGATTGCAAGTACCCAACTGTGAAATGTGTTAACTTCTGACAGACAGTTTAGGATGGTGGCATATCAAGGATGTCACATTTTTGAGGGTCTTCTCCCAGGGGTGAGGGGGTGAGAAATAGCATGTTTTGTATGAATTTACATTCAAACCCAAAAAAAGACTAAAGCTTACAAAATTAGTCTAATCCAAATCAAAACAACCTGTGCAGGCTGCCAACTCTGGACAGATAATTTCCTTCTCAAACAGAACATAGAATTTTCTTGATGCTTACTAATTTTGTTAATTTTCTATTGTAAGAGTGGGAAAAGAGGCTTATTTACTTATACAGTTATTTTTATAACATATACCATATTTCAAACAAAAGTAAAGCGGTAATAAACACCCATGTGCCCCCAACCTCGTTTTGCCCTATCTTACAATTCAGTATATTTGCTTCACATACCTTTTAAAAAATTTTAGTTATGGTGGAATCCCCATTTACCCCTTCCCAATCCCAATCTCTTTCCCTTTAATCTCACTCCAAAAGGAACCACTATTATGCATTAGTTATATATAGGTCCATAAACAATATGTAACATATGTTGCCTTCTTCAGATAAATATGTGGTCTCGCCGGGCGCGGTGGCTCAAGCCTGTAATCCCAGCACTTTGGGAGGCTGAGACGGGCGGATCACGAGGTCAGGAGATCGAGACCATCCTGGCGAACACGGTGAAACCCCGTCTCTACTAAAAATACAAAAACTAGCCGGGCGAGGCGGCGGGCGCCTGTAGTCCCAGCTACTCGGGAGGCTGAGGCAGGAGAATGGCGTAAACCGGGAGGCGGAGCTTGCAGTGAGCTGAGATCTGGCCACTGCACTCCAGTCCGGGCGACAGAGCGAGACTCCGCCTCAAAAAAAAAAAAAAAAAAAAAAAAATGTGGTCTCACATTACATAAACCCTCCCCACCTTATTTGCTCATTTAGCAGTTTTCTGAGATTTTGTTCTGTTGATTTGTATTAACTCTAATTATTTTCATTGCTCTTGAATATACCACAGTTAGTATTTTTTGCCTCATTTGTACATTATTTTGCACATGTAGGTGTTTTGAAGCTTTTCCCAATTACAAAGAGTGCTACTGTGTATGTTCTCCTACCTTTCCCAGTGTATATGTAGTGTACTTGTATTTCTGGGTATGGAATTGCTCAGTTATAGGCACCTCTTCAACTTTACTGCATGTACTAAATTGACCCCAAGTAGTGTACCAGTTGTCACTCCATACCATCTCCGTATTTGGTATTGTTTGACTGGAGAATGTTTGTTAGCCTGATGATTATGGTGCAGTGATTCATTGTTTTCATTGATGCTTCTTAATACTGTGTTGCTACACAAACTGGGGGGAAGGGCCTTGAAGTCTTCTGTGTAAAGTCCAGCGTCGTTACCCCAGACATGTTACTGACCTCCTTGAACCCCGTTCCCTCACATCTACAAGTGGAGGAAGAAAGAGAACTTAACTGACGGAGTTGTGTGGAGGATCCCATCAAAAATCATTTGTGAACTATCTACCACAATGCCTTGTATATAGCTGATACTCAGTAAAGTTACTCACTCAGTTTTCTCCCAGCCCCCTAACACATACCTACAATAAGTATTGGAATATAAAAATATTTAAGATTTTTTTTCTTTTTTGTATTTATTACTCAGAGATATCCAGTGATAGAAAAGACAATGCAGAAGCCATAAGCAGTCACAGTGTTGAAGCAGATCCTAAAGAGGTGCGTTTTAATAAACTCAAGTGTTTGATATTTTATACATAATATTTTCACTGTGCACAAAGAAGGGCTTTAGAAAGGCTTTACTTCTTTGTATAAATTAAATATTAATGGTATACTAAGAGTTCCACATGTCACTTTTACCTGTATATGCCCTTTCAATGTTTAAGCAAATAGCAGTTCTCAGGGCTGTCTGGAAGTGCCCATGTTGTACAGTCAGAATGGTTTTTCATGCACCTTCATCAACCATAAGAAGTTCATGTTTAATCAGCCACTAAGCAGAAAAATACTACTAATTATGACATGCCATCAGTTGTAAGATATACATAGCTTGACTTCAGAGATGGTGAAATGATAAATAATTTTTTAAACATGTGTTTTAGAGTTATTGAAATACAGTATGTAGCTAGAAATAGCATGTTTTGTATGAATTTACATTCAAACCCAAAAAAAGACTAAAGCTTACAAAATTAGTCTAATCCAAATCTAAATATCAAGTGTTCTAGATTTTTTTTTTTTTTTTTTTTTTTGAGATGGAGTCTTGCTCTGTCGCCCAGGCTGTAGTGCAGTGGCATGAACGCTGCTCACTGCAAGCTCCGTCTCCTGGTTCACACCATTCTCCTGCCTCAGCCTCCAAGTAGCTGGGACTACAGGCACCCACCACCATGCCCGGCTAATTTTTTTCTCTCTTTTTAGTAGAGATGGGTTTTCACCATGTTAGCCAGGATGGTCTTCATCTCCTGACCTCGTGATCCACCTGCCTCAGCCTCCCAAAGTGCTGGGATTACAGGCGTGAACCACCACGCCTGGCCAAGTGTTCTAGATTTTTTTAAAATGTGTATGTCAACTTATTCCAAAGGTTAGAAACTAATACAGTGTGCCCCCATTTCAGTTTATTTGAATCAAGATTCTATGGCCTTTGATCTAGTCATTCTTAATTCCAGGTTGAAGAGGAAGAAAGGCATATGCCTAAAAGAAAAAGAAAGCATTATCTCTCTTCAGAAGATGAACTGGGTATTTATATATGTTTCTGTTTTAGACATCTTTGAAAATCGTATTATTTTTATATCCAAAAGAGTGAGCCAAAAACATAGAGAATTTTTGAGGATAGTAACTGTCTACTTCACAAGTCTTGAGACTAATTTGTTTCTAGACTGGCTTGATACCTCCAGGGTCCTTTCTGGACCTCAGTCTAGAAACTAGATTGTTTCCTGCAGAAGACCCAACCCCTGGATCTCAGACAAAGATAGACTCTCTCTGGAACCACACCCCGGGGCCCAGCCAGGTGCCAGTGCAGTCTGTATTTTGTATCATAAGCAGATGCCCTACAGAGCTAGTGAAGCACTTTAGTTCCAAAGTGCCTCTAACACCCCTTCTGTGCTTCATACTGTTGATTTTCTCATGGTCTGTAATGGTGCCCTCTAGTAGAACAGCAATAATAGAAGTGTTGTACATTCATTTTGTCTAATACAGAAGCTACTAGCCACATGTCACTGTTGAGCACTTGAGAGTGGTCAGTGGAAACAAAAGACTGAATTTTTAATTGTTTTTTAATTATTTTATATTTCAGTAGCCACATGTGGTTAGTGACTATCATGTTGAACAGTGCACTGACCTTTAATACTTGACATAAAGGAGAAGTTCAATACTTATTGAATGACTACATGAGAAAGAATGAAGAGGAAAGAATGAAATATTTATATTTTATATTATTTGGTAGCAATTTAATGAGTTCCTGATGTATTCAGGTACTATCTATGGTACATTATATACATTCCCATTTAATCTTTACAATAAACCTATAAGTTAGGTGGTGGTATCATCTTATAAATAAAGAGATTAAGATTCTGAAAAATTACGACTTTATCTTCACCACATAAATCTGATTTGAAAGCCCATGGTCTCAATTACTATACTATACCTCTTAGGTAGTAACTCATTTAGAAAGTTAAAGTATCTCTGGAAACTATACACTAAGCCCTTCCCACAGAACCCACTACTTCATTGGTGTCATGTGAACATATGGGGATTTTTGTATTTTGTTTTATTTTTACTTTGCCAGAGCAAAAGGCAAGTGTTCAGTGCTCATATCACATATTATAAATATAGAGTAACTTTTGGCTTCTCTGTATCACAGGCCTAAGAAAGAAGGCTCAAACAGTCTTAAAATAGAACTATGTATTTCATTTTTCATTTAGCTTTTGTTCATTTGTGATTCTGTCTAAACTGATTTACAGATGATAATCCAGATGTCCTGGATTCCAGAATAGAAACAGCACAAAGGCAGTGTTCTGAAACTGAGCCACGTGACACAAAGGTATTTTTTCCACATATTAAAGTTTTGGGTGGGGGTAGGGAGGCCTAATTACAGCATTGTGAATACTTATTATAATATTTTTTTCATTTTAGTATCCCCCTTTATATGTCTCTAATAATAATCACTTTATTATAAAAGGTGTATATTTTTAGTCTCCTCCCCAAAATCAAATGTTGCACTTTATAATTCTTAAACTGCAAGATTGTCTTAATTATTACAATTTAAATATAACATTGCTTAGGTTTTTGTTCAGTAGTACTGATTTCTTAAGGTGTCTAAATGTTTTCTTCCAAAGTAGAATGTGCTTTATCACAGATATACTTGCATCAAAATATTGAAATACAGTCACATATATTAAATATTAGTACTTTACTCTCTAGCTTACCTCCTGTATTAGTCTGTTCTCATGCTGCTAATACAGACATACCTAAGTGGGTAATTTATAAAGGAGAGAGGTTTAATTGACTCACAGTTCCACATGGCTGGGGAGGCCTCACAATCATGGTGGAAGGCAAAGGAGGAGCAAAGTCACGTCTTAACATAACGACAGGCAAGAGGGCATGTGCAGGGGAACTCCTCTTTATAAAAGCATCAGATCTCGTGAGAGTTATTCACTGTCAGGAGAACAGCACAGGACAAACCTGCCCCCCTGATTCAATTACCTCCCACCACATCCTTCCCACTACAAGTGGGGATGATGGGACCTGTAATTCAAAATGAGATTTGAGTGGGGTCGCAGCCAAACCATATCACCTCCTACCTTTAAAATCTGGGTACTCTTAAGGATTGGACTCACCCATTGCCTTTTTTCCTGTGGTCTTATTTTCATCTTATGACTCACAGAACCTCCTCACAAATTTTTATTTGTGCTCTGCTGTCTCTTTTGTTGTAGGCCCAGATTTTTTCATTCCCTACTAGATACCTCTTGGGTGTTCTTCCATTTCTGAGACTCAGTACTCTAAAATTTCTCATTGTCTGTCTAAACTAGTTCCATCTTTTCCTCTCTCTTTCCCGAATTTAGAGAACTGACTTCCAGTTCTCTAAAACCAGACTTTGGTCTCTTTTTTCCCCCAGTAACCAAAGAACTAAATAAAAAGTAGGAAAAGATTTAATAACCTAAGAGGGAAAGTGGCATATTGTCATGAATTTTAGTTGGTTGTGACCAAAGGAAGAAACAGGCTCTTAAGCTATGCCTGTCCAAAATCAAAAATCCTGAGACGATACTTCTAAATTTGAAAAAAAGTAGATTGAAGGGGTATTGTTTTATTTTCTCTTAAATTTCATGATTTTTAATGTTAAATTTAAATAAAATCTAATGTAACTATTTTCATTAAGCAGTTTTATAGACACGGTATTTTCAGTTACTACAAAAGAATCCTTTCTTACATGGAAAGTTGTCTGCAATAGCATTTATTTGATGTCATCTTAATATTAGTAATTTTTGGACAATAAATTGGGAGTGATTTCATCATTTCTGTTAAAGTTTTCTGTGTAGTAAATATGTACCATTTTATAAAAGCAATAAAGTCATTATTCTGAAATGTGTATAGTAAGACCAAAAGAAGACCAAAATTGAGTAAGTGAAAAAATTCCAGGCACTGGAAAAATAAAAGCAGGAAAGTGAGTTGCATGCATGTCATCAGGATCTGATGAAGTGCTTACAGGACCAAGTGTTGGCTCTGAAAGAGCCAGTTCAGAAACAGAAATGCAGTTCATCCAATGGTTTGAAGATTTTTGCAGAACATCTTCAGCCCCCGCTATATGAAACAGATATAAGTGTAGATGTTCTGGCTGAAATGAGGGAGAAGACCTCAAAAACTTCTACCTGCTCCTAAACCCGCTCCAACACTCACTCTCTCTCTCTCTCTCTCCCTCCCTCCCTCCCTCCCTCCCTCCCTCCCTCTCTCCCTCTCTCCCTCTCACCTCACACACGTGCTGCCTCGCTCCCTCTCACACACACATTCTCTGTCTCTCACACACACGCGCGCGCGCGCGCACACACACACACACACACACACACACACACACACACAGCACTTGAAGAGGTCCTGCACTGAAAATGGCAGTGCAGCATGAGGGTCTCAGTGAAGCCTCAATGTTGATGTGTTCATAAGGTCAGAGCAAATAGGTTTCTCCTCAGCTTTCCCAAATGAGTGGACCTTCCATCCTCTAAATTAGCACTCTCCGAAGGTACCACAAGCCCTCAGGAAGTGAGAAGAAATGGTAGAACCACGATTTATATATGCCTTTTATCTAAAAATCTTAAAAATTAATCTCTACTAACATTTACTGTATAGATTGGCCCTGATGCCATCACTGAAAGTGAGCTCTCCTCTGACATCACCTGTTAGTCTTGTATTGTAATCGCACGTCTTGGACCTAGTTATGTAGTACGGTCAGAGTACCTTAAGGGAAGCTGGGAGTCCCACAACACAGAGGACTTGACATTGAGACCTTCACTTATTTGTTCACTTTCAGCATTTTATGACAATAGCTTACAAATGCTCAACTAAATGAATTTGCAGAGTTTGTTTACCTTGTTTACCTTGTTTTAATTGAACTGACCCTCCCAAAACTTACACTGGTTTGAGATTTCTGCAAAAATAACCACAACAAAAAACCCCACAAGGTAAAGATAGTATTTGTAATGCAGATACAAACAAATAACAAGCGAAATGGCTGAACTGACACTTCTTTTACTAGGAAGTAACAGAAGCTCTGTGCCATCTTCATTGTTAGGTAAAAAAGAATGAAGATCTAATCATATCTGACATGAAGTGGGTCAGAAATTACAGTGTTTCAGAAGACTGTGTGAAATGTGGATTTGCTTTTATATCCATCCCCTTCCAGTCCCTGAAAGGCTATATCAAAACCCAATGACATTGAAGTCTTCCAAGTAGGGAAGTCGGGGGTGAGGGCATTTCATTATAGATCCCTTTAAATTTTGAGCCACGAGAATATGTTTCCATTCAAAAATAAGTAAAACTAAAATTAATGGAAATGAGGATTTACAGTTGTTTATAATGGGGCATTAAAGTAAAATTAATGCTTAGTTTCCTATTTCATCTTGATCTTATTCTACTTTATATATTTTTGTTTATATACTGTGTAAGTATTATAGTATAAATGATTTGGCATTTCATGCTGAGAACTTTCTTGCCACTATGGGGGGATAATTTAATTGCTGAAAGATCACTGCTCCAAGTCAGCCCATCTGGATACCCCTAAATTCCCTTTGGCACCTCCCAAATTATTGCTTCCCCACATCCCCCCACTCCATCACCCCACAAAGATAAATATCTGTTGCCAATATCTGTCCATTTTTCCTTTGGAGTTTGTCTTAAAAAGACAAAATCCAAGCGGAGGGAGGAGAAGAGCAATTTCTATTTTGCAGGAAAGAAAATGGCCTTGATATTTTATACTTGAACCTTATCTCATGCTTTTCTGTTCTCAGAATGTTTATTTTTTTTATAGTCTCACTAGCAGCAATAATAGTTACATTTCAAAAACATTTTCCAAAAAACTATCCTAAAAAAGAGATAGGGAGTTTTTTTGAAATAGAAAGGCATACTTGGGTGGGGAGGATGAATGGATGAAGGCTTCAGTTTGAAGAAGCTTCTGGTCTTTTTCAACTTCTCTATAGGAAGAGAACTCCGGAGATTTGGAAGAATTATCTAAAACCAGTTCTGAGACAAATAGCACTGCCTCAAGGGTCATGGAAGAAAAAGGTGAGTAAAACATCTGCTTAGGTAAATTGACTGAGCCTTCAAAGCAGCCATCGTATCTCTCAACAACCGAAACATCTATTCTGCTCATTTACTTTCCCTGTATAATAAAGAGCCTCATGCTTAAGATTAGGAATCATTTTTAATTTGGATCCTGCTATACCCAAAATGTGCTGTTTCCTAGTCACCCTAACTCAGGCTTACTAATTTTGATGGTAGAAACATGAAAATGGAGTGTGTGTTCATGTGTGGCTGCAGCTATGTAGGTCACCTGGGTAAAGATGGGGAAGGCTGACTGTGGTCACTAGCAGTGGACAAAGCTCTTCCTTTTCTACAGATGAATATAGCAGCAGTGAAACTACTGGTGAAAAGCCAGAGCAGAACGATGATGACACCATAAAATCTCAGGAGGTGAGATGTGCTTTTCATATTTATTTGTTCACAAGTATTTAAGCACTAACACCAAATTAAATTCATTAAAAACTGTTACCTTGAGTTTTTCTTAAGTACTTTGAAGGAGCTTGGGGTGTTTTTAGTGCAATGGGGCACCGTTTCGTACAGTGCATTTTATCAGTGTCATTTTGATTAATTTTGTTGTCTTCATCTTTGTTTCTTCAAAACATTTATATGAGACCCACTTATGTCATAGCCAGATAGGATCAGCTCAGTGCTCTACATCAGTGTCAATGTCAGGTTCCTGGCCTGACATTGGAGGCTGTCTGAGCCATGGAGTCCAGCTAGGATGAAATGGGAACAGCAGCAGGGTGTGCAGAAGGCATGCAGGGAATACTGGAGGGGACCTAGTTCATGAGGCAAGGTCATGGATTCCTGGAGGCTGCAGGCACAGACAGCATCCCAGCCCTGCCCACTCTAACCCATAGATTTTCAGGGAGCCCGTGGAGCAGAGAATTGCAGTGGCTTGAGACTGAGCACCATAAATCAAGAGACACAGCCTGTGCACTAGCCAGATCTAGATAACCATCGCCAGGTTTGCCCATTTTAAATCTTTCGTTGTTGTTCTCACTTCTGTATGTATGATATATTCAGTGGACCCCTTTATTTTTTATAAGGGTTACCATTTGGTCATAACTAACTTGGGCTAAATCCCAATTTAAATGGACATACATATTTATTACAGAAGTAAAAGGTAACACTTTGATTACTTCATTGTCTCAAAATCCTCACGGCTCCTTTAATTTATGACAGTTAGTGATATTTATCAGGTTGAAGAAACTACAGTGAGATAAGTAAATAAAACACTAAGTCCTACATCACATATTTTTAAAGTGACAAAGCTAGGATTTGAGCTCTCTTAGACAGGAACTCTAAGTCTGATTTTTGAGAAAACTTTGTATAATAAAGGATTAAATTTTTTTTAATTGCTGTTGTTTTTTATTTCCCCCTTAGGAAGATCAGCCAATAATTATTAAAAGGAAAAGAGGAAGACCTCGCAAATACCCTGTAGAAACAACGTTAAAAATGAGTAGGTACTTGGTGTGTTTTCAGTTCACACACAAGAAATTTTCGAACCGATTTTCTAAGAGAATTTTTTTTTTTTTAGAAGACGACTCCAAAACAGATACTGGAATTGCCACTGTAAGTAATTGCAAAACACGACAATTTCAAATACTTGCTCTTAACCTGAAAAGGGTATAATGCACTATCTAGTATTTTGAACTTTATTTTTTTAAGTACTTGAAAAGCTTTGAAAGAGTTTCTTAAATAAAATACTGAGTAACCATTCAAATATTTTGATTACTAGTATCTTTGTGTAAACAGAGTTATATTAGTTGTTCTTCATTCTTATTCCATTCTAACTCATGAGTTTGATTATTTAAAACTTATCTAGGGATTTATCTTCCTGTGGCTACCCATGGTTAAAATATACAAATTAGCTATTTTATATGATTTTGAGATAGTGGCTTCTTTATAGAGACTTGTGAGTTGTCTTGCCATCTTACTACTTTCTGTGGAATTCTTTTTGACCTAAAATATACACAGAGTTCAGTGCAGGAAAATCCTCAGTGATATTTTATGTTTGAACGTTCTTTATCTTTGACCCTGATGTATATACCCACCAAAATCATTGTATCAGGATTCCATCGCATGCATTTCAATGGATTATTATAAGAAGAGCATTATAAGGAGAACAGATGTGTATTCACTGACCTAACAAAAGAACATGGGATTCAAGCCTCAGCTTTGCCACTTACCCCGAGACCTGTGACTTAGGGTCAGTCATGGGACCCTCTGGTGACTCAGTTTCCTTGAATGTAAAGTGGTATGATGCCTGCAGTACTTATTTCATAGAATTATTATAAGACAAAACGAGAGAAGCACATGTGAATGCATTTACCAACATGTAAAATGGTTTGTCTTGGGGAACATTAACCACAGTGGCCATGCTGCATTGCCTCACTTCTCATCCTCTAGCATCGCAAAAGGGAAGTTACTTATTGGAAAGTCTGTATTTAGAAGCTCAGGCATCCATGTTTGGTAGGTATACTTAATTATAGAAAATAGGTCTCAAATATGCCTATGTAAATAAAGATCCTATACCACTTTTATATCATTGATTGCATTTCTATGTGATGATTATAAACTGCTGATTTTAATTTTTTTGTTGTTGTTTATTTAAACATAGGTAGAACAATCTCCACCTAGCAGCAAACTGAAAGTAATGCCAACAGGTATGTACCTATAGCATTCCTCTGTGTGTGATCTGAGGGAGGGGCAGGAGAGGCTGGCTCTTGGAGAACGTTTGGGACTTCCATTCTGCTTCTCATTGAAGTGGGTGGCCCTCTTGGTAAAAATAGTTGTCCTTGTATCTGGAAGAGACTATCTATTGACTTACAGAGTCCAGGACTCAAGAATTGAAATTGTTTTGACTCTTTTTCTCCTCATTCCAAGGAGAAAAATATATTCCAAAATGTTGATAATGATTAGCTCTGGAGGGTGGAATAATGGGAGCATTCCATATTATTTGTCACTATTGCATGCATTTTCCAGATATTTTTGGCAATATGTGTGTATCCATTTTGTGGTCTAAAATTTTTTACATAAAAGCAAGAGGAGCCATTAGTGAGCTTTGAAGTGCTGATATCAACAACAAAGGTTAATGTGACAGCTATTTTGTATCAAATAAATAGCATGGTCAGGGCCGGGCGCGGTGGCTCAAGCCTGTGATCCCAGCATTTTGGGAGGCCGAGACGGGTGGATCACGAGGTCAGGAGATCGAGACCATCCTGGCTAACACAGTGAAACCCCGTCTCTACTAAAAATACAAAAAAACTAGCCGGGCGAGGTGGTGGGCGCCTGTAGTCCCAGCTACTCGGGAGGCTGAGGCAGGAGAATGGCGTGAACCCGGGAGGCGGAGCTTGCAGTGAGCTGAGATCCGACCACTGCACTCCAGTCCGGGCGACAGAGCGAGACTCTGCCTCAAAAAAAAAAAAATAGCATGGTCAGATCGATAAAGTATATATTCTGATCAGCAAATAAAGCAAATAGGTAATATAAAATTTTTTCCACATTTATGTGTGACCGTACTTCATTTTTTCTTGTGTCTTGGTAAATTAAGGTTTGTTCATTTTTTAAAAGAGGGAGGAGATTCTGCACGTTTGTTCTTCACCAGTTTGTATTAATGATTTTGTAGTATTCTGAATCCATACAAGAAGAAATCTTTGTAACTTCAGTGCCCTTTAAGGACGCTAATTAAAGCTGTGTGATTCAGAATGTTTTCTGAATGTGGGTAAAATGATGACCATTTTAAGACAGTCCTCTTTGTTGACCTTTCTTTTGGGTTAACTTTTTCATTTTCATTGGTATTTTAAACCTGCAAAAAACAACGACTACTATAGTCACCAAAAAGAAGTACCTTTGAGTTTTTGAGTGCCTGATGAACATCCCCATAATCTCAGCTTCAACTAGTGCATTGAACTAATCTTTACTTTTCTTACTGTGAAACAGTCTCAGAATATTGTAACATCTGCAGAAAGCAAATGCATAAAGAATGTATGTATGCACCCTACAAACAGGTCATAAGATGTACTTTTTTAACTACCATGATGTATTTGGAGTCAAAAGAATTCTACCTGTCACTCTACTTGTTACTTATGTGACTCTGAACAAATTACATAAATCAAGTTACTCAAGCCTGGTTTGTTCAGACTATAAGCTAGGATCATAATACTTGCAGAGCTACATTGAAATTGAAAAGTCCGTATTAGACAGGTGTGGTGGCTGACACGTGTAATCTCAGCACTTTCCGAGGCCTCCACAGGAGAATCACTGGAGCCCAGGAGTTGGAGGCTGCAGTAAACTATGATTGCACCACTGCACTCTAGCCTGGACAACAGAGCAAGACCCTGTCTCATAAAAATAAAAGTACCAGTTATATATCCTTATTCGAAATGCCTAGGACATCAGAAGTGTTTCAGATTTTGAATTTATTCAGATTTTGGAATATTTGCATTTCCCAGTTGAGCATTCCTAATCAGAATTCAATATGCTCCAGTGGCATTTCCTTTGAGGGTCATGTTGGTGCTCAAAAAGTTTTGGACTCTAAAACATTTTAAATTTTGGATCGTCAGATTAGGGATGCTCTGCCTGTATATCATTCCAGCTTGCAGTTACTGGTACATATTGTGGGCTCCTTATATGCCCCTTTTTAATTCTTTCTTTGGGGTCAGAACACTGAAAGGGATCATAAAAGTAGTCTAACCTAGCCAGGCGTGGTGGCTCAGAGGCCTGTAATCCCAGCATTTTGGGAGGCCGAGGCGAGTGGATCACCCGAGGTCAGGAGTTCAAGACTAGCCTGGCCAACATGGTGAAACCCTGTCTCTACTAAAAATACAAAAAACTAGCTGGGCGTGGTGGTTGGCACCTGTAATCCCAGCTACTCGGGAGGCTGAGGCAAGAGAATTGCTTGAACCCAGGAGGCGGAGGCTGCAGTGAGCCAAGATCACGCCACTGCACTCCAGCCTGAGTGACTGAGTGAAACTCTGTCTTAGAAAAAAAAAGTAGTCTAATCCAACTTCCTATTTTGCAGCTGAAAAAACTGAGGGTCAGCAAATAAAATAAAATAAAATCTGAAATGAAAACTTAAGTTTTGTAACTCACAATCCAATGTGGTCTCTGCTAGATATTCTGATTCTATCTTTGCTTGACTGATAACAAAATAATAATGAAGTGTATAAAAGTGTATTAATTAATACTGATACACTGACAGATAAGCCAGACTGACTTGAAATTTAAATTTACAGTAATATAATATTAATGCAGAGATTTCCTTTTCTTAAAGATGAATCCAATAAAGAAACAGCTAACCTACAAGAAAGAAGTATAAGCAATGTAAGTGTTAAATTTCTTATCAAGATATGTTTACAAATCAACTTAAATGCTCAACTGACCACCCTTTGAACTTTAATGTTATTGCTTCTAGGATGATGGTGAAGAAAAAACAGTAGCAAGTGTGCGTCGAAGAGGAAGAAAACCCAAACGTTCTCTCACTGTGTCAGATGATGCAGGTATGTTTCTAGCAAATTCTTAATAAGTCTTATTGTTTCAAAATCACCTTTTTTAAGAGTGTTTCTTTGAGGAAAAATCCAGTGATACGGCTAATATTAATATTACATAAATATGTGTGAAATAGGTCTAATCCCATGTCAGAAATGGTACATCCCAGATGCTTTTCTGAATACATGTGAATTTTTTATGAACGCTGGCTGTGAACTGCATATGTAAACTATCCAAAATGTGTTTGAGATTAAGTTAAACAGTTGTGAATCGCAAGTGCTGAAACAAAAAGGAAGTGGAAAACCACTTCTCTGCCTCCAAGTCCCTAATATCCTAAGTTCTAAACTCCATGACTCTCTCCCTTGGATCTTTGGGAATTGTATAATCCAGGTGTTACCCTTCTATTTGAACAGAATCCTCAGAGCCAGAAAGAAAACGCCAGAAATCAGTTTCTGAACCAGCAGAGGACAAGAAAGAGCAGGAGTCTGATGAGGAAGAGGAAGAAGAGGAAGAGGACGAGCCTTCAGGAGCCACCACAAGATCCACCACCAGATCAGAGGCTCAGAGGTAATGGGGGCAGCACAGAGCTGCCAGAGACCTTCACCAGCTTCTCCATCTGAAAACTGCTCTGGGTTTCCTGGGATTCTGTTTGAACTGAATCATTCATACTTCAGTGGAAGTGTTTCCCTTTCATTTTTATTGTTAGCAGTGGGCACATAGTTCTTGGAGAACACATTTTCTGTCCTAAACCATTTTGGGGGATTACTTCAGAGTCTTTACCAGGTTTTAAACATCTATTTGGTGGAACCCATTCAATTATTTACAAATATTTTTTGAGCATCTGCCATCCTTCAGACATTGTATTGTGCACCATTCATGAATATGGACATACATAAAACATCATCCCTGCTCTCAGCATACTTATTTCAACCCAGAAAGCAGGAGGAACCAGGCCCATGCACCACCGTCATCACATGCATCTCACCAGTGCTATGCAATAGGTTGATCATAGGAAAGTGCCCAAATTTGACCAATTTTGAGGTACATAATTTCATGTATTTCTCAAAATGTGTTCTCTCAAGCCCTATCGTAGCCAGAAACCTCTTAAGAAAAAGAGTACCATGGTCAGATGAGTTTGGGAATGTCAGTGAATTCTCTCTCCTTCTCAGTTACATGTTCATTAAAACATTGAGGGTTTGGCAAACTCCAGGGCCCGGCGCGGTGGCTCACGCCTGTAGTCCCAGCACTTTGGGAGGCCAAGGTGGGTGAATCATGAGCTCTGGAGATCGAGACCATCCTGGCCAACACAGTGAAACCCTGTCTGTACTAAAAAGCAAAAAATTAGCCGGGCATGGTGGCTCGCGCCTGTAGTCCTAGCTACTCGGGAGGCTGAGGCAGGAGAATCGCTTAAACCTGGGAGGCGGAGGTTGCCGTGAGCCGAGATGGCTCCACTGCACTCCAGCCTGGTGATAGAGCGAGACTCCATCTCAAAAAAAAAAAAAAAAAAGGGGGTGGGGGGAGTTGGCAAACTCCTAAAGGAAAGAAGCTGGTTGAACTTTGTTTAAACAAGCATTATTTGCTGATACCCCTTTTCTGTTGTTGACCTATATCATTATACCTGTTCATATCATCCAGTATTCCTTTTCCTATGGCACATTTGAGAAATGGTACGTAACTGTGTAGTCTCATCCTAACCGTTAATAACTTTCCCAAACATGGATATTTTCCAGGCTGAGCATGGTAGCTCATGCTTGTAATCCCAACACTTTGGGAGACGAAGATGGGAGAATCACTTGAGTCCAGGAGTTTGAGACCAGCCTGGGCAACACAGGGAGACCCCATCTCTACAAAAAAATCTTGAAAATTAGCTGGGTGTGGTGGCATGCGCCTGTAGTCCCAGCTGCTTGGGAGGCTGAAATGGGAGGATCACTTGAGCTCAGGAGGTTGAGGCTGCAGTGAGCTGTGATCACACCACTGCACTGTAGCCTGGGTGACAGTGAGACTCTGTCTCTGAAAAAATGTATATTTTTTAAATTTTTAATTAATGTGATTTATAAGGTGTTAATCTTGGTATCATCTTATTTAATTTCATTATTCAAGATCAAAAAGTTCAGGAAGATTTATTTCAAAAATAACACTAACACCATAATATGATAGTATCTTGTGTTTACATAAAGACTTAAAATCGGGGCTGGGTACAGTGGCTCACACCTGTAATCCCAGCACTTTGGGAGGCTGAGGCCGGCGGATCATGAGGTCAGGAGTTCGAGACCAGCCTGGTCAATATGGTGAAACCCTGTCTCTACTAAAAATACAAAAAATTAGCCAGGCGTGGTGGCATGTGCCTGTAATTCCAGCTACTTGGGAGGCTGAGGCAGGAGAATCGGTTGAACTCGGGAGACGGAGGTTGCAGTAAGCCGAGATCACGCCATTGCACTCCAGCCTGGGTGACAGAGTGAGACTCCATCTCAGAAAAAAAAACTTAAAATCAGCTTGTTTCTAATTCCTCCAAACTTAACACATTATTAGCCATTTGTGCCATGGTTTGATTTCTCAAAGAATCAGATTTTAGAGCCAGAGGACTCTAGAAGCTCACATGGCAAAAGTTATAAGGTGGTCTCATATTTGTTTTTTTAGGTGGAGCAGCTCAGATAAATAGAAAAGAAGTCACAGAATCCAAATTGCCGCTGCTAGGAGAGGGTGAGGGTGCTGGAGCCCAAAACCCATGCATTTGGGTATAGCATCCATCCCACCAGAATTACTGCTTCCCTCTAAAACAGTTGTGGAAAGTAGGGCTCAACTCAGAGAACGTTCCATAGGCCTTCTAGCCGTCCAGTGAGTGTCTAGAAATTGCTCTCCGATTTGCCTTTTATAAATTCTTTAAAAATCTTATTTGATGTATCTGGTTCTGTAATCACCTGGATTATTAAAGTTCTTCTTCATGCACTTTATAATATAAACTTTTGATTTACAAATGAGTTCTTTTCTCTCTAGTTTAGATTCCTTGGCATTGGTTGATCAGTCCCAGGGCTCTGATGTTTTCATTATTTCACAAATTGTCTGGGTTGAGTGGGCTTTTGGTGGTCATGTAGTACCACTAGCCAGTCATGCCTGAGTCACTGCACCTGCATCTCCTCTGAAAGGGTCTTCCTGCTTATGCATGGACCTCAGTGGCCACATCCTCCTCAGCGTTCTCTGACTTGTCTTCAGTAGAAGCCGGCCTCCCTATGGCTTCTACTCTTGATTCTAGTTCTACTTTCAGTACCTTCTGTCTAATTTTCCCTTACATATTTGAGGGCAGCTTCCAGGTCTTCTCTGCTTGTTTCTTGAGCCCTTTCATCATCCCTGTTTGTGCTCCTCAGTTACTTTTATCCTCTTTTAGAAGCAAATGTGCAGCTGGGCGCAGTGGCTCATGCCGGTAATCCCAGTTACTCAGGAGGCTGAGGCAGGAAGACTGCTTGAGGCTGGGAGTTCGAGACCAGCCTAAGCAACATAACAAGATGCTGTCTCTTAAAAAAAAAAGTAATAAAAAATAAAAGAGGCCACGCACTGTGGCTCACACCTGTAATCCCAGCAGTTTGGGAGTCCAAGGCTGGTGGATCACTTGAGGACAGGAGTTCAAGACCAGCCTGGCCAACATGGTGAAACCTCATCTCTACTAAAAATACAAAAAATAGCCGAGCGTCGTGGCAGACTCCTGTAATCCCAGCTACTTGGGAAGCTAAGGCAGGAGAATTGCTTGAACCTGGGAGGTGGATGTTGCAGTGAGAAGAGATTGTAGCACTGCACTCCAGCCTGGGTGACAGAGCGAGGCTCTTTCTCAAAAGAAAGAAAGAGAGAGGGAAAGAAAAAGGAAGGAAATGAATGAAGGGAAAGGAAGGAAAGAGAAAGAAGCAAACTCTGTATACCAAGTGTGGTCTAATGAATCCAGAAGAGGACTGTTATACCTTATTTTCTGGATATTTTTCTTCAGTGTGCATCCTCATTACTGAGCCTCAAATTGAAAAACACACCAGCTAAACAAGTTCCTTTTTCAGAGTTTTTACTGGTTAATCAGAATTTCTTATCAAATTCTTATGCAGTTGACTACTTAGGCCTTAACACTTAGCTTTGTGAATTGTACTGTCATTAATCTTGGCCCTTTATTCTATCCTGATGAGCTCTTTTGTAATCTTTATTTTGTCAGCCAATATATTTTCTATTTTTCACAGTACATCTTTTTTCTAAATCACAATAAAATACCACGCACAGTAAGAGCAAAGATAGTGTCACACAAGCAGAGGTAGTTGTAGATGACATTAAGATCGACTTACCAGCAGTGGTCAGGAAAACCAACCATTTTTCTGATTTTAGTTCCTATTGTTCTGACTTGCCCACAAGGAGCTTCATACTTCCTAAATAGTTCCAGAGACTGGAGTATTCAGTGCTACCATTGCCCAGTGTTTCTATAATCTGTTTCAGAAAGCAACATAGCAAGCCATCTGCACGTGCAACATCCAAACTTGGCAGCCCAGACACAGTTTCTCCTAGAAATCGCCACAAATTAGCAAAAGAGAAGTTACCTACCAGCGAAAAAGTTAGTAACTCTCCCCCATTAGGAAGGTAAGTCCCTGCTTACACTTCAAGTAATTTTTAACCCCCTAAGACTATTTTTGGTGCAATAATGCTTTCTTCCTAATTTCCTTTAAGATTTTGTCTCACCAAATAACTGTTTTTGGGGATCATTGGTTTCCAAGAAGAATAGGAAGGGCTGCAGAAGGTGTCTCTGTGGCCTCACCAGTCTGGCCTTGCCGCAGTGGACTGCCACACAGGCTTGTCCTTGACACCTATGAGCCTTATCTGCCTTCTCCCATCCGCTAAGACCAAAAGCAAGGCAGTGTGGTAAAGCATATAACAGCCCAGAATCATTTCTGTGTTAGCTAGAACATTGGAGAGGTGATGAGGTGATAAAGCTTCCTCTTTTAGGCACAGCCCCTGCCAGCTTACACCTTTCACTGCAGCCTTACTAGTCTTACTGCTTCCCAGAGGTGGTCCTGAGCCTTCCTTTCTTGCCTTTGCTTGAACTAGTGAGGAGTGCACCAGCACCCCCAATAAGTCAGATCCTTTCCATCCTGCTTTAGCCCATTTTCATCTCTTCTTGCTGCGCTTCTGGTCAGTACTGGGCACTTGAGATGCCACATAGCATTGGTTTGGTATATTCCTTTTATTTACCCCTCTGAGCTCTAGCTTTCTTTCTTGAGATAGGAACTTGTCATATTTTCTTTTTTTTTTTTTTTTTTTTTTTTGAGACGGAGTCTTGCTCTGTCACCCAGGCTGGAGTGCAGTGGCCGGATCTCAGCTCACTGCAAGCTCCGCCTCCCGGGTTTACGCCATTCTCCTGCCTCAGCCTCCGGAGTAGCTGGGACTACAGGCGCCCGCCACCTCGCCCGGCTAGTTTTTGTATTTTTAGTAGAGATGGGGT
Source organism: Trachypithecus francoisi (assembly GCF_009764315.1). Taxonomy (NCBI): domain Eukaryota; kingdom Metazoa; phylum Chordata; class Mammalia; order Primates; family Cercopithecidae; genus Trachypithecus; species Trachypithecus francoisi. The sequence goes on along the minus strand of NW_022681454.1, from coordinate 12,553,012 downwards.
TTCACCGTGTTAGCCAGGATGGTCTCGATCTCCTGACCTCGTGATCCGCCCGTCTCAGCCTCCCAAAGTGCTGGGATTACAGGCTTGAGCCACCGCGCCCGGCCGGAACTTGTCATATTTTCTATACATTATCATATTCCAAAGTAAAAGACTCTTCACTGTACACAAAAACCGTTTTGACCTCTTACCACATTTTCATCTTCACAGCATACTTGCATGTATGTGCTGTTTTCCCCACGTTCTAGAAACGAAAGCGAACTATAGTGCTAGGCACTTTCACATACATGCTGTCATGTAACTCTCATTGAGTGAATTGTAACAGTTACTTTTATTTTATGTGTGAGGGACAGAATCTCAGGAAGGTTTGCATGCATACTACTCAAAATTGAACATGCAGTCGAATCACTTGAGGCTCTTTGTAAAATGCAGATCCAGGGTCTGTAAGTCTAGGGTGGGGCCTGTGAGTTGGCATTTCCAACAAGCTCCTCAGTGACCAGTGCCCCTGGTCACAGACCACATTCTGGGAGAACTGGAAGGGCCTGGATAAGCTACGAAGCTCACATGGCTGGGGAGAAGCAGCCTGACTCAGAGCTTCTGTTAGCTGCCATTTGGCCCCCAGCACAATGCTGCACACGGCACCTTTACTGAAGAGGTGTTCATTGAGTGGCTGGTGGCTTTCCATGGAAATGGTGTGAAATGGATTATCAACAAACACATTTTCAGTCATTGTCAACACATGCCAAAACCACATCATCTGCAACAATTTTTGACTCAATTTGAGTTTATTTACTTTTGCTGTCAAACAATAAATGAAAGACGTGTCTTCATATCAGTAGAGTCCCGTTTCTCCGTCTCCTGCAATTTTGGTTTTCCAAGCCTTTGATTCATGGACAGGACATTTACTGCCTGCTTGCCATGTTTTGGGCATTTCTCTAGGCACTGGCGTTAGAAAAATGAATAAATCTCAGCAGCTGCCCTAGAGAATCATTGTGTCTAATGGGAGAGATATATGTGTATAAGACTTTCAAACTTTTTTGACAACAACCCACTATCAGAATGTTTTGCAATACAGCTGGTGCTCACATTCCTGCTACTGTAACTGAAACAAAATTTTCATGAGTCAAATTTAGTAGATGTGATACAAGTGGTATTTTCTGTTGTGTCCTATTAATATATTGTTTTAAAATATTGATTGTAACTTGTAGTTACAAAATATTGATTGTAACTTGTAGAAACACAGCAGATAAATTACAGTGGTAAATGCTGTGGTAAAGACCTAAAGTCTTCATATCAATAAAGTCGCATTTCTCTGTGGGGGATTCCAAAGATAGGGCATCTTGCTCTGTGATGTGGAAGGTGCAGGACTACAGTCCCAGATGGTGCACAAGTAGAAGGCAGAATTATAAAAGGCTCTGTGTTCTATGCTCTGGATGATTTTCTCCTGAAAGCATCAGAGACCCAAGAGGAACTACTTCATACATCTCCCGGACAGTAACATGATTAATTGGAGTTTCCAACAAATAATTTTAATCACAGACTGTATCAACAGGGTATGCTGGTTACAGGGAGATTGGTTAGAATGTTCTTCTGAAATTCCTGTGCCTTTTCTAACACAGCTATTTTCTGTAATCCTGTGCTACGAAGTATGATTTTGCACTTGGTCCAACCTAGGTTGAAATCCTGCTGTGTTCTTGCTAATTGTTTGAACTTAGAACAGTTTGTATATTGGTGGGACCTGCTGTTGATGTCTTTGTTTTATAGATGAAAGAACTAGGGCCCATAGGAGGAAGTGGACTTGAGCACCATCAGCACCTAGAGTGTGGCAGAGCTGGAACCAGAGCACAGGCTTCACACTTCTCTTCCAGTGTCCTGTGTTTGTGTGTGAGGTTGACAGCAAATAACCAGTTAGCTGGAGCTCTTCGCGAAATAGCTCCTTTTCGTGTATAAATTTTACTGGGTTTTTCTCTTCTTAGCTTTCAAGTTCAAAACTCTTCCATTTTTTTAAGGAACTCCCAAGTTACTTGAAGCAACTGCTTTTAAACCTCACCATTGCCTTGACTTTGCTTAATGCAGATCAAAGACACAACTCTCCCCTTCTATCAAGCGCAAGAGAGAAGTCAGCCCTCCTGGGGCCCGAACAAGAGGCCAGCAAAGGGTGGAGGAAGCCCCTGTGAAAAAAGCGAAGCGATAATCCTGACCACTGCTGCCCTAGGCTTATGGAGGAACACAGTGGAGAGGAAAGAGACATGCCTCGGTGGCCATAGGCTTCTCTTTAACCAGGAAAAAGATATGCATGTGCTGTAAGTCCCTAGGTGCAAGCTTTTTCTTGTTATGTTTTAAACAGCTTTATAAACTATTGTTCATAGAAGATATTATGTACATTTATTTCAGATAAAGGACAATAAGTTTACTTTGTATCTGAACTCAAAACAAAGTAGTTGTATATTTTAACATTCAAAATTGGGATTTCCCAATGGGACACATCATGAATGCAAACCCCTCCAGCCCATCAGACACCGGGCTGCCTACTGGTAATCTGTGTATAGTATATAAACATGTAAAAATAGGTTGTATTTTACTCTATGTATGATGCTAATCAATGAACACTATTTATTTTACAGAGAAAACTTATCTGTGAACTTTACTATATATCTGTTTATTTTACTTTATTATTATTTTTTTTTAAATAAAAAAGGGTTTTAAATGCTATGCAGTCATTAGTAGAAAATTTTTTAGGACTCTGCCTGCCCTGTAACTATCTTAATATGATCTGGCAGAAACTCGCATGTATCCAAGTAAAGTAGTGTAGCTAAAGAAAGTTTCTCCATTGCTTTTCTGTTCACAGTTGTGGCTGTTCTTTAAGAATGTAACGTTTTTAGATTATACTTGCATCTGTGACTGTACTACCAGCCCCATTGACATAAAACAGGTTCTGGTTCAGGTAAAGTTGCATCAGTCACCTGCAGCAGAAACCCCTCTGCTGGTTTCATTCCCCTTCTCTGTGCTGTGCTGAAGCTTCTACCAATACTCTTTCCATATTGTCTTTTTCAGTGAAGAGAAATGCATTCAAGATTAGGTCCCTCCTGTCTATCCAGTTTCAGGATTTTATGTTGTTTTATACACAATTGTTTCAGTATAGAAACTGGCTTTATTGCCAGGTGTTTTTTTAAACATGTTTTAACTCTCATATGAGCAAACTGTCCAACTTCAGTTTTTCATAAGATTAAACTTCTTACGATCAAATTTGTCTCTTGCAATGATGTGATGAGTTGCCAAATAATTGAGATTATTTTTAAATGTTTTGTTCATATTCTTGTTTTATAATTAAAATTTACATTCAGTGTGTATGGGTTTTTTTTTTTTTTTTTTTGACTCTTAATGTCAGGTGGATATTTCTGTCATTTTACATGGTTTCTTACTGAGATTTTATATATAAATTATAAAATGTTTACCAAAATTTGAGTGGTAAGAATTTTATTTGTGTGTTTTAAAATTGGTCTGCATGAAAACGATTTCTTCTCTCTAAATAACTGGTCTTACCTATATCGTTCCATGTTCACATTCAAATTTGAGTCAGTGATGGCGTTTCTCAGTAGAACTGAACTCGGTAGAACTGAACTCTGTAGAACTGAACTTGGAAGAACTGAACTTTAGATCCAGAAAGGCCCTTAGAGACGAGGAACATGAGAGTTTCTCATTTTTATGTATGTGGATGACTTTTAACCAACGCTCAAAAATCTAAAGTGATTTGTCTTAAAAGTAAGAAATGCAAATCAAAGCCACAGTGAGGTACGAGTTAGAAAGGCTTTTATTGAAAAGTCAAAAAATAACAGGTGTTGGCGAGAAAAGGGAACTCTTATACTCTTATACATTGTTGGTAGGACTGTAAATTAGTTCAGTTCTTGTGGAAAGCAGTTTGGAGATTTCTGAAAAAATTAAAATGAATTACCATTTGACCCAGCAATCCCATTACCAGGTATATGCCCAAAGGAAAGTAAATTGTTCTTCCAAAAAGACATCTGCACTTAGATGTTTATCACAGCACTACTCACAATAACAAAGACAAGGAATCAACCTAGGTGCCCATCAACAGTGGATTGGATAAAGGAAATGTGGAGCATACACACCATGGAATTCTCTGTAGCCATAAAAAGGAACGAAATCATGTCCTTTACAGCAACGCTGATGCAGCTGCAGGCCATTATTCTAAGTAAATGCACGCAGGAACAGAAAACCAAATCTAAAATACAAAATACAAGTAAAAAATGTAAAAAGTAAAAGGGTAGAAGCTGAACTAGTTTCCAAGGTTCCTGATTCTTTTGGTCATAGCCTTTGCACCAGTCAGTTTTAGACTGGTTCACCAGCAGTACATTCTGAAAATGCAGTCTTAACTGTGACACTGATGTTATTCAGTTTAGTAATGGCTGCTGTTGGCATGACCCTATAGGGACCGGGTAGTTGGAGTGTGCAGAAATGCGGCCTCTCGATAAAACTGGAACTAAATAGTGGAAATACGTGAAAAATTTTATGATGGAGAAGTCAGCTAAACCACATACCTTCCAATGGTTCTAATACAAGACTTTGGAAATAGGTGGAAGCAATTCTTAGTCATTACAGTGATTTGCTACTACTAGTATTGAGCAGAAGGAAGGAGGTCAGGAATGCAAAACATACTGCAATTTACAGGACAGTCCCTGACTCCAAAAAAAATATCCAGCCTAAAATCTAGTAGCTTCCACTAACTCACTGAGAAGCACTTGCAGACCATCTCCAAATGTGACATTTCCCAGGCCTTGGCTTGCTTACCACTGCCACTGCCTCACTGCTTCTCCATGAGCAACCCGAACAAGAGCCCACCTGCTTTCCCATCCCGGAGCTGAGACAAGGCTAGGAGGATCACACAAGACTTAGTGAAGCCAGCAGAGTGCCCTGTGACTGAGGACGATGTGACTCAAAATGATGGCCAGTTCCTCTTCAGTTGAAGTTGGTCATCCACAACCACAATCCTTCCCTGCCTACTTGAGGCCTCTTTCCTCAGGATGGTACCACTTGACCCTTACCACCTAGACTTGACTTACATACTAGAGTCTACTAACAGGTTTACCATAACCACGCCAATTAGGAATGTTCATCAGGTAACACTCCTCTTCCCAATGAGATTTCATGACGAGCTGGTGGCAACACAGACTGAACACTTTGTCTTCTAACCCCCAGGCCAGAGTTATTTATATGAAAGCCCATGGGAGGGAGGCATTGATCTTTCCACCTCAACAGCAGGCTCACTGCTCTTAGGACCAGAATATATCAGAGCCTTTCCCCAAACATCTCTGCCAGTGATTAAAACCTAACTGATTTGAGGTCAGAAGGAGATAGTTCTAACTAGAAGAAATGCTAGAAAAGGTTGCTTTTCTATTTATTATTATTATTATTTTTTGGGGGGGGGATGTCTTGTTCATCATTTGTACAAGAGCACCTTATATTTACTAAGATTACTGTGTAACCATCTTTGTATGATTAAATCAAGAACAAGATGCTTTTCAGAATACACTGACAGATACTGTTCTCAGGGGAAGAAAATAGTTCTAGAACCAGCACTTTTCCCACTGAAACTGCTGTGCTGGGAAAGGACACATTTGCTGAGCTACTACTCTGCTCAACACTAGGGACTCAAATGTTGGCTCAAGTCTCAAGGGCACAACCACATGAAGCAAACAGCTGGGCTGCACTGCCACTGTCACAGAACAGCAAGTGGGAGAAGACTACCTTCCTTAGAGAAGCAGGACAGAGGACTAATTCCTGGCAGATGAAGGGAGGAGTTTATTTTTAAAAGTCTAAAATGGAGTTTCAAGCAAGGTTGGAACCTAAAGAGAGTATTTTGGAAGGTGAAGAGCAGGGACGACTGGAGACAATAATGGATGCCATTTTTACCACTAAGTCAACCTTTCAGAAACTTCCTGGAGGAAGATACAGATAATGCTATCAATATATCTTGGCATTACACAAAACAGTAGTTCCAAGAGATGTTTCCTTACACAATAGCCCTTCTTGGAAGTTCATTGTGCACATTAACAAATAAAAATTCTAAGAAATTATGAGAGGAATCAGGTTAATTTGTTGAACCTAGAATTTTCCAAGGTTATTATTAAACCTTTAGAGTACCTGCTTTCTTTCCCTAAACCACACACACAGAAACTTAATTTAACGCCCATGGAAATTGATGTAGCACAAAACTTTGAAAACCTTAAGAGTTTCAGAATAGCCCTGTGAAAGAGTATCATACACCCAATTTCATAGTTGGGAGAATTGAAGCACAGGGCCATTACATAACTTGCTTAAGAACACATATGAAGCATAACTAGTATTAGAACCAAGGTCTTGTTCAAGGATTTCCTCCACGTTCATTCACCTAGCTAGTGCCCACAACAGATCTAAGTGGAAAGAGCTTTCCCTTGACATTCTCTTGGAATATGTTTGATTTAAAAAAAAAAAAAAGAAAGAAAAGAAAAATCGCAGCGGGCATGGTGGCTCACACCTGCAATCCCAGTACTTTGGGAGGCCAAGGCGAGCGGATCACTTGAGGTCAGGAGTTCGAGACCAGCCTGGTCAACATGAAAAAATCCCATTTCTACTGAAAATACAAAAATTAGCCGGGCGTGGTTGTGCATGCCTGTAATCCCAGCTACGTGGGAGGCTAAGATGGGAGGATTCCTTGAATCCAGGAGGCAGAGGTTGCAGTGAGCTGAGATTGCTCCACTGTACTCCAGCCTGGGAGACAGAGGGAGACTCCATCTCAAAAAAACAAAACAAAACAAATGTTATAAAATCTTAATTTTTCTTTATTATATGAGCAATGTTTCTATTGTAGAAAATTAAAAATAAACAATAAAGAGGAAAAAAATCACTGGTAATCCCAAAGTCAGATATCACTATTAACAGTCGGATGTGTAATTCTTCCAGGCCTTTTTCTATTTACCTATACTCAAAACTCATATACTACAAATCATTAATTCTAAAATGCTATTGACTATAAAATGTCCATGCACCATTACTTCATATACTATTAGGAAAGAGAAACACCATAACACAAAAATTAATGATATTCTTAATGGCATGCATGAATCAGTTATATTAGCTTGTTGCTTTAAAATGTCTCTCCTCAATTACAAGGAATTTGGTGATTTCTCCACCTTTAGCTGTATGATTTGTCATGTATTAGGCAATTCTTTGCACATGTGTCAGGAACAAAATATAACAACATCACCTACTTGTAGATATCTTCCTTTCTTAAGTCACAGAAAGCACTTGGTTGTTGCTTTCTGAGAAAACACAGAATCATAGTTATTTCTCTTTTCCAACACTGAATATTTGCCTCATTGATATAAAATGTATTTCTCAGTCCTTGGTTCCTGTGCCCTTCTGAATATACAGTAACTCTGTTTTGATGCCAAGTCATACTCCAACCTTTTAAAAAAACTTTAAATGGTGTTTGAAATCAAAGGCTCTAGAACCAATGATATACATAATTCAGTTGAAGTGATATATGAATAGTTAGGAACAACATCAGGCATGGCAATGACAAGTATATCATAATTGTAACTCATTCAATAGCAATTTCAAGACACATTCTAACTTCAGAGCTGTTAAAATACAGGGGGAGAAAAGCATGCCTTTGAATTAATGAAATAGTAGATTCTTTTTTACAAAAATGAGATTTTACATATCCACCTTTTTGCCCTTTTAAAACATGTCCATTCCTTATCCCAACTGTACCACTCTTTTTCCCCCTCAAGATTACCATCATTCTAAATAAAGGTTTATTATTTTATAGCTGTTTATCAGTTTTACTACATATGTATATATTCCTAACAATATATTCAGTTTTAATTTTTTTTTTTTTTTTTGAGAAGGAGTCTTGCTCTGACGCCCAGGCTGGAGTGCAGTGGCCGGATCTCAGCTCACTGCAAGCTCTGCCTCCCAGGTTTACACCATTCTCCTGCCTCAGCCTCCGGAGTAGCTGGGACTACAGGCGCCCGCCACCTCGCCCGGCTAGTTTTTTGTATTTTTTAGTAGAGACGGGGTTTCACCGTGTTAGCCAGGATGGTCTCGATCTCCTGACCTCGTGATCCGCCCGTCTCGGCCTCCCAAAGTGCTGGGATTACAGGCTTGAGCCACCGCGCCCGGCCTCAGTTTTAATTTTTTTTTTTTTTGCTTTCCAAATAGAATCATTCTATGGATCATTTGAGACTTGCTTTTGTCTTCTACATTATATTTTAAAATTCATCTATGTTAATATGTATAGCTCGAGTTGGATTCATTTGCACTGCTGTATAGTATTCCATTGAAGGAATATATATTATCTCAGTATGCTAAGCCATTCACCTCTTACTGGTCCTTGGGTTATTCACAGATTAATTTGCTTTGTTTTAAACATTTTTATGAAGCTTCTCTATGGTAGAGTTTCCTAAACTTATGAATTTTGTTGTACATATAGAAAGTGGTATTTGTAGGTCAGGAGATCGAGACCATCCTGGCTAATACGGTGAAACCCCGTCTCTACTAAAAAATACAAAAAACTAGCTGGGCGAGGTGGCAGGCGCCTGTAGTCCCAGCTACTCGGGAGGCTGAGGCAGGAGAATGGCGTAAACCCCGGGGGGCAGAGCTTGCAGTGAGCTGAGATCTGGCCACTGCACTCCAGCCTGGGTGACAGAGCGAGACTCCGTCTCAAAAAAAAAAATTAAAAAAAAAAAAAAGAAAGTGGTATTTGTAGGCACAGGATGTAAGTGGAAGGACCAGATTGGTTGCTACCTAAAGAGAGTATCAGCTTGTTAACCAGAAAAGCAGACTACTCAGCTACTTTGAAGCTAGGGAATTAATGTATCTTTACACCTGTATCCATTCTTTGCACTAAGATATATACAGCTTTCTGCTCCACAGTACAACTGCTAATTCCTAGGATAAGCATCTTTTCAGTTTTGGATAATAATGCCAAAATTTTTCCCAGATGCTTGTACCATATTGTACTCATACCAGTACTGTTTAAAAATTACTTCTAGGCCGGGCGCGGTGGCTCAAGCCTGTAATCCCAGCACTTTGGGAGGCCGAGACGGGTGGATCACGAGGTCAGGAGATCGAGACCATCCTGGCTAACACGGTGAAACCCCGTCTCTACTAAAAAATACAAAAATCTAGCCGGGCGAGGTGGCGGGCGCCTGTAGTCCCAGCTACTCGGGAGGCTGAGGCAGGAGAATGGCGTAAACCCGGGAGGCGGAGCTTGCAGTGAGCTGAGATCCGGCCACTGCACTCCAGCCCAGGCGACAGAGCGAGACTCCGTCTCAAAAAAAAAAAAAAAAAAAAAAAAAAATTACTTCTGTTTCTGACATTGAGTAGTACGGGACTTCTAGATTTTCGCCTATCTAGTAGGGATAATATATATCATTGTGGCCTTTATTTGCATTGGTTACAAGAAGGTTGAGCATGCTTTCATGTGCTTATTTTCCAACCTTATTTCCTCTTCTGTGAAATGCCTGTTCATGGTTTTTGTCTATTTTTCCATTTGGTTGTGTTTTTCTTATCAACTTTTAGGAGTTCTTTATATATCTTTATATATTCAGGATATTAATCCTTCATGTATATGTGTTGCAAACGTATCCCTCCCCCAAACACACACAGACACACACACACACACACACACACACACACACGGCTTATATTTTCACTGTCTTTATGGTACTTTTTGGTGAACAGATTTTATTTTTAATGTAATTGATATAAATTTAGTCTTGTGGCCAGCTTTTTTTGAGTCCTAAAGACTCTAAAGATCAAATATTCTAAAAGTTTTAATGTTTTGCCTCACATTTAGTAGATAAAGAGGAAAGGAAGAGCTTTGGCAGCAAACCAAGTATATAAAAGAATCTAGGCCAAACTCTCCCAGGTACGCCTAGATTTTAAAAGATGGTCCAAAGCCAGAAGGCATCTTGCTGAAGACAACTCTCCAACTGTTTCTTGAGTCCTCCTGATGCAGTCTGGACTGGCTGCCATCTCATCCTGGAGGCTCCTCTAACCATTGTCCTAGGGTTACCCTTCACTTCTCTTCCCATTGGATCTCCTAATACCTATATCCTATGTCTTCCTCTTGCTTGTATACTCCTGTATTTTGCTGAAGCACCTATAGCATTCTGAGCAAAGGTCTATGCAATACCATAAAGGATCAACTGTTAAATCAGACTCTTGAATCAGAGATCTTACCCAGCATCAAGCTTTACAAATAATTTCAAGGATATAAGTAGTTGCTAGACACAAGTGAAGCACACAGGTCCAGGCTAGCCAACTTATTCCCAGGCCCTTTCTTATCAGGACACATGTGCCTAGATTAACACATGAGGTCTCAAAAAACAAAGAAAAAGACAAATCTGCAGCTCCATTAGTTAGAAGAAAGCCGTTTCAGTCATGGAACTTCTGTATTCAGATGGCTACATAACTTGTGTGATATTTTCCAGGGAGCCATGTCCCACATATCAATAGATTCTAAGGGATTTTATTTGGTTTTTTGTTGCCATAAGCAATTCTGGACAGACCAGGTATATATTGCTAAAAGCATTTCATAAGTGCCAACTCTCCTACTAGTAAATACCATTAGCTCTTTTCCTGGAGGTCTATCATTATTAGCAAGTTTACAAGGATTCGAAACTAAAGATCACCTTTCTTTCAGAGGGGTGTGTCCCTGGTATTGGATGCAAGGCCTGATTCTAACTATATTCATGTTACCATATTATAGGAAATAAATTTTGGACCTTGTTTCAGTTATGGTCCAGTCAGTTATTAGAAACTGCACCAGCTATTTGAATAAATAACTGCTGTTTATTTTAATGTGTCCCCCAAAGTTCATATGTTGGGAACTTAATCCCCAATGCAACAGTGTTGAGAGGTGGGACATTTAAGAGGTGATTAAGTCATGAGGGCAATGAATTAATGTCATTAACATGGAAGTAGTTTCGTTATTGTGAGAGTGGGTTTGTTATAAAAGTGAGTTCAGCCCCCTCTTGCTAGCTCATGCTCTCTTTCCTTTCTGCCTCCCACTTTCCATCAAGAGATGACTCAGCAAAGAGGTCCTTGACAGAGCCAACCCTTTGATCTTGAACTTCTCAGCCTCCAGGAATGATAAGTAAATCTCTGTTCTTTCCACATTACCCAGTCTGTGGTATTCTATTATAGCAGCACAAAATGGACTAAGACAATAATTTAATGGGAACTAGTTAAACAGCTATTAGAGAACTAAGAGGGAAAAAGGTAACACTGATATAATACAGAGTTATTTCTGAAAGCAACCAGGACTATCTCCGGGCTTGGAGAACAGAAAGACAAAAATTGAGGTTATTAGAAGTTTGAAGGAGAAGCCCTGCAGGGCTGGGATTTAGAACCTGAGGAGAGATACTACCCAGATAATTCTGGTATCTTTGAGAGAGGACAACATGGCTTGTCCTAGGAGAGTGGGTGGAAACTTGGAAACTGGAACCAAGTGCCACTGCCATCATCTACCATTACTGAGATAAAGAAGTATTGCTGGAGTGATGGTAACGAAAGAGTAACCAAACAAGAAATAAGACCTCTTTTCAACCTCAGCCTTCTGGACTTCTGTTAGCATCCCCTATTGACTGAACTTAACAGTGGGCCTGCTAGCTAGGGAGAAATCTGGCTTGCAAAATCCCAATCCTAGCACCACAAAGCAGAATATAGAAGAGTTTGGAGTTAAGAGACAACAGCTTAACAATCAGCACAACCACAATTCTGACTCTTCTCATCTATCCCATCTTTCAATATATATTTCAACTTCAGTATAACAAGAACAACCTGTGGCGGCTGGGCGTGGTGGCTCACGCCTGTAATGCCAGCACTTTGGGAGGCCGAGACGGGCGGATAACGAGGTCAACAGATCGAGACCATCCTGGCCAACATGGTGAAACCCTATCTCTACTAAAAATACGAAAAGTAACCAGGCATGGTAGCGTGCGCCTGTAGTCCCAGCTACTTGGGAGGCTGAGGCAGGAGAATTGCTTGAACCTGGGAGGCAGAGTTTGCAGTGAGCCTAGATCATGCTACTGCACTCCAGCCTGGTGACAGAGAAAGACTCCACCTAAAAAAAAAAAAGAAAAGAAAAGAACAATCTTTGGCTAGTGGATATCGCTTATTCTTTAGTAAACCCAGCAGTGCACATTAAGTATGCAATTCAAGTATGTAATTAATCCAGCATCTGGGTGTTTCGCTGCAGTAGGGTCATTGTCAGTACCTAATATTGTCATGCTATCTAAAGTGGAAACTCCAAATATATTTTCCAAATCCTCCAGAAATCATTTGTGTCCTCATTTGCTCAGTTTACATCTGAAGGATCAGCTTCCCAATTAGCTTTTAGTTAATGCATTCCCTATGACCACTAGTAGAATTTGTTCAATGCTGTTTTAAAAATGTCATTGATATGGTTTAGCTCTGTGTCCCCACCCAAATCTCATCTAAAATTGTAATCCTCATAATCCCCACGTGTCAAGGGGAGAACCTGGTGGGAGGTGATTGGATCATGGAGGTGGTTTCCCCCCATGCTGTTCTCATAATAGTGAGTGAGTTCTCATGATATCTGATGGTTTTATAAGTGTGTGACAGTTCCTCCTACACACGCTGTCTCACGCCTGCTGTCACATAAGACATGCCTGCTTCCCCTTCTGCCGTGATTGTAAGATTCCTGAGGCCTCCCCAGTCATGCAGAACTGTGAGTCAACTAAAGCTCTTTCCTTTATCAATTCAGTCTCTGGTAGTATCTTTATAGCAGTGTGAAACAGGCTAATAAAGTTATCCTTTCCAAAATGAGTTGTTCTTATTTGAAGACACCAACTTGTCAGTCTTCAATGAGTCTTACTTAAAATAGTTAAACTGACTTTTTTTTTTCAGCCAAAAACAAATATTCAAGAAGAGCTTCCCTTTCCTTCTTTGAACATTGATGTTAATTTCATCCTTGTCATTTTGGGATTCTCCGGCTCTTCAAAAAATCATTTCCCAGTAAATACTGACAGAGTGTCAAAGGATATAAGTGATCATTTCCAATTCCTAAAAGTAAATTGATGGGAACCTACTGGGCCCCTACTTCCTTCTGACCTGAATGCGGATTGACTTTAGAGAGATGACTTGGACAGAGATGCTTTTGCTTGTCCTTTTGATGCTTCCCTCACAACTCTTTTTGACTTTACAGGAAACACACGTCCCCGTCCCCACTTCACCTGCATTTGTGTAAGGATTCCTCTGAAGGCTCCTCAGACTTCCTCCTTTGACAGTTCCCAGGACAGCTCCAACCCATCTGTTCATCTGACATTCCATTAAGCCCGTGCGTTACCACAATATCCTGTTTTTCCCTTCCTGTTTCTAGCCACACTTACTCAGATGCAATGACAGAGTTTGCTGCAAATTCCTCGACATAAATCTCTCCAGTGAGCTTTCTGCCCTTACCTTAAGCCTTTTTCTCTGAAAGCACAGCCCTCTGGCCCTTTCTCTTTCAAAACCCAGTCCAAAATATCCCATAATGAAAATAAACATCTCCAAGTTAGGTCCCAAAATACGATTTAACAACAACAAGAGAAACTAAAATATGCTATTTGTGCTAAAAGGCTGGGGGAACAGCAATGTTACTTAGAATGATGGTGAGTTAACACACGTTATAGAGAGCTAGCTGTTTTAGCAGGGATCCTAATGTAGTGACCATGATCGGGGTGACTGGGAGCAAATCACTTGACCTCTTTACATTTCAGAAATTCTGATAACTGCCCTGCTAATCTCATGGGGTTGTGTTGAGGGTAAAATGAGACCATTCATTTAATAAATATTTGCTAAGAGTCTACCATGTGCCAGGCCCATTCTAGGCCCTAGGGATGTGACACTGAGTCATCTAAAACATTGCATTTATGAACTTCCATCATATGGTTGCATGTAGATGTAGACTGGTTATTCTCATTGCTATATAGTATCCTATTCTATGAATATACCACACTTGATTTATTCATTCCACGTTGAGCATCTGCCTAATTTCTAGGTTTGGAGCTACTGTCCAAAAAATGAGGCTATGAACATTCTGGCATATGTCTTTTGGTGAACTTAGGTGTGCATTTCTGTTGTGTCAGTTCCCTTTTAATCTGGCTAATCATGTCAAAGGAAGTTCCAGGTTGGAGCTAGCATTCGGTAACATCTCTGTAGCCCTTGTCAATGTGTCCCTATAACAAACAACCAACTTCATGTCCAGAGCCTTCAGCATCACACTGTAGCTAGAGTTTGTAAACACTGTTTTATTTATTTATTTGTTTGTTTGTTTATTTATTTATTTTTGAGATAGGGTCTTACTCTGTCACCCAGACTAGAGTGCCACTGCTTGATCTTAGCTCACTGTAGCCTCCTGGGCTCAAGGGATCCTCTAATCTTAGTCTCCCAAGTAGCTGGGACTAAAGGCATGTGCCGCCATGCCCGGCTAATTTTTTTTTTTTTTTTTTAGATTTAGCGTCTCGCTATGTTACCCAGGCTGGTCTCAAATTCCTGACTGCAGGCAATCCTCCCAATGTGCTGGGATTACAAGCGTGAGTCACCACACCCAGCCCCAAACATTGTTTCAGCCCCAAACATTGTTTCATCTGCATTTTGTTTTTCTTTTTAGAGTTGGGGGGTCTCACTCTGTCATCCAGGCTAGAGTACAATGGTGGGATCATAGCTCACTGCAGCCTCAACTTCCTGGACTCATGAAATCCTCCCATCTTAGGCTCCCAAGTATCTGGGACTATAGACACAGACCACCATATCTGGCTAATTTTTATTTTTTTTAGAGATGGGGTCTTGCTCTGTTGCCCAGACTAGTATCGAATTCCTGGCCTCAAGATATCCTCTCGCCTCAGCTTCCTGAGTAGCTGGGATTACAGGCACAAATTGACTCCTTCAGTTTGCTTTATTTATAAGTTTAAATTACATATTGCAAGAGATTAATTGTGTTCCATTTATTTACATATTTATAAATATATCTATATTACTCGTACGTTATTTATATAAAGTTTCCTTTGAAAATAAGTTCTTATCACACTTAACAGAAAATTAGAGATGGCAGAAAAAAGATTCAGTAAACTTGAAGGTATATCAGGCCCGGCACAGTGGCTCACGCCTGTAATCCCAGCACTTTGGGAGGCCGAGGCGGGCAGATCACGAGGTCAGGAGATCGAGACCATCCTGGCTAACACGGTGAAACCCCATCTCTACTAAAAATACAAAACATTAGCCGGGCGTGGTGGCGGGTGCCTGTAGTCCCAGCTACTCCGGAGGCTGAGGCAGGAGAATGGCATGAACCCAGGAGGTGGAGCTTGCAGTGAGCCGAGATCCCGCCACTGCACTCCAGCCTGGGCGACAGAGTGAGACTCTGTCCACCCCCACCCTTCAAAAAAAAAAAAAAACTTGAAGGTATATCAATTCCTCTGGCAGTTTTTCAAAATATGTCACTTAAAAAGAGCAATCTCTTACCTTCTCAAGGATTTTGCTACTGCAATTTTCTCTTCTGTCTTGGATTATCAATAGTCACTCTCTAATGACTTACTTACATTAACATGTATAACAGTATATTATAGTATCTTCTATCTAAAAATAAATCTCTAGATGCAGGATCCCCTCCATCTTCCATCTCACTGCTTTGCTCCTCTTCATGCCAAATTCTTTAAAGAGTTACCTGTATTGACTACCTCTGCTTCTACCTCTACTATGTTCTTCTCAATGCACTCCAATCTGATATGCTCCCTTCACTCTGTAAGATGGTTTCTATCAAAGTGACCAATAACGTCCATCTTACCAAACTGAAGGGCCATTTCTTTGTCACATTGCTTGACCACAGCACATTTTACAACTGATCATTCTCTCCTTATGGCAACATTTTCCTGTCTCAGCTTCCTCAAGTTCCAACCTCCCCTGGTTCTTCCTACAAAACTAATGATTCCTTCCTAGTTCCTTTGGGTGAATGTCCCTCTGCTAATAAATCTGTAAATGTTGAAAGGCCCTGATTGCTGCACCTGTAGTTTACTCTGGCCAGGCTACAATCATTTTTCTAGGTGACCACATCCAGTTCTATCAATATCACCTATCATCTTAGCACTCCCAGATTTCTATTTCTAGCATTGAACTTTTCTTGAAATGTCATTTTCACTGCTGATTATTTTACACCTCCAAATGGATGTCTAATAAGCATCTCAGACGTAATATATTCCAAACTGAACACGTGCCTCCCACCCTCTCTCCCACCAAGTCTTTTCAGGTCTTTCCTACCTAGATCAATAGCACCACTACTCACCCAATCTCCTAAGCTCAAATCCAGGAGATACCTCGGATCTCCTAGAGTGAAGGACTCTTTCCCTCATCTCCATCTAATCTATCAAGTCCTTCAAGAATACTGACAACTCACAGAATGGGAGAAAAGAATTTGCAAACCATGTATTTAATAAAGGATCAACATCCAGAATACACAAAGAATTCCTGGATCTCAACAACAAAATAAGAAACAACCAAATTCAAAAATGAGCAAAGTACTTGAATAGACATTTCTCCAAAGAAGATATACAAGTAGCCAATAAGTACATGAAAAGATGCTCACCATCACCAGTCATTAGGGAAATGCAAATCAAAACCACAGTGAGATGCTCTTCATAATGATTAGAATGGCTGCTACCACAAAAACAGAAAATAACAAGTATTGGTGAGGAAGTAGAGAAATTAAAATGGTTTTGCACTGTAAATGGGAATGTAAAATGATGCAGCCATTATAAAAACAGTATGGAGGTTTCTCAAAAAATTAAAAATAAAATTATATGATCTAGCAATTCCATTTCTGAGTACATATCCAGAAGAACATTAAGCAGGATCTCTAAGAGTTATTTTCACACATATTTTTATTATAGCATTATTCCGAACAACCAAGAAGTAGAAGGGGCATTAATTCAACCTAAATGGATGAATGAGTGAATAAAGTGAATAAAGAAAATGTGGTATATACATACAATAGAATATTATTCAGCATTCAAAAAGAAAGAAATCCTGCCACGTTTATGCTACAATATGAATTAACCTTGAGGGCATTATGCTAACTGAAATAAACCAGTCATAAAAATATAAATACTATATGACTTCATGCATATGAAGTATCTAAAGCAGTCAAACTTATGCAAACAGAAAGTATAAGCTTAGTGGTGGCTAGGGGCTGCGGTGAGAGCAAACTAAAGAGTTGTTGTTCAATAAGTATAGAGTTTCAGTTTTGCAAAATGAAAAAGTTTTAGAGATCTGTTCCACAACAATTTGAATAGGTTCAACCCCACTGAGATGCACACTTAACAATTGTTAAGATGGTAAATTTTATGTCATATGTTTTCTCCTACAACTATAAAAATATAAAATAATAAGTGTTGGTGACGATGTGGAGAAATGGAATCCTTGTGCACTGCTGATGGGAATGCTAAACGGTGCAGTTGCTGTGAAAAATCATATGGTAGTTCCTCAAAAAATTAAACAGAATTATTGTATGATCAAGCAATTGCATTTCTGGGTAAACACACACACAGAGATGAAAGCAGGGTCTCAAAGGGTATCTGTACACCCATGTTCGTTGCAGCATTATGTACACTAGCTGGAATGTGAAAGCCACACATGTCCATTGACAGATGACTGGATAAACAAAATGTGGCATACATAGAGAATGGAATATTATTCAGCTTTAAAATGGAAGGAAATTCTGACACATGCTACAACATGGATGAACCTTGAAAACATCATGATAAATGAAATGAGCCAATCACAATAGGACAAATATTCTGTTCATACAAAGTACTTAGAGTAGTCAAATTCAGAGACAGAATATAGAATAGTGGTTGTCAGAGTCTGGGGAGAGGGGGAAATGGGCAGTTGGTATTTAGTAGGGAAAGAATTTTGGTTGCAAGATGAAAACGTTACGGGGATGGATGGCAGTGATGGCTGCACAACAATGTACTTAATGTTTCTGATCTGCACACTTAAAAATGGTTAAAATGGTAATTTTTTTATATGTGTGGGTTTTTTTTTTTTTCACTTTTAGGATATTTTAAAAAGAATACTGCCAAAATAGGTGGCAATTCTGGCCATTCTCTCCATCTCAGTACTACCTAATCCAAGCCACCGTAATCTCTTGTTTGGACTTTTGCACTAGCTTCTAGTTTGTCTTCCTGATTTTCCTTTTTTTCACCCCACAATCATCTTGTCATAGAAAAGCCAATGTAATTTTTAAAAATGTAAATCATAGTCTGGTTCCCCTTTGTGTACAATTTTCCATGGTCTCCCATATACTTAGAATAAAGTTCATGCCCTTCACTGAGGCTTAAAAACCCTGCTTGATCTTGGACTCCAATTCTCATCACTCTGCCCCTCTCCCACTGTCCTCTGGCCACAGGAGCAAGCTGTTATGTCTGTAAGCACATTATGACTGCATCTTAGTCAGCTAGGGTTGCTATAACAAGCACACCATAGACTGGAGTCTCAACATTTATTTCTCACAGTTCTGAAGGCTGGGAAGTCCAAGATCAAAGTGCTGGTAGATCCAGTGTTTGGAGACAGACACTTTCTTGTTGTATCCTCACAAGGAAGAGAAAAAGAGAGAGACAGAGAGAAACAGATAGATGGGGGAGAGAGGGAGGAAGCAAGCTCTCTCTTGTCTCTTCTGGGAGGGGCACTAATCCCATTCATGAGAGCTTCACCTTTATGACTTGATCATATCCTGAAAGCCTTATTTCCTAATCCCATCACACTGGGGATTAAGATCTCAATCTATCACTTTAAGGAGAACACTTTCAGCCCATAATGGCGGCTCCTACCTAATGTTTATTGCACTATTTCTTCCTCTCTCTGAAAATCTCTTTCTCAGTCTTCACAAGGTATCTCTTTCAGATTTGAATCTCACCCATGAAAAGTAGCCTCAAGTCACCCTCTATCATATCACTCTGTTTTTTGTTTCTATTTTCATTTTTAACTTTTCTTTTACACACAGGGGTACATGTGCAGGTTTGTTATATAGGTAAATTCAGGTCACAGGAGTTTGTACACAAATCCATCACCCACATATTAAGCCTAGTACCCAATAGGTATTTTTCCTGATCCTCTCTCTCCTCCCACCCTCCACCATCAAGTAGGCCGCAGTATCTATTGTTCCCCTCTTTGTGCACATGTGTACTCATCATTTACCACTCACTTATAAGTAAGAACATGCAATATTTGGTTTTCTGTTCCTGTATTAGTTTGCTAAGGATAATGGCCTCCAGCTCCATCTATGTTCCCACAAAGCACACGACCTTGTTCTTTTTTATGGCTGTGTAGTATTCCATGGTGTATATGTATTATTTTCTTGTCCATTCTATCATTGATGGGCATTTAGGTTGATTTCATGTCTATTCCTGCCTATATTCATGTCTATATTCATACTATTGTGAGTAGTGCAACAATGAACTAGTGTTTAACAGGCAAATAATTAGTGTTTAATAGGGAAAGAACATATAGGTCCATGTGCCTTTATGTCAGAACAATTTATATAGTTCTTTGGGTATATACCCAGTAATGGGATTGCTGGGTCGAATGGTAAATCTATTTTTAGCTCTTTGAAGAATCCCCACACTGCTTTCCACAGTGGTTGAACTAATTTACACTCCCACCAACAGCATATAAGTCTCCAGCTTCTGTTATTTTTTGACTAATAATAGCCATTATGACTGGCGTGAGATGTTATCTCATTGTGAGTTTGATTTGCATTTCTCTAATGATAAGTGATACTGAGCTTTTTTTCATACACTTGTTGGTTGCATGTATGTCTTCTCTTGAAAAGTGTCTGTTCATGTCCTTTGCCCACTTTTCAATGGAGTTGTTTATTTTTTGCTTGTAAATTTGTCTAATTTCCTTATATATGCTGGATATTAGACTTTTGTCAGATGCATACTTTGCAAATATTTTCTCCCATTCTGTAGGATTTACTCTGTTGTTTCTTTACTCTGTTGTTTTATTTATTCTGTTGATAGTTTCTTTTGCTGCACATAAGCTCTTAAGATTAATTAGATCCCATTTGTTAATTTTTGCTCGTAATTGCTTTTGGCATCTTCATCATGAAATCTTTGCCCATTCCTATGTCCAAAACTGTATTGCCTAGTTTTCTTCCAGGGCTTTTATAGTTTTGGGTTTTACATTTAATTCTTTAATCCATCTTGAGTTGATTTTTGTATGTGGTGTAAGGGAGGGGGTCCAATTTTAATTCTCTGTATATGGCTAGCCAGTTATCACAGCACTACTTATTGAATAGGGTGTTCTTTCCCCATTGCTCATTTTTATCTGCTTTATTGATGATCAGATGATTGTAGGTGTGTGGCCTTATTACTGGGCTCTCTATTCTGTTCCATTGGTCTATATGTCTTGTTTTTGTACCAGCACCACACTGTTTTGGTTACTGTAGCCCTGTAGGATAGCTTCAAGTCAGTTAGTATGATGCCTCTAGTTTTGTTCTTTTTGCCTAGGATCGCCTTGGCTATTCGGGCTCTTTTTTGGTTCCATATGAATTTTAAAATAGTTTTTTCTAGTTCTGTGAAGAATCTTATGATAGTTTAATAGGAATAGCATTGAATCTAGAAATTGCTTTTGGCAGTATAACCATTTTAGTGCTATTAATTCTTCCTATCCACGAGCATGGAATGTTTTTCCATTTGTTTGTGTCCTCTCTCATTTCTTTGAGCAGTGTTTTGTGGTTCTCATCATAGAGATCTTTCGGCTACCTAGTTAGCTGTATTCCTAGGTATTTTATTCTTTTGTGGCAATGGTGAGTGGGATTAAATTCCTGATTTGGCTCTCGGCTTGGCTGTTGTTGGTGTATAGGAATGCTAGTGATTTCGGTACATTAAATTTGTATCCTGAGACTTTGCCAAAGTTGTTTATCAGCTGAAAGAATTTTGGGCAGAGATTATGGGGTTTTCTGAATATGGAATCATGTTGTCTGCAAACAGCGATAGTTTGACTTCCTCCCTTCCTATTTGGATGCCCTTTCTTTCTATTGCCTGATCACCCTGGCCAGGACTTCCAATACTATGTTAAACAGGAGAGGTGAGAGAGGGCATCCTTGTCTTATGCTGATTTTCAAGTAGAATGCTTCCAGCATTTGCCTATTCAGTATGATGTCAGCTGACATCACTCTTTTTAAGTTTTCTTCATAGTATATTTATTACTGCCTGATGTATTTGTCATTGTTTTGTTTAGGCATTTGTCTATTTATAGGTGTTCTTCCAACAGAATGTAGCCCGTTGAGAGTAGGAATTTACAAGACCTTGAACTACAGATCCTAGAATAATGCCTGACACAAAATAAGAACTCGCTGGAAATTTCCCAAGGAGAACTTGGCTTAGCACTGCAAGGGCTTTCAGAATAGTATCTTAGAAAAAAAAAACATATAATAAATCCAGAACACTTTCATTTTGTTTCACAAGCCTCTGAAACTCAGCACAAGCAATTGACCATAGCATGTTTCTCTTTATCTACTCAAGCTGGCTCCTGCCCCTGCTCTCCTCCTCAAGCCCCCGAATACAACTGCCATCCACCCACTGTCAAACAGACAACCTAAATAAGAAAGTAAAACCCTTCCAGGTGTGGTGGCTGTAATCCCAGCACTTTGGGAGGCTGAGGCGGGCAGATCACTTGAGGTCAGGAGTTCGAGACCAGTCTGGCCAACGTAGTAAAACCCCTTCTCTACTAAAAATACAAAACTTAGCCGGGCATAGTGGTGCATGCTGTGGTCCCAGATACTCAGGAGTCTGAGGCAGAATTGCTTGAACCCAGGAGGCAGAAGTTGCAGTGAGTCGAGATTGTGCCACTTCACTCCAGCTTGGGCGAGAGAGTGAAACTGAGGTTTGTTTTCAGTGCCTGTAATTTCTGATCTTTAGGGTGAAATACCTCAGTTTGTATCATGAATAAGTTAGTTTCTAAAAAAACACTCCTAGCTGGGCACGGGGGCTCATGCCTGTAATTTCAACATTTTGGGAGGCTGAGGTGGGCGGATCACCTGAGGTCAGGAGTTCGAGACTAGCCTGGCCAGCATGGTGGAACCCCCATCTCTGCTAAAAATACAAAAAATTAGCCGAGCATGGTGGCGGGCACCTGTAATCCCAGTTACTCGGGAGGCTGAGGCAGGAGAATCGCTTGCACCTGGGAGACGGAGGTTGCAGTGAGCCGAGATTGCGCCACTGCACTCCATCCTGGGTGACAAGAGCGAGACTCCATCTCACAAACAAAAAACAAACAAAACAAACCAAAAAAAATTCCTATGACGCCAATAAAACACACAGGGATGCCTGTGCCCTAAATGATCATCCAGAGAGAGCTTTGGTTATATACTCACAGCAAGCAGCCTGCAGACCAGCAAGGTGGAATGCAGGATAGCGTAGGAGGTGGGCCAGGGCTTGCTGCAGCCTCCGTTCTAAAATTGATCTCAACACGCCTGCGTCCTGCTCCAGTCCCTCCCCCTTGGCCCTGGAGCGAGGCGAGTCTTCAGTGGAGGTGCTGACCATGCCTGGGTGTTTTTTTTAATGAAACATCTCCGCTATTAGATCCCTGGCAGCGCAAGACTGTGTATACAAAACTAGAAGCAAAACAGTCCGTTTTGTGTACTGCTTATTCCAGTGCCTCCCTATAAAAGGTACGCACAACCCTAGAGGGATTCCCGCTAGGTGGCGCTCGTTCTCCATCGTACCCAGGCGGGTTCGAAGCTGGCACATGTCCTTTTAACACCCTGAGAGGTGATCTTCAGCCCTGGTTTTTTAGGTAAGAAAACTAAGCCCCAAAGAGGGTCTTGCGTGAGGTCGCTTGGCTACCTCTCAGAACCGCGTGCACAATCTGCTTTCTGAACCTAATGAGTTTCCATCACCTGGCTGTCTCCCTCTACACACGGTTTAGTTTGTTGATTATAATAAAATAGTGTGTTTCCTTCTTTCTACACAACGAGGTTTATGTTCAGATCCTCAGGCCTTGGTGTGATTTGTTTTCAAATGCGTGGGACAGAAAAAAAGTCATTAGATTTGTCTGACTGAATTTTTTCTTTGATTACCTTAAATCCGAACGAAGGTCCTTTTCCAATGAATAAGCAATTAAAAATGGATAAGGTCTATGATGGGAAACGATAAGTCTGAAGGTTAATGAGAAAAACCGATTAGAGTAGAAAATCCAACTGGATTTGACATCAGACAAAGCCTGATTTAAATTCTGACTTAGCCACTTACTGATAGTCAGGAGTCTCAGTTTCTTCATCTGTAAAACAGGAATAACAACGTTTTCTATTCGTTCCAGTCCCAAGGGTGTGTACATTCAATGAAACAATAGGCTTTGGTTCCGGGCACACTCTCAGTGAGCAATATTTGTTAAAATATAAAACTACCTTTTATATTATTATTTATAGTATTGTAAGCTGGCCAGTTACAATACAGCCTCTCTCTGCAGTCTGATATATTTGGACCATGTACATGAAAAACGCTGCAGGGCGCTGGATGACTCAGGAACGAAGGCGTGGGTGCTCGACTCTTGGGATGCTTAGGTGGTTTGGATAGCCCTCGGGAGTCTGCGAATTGGGACCCACCGTCAGTGCTGGGCGCGACCTCTGCCTGGACCTGACTCTGGAGAACCTGCAATGCCGCCCCTCCCTCCTCCCGCCTCCAACCCCCGCCCCCCGCCCCCCCCCCCCACACCCTTCTCTTGCTTACTCAGTGAAGCACCGGCTTCCGAAGGTACCGGGTCCAAACCCTCGTTTTAAAGGACTGGAAGCTAGAGAAGGCAGGTGACTTCAGTCAAGGTCACCGGTATCTGATGGACGAGCCCTGCATAGCCTTTCGTTGCTGGGCAGCACCCAGCGCGCGCGCCCACCGGCCGCTGGCGTCAGGGAAGACGGCCCAGGGTACAGGTGGCGGGCGTTGGGGGCGAGGCGCGCTGTGGCGCCGCCAGGAAATCCTGAGGCCACTAGGCGCGCCCCTCCCCCCTCCAGCACGGGCACGTGCTCAGCAGCTTACCGCGAGCCCGCGAGGGCGGGGGCTTCCCCTTCCCCGCCCCCTTGGCTTTCGCAGTCTAGTCCCGCTCTCCACCCGCCGCCCGCGGAAGTCTCACCGCGCAGCAGCACCCCCAGCCCGGGCTGTTCCGGGGACCCGAGGGCGCGGCGCATAGGGGGCCCGTAGGATCCAAACTACGAAAGAGGAGCAGGAGGCGTAAGAAGAGAAAGATGTGGAGGAGGAGGGGAGAGAAGGAAAAGGAAGAGAGGCAGAAGACTAGTAAAAAATGGGCTCGGGGGCGCAGAGGGGTTGCGGTGGGGTAGAGAGGCGCGGACGCCCAGCGAGTCCGGTGCCTCTCGAAAGCCTCGCGGTTCGCCCCGCCGGGCCGCGCAGCTCCGCCAACCCCCGGGCCGGCCCAGGCTGGAGCGTGGCGCCAGTCGGGAGGTTGCAGAGTTCCTGGAGCTCACAGCTGAGCTCGAAGGAAGTCGCCCTCAATGGGCACGAAGCGGGACCCAGGCACGCCCGCGCGGTCACGTCCAGATCTGCGGTCCTCCGACAGGCGCAGGCCTGCTGCGCCTTCGCCACACACCTCCACTTGTGGGCCTGGACTCCGACTCCGTAGTTACGCCGGGATATCTCTGGGCATCCAACCACCTCCCTTCCCCCATACTCTTTTCCTCTCCACCCGACCCCTTACTAGGAGCAGCTTCTAGTTGCAGCTCAACACTCGCGAGTTCACCCTCCGTGCCAAGCACCCAACTCCCGCCCTTGCCTACAGTCACCCACAGACCTAATGATCGAGTGAGCGCCGCCGTAGTGGCCCGAGATGACACCAGGAGACTCCCTTGCTGTGCGCCTCCGGAAGACGCGGACGTAGCCCCTTTTCTCACACTCCTAGGACACAAAAATACCCGACAACTCAAAATCGCCGAACCACATCTTTTCATGCTTTGAAAACTTCTGCCCAAGCCTGTGGCAGGAGCATGTCTAACTGTGATTTGGGTTTCTTTTTAAACATCTAATCAAAGGGAAGAGGGGAGGGATTCGCAACTAAATGGTAGATGTTTTCAAGCAAGTCTTTACGTAGCCCCAAACCTACCATAGTATTCGGTCATTCAGCCCCCAAACATCTCTGCCTGCCTTTATGTTTGGATCTCACTCCCTTATTTGTCAGCACCAAGTCCTAAACCTACAAAGCGATAGCTGTGAGGGACACCAAACCCATACCTGCCCGTCCCCTACCTTCCAGGCAACCGGTGTCAATCTCCTCACTATTTATAATTCCCAACATCCCTGCCTGAAGTGAGGAGAACGGTAATTTAAATAATACAGCGGGAGCGGAGAGGATACACTGTTTTTGAAAGACTGTAAGCATTCTGCTGTGTTCCACTCTGCGTCCTTACACTTGCTGAGCACTGACAGCAAATTTAAACGGCGTTCCTTGAAAACTGATGTAATTATAAAGAGCTGTAAAGGGCAATGACCTCAAGTGGATGTTTTTTCCCAGGTACCCTACAAGGTTTGCACAAAGCAAGAAAGCATCGTGTAGCCGAAATGTTGGAAACTATAGACGCTGCAAAACCTCGTTCTGAGGCTGAAAACTATGAATTGTGGGTGTATTTCCTTCTGCGGTGCAGAAAAAGAACAACCAAAAAGCAAGCAACAAGGAGAAATGTTATTTATTTTAATGACACCAAAACTACCAACCCTAGCAATTTATTAAATTAAAATCATAGTCCTTTAAGTGTATTTAATGGTTCAAGTTTGTGTATTTAGTGTTAACTCTCTGTGAAAGTTTATGGAAAACAGTGAAGTACGTTAATTGAGCAAATTTTACATTAAAAAAGGAATAACACGTTTAAAAATATTCTTATATACCCACAATATCTATATTTCTTAGCTTGGTTCCTACTATTACAT
This sequence comes from Trachypithecus francoisi, assembly GCF_009764315.1. Classification (NCBI taxonomy): domain Eukaryota; kingdom Metazoa; phylum Chordata; class Mammalia; order Primates; family Cercopithecidae; genus Trachypithecus; species Trachypithecus francoisi. The sequence goes on along the minus strand of NW_022681454.1, from coordinate 12,527,024 downwards.
AATACAATGCATTTTTTCATTTCTTAAAGAGCAAAAAGTGTTGTCACTTCTGGATCACTTTATGGTAATTCCAAGGTATAATTTTAAGCAAACAAAGATACCTATTTATAATTTTACTCAACTCACAAGAGATATTTTTTAAAAACTGAATTTATTTTTCTTCCTGATGCAAAACTTAACCAACTCCAGTTAAATTCAAAATTGATCTGCCAGGGAAACGACCATAAAATTTACAGAAATTCTCCCATAAATGCCTTTCAATTCTTCTCCTGACTTTAGTTCTAATTATACCTTTTTTTCTAATTCCTCTATAAAAATCGAATCAAATCAAAGACGGCGAGGAAAGAAAAATATTTCTAGAGTGATCTTAATTAACTGATCATTTCAGCAAAGAACGTTAGCAGTGAGGAAGCGGCGAAACTGTAGAGAGAAAAAAAGATGCATTTTTGTTCTTCATGTTTATAATCCCTCCTAGAGAACAGAAACTACGAGCATGATTTATGGAACTGCATTATCTTGGATTTTCTCCGCAGATTTGACTCAACTTAGTATCAGTGTTCTATTAAAGCGCTGGAATAGGTGGATACATCTGCAGAGGTAAGAAACGTGGTTTGGGGTGGATGAGCCTCCTTGTTGCTGAAGGGTGCTTCGAGGACCAGGCTTAGGAGAGAAGGGGTTAAGTCAGACCCTGTCTTTAGCGGCGCAACGTGCCCAGTTTTGTCTGTTAAAGTCAACGTCGCCCAACTGGAGCCAACCAATGGACGGCCGGGAGCGCCCGGGACAGCCCAGTGGAGGGGTGTGGCCTGAGGCTGTCACTCAGCAGTGAGGAATGACACCCGGGCGGGAGGGGGTGGTACAGTGGAACGCAAGGGAAGGAAAGAGAAAAGAAACAGATAAAACCAGGGCAGGGGGTAAAAAGGTGCCCCGCGCCTCTCGGAATCCAGCGGCCGCGGCCGCCGCCGCCGCCGGGGGTGGGCTCCGGAAGAGCCTGCCCAGCAGGGAAGGGGAGGACGGGCCAGGAGAGAAATCCTGCAGGCGAGGAAGGGACAGACGCGCAAAGAAAAAGTGACTCGGGCCGTGCGCCCCGGCGGCGCTCGGGAGGGGACTGCTGCCACGGAGGGGCCCCCGCCAATCCTCCTTCACGTCCCCCGAGGGGGCAGACCCCGGCCCGCCCCTAAGGGCGAGAAGCGATGAGATAATCCAGCTGAGCTGCGAAAGGAGAGCGTCTGGCTCTGGATTCGGGGGGAGGGGGTCTCCGGGTGGGGTGGGCCTCTAAGGTGGGGGTGAGGGTCGGTGCAGATCCTGGGACGGAGTGGGGCGGGGGCTGCTGGGCCGCGCAGGAGTGGGCGGTGGCGGCCTCGCACACCCGGCTCACTTGCGCTGCGGCCGCCGGCGCTCCTGTCCGGCTCGGAGCTGCTCGGCGCCCCAGCTGCCCGCCCCGGCGGCTGCTCCGGCCCGCGGCGCAGATGGCTGTGCGCGGCGCCAACACCTTGACGCCCTTCTCCATCCAGGCGATCCTCAACAAAAAAGAGGAGCGCGGCGGGCTGGCCGCGCCAGAGGGGCGCCCGGCGTCCGGGGGCACAGCGGTGTCGGTGGCCGCGGCGCCCGCTGTCTGCTGTTGGCGGCTCTTTGGGGAGAGGGACGCGGGCGCGCTGGGGGGCGCCGAGGACTCTCTGCTGGCGTCTCCTGCCGGTACCAGAACAGCTGCAGGGCGGACTGCGGAGAGCCCGGAAGGCTGGGACTCGGACTCCGCGCTCAGCGAGGAGAACGAGAGCAGGCGGCGCTTCCCTGACGCGCCAGGGGCCAGCGGGGCCGGCCTCGCGGGGGGATCCTTGAGCCTCGGCCAGCCAGTCTGTGAGTTGGCCGCTTCCAAAGACCTAGAGGAGGAAGCCGCGGGCCGGAGCGACAGCGAGATGTCCGCCAGCGTCTCAGGTCTGCTGCGGCTTCGCGGGGATGGGGGCCGGGCTGAGGGGATGGACGCGGAGGGCAACCACGCCGAGTGGGGTGGTCGGCTGTGAGCACCCTGCGCCCTGGGGCTCGGAGGCTGGCCAAGTCCCGAAGTTCTGCGCTCTGGCGCGAGCTGTTCTGCCACTTCGGGAACTGAGCCGGCGAGAGACCGGAGTAGCTCCTCAGAACCCGGCATCCTGGGGCGAGGCCTGAGAAGTCCTGGGCCAATGTGCATTAGACTGGGTTGGGAGAACCGCTGACCCCTGCGGTCGGGAGTCTTTGAGTTCGTCACCAGTGCTTTCTGCCGTGTCTGTCCCCAAATCCCCAAAATCAGGGAAGCGGAGAAGTGAGGGCTGCAGAGACCTCAAGTAGCCAGTGCCCTAGCTCTGGACCAGAGACCCTGCCAGTTTGAGGTCCCAGGGCCGGGCCCCACAGTAGGTGGATAGGTGGTGAAGAACACCTCCGAGTGGGCCAGAGCTGAGAATTTGCAGAATTAGAGCTTTGGAGAAACGGCTGGTTTGGCTTTCTCAGACCCCAGGTCTGGGAGAGCAGCCCTAGGCCGAGGATCCCGGAGTGGGACTATAGTTCATCACGGAGGCAGGAGAGAGGCCTCCTCAGCCGTGGCCTGGCCTGTCCTGTGGTCTGGAAGACCTGGATGTCCGCACTAGTTGGGTACAAGCTTCTGTAGGCCTCAAGCACAGGGGGGAGCTGGACCTTTCCGCTGGAGTTCTTCGGAGGGGTGGGTACGAGACCGAGAAGCTGGTGTGGGATCAGGGTCCAAAAACTCGAGGCAGTGGCAATCCTCTCTCTTTACTCTCCAGTCCATCCTCTCATCTAAGGCCTTGGCTCAGCCTGTTTCCATGTCCCTCACAGCAATCCCAGGCGGCTGAGGGTGAAAGATTCTAAATACCTTTGGCCCCAGTATCCGCCTCCACCTTCCCTTACCTGCACCAGACAAGTGTGTGCTGCGATGACATGCCCGTGTGTGCGTGTGAACTGAGCGTGGAGAGGCTCGTGAACCCAAGCAGAGAGACGGAAATGCAGTCTAGAACCCCAATGCTCAGCGCTGAGAGCCGGGAGGGCTTTCGCAGATGCTCGGGTCTAGTGCCCCAAGTTACTGAGGGGAGCCTAGGACCCAGAGAGGGTGGAGAGCAGGTCTCGACATCACAGCGTTGACACAGCGACTGAGTCCGCCGCCCTCCCCAGAAGAGGCCTAGATGGGATACCCAGTGGGGCAAGATTCTAAGACTGGTCTCCCGGGCGCAGGGCCTCCCAGACCTCGGCTCCGCTTGAGTGGGATCAAAGTGTATTTCCGCCCCACCCCCGTGACCCCTGCAGTTCAGGCCTGGCCTCACCTCGTCTGTGGCGCTGACAGTCTCTTGTTTCTGTTCCCACCGGGGTCCGCAGGCGACCGCAGCCCAAGGACCGAGGACGACGGTGTTGGCCCCAGAGGTGCACACAGGTCCGCGCTGTGCAGCGGGGCCGGCGGCGGGGGCGGCAGCGGGCCGGCAGGCGTCGCGGAGGAGGAGGAGGAGCCGGCGGCGCCCAAGCCACGCAAGAAGAGGTCGCGGGCCGCCTTCTCCCACGCGCAGGTCTTCGAGCTGGAGCGCCGCTTTAACCACCAGCGCTACCTGTCCGGGCCCGAGCGCGCCGACCTGGCCGCGTCGCTGAAGCTCACCGAGACGCAGGTGAAAATCTGGTTCCAGAACCGTCGCTACAAGACCAAGCGCCGGCAGATGGCCGCCGACCTGCTGGCCTCGGCGCCCGCCGCCAAGAAGGTGGCGGTAAAGGTGCTGGTGCGCGACGACCAGAGACAATACCTGCCCGGCGAAGTGCTGCGGCCACCCTCGCTTCTGCCACTGCAGCCCTCCTACTATTACCCCTACTACTGCCTCCCAGGCTGGGCGCTCTCCACCTGCACGGCTGCCGCAGGCACCCAGTGAACCGGCCTGGGCTGAAGCAGCGAGTGATTCCCGCGCCCCGGCTCCGGACCGCCGCTGACAGCTGTAGGCTGTAGCCTGCACGGGGCGCCCCGCCAAGGAGGCACCTGGAGGTGAAACCCAGCTCCAGCTCCCGTTAGCCAGGACTTGTCCCCTGGCAGCTGGGCTGAGTCTGCCCCGAGGGGGCGCCTTTTACTAATTTGAACAGAGGCACCCTATGGCCTAGGGGCCCTGATAGCTCACCTGCCTGGAAGCCCCTGGGCTCTATTTATTATCACGACAGTGTTGGAGTTGAATTTGGATTCGAATTGTATCTGCCTGGGGGTGGGGTTTTCCCTAAGCGGGAACTCCTGGAGACCACATAGCCTGAATCCTCAGAATTTTCGGCCTGCTGGGAGCTTTCTGCACTAGGCCACACTAGTTCATGGTATCCATGCTACCAATCTATGTGTATCTACATATCTTTTATTTTTGGAAATTGCATTTGTAACCAAAGGGTGCGAAACCCTGGCAGTCCCAGGCAGCACCAGGCCAGGGGTTGATTTGAAAAGTGAAGGACTGGGTTTTCAGGCCCTCTGCTCCACCCCTCCCCTGTGTCAGAGCTAGGGTGGGGGCGCCCAATTGGGGTGCTGAATGTAAGGAAGGGGGCCTCCGAGTGTGGTGCAAGCCGTGGGTCTCCACATCTTCCCTCTCTGGAGTCCAGGTACCTGCACAAGCAGGAAGCGCCTGGGAGCCCTGGAAGGAGGAGAGGGCACACCCAGACAGCCCTCTGCGGAAACTTCCCTTCATTTCTTTTTATTTGTTTAAAGGAGGTTAAGACGTGTAGCACTTTTCAGTTGTTTGTATTCAAATGACGTTTATTTTTGTACTCAATGTGAATACCCCTGGCCAGCCTTTCCACGGCACCCACCGCAGTGCCGCTGCCTGGCCCTCAGTCTCTACCTTCCGCCCTCTGCGACTCCTGTGCTCTGGCCCGGGACTCCCCTATCAGCCCCTCACTTACCCTTAAACAGGAGATCCCACCTGTCTTGTCAACCTCGCCGCTTTTCGCCTCCTTAATGGCACTGTGCACTCAATTAGAGTATTAACTGTAAAAAGATTTGTGAAGTTTGGAAGCTCTATTCGCTGTATTTTTTCTTTAATTTATAAACTTTTAGTTTAACATGCCCTCCTGGACGCCGTGTTTTCTCTGAAACTGTCTCTTTGCGACTTTGGGGGAACCAGTATTACTGCAGGCTGGAAATAGCTGGGGCTTTTTCCAACCTCTTTTGGGTCTTGGACAAGGATGCTTAGTCTCTCCTGAGAGCAGCTCTGCTGCCCACCTACTCCTCAGGCAGGGTATAAACCTGGGCAGCTCAGAGAAATCATGGCTTCCGGGACTTTGTAGGAGTCATGGAGGAATCCCACTGAAATCGGGAACAAATTCCTAGGATTTCTCCCCAACTGCCCCGTGACCATTGGTTTCAGAGCCTAGTAAGAGTCCGTGGTTGAACCCCCAGCCAATGTCCATCCCCCATCCCAATGTACCAACCCTTTCACCTCCCCTCAGCCCACCCCACCCTGTTGTTCTCTCTCTGCTTTCGATTTTAGGAGGGTTTCTCTACGTTATCTAGTCTTTAGTTTCAAGAGTGGTTTAGTGAAAAATCCTGCTAAAATTCTGAAGCGATTCGTTGCAAACCAGGCGTGAATAACCTGTCTCTTGGAGAAGGGTCACTTGAGTGTTTTCCTCGGACGGGTGCAATTGGGGCTGTACAAGGTTTCAGAGCGCTTCCCCGCACTAAACAAAAGGGCGTCATTTGATCCGCACCGAAGCCTATCCGGGGAGCAGAGAATGGGCAGGGCACCATTATTTATTACCCCATTTTACAGATGATAATACGCAGCTGGCGTTCCCAGACTCCCCAGAATGCTACGGATTCACTGGAGCTAAATGCTCACCTTCACTAGCAGCTCAAGCTGAGTTCCCGGCGAGCAAGGAAGAGTTAATGCCACAGTGCGGGCGTTGAGGCCTCCAGTCCGCCGGACCCGAGCCGGCAAACACCAAAACCCGTGCCGAGGCTTCTTTCAATTTCACCTGGGGCCGAAAGGTCCATTAGCTCTCCAGGGCAGCCGCGACTTTTCCCAGCCCTCGGGCCTCCAAGCTTTGGTACCCTAAAGACCTTGGCCTGGGGTCCCGCAAGCCCTCGATCCAGCCCGGGAGGAGCTTGGTGACAAGCGTTTTACAAAATTATCCCCGCTTCCGGAAACAGCAAAATGTAAAGGGAGAGGCGAAGGCCCTTGTGATATGCACACTCCCACCCGGTCCCCCACTCAAGTCCAACTACCTTCCATATGGTTCTTGCAATCATCTCGTGTCTTTAATACTTTACAATTCTATTTTAATTGTACAATTCATCATGACTGTGTTTTTCTTGTAGAGTTGGAACATTTCCGATAATGCTAGAATCTCCTCCCTTCTTGTCCCCAGGGATCACTACTTACTGAGGGGTTTTTTTAGGAGGAGGGATTTTCTCCCTTTCCGAAAAGGCAGTTGCTTGTTGCTGCGTCTTAACAGGGTAGTTTGTTCTCCATCTTTGCCGATTGGGTGGTGAAAGAACCAGGAAGTTTCTTTCGAGTAGGAAAAGGCACTGAGGTCCGGGTCGCACCCCTGGCAGCTCCATCTTCCACCGCATACTCCACCTACCCTGCGGACCCGGGCGCCCCTTCCCTTTCTCTCCCACTCTCGGGCCCCCTGCCTGGGCCAGCTCCGCGGGCTGGCTCCGGCTGCCCGGGGGAATATGACTCAAATGAATTCAGTTTCATCCGGATTATGGCAGTTTCCCTCCAAGCTGTCCCGCAGTTTGCCTTGGCGAGAATGCCCTGAGGTCTGATTCTGGGAGCTGGAGGCGGCCTCTGGGTCCAGCCTGTCCTCCCAGGAGTTCTGGCCGCATTTTGCGACCCAGACCGATGTCTTTACTTGGGTCTTCTGCCACAGACGCGGCTCCCGTTGAAAATTTGCAGTATTACTTTCTTCCTTTTCTTTTCTTTCTCCTCTATCCTCTCTCCGCCTTTCTCTCTTTTTTCTTTTTCTTTTCTTTTCTCTTTTTTTGTTGGAAAGATGAAGAACAGTCCTGCTCCCTACTCGAGGGTATCTCTGTTCACCCACTGCCTGCATCCCTGGGCTGCGCTGAACCCTCTCTGCCTTCTCTGGGCCTGGTTACCGGAGCAGTAGCAACTACCGACTGGGCCCAATGAACCTTCGGCCTCTTCGTCGCTCTCAGTCCCTTTGGCGCTTAGCGAATCTTAAAACTGGCCTTGAGGATTTTCGAATTAGATCCACCCACTCTATGGATGGGTAAACCGCGGTAAGGGGAATGGCTGGTAAGGGGGCGGAACACCATGTGACTTGCACTGAAATTGGTCCCAAGGATTCAGGCCGAGCCCACAAATCTTACTCTCAGCAGCAAATTTGGGATCAACCAGCCACCAAATGTGGCTGGTGGGTCTGCGTGTGTGTATGTGTGTGCGCATGCGTGTGTGAAAGAAAAAAGAAAGAAAGAAAGAGGAAGGGAGGAAGGAAGGAAGGAAGGAAGGAAGGAAGGAAGAAGGAAGGAAGGAAAAGAGAAAGAAAGAAAGAGAGAGAAAGAAAGAGAGAGAGAAAGGAAGGAAGGAAGGAAGGAAGGAAGGAAGGAAGGAAGGAAGGAAGGAAGGAAGAGAAATAAAGAAAGAGAAATAAAGAAAGAGAGAGAGACCTGGCTGGTCCCAAACTGCGTCTCATTGCAAGAGATTAGGTGTGAGAGGCGCTTGGCTCCCCAGAGAGGATCTTAGATGAGCAGGGGGAGTTGAGACTGGATTCCACTTTAGAAAATAAATGGCTTCCAGGCTGCAACGAATCCCAGCACCCTCACTCCTCCCCCACGCTGCGAAAGGGGACAGGGGGACAGTGAAACATCATTCCAGAAGGTTGTAATCGGGCTCAAACACGAGTGCCTGCCCTCTGAATTGGGGCTCAGCCACGTCAGTACCCAGAACCCTGAGAAACTGGGCCCGTGGAAGGGTGACATCTGGGGGCTTTTGAGGAGTGGGGAGTGTGCTGAATGCCGGCTCCTGGTTTCCTCTCAGGGAAGCGCTCTGGAGCAGACCCCGGCAATGGCACGCTGAGCATCCTATAGAGGCAGAACCTCATCCCGGGTCTTCAGAAGTCCTGCCAAGCGGAGGTTCTGGCGCTCTGACTCCCTAACCGGCCGCTGGAGCTCAGCACCAGCCAGGCCAACAATCCACTCTTCTCTACAAACATTTCAGTACGTGTTTGGGAATCTGGCTTTCTCAACGCAAAGTTCACGAAGTTTCACTCGCTTTACAGAAAGGCTCCTGCGCTGCAGCGGGAACATGAACAATAGAGAGAATCAGACAGTTCTCCTAAACCGGGGAACTGTCGAAGGAGCTCCTGGACCCAAAGGAGGACAAGGGGCGTTTGGGCAGCACTCTTTCTCAGAAGTGAGGCAGATCCACGCAAGGGCCCAGACAGCTGCCTGCTTACTGAAGGGCTTCAACCTTGCAGGCCACTCACTTTAGCATGCCAGCCACCTTACTTGGCAACCGCACAGACCTTCATGGGGACTCCAAGAGACTCCAAATGCTTGATGGCGCTTTGTAAGTCGGAAAACGCTCAAGGCAGGTAGCTGGGCCGCTGGTTGTATGCGTTCTGGGCCCACAGCTGCTGCAGAAGCCACCGCGATGGGTGAAGGCGGGACCATAGCCTCGAAGGAAGCAGCAGCAGAGGCTTCTAATCCGAGGGAGGGCCGGAGGAGCAACCAAACAATATTTAACAATAAGAAGAACAACAAAAACAACTCCATTCGTTTGTCTGAAATGTTACAGGTGATGCGTTTCCGAATCCTGTTCGGATCCGGTTCTCAGAGGCTCCCTGTAGCCCGGTGCACATGTCATCCATTTTACAAATGGGGAAGCGGAGGCTTAACGAGGTGATGTAACGTATCCATTGCCACAGGTCATTTAGAAGCCAAGTCATGGTCGTCCAAAGCCCAGAAGCATATTTTAGGATTTCAGGTGGCAGGGTAGATTGTCCTTTTGTGCTGGCATCTGCCAGCTTTGGTTCTGTAGTGGCCAGATCACAAAAGCATGCAAACATTTTGAAAACCATCAAACACCGTACAACTGGTATGAGCTCATTGTTATTTTTGCCGTTATTATTATTGTGAACTTCTGGGCAGTGCTGGATTGGCTGACCTAAAGCAATCTGCCTCGAACTCCTGCGACCTTCAGGGGATTGCAAGGGTCCTGTAGGTTGCTAAGCTTAGGGTCTCTCAATGGTCGAGAGACTCTGGCCTCTGCCAGTTTTTGCTCTCCCGATACGTTTTAGAAATGAAGAAATGCCAAAGTAGGGTTGCAGAAAAATTGTGTTGTGTTATAAATGCTTACATCACCTAATAAACTGGGGGTTTTGTAGTCACATACAGGAGTTATTCAACATAAATTGGGTCGTTCAAATTATTAAAACATTTATAAAAGATTGATTCCCAGGTCCCTGCAGGCAGGGGTGGTCTAGTGTAGGATATAGGTTGAACCATGCATTTCTTTTCAATATGTTGGGTATATATCTGAGGTTGTGCCTCCTATGAAGAAAACGTCAAAAGTCTGAATGTGGGGCAATTTGGGAATGTAAGAACTGGGCAAAGGGTCCTGCAGCCCCGAGCTCCACCCTGAGTCCTGCCGTTTCTGCTTTTTGCTTGGAGGCAGGCAGGGAAAGGTAGGAGCGTGGCTTCTGGCCGACCCAGGGCCGACCCGGAATCCGTGGCCACTGCGAATGGCACCACTGTGTTCCTGTTGGAATGGACGGTTTAAAGGGAGCACATGGTAGCTGTGGGGGTGAGAGTGTCACCTTCCCTCGAACCTCCCGCGAGGTAAGCTCGCTTCTGAGCTCACGTGTTTCCTCCAAGCTTGCGTGAACGTGCGTGACGAGTTCTCCAGGCTCAAAGCCCGCTCTCATCAGCTTTCCCTCCCACTCCATGCCCCTGCTCACAGTCCCCGGTGCCGCTATCCGTCGCGGTTTGTGCGCCCGCGGAGCCAAGAGCACCTAGTCTCTGCAGCCCTCCTGGCCCCATGGGAGCGCCTGCATTAATCCGCACCGCTTCTGCAATCGCAGCTTTAAACTCTCGGCATGAGGATCCGGCGCTGGGTTCTGTGCTGCGGCCCTAGGGGGCTTTTTGGTGAGTTCTTTCCATCTCTGTCCCGGTCCCCTTCTGTGGCTACACTCAGCCCCTCTCCTTAGGACCTTGGTGTGTGCCCTTGCGCCTAGGGGAGGATGCACGATGTGGAAGCTTCTCTGCTGCCTGCACAAATCGAGGGTGGGAGGTGATCGAATAGGGCTCAAAGACCCCATAGGTACTTAGAGTAAGGCCGCCAGAGGACCTGAGCGGACTCCTCAGGCCTGGGGCAGCCGTACCACTGACTTGGTGAATTTTAGGCAATTAACTTCTCTTCTCTGGGCCTCCATTAAAAAAAAAAAAAGGTTGTAAGACTCCGGAGTAACGGTTGGAGTTCAGACTTACCTCTGGCTTGTAAAGGAGTAAAGGACAAAAGCTTTCCACTTTAAATATTGAGTCGTGTCTTTCCTGAGCACAATTTTTGTTTGCGCGTGGGGGTCGGGGGGTTGTTATTTTAAAGATTTGAGTCGCCCCAAGTTGCTGCCATGCAGACTTCCCTAGGAAGGTCACTGTGTTTGGGCCTCCGCCATCAGCCTTCATGGGCCTGAGAGGTCAGTTGTTTTGGAAAGTACAGGTTTTCCTCAGGGAGGACTTCTTCACATTCACTGCGCTCGGTAGGGAGAAGGCCTGAGGCTAGTCCTCTCCTCTGTGGCCGCACTAGTCTCCGGAGAGCCGGAGAGTCCCCTGTCCTTAGATGAAAACGCCCTAAGACGAAAAAAAAAAAAAAATCCCATGTGCTTTCTCAACAGTGGTCCACCAGAAAGAGAGGGTGGGCAGCTGGCTGTAAAACGAGAGCCAATAAAGCCGCTCATTTTAATAAGCTCATTAACATTTTTGAATGGCTTTCCTTGTGCGCACCAAGGCCTCCCAGGCAGGCGCGGGAGAACTGGGCAGAGGGGTTATTGCGCACCAACACCCACAAGGACATGCGCGCTGGGGTGCCACCGCTTTCGGCACGGGGACCTAGCCGGGCAGGAGTGGCTGGGCAATGCCCACAATGCCAACTCGGAACCTCGGCGTCCCCCAGTGGTCCAGCCTCATTGTGCGCCACACGCTGGACTGTGGCCATCGGAGATAACCAGGCTGCTGGGTTCCGAAGTCGCTAAGGAGCTTGGGTGACCATATAAATGGCCCTGAATTGCCCCGAAGTTTCCAGGGATCGGCAGGCCGGGAGTTTGTCCCGGTCTACTTCCTTTTGGCTTGTGTTTTTGGAAAGGGCCAATGGATTTGATGCTCTTGGGAATTCAAAAACCAAGTAGTAAACCTGCTCACACCCACGGGTCGAGCGTATTCCTGCCAATGTCAGGCTGCAGCAGGACGTCCTCCGTGCGCATCCTGGACGGCGTGCAGAGCTGTCACCAGGGTGACTGGCTTCCAGGAATCCTTCCTTGCGGAGGAGGCCAGGGGCACTGCCCCTCCTCTTTTCCGAGAAGTTGAGCAATGCATTCTTGGACCCTCGGACTGCAAGAAAGGAAGCTAGAGACACACCCACACAGAGGTGGTGAGAAAGAAAAAGATGTCCGGGGGCAGAGCAGATAAGAGAGAGAGAGCGGGCTGCAGGGAGGACCTCACTTGGCCAAGTTATCCACATCCCTTCAGGTCCTGATTTGCAGGTCTTAGGTTTTCACTGAGTCACCCACTCCCCAGTTTTGAACTAAGAGTCCCTCCTGAGTAGGTCCCAAGGTCCTAGCCCTTATCACCTGGGCCTAGTGGGCTCTGGTGCTGTCTGGCCTGGGGACCTCTGAGAATACAGGGATGGGACCTCATGCACTTACTACCGCGCCTAGCACGGGGTTTGTTGCTTTTTGGCATCCAAACCATACTGGAAGAACACATAAATAAGGCCAGGATCCTTCAGCTTCATCTATGTCTGTTTCCACCACACCTTTTCCTACCTACCCCTCTAAGGCCTGGAGACCCTTGCAAAGTTGGTGGGGGGGGGGGCGGGGGAGGGCGGCAGGACCAGCTGGCAGTCTCCAAGCCTGGCCAAGTTCTCATTCTTGTTCTTCTGGGCTGCTGGAGGCAGGTCCTGGGGGGCAAAGGACCAGCGCAAGAGCCAGACTTGTTTCTGGGTCAAATTCTCTCGGGCCTCAGCCCTCAGAATTTTTCCTGGAGCCTAGGCAGTGAGCAAACCCCACATGCCATCATTTCATACTTGACCGCATTAAAATGCACATTAACTTCCCCTGACCAGCTAAGGACTGAAAAACAAGGTCCCTGAAAACACACTCCCTGTTTCAGGTTCATACTAGAAAATGGTTTTAAAACTAGAAAGACACTGTGGTGCAGTGTCACAGCTGGGGTGTGTGAAGACACCCTGGGAGAGGTTGTGGCTGGCAGTGGAGTGTGGGGACTGTGCTAGGGTAGAGGAGGGGGAGGAGAGGTGGTGCGGGAGGGTATTAGACCTCTTGGGGTCCTGGCAGAGCAGCTTCTCCCAGATGCCTTGTTGAGGTGAGCAGGGCTTAGACCGCTGTACCCCTTGGGATCATGAGCTTAAGGCAGTGCTACTTGTTGGGATAGTTGTTTTACAGCAATTGCCCTTGCTCTCTGGATTTCCAGCACGGGGTTTGATATGTAGTAAGCACTGAAATGTTTTCAGAGGAAATATTCCTACCTGGAGCATTTTATGTTTCAAGAATGGATTCTCCAGTCGGGCACAGTGGCTCATGTCTGTAATCCCAGCACTTTGGGAAGCCTAGGCGAGTGAATCACAAGGTCAAGAGATGGAGACCACCCTGGCTAACATGGTGAAACCCCGTCTCTACTAAAAATACCAAAATTAGCTGGGTGTGGAGGTGTGCACCTATAGTCCCAGCTACTTCAGGAAGCTGAGACAGGAGAATCACTTGAACCTGGGAGGCAGTGAGGTTGCAGTGAGCCGAGATCGCGCCACTGCACTCTAGCCTGGTGACAGAGCAAGACTCCGGACTCTGTCTCAAAAAAACAAAAAACAAAAAAACCCAAAACAAAAACAAAAACAAACAAACAAACAAACACAAAACGGGTTCTCCACTGCCACTTCTTTTGAATCTGAAGGCAGGTAGTATTGATTCCCTGAGAGTCAGAGAAGCAAAAGAAGCTGATGACTCGTCCAGGAGCAATCATCTGGAAAAGCTGAACCCAGTGACTCAGGCCTGACATCTTTTTGATACTCCAAGAGGGAAGGCAATGAAAGTGGCCTCCCGAAAAATTCCCATTGAAACAAAGGTGGATTTGGAGCCAGGCTTTCCTGAAGACCTAGCTCACAGTACTTTGCTGAAAAAATAAATACCCCCATTTACAAATACAAAGGTGGGCTAGTGAAAGAATTACATGCTCCTTGAGTAGCTGGCACCACTAAATACTTGTAGCCTAGCTGATAACAAGTTTTGCAGAGTTAAACAAGGACATGTACCATTTAAAAAATATATTTACGAAGATAGTAAGCGGTGGACAGAAAGTGTGGAGTGACTATAACAACAACCCAAACAGTGAGAAGTCAGCATCCACTGGAAACCTTCTTTGAAGTAATAGGTTATGTGTATCCCATCCGCAACTGCAATTGTGGTTGAAAAATAAATTCAATATATAGGCTTTTAAGGTTTAGAAATGCAATGTATTGAGGGGGAGCTTCATTTTCCAGGGCATTCCCTCTGTCCAAAAGAATCTGCAGAAGAATTTTAAAAAATAATTCTTTCCCAAGATGTCTAATATTTGATTTATATTATGAATTGTTTTCCATGAAATACTGCCTACAGTGAGGCACTTCCTAAATACACTCGTCTCATTAATAAGAGGCTTGAGCCCTGCTGTCAGGGCTCAGGCCTGAGGAGAATTCAAGCCAAGCGCACATAGGGAAGGTAGCCACAGGATGCAGGAAGGAGAAATGGAGTCCTGTCCTTTCAAAGGTGGCCAGCCAGGGGAAAATCGCAACAGTGAGCTCCTAGGAAATGCGTAAACAGAGATTTCTTTAAATAGAAAAATCTTTGTTGTGGAATCCTTGTCTTTTCCTTCTTTCTTTCTCTCTTTCTTTCTTCCTTTCTTCCTTTCTTCCTTTCTTCCTTCCTTCCTTCCTTCCTTCTTCCTTCTTTCCTTCTTTCCTTCTTTCCTTCTTTCCTTCTTTCCTTCTTTCCTTCCTTCCTTCCTTCCTTCCTTCCTTCCTTCCTTTCTTTCCTTCTTCCTTCTTTCCTTCCTTCCTTCCTTCCTTCCTTCCTTCCTTCCTCCCTCCCTCCCTCCCTCCCTCCCTCCTTTCTTCCTTTCTTCCTTCCTTCCTTCCTTCCTTCCTTCCTTCCTTCCTTCCTTTCTTTCCTCTTTCCTTCTTTCTTCTTTCCTTCCTTCTTTCCTCTTTCCTTCCTTCCTTCTTTCCTCTTTCCTTCTTTCCTTCCTTCCTTCCTTCCTTCCTTCCTTCTTTCCTTCTTTCCTTCCTTCCTTCCTCCTTCCTCCCTCCCTCCCTCCCTCCCTCCCTCCCTCCTCCCTCCCTCCTCCTTTCTTTCTTTCTTTCTTTCTTTCTTCTTTCTTTCTTCTTTCTTTCTTTCTTTCTTTCCTCGTTCATTTATTTAGTTGCTCAGATATTCAGCAAAAGCAGCTGAAAGCCTATTCTGTGCCAAGGATGCAGAGAAGAAAGACCGCCAGCTTGGTGGAGTTTACAGTCTAGTGGGATACAAGAAATGGCAGTGCCAAAAGAAAAATAAAATATGCTGCGGATTAGCGCCTGTGAGGCGCAGGATGATTCTGGGAGTCAGTGAAGGAAGGTCACTGGAATATCAAATGTTTGTAAGAGCGCTTTTAGTGGATGCGGATCCTGAGACAGCGTCACTATCTCTCTGTCTGCCTGACTGATCGTTGCTATTCTGGACTTAGTCTCTGTCCCTCTGTGTCCCTGTGTTTCAGTACTGATTCACTGGTTGCCAAAGGCAGGGCGGTGGGGGCAGAGGCCAGGCCACAGCTCTGGGTGCTAGCCATTCCTCCTTCCCCCACCCCCTTTCTTAACGACCCAGCCTCTTCCGGAGGCCCGCAGCAGGATCACCTATGGACCTCACCCTAGGACCCTGGCGCCCTCAGAAACGGGATCTGAGGTCCGGATCACTAACGCTCAGAGATGTGAGGGAAGCCGAGAAGTTGCTGAAAGGGGCTGAGAGCTGCTACTCCTTTTCCCTGGGCAGCAAACCTCAAGCCTGTGCGGGCCAATCATTGCATCCTGGTAACCAGCGCTTTATTTAGCGTCTAATCGCTTTCCTGCCCTGCAGTAAGTGCTTTCCATGAATTATTTCATTCATTCCTTCCAGCAGCTCAACTTCCATTGCCCCACTTTGGGGATCAACACTACCCTGGCCACAGCTATTTCCGGTGGAGCTAGGGTTCGAACCTAGTCTGTCTGGCTCCAAACTACTCAGTGCGGGCCACACGTGCGTTGGTTTCCCCAGGCAGAGATGAAGGTGCCATATAATTACAGAGGAGAAAAATGAGGCCCGGAGAGAGTAAGTGACTAAATGGGCATCAATGTTATGTCAGGCACAGAGCTAAATGTTTTACATTTAGCGCATTTCATTTTCCCGAGCTCTTTGAGAGGTGGAATTTGAGGTCCCGTAGGAACCATGAAAAAGTCAGATAGGAGAGTTGGTGGGTTGAAGCTTTGCAGCTCCAAACGGCAGAGTGGTGAACAGGCTTTGGAGGCAGGGCCAGGCTTATCTTCCACTTTTGCTTCTTCCCAGCTTCCAGGCTCTTGGGCGAGTTCCCTAAACTTGGGCCCTCATTCTCCCCAGGAAATAAGGAGACGCATAGGTTGGCTTGGAGATAAAAGGAGATAATGTAGTTAAAGCCCTTTGGAGTGGGCGCATGGCACAGAGCAAGCTCTCAAAAGATGATCGGGCACACAAGGCTGTATGGGACCTACCTTTCCAGACCCTCCTCAGCCTCTTCTTCCTTTCCTTCCCGTCTGCAAAAGAGGGAGATGATCTTTCCAAAACTACCTGCTGTGAATAGTAAATGGCTTTTTTTTTTTGGTCTCCAGTGGAGACCGGGGCAGCAGTCTCAGAGGGAAGGCTTTTAATCCCGGCTTCATTTGCCATGTGCCACTCCTTGGTGACAGTGCAGATCCTAGGGTGCAGGTAGCTCTGGTGGGCCTCACAGGCAGGGCAGAGAACCCAGCGCCGTTCTTCCTACCTGGGGTGATAGGAAGGAGGGTACTAAGCCCAGCAAGGCACATCAGTTGCTCTGTGTTCACCCTCCTCAGTTTCAGAGATTTTGGCCTCATTGCTCAGTGCCTGATTGGCAAGTTTCCCAGTTCTGGGCACTCAACCCCAATGCCTCAGCCCCAACACACACACACACACACATACACACCACACACACACACACACACTGCAGTCCCCACCACCTCATCATTGTGAGGCAGAGGCTGGAGCTCCAGGAAAGGAAAGAAGGTCGAACAGATTCTGCAGTTTTCACGTGCTTGCACTGACCATACCTTTCAGTGAATCCTGGGGCGAACCCATGAAGTGTGTGGGATTATACCTTTTGTACAGAGTAGCAGGCAAAGTTCAGGAGGGTCAAGTGACTTGGGCAGGGTCATACAGCTTGGAAGTGGTGAGGCGGAAACTGGCCTGGGGGACCTGTGGAACTTCAAAGCCTCCAGTTAATGTTTGCGATGCCTCCGCGCCGCCTCCCACTCCTAGGGTGGGGACTAGGTTGTGGGAAGAGGAGGGGAGAATCTCACAGGGGTGCGGAGAAGGGAGTATTAATTCTCTGGGCAGTTTCCTATTAAGAAAACACCGACTCCAGCCGCCTCCTCCCGAGTGCCGCCGCTTGGCCTCCTGAAGGGGAGGCCTGTATATTTGTAGTTTGATTCTGCCCGTCAAGGCTAATTTCTCCCTACAACTTAATGGACTCGGCTTGACGTGCGTAATGATTCCTAATCACGAACATTATTTTTGCTAGCGCGGAGACATGTTCCAGTTGTTGTGACAGATCGCATTTCAGCCATAATGACGGAAAATTACCATTTCTAATTCTCCGGTTTTTGACACCTAAATCCACAGACCATATGTGGCGGCGGGAACTCTGGGCCCGGCGGTCCTCCCTACCCGCCGCAGCGAAGCTGTGCTGTCGCCCAGGGCTTCCACCCCCGAGCCGCGCCCAAACGGGTGGAGTGGGAGGGGTCCACGGGATGGACCCGACTTTAGCCTTTGGACCCCTTCCTCCGACCTGAGGGCCCCCTACACCAAGGAGCAAAAACCAGAGCTTGGACGGGGCCTCAGAGACTGTTGCATCTTCCGCGACTCGTTTTATAGATGGGGAGTGAGGGGCAGAGGAGAGTGCAGCTTATCCAAGATCTCGGGGCTAGTAACTGGCGAGAAAATTCTGCTCAGAACTATTCCCGGAGGTGAAACTGTTTCGTCCTTCAGCCCGGGAAAGGGAGACCTGGCTCCCTCCTTTTATTTGCAAGCCTCAAAACCATCAAGCCAGGCAATTTTTTTTTTTTTTTTTTTTTTTTGCGGGGAGGTGGAGGGGGGTAGCGGCGGAACATTGACAACGTGCCAGAAAATTTAGGCACAGAGAGGGTAAGTAATTTGCTCAAGATCATAGCGCTAATACGAGATGGTGCAATTCACCTTCCTCTCCCTTTCGGCATTCACACAAACCAGGTGTGAATAGTTATGGCCACTTCTGGTGCGAGGAAACTGAGGCTAGCAGACGGAAAGCCGAAACTAAGACTCCTACATCCGTGTCCCCCAGTGTTACCCAATTTAGTAGGTCCAGGGGATACAGCGAACCCTACTACATGCCAACATTTTGTAGGTTGTTTTGGGGGTCACTTCCTCTGCTCCCTTCCCCATCCTCTACCCACTTGAAGCTAGACTCTGGGCGAAGCTCTTGAGATACTGAAGTAGAGACGTAACCCGGTCTACCGGGGCCTCACAATTTAGCTCGAAGTCCTAATATAGATCTATGCATTTTTTTTTTCTTGGGGAGTAGGAAGTTCCACGCGGGGGCCAGTGGAGTTAGGTCAGAATTTACTAACCCTGCTTTTAGGAATACATCACAGAACCTTAGATACCACCTCTGTACAAGGGGTTAAAAATGTCCCACTCCAAAAATGGTTGCATGCTCGATATGGCTCCTTTCCAGGCACTCGAAGGGCGCGGACCTTCGCTGAGACGCCACCCGTGCAAGTGGAAGAAGCCCTTGCGCCACTGCTGAGCGGTTGGAGGGGGAACACTGCAGGTGCGCCCCAGTCAGGCAAGGAGGCAGGACAAAAGTCCTCGGCTCTCCGGAGGCTGGTGGAGAATCCCCAGAGGTTATCTGTAGTCCCGGCTGACCCCTGAGCCAGTGGGGGTGGGGGCGGGATGCGGGGGTGGTGGGGGAGCATTGAGCGCTGAGAGGCTGTTTGGGCAAGCCGCAGGACCTCCCTGCGTAGCCCACCCTGAGTTTGCTGGCACAGCTCGGGTCTCAGAGTGCTTCTCCTTGTGCAAAAGCAGCGATGACCTCCTAGGGTCAACGAGACCAGGTGCCCATTAGGGAAACAGAGATGGAGGAGAAATCATGCGCCAAGGTCTGAAATTCGACGTGACTCTCACTCGACATCTCCTCATTTTCACCACACGTGCACCGCCTGCAGTGGCGCACCGGACTCGGTGCTGCATCTTCCTCCTGGCGCCTGCGCCACTGCCCCCGCGCGGGTCCCACCGCGCAGGACCCCCCTTCCCCCTTCCGACGTCTACTGTGGATCACACGCGGTCACTGCCAAAGCCTCCAATTCGGTCCTGACCCAATGACTATGGGGACGCCCAGGGAGGAGATGTGGAGAGGATGTGGCCAAGGTGAACCAGCCAGTGCAAGTGCGAATGCTTCTGGCTTCTCGGTAACACCTACCCTGCCCCACCACCCAAATCTGGCCTTGATAAAAAAAAAAAAAGAAGCATCTTGACAATATATTTTTAGACATAAGTAAGTTGAATGTGCCCACGGAGGGAGGTTGAAGACATTTGATTATTAGGACAGAGTAGAAGCCTGTCTGGCTCATCCCCTTAGCCAGCTCTGAAGTAGCAGTGGACACATCTCTGCGACTTTGCAAGGATGTCTGTGAATGCGCTTTGTAACTCCTAGAAAATAGGCAAAAAACCGTCAGTGCATGTAGCTGCACCACTGGCACCTGTAAGAACGTGCTCTAAAGCTGTGGAAAGTCTGGTCTTCCTGCTATTCAGGATCCAGACACACGTCTCAAGCCTCAAACCTCCAAGAGTTGTCTTGGCTGCTCATTTTACTAATATGAAGACGTAGGTCAAGCCTGAAGATAGCGGCTCTGCTGTTTTCTTTAGGCTGCTTGAAACTTTAGATAAGCAGGGAAATTCCAAGAAAGAAATCCCTGTATGTAAATTGGGAGAAAAAGATATGATGAATATTAAAGCAGAGGCCTCTGAACAAATGGAACTTCCATTTTCACATCCAGCACAGGATCATCTGCAGCCAGACAACCTGAGAGTTAACCCCAACTCTGCCTTTTACTGATTGCATGATATTGGGCCTTAGTTTACTCATCTGTAAATTGGGGACAGTGATAGAATCTATCCCACAGGGTTTTGCTGAATATTAAATGACTTTAAACTTGTAAATGGCTTAGAATAATGCCTGGCATATAGCAAGTACTCAATTACTGGTGCCTGGTGTATAGTAAGTACTCAATATACATTAGTTATTTTTCAAAGACACCACAAATCACCTGGGAAGGCCTCTCAGGTATTTGCCTGAGATTCAAGCAAACAAATATGGAAGCTACCAAAGGCCCATGGAGCCTGAAGATCCTTGCAGAGAGATGTTCTAAATGTTGCCTAGAATGGCAGTTTGGAGGGAGGCCTCTCCAGTCAGAGGTCTGGATGCTAAGTTTAACTCTGCCATGTATTAGTCAGGTAATTTTGAAGTAATAAACAATGTCTTTGTGCCTCCATTTCTTCTTGTGTAAAATGAGGCGCTGTTGTGAAGATTAAATAAATACATGTAAAGCTTTTAAAGCCAGACCCAGCAGAAAGGATGCTTTATGTTTGCTTTAAAAATATATATGCATGACATTTTTCTCTATGCCTGACATTCAGTAAGAGCTCACTATTGTCAGCTCTTATTCCTTCTTGGTATGTAAGCTGCCTTTACAGACATTACCAGTGTAGGGAAAGATGAGGTCGTTAGTAAATGTTCTGGTAATTGTGTGTGATTGCTCAGAGACAAGGACTTTAGGGATATAATCTGAGTTCAAGACTGACAAAACCACTCACTAACTGGGTGGCCTTGCATCAGTCACAGCCTCTGGGAGCTGCCTGCCACCTGTTCAAGGAAGATAACAATTTCCACTTAGCAGAGGAGGCTCCGGAATTTCCCTATAGGAAGAAATCTGGGGTCTGGGGGATGGTTGGAAGCTTGTCTTCAAGCTGTTCTGGCAGAGAAAATAGGCTCTTGACTTAGATTGATTGTATGCTTGTAGTCTACTGGAAGGACTTTGGGCCGCGGAGCAGAGCTTTAGCTGCCCTTTGCTGCCCAGCCTATTCCTAAAGGGCTAATTGCTATGCTAACATTCCTATTGTAATTACTGTAATTCCCTAGATCTCTGGGTGGGGCAGAAAGACTGCCTTAAAGTCAGATTGAGAAATTGAGTGGGACATTTGGTTCTTAGTCCTTCATAAGATGCCAGCGGAAGGGCAGAATTCATTTGGAGTTCACAAACGTCTCTTCTGGGAAGGCAATCCTGATCAGAAATTCTGATTGCTTATTCCATCTTACCAACGACTTACTGTATGCCTGCCAGGTATTGAAAGATCCACAGGCTTAGTACCTACTTTGTAGACTGAGATTAAAATCAGGTAAAATGGTTGGCAATGTGCTTGGTGCACAGTGCTGGAAAAATGGGAGTTCCTATAATAAGTCAGATCATAAATGCCTGAAAAAAGGGCGAGGCGGTCAACAGGACCTTCTGGGACATATTCACAAGAAGGTTCAGGTGTATTTTTAAGCCATCCCAGAAAAGCTTTCAAAGCACTTGTGAGGCGGCTTCTGTCCATTTTACCGAATGACGTCCTGAGGCAGAAGGGGCTTTTCTACTGGAATTTCCCTCCCTCTCTGAGGCTACCCTGGAAATTTAAATTTAAAAGTTCCTCTTGGCGCTTGCTCCCCGGCTCCCCAGTGCTCAGCACCGGTGTCCGGGAAAGCTGGGAAGAGCCATGCGGTTGGAGGCCCCTGCGGCCCCTCCTGGCTCTGCTGCGTCTGCGGAGGTGGTTAGTTCTGGAGCACCTCATGCGCCGAGTGCGGACCTCACTGACTAATCGCCCCCGCGCGTAGAGGCGACCCAGTGTCTTAGGTGAGCGAAAGGGATCACTGTGCTTTCAGCTTTCCCGGCCTGTTCCGGAGAGCCCAAGGTTGGCTTCCGCGAGAGTACCCAGCGTGCCGACTCGTCCTTCGGTTCTTCACATCTTCATCTTCTCCCTTTGGTCCTAAGGAAAGGTTGTCAGCAAGACTGGTGGACACGTGCGCGGTCTGAAGCCAGGTAACACCACGGCAATTGTTGAGCTTTCCATAGGGCCAGCCCACCATGGCAAGCTATCTATGCCCATTAGATAATTGGTCCCGTCCATTCTATGGAGGTCGTTATATTACCACTCCTATTTAATAGTTGAGCAGGCCAGGGTACCAGGGACTGGATTTCTCCGTGGTCCTACAGCTAACCAAGTGATGGACCCTGAATTTGAACCTCGTGTCTGGCTTGAGAGTTCGCGTCCCTATCCAGGCCTGTCTGCTATCTTCTTCTGTGTTTCAGGGCCCAGGATGGTGTCTGATATCTGGTAGGCTTCTCTGAATATTTGTGGAAAGAGAAGGTATTGTTATCCTACTGTTACAGATGGTGAAGCAACTTGCAAAGAGAACATTTCTTTCTACAGGGCATGAAGCTAGTGAGCGGAATTGCTGAGCTAATCCTGGCCTCTCCAAAGGGAGGAGGCCAGGAAGAGGCCCAAGTCCGCGTTGGCGTGCGTGTTCCCCTCTGTGTCTCGAACGGGAAACGGTGATCACAGTGGCTCAGAGCCTCTAGCCGGACACACCCTGCCTTCAACTCCCGGGTCCTTCTGTCCCAAGCAGAGCACTGCATCTGTGACATCCGCATAGAGACAGGGCTAATTGCACTAGAGACCCGGCTCCTCGACGCTGAGGGTTCTCGGCCTGGAGGTAGGAACATGTGGATTTAGTTTTATTTCTATTAAGCTCCGATTACTCACCACTGACTTCACACTTTCCATTCCCTAAACGCGGGATGTCCAAGCTGCCGGAGGCCGAGAGCACTAGCCAGGAGTGTAGGACTGCCTGGCGGTGGCAGCGCGATCCCATTGATGATTCCAGCAAGAAAGGACAAGGCCAGGAATCTGGACGCCCGGGTAGAGATTGCAGTAGCCAGTACCGGTGGAGTGGGTGGGTGAGGGACATAGCCCCGGCACCCGTGGAGTGGAATCCAGCGGCGGGGAGGGACGGGGGCGCAGTGGGATAAAATGGGCTAGTGGCCGCAGGCGCGGCGTAGTTTGGATGGGATGGGATTGAGAGGTGCGGAGAAGGATCCTGAGACGGCCACCTGGCAGTACCGCGCAGCCAGGCCAGTGTCCCACGCCCCTCCACCCCGTACCCTCCCCTCCCTCCACTTCCCTCTTGGCAGGAGCAGCCCCAGGCGAAACTGGCTGTAACTCGCTTCTGCTCTCGACACTGGCGCTCCCTTTCCGCCCCGCAACAATCACTCCATTCCCCCGAACGCCGGCAATTAATGGGGGTAGGGACAAGTGCAAGATAAGTTGGTTCAAATAGGCGGGAGAGGGGACCATGAATTTCCCAAACCCTAGCAGCGCTTGACCGTGCCAGCCGCTGCGTTTGCTGAGGAGCCACTTTCTGCGTGGGCCTTTGAAAAGCCCCCAACTTTCTTTCTGCCGTAGGTTCTTCTGTGAAGACGGAGCTGGTAATGTCTACCTCGTGGTGAAGCTAAAGAGGGACGAGGGCCTTTCCAAAATGAAAAAGTCCAGTGCAGTGTTAGGGCCTTGCAAGCCTCAAACTTCAGCGAAAGAGAAAATACAGCGGAGAGAGTGCTTGGTTTCAGCAGACGAGGGTGAGGCCCAGAGATCTGCACTTTTACTTTTCGGGTGGTCCTGGTGCAGGTGGTTCGGGACTTCACAGCAAAGCCTAGTGCTGCAGGGCGAGTAGGCAAGCAAGTGGATGGTGTCTGACCTCTGCTCGATCAGTGTGTCCTGGGAGCCACTATGCCAGGGGCGCTGGGAACACGGCATACCCAAGGCCTCCTCTCAGGGAGGTGATCGTTTATCTAGCTGGGAGTCAAGCCTGGAGTCAGGACTCTTCATTTAAGCCACTTCCTCCTGCGAGGCCACCGCGGCCGCGAAGTCCGTAGCCTCAAGGTGCCTCCTCGCTCCCCTGCTCCCGGGACCTCTCTCGGCCTGCCAGTAGTTTTCGCATCCTTAAGCCTCGTGGCGCACGCTGTGCTAGGCTTCGGCAGCCCTGGCGCCCCAGATCTCCCAGAGGAGAGGGAGCTGCCAGGCGCCACCCTTCCCTGGGGCTCTGAGCGCTTTGGCGAGCGTCTTTGCAGCCATCCTATCCGGGTGCGGTCTTAGAGGGGCGGCAAGGCCTCTGCCAGCTTGGGGCGGGGGCGAAACGGGGATGTGGATGGGTGGACGGCAGGCTGCTGAGTGTGGGGGGTCGAGTTCTGCCTCACTAGGACTTTGCAGAGGTTTGCCCCGGAGCACAGGAGCCTGGCTGCGGCCGACACGCGGAGGCCGCCTTCTTCTCGCGGAGAATCCCGGCGTCGCTTCCTGCCAGCCTTGGGCGGGGGTCAAGTCAGGCTTCCCAAGTCGGCGGGTTTGCGCCTGGCCTCGCTGCCAAGGAGAGCCACCTGCAGAGGCCTGTGGCGAGCGCCGAGCTGAACCCACACCTGGAACGTGCTTCTCCCCAGTTCCCTTCTCAAAGCCCTTTCCTTGCAGGTCTGAAATGGAGCAAGAGGCTCTGCCTGTCCCTCGGGAGGAAGGTAAGGAAGTTGTCAGGGGTTCACAAGCAGACAGTGTTTGCTTGCCTTTACCTATCCAGGTGAATTATTTGCGGTGACTTCTCATTTCCTTCCCCAAAGAAAACCATGTCCTCCCATCTTTCCATTTCCCTCCTTTAGCTTAAATGCTTATGAAAAATTAATGGAAAAACATCTTCAGTGGCCTTTGGCTTGTCCTAGAAAAACAACCCAAACCCAGACCTCACTAGTAATAACGAAAACTTTAAAATTCAACTCTTTATCCCAGGCTTCCCTAGTTTTCAAACTGACAAACATGTTTGGACTTCAAAATATCAAACTCGATATCTGGCTGTTGTACAGAGATAACTTGGGTGAGGAATGACAAAATGTGAAATGTTAGCGCCCATAGATTTGGAACATTCCACAGGACTTTTTCCTTTTGCTAAGCTATAGACTTGCTGAATGATCATGCTAGAATTGAAAGTTTTGTGTTAATATATTGGCAGTTTATAGGGGGAAAAAGTGGAATATCGAGCTCATGAAATTCAGTAAGAATACCATTAGAATTTTGCCGTATTTGTCGTTCCCCCTTGGTTTCTTTTACATGAAATTCCATATAAAATATAAACTATTTATGTAAGTTTGCAGTGTTACACTAACCCAAAATATAGGGAATGAAACAATTATGGAGCAAATATAGGTATATTAATTAGCCCACCTTGTACATGCAGCTATATGTTCTACATGGCATTTTTCATTACTACATGAGCTGTTAAATATATAAAGTAGGTACATTTGTGGGCACATTAACACACTATGAGAACTTGAACTTGTTCATTTCCTGGCTTTTATGGGCCTGGTTGGGCTGTGTGGGCATGCTTTACACATGCTACGTGCCCTGAACTCCCACTGACTTCTAGAGTCCCACCTCCATGGATGGAGGGAGGCAAATAGAAAATGACAGCATTGAGCGTAAGCTGACCAATCTATGTTACTTGCATAGGCGTAATAATAACTGCATCCCACAGTGGCCCTGGCCCCAAGACAGAAGGAAGCTCTAGACTCCTCATGAAACTAGGCCAGTGTCCCTTCCTTCACTGAGTGGTCATTTCAGGGACCACATGACAAGTCCATCATTATACTGGAAAGGTTCTTTTGTTGTTGTTTGTTTGGCATTGGCTCACCTGAGCTATACTCAAAACTTTGTTATAAATATAAAAACTAAATTGAGGCTGCCCTGCTCCCTTAATGCAAATGAGTTTGAAATAATTCTCACCCCCTCCTCACACAAAGAGCCATTTGTACCTTTTATATTGGATTTCTATACTCCTTTATTCTCAATCATAAAATTGAAAATAATTTTAATAAAATAATTATATCCCTAGAAATGGATTTCTTGGTAAAGAACAGGCCTGACATAGAAATAAATACTCTTGGGTAATGATGGGTGTTGCAATGTAAAAGAATTTATATTACCTGTATTTTAAAAAATTGCTTATGTGTTCAAGAGAACTGAAAAAAACCATACATACTATTATCTTCCACATATATTTTTTCACAGATTTTTGTTTTATTTTGTTTTTAGTAAATAGGAATTTAGCAAAAAAATAGTTTGAATCTGGAATTAAAATTAAAAATAAGGCTTTAGAATTCTACTTAACTATGGACTATGTAAGAAAAAATTAAAGTCAGCTTCAAGATGAATCTTGAAATAAATGTTAAAATACCATTTGGTTTACATGCAAGTGGCGTAAAAAGAAAAACATTCTTGTTTTTAAGATGGCAAAAGGCTTGGAGAAGACTGAAAAATGCCTTTTTTCACTTTTATGTCCTGCTACAGGAACAGATAACCAAATATTTTGGAGGGAAAAAAATCTGTCTTTTTTTGGAGAAGAGTATTTTCTTGCATGATTCGGGTTTCCACATTTTATCTGGTATGTATAGGCAGTGTATGGTTAATCAATTAACATCCAAATTAAATATTGATAAGTGAGGTCTAAAAAACATGTAAATGGTCATTTTGCTCTAATTATACTATTTAATTTTTTAAAAAGTCCACTTGAATATGCAGGTAACACCTGCCATTAACTAGTGCTTGTTTCATGCTAGGCACCATGCTTGGTGTCTTCCACGTATTGTTTCATTTCCTCCTTAAGAAAGTTGTTGATATCATTCCCACTTAGCAGATTAGGAAATTGAGCCTTAGAGAGTGTAAGTGACTTACTTAAGGTCATATAGATAGTAAATAGTAAAACTAGGATCAATTGACTTTATGATCTAAATTTTAGCTACTACTCTAAACTGCATCCTTCCATTGATATCAATAGCCATGCTTCACTGAGCAGACAAATGAATTCACAGAACCTTGATATTTTATAAAAAAATGTTTACTAAATTAAAACGGTTCAAGTTGAAATGGTAGAATTGGCTATAAACTTAGACTTTGAGAAAAATGACCTGGCTTTCAAGAAGGTGGTCTTATTTGCTAGGCCTAAAATGTTTTACTTTACTGTTCTGTTTTGAAATGTTATTTTTTGGAACAAAACCAGTGGTAAGGTTTAGAAATGGAAATGCCAATATAAAGGACAAAATGCTGGAACTTTTTCAAGCTGTAGACCAGAGGGAGCTCAGCTGGGAAAATTAATATGCATATCAATTTCATGTCAGACAATTCATGAGACCGGTAGATTTTGTGTAGTCTCTCTATTGAAAAAATATATTTTAAAAACATTTGTTTGCTAAGAAGTGTAACTCTAAGGTCCACATTCCCTGGCTTGTGTACTGAAGATATTCAGCGTTTGAGTGTTAAGAAGAGCTGCGAATTAATCCCTGAGAAAAATTCCTTCCATTTCCAAGTCTGCCAATACAGGATTTTCAGAAAGGAGAGTTGACCAAGGAAATTAAACTCCCTTTTACTATGCAGATGTCAAGAAAGAGCATACTCTTCAAAGCGAAGCTATGAAACAGAAGAATTTTTTCTTCGCTTTGAAATATATTTTCCTCTTGAAGTTCTTTCAAAGTTTTAGTTTCTTTATTCTTTGTTACTCTGCAATACTGATTATTTATATCCGAGGAACACAATGTAAAGGCAATTTAAAATTTTGGCGACAATCTCTAATTCTCTACAATTGAAAAAAAAAGTAATTGGAATTAACATAAATGTCATTAAAGGATGAATTTTAAATTTGGTCCTAGCAGTCCCAATATTTAGAAATGGCAGAATTATTTTGCCATTGAAGATTCTTTATTGAATAGTATTTATTGAATGTGATGAATGCCTGTTGAGCAGGTTAATGTGCTGCCTTTTTAATAGGGAGCTATTTCTACTGGCTTACCTTCCATAGGCATGCACTGGAGTTGTTTTTCAGTGCCATGAGAGCTAATGAAGGCCAATTTAGAGCAATTTTCTTGAAGATTGCTGCTCAGCCCTGTCTGACTTATAATTCCAACACTTACGCCAGGCTGGAAGGAGTAGCAGGAGGTTAGTAAATACAATTATATTAATATTGATGTTATTTTAGTTACTTAAAGTTCAGTTATCTTGAATGCAACCAGTCAGATTAATAGAGACCATATATTACACCAATGCATACCATTGCATACATTACACCAATAAACCTAGCATTTAAACAGACATTGAAATCAAGTGTTTGAGAAAAGGTTTCAAAATAATGTTTAGCCTGAGCTCACCCTGAGCTAATGAATGAGGGCAAAAGATCCTCCTCTATTATATTTTTTACTCTAAACTAAATTTTTTACATTTATTAGTCAATGAGTCCTTGGCATTTGTTATCTTAGATATGTCACTGCTATGTTTACCATACTTTTTGAAAAGGTGAAATTATCTTACTCTGTTATAGATATTATTTGTATCCACATTTTCTGAGCAGTGTATACTGTTTCAGAATGGACTTATTAACAGGAAAATCAAGTAACTCAAGTTGTAGAGAATGAACATACATAATTCAAATAGAGGCCAGTTATGTGATGCTGGCACCATGAAAACTCAGTAGGGTTCCTTTAGCTCAGTGACTTCATTATTTAGGGGGAAAAAAGAGAGAAAAGATGACTTACACATTCTTCTGTCCTTTTGTAGCCTCTCAGACATTTTCAGATTTCACCTTTCATTTTAAAAACAAAAATTTTCTAGGCCTCTTTCCAAACTATTTAATTCACCTCTGGTAACTACAAATAAAAAATGAGGCATAAATTGCTTTTAAAAACTTAGAAAGGTATTACTAAACATATTATTGCATCGGATTTAATTGGCTATAATATATTTTGTGCCTTCAGTTCTTTTGAGACAAAAATGAAAAAAATATTGTCCTAGAAGCAAAAGATACAAAAGTGATTTCAAAAGCAATGACTACAAGGTAATTTTACAAAATAGGGATTTTTTTTTTTTGGTTGCTGTTCTCCATATTTTAAATAATGTCACCTTGTCTAAAAGAAGATAAAAAGTTCCAGGGCGGAAAGTTTAAGGATATCTAATTTGCGATCAAAACTAATGCTTAGTATTTGTAAATTCCTTTGTAATTTTTGAGCTGTAAAATGGAGATTATTCAGTTTATCAAAGACGTTTTGTGGGACTTAACATATGGAAAAGAAAATGGACTATGAGTGCCACATAAATTTTGACATGTGAAGAGAATTACTTAACCTCTTTTTTCTCCAAGTTGCAGTTTATATCAGCACATTATAATTTGTCCTTTTATATGAATGCTTCAATTATAGAGATAATTTAAATAATATTTAAAATGAATCAATTCGAATTTTCAAAGTCACAAATTAGTAGTTGGTACAGTAATTTGATTTTTCATATTTGAATAATGGCAAGGTAAATCAGCACGAATTTTCTACTTTGGAACTGTTTCCTAGTTTGTATTTTGACTTAAATACAAAACAAATGCATTCTAAAAATTAAAACTTTGAGTCTGGCATTCAAAATTTCTTTGAATATTAAGAAAAAATTCGATATTCATAAGTATAGTTAGCATTTTTTTCTGATACTCATTTGGAAAGAACATTGGATTAAAATTGACAGGAGTTTGAAGACATTTTATTAAAGGTGGTTCTTATAAAGCAGTGAGAACACATCCTGTCAGAGTTTCCCCTTGTCTTTGCATTTACATGGAAAATAAGGAAGCGTGTATAATTTATTACTATTAAGGAACTTTATGAATGGTCCTTCTCATATTTCCCCCTTGGAAGCCATTAGATAATCTGTTTTTGTAATACTGCGTCAAACATTTAGTTTAATATTCTTTTTCAGAACAGACCACATAATCATAGGATTATTAGACATCTCATAATTTTTAGAGGTGTCTAAAACCCATGCAGGTTTATTCCTGTGCTGAGAGTTTCCTAAAGTTACAATCTTTAATTCTTGTTCTCAAAAGCAAACAAACAAAAAAAATGTTACCCAAGATGCACATAAAACATGCATTAAAGGGGTTTCCTACTCTATGTTTTTTTATTATCCCTCTACCTTACCACCCACCAGTGTTGTGGATTTAAGAGAGTCGACATAATTGAGTAAGTAAATTACCAAAAAACTAGGCAGCTGCT
The DNA here is from genome assembly GCF_009764315.1 of Trachypithecus francoisi. Classification (NCBI taxonomy): domain Eukaryota; kingdom Metazoa; phylum Chordata; class Mammalia; order Primates; family Cercopithecidae; genus Trachypithecus; species Trachypithecus francoisi. The sequence goes on along the minus strand of NW_022681454.1, from coordinate 12,497,358 downwards.
GCAGACACCTAGCAATAGACTGTACCTTGGTTCTAATGTTCTCGTATTAGCACATTACAACAAGCAGAAAGGGGCTCTTAATTATGTCTTGCTTTATAGGAGCACAATAAATTCCTTTTGTTGATCTTACTGCAAACTCAATGGTGTTTTTGTGCAGTGTTGAATTAAGAGATATCAAAAGTCATAGATTGAAGGATTATTCTGAGTATTTAAGGAACGTGTAAGTAGGTAGTAATGAACCCCCTACACAACCAAATCTGCTCTTCTGAATGCAAAAGTACCAGTTATTCAACATTTCAAACTGACAGCTTGTAAATGTAAATTTTATTAAATGCACAGCAATAAAAATTTGTAGGTTTCTGTCACTTTGAATTTTAGTGGCTTAAAATGAGGCCTCTAGCCTTTTAAATCACAGCAGGTAAAAGCAGAGCTCTCTAGCATTCAGCATTTAAAAACTGGAACCTTTTTAGGTTTCACTATGTGCATTTGCTCACATAATATCCTTTGCAGGATTCAAGAATGGATGTGTTATGTCACTAACAGGCCTGCATTTTCCATCACCTTTATATCACAGTTCACAAAATGTTTCTCTTACAATTCTGGGAGAGAGAGAGAGAGAAAGAGAGAGAGAGAAAGAGAAAGAGAAAGAGAGAGAGAGGTGAAGTCAGGGATATTTCAAATTTAATTATTTAAAATAAATAAGTGAAGAGATAAAAAGAAAAATAAATTTTAAAAGAAATAAGAAATGGTATAGTATTTCACAGCATGGTTCAATTTGTGTATTTTTAAAAACTAGTCAAGCTCATTCTTGTGCAGATTCTGGAAAATATAAAACTGATCGAAGTCATATAAAATAAGCATACAGTAAGAAAATATTGTGGAGGACAAAATCTTGGTTAAAATTTTACAAACATTTCTAAAACTTAGAAAGACAATTTAAAACATGTGTATATCAAGGCTCAGTTTAATGGCCAAAATGATAATTGATTTTTTTCATTTAAGGAAAGTCCAATGCTAGATTTAAATTACGATTGTTTTCTATGTTCTAAATTTGGTTAATAACAGGAGCATTTCATTTCTATATTTTTTTGTCCTACAGAGAGTCAGTTTAAAAAAATTTTTTTTTAATGTAAAGATTGGGTCTCCCTATGTTGCCCAGAGAAGCAGTTTCAATTGATACCTGACAAATGTCAGAGTTTAAACATAGTAATTGAATATGCAGTTTGTCAAGTGATATTACTTTACCTTGGTGAATACTGTTGCTATAAATGACTTTTCTGATGAGACTTATGAGAAAGCATTTGGCCACCTGCAGTTGTTAAATATCCCCCTGGCACTTTTTCTAAGAGTTGAAGTATTACTCTGAGTTTTGGCCACATTCCAGTTTGGGCTAATGGCATTCGTCCTCTCGAAGTTTCCTTTGCAATTTTAATTGGATTTGACCCTTTTCTTCACTGTAAGGAGCCTTCCCCTGAAACAGTCCCATTCTGGCAGAAAGAGAGCAGACAGTCATCCTTTCTTTGGCTAAATTTTTGGAGGGTATTACAATGCATTATCAAAGTGAATTTCAACATTGTAAATGAGGATTAGAGGGCTTTAGTAACTATAATTACGTGTATTATGTGATGTATGCATAGACTCTTCTTTCAAAATATTTACTTTTAGGGTACCTTAAAGGATGACGTAAAGCAACTATTTTAGCTTCAGACTCAACAGCTTGTTTTTAAAATGGTGAAAACCAAAAATCACTTATAATAATTTATACATACTTTAAAAATATGATTACCAAGATCGTAATTACGTTTTAGAAGACTAATTCTCCTTTCCATATTAAAAGTTAAAATCCTTTCTCAGAGACCTGTGTGGATCAGCTAACATCTATTTGAAACTATTACAAGTTTAGTACTTCTTGCTGCTACGACATCTACTGAATCAAAACTAGAGTTCAGTATAAAGGACATATTGAATACGTTCTTAAGGTTTCCTTAGCTAACATGTTTAAATTTGAGGGACAGTCATTTCTGAGAATTTTTTTTTTTTTTTTTTTGAGACAAGGTCTCACTGTGTCACCCAGGGTGGTGAGTGCAGTGGCATGATCACAGCTCACTGCAGCCTTCTAGGGCTCAAACAATCCTTATTCCTCAGTCTCCTGAGTAGCTGGGACTACAGGCATGCACCACCACTGCTGGCTAATTTTTTATCTTCTGTAGAGACAGGGTTTCACTGGTCTTGACTGGTGAGTCTTGACCAGTTGCTCAGCCTGGTCTTGAACTCCTAAGCACAAGCAATCAGCCTGACTTAGCCTCCCAAAGTGCTGGGATTACAGGTGTAAGCCACTTCACCTGGCCACATTTGAGAATATTTCTATTTCTGGTTTCTCACCTTCTATCACTTTGGGTTGAATTGGCTGCCAAGGTCAACCCCTCATCTTGTAAGGGTTACCAATAGTTTGGCGGACCATTGTGGAAGAGAGAGAGGTGAAGTTAAAATAGAGGAACAGTCCTTACAATCATGGAATTTCAGAGCTGAACTTTTGGATTTCACATTTAGTAACCTTACATTAATCTACTTTATATTTATTATTTTTCTCTCAAATTACATAATATGTGGCGATTAAAAATACATAAGCTATATAAGGTAAAGTAATTCACTTTCTTCTCCCCTGCCCTGCTTTCTTTCCCAATCATGGTTTTCTTTGTTTTTTGTACTTCCAGACACAAATACATTTTCGTACATAGTTTCATGTGATTTACTTTACACATAAATGGAATCATACCATACCTTTTACGTAAGTTGCTTTTTTTTGTGTGTTGTAGTATTACTTAAAGAGCTTTCTAGAATTAATACATACAGATACATCTAATCCTTTTAAATTGGGGTGTCCATACTATTAAGCACCAACCCTCAAATTGCTGAATATTTCACTATTGTAACCGTGTCTCTCAGATGCCTCTTTTTATGAATATGTGGTATTACTTCTCTGGAATAAATACCTGTAGACCGTGCTGCAGTTATCTTGTTTTGTGACTGAGGCAAACAGTGTCCATAAAGATAAAGTGGTCTATCTAAGGATACACAGTTTTGGCAAAGCCAGGACCAAAGCCCAGGTCTCTCAACATTTAGTTTACTGAACTTTCTGTTTGATATCACGTATAGTGGCCACTCTGATTCTTTGTGCACATTCTTCCTCTATTGTAAATATCCTCATCCTCAGAGGTTGGGGCATCAGCTTTCAATAGCTCACAGGTGCACCCCTCACTGAGAATTGTTCATGGCTGCAGGACACTGTTTTGGCTAAGGTTATGCTTCCTTCCAGAGGTTCTCCCCTGATAAATCATTCACTGCTGCAGGAATAGAAAGACCTGGCTCCCTTGGTTCTGTTTGGAACAACTTTGAAGAGCCACTCCAGCTCCAGAGCACTTTGTAGAAGGGCTGAGACCTCAGCTACAACGGTATTCAGGAACAGCTTCTCACTCTGCCCATTTGGAACTTTCTTACAAGAACGCCTCACAGGAGCACTTGCCAATAAAACTTCTGCAAATGATTCTCTGGCACAGAGTCTATTTCCAGTGTAGAGGAGGAAAAAACTTATTTTTCTACCTTTCTATGTTCTTGGCTCGGCCCTCTCTAACAAAAGACAGAGCGCGGTGGCTCAAGCCTGTAATCCCAGCACTTTGGGAGGCCGAGACGGGTGGATCACGAGGTCAGGAGATCGAGACCATCCTGGCTAACACGGTGAAACCCCGTCTCTACTAAAAATACAAAAACTAGCTGGGTGAGGTGGCGGGCGCCTGTAGTCCCAGCTACTCGGGAGGCTGAGGCAGGAGAATGGCGTAAACCCGGGAGGCGGAGCTTGCAGTGAGCTGAGATCCGAGTGCCACTGCACTCCAGTCCGGGAGACAGAGCGAGACTCCGCCTCAAAAAAAAAAAAAAAAAAAAGACAGAGTAACGAAAGAAAAACAAGCAGAAGTACATTAACATGTATATTTCAAATATACATGGAGAAACTCAGGGATGAGTAACTGAATGAGGTAGCTAAAATTGAGCTTATATACTACTATCTTCAGCTAAAACAAAGGAAGAAGATTTGGGAAGGCAAGTTATGGGAAGGTGATCAGGAAAACTAGAATGTGGTTTGTAATGCCGGTTTAAATCGGTGCCCGAGACTCTTACGCATAAAGAAGGCACCAATTTAAACCTGCGTTACAGATTTAACAGAGGAGTACAAAGAGGGAGACACCCTCCCAAATCGTAATTTCCTTTACAAAAAGGTAACTTACACTCTGTTTTCAGAGCTTTTCCTGTCTTTGTTGTTGTCAAAATAATCAACTCAAAATAATTATGCTAAAGATGTATGTTTGCGGTGCCATATTTTGGTCTCTTACACTAGAGAACACAAATCAAGAAACCAGATGGTTTCCCATAGGCATTAATCAATGTGAATTGGAAGTGGAGAGACAGAAAAAGAAATGATTTTTAGAACTGGTGATGTCAATGGAATGAGTAATTCCTGTAGAGTTTAGAGCCACCGTTAAGGCTAAGCATCGACTTAGCCAATACTGGAAGAAAAGGTGCAGAAAGGTAAGAAAGAATGAAAACGATATGTAAAGATGAGGGAAACTGCTTCAAATCACTTTTAAGAAGAGAGAGGATAAACACCAAATATGAATAAGTGAATAGATGGAGAAACTGTGTTCACCAGCATACCTTTTAGGTATAGTACTATATTTAGGAATTACGTAATAGTAAGTGTGATGCTTTCCCATTCCCCCACCCCCACCCCATATACACATACTCAACCCTAACACATAGATGTAAGCTGACACCAAAAACACAGAGAGGGAGGATGTTTAGAATACAGACAGAGGAAACTAAAGTTCTAGCAGAAATGAGAAAGAAAGAAAAGGAAGACAGCGTAGTTGGCTGCTACACAGAAGAATAAGACCAAACGGAGAGATCCAGGTTAGAAGGGAAGCTCAAACAACTTTTGAAGGATGGGATAGTGTAAAAGAAGATTTGTGGCCGGGTGTGATGGCTCACACCTGTAATCTCAGCACTTTGGGAGGCCGAGGCAGGGGATCACTTGAAGTCAGGAGTTCAAAACCAGCCAGGCCAACGTGGTGAAAGCCCATCCCTACTAAAAATACAAAAATTAGCCAGGTGCAGTGGCGGGTTCCTCTAGTCCTGGTTATTTGGGGGGCCGAGGCAGGAGAATCGCTTGAATCCAAGAGGCGGAGGTTGTAGCAAGCTGAAATCACACCACTGTACTCTAGCCTGAGTGTCAGAGCGAGACTCTCTCTCTAGCTCTCAAAAAAAAAAAAAAAAAAGATTTATTCCCAATGGAACGAGTAATTTAAATCATGTTGCCATCACTCCTTCTCAGACTACTGTTCTTCCCTACACAGGATCCTATCTAATAATCCTGCCCCCAGCTCAAGTTGATTCGACCTGGAATGAACCCCTGAGGCAAATTGAGCCAGTTGGATTCTTTCCATCAATACTTTGGAATTGGGATTCACTCAGTGACAGATAATTCATTAAAGCAGCAATTGGAGTTACAGTATTGTAAGTCCGAGAGCTGAGGCATGGCTGTCTTCCAGGATGGGACAAGGAAACAGAGAATACTAGGCTGAATAGAGACAATGGAATAAATTACATGAATGAAGAAAAATTAACATGAGAGGTAAAATACTCTCGGGCTTCCTTATGGATATCTGGGTCCTTATGGATATCCTCCTGCTTAAAGTCTCTTGTGAGGCTTAGCTGTATTCTTGTCCTTTGGTTTTGTAGGACATTCCTGTAGCCTGGTGACGAATTACTAAGTGTATTTTTTTTTTTTTTTTTTTTTTTTTACAGACAGGGTATCACTCTATTACCCAGGCTACAGTGCAGTTACATGATAATGACTCACTGTAACCTCAAACTCCTGGGGTCAAGTGATCCTTCCGCCTTGGCCTCCTGAGTAGCTGGGACTACAGGTGTGTACTACCATGCATAATTTTAAAATTTTTTGTGGAGATGGGGTGTTGCTATATGCTGGTCTCAAACTCCTGACCTCAAGTGATCCTCCCACCTTGGTCTCTCCAAAGTGCTGGGATTATAGGTGTGAGCCACTGAGCTGAGCATATACTACTACTTTAATAAAGATTTCAAACTAAGGGTATTGGTACTAGGGGTTGGGTTGCAAACATTAGCCCTTTAAAGGAAATGTAGAATTGGCTTAGTTGAAATGATGTGAAATAGGAGTGAAAAATGAGGATTCATCCTGAGTGGGCCAGGGAAATAGATTGATTTTGTTTCACAGATTTCACTAATGATGATCAGAATAGGAAAGAGAAAAATGACAAGAGAAAACCATTTAGCATACTCCTATAGAGACCAATAGAGAAAATAACTGGATATGGAAACAAAAATCCAGTGTATTTCAGGTCACAAGTGTTCAGAAAATGAGTTGATAGACATATCAATGTCTTCAGATGGAGAAAGTGTAAGAAGTAAAACATGCATTCACTGCAGTGTCTAAAAAAAGTATAAAAAGAAGTAAAGCAAAATTCACATTTTAGTGTAATTAAATATGAGCACATAAAAGTGAAAAAATAAAGTGTAGACAAGTCTCATCATCAACAATATTTATGTTAAAAAATGAAGCGATGGTCTATTAGTTTCCTTGGGTTGCTGTAACAAAGTACCACAGATTAAGTGACTTAAAACAATGGAAATTTGTTGTCTCACAGGTCTGGAGGTGAGAAATGCAAAATCAAGTTGTTAATAGAGCCATAATCCTTCTGAAGGCTGTGGGAGAGAACCTTGCCTTGCCTCTTCCGGGTTCTGACACCTCCCGGCATTCCTTGGCATGTGGTAGCATAACTCCAAACTCTGTCTATGATTCTAATGACTGTCTTCTTCCTGTGTGTCTGTGTTTTCTTTCACATGGCATTTTTCTCTGTCCTCTTCCTATAAGGACACTGGTTATCTAGAATTAAGGGCCGACCCTCATAACTTCATCTTAACTCCATCATCAGCAAGGATCTCATTTCCAAATAGTCACAGGTACTAAAGATTAGGGCATCAACATATCTTTGTGGAGGATACAATTCAACCTATCACAAACTGCATGTAAATATATATTTCATTATTAAGTAGACAAATGTTTGTCTTTTTTGTTATTTATTTATTTTAGAGACTGGGTCTTGCTCTGTCTCCCAGGCTGGAATGTAGTGGCCTGATCATAGCTCACTGCAGCCCCAAATTCCTGGGCTCAAGCAGTCCTCCCACTTGATCCTCCTGCATCAGCCTCCCAAGTAGCTGGGCCTATAGGTATGCACCGGCTAACTTTATTAAATTAATTTTTAGAGATAGGGGTCTCACTATGTTGCCCAGGCTGGTCTCAAACTCCTGGAGCTGGAGTTGGAGCAGCCAGGATGTAGGGAACAGTGTCTCAAGCCAGAACAGGGCAGGGGGTCCCTAGGCCTGGCCCAGGAAATCATTCAGTCCTCATATGCCTCAGGGCCTGTGATGAGAGGGGCCACTGAAAAGATCGCTGAAATGCTTTTGAGGCCTTTTGCCCATTGTCTTGGCTATTAGCACTTGGCTCCTTTTTAGTTAGGCAAATATTTCTAGCAAATGGTTTCCCCACATTCTGCTTGAATTTCTCTCCCAAAGAAGCTTTTACTTTCTTTGCCACATGGGTAGGCTGCAAGTTCTGCAAACTATTATGCACTGCTTCCCATTGCATAAGTTCCAATTTTAAGTCATTTCTTTGCTCCTGCATCTGAGCATAGGTTGTTAGAAAGAGCCAGGACATCTTGAATGCTTTTCTACTTTGCTTTTTTTTTTTTTTTTTTTTTCTGTCAGATAACCTAAATTATCACTCTGACGTTCAAACTTCCACAGAACCTTAGGGGCAGGGCACAATGCAGCCAAGTTCTTTGCTAAGGCATAACATGAGTGACCTTTGCTCCAGTTCCCAATAAGTTTCACATTTCCATTTGAGGCCTCATCAGCCTGTCCTTCACTGTTCATATCACTATCAGCATTTTGGTCACAACCACTTAACCAGTCTCTAAGAAGTTTCAAACTTTCCCTCATCTTCCTGTCTTCTTCTGTGCCCTCCAAGTTCTTCTAGCCTCTACCCATTACCCAGTTTCAAAGCTGCTTCCACATTTTCAGGTATCTTTATAGCAATGCCCCACTCTTGGTACTAATTTCCTATATTAGGATGTTCTTGTATTGCTATAAAGAAATATGTGCGACTAGGTCATTTACAAGAAAAGTGGTTTAATTGGCTCACAGTTCTGCAGGGTGTACAGGAAGCACAGTCCTGGAATCTGCTTCAGGGGAGGCCTCAGGGAGCTTTTACTCATGGCAGAAGGTGAACAGGAGCTTGCAAATCACATGGCAAGAGCAGGAACAAGAGAGAGTTGTACGAGAGTTGCCACACTTTTTTAAATGACCAGATCTTGTGTGAACTGATTGAGAACTCACTTATCACCAAGGGGATGGCCCAAGTCATTCATGAGGGATTCACCCCCATTATCCAAACTCCTCCCACCAGGCCCCACTTCCAACATTGGGTATTACAATTCAACATGAGATTTGGATGGGGACAAATATCCAAACTATATCAGGCATTAATCCTTCCATGGGAGTACAGCCCTCATGACCTGAACAATTCCTGTTAAGCTTCCCCTCCCAACATTGTTGCATCGGGGATTAAGCTTCCAACACAAGCTTTTTGGGGACACATTAAAACCATAGCATTGATATTTTGGGATTTGACATAAAAATATAAATAATGCCAATTTGCTATTTAAAATGACCACACTTAGTCACTGCAATTTAGAAGGCTGTGATTCAGAGATGTAATTGTTTAAATGAAATGGTCAGTAGGAGAGATGTCAAGGGAAGTCTACAAACTTAAGGACAAATGCAAAAAGAGGAATTTTGACAATGAAAGAAAGAGAGAGAAAAATAAGTATTTGTTGTATGAGCAGATTCCAGTTTGCAAAGCCAGCTGAAAGCTAAGAGAATTTGTTCTTGATAGACTACATACAGGAAAACTGGCCAGAGAGAGTTTAGCAGGGTGGTTAAGGAGGACTGGGAAGATAGATAGGACTTGGTTTGAATCTTTGCTCTGCCATTTTTATCAGGGTAACCTTAGACAAGTCTCATCATCAACCTAAAATTCACCATTCTCATCTATAAAATGGGGATAGTACCTATTTCATAGAGTTGGTAAGGCATTAAATAAGCTAATATGCATCACCTAGCAAAGTGTCTGGTCCATAAAATAAGGCCAAATATAAATAAATAAACAGTAGAAAACTCAAAACTCCATTTTAATTCTAAACAATTGGGAAAATTAGTGTGAAATTAAAAAAATTTTTCTTTTTTTGAGACGAAGTCTCACTCTGTCGCCCAGGCTGCAGTGCAGTGGCACAATCTCGGCTCATGGCAAGCTCTGCCTCCCGGGTTTACGCCATTCTCCTGCCTCAGCCTCCTGAGTAGCTGGGACTACAGGCGCCCGCCACCACGCCCAGCTAATGTTTTTTTGTATTTTAGTAGAGACGGGGTTTCACCGTGTTAGCCAGGATGGTCTCGATCTCCTGACTTCGTGGTTCGCCCATCTCGGCCTCCCAAAGTGCTGGGATTACAGGTGTGAGCCACCGCGCCCGGCCGAAATTAAAATTTTAAGAGGGCTCTGGGTATCCCCGCACCCTAGTTTACACGCCTTGCATATGACTATGATGAGATAGGCATTCCCAGGATTAGACTCTGTTCTAAGGTACAATCGACTTAAAGAACAGATTATTCTGAATGGACCTAACTTCATCAGCTGAATCCTTAAAAGGGACTGTGCTTTTCCTAGTGAAAGATATTAGAAACATGAGAGGGATTCAAAACAAAAAAAGATTTTCTTGTTGCTTTTAAAGATGGAGGGAGCCATAGGGTAAAGGAAGCAGACGGGAAAGTTGCCCCTAGCTGCCAGCCAGCAAGAGAATGAAGATTTCAGTTCTACATCTGCAAGGAACTGAACCTTGCCATAGCCACAGGAACTTGAAAAAGGACACTGGGCTCCAGATGGGAAGGTAGCCTAGCCATCACCTTGATTTTAGCCTTGTGAAACCCTGAATAGAGAACCCAGTTATATCGTGCAAAGACTTCCGGCCAAGAGAACAGTGAGCATAAAAATTGGTGTTACAAGTCACAGAGTTTGTGGTCACTTGTTACGCATTGAAAGAAAACCAATACAGTTGTGTTTTATAACTGATAGGATCTTTGGAAAAGAGTGACCATGTTCTTTGGAATTTGTAATTTTGAATGTAATACATTCAAAAATGTATTTTGAACATTATTATAAGATGCTGAACTATTATCTAAGTTAGTTAAATCAGTTTGTGTTTCCATCAGTAGTGTATGATAGTTCCTGTTACTCTACATCCTCTTCATGATTTGGTACTGTTAGACTTCTAAATTTTTTCCCATCTGCTAGTTACAAAGTAATAACTGCTGTTTTAAATTACATTGTCGTGATTTCTAAGAAGATTAATAACTTTTTATATGTTTATTGACGATTCGAATTTCTCCCGTTTCAAAGTACCCATTCCAAATCTACTGCTCATTTGCTTATGGATGTATGTCATATATTCTGGGTACGAGTGAGTCTTTTTTTAGTGTCTTATTTAGATGTAAAAATTCTATCTGCACTACAAATATTATTCCCCACTCTGGCTTGTCTTTTCACTCTCCTTGTGGTATCTTCTGATAGACAGAAGTTCGTGGTTTAATGTAGCTTTATTTTTCACATTTTTATTTATACAAAACGCTTATTATCTTTGATTTATGAACTATTTCTTTCTTCTGAGGTAGTAAAGAGATTTTTCCTATATTAGCTCCTACAATTTTATAGTTTTGCTATTTATGTTGAAGTCTTTTACTTTTTATGTGTAGGGTGTTAGGTAAGGGGTTCAGTTTTATTTTTCTTTTATTTGATTAGCCAATTGAACCCCCTCTTAAAACAGCCTATATTATTTAAACTTTTTGTTATGAAAATTTTCAAGTATATATAAAAGTAGTCTTGTATATCTTTTCTTAGATATATTCTTAAATGCATGATACTTACTACAGTATTGTGAAAGTTATCTTTCCTTTTTATTTAATTTTCCACTTAGTAGCTGGTATATAGCAACTAACTGCATTGATTTTTGAGTATTGATTTTTGTAAAGAGATTTGCTAAACCCACTTTTTAAAGTTAATAATTCATCTATAATTCTTTTGGATTTTCAGTGCACATAATTATATCAGCTTTGGATAATGAAAGTTTTATTTCTTCATTATAATTACTTCTTTTTCCAAAGTTATGTCACTAGCTAGGATTGCCAGTACATCATCTTAATCTCAATGGGAATACTTCTGACATTTTACCACTAAGTGTAATATTTGTTGTAGACTTTTTGTAAATTCTTTTTATCAGATTAGGGGCGTTTCTATTTCTAGTTTGCTAAAAGAATTTTTAAAAAAATCATGAATAGATGTTGAATTGTACTGAATTATAACTATTTCCTCCATCTATTGAGATAGTAATAATTTTTATTCTTTAATACATTATTTACTTTTTTAAAATTTTGAGATGGGGTCTCACTCTGTCACCTAGGCCAGAGAACAGTGGCATGATCATAACTCGCTGTAGCCTCTACCTCATGGTCTCAAGTGATTTTCTCACCTCAGCCTCTCAAGTCGTTGGGATTATAGGCACCTGTCATTATGCCCAGCTAATTTTTAATTTTTATTTTTTATTTTTTACAGATATGAGATCTTCCTGTGTTTCCCAGGGTGGTCTCAGACTCCTAGACTCAAGCAATTCTTTCACTTTGGGCTCCCAAATCTTTGGGACTATAGTCATGAGCTACCAGGCCTGACCACAATATTTAATTTTATAATGTAAATGTAAGCCAATCTTACATTCCTTTCCTTTGTCATGGTCTCATTATGTTGCCCAGGCTGGTTTGGAACTCCTGGGCTCAAGTCATCCTCCCACCTCAGCCTTCTAAATAGCTGGGACTACAGGTGCCCACCACTGTGCCTAGCTATGACTTTAAACCACTTTCACTCCACTTACGCCTTTCTTTCTTGAGCTTATATGTTATTATTTTCATGTATTTTAATCCTACCATTACAAACACCACAGGATATCATTTTATATACTCAATGTTCACTTATTTACCCACATAATTATCACTTTCTTTGTTCTTCACGTGGGATTGGTTTTTCCATCTAAAATCTATCTTGTAAAATTTCCTTTTGAATGAGTCCAACGGTGGCAAATAATTTTTTAGTAGTCTGAAAATACCTTTATCTCCACTCTTGCATAACATTTTCTGTGTTTATAGAAATCTAGAATATTCTAGATCCCATTTCTGAGTCTGAATTTCACTGTGGCTGTTGAGAAGTCAAGGGTTAGTATGCCACATCTATAATGATAATCCAACTTTAAGGCCCTCTCTGACTTTGAGGTTCTGCATTTTCATAGAATGTGCCTGGGTGTGGATTTCTTAATTTTTTTTTTTTTTTAATTCAGAGACAGGGTGACCCAGTCTGGTGTGCAGTGGTGCAATCATGGCTAACTTCAGCCTCGACCTCCAGGTCTCAAGTGATCCTCCTACCCCCTGACTTCAAGGGATCCTCCTGCTTCAGCTTCCCAAAGCATTCGGTTTACTGACGTGAGCCATGGCGCCATACTCAGATTTTTAAAAATTTCGCTTGTTTGAGATTCATTGTAATTATTGAATAAGTAAATGAATATCTTTCATCAATTTTTGAAAAACTCTCACCCCTTATCACTACAAATATTGCATCACCTCTGTTTTTTCTTTCATTGTATTCTGTAACTAAGAGTGAAATTTGTTAGTCACTTCATTCTACATGTCTTTCAACATTTATTTCATGTTTTTCTTCTCTTTTATTTTTGTGCTCCATTCTGGATACTGTCATAGAGACCATCTTCTAATTTGCAAATTCTTTTTACATCTGTGTTAATTCTGTTGTGTGTGTGTGTGTGTGTGTGTGTGTTTGCTTTTTTACTTTTTTACTTTTTAATTTTTTTTTTAAGAGAAGGTCTCACTCTGTAACCCAGGCTGAAGTGCATTACTGTGATCATGGTTTACTGTAACTTCAAACTCCTGGGCTTGAGTGATCCTCCTATTTCTGCCTCCCGAGTAGCTAAGACTACAGGTGTGTACTACCTCACCTGGATAATTTTCAAATTTTTTGTAGAGATGGTGTCTTGTTTTGTTGCCTAGGCTTGCGTTTTTAATCTCAATTATTTTAATTTTCATGTTAAGAAATACTATTTGATTTTTTAAATCTGCTATTTGCTTTTTAATAAATTCTTCCTTATAAGTATATTCAAGCTTGTCTTTTATTTCTAAACATAATAAGCATGATTTCTTCATTGCCTGTGTTAATAATTTAATTACATTAGTCATTTTAGATGTTTATGCTGTTTGTGGTTTCAGCTAATTGTCATTTACAGTGCTTTATTTCCATGTGTTCAGAGATATCTGTGTCTGTGAACTGCCCATTTTTCTTAGAAAATTAACTGTAGATTCTCTGGCATAGACTAAAGGTGCTTTCCTCTAGAAATGATTGCTTTTATTTCTTCCGTGTGTCTAGGGGCATTAAGATTGGAGACTCACTTTAAGCTAATTGTCAGCTTGAATTTCATCAGTGATATAAGTGTCATATGTCTTCCCTCCTAGTTTGCCTTTTAACTTTCTTTACAGTGTTTTTAAAAATTGATCTAAAGTGTTTTGTTTTTTTTTTTAATTTTAACATAGGCATTAGCATCTTCTTCATAGTTTGGTTCGTACGTCTTAAGACCTCCTTCTCTACTCCAAGTTACACATTCTTTATTGTCATCTAAAATATTATAAAGTTTTGATTTTTGCATTTGTAAAATATTTTTATTTACACTGTGAGATGGAAAATTTATTTTTTCCCTATAGATATCCATTAGTCTAAGTAAAGCACCATTTACTAAATACTTATCCTTTCCTCACTGAATTGAAATACTAAATTATCATGTATGTCTGAGTCTTTCTGGGTTTCTACTCTCTTCTACTGGTGCCTTTACCTCTACGCTGTCTGCAGGCCTTCTTCTTTTTCAAAATTATTTAACAATCAAAATTTAGGATCATCTTGTCAATACCACATTAAAACAAGATTACAATCTTAATTGCAATTGAATGTATGTGATTTTATTTTTTATTTTTTATTTTTTGGTGATGAGGTCTTGCCCTGTTGCTCAGGCTGGAGTGCAGTGGTGCAGTCATAGTTCACTTCAATCTCTAATTTGTGGGTTCAAATGATCCTCCTGCCTCAGACTCCCAAGTAGCTGGGACTATAGGCATGTGCCACCATGCCCAGCTATGTCCACAATGTTTTTGAACATCTTTTGTTTCTCGTTACTTTACAGTTTTTGTGTTTGTGAATGATATCTTTTTTCTTTATACTTTCTGGTTGATTTCGCTGATGTAGCTGGTGTTTAGAAATATCACTAATTTTTGTATGTTGATCTTGTTGTATCCAGCAAGCTTAGTGAACTCTTTTTAGGTCTATGACTTTATTAGGAGATTTGCTTGTCTTTTCTATCTTGGTGATCATATCATCATAGAGACAGTTTTGTCTTTTCCTTTGCAACATTTCTTCCCCATATGGTGGTGAATACAGAAGATAAGAGCAAGCAAACTTGCTTATTTATTCCCAATTTAGAAATGCTTCAGAAGTTTTCCCACTTAGTGTGATGTTTATAGAGGCTTCTGCGAGTTCTTTTTAAAAATCAGATTAAGGAAGTTTCCTTCTATTCTTCATTTTCAAGAAGTTATTATTTTTTAAAATCATGAGTGAATACAGACTTTTGTTGAATGCACTTTAGGTCTCTGTAATTTTTTTATGGATAGAATTTATTTCAGAAATTATTAACTCAATGTACTAAACAACATTAATAGGAAAAATCCTCAATAAAAAAGTTTGATAACATTTAGCATTTATTTAGAACTAGGATTAGAAAGAAAATTTTTTAATGTTGAAAACTTTCCCTCTGATAGTGAGATGATACAAGGATGCCCACCATTTATACTGCACTATTCTATAGTTATTATTGGTCCTGTAATACTGAGTTAAATTCATTTGTCTTTTCAAGAAGACCTGAAGTCATTTACACCCATAGTTTCAGTTTTATTTATTGCTTTTTTTTTTTTTTTTTTTCTTGAGACTGAGTCTTGCTCTGTCGCCCAGGCTGGAGTGCAGTGGCGTGATCTCGGCTCACTGCAACCTCCATCTCCCAGGTTCAAGCAATTCTCCCGCCACAGCTTTCAGAGTAGCTAGGATTACAGGCGCCTGCCACCACGCCCGGCTAATTTTTGTGAAATTAGTAGGGACAGGGTTTCACCATGCTGGCCAGACTTGTCTTGAACTCTTCACCTCAGGTAATCCGCCCACCTCGGCCTCCCAAAGTGCTGAGATTACAGGGGCGAGCCACCGCACCCGGCTATTTACTGCTTTAATCTTCTGATTCACTATGATTTGCATCTTGAATTCTTTTTATACTTTCTCTATTTAATCTTATATGTTCATAGTAGAGGAGATTGCCTCAAATCAAAGCTTCTATAAGCTTTTAACTAAAAATCTGGCAGGTGTATTGTGTTGAATTAGGACCCATCCCCACAAAGATATACTCATGTTCTAACCTCTGGAAACTATGAATGTGATCTTATTTGAAAACGCATCTTTGCAGAAGTGATTCAGTTAAGAATCTCAAGATGAGATTATCCTATATTATCTGGGTGGGCTGTAAATGGGCAGCAAGTGTGGACAACAAGTGTCCTCCCAAGAGACACACAAAGGAAGAACATATGGGCAGATGGAAGAGAAGGTCAAGTGAAGATGGAGACAGAGATTGGAATTATGTAGCCACAAGCCAAGGAGCACTTTCCCCTAGAGCCTTCAGAGGGAGTGTGGCTCTATTGACAGCTTAATTTTGGACTTACTACTTCCAGAACTGTAAGAGAATTCATTTCTGTTGTTTCAAGCCACTCAATTTGTGGTCATTTGTTGTGGCGGCCTTAGGAAAGCCTAGTGAAGTAGGCATTCTTTATTCTGATTATTGATTCTTTTTTTATTTTATGTGTTGTAAACCTCTTCTACAGTCTCTCATCCTTTTACTTTGCATAGGGGTGATTGTCATCTCTTTTCATACAGTGAGAGTCTCATTGCCTTCTAAAACATCTTTTTTTTTTTTTTTTCTGGAACGATTTGAATTATTTTTCTGAAATTAAGGTAAAGGAGGATGCATAGTGATCTCATGGAAGAGTATGTTTAGTTAGAAATACTTAAAGTAGAGAAGTTAACATTGTCTCTGCATAAATACAAATCAACTTCATATTTGACCTAACATTATTGACAGTATTAAATGAGGAAGGACTGAGCCTTTACGTGGAACACGAACAGAACATTTTTATTATCCTAGCAGAATCAGGGAGGGAAAATAAGTCTGTAAGAATTATGGAAAGGTATCTGAAAATCTGTATGATCAGGTAGTGCTCAGGTGAAAAATTCTGTATATGTTCCTGTGTGTGTGTGTGAGTGTGTGTGTGTGTGTGTGTTTGAAAGAGCCATTTCATTTCTAGTATTTAAGATGTGGCTTTTCCTAACTCTTAGTATATGATTTATAACTTTGTATTTATAAATATTTTACTTTATACCTTTTGCCTGTGAAATCTCAAATAACGTGGCTCCACTGTTAATAGATAACTATTTAGTAACTGAAAAATTAAGTGTATTATTGAACAAATAGAAAATCATTTTCAAGGTTTCTAGGATGGGTTTTAAATTGCCAGTACACTCCGAAGGCATGAATCTCTTCTGCCTGGGTCACCAGTCAAGGACCTGCACGTGCATTCACATCATTAAGTATTTTTCTCATTAACTAACAAGAATATTGATCTTTGGGTGAGGGCTTTGGCGAGGAGAAGCAGGAGTCTTGTAGCTTACTGTGTCATACAGTGGAGCTCTGAGATAGGTATTTTTCCCTTCAGTACTTCAGCTGTGACCTGAACTACTGGAGTTCAGCTTCAACATAATTGCAGCACAGCAAGGAGTCCCTTCTGGAAACCAGCTGCTTGATCAGGGATTCATTTATCAGGGGGATTATGACTCCAAACATTTTTCTAGACTGTTGTGGCCATTTAAAGGGGGAAAAAAAGAGGAGTCTGGGGAACTAATTAGGAAGGAGTGGCTCCCCTCAGAGTCTTGACCTTAACCCTACTGAGAAAGTATGGGATTTACTTTACCTAAGTAAGGAAAGAACATAAATAGTTGGCAAAAATGCTTTGTGGTATGACTTTCAGCAAGTAATGAATTGGCCTGATACAAAGAGAAACATACACATACACACAGACGTGCATGCATGTACGCACCTACAAGAAAAACAACAAATGCGTTAAAATTGAAATTAAATGTATCATTATGACACGTTATTATTTTGTACTTTCCTGGATATAAGAAAAATAGTTAAATTTGTGATTAGCATATAAAGGATTTAATCTGTGATTAGCATATACAGGATATAACCTAAAAAACATTTTTTTTTCACATTTTGGTAGGTTATGGAATGTTAATACAATGAATTTAGGTGTCACTTTCTATTATTCTGCTTAGCATATGGTGTTTTGTTTATGTGCATTTTAATGTCTTTCATTAATTCTAGAAAATCTTCAGTCTTTACCTTTCAGCATATTACCTCTTCCATATCCTTTCTCTCTTCTCTTTCTTCAACTCTAGTTGTATGTTACACCTTCCCATGTTGTTCTTCATATTTTTCCATCTCTCTCCCATTTTTAAAAAATATTCTGATACATCTATGGTACATTCTGGGTAATTTCATCATATTTATCTTCCAGTCACTGAGCTGTTTCAAATGTACTACTTAATCCAGTCACTAAGAGTTTAATTTCAGTGATTGTAATTTTCATTTCTAAAAGTTTCCTTTAAAAAAAAAAACCAAGGTTTAATTTTAAAAAAGTTTTGGTCTAGTGTTGAGAAGAATTTAGAGTTTGTATACAGTTTGCGTAATTGCAAAAACTTCAGAAACTTAGCTTTTATTGACAGCATTGTGTTGTCCTCTCCCTTGCATTTCTTTAAAATACTAGTATTTTGATCTTCATAATACCCTTGCGAGGTGTTTACTCTTATTTCCATTTTATGAGTAACAAAACTGAGGCTAAGAAGCCTAGCCAAGGCATATAAGTTAGTAATAAGTAGAGCTGAAATTAAATTCATGTTTTATTTCTCTCCTTATAGCCATATTTTTTCTTATTTAAGTATACATTGTTAAATAGTTGTCATGAATATACCATGGAGTAGTGGAGGGTCGAGTAATTAGGGAAAGATGTGCTAAATCCATTATAAGAAATTAAGCTTTCTTTTTGGAAAAAGCTAAGTAGGCTTAGTCCAGGGTAACTCAACATATTTCTTGAGTAAATGACAATGAAATTTCAAAGTAATTTCTTTTTCCTACTTATTTTGTTCATGTCTATGAATTTCCTCACTTCCTGCTTTATTTTTTCTATATTTGTATCCCTTCTTTTGGGGTCTTATGTTCTGTAAAGTAATTCACAAATTGCAGTTTCTAATATTTTAAGATTTACTTCTTACTTTTGTTGGATCATTATAAAGATGAAGTTAGATAATGCATGTGTAAGTTCCTCATGAGGTGTCTGGTTCATAATGGGTACTCAAAAAAAAAAAAAAAAGAGGAATTGGAAAATTCTTTTATTTGCAAAGGCAGTATAAATACTAATCAAATAAAGTCATAATTCACCTTGGTATCCCTCACAGCATGTATCAATCAGGGTTCTCTAGAGAAACAGAACCACTTTGTGTGTGTGTGTGTGTGTGTGTGTGTAGTGAGAGAGAAGAATTTTAAGTAATTGGTTCATAAGATTGTGGGCGCTGGCAAGTCTGAAATTTGCAGGGCAAGCCGCTGGCTGGAAACTCAGGCAGGATTTCTAGACTGTTACAGTTTTAAGGTAGCATTCCTTCTTCTTCAGGAAACTCATTTTTCAAAATTAACTATCACACAGCATGTAGTATTAATCTATGGCTTTGTGTGTACAGGGGCTATATCTAGTGTGTTTTATTGAATTCAGTTAAATTTCTTTAGGAAAATGATTCTCCTGTATCACATCAAACTTTATCCATATTTAGTCAGAACACTTACTCTTCCTCCCTTTATTCACATCACAAAAAAGATATTTGAAAAAATTAGCATCACAGGCTTAATTGGATAGGCTGCCATCACGAATGCTTTATAGACAAAATTCATTTGAATATTTATGCACTAATGTGCTTACTTAATATGAACATGAGACACTTTAATAAAAAGTTCTAATATAGATTGTGTTATACTAACCACTATATATATATTGATAAGCTTTTTAATAATCCTATGAAGCACTATTACTACAATCTCTATTTTATAGGTGAGAAAACTGAAACTCACAAAATTTAGATTACTTGTCCAATGTCATAAACATGACTACAAATGTGTATCAGATCTATTCAAATCTATGCTACTGCTTTAACCACCACGCTTGAGCTTCTCTTCATGTTCTTACGATACTAATTTTAGTAATAATGACTAAGGCACTGAGAAAGTTTTAAATACATTCTGAATCAAAACATTTGTATATCATAATACTGAGCTCCCCATATATTTAAGGAGAAATTGAAACCTTTTGCATATGAGCCCTTCTATAATGGGGATTTGAGTATTAGAACTAAGCTTCTTAACTATGCATACAATTTATTTTTTTTCTGGAGCTTTTAAAAGTAGGGTTTCTAAAATAATATTTTATGCAATATTAGTTATATTAGTTCTATATGATATTAGTAAATATTACTTGGAAAATGGGTTCTTTGGTCAAATAAGTTCAGGGAATTTCCAGAAATTTGACTAGATAAGCCTTTATCAAGTAATGTTGGGTTTTAAAAGGTCGACAGAGATTATTTATTGCAGTATTTCTCACAATATAGTCTGTTCAAGTGCATTGTCACCTTCCAAAAGTAAAGTAGCTATAGCTGTTTTCAAACTACTTAACAGCAATTCACTGGACTAACGTCCCAAAGAACTCACTTTTGGGAAATGCCCTCTCAAGATTAAGATAACACTTAATAGCAGTATCTCCCTTGTCTGAATGTCTTAAACTTAAATTTTACAACGTAGATAAACTGAAAACCCAGATGACACAGCTAAGGACCATCATAGATAAAGCAGTTATGCAATGGAGGAGGGCTGTATAAAACAAGGTTTCAGAAGAGATCAAAGTAAAGGATATTAGGAGTTAGAGAACATTTGCAGCGCTGCCATCCCATGGACTCCGGAAATGCCATTTCCCTAGTATCACTGGAATCTTTATGCCGGTTTTTGATGGTGAGGGAAATTCACACCTTCAAAGCTCCCACAATCAAGCTTCCAATAATGTTTTGTGTTTGTACCACAACTCCTATTTTTCAGAACACTTCTACACATATTACCTTATCTAACCATGCCAGCCTTGCTGGTGAGTTGTGATAGGTCTGGTTTTCACAGCTGTAGAGGTGATTTGAGAACTCTTCTGCTCTACAGATTTTTGGTTTTGTCTGGAGCTATGCTTTAGGAATCAATGAAGCACGTCCCCATGCAATGAGGCAGAACTGTGGACAGCTGGAAAATTGCAGCTCACAAACCAGTTTGGGGTTCTGTTACAAGCAAGAGTTATTTCTTTTCAAACAAAGGCTTTTAGATGATTATTAAACTAGCAGGTTTTGTATGTATTAGCAGAATATACTAATCACATGACAAAGTTCTCATCTGCCTACTGTGAAAAGGACTGTTGTTTATTATTCGTCTTTTGTTACTGTTGAACTATTTTTATCCTTTCTTTTCCATTTTAAAATCAAATTTATGTTCACTGTACCAAATTTCATACAATATCAAAATGTTTAAATGGAAAGAGATAGTTCTCTGTAATCTTACTACTAATAATAGCTATTCATAGCTTGGTTTGTATTATTCTAGATATTTTATAGGCACTTGCTATCAATTATATATGTATATATTTATAATTATATAAGCAAAACATACAGAAGATTGTATACATCAAGTTCATAGCCAAGTGAATTATAAGAAAGAACACACATCCATGTGACCACCATTCAAGTCAAGAAATAGAATATTATCAGTAATTCAAAAGTACTGGTACCTCACTCATAGGTAGCCAGTACTTTACTTCTAATACCAGTATTTTGTTTGTTTGTTTGTTTTTACCTTATGAAAACAGAATAACAGAAGATGTTCTCACTTGTGTCTGGCTTCTTTCACTTAACATTATATTGATGATTTTTTTTTCATATTGCAATATGTAGCAATTCATTCATTTTCATTGCTGTATAATATTCCACTGTGTGAATATACAACATCTCAATTGTTGATGGACACTTAGACTGGTTCCAGTTTTGGAGTATTAAGCATAATACTGCCATGAACATTCTTGTACATATCTTTGGTTGCATTTTGTTTGGGTAGATACTAAGAAATCGAAGTGCTGAACTATAGGTTGCGTATATTCAGCTTTACTAGATGATGCCAAACAGGTTTACAAAGTGGTTACAGAAATATATACTCCTATCAGCAGTGCATGGAAAATTTAATGGTTTCACATCTTCTCCAATACTTGGCAATATCAGCCTTTGTAATTTAACCATTCTGGTGTACGTGTAGTGGTGACTTATAATAGTTTGCATTTGCATTTAACTGATTACTAATGAAGTTAAGAACCTTTTCATGTTATTGGCCATTTCATGCAGTGCCTATTCAAGCCTCATGTTGAACATTCTATTGGGTTATTTGTGTCAATTTCTTATGGCTGCAGGTAAATGTTCCAATTCCAGATACAAGCGTCTGAATTATATATACTGAAAATATTTTCTTCTGTTCTGTGGTTTTCATTTTAATTTGCTTAAATGTATCTTTTGATGAGCAGAATTTTAAAATTTTAATGTAATTCATTTACTCAACGTCTCCTTTAAAGGTTGGTTTCTTCATTTCTTCTTTAAAAAAGTTTCACCCACTGCAAGATTGCAAAAATATTTCCCTATGTAATCTTTTATGAAGTTTCTCACCTTCAGACTTGGCTTTATAAAATGGCCAGAACTGATTTTTTAATATGGTATAATGTACGATTCAAGATTCACTTTTGTTCTGAATGACTATCCAATTGGCTCAAGACAATTTATTGAAAAGAGGGCCCTTATGCTGGGCACGGTGGCTCACACCTATAATTCCAGACTTTGGAAGGCTGAGGTGGGTGGATCACGAGGTCAGGAGTTTGAGGCCAGCCTGACCAATATGGTAAAACCGCATCCCTACTAAAAATACAAAAATTAGCCGGATGTGGTGGTGCGTGCCTGTAATCCTAGCTACTCGGGAGGCTGAGGCAGGACAATCACTTAAACCCGGGAGGTGGAGGCTGTGGTGAGCTGAGATAGTACTAGGAGTAGATAGCTACTCCTAGATTAAATCATCAAATGCAGATGTCAAAACTTATATCCAAGAACCAGTTCCATGACTGTTGCATGCCTCACTCATCTCAAGAGTATAAAATGTAGATGGAGGATATGTTTGTTTTTTTTTTTTTTTGAGAGGAGAGTGCTAATTGTGGCCAGAGATTTCCTTTGGAAGAGTGGTAGGCTGTACTGAGGAGCACTCATCATAGTATTCCCAAATTGGAAACAACCTATATGTCCATCAACAGGAGAGTGGATAAATCGTGATGGATTCATACAATGGAATAGTATGTGGCAATAGAAAATATACACTTCTGATGCACATAACAACATGGATGACTTTATAGAATACTATTGAGTGAAAATAGCTACATGCCAAAGAGAGCATACTACCTGTAATCTATTTGTATGAAGTTTATAAGCTGGTAAAACTAATTTACAGGACTAGGGATCATAACAGTAATCTTTGAAGAGGTAATAACCAAGAGGTGGCATGAGGGAGTGTGCTGGGATTCTGAATTGTTCTATGTCTTGATTTAGATGGTGGTTAAACATACAACATGCACATGTATATCTATGTAAATGTGCATACAACCCATGGGAGAAGAGAATTTTAGGAAGAAAGCCTTATTTTTTTAAAATTTTGTCCTCAAAGAGTTTAACAAACCAATTAATTCTAGGGATCAGTTCTATATTTTTCTTAGTTTTTCAGCAGGCATATATAAATACAGAAATACGAAGTGTACAACCTGGGAGCATGGCCACTATTTAGCCTTACTCAGACATTAGTCCTAGGATCTACATCTTTGAAATTGTGAAGTAGTGCAAAAAGATGAAGACAACTCATGGATGACACTGGATTTGTTAAGAAGATGTCAGAGACTGGTAGTTTCTGAAATTAGTTTCTTCCCTGATTCATTTACCATTTTCCCACCTTCATTAGTGATGAATAATAATGTTAAGATATTTTTACTCTATTTCATCTGTCACCTGTTTTACTCTCTTTTTAATGTACCAGAATCTGAAACTGTCTTGATGATTTATTAAATACCTGTGTCGTCCTTATATTAGTTATCTATGGCTATTGTAAAAAATTACCATAAACTTGGTAACTTAAAACAACACAAATTTATTCTCTCACAGATCTTAAGGCCGTAAGTCCTAAATCAGTGTCACTGCACTGAAATAAAAGTGTCAGCAGGGCTGGGCTACCTCCAGAAGCTCGAGGATAATTTGTTTTTTTGCCTCTTCCAGCTACTAGTGGCTGCCAGCACTCCTTGGCTAGTGGCTGCATCATTCCAGTCTCTGTCTCTGTGGTTATATTGCCTTCTCCTTTTATGTCTGGGTCAAATCTTTCACTTCTCTCTTATAAGGATACCTGTGATTGCACTGAGGGCCCACCACATAACCCTGGATAACCTTCCAATCTCAAGATCCTTAACTTAATCACAACTGAAAGATGCTTTTCCAAATAAGGTTAACATTTACAGTTTCCAAGGATTAGGATCTGATATCTTTACGTGGCTATTATTCAGCCTACACATCCCTCTACCAGAATGTGAATTCCATGGGAACAGAGCCTTTGTATGTTTTTTCCACTTCTGTGTCTTCAGTGTTTAGAAGAGTTGTGAACAAGAATGCCTGGTACATAGTAGGCAGTCACTAAATATTTGTAAATTTAATTACTATTTTTTTTTTTTTTGAGACAGGGTCTCATTGTGTCATCCATGCTGGAGTGTGGTGACACAATCACTGCTCACTGCAGCCTTGACCTTCCAGGCTTAAGTGATCCTCCTACCTCCACCTCCGAGTAGCTGGGACTACAGGCACCCACCACTATGCCTGGCTGGGTAATTTTTGTTTTTTAAAGTTTTTTTAGAGACAGGATCTTCCTATGTTGCCCAGGCAGGTCATGAACTCCTGGGCTCAAATAACCCTCCTGCCTCAGCCTCCCAAAGTGCTGGGATCACAGGTATGAGCCACCATGTCTAGCAGTCACTGAATATTAATGAATCACTTTGATCATCTTCCTGTGGAAGATGTTTTGTTTTGTTGAGAAAGACATACCTATTACCATTAGCTGTAATTTATAGTGATAAGTTTTGGCTTATCATCAGAGATAATATTTTAATAACCAGGCCTATTCATCTACAGGCCAGGTTGTTTCATAAAGGAAGAAATTCCTTGAATGTGGATGTATTCAAATAACATTTGAATAATTATCTGTTAGAGATGCTATAAAATATATTTAATACAATGTCTAGAATTCTTATAAACCTTTTGTCTATTAGTTTTAAAACCATTGAAGACCATTCCTCTAATTTTTGACTCTGTTAAGAGCAATGTACATGAGAATCCACAAAGATACATTCTTTTTGGTGGATCAGCTCTATTTTTCTTTAGTATGTCAGAGTATCATACTGGAAGCTCTCAATGCTAACATGGTCCTCCTCATATAGAAATTTTTTTTTTCTTTTTCTTTACAAAAATAGCTCTAAGTCTTTAAATTCTAACTTTTAACCCAGAAACTTGCCATATGTGTAAAATATGATCACTAAAATAATGCAACTTTTTGTTTTATATAACACTATCCTATTGATGTACCCATATCCAAATGAATGTCTCTTAATCAAAGCAGTCATCTCAGAAATTGATGAGTGAAAAATGAGAAATTTTCTTCTAGACTTCCCTTCATATAAAATCACATATGAAAATCAGGCCTATGAGTTTAGCTAAATCTAGTTTTTGGCCAAAGTAGTTATGTCAGTCGGAATTTTTTTGTTTGTAAGTAACAAAATACACTACCAAAGTACCTTATTATTATTTCCCGTAACAAGAAACCTAGAAGATAGGCTGAAAAAGTGTAGTAGTTCCAAGAACCCTGTTCTTACTCAATAATAACAGCAAAGGAAAGGAGGAGGAGGACTCTTCTGTATCTCTCCTTTTCTCTTTTCCTTTTTTTTTTAAATGGTGGAGGGAGGGTTCTTTTACAAATGTCTTCCAAAGGACACTGTCTTCTGTCTCATTAGTCAGGTGGATCACATAGCCATCTAAGGAAGACTGGAAAAGAAAATTTCTTGCATTTTAACTGCCCTCATGGACAAGAAGGGGTTAAGTCTGTCCTCACTGGGAGTAGATTCTTCACACTAACAAGTACATACCCTCTTTCTTCGAATTCTTATGAACAAATCTGGTGAATAGAAAATGGGTGGTGGCAATGGTGGCGGGGGACTGGGGAAAGAATTGGGTACTGATACTTAACTGGGTACCTATAATTGTGGGCTAGCCCTACCTGCAGATGAAGAGACTGAGGTTCTACATACAAAACTTGTATAAGGTAAACTGGGTAGAAAGTAGTGACGCTTCCAACACGGATCGTCATCTAATGATGATGATGACGATGAGGGTGATAATTACACTGGTTAATATTGAGCGCTTACTACACACCAGGCATTGTGCTATCTACTTTATGCTGATTATTTCATTTAATTTTCAACCCTACAAAGGCAGTAGTCTGTTTTATAGATGAACAAACTGACGCTCAACGACATGTATCTAGTAAACCTGTGATTAAACTCCAGTGTTGCCTCCGGGTCTGGGCATTTCTTTACACTGTTCTGCTTCCCTGTTCTAATGCCCATATGGTCTCCAAGACTACTGCCTCTGGGCTAAGCATTTTGTTAACTTAAGATACTTCGTCTGCAAAATGGGGATGATTACACTTTATAATTCCTAAGAGTAGTAAAGGTAATAATAAATTTAAAGTGATTAACAATGAAACAAACATAGCAGGACAGCATTATTACTTTTGAATTTATCTCACTATATTGTAATTTTCATTTATGCCGTTTACCTACGCTCCTGGACTGAGATTATCCAGGGCAGCAGTTCTTAAATGTTTTGGACTCAGGGCCTCTACTGTGACCTCCAAAGAGCTTATGTTTCTGTGGGTTACACCTATGACTACTGCATTGAAATGAAAACTGAGAAATGTTTAAAAACAACAAACACAAGCTCCCTTAGCTGCCAGTGATGACGTCGTACACAAAGCATATCCTCCAGGAAACGGTATACTTGTCTGTATTATCATGAAAATTTTTCTGAGGTCATCGGGATTTCCGGGGGTCCCTAGACCATACTTTATGAGAACTGCTGCCTTAGTGTAAAAATGGGGTGCCCGGAGGTTGGCGGTCAGTAGCGTTTGATGAACGAACCACGGGAGCCTGGTGTTGTTCAGATGAGGAAACCGAGAGTTAAAGGGGACGAAATAAGCAGCGCCAGAGCTCCACGCGGCATCCCGGCAGCCTCGGCCCTTAGCAGCTGTCCCCTCATCCGCCCCGAGGCACCCTCTTCCCTGGTCTGGTTTTTCAGGGGCCATCTCTGGAGCGCACCGCCAGGCTACCGGCGTCCCTGGTGACCGGAGACAGGCCCCACCCCGCCGCCGGTCCTCGAACTCCTGGCTGCCAGGCAACCCTGGCGCATAGCCGGGTTGGAGCGTCACTGCTCCACCCCGTCAGGCTGAACCATTCCCTTCAGAGACTTTCTCAAGAGGGAAGGAGAAAAGGGAATTTGATGGAACGCCTGAAAGCTGTTCTGCTGCCGTTTTCTCTCCTTAATTTGAACGAACACTTCTTTTCTTCTTCTAGCCAACTACCTCCCGAAGGGCAACGCAGCAATTAGCCTCTCCCGCCAGCATGTCCCCCCCACCAGTCCAGGGCCGCGAGTGGTTCGGCTCGTCAGGGAGGCCGGCGGTCGGCGCGGGTTGGCTCTGAAGCGGGGGCGCGCGCCCGACGTGCGCGCAGGGGGCGGGGCCGCGCGCAGAGGGCGGGGAGGTGGGCAAGATGGCGCCTGGCGAGTGATTCTCTTCGTATCCCTACTGCCTGAGCGGAGACACCGGGGCGGGGGTCCTGCCGCCGCTACCTCCCTTCCTCCTCTCCCCCGCCCCCGGAGCCTTCCTCCTTCCGTTTCCCCCTCCACCTCGGGGGGCGGGCCTGGTTCCCGGGACACCATGTCGGACTCTGAGGAGGAGAGCCAGGACCGGCAACTGAAAATCGTCGTGCTGGGGGACGGCGCCTCCGGGAAGGTCAGTCCTCGAGCAGGCCCGCCGTCCCTGGCCTGCAGGAACCCCGGCGCTCCCCGGCCTCCTCCCCGCCGCCCGGCGTCGCCTAGTTACCCCGAGCTCTCGGGCTTCTAGGCCCGGGCCCGTCTGGTTGTGTGGCCTGAGGCCAGACACGAAATGGGCGCTTGGTGAAGGCCGACGCTGTCCAGCTCCCCCTTAAAAAAAAGTCACTTCCTAACTCGCCGTCTGGATTGCGAACTCCAGCAAGACTCGGGCCAGCCTTTCAGCTTCCCGCCTCTCAGGACTGGCAGGGGTTTGCCAAGGCATCTTAGCTCCTCTTACTTGTAGTCCAGGTCACACTTGCTCCTCCCCTCCCACCCCCTTTACCGTTTCTCATGCTTCCACTGCACCGTGAACCCCCAGGAGCGTGACTCTGGGATCAGTATTTCCCGGGTGAGAATTGGGGGCTCCGCCACTTAGTCGTCGAGTCATTGGAGGGCAAATTGCTAATCAGTTTGAGCTTCATCTGTAAGATGGGTATTGAAAAGGGCCGCCGCAAAGGGAGAAATGTGAAAATACATATTAAATGTGAAAATACACATAAAACCTTTAGAGCACAGTGTCCACTCTATACACGTTAGTTGCTATTTTAGTATCATACCTGTTCATCACCTCTCTTTCCAGCTCAGCACTCGGTACAAGGAGTCAGTCAACAAGTGTTTATGGAGCTCCTGTTATGGGCAGGATGCTGAGGCTAGAGCTGCTTGCGTGACAAAAGGGATCCCTGGTCGAATGAATGAGTGCGGGCTTGAGAGTATCAGGCAGCGTCAGTCTTATTATCTACTAGGCAGCGGCTCCTACCCCAAGGTTGTGAAACTCCTGAAATGGACTAAACACTGCCCGGTGCTTGCTCTGGGGAGACGATCCATAAGATCTCAGAGAGGTCTATGATCCCTCCACCAACAAACAAATTGAAGAGCCTCTACCCGGATGCCTTCTTACCCATGCTTCTGTCAAAGGCGCCAACACTTTCTGGGATTATTGCTAAAGTTTATCTCCCCTCTACTCCCCTCCCTTATCCCAACCATAGTCTAAAGAAACCCAGGCTCTTATTTCCTGTTTAAGGCTTCACATTTCCCTGTTGCTGGTCGCAGTTTGGACCCTGGTTTCTCTGGTGACGACTTCTCTTTGCATCCTCCCTGGCATAGCTGCTTCTGCTTTTGGTTCTGACATTTGGGTTTCGAGATCCCCTGGGAAAGGTGTAAAATTTCATATGCAAAATTTGGAGTATTTTGTTGTTTTTTTCTTGTCTTCTTGGATCCTTTGTTACAGATTTTTAAAGCTGAGGAAAACAATATGCTATGATTACATTTAAACTTTGGGGGAAGAAAGGAACTTGGGGTAACTTTTCTTTATAAAGTATATTAATTTTTGTATACTTAGTAAACTTTTCGAATGAATGAATTGCTGTAGATAAATCATCATTGTTTCTAACACCTTTATTCAATAAAAGGTTTGTTAGATTTTTACAGTTTCCTCATCATTTAGATTTTCTTTTGAAGGCCGTCTAAGGTTTTGGCTCTTAAATTTTACTGTATTCAATTCATAACTGTTCTTATTTCCCATTTAAAATGATAATGACAACCCATAACATAATACATTTGTAAAAAGACACAAAAATTGCTCGTTATCCTATATGCTATCATAATTCTTTAAACTTTTGTTCATTTTTCTAACAGTATTTATTGTACATATATTACTCAGTGAAATTTGTTCATAATTTTGGGTCTGAGTTTTTTATTTAGCCTATCATACACGTTTTCCCTTTGTTGCTAATTTAGTGTGAATAATTACGGTTTTTTATTTCTGTTTAAAATTTTTTCTGGTATAGGACAGCATAATTTTTTTCACTTCCGTGTTTTTGAGTTAGTATTATCATTCTGCTTTAAAGGATAACAGTAATATTTTTTATGGTACTCTGACTTAATCTTCATCATCTTGCCTAAATAACTTATTTTAAAACTGTAACAGTTTTTTCTAATAGGAACTTCCAGACGCAGACATCTGACACCTAACCTTCTTTCATTATTCTTAAATCAATAATTTTTTTTCATACCCTATTAAGTTCTCAAATACTTGGCAGCCACCAACATTCCCATTCTTTTTCCTTTATTGTTCTTTTCTTTGTGAACTCAGCCTCTCTTTCATTCTTATTTGTATCCTGATTTAACTCTTGGCTCTTTTTTCCTAGCATTTGTTTTTCCTGCTCAATCTAACTCTGAACGTTTTTCAACACACTGACAGATGCAGTAGAGTATTGAGATGATGACTTAACAGTTTCTCCAAGAGAAATTTAGCTCCTCCCTCCAGTATCACGTGTTTCTATTTCCTTTTCTGATTCATAGTTTTTCTTTTATTACATAATCTCTTAAGAGCTTTTTGAGGCAAAATATTCCTTTTTTCTGTCTTTTCAGTGTTTGTAAATGTAATGTGGTTAAAAAATGTTAGTAGAAATTTACCAAATCAAAAATGTTAGTAGAAGTTTTCCAAATCAAAAAATACAAAGATTCAGATAAAAATATTTCTGATATGGGAGCTAGTTTTTCACTTAATACCTGTGATTAAGAAGGATATTTATACAGTGACTTGAGAAATTATTGAATGTGTAAAATTGCATGCAGTCTAGATAATTGAAGAGAAAGTGACCAACACTAATTCAGTTGATTCTCTGTTCAATTTTTGTCTCAAGATATTGGGAGATGATATAGTAAGAACTTTAATACTCTGTATGTTCCCAGTAACCTGTATTTTTGACAGTTTATACTCGATTCCAATTGAAAATCCCAACTTTATATTTGCCTCAAAAGTGTGAAAGCAGGGCTTTCAAAATCTGGAAGTCACTTTTTCAGGAAAAGAAACTTCCTTAGAAGTTTTCTGAATACTCCTTAATATGAAAATATTGAACTCTGCGATTTTTTAAAATGAAAAATTATCTCAAATGACATTATGTGGATGTTACACATGCCTTCAGTTTCTCTTTGACCTTTAACCATCAGTCTATTAAATATTTTGAATTACCTGTAATAATATAAGTAGTGATAATTATTTTTTTCTAGAATTCTAAACCTCATCAAAGATGATTTTGTGGTGTAAGTTAGATAAGGTCAGTAGAATAATATAGTGTAAATGAGAAACAAAAGCCTGTAGAAAGAAATACCTATCTTTTCAATTCTGATCTCTCAGTTTTGATATTGTTACATGTGTCAAAAATATAACAAATGTGTTTGTTGCTAGATGTCTAGCAGAATACCCTTCACATGGTAGTGCTCAACAAATACTTGGCCAATTATCTTAGAAATTTATTACAAATTCTGGGTATTTAAACACAAAAATATTTGGAGTTACGGTGTCCAAATTACCATTTGTGTGAAAAATATTGTTCTGTGTAAAAGGAATTTTTGATGAACTTGCTAAAAGGAATTGAAGTTTGACCAAATTTTCTTTTGCACTGTTGTACTGCTTATGTCATAATGAACTGTAATCAGCTGTTTTGGAAATTTTATCTTAGTTTTCATTATTTTAAGACTTGACATGTAATTTTAACTTTTAAAATAAAAAACAGCTATTTTCTCTTAACATAGGGAGTCTGTCTTGAAGAGCATAAAAGCTAAGTGAAGTTGCCTTTCTCTTTTTTGGAGGAAGTTTATAAATAAAAATAGTGCATTTAAAATATTTAAGAATTTGTTGAGTTATTGTTATTTAGTTGTTATTAGAATAATAATTCTTTTGCTTTGATAAGAAATGATACTTTAAAAAGAAAACTCCAGAGTTTTTGACTAAAACTTTGAGTTTCTATTTAAAAAAATGTATATGTGTTCTGGTTATAATAGCTTGTGACTTCTTGGCATTATGGTTCTTGGATGGAAAATATTCATTTTGTCTGCTTTATATTAATCTTAAAAATACCAGCTTCTTTATTTAAAAGATACATATTGTCACAGTCATTCTTTAGGGTCATTTTCCATTAACATCTTTAAAAATAAAGAAAAATTAGACATGATACTTTTCCTGTGGGAAAAAGAAAAATTCTGTAAGCAGATTTCTCCCTCCTTAATGCTTCTTGTTATTAGCTGAGGGCTCAGCTACCCTTAGAATATTTAGCCTCAGAAACTGATCTAAGTTAGATAAGATCTTTAATTATGTTTTAAAATAATTCAGATCTTTATTATTGTTATTATTTTAGTTTTTTTTTTTTTTTTCTGTTGATAACTCTCAAATTCTGATTTTCAGCAAGGAAAAGGATCTTGACAAGCAGGGGATTTAAAGAGATCTAACCCATTAGTTTATTGTCCCTACTGATAGCTGCTGGCAAGTGAAATTTACCTGGTGGTGTTAAGTCTCTCCCGGCCTTGTAACTGATTAGAACTGCTTAAAGTTGCTTGTTGGATTAATTGGAGTATACATGTTAAGATTGCTTAATAAGATTTAGTAGTGGTCTTATGATTAAATTTCTTTAATGAATTAATTTTGACATTCTGTGCATCAATTTTTTAGACCTCCTTAGCTACGTGTTTTGCTCAAGAAACTTTTGGGAAACGGTACAAACAAACTATAGGACTGGATTTCTTTCTGAGAAGGATAACATTGCCAGGTAAGAGACTAAAAAGTCTTAACGTAGAAGATTATAAAAAAATCTTACAATAAATGGCATAAGAAAGAAATGTGTAAAATTTTAGGGCTGCTTCTACATGAAGATGTATATATTCAGTAAATTTATCTTAGGGAGGTTAACTTGCATCACTATCTGTCATGAAGGCATATTGTCCATGGGTGTGAGAAAAAGTTTATATACTCTCCCACTCCTTCCCTGTTTTTGGCTACTATACATTTTTTGAGGATAAACAATGGTTGCTTATAAAATTCTGAAAAGCTTTTAAAAAATTAAGTGCTATACATTTGTTAACAGATATTATATTAACAAAATGTGAAAAGATTGGGAAGGATTATTTTTTAAAATATTATTTTGATTTGCCTCTGCTTTAGTTTTTTGTTTAAAGTTGGAACAGAGGTATAATGTAGCTATGGAACTTCTGTGCTCTAATATGTGAATGCTGTTTTATGCAAGGCAGCATGAAATTGCTGGCATTTAATAGACCACTAAAATTTAGGGTCCCTAGGCACTCATAAAAATACAGTTTGAGCATTCAAGATGTTTCACTTCACCATGCAAAGAAACTATTTAGATGCCAGTTGCAGCACATTTTGTGGGAAATACGGGGAAATAATAACAAAGAAAGAGTGGTTTATGTTTTAAATTAGTTTCTGAACAATTGGGGCTTTAAAATGCTGTCCTTTCAATTTCAATGGTTAAATTATATGTTTAAAGTATTTTATTAAAAGCAGTTTATCTTGATTGACTTTATAAACCATCCGTCCCTCTCCTCTGTGAGGAAGCACATTTGGAGAAAACGGTTGCAAGTGTAATGTCAGATTCATGTACTGAAATGTGAGTGATATAGTGGGAAGGGGTTTAATACATTCCAATTATTATTGAAATATGTTAACCTCTGAGACACCCCATCTATCAGACAACTCCCCATGAAAGTTTTAGAGTAGCTAATGAAAACTCTTGGTAATGGAGGTATTCTTCTTATCTCCTTAGTAATATACTTTGTTATATTTTGTGATGGTTTGTATTTGGCTACCAGTGAAAAATAGATTAGGGGATATCCCATGAGAAAAAAAATAATTTAAATTTTTCCATTACTGGGTTATTGTTCAGCAAAAGGTTTAAGGAGAAACATATGCGTACTTTGTTTCATTTGTATTTTCTTTTAATGTATCCAAAACTGAAAACGTCATTTAAATTTTATTATTCTTCGTCTTACCAATAATCTGTGCTGCATTCAGAATTCTTAATAGCAGTCACTAGCCGAATACATACACAAATCACATAATATAGAGCCTGGAAGCTTATTTTTGCAGCAGTTTTTTTCACAGATGCCGGTTGTACGCAGAGAATCTCAATATAGTATTTTGCTCTTGGCTATTTTGTTTTGATGCTTAATTTGAAAAACCACCACACCAACTTTTTGTCTCATTACTTTTGATATTTCTCATTTTTTAGTTGAAAAGCTTAAATAAAGAAACAAGTACCTACTCAAATATTAAAAACCAAGACTGGTTTTTAGACATTTCATACAGGCGATATATGTGATGATTTCCGACCTGTAGCACAGCACTACCAATTTAAAAAGTTTGATTACTTTGTAAAAAATATTTGATATTCTTGAAATCTAGATTAATAGTATAATGTTTTAGACTTACACAGTACTTAGGTTAAAAAATGACATTAGGGCATGTATACTATTAATGAATGTATATTTTCATTTTCCTAGTTAAGTTTTTATTTTGATGGTAAAGTTCCAGAAAAAAAGTTCTATTTTTTTTTAAGGCAGTTGGTTTTATGCTACTTAACAGACTCAAACTTATGGTAGAAATTTCAGTAAGAAAAAAATATTTTAATATATTTTGTTTTTATATAATTAATAAGTATATTAAGAAATGAGGTGAATAAATTACAAGGTTTATAATTATTCTTTATATACTTTAAATTCATTATAACTGCCAAATGTAGGATCATTAATGTATCATTAGCTGAATAAAACATTACAGGTAGCTTTATTGAATTTATAGCATAGTCAGTGAATCTAATATTTGTTAGTAGTCTAGTAAGTCCTCTGACCAGTTAGATTGTTAGGGGTGTAAACCTCCTGTCCATTTATTTACATTCTCTTCATGCAAGTTTTCAAGATCATTACTTTGCAAATACTCATCCATTTTAGTATATTTCATGAACTGGTATGCTGTATAGTCTGGATGCAACCACTGTGCAGATTTTACTGCTTAAAATAGTGTATCTGTTAGAGATTCTGCTGATAGAGCTTCTTAAGAGTCTTAGTCAAAATACTTTCAGGAAGCTTGTGGGTAGAGTCCAGTAAACAGCGTTCTACTGTGAAAAAGATTTCTAAGTCTTTAGTACAAGAAGTGGGCAGACTTGTGTTTTTAGTTCCATCTTGACTATGCAGCACTTTAAGTAAGGTTAACCAAGGCACCAAGTGTACTTTTACAAGGTCACTGTTGAATCCTCTTGGTGGCTTTAATTCATACCAAAAGCAACTTACCTGTGTTTTGTCACCTCATTTATTTTATTTTTTCTTCTAGTTACATGTCGTTTCTTACAGAGGAGCAGGAATTTTGCAGCATTCTGGGTTTGGGATTAGATTTCTGACAATTTCCTTAATGTTCTGTATTGGTTAGAAATTTGTATTAGATTCTTGATTTAAACAAAATTATAATATTATTTGAATATTCTTATATAGCGTTATAGGTGTGTCATCTTGAAAATATACTAGGAGAATTCATATGTTTATGCCTGCAAAAACAAAAATGAATATTGATTTGAATCATATCCTCATGCGATTTTGCTCCTCAAATAAGGAATCCACATTTTATTTTTAGTTTTATGTGTTAATAATCCTAAAATTAAAGTGTGGAGTTAAAACTATATTTCTGGATATAAGAAGTAATATGAAGTTAATATCATTTGTTGAAACTGTAAAGATAGTAATTTTTTGTTAGCATTCTGTATTAGTGGACTATCAGTAATTCGCAGCTATTTTTATTTCTGAGTCACTATAAATTATATGTTTAAAAAAACAGGCAGACACTGACAACAGGGTTTATTTGGAAAGGCATGCATTTAAAAAGTATCCTCAACACATGAATATGGGAGACAATTGGATAGATAGATGATTTAGGGTCTTGATACGATTGTAGTCAGAATTTGAAAACATGTAATGAAGATCATGTTCCTGAAATTGTAGTCAAAGTGTTCACAACACCTCATTCAGATAGGATCTGAATATCAGAACTTAAAGAAGAAAGCTTTATATTTTTTGTTGTGAGGTTAAGTAATAAGGACTGTTGGCTCTGAAAAAAATGGGATTAAACACCTTTTAGTACTTATTTAGTATTGCCTAAAATCTTCCTCTGTAAAAGTTAGTATTGTTAAGCACTGTCTTTTGAAGTAATCAAATAACTCTAAAGAGTTGTGCAAGTAAAATGAATAGCCTACTGCCTGCTTAGGGGTTTCTGAAACGATTATATATACTTCTTAGTGATGGCTAGCCCTTTCTCATCTGCTTAATTTGAGACAGCATTATAGAAGAATTATTTCAGCCTTGAATCT
The DNA here is from genome assembly GCF_009764315.1 of Trachypithecus francoisi. Taxonomy (NCBI): domain Eukaryota; kingdom Metazoa; phylum Chordata; class Mammalia; order Primates; family Cercopithecidae; genus Trachypithecus; species Trachypithecus francoisi. Next base: position 12,461,445 of record NW_022681454.1, on the reverse strand, counting down.
CAAAAAATTTAGATTTTTAAGAAATTCGATTTGTATAAGTTTTTGGACACATCTTAGTCTGTGACATTTTGGTTTTTATATTCATAGGGCTTTCAGAACATTTTGGTCATTAGTGTAAGTGTAGAAAGTATGTGTCTGTGGAAATAATGATGGTGATAAAACATTAGCGCTCATTAATGTTAATGGAAGTTCCTCGTGGAAATCCTCTGCACGATGGCAGATGGAGCAACCTATGTTTAAATAATGGAAAGATTGTAATACAAACTCACCAAAATTTAGAAAACTGTGCTGGTTAATCAAATGTCTTTTTCTTTTCAGTTGCATAGTTAAATGGTATGACTAACTGTCTCTGATTTTAGTGGCGTATAAATTTATATCTTTATAATCTTTTTTGGAAATGAGATCATTTTTCAGTTTCTAACCTTTTATTTTATTTTCTTTTGATTTGCAAATCATTCAGAAAGTGCTAATTGAGACTCTGGAGAAAACTCCGTAGTTTTATGAGGGATATCGTTTAAAATGTTCAACTAAATAGCATAGTTTCGCTTTTGTAAGCATACTCATCAGTTGCATTGAGAAGAGAGAACAGCTTATCTCATAAATTTTTGTATCAACCAAATATTTTACAAAATGCATGAAAGGATTTTAAAGATTCCCTTTTAGAATGCTTTTATAATGCTCATAGGGGAAGATGATTAGTTACACTATTTTATGAAGGCTTGGAAGTATACATAGTTTGTTTAAATGGAAATGCTTTGAACAAGTTTGAATACATTGTAATATTTAGTGATATACATGGTATGTATCCTACATTTGTTCTGAATAGGGCTATCAAATGTGTTTCTATTTGATGGGTTAAATTTGAAAACGTAATTTTTTGGCTATGTTTGCCATATCCTAGAGTAGCTGACAATCACATTATAAAAAGATTCATTAATTTGAGCTGAAATTATGGGTGCATTTTTATGGTTTGCTATTATTCCATGAGTTTTAGAACCCATAGAGTTTAGAACCTACAACAGAATTCATATATATGATTGGATGGTTGAGTATATAAAGCTTCAGTTTTTATTTTTAAAGTACATTTCTTGCTCCATGGACATGTGTTTCATTCTATTCTCTAAGAAAAACATTTTTCTGAGGCTTAAGTTTATAAATTAAAGCTTACTTTGTTTTGTTTTGAAAGTGATTGTAAATATGGTTCCATGGAAATGGAGTAAAAGGATAAAACTAGATTCTCCACTATGATTTCTTTTGACATTGTTTTCACAGTTCCAAATATCATGTGAGCCTGTACATAAAGGCAAATTGAGCTCAGTTTCTTAATGTGACTTAGTATTCTGTGATACTGTGTCAGTTGTTGTATTGTTACTTAATTTTTTTGATATTCTTATTTTTATATTCATTTTTTATATTCTAGGAAACTTGAATGTTACCCTTCAAATTTGGGATATAGGAGGGCAGACAATAGGAGGCAAAATGTTGGATAAATATATCTATGGAGCACAGGTATGATATGAATTCTGATTATTCCAGTATTGAAAGTATAGCATTTACAAGCACACATTGCAAACCTACACCCAAATGCACATACACACACACATACTTTCTTTCTAACTTTTTATCTGATATGTAGAGAGAATAATTTTATGTTTGTGCTAGTCCTTTGGTTTCATTCTCTCCAAATTATGTTTGGAATGATTTGAGTGAGGGAATAGGAAAACTCTTTAACAGCTTTCGTATGGTATTTATATTACTAGGTGTTATTGTTAGCAGTTCAATAAATGCAGTGCTAAATGATATTTTGATATTTATTAGCTGGTTTGGTTATAGTGACTACTTTCAAATAAACTGAGTGAAAAATACAGGGATGAAAATTTAACTTCATTTTAAGTTACAAGGACTAAAAGCATATCTATATGTCTATATTTTTGTGCAATAAATATTGATAGCTTTTCAGATTTAATAGACATGTCAATATTTTCTATCAGATAACTAAATATGACAGTGTATATATGAAACACGTACAATAATTTATGATAATGCTGTATTTTCAGATGAAAATCCATGTAGAGCAAGAAAAATGAAAGTGAAAAATGAAAAATGACCTGAATAATTACATAAATTTGGCCACATGAGCTTATGTTCTCCGTGAGCTTATATTGATATAATTTATAAGATTTTAAATAAAGTTATTATACAAATAGAAAATATACAGGGTGGTAATATACTTTAAAAAGCTAATCATTTCTCTCTGAGCATGTTCACTGAAGAATTGTCTTTTTAATATTTGGCAGATTGCTTTTGATTAAATGACACACTTTAGAAATGCAGTAATACTATTGAAAGTAATCATCCGATGAAGTAGAGAATATGGTATATAGCCAAATATTAAGTACGTTGTGCTTACTGAGCTCTGTATGTAATACTTGTGCTATTTCTTTATTTTTGCTTTTTTTCTCTACTTTTAATTAGTGTATATCTTCTACATCATCTGGAGACATAGGGGTAGTAGTAAAAATTTTTAGTTCTTTATTAGAGTTTGGTATTTTAAGTGGGACAAATATAACTTGGTTATGTGGAACCATGTTGCTCATAATAAATGATTCTATAGGATGGAGATATAGTATGTTAAGCACTGCTGTACAAAGTTTGGTTCATGTCAAGTACCATTGCCTTGATTGTGGGTGAAAAATAGATTCTGATTTATTTTATGAAATAGTCAGAGAAGGACAGTATGGTTATAGAGGCTAATATGGTTCTGAATCACATATAAAGACCCCAGAGTTTTGATATTTTGCATTGCTGATATAGAGATTTGGCTTTTTGTCTCCTGCAAAATTTTTCTGTTCACATTTATAGCATTTTCATCTGTGGTTAAGTGACTTTGATATTTTATGCATGTTCATTTTTCTCTTAAAAAGTACATCTCAGAATTTTGTGTATGGCTTTTTTGTTTTATTTATTTATTTTTCTGTTTTAAACTGATTAAAGTGGATACTAAGCTAGATAAAACTTACTGGACAGAGATTTGTGGGAAGCCACAGTTCTTGTTTCATTCATGTGGTTGATAACATGGGAAAATAACACTCTTATCTTTGTTCCATAAAATCTGTCTATAAGGCCACATATAGGATTTTTAAGAAAATGAAGATTCGATCTAACTTCTAATGAAATTTGACTCTTGGTGTCAAATGGAATAGTCTTTTATGATTTATAGGTGCAACTAGAGTTAGTGGAGAACAGCAGGACTTTATGCATTTCAGGGTAAATAATAATATATAATTCAATTAATACATTTTTTCTTTCCTTAAAAATTAAGGGAATATTATGCCCATGTGTTGAATTCTATTAATTCTATCTTCAAATCATTTAAAACTTTATTATCTAATTTATTTAAATTATTTAAGATTTATTACTATTATATAAAAATTAATATTGATGTGAAATTTGTGTATTATAAAGTTAACCATTCTAAAGTGTATAATCAGCTATACGCAGTGGCTCATGCCTGTAATCCCAGCTAATTGGGAGGCACAGGTGGGAGGATCACTTGAGCCCAGGATTTTGAGGTTGCAGTGAGCTGTGATCACACTACTGCATTTCAGTCTGGGTGACAAGTGACACTCCATCTTTAAAAAACAAAATAAATAAAAAATATATAATCAGTATCATTTAGTGTACTCACAGTATTTTGTGACCATTTCCTTAAGTCAGTTTTTGACAGTATATATTTTATGTTATTACAAAGCTGCCTACAATCAGCAGACATTAATGAGAACATTGGTAGACATTTCAAGAATTTCCATCGTTTTTGAAAGTCCACAAGTTTAGTAAAATATCTTCATTATTTTTTAAGGTACTTTATTTCTTGGGAGAAAGTGAATGTTATATTTCTTAGACCTTGTTGTATAAGGTTTCTATCTTGAAGGTACATATTGACTTTGAGAGAGTTTTATTGTTTTCACTTTACGATTGCTGTGACTCTTATAATCATGTACTGTGTTTTTATTAAACAACAATGTACAGTATTTCTGAGAAATTCATGAATCTTTCTATGAAATTGCCTGACAAAACTGGGAATTCTGAGATGATGAAATGAATTGTTAAAAATAGATGATAGGGCATGGTGGCAGACACCTGTAGTCCTTGATACTTGAGAGACTGATATGGGAGGATCACGTGAGCCTAGGAGTTTGGGGACTGGAGTGAGCTATGATCATGCCATTCTACTCCAGCCTGGGTGAAAGAGCGAGACTCAGTTTATAAAGAAAAAAAAAAAAGGATGATAATATAATAACTTTTTTCTGCTTTCCAGAGATTCCAAATAAATGCTGTGTTAAGTACATAAAGTCATTGACCAGTGGTCTATTTTGTTAAATTATTTTTAAATTCTATATCCAGGCTAGAGAGGCTATGACTCATTATTTACTACTATAAATTGGAGAAAATGTTAGTTTTCAAAACCAGTGATTTCAAAAACATCCTAATAACATTTTAATAAACTCAATAATTTTACATAATAATATAATTATTCTTCAAAGTAGATCTATATTGCTTCTGGAGTTATAGATGCTTTATAGTACCTATCTCATGAGTACTTTGGATTTTGGTATACTACAGGACAGAAATCTTCCACAGAAATGTTGAGACAAGCTTTTTCAGGATGTCGGTTTAATGTGTTATTTAGGGTTTTGTTTTAGGTTCTCTAACTTCTGTATTGTATATAGAAAGAATTATACATGTCTGGGTCATTAAACTAATCAATCTGTTTCTTTAAAGCATTTCTTAACATCTGTATAGAAGCTTATTTGTAGGCTGGGAGTTAACTTGGACCCAAATAAAAACAATTATTTTGCCCTCTTCACTCCCCTTACCCACAGCAGCATTTAAACGCTAGCAGTAGCCTGTTGAAAGTGTTAGTGAAAACTAAATTGAATTGACACCCCAAAAAGAATTAGTGAGGTATTTTGACAAGAACTAGTTCTAAGAATTGAAATATGTCCCAGTTAAATTCCCAGATTTTAAATTAACTTAAAAATTTCTAGGAGTCTTTAGAAAGATGTTATAGGCGATTTTTCATAGTGGTTAAGAGCAAACACACAGTACATAGTGTTTAGTGCCCTGTAACCTGTGGCTAACAGAGGCTAATAACAAACCTCAGAGAAGGACTGGATGTTTCATTTTTGTAGCTCTTTCTGTCCTGGAATCTAAGTGGTTTGCAAACACTGACCCACTGAGCATAAACTCAATGAAGTGTAGTCACTTGTGAGGTAGAACATAACCACTATTATGTACCAGTGGCCCCACACAGATGAGCCTGCTTTTTAAGTACCAACAAAAGGATTTGGTGCCTACATGACAGCTAGGGAGAGAGTGCATCTTAAAACTGGACTCTGCAAGACCTTCTGCTCTCTTTTGCTGTAAGTTTTTTAGTTGGATATTTACCAACTTATAACATGTTTGTGCACTTTCTTTGCGTGTTTCTTACAGGTTATACTTATAAAGCAAGATATATGTTGTTATGGCTATTATATAATCTGTATGATTTAATTCATTTCTATATATAACTAAAAAACTAAAGCAGATTATTTGTCTTGCATATAAGGGAGAAAACAAATAACCTGCATTTTGGGAATGGGAGAATCTTTCATTTTTTGAGAACGTTAAACAGTAACAGTGTGTGTACTGTGTTTAGCACATGTTACACTGAAGAACTATATCTATGCAATGCTTTACAAGACTGTTACTTGGTAGGCACCAGTGTTTGTTCTTTCAAAACTTCTGTCAAGGCCAGGTCAGTGGGTCATAATCCCAGTGCTTTAGAGGGCCAAGGCAGGATAATTGCTTAAAGTCAGGAGCATGAGACCAGCCTAAGCAACATAGTGAGACCCTTTCTCTACAAAAAATTTAAAAAATTAGCTGGTCACTGTGGTATACGCTTGTAGTCCTAACTACTAGAGAGTCTGAGATGGGAGGATTATTTGAGCCCAGGAGTTCAAGGCTGCAGTGAGCCATGACTGCATTCCAGCCTGGGGAACAGAGCAAGACCCCAGCTCTTAAAAAAAAAAAAAAAAATTGCTGTCAATTATTACCTTGAAAATGGTATCCATTTGATTTACTCTCTCATCATGCTTATTAGATATGGTGGTAAGTGAAATAGATGAAAGCAAACTACTATATAAACTAACATTATATAATATTTGCTAAAAATCTTGATGTTTACAAAATACTATGGATGGTAGTATTTTCTTGGAATCGAAGTTGGAGGAAGGCAGTTAAGGCATAAAATGAAGGAAACTGTTGTTGAAGAGGGATTTATAAAACTTGAAATCTGATTTCCAAAGGTCATGTAGAAGATTTGGGAAGAAGAACAGCAGCTGAAAGATAAATTGGGAAGTGGAAGGAAAGGATGGTATGGGGTTGAAGACATAGGAGAGAGATAAATGTCAGATATGTGGTTGATAACAAAAGTTATCTGGGACATGAGACATGACAATGGATTTAGATGACCATAAGATTGCCAAGTAGGCCGGGCATGGTGGCTCAAGCCTGTAATCCCAGCACTTTGGGAGGCCGAGGTGGGTGGATCACAAGGTCAGGAGATCGAGACCATCCTGGCTAACATGGTGAAACCCCGTCTCTACTAAAAAAAATAAAAAACAATTAGCCAGGCGTGGTGGCGGGCACCTGTAGTCCCAGCTACTCGGGAGGCTGAGGCAGGAGGATGGCGTGAACCCGGGAGGAGGAGCTTGCAGTGAGCCAAGATCGCGCCACTGCTCTCCAGCCTGGGGGACACAGCAAGATCCCGTCTCAAAAAAATAAATAAAAATTTAAAAAAAAAAAGAAAAAGAAAAAATGGAATTACAAGATTGCCAAGAAAATTAGATCCAGAAGTTCCCAAGTAGGCTACAAGATGTATTCCATGTTTGAGGGAGTTGTACTTTTTTTTTTTTTTTTTTTATTATACATTAAGTTCTAGGGTACATGTGCATAATGTGCAGGTTTGTTACATATGTATACTTGTGCCATGTTGGTGTGCTGCACCCATCAACTCGTCAGCACCCATCAATTCATCATTTATATCAGGTATAACTCCCAATGCAATCCCTCCCCCCTCCCCCCCCCCATGATAGGCCCCGGTGTGTGATGTTCCCCTTCCTGAGTCCAAGTGATCTCATTGTTCAGTTTCCACCTATGAGTGAGAACATGCGGTGTTTGGTTTTCTGTTCTTGTGATAGCTTGCTAAGAATGATGGTTTCCAGCTGCATCCATGTCCCTACAAAGGACGCAAACTCATCCTTTTTTTATGGCTGCGTAGTATTCCATGGTGTATATGTGCCACATTTTCTTAATCCAGTCTGTCACAGATGGACATTTGGGTTGATTCCAAGTCTTTGCTATTGTGAATAGTGCCGCAATAAACATATGTGTGCATGTGTCTTTATAGCAGCATGATTTGTAATCCTTTGGGTATATACCCAGTAGTGGGATGGCTGGGTCATATGGTACATCTAGTTCTAGATCCTTGAGGAATCGCCATACTGTTTTCCATAATGGTTGAACTAGTTTACAATCCCACCAACAGTGTAAAAGTGTTCCTATTTCTCCACATCCTCTCCAACACCTGTTGTTTCCTGACTTTTGAATGATTGCCATTCTCACTGGTGTGAGATGGTATCTCATTGTGGTTTTGATTTGCATTTCTCTGATGGCGAGTGATGATGAGCATTTTTTCATGTGTCTGTTGGCTGTATGAATGTCTTCTTTTGAGAAATGCCTGTTCATATCCTTTGCCCACTTTTTGATGGGGTTGTTTTTTTCTTGTGTATTTGTTTGAGTTCTTTGTAGATTCTGGATATTAGCCCTTTGTCAGATGAGTGGATTGCAAAAATTTTCTCCCATTCTGTAGGTTGCCTGTTCACTCTGATGGTAGTTTCTTTTGCTGTGCAGAAGCTCTTTAGTTTAATTAGATCCCATTTGTCAATTTTGGCTTTTGCTGCCGTTGCTTTTGGTGTTTTAGACATGAAGTCCTTGCCCATGGAAGAACATACCATGCTCATGGATAGGAAGAATCAATATCATGAAAATGGCCATACTGCCCAAGGTTATTTATAGATTCAATGCCATCCCCATCAAGCTACCAATGAGTTTCTTCACAGAATTGGAAAAAACTGCTTTAAAGTTCATATGGAACCAAAAAGGAGCCCGCATTGCCAAGACAATCCTAAGTCAAAAGGACAAAGCTGGAGATGTCACGCTACCTGACTTCAAACTGTACTACAAGGCTACAGTAACCAAAACAGCATGGTACTGGTACCAAAACAGAGATATAGACCAATGGAACAGAACAGAGTCCTCAGAAATAATACCACACATCTACAGCCATCTGATCTTTGACAAACCTGAGAGAAACAAGAAATGGGGAAAGGATTCCCTATTTAATAAATGGTACTGGGAAAATTGGCTAGCCGTAAATAGAAAGCTGAAACTGGATCCTTTCCTTACTCCTTATACGAAGATTAATTCAAGATGGATTAGAGACTTAAATGTTAGACCTAATACCATAAAAACCCTAGAAGAAAACCTAGGTAATACCATTCAGGAGTTGTACTTTCTTGTGGCTGAGAAGATTCCGATAGTTTTCTGGAAGGGATCAGAAGAGTTCTGGATTGTTGTGGTCAGAGACTTAGGGATTTGAGGGTGCTGGTATTTGAGGGATTTGAGGCTCCTGAAGAGGTGAGTACTTAGAGGTTTGGCTTTGAGGCTGGTGAGTAGAGGCCCTGAGAGTCAATAGTTTTGATAATGTGTGTCTTTTAAAGATTTGGTCCATTATATTTATATTGTCAAATTCGTGGTCACAAAGTTGTTTATATTATTTTTTTTAATGTTTGTGGAATAGGTAGTGAAGACCTTTATTAATTAATGTTGTTAATATGTGTCTTCTCTCTCCCTCCCTTTGTTTTTGGTTAGCCTGACTAGAGGTTTGTCAATTTTACTGATCTTTTTTTAAAAAAACAGCTTTTGGCTTTGTTGATTTTTCTCTGTTGTCTTCTTCTTTAATTTCAATTATTTCTTCCCTAATTTTTAATTACTTTCTTCTGCTCACTTTGGACTGAAATTACTCTTCTTTCTCTAGTTTTCTACAGTGGAAGCTTAGATTATTGATTTTTCTGCTTTTCTAATATCTGCATTCAATGCTAAACACTTTCCCTAAGCACTGCTTTTTCTGTATTCCACAAGTATTGGTAGGTTGCATATATTTTGTTTTTGGTTCAAACTATTTTAAAATTATTTTTGAGACTTCTTTGATGCTTGTGTTATTTAGAATATATTGTTTAATCTTCACATACTTTGAGTTTTTAAAGCTATTTTACTGTTACTGATTTCTGGTTATAGTTTGAGAACATGGTTTTTGTGATTTCTGTTTTTACAAACATGTTAAGGTATATGTTATGGCCCAGAACGTAGTTTGTCTTGGTGAATGTTTCATGAGAGCTAGGGAATAGTGCGTATTCTAATGAATACAGTAGTCTATAAATGTCAATTAGATGAAGTTGATTGTTAGTGTTGTTCAGATCAACTATACCCTTACTGATTTTCTGTTTGCTTAATGAAAAAAGTCTTCAACTCTAGGGGGATCTGCAGATTTAGAACTCCTTGCAGTTCTATCAGTTTTGGGCTCATATATTTTGATGCCGTGTTATTAGGTGCATATATAGAGAGGATTGTTATGTCTTCTTGGAGGACTGACTTATCATTATGCCAGTCTTATCTTTAAACTTGATAATTTTCCTTATTCTGAAGTCTGCTTTGTCTCAAATTATGTAGCTACTCCAGCTTTCTTTTCATTAATGTTTTCATGGTGCTTTTCTATGCCTTTACTGCTAACCTGTCTGTGTCTTTATATGTAAGGTCAGCTTTCCGTAGGTAGAGTCTTCTTTTCTCATCTCCTTTGACAATCTGTCTTTTAACTTGTGTATTAAATTCACATACAGAGTGGTTATTGGGATAGCTGGGTTAACATCTGTCGTGTTCGTTTTCTATTCTTTGCACATTTTCTTTGTTTATCCCCTCTTTCTGCTTTCTCTGGTTTTATTTGAGTATTTTCTCTCCTATTTTAGCATATCAATCATACTTCAAAATTTTTTTTAGTGATTGTTCTAGAGTTTGCAATATACATTTTAAACTAAGTTTAGTATTAAATGACACTGTATTGCTTCATGTGTAGTGCAGGTCCCTCAGAATATTCTCAATTCATCCTTTTTGTCCCTTATGGCATGGCTGTCATTCATCTCACTTATCTGAATGCTGTAATCATCCAGTACATTATTATTACTTTAAACAGTTGTATTTTATACCAATTAACAATAAGAAAAATAATTGATACTATGTTATCTTCATTTTTTCCTTTTCTGATATTCACTCACTCTTTTTTTACATTCTGTATGATTTTATTTAAAAAATGTTAACTTTTATTGTAAACTGGCAGTTTATAATTGGTTATATTTATGGAGTATAGAGTGATGTTATGATTTATGAATACAATGTGGAATAATTAATTCAAGTCAATTAGCATATTCATTATCTCAAGTCCTTATAACTTTTTTATGTTGAGAACATTTGAAATTTACTCTTTTAGCAATTTTGAAATGTATGATATGTAATTATTAACTGTTTTAACCACACTGTGCAATAATTCTCAAAAAAACCTTTATATCTCCTGAGATTTTGTACCCTTTGACTGTTTCCCCATTTCCCCCAACCCCTAGCCTCTGCAACCACCAGTCTACTCCCTACTTCTGAGTTTGATTACTTCAGATTTCACGTAAATGAGAACATGCAACATTTGTCTCTTTGTGCCTGGCTCATTTCACTTAGCTTAATGTTTTCCAGTTCCATCCATGCTGTTGCAAGTGAGAGACTTTTCTTTTTTTGAGGCTTATTGTATTCCATTATGCATATATACATCATTTTCTTTATCCATTCATTTGTTGATGGTCACTTAGGTTGATTACATAGCTTGGCTATTGTGACAGTGCTGCAACAAACATGGGAGTGCAAAAACCTCTTTGACAAACTGATTTCAAATCTTTGGGTAAATACACAGAAGTAGGATTGTTGGATCATATTCTTAGTTTTTTTTGAGGAACCTCCACACAGTTTCCCATATTGGCTATTCTTCTTTACATTTTCACTGAGAGTGTACAGAGGTCCCTTTTCTCTATATCCTCGTTGATACTTGTTATCTTTCATCTTTTTGATAATAGCCATTCTGACAGGTATAAGAGGATAATTTTTTTTGCTTTTAATTTGCATTTCTCTGGTGATGTTCAGCATTTAAAAAATATATCTGTTAGTCATTTGGCTTGTGAGTAATGTCTTTACAGGTCTCTTGCCAATTTTTAAATTTAGTTTTTTGTTTTCTTGCTGTGGAGTTGTTTGAGTTCCTGGTATATTTTGGATGTTAACCCCTTCTTGGATGTATGACTTGAAAATATTTTAATTTGTAGGTTGTCTCTGCACACTGTTAATTTTTTTCTCCTTTGCTGCACAGAAGCTTTTTTGTTTTCCTGTATTGGCTATTGCTTTTGTTGCCTGTGGTTTTGGAGTGAAATTCAAAAAATTATTGCCCAGACCAATATTTTGTAGTTTTCCCCCCTAAATTTTCTTGTAGTAGTTTTGTAGTTTTTGGTCTTACTTTGAAATCTTTACTCAATTTTGAGTTGATTTTTGTATATGTTGTGAGATATTGTTCTGCATGTGGATATCTAGTTTTCCCAAAACCATTTATTGAAGAGGCTGTCCTTTTTCCATTGTGTGTTTCTAGCTCTGTTGTTGAAAATCAATTGACTGTACATGTATGACTCATTTCGGGACTCTTTATGTTCTGTTGGTCAGTGTGTCTATTTTTTGCCGGTACCATGGTGCTATAATTACTATAGCTTTGTAATATAGTTTCAAATCAAGTAGTGTGATGCCTGCAGCTTTGTTTTTCCTATGTGTTTGTGCTCATGATTGCCTTGGTTATTTGAGTTTTTTCATGCTACTAATTTTTTCCTATGTAGAGTTTAGTTTCTGACCCATATCATTTTCCCTCTCCCTGAAGGACCTCTTTTAATGTTTCCTTCAGAGCAGGTTTGCTGACAATGAATGCTCTGTTTTTGTTTTTCTGAGATCTTTATTTCTCCTTTACTTATGATAATTTTGAGGAGTATAGAATTCTAGGTAGTTTTTTTTTTTAATTTTAATTTTCTGCCAGTATTTTTTTTTTAATTATTATACTTTAAGTTCTAGGGTACATGTGCACAATGTGCAGGTTTGTTACATATGTATACATGTGTGATGTTGGTGTGCTGCACCCATTAACTCGTCATTTACATTAGGTATATCTCCTGATGCTATCCCTCCCCACTCTCCCCACCTGACAACAGGCTCCGGTGTGTGATGTTCCTCTTCATGTGTCCAAGCGTTCTCATTGTTCAATTCTCACTTATGAGTGAGAACATGCGGTGTTTGGTTTTCTGTCCTTGCGATAGTTTGCTGAGAATGATGGTTTCCAGCTTCATCCATGTCCCTACAAAGGACATGAACTCATCCATTTTACGGCTGCATAGTATTCCATGGTGTATATGTGCCACATTTTCTTAATCCAGTCTATCATTGATGGGCATTTGGGTTGGTTCCAAATCTTTGCTATTGTGAATAGTGCCGCAGTAAACATATGTGTGCATGTGTCTTTATAGCAGGATGATTTATAATCCTTTGGGTATATACCCAGTAATGGGATGGCTGGTTCAAATAGTATTTCTAGTTCTAGATCCTTGAGGAATCGCCACACTGTCTTCCACAATGGTTGAACTAGTTTGCAGTCCACCAACAGTGTAAAAGTGTTCCTATTTCTCTAAATCCTCTCCAGCACCTGTTGTTTCCTGACTTTTTAGTGATCACCATTCTAACTGGTGTGAGATGGTATCTCATTGTGGTTTTGATTTGCATTTCTCTGATGGCTAGTGATGATGAGCAGTTTTCCATGTGTCTGTTGGCTGCATAAATGTTTTCTTTTGAAAAGTGTCTGTTTATATTCTTTGCCCACTTTTTGATGGGGTTGTTTGATTTTTTTTCTTTTTTTTTTTTTTTTTTTTTTTTTTTTGAGACGGAGTCTCGCGCTGTCACCCAGGCTGGAGTGCTGTGGCCGATCTCAGCTCACTGCAAGCTCCGCCTCCCGGTTCACGCCATTCTCCTGCCTCAGCCTCCCGAGTAGCTGGGACTACAGGCGCCGCCACCTCGCCCGCTAGTTTTTTGTAGTTTTTAGTAGAGACGGGGTTTCACCGTGTTAGTCAGGATGGTCTCGATCTCCTGACCTCGTGATCCGCCCGTCTCGGCCTCCCAAAGTGCTAGGATTACAGGCTTGAGCCACCGCGCCCGGCCTGATTTTTTTTCTTGTAGATTTATTTAAGTTCTTTGTAGATTCTGGATATTAGCCCTTTGTCAGATGGATAGATTGCAAAAGTTTTCTCCCATTCTGTAGGTTGCCTGTTCACTCTGATGGTAGTTTCTTTTGCTGTGCAGAAGCTCTTTAGTTTAATTAGATCCCATTTGTCAATTCTGGCTTTTGTTGCCATTGCTTTTGGCGTTTTAGACATGAAGTCCTTGCCCATGCCTATGTCCTGAATGGTATTGCCTAGATCTTCTTCTAGGGTTTTTATGGTTTTAGGTCTAACATTTAAGTCTTTAATCCATCTTGAATTAATTTTTGTATAAGGTGTAAGGAAGGGATCTAGTTTCAACTTTCTACGTATGGCTAGCCAGTTTTCCTAGCACCATTTATTAAATAGGGAATCCTTTCCCCATTTCTTGTTTTTGTCAGGTATGTCAAAGATCATATGGTTGTAGATGCATGGTATTATTTCTGAGGGCTGTGTTCTGTTCCATTGGTCTATAACTCTGTTTTGGTACCAGTATCATGCTGTTTTGGTTACTGTAGCCTTGTAGTATAGTTTGAAGTTAGGTAGCATGATGCCTTCAGCTTTGTTCTTTTGGGTTGGGGTTATCTTGGCAACGTGGGCTCTTTTTTGGTTCCATATGAACTTTAAAGTTGTGTTTTCCAATTCTGTGAAGAAAGTCATTGGTAGCTTGGGGGGGATTTCATTGAATCTGTAAATTACCTTGGGCAGTATGGCCATTTTCACAACATTGATTCTTCCTATCCATGAGCATGGAATGTTCTTCCATTTGTGTTCTCTTTTATTTCATTGAGCAGTGGTTTGTAGTTCTCCTTGAAGAGTTCCTTCACATCCTTTGTAAGTTGTATTCCTGCTTCTTTGAAGCAGTTGTGAATGGGAGTTCACTCATGATTTGGCTCTCTGTCTGTTATTAGTATATAGGAATGCTTGTGATTTTTGCACATTGATTTTGTACCCTGAGACTTTGCTGAAGTTGCTTATCAGCTTAAGGAGATTTTGGGCTGAGACAATGGGGTTTTCTAAATATACAATCATGTCATCTGCAAACAGGGACAATTTGACTTCCTCTTTTCCTAATTGAATACCCTTTATTTCTTTCTCCTGTCTGATTTCCCTGGCCAGAACTTCCAACACTATGTTGAATAGGAGTGGTGAGAGAGGACATCCCTGTCTTGTGCCAGTTTTCAAGGGGAATGCTTCCAGTTTTTGCCCATTCAGTATGATATTGGCTGTGGATTTGTCAAAAATAACTCTTATTATTTTGAGATACGTCCCATCAATACCTGATTTATTGTGAGTTTTTAGCACGAAGGGCTGTTGAATTTTGTCAAAGGCCTTTTCTGCATCTGTTGAGATAATCATGTGGTTTTTTGTCTTTGGTTCTGTTTGTATGCTGGATTACGTTTATTGATTTGGGTATGTTGAACCAGCCTTGCATCCCAGGGATGAAGCCCACTTGATCATGGTCGGTAAGCTTTTTGATGTGCTGCTGGATTCGGTTTACCAGTATTTTATTGAGGATTTTTGCATCGATGTTCATCAGGGATATTGGTCTAAAATTGTCTTTTTTTGTTGTGTCTCTGTGAAGCTTTGGTGTCAGGATGATGCTGGCCTCATAAAATGAGTTCGGGAGGATTCCCTCTTTTTTATCAATTGGAATAGTTTCAGAAGGAATGGTACCAGCTTCTCCTTGTACCTCGGGTAGAATTCATCTGTGAATCCATCTGGTCCTGGACATTTTTTGGTTGGTAGGCTATTTATTATTGCCTCAATTTCAGAGCCTGGTATTGGTCTATTCAGGGATTCAGCTTCTTCCTGGTTTAGTCTTGGGAGGGTGTATGTGTCCAGGAATTTTTCCATTTCTTGTAGATTTTCTAGTTTATTTGCATAGAGGCGTTTATAGTATTCTCTAATGGTAGTTTGTATTTCTGTGGGATCGGTAGTGATAACTCCTTTATCATTTTTTATTGGATCTATTTGATTCTTCTGTCTTCTTTATTAGCCTTGCTAGTGGTCTATCAATTTTGTTGATCTTTTCAAAAAACCGGTTCCTGGATTCACTGATATTTTGAAGGGTTTTTTGTGTCTCTGTCTCCTTTAGTTCTGCTCTGATCTTAGTTATTTCTTGCCTTCTGCTAGCTTTTGAATGTGTTTGCTCTTGCTTCTCTAGGTCTTTTAATTGTGATGTTAGGGTGTCAGTTTTAGATCTTTCCAGCTTTCTCTTGTGGGCATTTAGTGCTATAAATTTCCCTGTGTACACTGCTTTAAATGTGTCCCAGAGATTATGTTATGTTGTGTCTTTGTTCTCATTGGTTTCAAAGAACGTCTTTATTTCTGCCTTCATTTCATTACATACCCAATAGTCCTTCAGGAGCAGGTTGTTCAATTTCCATGTAGTTGAGCGGTTTTGAGTGAGTTTCTTAATCCCAAGTTCTTTTTTTTTTTTTTTTTTTTTTTTTTGAGGCGGAGTCTCGCTCTGTCGCCCGGACTGGAGTGCAGTGGCCGGATCTCAGCTCACTGCAAGCTCCGTCTCTCAGGTTTACGCCATTCTCCTGCCTCAGCCTCCCGAGTAGCTGGGACTACAGGCGCCCGCCACCTCGCCCGGCTAGTTTTTGTATTTTTAGTAGAGACGGGGTTTCACCTTGTTAGCCAGGATGGTCTTGATCTCCTGACCTCGTGATCCGCCCGTCTCGGCCTCCCAAAGTGCTGGGATTACAGGCTTGAGCCACCGCGCCCGGCCAATCCCAAGTTCTAATTTGATTGCACTGTGGTTTGAGAGACAGTTTGTTATAATTTCTCTTCTTTTACATTTGCTGATTTCACTTCATTCTCTTCTTATTCGCATGGTTTCTGATGAGGTGTTCTCTGTAATTTTTCTGCTTTTTCATTTATGGATAAGATATTTTCCCTATTCTTCTAGCTTCTTTCAAGATTTCTCTGTTTTTTTTCTTTTGAGCAATTTGAATATATGCCTAGATATCGAGTTTTTGGTATGTATGCAAATTGGTGTTCTCTGAGATTCTTAAATATGTGGTTTGGTGTCTAATTATTTTTGGCAATTTCTTGGTTACTGTTACTTCAGATACTCTCTAAGCTTGATTCTCTCTTCTTCTGATACGTCAGCTGTGTGTGTGATGCACCACTTCGAACTGTCCCACTGTTCTTTGATGTTCTGTTTTATACATTGTTTTGTTCTTTTTGCTTTTCAGTTGTAGAAGTTTCTATTATCCTGTCTTTAAGTTCACTGATTTTTTTTCCTATGCTATGTCCAACAATGTACCCAACAATGGCATTCTTTATTTCTGTTACAGTGTTTTTGATATCTAGCATTTTGTTTTTATTATCCCTTGTTTTATTATCCCTATCTGTGCTTGCATAATGTTTTCTTTTTCCTTTAGAACCCTCAACACATTAGTCATAGTTACTTAAAATTGGCTGTCTAATAATGACAAAATCTGTTTCATATCTGAGTTTGGTTCTGATGCTTGGTTTCTCTCTTCAAATTACCTTTTGAAATTCCTTGTAATTTTATATTGAAAGCTGGACATGATATACTGAGTAATAGGATTCAGGTAAATAGACCTAGTGTGAGGTTTTACGTTGTGCTGTGTTTAATATTTACTTTAGCTGTCAGTGCCAGAGGCATTGATTCCTCTAGTGTCCTTGCTTTTGCCTCCCAGTCTTTTTTGGTATCTCCAGAAACTCTTTAGGTGAAATCTGTCTTGCAGCTCTTTCAGATGTTGGTGCCCTGGTGATGTTGTGGTAAAGTATGGGGGAGGAGAAGCATGCTATATTCTTATGGTAAAGTTTTAGTCTTTAGTGAGCTTGTATTTTGGTACTGTGACCTTCACTCGTGTTTCTTTCTCCTCCCAGTTAGATGAGACAGACTGGCTACAGGAGGCTGATGTTGGAAACTTCCCTTTCCAGATGGAATACAATGTTCTGATTAAGCCATTTCTTCTGGAGAGTTTGCCTTTTTTATGGATAATGCTCTGGGCATATTTCACAATGGTTACTTTTTTCCTCTCTTCATGCCAGAGCCTTGAGAGGATCTTTCTTGACTCTTTACTAATAATGTGGTGGGATATCTGGAATCTGGTCGTATATCCATGCAAGTGTGGAGGTAGCCCCTAAGACTGAGGGGGCCTCTAGGAGTTGCTCACTCTTAAGCTAGACCTCAGTCAGCCTCCAGCAGTTTGTCAAAATTATCACTAGTATTTCTAGTGGCTGCTACTCCAGGTAGGCAGATCTTGGCTGTAACTTTTTGGATTTGTTTGTCTTTCCAGATTTCAGGGTGATGATTTGCCTTGCAATATCAGTTTTCTGATGAATCCAAGAAAAGTCACTGATTTTTTCAGTTTGTTCTGCCTTTTTCTTATTGTAAGGACAGGAGTGATGACTTTCAAGTTTTTTTTTTACATGTCAGAGTTGAAATTGAAGGTCCTATAATTCCTTTTATATTTTAACATTTTTAGTTTTCTCATTTTTTCATTTCAGAATTTCACCACAGTGGTACTAGTTATGATGGCAAGAACAAGGAAAAATAATAGTTTTTACATTATAAATGGTACTGAGAATATGAACAAGGAGATGTTTGTGTTGCTAGATAGCTTAGTGAGTGAAGAGGAGTTTATCCTTCTATATTTTTTGTGAATCCTGAAAGATTTCTAGGAATCACCAACTGAAAAATGTTGGGACACATTTGTCTAGATCAGAGATTGGCAGATTTTTCCTGAAAAGAGCTAGATAGTAAATATTTTATGCTTTGCAGGCCATGTTGTCTCTGTTGTAGCCACTCAGCTCTGCAGTTGTAGCACAAAAGCAGCCACTGATAATACTTAAACAAATGATTGTGACTATATTTCAGTAAAAGTTTATCTACAGATACACAGTGTGGGCCAGATTTGACCCATGGGCCATATTTACCAATTTGTGATGTACAACAACAGTTTTTAATGTTTTTGTTCCGTAGCTCTCATCCTGTACTGAGTATCAGTAGATGGTGGCCATGTTTTATTTGCATATATTTTACCGTATTCAGGTATTGTCCCATGTTTGGATAAAGGTTTTCGTATATTAATCAAAAGGGTTCAAAAGGTCTTAAGAGGCAGAGGTCTAGGCTTTATTTGTGAGTTTAAAACCTACCTCAAAGTTGCCATAAAAATATGACTCTTCTTCACTTAGTTGATAACAAAAAAAAAAATCTACAATTACATGTAGTATGTTAATTTTAAAATAAGTACTTTTATCATTTCACTTTATAATGTAGACATATCAGGTGTTTTAAAAGTGAGGTAACAAGTGTTGCCCAAGATCAATAGGTGGGACCAGGACTGGAATCCAACAGCAACCTGAGTTCCAATGTAGAGCTCTTTTCAACAAATAATGTATGATATCACCCATGGCAGTTGGAGCCATGTCATGGAGCCAGTAGATTGAAGATTAATCTTCAGATATTAGTTCTGGGGCTTTATTCTTAATAAGAAAAGTGAGATACTGTTTGTTTTAGATAATTCTATGTTGGGCATTATTTCAAACCATCTTGGAAGACAGACAGAAATAGATGTTCAAGTGACCAAAATGAACCCCATGAGTGATTTTGCATATTATAGAATATTTAAAGCGAAAGAGATCTTGGAGACCATCTAACTCAAATATCGAATTTTAGAGATAAGAAACCTGAGACATGGAGAAGCTAGGTAACTTGGGAGCCAATATGGTTTAATAAAAGAGAATAATAATCCTGGAAGGTCGTAACAGAAGTATGCTAGGGCTGGCTTGCTCTAGCTTCAGAGAGTTAATTGTTAAATTTTTAGCAGTTTTTGTGAGCCAGTTATTAAAAACTTTTACAATGAAAAATTACATATAAAGTCACACATTGTATTAAAACAAAGGTATATGCCTAATCTCTATCATAATTATTTTACTGTGTATTTCTGTTATCTGTGTTCTCCAGGTTGTTTACATCTGCTATATCTATATGGTGGAAATGTTTTATAATGGTGACCTCCCCAACTCTGTTCAGTGGGTGTCATATTGATAGCTTAAAAATGACCACAGGCTAGCATTTACACCATGAAAACTGGCAAACGTTATGGCAAACTCACGCCTGCTGGGCCCTGAACCCCAAGCCAATTGATTAATATTTACCATTGTCTCACTAGTTGTGACTTCTGTGTTCTGTACTTGTTTATGTGTTTAGTTTTGCTGCCAGTGAGTTCCTTATGGTTTAGAACTTACGTCTGTAGAATCCAGCACAATACTTGGAGTTTAGTTGACAGACAAATGTTTTTAATTATTTAGTCTTTGGTTCAAATCCTGGCTCCATCACTTACCTATCAGTATGACTTTGGTTATTTTAACCTCTGTTTATTATTTAAAATGGAAATGATAATACCAGCCTTTCATGATTAGTGTGAGTATTAATGAGAAGACCTTGACGTGTGTCTGGTATACAGTAGGTGCACAGAAGTAGTTGATTACTACTGTTATAACCTAAGAAGTCGACATAAATGCCATTAGGGTTCAGGCTTATACTGTGTGTAGAGCTTTGTATTAAGTGTTTGACCACAAACTGGATGAGAATCAGGAATGTGGTACTGTTATTTTTGTGTGCATATATATTTCTCCTTCCCACACAAAATAATGAGATAAATTAAAAGGAATATGATATATAAGAGGCAGGAAGAAATCCTTCTGTTATATTTGGCATTGCTCAGACTCTTATTACAGTATTATGTCCAGTTTTACATTGCTCATTTTAAAGAGGATGTCAAAAAACTATATGTAGTGTGTCCTGGGAAGAATCAGCAGCTATGATTAAAGGGATAGAAAAATAGGCCCTTTGAGGCAAGTTTAAGGAACTGAGTTTGTTTACTCTGGAAAGGAGATGGTAAAGGAGTTACTTAACTATCTTCAAGTATATGAAGGGTTAGTTTAAGAAAGATGCTCTCAAGTTCTCCAAATGCACAGTGGACTAAAAGAGGAAATCGACATTTCATTTAAAGAAAATTGTGTTAAACACTTAAATTGTCTATCAAGGGATATCATGGAATCTTTGTTTTTGAAAATATTTAAAAAGTAGCAGCAGATGAATATTTATTGAAAAGTTTTAATGTTTGTAATGAAAGTGAGAGGTAGGATTGTAGATGTTGTGGCCTTTTCTACTTCTCTGATATGATTTTCTTATATTTACTGTAACTTACCAAGCATATTCCAGATATCTTATTGGAAGACCACTTATAACTTTGATAAAATTATGTTTTAACTTGCATTGCATCTTAGTTGCTGGATTTGTCTTGAAAGAAAACAGTCACTATTATCAATTTGCTAGTAAGCAATTTAAATGGAAGTTTATATATAAAACACATTTTGTATAAGTTTATATATAATACACATTTGTATTTTTACATCCATTTTGACATATCTGAAGCATTACTCAAGTATTCATTAAGATTTTTTTCACCAAATAGTACTTTACAGATATTTTGTAACTCTTTTGTGACAGGGAGTCCTCTTGGTATATGATATTACAAATTATCAAAGCTTTGAGAATTTAGAAGATTGGTATACTGTGGTGAAGAAAGTGAGCGAGGAGTCAGAAACTCAGCCACTGGTTGCCTTGGTAGGCAATAAAAGTAAGTTATTACTGCTTATTTATGTATGGTACAGTTTACTTGCTGTTGTGGACAGAATGTTTGTGTTCCCCCTCACCCCCAATATATATGTCGAAGACCTAATCCCCAAAATGATGGTGTCTAGAAGTGGCGTTTTTGGGAGATAATTAGGTCATGAGAGTGGAGCCCTTAAGAATGACATCTGGCAGGACGCAGTGGCTAATGCTTGTAGTCCCAGCACTTTGGGAGGCCAAGGCGGGGGAATTGCTTGAGGCCAGGAGTTTGGGACAAACCTGGGCAACATAGTGAGACCCTTGTCTCTATTTAATTAAAAAAGAGAATGGGATTAATGCCTTCATAAGAGACACTAGAGAGATAATAATTCTTTCTGCCATGTGAAGATAGGCAAGAAGCTGACTGTCTGCGAACCAGGAAGAATGCCCTCATTGGATCCTGAATCTGTCAGTATCTTGATCTTGGACTTTAGTTACCAGAAGTTTGAGAAATAATGTTTGTGGTTTAGGCCATAGTCTATGTCATTTGTTATGGCAGCCCAAACAGAGGACTTATTGAGACATTTGCCTATCCTGTAGTTTTAATTCCTACAAAGAAAGATTTGATATTTGGAAACAGCTTTTCTGGAGTGAGCAAATTATTTGAGTAGAAAATTCCTAAGAGTGTGTACAATCTTTTCAATAACCGTTTTGCTGCATGGTCTATCATAACTGCTCCACTGCTTTGGTCAATTCCTGTGAAGGTAGGTTTAGGTCTGACAGTGTGTATTTTGGCTTCCTGTGGTCTAAGAAAGCAACATGGACTATTAAGAACAGCAACACAGCTGCAGATTTTATGATATTGCATTGCAGTTTCAGCTCTGTCCCACAGGTTTTGAGCAATACATTTCATTAAATGATCCCCTATTTTAGGTAAGAAAGAAGTGTCTACATTGGAATTTTTTATGCATTGTTTCTTGCTCCTGTCTCTTATAAACTTCCTCTTCTACATTTTCGGGTTTGTTCTGAAATATGATTTTTTTTTTTTGAGAAAGAGTGTATTAGGGAGAAAGGAAGTTCTTGGTAAAAACTACGGGTTTGCTAGTAATTTTGAGACCTGTCTCGGGCTATGATAGATAGCAGAGAAAAATTATAAAACTGAACTCAATACATGACTGTTTTTTGGTTCCTAGTTCTGCAATGCAGTGACTTAGAAAAAGAGACATTAATAAAGGTTTTCAAATATAGTCATGTGTTGTTTAACAACAGGATATGTTCTAAGAAATGTATTATTAGGCAGTTTCATTGTGTGAACATTATAGATTATATATTAGGGTTCTCTAGAGGGACGGAACTAATAGGATAGATGTATATATGAAAGGGAGTTTATTAAGGAGAATTGACTCACATGATCACAAGGTAAAGTCCCACGATAGGCCATCTGCAAGTTGAAGTGCAAGGAAAGCAGTAGTGGATCAGTCCGAGTCCCAAAACCTCAAAAGTAGGGAAGCCGACAGTGCAGCCTTCAGTCTGGCTGAAGGCTGAGAGCCTCTGGCAAACCACCAGTGTAAGTCCAAAAGTCCAAAAGCCAAAGAACTTGGAGTTTCATGTTCAAGGGCAGGAAGCATCCAGCACAGGAGAAAGATGGAGGCTGGAAGACTCAGCAAATCTGCTTTATTCTAGCCATGCTGGCAGTTGATTAGAGAGTGCCCACCTAGATTGAGGGTGGGTCTGCCCCTCCCAGTCCACTGACTTGAATGTTAATCTCCTTTGGCAACACCCTCAGTGACAGACCCAGGAACAATACTTTGCATCCTTCACGCCAATCAAGTTGACACTGAATATTTACTATCACATAGAGTGTATTTACACAAACCTATATGGTATGGCCAACTACACACCTAAGCTATATGGCACAGCCTATTGCTCCTAGGCTACAAACTTGTATAGCATGTTACCATACTGTAGGCAGTTATAACACAATAGTGTGTATTTCTGTGTGTCAGCATAGAAAAGGTACAGTAAAAATATGGTATAAAAGCTCCATTTTAATCTTATGGGACCACCATCATATATGTGGCCCATTGTTGATAGAAACATTGTTATGCAACACATGAATGTACGTGAAATATTGTATGACTCGATGTTTCCCAACTTATTTGAGGTCAGAAAAAGAGAAAATTACTTCAGATTTTACCGTGGAGAATTTAGGTTAGGTATTATTTCCTGACTACAAGGGTTATTAAATCAATGCCTACATACATTACCAAGAGAATTATCTTTTCCAAAGGTCTTAAAAAATGTAGTACATTTTTTTTTCTCTGTAATTGTTTAGGAAGCAGTGCTTCCTGAAAGACCAAACCAAGATTTCTGCATTATGTGGCTTTGCACACTGGATGAGCATTTAGTAAGTTCAAGCTTAATTTAAAACCATGGTGACACAAGTGTGAATGTCATTTCTCTGAGGAGTTAAAAATACAGGCATTATCATATGCTCTGGAAAATGCTGTTACATATCATAATATGTTATGGCTTGGGTAGAAATTGTAGTTTGCTTTTTAAAAGCTTTAGTTAAATTTTCCTCATCTGTTTTGCAAACGATTCTTTTTAATTGAGCGAATCAGATGCTTTTCATTTCATTGAAAATCCCCCTTTGGCAAATCATGTTTTGATGAGCTTAAGTTCTATTTCTGGGTTCAGCTTCTCATTTTAGTTGTCATACAAAGCGTTGGCTTATATTATGGTTAAGTATGCGCTTTATAAAGGAGGCTTCACATTACCTTATGAGAAATTATAGAGTGTCTGTGGGAGAGGGGTTATAATTTGTTTTAATTTTTTTCAGGATATAATCTAACTACCACTTGAGATAATGGAGTAGTGGTGCATAATTATGTATATTATGTTATGTGTATGCTGTCCTGTGAGGCATCCACTGTTGGTCACTGTCAAAGACAGGCTGTTAGAGTAGATGGGCTATTGGACTGGACTGGTGGTGGCATGCTCAGGTTTTAAAAACAAATATTTGTACAAGTTATTTGAATTTATGCAAGAAATTAATACAATGTTATGTTGGAGATTTAATAGCATAAAAGACGAGACTTTTTTTTTTTTTTTTTTTTTACTTTTGGCATAGCTATAACCCCTTTCTTGTATGTATTTATAATATACTCTTTCAGAATGAGATTATATATCAGTATATGCAGTCACACAGAATGTTATATATGTAAGATAAAGAGATTATAGATAAATATTTTCCTGAATATTATTTACTACATAATCTGTCACTGGCCCAATTTCATGTGATCATGTAATGAAAGATCCTTCTGCAGTTAAGCCTGTTAGGGCTTTAACCCTAAGTCTCCTGAATATATTTTGATTTCTATTTCCAAATTAATGTTATGTTGGTATGGTATAGTAGTATGTACTTATTTTCTTTTGTGGGGGATATAATTATATTAAAAAGCAATACAATTAACAAAGATTTTTCACACTGGTTAAAGGCAAAGCAAGAGATGTGATGGGAAGACATGTGAAGCTGGATTATTATACTCATTACATAAACATAGTCATCTTCTTCCTAAATGTGGTTTTAAAATTTATCATTGTGTACCTTTCTTTACAACTTAGATAGAATGCATATGTTGAAGAGAAATGTGTAGGCTGTGGAGATACTGGTAGCAGTAGCCAGCTTTTAGTTAGTAGAAGGAGGGAGAGAAAAAGAGAGGGTGAATACACATCTCCATACAAGTTACAAGATTATTTGCTTTTTATTAAAATATATTAAACCTTCAGAAATTTGGGCTGAGGATAGAGAATATTCTGATATAAAGATGAATTATGGACTCATTTTTATGAAAAGTTAAATTTTATGGTTAAATATCCAGAGTAACTAGAGTAGGTTAATGAAATGGCAAATAGAGGAAGAGACTTTTTTTTTTAATTTTTATTTTTTATTTATTTATTTTTTTATTATACTTTAAGTTCTAGGGTACATGTGCATAACGTGCAGGTTTGTTACATATGTATACTTGTGCCATGTTGATGTGCTGCACCCATCAACTCGTCATTTACATCAGGTATAACTCTCAATGCAATCCCTCCCCCCTCCCCCCTCCCAGTGATAGGCCCCGGTGTGTGATGTTCCCCTTCCTGAGTCCAAGTGATCTCATTGTTCAGTTCCCACCTGTGAGTGAGAACATGCGGTGTTTGGTTTTCTGTTCTTGCGATAGTTTGCTGAGAATGATCGTTTCCAGCTGCATCCATGTCCCTACAAAGGACTCAAACTCATCCTTTTTTATGGCTGCATAGTATTCCATGGTGTATATGTGCCACATTTTCTTAATCCAGTCTGTCACAGATGGACATTTGGGTTGATTCCAAGTCTTTGCTATTGTGAATAGTGCCGCAATAAACATACGTGTGCATGTGTCTTTATAGCAGCATGATTTATGATCCTTTGGGTATATACCCAGTAATGGGATGGCTGGGTCATATGGTACATCTAGTTCTAGATCCTTGAGGAATCGCCATACTGTTTTCCATAATGGGTGAACTAGTTTACAATCCCACCAACAGTGTAAAAGTGTTCCTATTTCTCCACATCCTCTCCAACACCTGTTGTTTCCTGACTTTTGAATGATTGCCATTCTCACTGGTGTGAGATGGTATCTCATTGTGGTTTTGATTTGCATTTCTCTGATGGCGAGTGATGATGAGCATTTTTTCATGTGTCTGTTGGCTGTATGAATGTCTTCTTTTGAGAAATGTCTGTTCATACCCTTTGCCCACTTTTTGATGGGGTTGTTTGTTTTTTTCTTGTAAATTTGTTTGAGTTCTTTATAGATTCTGGATATTAGCCCTTTGTCAGATGAGTAGATTGCAAAAATTTTCTCCCATTCTGTAGGTTGCCTGTTCACTCTGATGGTAGTTTCTTTTGCTGTGCAGAAGCTCTTTAGTTTAATTAGATCCCATTTGTCAATTTTGGCTTTTGTTGCCATTGCTTTTGGTGTTTTAGACATGAAGTCCTTGCCCATGCCTATGTCCTGAATGGTACTGCCTAGGTTTTCTTCTAGGGTTTTTATGGTATTAGGTATAACATTTACGTCTCTAATCCATCTTGAATTAATTTTCGCATAAGGAGTAAGGAAAGGATCCAGTTTCAGCTTTCTACTTATGGCTAGCCAATTTTCCCAGCACCATTTATTAAATAGGGAATCCTTTCCCCATTTCTTGTTTCTCTCAGGTTTGTCAAAGATCAGATGGCTGTAGATGTGTGTTATTATTTCTGAGGACTCTGTTCTGTTCCATTGGTCTATATCTCTGTTTTGGTACCAGTACCATGCTGTTTTGGTTACTGTAGCCTTGTAGTATAGTTTGAAGTCAGGTAGCGTGATGCCTCCAGCTTTGTTCTTTTGACTTAGGATTGTCTTGGCAATGTGGGCTCTTTTTTGGTTCCATATGAACTTTAAAGCAGTTTTTTCCAATTCTGTGAAGAAAGTCATTGGTAGCTTGATGGGGGTGGCATTGAATCTATAAATAACCTTGGGCATTATGGCCATTTTCACGATATTGATTCTTCCTATCCATGAGCATGGTATGTTCTTCCATTTGTTTGTGTCCTCTTTGATTTCACTGAGCAGTGGTTTGTAGTTCTTCTTGAAGAGGTCCTTTACATCCCTTGTAAGTTGGATTCCTAGGTATTTTATTCTCTTTGAAGCAATTGTGAATGGAAGTTCATTCCTGATTTGGCTCTCTGCTTGTCTGTTACTGGTGTATAGGAATGCTTCTGATTTTTGCACATTAATTTTGTATGCTGAGACTTTGCTGAAGTTTCTTATCAGCTTAAGGAGATTTTGGGCTGAGACAATGGGGTCTTCTAAATATACAATCATGTCATCTGCAAACAGGGACAATCTGACTTCTTCTTTTCCTAACTGGATACCCTTGATTTCTTTCTCTTGCCTGATTGCTCTAGCCAGAACTTCCAACACTATGTCGAATAGGAGTGGTGAGAGAGGGCATCCCTGTCTTGTGCCAGTTTTCGAAGGGAATTTTTCCAGTTTTTGACCATTCAGTATGATACTGGCTGTGGGTTTGTCATAAATAGCTCTTATTATTTTGAGATACGTTCCATCAGTACCGAATTTATTGAGCGTTTTTAGCATGAAGGGCTGTTGAATTTTGTCAAAGGCCTTTTCTGCATCTATTGAGATAATCATGTGGTTTTTGTCTTTGGTTCTGTTTATATGCTGGATTACGTTTATTGATTTGTGAATGTTGAACCAGCCTTGCATCCCAGGGATGAAGTCCACTTGATCATGGTGGATAAGCTTTTTGATGTGCTGCTGAATCCGGTTTGCCAGTATTTTATTGAGAATTTTTGCATCCATGTTCATCAGGGATATTGGTCTAAAATTCTCTTTTTTTATTGTGTCTCTGCCAGGCTTTGGTATGAAGATGATGTTGGCATCATAAAATGAGTTAGGGAGGATTTCCTCTTTTTCTGTTGATTGGAATAATTTCAGAAGGAATGGTACCAGCTCCTCCTTGTACCTCTGGTAGAATTCATCTGTGAATCCATCTGGTCCTGGACTTTTTTTGGTTGGTAGGCTATTAATTATTGCCTCAATTTCAGAGCCTGGTATTGGTCTATTCAGGGATTCAACTTCTTCCTGGTTTAGTCTTGGGAGAGTGTCAGTGTCCAGGAAATTATCCATTTTTTCTAGATTTTCTAGTTGATTTGCCTAGAGGCATTTATAGTACTCTCTGATGGTTGTTTGTATTTCTGTGGGGTCGGTGGTGATATCCCCTTTATCATTTTTTATTGCATCTATTTGATTCTTCTCTCTTTTCTTCTTTATTAGTCTTGCTAGCGGTCTGTCAATTTTGTTGATCTTTTCAAAAAACCAACTCCTGGATTCATTGACTTTTTGGAGGGTTTTTTGTGTCTCTGTCTCCTTCAGTTCTGCTCTGATCTTAGTTCTTTCTTGCCTTCTGCTAGCTTTTGAATGTGTTTTCTCTTGCTTCTCTAGTTCTTTTAATTGTGATGTTAGAGTGTCAATTTTAGATCTTTCCTGCTTTCCCTTATGGGCATTTAGTGCTATAAATTTCCCTCTACACACTGCTTTAAATGTGTCCCAGAGATTCTGGTATGTTGTATCTTTGTTCTCATTGGTTTCAAAGTACATCTTTATTTCTGCGTTCATTTCGTTATGTACCCAGTAGTCATTCAGGAGCAGGTTATTCAGTTTCCATGTAGTTGAGCAGTTTTGATTGAGTTTCTTAGTCCTGCGTTCTAGTTTGATTGCACTGTGGTCTAAGAGACAGTTTGTTACAATTTCTGTTTTTGTACATTTGCTGAGGAGTGCTTTACTTCCAATTATGTGGTCAATTTTGGAATAAGTGTGATGTGGTGCTGAGAAGAATGTATATTCTGTTGATTTGGGGTGGAGAGTTCTGTAGATGTCTATTAGGTCTGCTTGCTGCGGAGATGAGTTCAATTCCTGGATATCCTTGTTAACTTTCTGTCTTGTTGATCTGTCTAATATTGACAGTGGAGTGTTGAAGTCTCCCATTATTATTGTATGGGAGTCTAAGTCCCTTTGTAAGTCTCTAAGGACTTGCTTTATGAATCTGGGTGCTCCTGTATTGGGTGCATATATATTTAGGAGAGTTAGCTCTTCCTGTTGAATTGATCGCTTTAGCATTATGTAATGGCCTTCTTTGTCTCTTTTGATCTTTGATGGTTTAAAGTCTGTTTTATCAGAGGCTAGTATTGCAACCGCTGCTTTTTTTTGTTCTCCATTTGCTTGGTAGATCTTCCTCCATCCCTTTATTTTGAGCCTATGTATGTCTCTGCATGTGAGATGGGTCTCCTGAATACAGCAGACTGATGGGTCTTGACTCTTTATCCAATTTGCCAGTCTGTGTCTTTTAATTGGAGCATTTAGTCCATTTATATTTAAGGTTAATATTGTTATGTGTGAACTTGATCCTGCCATTATGATATTAACTGGTTATTTTGCTCATTAGTTGATGCAGTTTCTTCCTAGCCTCGATGGTCTTTACATTTTGGCATGTTTTTGCAATGGCTGGTACCGGTTGTTCCTTTCCATGTTTCGTGCTTCCTTCAGGGTCTCTTGTAAGGCAGGCCTGGTGGTGACAAAATCTCTAAGCATTTGCTTATCTGTAAAGGATTTTATTCCTCCTTCACTGATGAAACTTAGTTTGGCTGGATATGAAATTCTGGGTTGAAAATTCTTTTCTTGAAGAATGTTGAATATTGGCCCCCACTCTCTTCTGGCTTGTAGAGTTTCTGCTGAGAGATCTGCTGTTAGTCTGGTGGGCTTCCCTTTGTGGGTAACCTGACCTTTCTCTCTGGCTGCCCTTAAGATTTTTTCCTTCATTTCAACTTTGGTGAATCTGGCAATGATGTGTCTTGGAGTTGCTCTTCTCGAGGAGTGTCTTTGTAGCGTTCTCTGTATTTCCTGAATTTGAATGTTGGCCTGCCCTACTAGGTTGGGGAAGTTCTGCTGGATGATTATCCTGAAGAGTGTTTTCCAACTTGGTTCCATTTTCCCCCTCACTTTCAGGCACCCCAATCAGACGTAGATTTGGTCTTTTTACATAATCCCATACTTCTTGCAGGCTTTGTTCATTTCTTTTTCTTCTTTTTTCTTTTGGTTTCTCTTCTCGCTTCATTTCATTCATTTGATCTTCAATCGCTGATACTCTTTCTTCCAGTTGATCGAGTCGGTTACTGAAGCTTGTGCATTTGTCACGTATTTCTCGTGTCATGGTTTTCATCTCTGTCAGTTCATTTATGGCCTTCTCTGCATTAATTATTCTGGTTATCAATTCTTTCACCCTTTTTTCAAGATTTTTAGTTTCTTTGCACTGGGTACGTAATTCCTCCTTTAGCTCCGAGAAGTTTGATGGTCTGAAGCCTTCTCCTCTCATCTCGTCGAAGTCATTCTCCGTCCAGTTTTGATCTGTTGCTGGCGATGAGCTGCGTTCCTTTGGAGGGGGAGATGTGCTCTTATTCTTTAAATTTCCAGCTTTTCTGCCCTGCTTTTTCCCCATCTTTGTGGTTTTATCTGCCTCTGGTCGTTGGTGATGGTGACGTACTGATAGGGTTTTGGTGTGGGTGTCCTTCCTGTTTTTTAGTTTTCCTTCTAACAGTCAGGATCCTCAGCTGTAGGTCTGTTGGAGATTGCTTGAGGTCCACTCCAGACCCTGTTTGCCTGGGTGTCAGCAGCAGAGGCTGCAGAAGATAGAATATTGCTGAACAGCGAGTGTACGTGTCTGATTCTTGCTTTGGAAGCTTCCTCTCAGGGGTGTACTCCACCCTGTGAGGTGTGGGGTGTCGGTCTGCCCCTAGTGGGGGATGTCTCCCAGTTAGGCTACTCAGGGGTCAGGGACCCACGTGAGCAGGTAGTCTGTCCGTTCTCAGATCTCAACCTCCGTGTTGGGAGATCCACTGCTGTCTTCAAAGCTGTCAGACAGAGTCGTTTGCGTCTGCAGAGGTTTCTGCTGCCTTTTGTTGTTGTTGTTGTTGTTGTTATTGTTTAGCTGTGCCCTGTCCCCACAGGTGGAGTCTACAGAGACTGGCAGGCCTCCCTGAGCTGCTGTGAGTTCCACCCAGTTCGATCTTCCTAGGGCTTTGTTTACCTACTTAAGCCTCAGCAATGGCGGGCGCCCCTTCCCCAGCCTCGCTGCTGCCTTTCAGTTAGATCGCAGACTGCTGTGCTAGCAATGAGGAAGGCTCCGTGGGCGTGGGACCCTCCCGGCCAGGTGTGGTATATAATCTCCTGGTGTGCCTGTTTGCTTAAAGCACAGTATTGTGGTGGGAGTTACCCGATTTTCCAGGTGTTGTGTGTCTCAGTTCCCCTGGCTAGGAAAAGGGATTCCCTTCCCCCTTGCACTTCCCAGTTGAGGCGATGCCTCGCCCCGCTTCAGCTCTTGCTGGTCGGGCTGCAACAGCTGACCAGCACTGATTTTCCGGCACTCCCTAGTGAGATAAACCCAGTACCTCAGTTGAAAATGCAGAAATCACCTGTCTTCTGTGTTGCTCGCGTTGCGAGCTGGAGACTGGAGCTGTTCCTATTCGGCTATCTTGCCCCGCCCTCGAGACTTCTTTTAATGAAGTGAAAGAACGATTGGCAACTAGTACATTATGTCAATATATAATTCTTAAAAATTAAAATTTATTAAAATGAATTTTTCTGTATTCCATTTTTAAAGGTTGTCAGATGTTAAGTAGTGTTATTTTGTTTTACTGTTTAAGTGTTAAATGAAGTGTTGAGGTCATAGAGCTTTGGATTTAGACAGACTTTGCTTACAAGCCCATTTTCTTCACGGAAGAGCAGTGTGACATCATACAAGTTACTTTACGTCTTTATGCCTCAGTTTCCCGCATCCGGAAATCAGGGTAATAGTTTATGTTGGATAAAGTTGATTTAAAGATTAAATGAGATATTGTGTGAAAAGCACTGTGTGCTTTGGTCTTTTGCATAGTAAGTGCCCAGTAACTATGAATTAGTTTATTAATCATAATGGCCTTTTAAAAGTACTGAGCATAGATAGCTTCAACTTGATTTATCACAAATTGCAAATTAGTAGAGCTAAAATTCATGTTCTGTGAAACTTTCCTAGAGAAAATGTTTATTAGAGAATTTCCTTATTACCATCTTATCTGTATTCTCCCCTACCCCACCCCACCAGAGATTGATAGTCCTTGTATTATGTGTTGGGTAGGGCCATTCTTTCATCGAACATTTTTGAGAGTCTGCTATGTGTATTAAGCTAGCCGTTGTTAATTTGCTGAAAGGTTGAGACAAAGAAAGTCTTTAAGGAGTGGTGGGAACCTGCCAACTAGATCTTAATCTTATTCTCTGCCATCTTCAAATTAAAAAAAAAAGTCTTTGTTTTGCTCTGTCTGGTTGTTGAGATTAATAAATACACTTATGGACTTTAGCAAGACAACTTTATCAAGATGACTGAATAGAGACACCTGGCACTTGGTGAATGGCAGCCCAGAATGGCAGTGTGGAGACACCCAATCTCTGCAGCTCCGTCTCCCCTGTCCAGGTCAGATTGGTCCACAAACAGGAGAGACTTCCCCTTGTGGGGAAGAGGTAAGCAGAAGATTCCTACTAGTCCCCGTTGCCACCACAAACATCTACATTTCTTACTACAGGAGAATCCCACAGTTCTTGCAAACCATGACTCTAATTTGGAGAGCTCCTAGGAATTCACACATCTGCCTTGCTGCAGATTAGGAGTACAAGGTGTGCATTCCTCACTCCCCACCCACCCCTTGTGAGTCAAGCTGCTGCAGCATGGTGCCATCTTGAGACCAGAGCCACCTCTGGAGTGTGCACTCTTCTGGGTATCATTAGCCTTTGGACCTCTCCAGCACTGGGACTCCATCTTCATTCCACCAAGTCCAAATGGGTGGCTGAACACCACAGCTTCAGCTGCTCAGAGCCTGGGCCCATGATTGGCTGTGACTCTGGTCCTGCGCAGCAGGGAAACCAATCTCCAGTGCCCACACTCAAACAAGAGGAAAAGTCCGGCAGTCCTCCCAGGGCAAACCTGCCCTTGAGCCAGACAAACTGCTGTGTACCCTCCCCTGAGCAGGAGAGATCCTTGAACCACTGAGTGGCTTACACACCCTCAGGCTGGTAGAGTGGCTGTGTGTCTGTGCCCAGGGCCTGAGAAACAGCCATCTGGTGACATCTGGCAGACACAGTCCCAGGCTGACCGAACATTTGTGTGTCTGCATCCCCTGCCTGAGAAAGAGCCTCATAGGCTGCCCATGGCAGATGTATCCCCAGGCTGACCTAGCAGCTGTGCATCCTTGTCTTAGGTCTGAGAAACAGCCCCATGGGCTGCCCCTACCAAATACCCTCCCAGGCTAGCCATCGATATTCTGGGTCTGAGAAACAACCCTGCAGACCACCTCTGGCAGAAATGCCCCTAGACCAACCGAGCAGCTGTGTGCACCTGTTCCAGGCCTGAGAAATAGCCCTGTGGGCTGCCTCCAGCAGACACACACCCAGGCCAGCTGAGAAGCTGTGTAGCCATGTACTAGACCTTAGAAACAGCCCTTGGCAGGCACTCCCCCAGGCTGGCGTAGCCAGCCGTGCACCTGTGCCCCCAGCCAGAATAACAGGCTGCAAACCAGACCCTAAATTGGCCAAGTTGCCATGTGTGTGCATGCACCCTGACCTGAGAAACAGCCCAGCAAGCCCACCCATTGCAAAGTTGCACCATCGCTACCACATACTGTCTCAGCTTTGGCTACTGAGGCACTCATAAATGTCATGAGTGTGGATTACAACTGAAGAAACTGCATAGAGAAACACTACTGTGTCCAACTAGAAACAAACCCAGTGCACCTTCACTGAACTGACACCCAGGGCCCATCTATATAAGTATTTTATCATACTTCCTAGAATTAGAAGAGGTGACTCTTCTACCAGATGCATAGAAATCAGCATAGGGACACATCAAACATGAAAAAGCAAGGAAATGACACCTTTAAAGAAATATAATGATACTCTAGTAACAGACTTTAATCATAAGAAAATATACAAAACGCCAGAAGTGGAATTCAGAATAATAATCTTAAGGAAAGTCAGTGAGATACAAGAGAATATAGATAGAAAATTCAACAAAATCAGGAAAATAATTTATGATATGAATGAGGAATTCAACAGAGAGATGGATATAACCAAGAACCAATCAGAAATCTTAGAGCTGAAGAATTTAATTAATGAAATAAAAAATACTATCAGAAGCTCCAACAACAGATTCAGACCAAGCAGAAAAAAGAATTCTGCAACTTGAAGACAAGCCTTTTTAAATAACACAGACAAAAATAAATAAATAAAAAAAGAAAAAAAAATGAGGAAAACCTATGGGGCAAAAAAATATAGGATTATTAAGTGAACAAATAATTATATTATGGAAGTTCCAGAAGGAAAAGAGAAGGGAAAAGTTGTAGGAAACTTATTTATTGAAAGAATAGCTGAAATCTTCTTAATCTTGAAAGACAGATGAACATCCACATCCAGGAAGCTCAAAGAACCCAAGGTAGATTTAACCCAAAGAGCTCCCCTTCAAGGCACATTATAGCCAAATTGTCAGAAGTCAAAGAGAATTCTAAAAGCAGCAAAGAATAGTGTCAAGTCACAAATAAGGGAATTGCTAGTGGACTAATTGTGGATTTTTCAGCAGAAACCTTACAGACCAGGAGAGAATAGAATTACCTATTGAAAGTTCAGAAAGGAAAAAAAAAAGCCTGTCAGCCAGAATATTAGAATATTATACCCAGCAAAGCTATCCTTTTTAGACAAGCAAGAACTGAGAGAATTCATCATCACTGGACTGGTTTTACAAAAAATGTTCAAGGTACTCTTACATCTGAAAGTTCAAAGACAGTAACCACCATCATGAGAATATGTGAAACTATAAAACTTGCTACTAGAGCCAATACACAGAGGAAAAAGAGAAAGAAAGAAATTTTATTACAACAGAAAATCATTCAACTATAAGAATAAGCCATAAGTAAGTAAGGAACAAAGGGTATACAGAACAACCAGAAAGCAGTCAATAAAATGACAGGTATAAGTCTTCACCTGTCAATAATAACTTTGAATTTAAACTCATTATATTTCTCATTTAAAAGATAGACTTATTTAATATATTAAGACAAATAAACAAAACAAGACCCAACTATATGCTGCCTACCAGAAACTTAAAGATACACTTAGACTGAAAGTGAAAGGATGGAAAAAGATACTCCATGCAAACAGAAACCAAAAGCAATCAGGAGTAGCTATACATAAATCAGACAAAACAGACTTCAAGTCAAAAGCTGCACAAACAGGCAAAGGAGGACATCATATAGTAATAAAAGGTTCAATTCAGCAAGAGAACATAGCAATTGTAAATATATACATACTTGATATCGGAACACTCAAATATATAAAGCAAATATTAAATCTAAAGGTAGAGATAGACTCCAATACAGTAATAGTTGTTGACTTCAGCACCCTACTCTCAGCATTGGAAAGATCACCTAAACAGAAAAGCAACAAAGAAACATTGGATTTAAACTGCATGATAGACCAAACTGCACCTAACAGACATTTACAGGACATTTCACCTACCCAACAACTACATAATAAACCTTTTCATCAGCACTGAGAACTTTCTCAAGGATTGAGCCGTGTATTAGGATATAAAATAAGTGTCCAAAAATTTAAAAAATTTGAAATCAAAAAAAGTATCTTATCTGACTATATGGGAATAAAACTAGAAATCAATAGTAGATGAACATTCAAAACTATACAAATAACTGGAAATTGAACAGTATTCTGAATGACCAGTGGGTGAAGGAATAAATTAAAAAGGAAATTTAAAAAATTCTTGAAAGAAATGAAAGTAGAAACACAACATACAAAAAGTTATGGGACACAGCAAAGCAATACTAAGAGGCAAGTGTATATCAATAAATGCCTACATCAAAAAGTTGGAAGGATTTCAAATAAACTGCAGTGAATCTCAAGGAAATAGAATGCAAGGACAAACCAAACCCAAAACTAGTAGAAGGAAAGAAATAATAAAGATCAAAGCAGAAATAAATGAAACTGATACTAAAAGAACAAGAAGTTCAACAAAAGAAAAAGTTTTTTTTTAAAAGATATAATCAACAAACCATTAGATAGACTAAGATAAAAGGGAAGTCTCAAATAAATAAAATCAGAAATGAAAAAGGAGATATCACAATAGATACCATAGGACTAAAAAGGATCATTAAAGATTCCAGTGAACAACTATACAGTTTTGAGCTTAATAAAGAAATCAAGCAAGCAAGCTGAAGATCTGACTGCTAGAGTTGAAAACATACTACAAAGCAGTAGTAAGTAAAGTGGCACAGTACTGGCATTAAAACAGACATGTAGACCAATGAAATGGAATAGACAATACAGAAATAGATTCACATATTTACAGCGAATTGACTTTTAACAAATGTTCAAGAACACTCAGTGGGGAAAGGACACTCTCTTTAATAAATGTTGCTGGGAAAATTGGATATCCATATATGAAATAACAGGACTAGACTTTCACCTCTTGCCCTATACAAATACAATAAATATAAAATCAACTAAAAATGTATCAAAAACCTAAATGCAAGATGTGAAACTAAAACTACTAGAGGAAACAGAGAGAAAACACCTCAGGATATTTGTCTGGGAAAAGATTTTATGAGTAAGACCCCACCAACATAGGCAACAAAAGCAAAAGTAAGCAAGTGGGATTATTGCAAATTTAAAAACTTCTGAATGACAAAGGAAACAACCAACTGAGTGAAAAAGTAATCTACAAATTGGGAAAAAAATTTGTGAACTACTCTTCCAACAGGGGATTAATAACCAAATTATACAAGGGATACAGACATCTCAACAACAAAAAACGAAAACAAAGACAAACAAACAAAAACACTTGAAAAACCTAATCCAATTTAAAAAATGGGCAAATGATCTGAACAGACATTTCTCAAAAGAAGACATAGAAATGATCAACAAATATATGAAAAAAAATGTTCCTACATCACTAATCATCAGGGACATTGCAAATCAAAACCACAATCAGGTATCATCTAACCACAGTTAGGATGGCTGTTACCAAAAATACAAAAGAAATAACAAATGCTGATGAGAATGTAAAGGAAAAGAACTCTTATACACTGTTAGTGGGAATGTAGGCAGTATGGATGTTCTTCCAAAAACTACAAATAGAACTACTGTATGGTTCCACAATCCCATTGCTGATTATTTACCCAAAGGAAAGGAAATCAGTGTATCGAAGAGACATCTGTACCCCCATTTTTATTGCAGCACTGTTAATAATATGGAATCAACCTAGATTTTCAACAACAGATGAATGGATAAAGAAATACGATATATTTGCAAAATGGAATTCTTTTCAGCCATAAAAAAGAATGCAATCCTGTCATTTGTGGCAACAGGATGGAGCTGGAGGACATTATGTTAAGTGAAGTAAGCCAGGCACAGAGTGTTAAACACCACATGTTCTCACTCACATATGGAAGCTAAAAATAGTTGATCTTATAGAAGTCACAAATATATCATACTAGAGGCTGGGGAGGGTAGGGGAAAGTAAGGGTTAGGGAGAGATTTGTTAAAGGATACAAAATTACAGCTAGATAAGAGTAATAAGCTCTAGTGTTCTAGACCACTGTAGGAAGACTATACTTAACAATAATGTATTGTATGATTTCAAGTAGTTAGAAGGAGGATATTGTGGGAGGCCAAGGTGTGTGGATCACAAGGTCAGGAGATCGAGACCATCCTGGCTAACACAGTGAAAGCCCATCTCTACTAAAAAGAAATACAAAAAAATTAGCTGGGCGTGGTGGCAGGCACCTGTAGCCCCAGCTACTCAGGAGGCTGAGGCAGGAGAATGGCGTGAACCTGGGAGGCGGAGCTTGCAGTGAGCTGAGATCGCATCACTGCACTCCAGCCTGGGCGACAGAGAGAGACTCCGTTTCAAAAAAAAAGAAGGGGGATATCAATTGTTTCTAACACAAAGAAATGATAAATGTTTGAGATGATGGATATGCTAATTACACTGATCTGATCAGTATACATTATATATAGAGAGCAACATCACCATTAATATGTACAATTATTATTCCTCAATTTAAAATATTGGGAAAAATAAATACAGTTATGTTCAAATCTCCATCGAAGGCCATGATTTTATTTTAGTGAGGTAAAAAGTAAATTTCTGGTAGGTAAATTTCGCAGTGGGTAAGAGGGTTAGTTATTGATTTATTCTGTGCATGTCACAGAAGTTTGGCTGAAATTTAACAATCTCTTGAACTCTGTGTGGTGTGAGATGTCTGAAAAGCTACAGATCCAGCCACATAAGAACTCAAAAATAGTTATATTTTCATATTAGACAACTTCTGCAAGGCAGGGAGCCAGATCTACCAGGCCTAATACCAGGCTTGCTGGCTTTGGCCTTCTTGCTCTTCCAGCATTGGGGCACTCTCACTTGATAAGAGCCTACACTGTAGAGCCTAGAGATTTTTAAATTTATGTCCACCTAAGGGCTTATTGTAGGTAAACCTGGCCATGGCCTAATGTACACTATTACCTCTCATATAAACCACAGTAGTAGCTTCCTAAGTGGTTTTCCTGCTCCTAGGTTTGCTTTCCTACAGTTCTGTTCCCAAATTGCAGTTCAAATTATAAGACTTTTCTGCTTAAGACTCTTTGGTTGGATTACATCAAATGAAATCCAAACTCCTTACCCAAATTTACCAATGTTAGGGGATTGAGCCCTTACCTACTACTCAGACTTCATCTTCCACATGCTTCTTTGCCCTCTATAAGTGCAAGGCATGTTTGTTTTTTTTTTCTGTTCCCAAAACATTCCAGGTTCATTTGTATCATACTTAGAATTTCTTATGCTTGAAATGATTTTCCCTCTTGTCTTTGCTTTTGGCTAGCTCAATTTTGTCATTCACATCTCACCTTCAACATCATTTTTTTAAAGTTTCATTTTAAAGGAGCCACCCAGTCTTCCTGTCTGTCAAGCCATTAAGTTTCAGTTATCTGCATATTCTTATTGTCATCTGATATATTGCTTCTTGTCTGTATTTCACCACTAAAATCTAAACTCAGAGAGCTAAGGACCTCATCACTTACAACAGTGCTTGAACTAATACCGAATGAATAAATAAAAGCCTTTTCATGAATACTGTTGGAATTATAAGTGTTTATGGCCCTGGATGTGTTATTTAGGGAAAATGATTTTTTTTTAAATGAGGAAAAATACATATGTAGATATAGGGAATCCATTAGATGGCCTTCAGGGCCAGGTGGCCTATTGAATTCCACCCTGATGAATAATGTCAGAGGCAGTGTCTTGGGAAATACATCATAGTTTTATACTAGATCATCTTTGAAATAAAATTTCACAGTTTTTATGTTATAATTTCAGGTTAAATAAATAAGAAAGATTTAGGAAGTTTGCTTCTTAAATCCTAACTTGTGGCTTTTACATACATGTTAGGAATCTAAGCTTTTGACTTTTTATTTACAATTTTTTTGTGTTTAATTAAAAAAATCATAATCTGTAATGAATTACAGTTTTAATTTTTCTTTCAGTGTTTCAGGCAAGGGTATAATTGTAATGAAATGGAAATTCAGGAATATTAACTTTTTAAGGAGATTAATTTTAAGTTCAATGTTTTATAACCACATGGCATTTTAATTTG
This sequence comes from Trachypithecus francoisi, assembly GCF_009764315.1. Lineage (NCBI taxonomy): Eukaryota > Metazoa > Chordata > Mammalia > Primates > Cercopithecidae > Trachypithecus > Trachypithecus francoisi. The sequence goes on along the minus strand of NW_022681454.1, from coordinate 12,422,051 downwards.
TCATTTTGTTATTTTCTATCTTTAATCCATTATGCCTTTATACTATCTGATCCATCAGCTAGTTTCTCCCCTGACTAGCTAACATTCTCAGTTGGATAGATTATAAACAGAATTAACAGGGGTTGCATAGAAGCTGCCCTCTTCCTGATTTATAGCTTTTTAGTTAGTGGAGAGGTGGTGGTTATCGGTAACTTGTATTGGGGGTGGGAATTATCATGCTCTAGTATAGAGTGGATGGATGAATGATTTCTACTCTTAAAGATGTTAACCAGATCCTTTTGCAAATAAAGACTAATAACTCAGATTTTTAAACAATCTTCATGACAGATGAGGGCATAGAGAAGAGTGCATCAACACTAATTAAGAATGTTGAGTGTATATTCTTCTTAACAGTGATTGATAGTTCTTGGAGTACTATCTCTGTCCAGGAAGTGATGTTTTACATTGGAAAGTTTAAAGGTTACATTTTAATGTACCCTATAAGTTGTGTTCCCTGAACTCAATGAAAATGTATTAGTAAAATAAGTAAACTTCAAGTTGAAAATTTTACTTATGGTCTCAATACAATTATCAGCAGGCTTTTAAAACAGACTTTTTTCTTCAGTAATAGGGAAGTATAAGAAATGGTTATATGTCCAGTTTGAACACCATTGGAATTTATATGAAATTACTTGCCTATATTGTGACTCTTTTGAGTCTTCAAAAATTCTTTATCTGTAAAACAGACATGTGAAACTATTAAATTGGTAATATTTAATTTATTTTGAAGGATTCATATCAACTTGTATAAAATTTATCACCTACAGTATTATACCAAAGTGAACAAGTCATTGTTACCAATTTGTTTAAGAGAGCTTCTAATTTATGAAGCATAAACAAAAACTCTTTTGGGGATTTGAGAAGTTCATTCTCTTTACACATTTTAAGCTAAAACATTCTGCCTTTTCACCATTTCTTTTACTACTTTGCTTCTTTTTTGTTCCAGATAATACTAATCCCGAAGTATCAGAACCAAGTGTCTTTTTCAGATGGAGCCAATATTTCTGTCTCTATTGCTGCTGCTACTACAACTTTTTTTTTTTTAACTTCTCTTCACATGTAAATTTTTCAAATAGAACTGTAATCATTTACTTCCTGGAACATACTGAGATCATTCTATATATTGAAAGAGAAAGTATTTTGTTGTATTTACTTAAAGCTGTTCTCTCACATGATACTTCACACTCCTGTTGTATTTTAAGGACATGTTGATAGCATTTCAAGTTTGATTGGCTGAGTAGTATCTCCAAATCAAATGCATAAGCTTGCCTTCAGACTGTTGTTGTTACTGACAACTATTGAGGAATAAAATATCAAATGAGGGCTGTTTCATAATATCAATCAACAACTATTTTTCATCTGACAGTTGTTGTAGTGATTTTATTTTGTTATTTCATAGTTACGTTTTTGGATATCCTACCCCAAACCATTTTGACAGTACTATAATTTACTTTGCCTAAACAGTATTATGGTTTTTGTGGTTATGTTTTCATTGGTTTTGGAGGAGTTGTATAAGCATTTTGATCATAACAATTTGTTTATATGATATCTCTCTACCTTCTTTTTGTCACAATAGAGAAGATTTATTAAATGCTGACGAAAGCATAATTCGTCTTATTTGTTTTCTTTTAGGATGAATCTTTGATTTTAAATTTTAGAAGAAATTATTAAATGTTAATATCAAATAAAGAACACAGAGCTATAGAAACATTTCTTTGTGAAAAAGGAATTTGGAAAATTTTATTAATATAATTTAAACTCCTTTAATAATGTATTTTAGTCTGTATTTGCAGTGGTTGTGGAAAAAAGCCAAAATAGTTTAAAGGAACACTAGAGTGGGTATCAGAAAACTTTAGATATTTTTCTAGGGTGCTGTAATTTTATCTAGTTACAGGAGCTTGAACAATTTCCTTAACCACTTACGATCATCCTCTTACATAAAATGAGGGGATAGTACTGAGTAATACCTAAGCATCTTTGACCCCTAAAATTTGATGACCCAAACTATGTTTAGTTTTAAGGTTGCTTAATTGAACATGGTTATTGCTAGACAGTTTTAAGAGCGTTTGATTTTAACTTCATTTGTAGTTTAAACCTTATCTTCTTAGTTTTTGCAGTGACTTTTTGGCTGTATTTTATCATTCAGTTGTTAGATTATTAAGATCCTGTTTGCATATATGGTATATGATGGATAGGTACATCTATATCATCATAATAAATATAGCTATTAATAATAATAAACCTGGATTTATTGAATTCTTACTATTTGCCAGGCAAACCTTGGATATATGGCCAACTTTAGTGTATTTTGGGGACTCTAAAAATCGCTCTTTCAAAAAAAATTTTAAATTGTTCCTGAAGTTAGAATTTAAGTATTTTCCACTTTATGTGATACTGTTTTCTGAAATTTCAGATGAATGTGTAGTTTTGCAGTGTAAATAAAGCAGTTCAACAGGTATGGTCTTTTTCTCTCTCTCTTTTTTTTAAATAACTGAGTAATACCTAAGCATCTTTGAATAAAGAAATTTATTATCCCAAGGTTCAGAAGTACAAATGAGGTTCAGAAATATGAAACTAAGTCGCAGGCAGGGCTCTTTAAGATATAAAGATGTAGGAAAAGGACAGATCAAGAAAGACTTTGTGGGCCATCGTATGGGCTTTTAGCTTTTACTCCAAGTAAGATGGAAAGCCTCCAGAGGTTTTTTAACAGTGTGCAGTGATTTAACTTGTATTTGGAAAGGATCACTACAGCTTTTGTTTTGAGAGTATACTATAGTGGATAAGAGTGGAAGCAGGGAGACCAGATGGCTGTCGATGTAATCTAGGTGATACATAATGGTGGCATGGACCAGAGATAGCAGTGGAAGTAGTGAAAAGTGGTGGCTGGGACTAATAGATTTTCTCACAGTTGGTCGTGGAGTAGAGGGGAGAAGAAGCAACATAATACCAAGATTTGGGGCCTAAGCGTCTGGCAGGCTAAAGTTGCATTTACTGAGATGAACAAAACTGTAAGAGGAATAGGTTTTGGGTAAGGATTAAAAGTTTGGTTTTAGATATATTAAGTGTGAGGTGCTTATTAAGCATACATGTGGAGATGTTTAGTAAGCAGTTATGTGTATCTGTAATTCCAGGCGTAAGATGTGGTCTAGAGGGGAGGGGCCAAGATGACTGAATAGAAACAGGCTCCTGTCTGCAGCTCCCAGTGAGACTAACATAGAAGGTGGGTGATTTCTGCATTTCCAACTGAGGTACCCAGTTCATCTCATTGGGACTGGTTAGGCAGTGGGTGCAAGTCACGGACAGCGAGCAGAAGCAGGGTAGGGCATCGCTTCATGTGGGAAGTGCACGGAGCCGGGATCCTCCTCCCCCAGCCTAGGGAAGCGGTGAGGTCCTGTGCTACCTACCCTGTGTGCTACGCTTTTCCCATGGATTTTTACAATCCACAGATGAGGAGATTACCTTGTGAGCCTACACCACCAGGGCCCCGGGTTTTAAGCACAAAACTGGGTGGCTGTTTGGACAGGCACTGAGCTGCAGGAGTTTTTTCATATTCCTGTAGCATCTGGAACTCCAGTGAGACAGGAAAACTGTCCACTCCCCTGGAAAGGGGGTTGAAGCCAGGGAGCCAAGCGATCTTGCTCAGTGGGTCCCACTCCCACAGAGCCCTGCAAACTAAGAACCACTGACTTGAAATTCCCACTGCCAGCACAGCAGTCTGGAGTCTGCCTGGGAGGACCAAGTTTGGTTGAGGGAGGGGCTGTTGCCATTACTGTGGCTTTAGTAGGCGGTTTTCCCGTCAGTGCTAAGGAGACTCGGAGGTTTGGACTGGACAGAATTCACCACAGCCAGCAAAGTGACTGTGGCCAGACTGCTTCTCTTAATTCCTCCTCATGGGCAAGGCATCACTGCAGGAAATCCAGCAACTCTATTCAGGGGCTTTCAGATAGAACTCTCATCTCCCTTGGATAGAGCACCTGGGGGGAGGGGCGGCTGCAGACTCAGGTTCAGGGGACTTAATCTTTCCTGCCTGCTGGCTCTGAAGAGAGTGGCTGATCCTGACAAGGGAGATTCTCCCAGCACAGCGCACCAGCTCTGCTAAGGAACAGACTGCTCCCTCAGCCAGGTCCCTGACCCTGTGCCTCCTGACTGGGAGAGACCTCTAAACAGGGGTTGACGAGCACCTCATACGGGAGCGCTCCAGCTGGAATCAGGTCATTTCCCCTTTGGGATGAAGCTTCTGGAAGAAGGAATAGGTAGCAATCTGCTGTTCTGCAGCCTCCACTGGTGATACCCAGGCGAACAGGGCCATGAGTAGACCCTCAGCAAACTGCAGAAGACCTGCAGAAGAGGGGCCTGTTAGAAAAAAAACAAATGGAAAGCAACAATAACAACAATATCAACAAAAAGACCCCACAAAAACCTCATCCACAGATCAACAGCCTCAAAGAGCAAAGGTAGATAAATCCACGAAGATAAGGAAAAACCAATGCAGAAATGCTGAAATTCCAGAAGCCAGAATGCCTCTTTTCCTCCAAATGATTGCAGTACTTCTCCAGGGCACAGAATGGAACTAAAGCTGAGATGGATGAACTGACAGAAGTAGGCTTCGGAAAATGGGTAATAATGAACTTCGCTGAGCTATAACCCAATGCAAAGAAGCTAAGAACATTGATAAAAGGTTACGGGAGCTGCTGACTAGAATAACCAGTTTAGATAGGAATATAAATGACCTGATAGAGCTGAAAAACACAGCATGAGAACTTCATGAAGCATACACAAGTATCAATAGCCAAATCGATCAGGCAGAAGAAAGGATATCAGAGTTTGAAAACCATCTTGCAGAAATAAGGCATGCAGACAAGATTACAGAAAAAAGAATGAAAAGGAATGCACAAAACCTGCAAGAAATATGGTACTGTGTATAAAGACTGAACCTACGATTGATAGGATTACCTGAAAGAGATGGGGAGAATGGAACCAAGTTGGAAAACACACTTCAGGATGTTATCCAGGAGACCTTTCCCACCTAGCAAGACAGGCCGACATTCAAATTCAGGAAATACAGAGAACACCACTAAGATACTCCACAAGAAGATCAACCCTAAGACACATAAGTTGTGGTCTAGAGATAAAAGTTGGGGAATCAACAGCAGGTTGATGATATTTAGAACCAGTGTGACTGGATGACCTTTACCAAAGGAGTGAGTTTAAAAAGAGATGAGGTCTAAAGATTAAGCTTTGGGTTACACCCATATCTTGTTAAAACCACAATTAAATATCACCACATACTTCTTAGATGGCTGTTATCAAAAAGACAAAAGGTAAGTATTGGCAAGAATGTGAAGAAAAAGGAACCCTTGTATACTGTTGGAAATGTAAGTTAGCACAGCCATTATGGGAAATAGTGTGGAGGTTCCTCAAACGATATGGTCCAGCAATTCTAGTTCTAGTTATATATTTAAAGGAAATGAAATCAGTATGTTGAAGAGAATCTTTACTTCCAAGTTCATTGCAGCATTATTCACTATAGCCAAGATGTGGAGTCTACCTGTGTGTCCATCATTGGAAAAATAGATAAAGAAAATGTGGCATATATATATATATATATATATTTGTGTACACATATGCACACAAATACTATTCAGCCTTAAAAAAAAAGGAAATCCTGTCATTTTTGACAACTCAGGTGAACGTGGAGAACATTATGCTAAGTAAAATAAGCCAGGCACAGAAAGACAAACACTGCACGATATGACTTTTATGTGGAATCTAAAAAAGTTGAACTCTTAGAAGCAAAGAATAGAATAGTGGTTGTCAGGGGCTATGCCAGCTGGAGACAGTGGGTAGATGTTGATCAAAGGGTACAAAATATCACTTAGGATGAATAAGTTCTGGGGATCTGTTGTACAGCATGGTAATTATAGTTAATAAAAACATAGACCTGAACATTGAGAAGAGAGTAGTTCTTTGTAGATCTTAAATGTTCTCACCACAAAAAATAAGTATGATAAGTGAGGTTATAGGTATGTTAATTAGGTTGATTTAATTGTTTACAAGTGTACACATGTCAAACATCACATTGTCCAAGGTAAATATATACAATTTTTATGTCGATTATACCTTAACAAAGCTGAGGGAAAAATAAGCACCTCACTTAGTGTTTATGATTTAGTAGCACATAAGATTATGTAAAAAGCACTTTGGCGAGGTGCGGTGGCTCACACCTGTAATCCCAGCACTTTGGAAAGCTGAGGCGGGCAGATCATGAGGTTAAGAGATGGAGACCATCCTGGCCAACATGGTGAAATCCTGTCTGTACTAAAAATTCAAAAATTAGCTGGGCATGGTGCCGTGCTCCTGTAGTCCTAGTTACTCAGGAGACTGAGGCGGGAAAATTGCTTGAATCCAGGAGGTGGAGGTTGCAGTGAGCTGAGATCGTGCGACTGCACTCCAGCCTGGTGATAGAAGGAGACTCTGTCTCAAAAAAAAAGCATTTTTTTTTTTTGAGACAGAGTCTCGCTGTGTCGCCCAGGCTGGAGTGCAGTGGCGCGATCTCAGCTCACTGCAAGCTCCGCCTCCCGGGTTCACGCCATTCTCCCCCCTTAGCCTCCGAGTAGCTGGGACTACAGGCTCGCACCACCACGCCCTGCTAATTTTTTGTATTTTTAGTAGAGATGGGGTTTCACCGTGTTAGCCAGGATGGTCTCGATCTCCTGACCTCGTGATCCACCCGCCTCGGCCTCCCAAAGTGCTGGGATTACAGGCTTGAGCCACCGCGCCTGGCCAAAAAAAGCATTTTATATTACACACATAGTTGTTGTTTTAAAATTTTTACTTTTTCTCTTTCATAGCCCTAACTTGAAGCTCAACAATTGTTTTGAAAATTAAATTATTAGCTCTAGCTAATCTCTTAATTTTCATTCAAAATTTCAAGTTTAAAAGATAAGAAATTGTAATTCCCCATAAGGATACTTATTTTATACTATGTTCTGCCACTTTAATATCTCTAATAGAGGGAGACAGTGTGGATAGTGGTTAAGGACACAGACTCCTAATCAAGACCACATCGATTCTGATATGGGTTCAGTTACTAACTGAGTGACTGTGGTAAGGTCCCTACTCTCTTTGTACCTTAGTTTTCTCATTTGTAAAGTGGGACTAACAATAGCACCTACCTCATAAAGAAATTATTGTAAGAATTTAAACTATATAAAGCTTCTAGAACCATATCTGTTACATAATAGTGCTATATGTGTTAGTTGTTACTGTCTTTCCCATTCTTGCTTCAAATCCTGTCTTCTACTTATGGGTAATGGGAGGAGGTCCTGCTAAATATATGTATTTTTCTAATATAAAGATTTAAAAATCAAAAACTTGATATTGTGAAATATCTATGAAATACATAAACAATGATTAAAATTTTGGTTATAATTAATATTTAGAAGCCAAGCCTTCATTTAAGTTATAGTTTAGAAGTATTTTTTTTAATGGAAATTTGGTTAAATTCTGCTGGTGGAGGTGATATAATTTGATATCTAATCTGAATGGTGAAAGCTCTTGTGCTATTGCCATGAATTTTTATCTCAAGTTTATTTTGCTATGTAGACATGTGTCTAATAAAAAAAAGATGCTGCATAAACCATCATTTGAGTTTGAATGTGAATGTGCTTCTGTTTTTGGTTGAGGTATAAATGTTATTTCTGGCTGTGTCCTTCATACTTAGCTCTTCTTACAACAAATGGAAAGTCCTTAATTGTACCTGAGGGAATAGTTAATCCATAGTGGACATATGGTGGACAAAAGCTGAGTCTACTAAATGAAATAAAATTATAAATGGTAAACGTGAATGCCTACAAAGCCTGGCAGCCATGTAGGATTGACTATTTGAGATTACCCTGTTTTGTGTATAACAGTTCTTTTCTGGTGAGTTTGTGTGGTATATGTAGTATAAATTTGATTTTAAAATGTGCTCTCAAGTTATGTATAAAGCATATTTATCTTTTTTACTGTTCATTGAGTTCATGATGTGACTTTGATGCCAACAATAGAGGACGATGAGCTCACATTTTTGGAAAGTTACTGCTCTTTTGATTGGGGGCAGTTAATTAGCATTAACCCAGAACAGCTCTTGGGCTTTATGGATTTGGGTGTTATGTGGTTGGACTGCTCCAGCTAAAGGTTAAGTATTAATGGAAAATGGTCACAGCCCTTTTACTTAAAGAAAACATGTTACTTGTAAGTTTTCTTTTGATTTTACTTTTACAGTTACATTGAATGTCTTCATTCATTTAGCCATCCATAAAGCAAATATTGTTGCACATGCGATGGATAATAAGTCTTTTTAGGATTACTTGTGTGGTATGTCACAGATCATTAACTGCAAGTAACCACCTGACTTGGGGGAAGCCTGGAAGCATCATTATAGTGAAATAAGCTTTTATTTAGGTATCACTGTAGCACATTGATTTATAGAATTGTCACCAATGGCTACTTTGAAAATATATTGTCATTATCATTTAAGGAATGGTAGAGATTAATTGCTGTAGACTGTAACAAAGTTATGTTGATTACAGTGGAAAATATAAGAAATATTGTGATCTGTATTTAATTACTTTTTAAAGGAGTTTTAGGTAATTAATTAGGCTAAATCGAGTGATTCTTTAGGATGCTTTCAACTTTGTGTATGATTGAATATATGTATTAGAGGCTTGTTTTCAGTTTTCCCTACTTTGAAATGCCTTTAAATTAAGAAGCATAGCAAGGCAGTAGCAAACTTTATGTAATTATTTAACACAGTTAATGCATATTAACTTTCCTTTGTGAGTACATGACATTATGTCCATCTTACTTCCACAACAAGACTTTAAGTCTACAAAAGAAAGATAATATCTAATTTAGTACTTTTGTATCACAGGAAGGGAAAACATTAAGGATTTTTTCATTCTTTCCCATTTATGTATTCAGACCCTACCAATTTTGCAAAGCTCCAGTTTGAGTTCCACATTCCTAACCTTAATCCTTATTCCACATTCCTAATTGATTTGTTTCATTCTAAGGCCTTTCTCAGTGGCATGTATGTGGCTGTCTTCTCCTTTTATCTTCTCATGTTTTTTTTTTTTTTTTCCCTGTGCATGTCTGTGTCCTTATCTCTTATAACACTAGTCATAGTGAATTAGGATCCATGCATATGGCCTCATTTTACCTTAATTACCTCTTTAAAGGCCCTGTCTCCAAATGGATTCACATTCTGAGGTACTAGGTATTATGGTGTCAACATTTAATTCTGAGGTGATACAATTCAGTCCACATCAGAGCCATTGTGATCTGATGTTATAAGTAAATCTCACGTAATCACAGAATGTTGAAGCTAGAAGCATGTAGAAAGGTAATAATTTCTAATCTTGTAATTTTATTTTATTTGCTAATGAGGAAACCAAAAACAGAGCCCTTTGTTATAAAAAGGGATTTAAATTTTTAGACAGTTTTTACATATATAAAATATTGATTGTTGTGATTAATTAAATTATTTAAATAACTTTTTTGATAACAATAAAATCAAATACAGATGCTATGCAAATTAAAGAAGAAAATGTAAATGTGAAAGTAAATGGTGCCTCCACTTTTTTTTCTATCCTGATACTTCTAATGGATGCCAAAAGAAGAGTGAAAGTGAGTTGATTTCAAAAGCTTGGTTATTTCTCTTCTTTTTGAACTATTGCTTTCTAATGACTTGTATCAAGCCTAATAAATATGAAGCATATGAAATATCACCTTTAAGTTATTTTTGGAATATGAGGTATAAATTAAGAATCTATTGGACACAATAAATTCATATTGTTACAATCTTTTACTCTCTATGTAAACAAAAATTTTGATGTAGATAGCTTTTTTTCCAAGTAGATTGTCCTGGAGAAAAATTTTAGGTGCAGCAAGATAGTCATGACACATTTAATATGTTATGATTAGTTGTGTTCTGTATTATGAATAATTTACTAATAAGGTAGATGGAAATATATAAATAATGCTACTTTGTATTCTGATATAATGTCTAAAGAGAGAAATGGATAGAGATAACAGCTAGTGCTTTGGGAATCTTACATATATAATTGTGTTTGAGGGCATTATAGTACTAGGCTCACTCTTTGGGTGATGTGTTCAACAGAAGCCCAAACCCTAGCATTATGCAATATGCTCATGTAACAAACTTGCATATGTATTCTCTGAATCTAAAGAAGATAAGAACAACAAAAAATGGATCAGAGGCCTAAACTTAAGAGCTAACTCCATAAAAATCTTAGAAGAAAACATAGATATAAGTAAACATGACCCCGGGCCAAGTGCTCATGCCTGTAATCTCAGCACTTTGGGAGGCCGAGGCAGGTGGATTGCTAGGGGCCAGGAGTTTGAGACCAGCCTGGCCAACATGGTGAAACCCTATCTCTACTAAAGGTACAACAATTAGCTGGGCATGGTGGCATACTCGCAGCTACCCATGAGGCGGAGGCATGAGAGTTTTTTGAGCCTGGGAGTTGGAGGTTGCGTTGAGCCGAGATTGTGCCTCTGCACTCCAGCCTGGATGACAGGGCGAGACTTTTTCTCAAAAACAAAAACAAAACCAATATCCTTGGATTAAAGCAACAAGTGTCTTAAATACTTAAATATAAAACCTAAAGCAAAGCAACCAAAGAAAAAAAACAAATAATATTACATCAAAATTAAAAATTTGTGTGCATCAAAGGACATTAGCGAGAAGATAAAAAGACAGTCTGTAGAGAGAGAAAATATTTACAAATCATGTCTGATGAGTATAATATCCTATAGAAAATACTTGAACCTCAACAATATAAAGACAAATAGCTCGATTTAAAAATGAGCAGCAGATTTGAACATACATTTCCCCAAAGAAGATATACAAATAGCCATGAAGTACATGAAAAGATACTCATCATTAATCATTGGGAAAATGTCAGTGAAAACCACAATAAGACACCATGTCACACCCAGTGGGATGGCTATAATAAAAAAAATAATAGAATAACAAGTGCTGGTGAGGCTGTGACTAACTTGGAACCCTCATATATTGTCCAGTAGAAATGTAAAATGGTGCAGCTGCTGTGAGAAACAACTTGGCAGCTCCTGAAGAAATTGCAGTTATGCAGTTCCTCAAAAAGTCAGAGTTACCTTATGACCTAACAGTTCTACTCCTAGGTATCTTCCCAAGAGAAATGAAACTATATGCCCACACAGAAATTTGTATACAAATATTCAAATCAGCATTATTCATAATAGCCTAAAAGTAGTAACAGTCCACATTTCTGTTAACTGAAGAATGGGTAAATCAGAAACAAAAAGTAATATTGTTCAGCCAAAAAAGGAATGACATACTGATACATGCTATAACATGTATGAATCTTGGAACGATTATTATAAATAAAAGAAGCCAGATAGAAAAGGCCGCCCATGTATTTCATGATTCCATTTATAAGAAGTGTTCAAAATAAGTAAATCCATAAAGACAGAAAAAGTAGATTAGGGGCTGGGGAGAAAGCAAGAAGGGGAGGGAAAGGTAATGACTGCTAATAACTATAGGGTTTACTTTTGGTGTGATGAAAATGTTCTGGAATTAGATAGTGGTGATGGTTGCACAACCTAGTGAATATGCTAAAAACTATACACTTTAAAATGTTCAATTTTATGATATGTGAATTATGTCTCAATTTTGAAAGATTCTGTAACTATAATCTTAAACAGTTTTAAAATTAATATGGTTTATAGTCATATAGGGTGATATAAATTGTTTTGATTTATATTTTACCAATCTGGATTACTACATGGACAACAAAACTTTGAATCATGCATACAAAACTCCAAGATCCTCTCTTAATCTTCAAATTTTTCTCCAATACATTTGACTTAGGGTAATGGCCTCCAGGTGCATCAGTGTTGCTGCAAATGACATGACTTTATTCTTTTTATGGCTGTGTAGTATTCTGTGGTGATTATTTACCACATTTTGTTTATCCAGTCCACTTTTGATGGGCATCTAGGTTGATTCCATGACTTCACTATTGTGAATAGTATTGTGATAAACATAAGAATGCAGGTATCTTTTATCGATGAATTATTTTCCTTTGTGTAGATAGTCAGTAGTGGGATTGCTGTGTTGAATGGTAATTTTATTTCTAGTTCTTTGAGAAATCTCTGTACAGTTTTCTGTAGAGGTTGAACTAGTTTCCATTCCCACAACAGTGTATAAGTATTTCCTTTTTTCTGTAGCCTCTCCAGTGTCTGTTATTTTTTTGATTTTAAAATAGCCATTCTGATTGGTGTGAGATGGTATCTCATTGTGGTTTTAATTTGTATTTCTCCGAAGATTGGTGATGTTGAGCATTTTTTCATGTTTGTTGGCTGCTTGCATGTCCTCTTTTGAGAAGTGTTGTGTGTCATTAGTCCACTTTTTGGTGTGGTTTTTTTTTTCCTTGATTTAAATTCATTACAGATTCTGGATATTAGTACTTTGGCAATGCATAGTTTGCAGATATTTTCTCTCATTCTATAGGTTGCCTGTTTACTCTGTTGATAAGTTTATTTACCCTTGCAGAAGCTCTTTAGTTTAATTAAGTCCCATTTGTCAGTTTTTGTTGCATTTGCTTTTTGAGGTCTTAGTTATAAATTTTTTGCCTATGCCAATGTTCAGGAGGGTTTTACCTATAGTTTCTTCTAGGATTTTTATAGTTTGAGGTCTTACATTTCAGTCTTTAATCCATCTTGAGTTGATTTTTGTATGTGGTGAGAGGTAAGGAAGGTTTCAGTTCCATTCTTCTGTATATGGCTAGCCAGCTTTCCCAGCACCATTTATTGAATAGGATATCATTTCCCCATTGTTTATTTTTCTCAATTTGTCGAAGATTAGTTGGTTGTAGGTGTGTGGCTTTAATTCTGGGTTCTGTATTCTGTTCCATTGGTCGGCGTGTCTATTTGTATACCAGTACCATGCTGTTTGGTTAGCATAGCCTTATACTATAGTTTGAAGTTGGGTAATGTGATGCTTTCAGTGGTCTTTTTGCTTATGATTATTTTGGCTATCCAGGCTGTTTTTTTGGTTCCATATGAATTTTAGAGTTGTTTATCTAATTCTATGAAAAATGGCATTGGTAATTTGATAGGAATTGCTTTGAACTGATAGATTGCTTTGGGCAGTATGGTTGTGTGGTCATTTTAACAATATTGATTCTTCCAATCTTTGAGCATAGGATGTTTTTCCATTTGTGTCGTCTGTGATTTATTTTAGCAGTGTTTTGTAGTTCTCCTCATAGAGATCTTTCACCTACTTTGTCACATGTATTCTCAGGTATTTTATTTTATTTTTTGTTACTATGGCAAATCTGATTTTGTTCTTGATTTGGTTCTAAGCTTGAACATTATTGGTGTATAGAAATGCTACTGATTTGTGTACATTGATTTTGTATCCTGAAACTTTACTGAAGTCACTTATTGGGTCCAGGAGTCTTTTGGAGGCATCTTTAGGGTTTTCTAGGTATAGGATTATGTCATTGGTGAACAGTGACAGTTTGACTTCCTCTTTACTGATTTGGATGCCCTTTATTTTTTTCTCTTGTCTGATTGCTCTGGCTAGGACTTCCAGTATTATGTTGAATAGGAGTAATGAGAGTGACCTTCCTTGTCTTGTTCCAGTTCTTATGGGGATTGCTCCCAGTTTTGCCCGTTGAGTGTGATGTTGACTTGGGTTTGTCATAGATGGTTCTTATTGTTTTGAGGCATGTTTCTTTGATGTCTAGTTTGTTGAGGATTTTTATCATTAAGAGATGTTGCATTTTATTGAATTCATTTTCTGCATCTATTGAGATGATCATATGGTTTTTGTTTTTAATTCTTTTTATATGGTGAATCACATTTATTGATTTGTATATGCTGAACCATCCTTGAATGCAGGAATAAAGCCCTTTTATTTTAGTGAATTATCTTTTTGATGTGCTGCTTGATTTGCTACTGTTTTTGTAGAGGAATTTTGCTTCTATGTTCATTTCGGCCTGTAATTTTCTTTTTTTGTTGTTCTTGCCACATTCTGTTATCAAGAAGATACTGATTTCATGGGGTGAGTTAGGGAGGTATCCCTCCTTGACTTTTTGGAATAGCTTCAGTAAGATTGGTACCAGCTCTTCTTTGTATGTCTAGTAGATTTTGGCTGTGAAATCCATCTGGTCCACTGCAGTATTTGTTTGATATATTTTTTATTGCTGATTCAATTTTGTAACTCGTTTTTTTTCTGTTCAGGATTTTAATTTATTTCTGGTTTAATATTGAAGGTTGTGTGTTTCCAGTAATTTATTCAGTTCCTCTAGGCTTTCTAGTTTGTGCACATGGACGTGTTCGTAGTAGTCTTTGGGGAATCTTTTATATTTCTGTGCTGTCAGTTGTAATGTTCCCTTTGTCATTTCGGATTGTGCTTATTTGGATCTTTTTTCTTCTTGGTTAATTTAGCTGGCAGTCTGTCAGTCTTGTTTATTTTTTCAAAGAACCAACTTTCAGTTTCATTTATCCTTTATATTTTTTTTCTTGGTCTCAATTCCATTTAGTTATGCTCTGATCTTAGTTATTTCTTTTCTTCTGCTGCCTTTGTGTTTAGTTTGTTCTTGTTTTTCTGGTTCCTTTAGGTGTGACATTAATTGGTTAATTTGAGACATATCTGTCTTCTTGATGTAGGCATTTAGTACCATAACTTTACTCTTTACACTACTTTTGCTGTATCCCAGAGGTTTGAGTATATTGTCTGTTTTCATTTATTTTAACTAATTTTTGAATTTTTTTACCTTAATTTTGTTTTTTACCCAACAGTCATTTAGAAGCAAGTTGTTTAGTTTCCATGTATTTGTTTGGTTTTGAGAGTTCCTCTTTGTGTTGCTTTCTTTTCTTTTTCTTCTTCTTCTTTTTTTTTTTTTTGAGATGAAATCTTGCTCTGTGCCAAGGCTGGAGTACAGTGGCATGATCTTGGCTCACTGCAACCTCCACCTCCTGGGTTCAAGTGATTTTCCTGCCTCAGCCTCCTAAGTAGCTGGGATTACAGGCACCCACCACCATGCCCAGCTAATTTTTGTATTTTTAGTAGAGACAGGGTTTCACCATGTATGCCAGGCTAGTCTCAAACTCCTGACCTCAAATGATCCGCCCAGCTTGGCCTCCCAAAGTGCTGGAATTACAGGAGTGAGCCACTGCACCCGGCCTGTGTTATTTTCTAATTTTATTCCATTATATTCTGAGTTTTTTTTGAATTTTTTGAGACTTTATGACCAAGCACATGGCAGTCTTAGAGGATGTTCCATGCATAGATGATAACAATGTATATTCTGTGGTGCTTGGGTGAACTGTCTATAAGACTACGCCAAGAGTCCAATTTAATTCGTTTGTTAGTTTCTGCCTTGATCTGTTTAATGCTGTCAGTGGGGTGTTGAAGTTCTTCACTACCATTGTATGGTTTTCCATTACTTTACTTAGGTCTGGTAGTATTTGTTTTATAAATCTGTGTGCTTCTATGTTGGGTAAATATATATTTAGCATAGTTAAATCTTGCAAATTGAACCCTTTATCATGATATAATGCCCTTTTGTTGTCCCAGCTTTTATTTTAGATCTGGCGGGGGCACATGTGCAGGTTTCTTAAATGAGCATATTGCATGATGCTTAGGTTTGGGGTATGATTGATTCCATCACCCTGGTACTGATTGTGGTACCCAGTAGGTAGTTTTTCAGCCTTTACCCCACCTCCATCTGTCTCCTCTTTAGTAGTCTCCAGTGTCTTTTACTCCCTTCTTTATGTCCATGTGTACCCAATGATTGGCTCCCACTTATTCCCACTTATAAGTGAGAACATGTGGCATTTGGTTTTCTGTTTCTATGTTAATTTAGGATAGTGTCCTCCAGTTGTATCCAAGTTGCTGCTAAGGACATGATATAGTTCTTTTTTATGGCTGCATAGGAGTCCATGGTGTATATGTACACATTTTCTTTATACAGTCCACCATTGATGGGCATGTAGGTTGATTCCATGTTTTTGTTATTGTGAACAGGACTGCAATGTGCATATGAGCATAAATATATATATATATATTTTGGTAAAATGGTTTATTTTCCAGTAGTTATATGCCTTCATTATGGGATTGCTGGGTCTAATGGTAGTTCTATTTTTATCTCTTTGAAAAATCTCTAAACTGCTTTTCATAGTGGCTGAATTACTTTCCATTCCCACCAACAGTGTATAAATGTTTCCTTTTGTCTGCAGCCTCTCCAGCATCTATTATTTTTTAACTTTTCAATAATAGCTGACTGGTGTGAGATTATATTTCATTATGGTTTTGATTTGTATTTCTCTGATGATTAGTGATGTTGGGCATTTTTTCATATGTTTGTTGGCTACTTGTCTGTCTTTTGAAAGTGTCTGTTCATGTCCTTTGCCGACTTTTTAGTAGTTCTCTTAATTCCTTTCTCTGGGTGTTGACCTCTTTTGCAAGATTAGGGAAATTTTCCTGAATGTTTTCCTTAAGTATGTTTTCTTGAGTTTCTTACTTTTTTTTCCTCAGGAATGCCAGTTTGTCATAGGTTTGGCCACTTTATATAATCCCATAGTTCTTGAAGGCTTTGTTTCTTAAAGTTCTTTTTTGTTTATTTTTGTGTGACTGGGTTAATTTGAAAAACTGGTATTCAGGCTCTGAAATTCCTTCTTCTGCTTGGTCTAGTCTATTGTTAAAGCTTCCCATTGTGTTTTGAAAATCCTGTACTTAATTTTTCAATTCCAGAAGTTCCACTTGGTTTTTTCTTAATATAGCTATCTCATCTTTCATATCCTAAATTGTTTTTCTGGTTTCTTTGTATTGGATTTCAGCTTTCTCTGGATCTCAGTGAGTTTTCTTGTAATCCATATTTTGAATTTTTCATCTGTTATTTGAGACATTTCAGTCTGGTTAGGATCCATTGCTAGAGAGGTGGTACTATCCTTTGGAGGTGTCAAAACACTCTGCCTTTTTGTACCGCTTGAATTCTTCTGCTGATTCCTTCTCATCTGAGGTATTGTCCCTTCTTATTTTTGGATTTGCTATTGTTTTGTTGGGGCTTTTTGCTTTTTTAATTCTTTTTCTCCTTGAGGGTATTACTGTGGTGTATATGGTGTATGATTGTGTGGCTTCGTTTCTGGGTGCTTTCAGGGGACCAAAGCTCTGTTTGGGGTCCTTGGTTGTGGGTAATTTCTGTGTGGTGGCTTTCTCAGATGCTGCTTGTTGTAGCGACATATTGGATATAAGGGCTGACACACTATCTTCTGTGGGCCTGATGGTGTGGAGGTCTCTGGAATCTTACCTCGTGGACTAACACCAAGCTCTTCTGGTAGCAGGTTTTTAATTTCGTGGTGCAGTTCTGGGTATCATCCAGTAGATGGCGCTTAAAAATAAGAGCCGGCAGGTAGGCTTTGCGCTATGTGGATGTGCCCACCCTGATGGAGTTGGTGAGAAAATCGTGAGGGGGTGCACTAAGGTCTTGGGGGAAGGGGCAGGGGGTGCATCAGCTCTTCATCTTGAGCCCTTAGGAATGTGATTTGCTTCTTTATCATACCCTTGTTGCAGGGCTCATAACCTTCAGTTGTCCTTGGATTCAGTGTGGCTGTGGGCCACAGATAAGCCTTTCTGACTACTACTACTAAAATGGAGCTGAGGAGGCAGAGCCTTTATTCCCAGTCCAGGGCAGTCAGCTCTGTGTTCTGTCCTCTGTTGCCGGGGTGCTGCCACTTTTTGTAAGAAGGTGGTGTTCAGCTTGCCCTTTGTGAAAGCCTGAGTGGTCTTGGGCTGACTTTCTTTGCAGTGGAGCTACCATGACAAGCACAAAAGACATGGGTACTTGAGGCATGCCCACTGGCCTATGGCAGGAAGAACACTGCTGCTTCCACAACAGTGTATTAGGGGAGGCCAGGAGATGACCCTCTCTCCATGTCTCTTCCTGGGTGTCAGTGTTGGCCCATTCAGTGGTTGGTGCTGCACTCATTTCCTTTGTCCCAAGTTGGGCTTTGGTGGGCTGTACTTCCCTCCTCCTTTAGTGGTGGCACAGGCTTAGGGTTAGATCTTTGGGGTACCACAGTTACCTGGGGAGCTTCTAGTCCCCTGTGCTTGCCAAAGTCAGAGTGGGTTATGGGGTGCATCTGGTGAGACAGTGGCTCAAGGTTGGAGATACCATTGGCACCATGGGTGGAGATTCCTAGGGAGGGTTGTGGCACCACGGCTACGCAACCATCATGGCACCCACTGTCTCAGTTCAGGTCTGAAGGGAATGTAGGCATATCTGTGCAAGCTGGTCACCTGGTTCTCTATTCCCGGTAAGTACTCAAATCGCCACCAATAGTGTTGCCCTGACTCATGAGGACAAAGAGTCTTCTAAACAGTTTGGTGGTCGGCAAACTGTCACAGAGGTGAGGGGAGTGGAGAAGCACCCCCACCTACCCTTTCCATGGGACTCTGAGTTTCTTGGGTGTCAATTTCTGTTATCCTCATTCTGCTTTCCTTTTTTTGCACCCCAGCTTCTTCCTTTAGGCATCCCAACAGATCCTGCTCCCTTCCTTTAGCTGTCCTTTTGGAATGTGTCTATTCACTGATACCTTTGGTCTTGTCTCTGAGGAGAACTGACATCCAGTATCCCTAGACAGCTATTTTCTGCTCTTTGTTCTCTTTGATCCATTTTGAGTAATTTTTTTTTTTTAAATATGATGCGAGTAGGGGTTCAGTTTTTTTGCATGCAGATGTCTTGTTGTCTCAGCATTATTTCTGGAAATGACTATGCTTTTCCCACTAAGTGGTCTTCACATTCTTGTCAAAAATCAATTGACTACAGATGTTTGGGTTTATTGCTGGACTCTCACTTCTGTTTCATTTATCTATATGTCTGTCCGTTTACCAGTATAACACTGTCTTGATTACTGTAACTTACTGTAGATTACTGTATCAGTTTTATAATTTATTAGATTTGTATTGAATAAACTAGATTACTGTAGTAAGTTTGAAATCAGGAAGTGTGGTTCTCTCTACTTTTCTTTTTGAGATTGTTTCGACTATTCTGTGTCCCTTACATTTCCATGTGAATTTTAGGATCAGCTTGTTATTTTTCTGTGAATAAGTCAGCTGGGAATTTGATTGGTACTGTGTTGAAACTGTAGATCAGGTGGGGAATATTGCCATCTTTACAATATTTTCTTCCAATCCATTAACGTGGGAAGTCTTTCTATTCATTTAGTTTTAAAAAAATTTCTTTCAATAATGTTTTTTCACTTTTGAAGTATAAAATTTGCATTTGTTTTGTTTAATTTATTCCTGTGTAATTTATCATTTTTAATGCTGTTGTAAAGTTGTTAATGGAAATGCTTTCTTAATTTCATATTTGAATTTTTCATTGATAGTGTATAGAAGCAAAACTGACATTTGTATGTGGAACTTGTATTCTACAGCCTTGCTGAACTAGTTTACTTCCTCTGATAGTTTTTTTTGTGGATTCTTCAAGATTTTCAATATATAAGACCATCATCTGCAAATAGAGAAAATTTTACTTCTTCCTTTTCAATATGGATGCCTTCTGATTTGTTTCTTGTTTAATTGCCCCAGCTAGAACTTCATTAAATAAAGAGTGAAATTGGCCAGGCGCAGTGGCTCATGCCTGTAATCCCAGCACTTTGGGAGGCTGAGGCGAGTGGATCACTTCAGATCAGGAATTCAAGACCAGCCTGACCAACATGGTGAAACCTCTGCCTTTGCTAAAAATAAAAAAAAATTAGCTGGGCATGGTGGTGGGTGCCTGTAATCCCAGCTACTCGAGAGGCTGAGGCGGGAGAATCAGGGAGGCAGAAGTTGCAGTGAGCTGAGATTGTGCCACTGCACTCCAGCCTGGGCAGCAGAGTGAGACTCTGTCTCCAAAAAATAAAAATAAAAAAAAGTGAAATTAGAGTATTAGAATTTTTGTCAAATGCTTCTTTAGCACTTATTTAGATGATTTACTTTTTCCCACGCTTATTTCAGTGTTATTATGATATGTATAGGTATAAATCTCTGAGTTTATCCTACTTGGAATTTGCTGAACTTCCTGATGTGTGGATTAATATTTTTCACCAAATTCGGTAAGTTTTTGGCTGTTATTTCCTCAAATAACCTTTCTGCTTTCTTCTTTCCTCTACTGGAGAGGAATACTTGATGCTCTCCCAGTTTTTTGAGGCTTTGACAATTTTTGTTCACTTTTTTTCTTTCCGTTCCTTACACCATAATCTCAATTGATCTATCTTCCAGTCATCTGATTATTTCATCTGCATTCTAGAATCTGCTGTTGAGCCACTCTTTAAGACTTTCATTTAAAAAGTGCTTATTGATTAGTTCAATGATTTTTTGTCCTTTCTGGATGTTTCTGACTGATTTTTATCCAGTTTATTGCACATATTTTATTGTACTCTACATGTGTAATACCCTTTTATTGAGTCTTGAACATTTTATACTCTTGAGAACTGGATTTTCTTCTTTTTTTTTTACTTTGGCAGACACTTAAGTTATTTGTGGCTTGATACTTTTTAAGACTTGTTTTCATGCTTTGTTAGGGTGCTTATGAGGGAGGAGACCACCCTCATACTATCTTATGCCCAATTTCTGCCTCCAAAGAAAGAAGAAGTAAAAACTAAAAGACAGAAATGGAATCCATAGGCAGACAGCCCGGTGCCGCGCCCTGGGCCTGGTTAAAGATCGATGCCTGACCTAACTGGTTATGTTATCTATAGATTCCAGACATTGTATGGAAAAGCATTGTGAAAAATCCCTGTTCTGTTCCGTTCTGATTACTGATGCATCCAGCCCCCAGTCACGTACCCCCTGCTTGCTCAATCGGTCAGATAGATCGATCATGACCCTCTCACGTGGACCCCCTTAGAGTTGTAAGCCCTTAAAAGGGACAGGAGTTGCTCACTTGGGGAGTTCGGTTTTTGGAGACATGAGTCTTGCCAAAACTCCCAGCCGAATAAAGCCCTTCCTTCTTTAACTCGATGTCTGAGGGGTTTTGTCTGCAGCTTGTCCTGCTCCACTTACAATCTAGGGTTACTTAACCCTATTCCAAAGGTGTTACTCTTCTCTGTTCTCCACTGAATGCCCTGAGCATTCAGTGAGTTTCTTCCTCTCTCCCAGGTCTGTTTGCATTCTGGGAATTTTTCTGATTGCAGCTTCCTGGTTCTTATTTGCTCAGTCTCATGGAGTTCTGCTGTATTCATGTGCAGCTTAGTAGTCAAAAAGATACTGAAGGAAACCCATACAGATTTCTGGACCTTTTTTCTCTGTAGATCTCTCATTTTTGGTAATTTGCATGGCACAATCCCGTGTGTTTCCACTAATTTTTAATTGTTATCTTGCCTTCCTCTGTTTGCAAGCTCGTACTCTCCTTGTTTTCTCCTCTTTAGTAGGTCTAGAAAGTACCTGTAGGTAGAAGGAGTGACTATAAAGCTCACCTTGTTTGTTTCTCGACTAAGGGATCACATGTTTGTCTTGTCTGATGTTCATTATGTGAAATCAATTGCATTATATATTTTGTCCAATTTGCCATTTGTTTATTGCAAGAGGAAAATCTTGTCGTAGTTATTGTGTCAAAGCTGGAAGCAGTAGTATTTTAAGAAGGCCCTTAAATCTTCAAATATTTTTATATCTTCAGAATGTTCATATCAAATACAATATAGATTTCACCTGCCCACCTTTTGGGGTAGCTGTTTTAGTGAAGAGAGTTTCAAAAATTAGAAACAATGAGAAAAACCTCAATAATGGATAAGTTCGCTTTAAAATATCAGGTCTATGGGGAATTCAGATCATTTGGATCATGAAACTGAGCCGTTTTCTTAACACTGTACACATCCTGATTTCAGGCAAAATAAGGAGGTAGGGGAGGATGTTAATGATGATTAATAACCCACGCAAACCAAAGTTTTATTAGGCAGTTGCCTTGAAAACTCATACCTCTAAAGTACATGTTATATCCTCTGAATCAAGTTAAGCTAGCTGTATGGGTGAAAATACTCTCATTAGTCATAATCTTGAGAGTAAAGGTTACCAACAATAAAACTAATAGTAAAATATTTTGAAGGTCAGCCAAATGTTTTGATTAACCCTGTTGAATAATGTGAGTGTAATCTCATCAATATAATAAAGTAATATATTTATTTAGCAAATACCTGTTGAGGACCTGTTATGTCTAGGAATCATGCTAAATACTAGGAATTAAAAATGAATAAGGCATAGTGTCTATTCTTAACGACCTGATAGTTTTCAAGGTATAGCCATAAAAATATGAGGAAGGTTGGATTTGTAGTATTAAAAATGGACAGTTGCCAGTTTATGGACATGCACGGAAGGGTGGGATATTAAATATGAATCAAAATAAAGGATCAGTACCATGTAAATATTTTGGAGCAAAAGTCAAAGCTGTAGACATGGATATAGCATGCTTTGAGGTCTTTTGAAAGCATCTATTTTTTTTTCCCTCATAATTTTCATTGTTTCAAGTTATTCCTTCATGGTCCCCTCCTCAGAGATTCGTTTCTGATGTTGCATCCTCATTAGTATGTGAATCTTATAAAATTGGATGAGATGAGGTGGTAACCTGAGACTAACAAGAGGAGGAATTCCTTTTTGCCCAGCCTTCCTCAGTAAGGCTTTTACATTGAATCTTTATGAAAATCTCATGAGAATTTTGTCAAAAAGATGAAAATGTCAGAGATGATATCTAGTTTTAAGTTAAGCAATTAGGTAAATTTTTATTCTCTTCATTTTAGAACATTATCTCAAGTTTAAATCTCCAGAGATAAATTTGATGGTCATATAGTCGTAAAACTTAAAGTTATCAATATGACGTTTAAAATCTTATCTTGCTTTTAACTTAACCTTTAATTTATTTTTCTTTTATATTTCACTGCTATAAAACAAGCAGGTGTTGAGCAGGAATGGTTGCAGGAAGTAGTACCTCATAGTGCTAATCCTATGAGAACAATCACATGTATATTGTTTAGAATTGATGCAGTTCCAAACTGTGATTGCTGTACTGTCATATTTTTGTTGCCACAGAACTTTGTATACATGTGTTACAACCAAACCAAAACAAACAAGCAATACAACTAAAGCAAATATAAGCAGCTAAAGAAACAGTACAACTAAAGCAAAACAAAACAAGACTACCAGGGCTTAGAAAAGCCAAGAACTTTACCAGAGGTTAAATTAATCCCCCTATAATGACAGTATCTTCAAGATCTTGAAGAAATGCATATGGACCAAATTTGCCATTCGCTAAGAACTTTTCCTTTTCATTTGCATGTGTACATATGTATGTGCATGCATGCACACACCTAGCCACAACTTTAATGTAGAATCTTGAGTCTTTTTCATGATGCTAGAGATTGAATATGCCAATGTTGGGGTTTCTAAAGCAGAAATATTGTGTTAAATTATTGTGAAGGACTTCTAGGAAATAGTGTTTGTTGAAATAGTTTTACATGAAATTCAGTCCTTAGTTTTAGTATTAGTTTAAGGGAACTTCTTTGATTCCAGAATCAATTGCTTGCTTGCCAATCTTCTTGATAAAATTCATATTGTAACATCAAATAATTTCTTAAAAGTACCACATTTGGTGCACTTCTAAAACATCAAAAAATGTTTCTTGTCTAGTTTTGATACCAGGAGTGTTGGTATCAAAAAACTTTGATACCAAGAGTGTATAACTCTGGAATCCAGATGAAGAAAATATTCCAAGGAGGGAGGAATCAATATGTCAAATACTGCTGATAGGTACATAAAAGAAGATCAATAATTTATTGTCGGAGTTAGCAACAACTCATTTCTTATCTGTATAAGAGCAATTTTGGTAAAGTGGTGAAAATAAAAGTCAGATTAGAAGCAGTAAGTGTAGATGATTCTTCTGAGGAGTTTGCTTTAAAGAATTCAGATAAATTGAAGCAGAGGTGGGGGTCAAAAGTTTTTAAATTGTTTTGCTTTCAATTTTAAGATAGGAGAAATATGTTTGCATGCTGATAGGAAATAGTAGAGAGAGAAATTGATGATGTAGGAGAGAGAGGTTAAAATTGCTGGAGCGATGTCATTAAGTAAGTGAGAAGAAGATAGGATCTAGTATACAAAAAGAGGGTTTAACTTAGGAACATGGATCACTTACTGGTTCATAACAGAAGTATAGGCAGTTGCCTGTGTACTGTGTTTGGTATATAGATCTGGTGACATTTGGAAAGTCTCCTGACTCTAGGTTCTCAGTAAAATAGGAAGCCTAGTCTTTTTGTGTGGGTTGAATTGTCTCCTTCCAAAAGAGATGTTGAAGTCCTAGCCACTAGTACCTGTGGGTGTGATCTTATTTAGAATTAGGGTCTCTGCAGATGTAATCAAGTTAAGATGAGGTAATATTTGATTAGGGTGGACCCTGAATCCAATGATGTATGAGAGAAATTTTGACTGAGATCCAGACACACAGGAAGAAAGTTATGTGAAGATATAGGCAGAGATTGGAGTGATGCAGCTACAAGCCAAGGAATGCCAAAGTTTGTGGGTAACCGCAAATAACTAGGAAGAGGCAAGGAAAAATTCTTCCGTAGAGCCTTCAGACGGCACTTGGCCCTGTCAACATCTTGATTTGAAGTATGAGAAAATAAATTTCTGTTGTTTTAAGCCACTCAGTTTGTAGTACTTTCTTATGGTAGCTTTACGAAATGCAATATTCAACTGAAAATGAGGAAAGGATTGATACTTGATTTCTCATAGATAGTTAAAAACCTTTTCGTTTTCTCATCCAACACTTTACATAATAGTAAACTTCCTTGACATGTTTATTGGCCGATGAATAGAATGTTTTTAGCCCATTTTTTAATGGACAGAGCATTTGTTATACCTTCCTAGCTTTTTACTAGTCTTGATACAGTTTTTTTTTTTTTAACCTTTTGTACCTCCAAGCTTATGACTTTGTCCAAATAGGTTTTCAAAAAGCTGGTTGCACCACTTAGAACTGATAGAACTCCCCTTCCCTCCCCAGTGATCCACTGTAGACTCAGCTTATAATTATTGCTTTGATATTTTTCAGTATCCTATTAAAAAATATCAAACATGCAGAAATGTTGGAAGACTTTTACAGTGAACACTTACTTGTATTTTCACTATCTAGAGCAGGGATAGGCAAACTTTATCTGAAAAGGGCCAGATAACAGATATTTTAGGCTTCAAGGGCCCTACAGTGCCTGTTGGAATTAATCAGCTGTCCCATTATAGTGTAGAAGCAACTATGAACAATACCTAAATAAATGAGTATGACTGTGTTCCAACAAAATTTTATTTATCGACACTGACATTTGAATTTTATATTTCACATCATGAATTATGTTTTAACTTATTCTCACCTTTTTTTTTTTTTCCCCCCCGAGACGGAGTTTCACTGTTGTTGCCCAGGCTGGAGTGAAATGGCATGATCTCAGCTTACTGCAACCTCTGCCTCCTGGGTTCAAGTGATTCTGCTGCCTCAGCCTCCTGAGTAGCTGGGATTACAGTCACCACGCCCAGCTAATTTTTTGTATTTTTAGTAGAGACGGAGTTTCACTCTGTTGGTCAGGCTGGTCTTGAACTCCTCATCTCAGGCGATCCACCCACTTTGACCTCCCAAAGTGCTGGAATTACAGGCGTGAGCCATTGCACCTGTCCTCTCACCCTTTTTAAAGGTTAAAACTGTTCTTAGCTCATGGACCATAACAAAAAGTGACAGATTTGGCCCACAGACTACGGTTTGCTGCCCCGACCTACAGTCCACAATTAAAAGCCTGCTTTCTTTGGTTTTTCATATATGTATCCATCTAAACATCCTTCTATCAGTCTAGTGGTTCACCCTCTCTTTGATGCATTTCAAAATAAGTTGCAGACACTATACTTTAAATACTTCCTCAAATGTATCATTACTTAGAGTTTAATTTATTTTGAGGTAAAATTTACGTTGAAATGAAATAAAGTTTGTGTACTTTTTTTGATAGGCATTTTTTTTTTCATTTTTAAAAATTATATTTTAAGTCCTAGGGTACATGTGCACAACGTGCAGGTTTGTTACATAGGTATACATGTGCCATGTTGGTTTGCTGAACCCATTAACTCGTAATTTACATTAGGTATTTCTCCTAATGCTATCCCTCCCCCTGCCCCCATCCCATGACAGGCCCCCGTGTGTAATGTTCCCTGCCCTGTGTCCAAGTGTTCTCATTGTTCACTTCCCACCTATGAGTGAGAACGTGCAATGTTTGGTTTTCTGTCCTTATGATAGTTTGCTGAGAATGATGGTTTCCAGCTTCATCCATGTCCCTGCAAAGGACATGAACTCATCCTTTTTCATGATTGCATAGTATTCCATGTTGTATATTTGCCACATTTTCTTAATCTGGTCTATCATTGATGGAGATTTGGGTTGGTTCCAAGTCTTTGCTATTGTGAATAGTGCCACAGTAAACATACGTGTGCACGTGTCTTTATAGGAGCATGATTTATAATCCTTTGGGTATATATCCAGTAATGGGATCGCTGGGTCAAATAGTAATTGTAGTTCTAGATCCTTGAGGAATCGCCACACTGTCTTCCACAATGGTTGAACTAGTTTACAGTTGCACCAACAGTGTAAAAGCATTTCTATTTCTCCACTTCCTCGCCAGCATCTGTTGTTTCCTAACTTTTTAATGATTGCCATTCTAACTGGCATGAGATGGTATCTCGTTGTGGTTTTGATTTGCATTTCTCTGATGACCAGTGATGATGAGCATTTTTTCATGTGTCTGTTGGCTGCATGAATGTCTTCTTTTGAGAAATGTCTGTTCATATCCTTTGCCCACTTTTTGATGGGGTTGTTTGTTTTTTTCTTGTATATTTGTTTAAGTTCTTTGTAGGTTCTGGATATTAGCTCTTTGTCAGATGGATAGATTGCAAAATTTTTCTCCCATTCTGTAGGTTGCCTGTTCACTCTGATGGTAGTTTCTTTTGCTGTACGGAAGTTCTTTAGTTTAATTATATCCCAATTGTCTATTTTGGCTCTTGTTGCTTTTGGTGTTTTAGTCATGAAGTCCTCGTCCGTGCCTATGTCCTGAATGGTATTGCAAAGGTTTTCTTCTAGGGTTTTTATGGTTTTAGGTCTAACATTTAAGTCTCTAATCCATCTTGAATTAATTTTTGTATAAGGTGTAAGGAAGGGATCCAGTTTCAGATTTCTACATTTGGCTAGCCAGTTTTCCTAGCACCACTTATTAAATAGGGAATCCTTTCCCCATTTCTTGTTTTTGTCAGGTTTGTCAAAGATCAGATGATTGTAGATGTGTGGTGTTATTTCTGAGGGCTCTGTTCTGTTCCATTGGTCTATATCTCTCTTTTGAATATATAGTTTGAAGTCCCCATCTTGGCAATGCGGGCTCTTTTTTGGTTCCATATGAACTTTACGGTAGTGTTTTCCAATTCTGTGAAGAAAGTCATTGGTAGCTTGATGGGGATGGCATTGAATCTGTAAATTATCTTGGGCAGTATGGCCATTTTCATGATACTGATTCTTCCTATCCATGAGCATGGAATGTTCTTCCATTTGTGTTCTCTTTTATTTTGTTGAGCAGTGGTTTTAGTTCTCTTGAAGAGGTCCTTCACATGCCTTGTAAATTGGATTCCTAGGCATTTTATTCTCTTTGTATCAATTGTCAATGGGAGTTCACTCATGATTTGGCACTCTATTTGTCTGTTGTTAGTGTATAGGAATGCTTGTGATTTTTGCACATTGATTTTGCATCCTGAGACTTTGTTGAAGTTGCTTATCAGCTTAAGTATATTTTGGGCTGAGATAATGGGTTTTCTAAATATACAATCATGTCATCTGCAAACAGGGACAATTAGACTTCCTCTTTTCCTAATTGAATACCCTTTATTTCTTTCTCTTGCCTGATTGCCCTGGTCAGAACTTCCAACACTATGTTGAATAGGAGTGGTGAGACAGGGCATTCCTGTCTTGTGGAAGTTTTCAAAGGGAATGCTTCCAGTTTTTGCCCATTCAATATGATGTTGGCTGTGGGTTTGTCGTAAATAGTTCTTATTATTTTGAGATATGTTCCATCAATACCTGGTTTCTTGAGAGTTTTTTACATGAAGGGCTGTTGAATTTTGTCGAAGGCTTTTCTGCATCTATTGAGATAATCATGTGGTTTTTGTTATTGGTTCTGTTTATGTGATGGATTATGTTTATTGATTTGCAAATGTTGAACCAGCCTTGCATCCCAGGGATGAAGCAGACTTGATCTTGGTAGATAAGCTTTTTGATGTGCTGCTGGATTTGATTTGCCAGTATTTTATTGAGGATTTTCACACGGATGTTCATGAGGGTGTTGGTCTAAAATTCTCTTTTTTGTGTGTGTCTCTGCCAGGCTTTGCTATCGAGATGATACTGGCCTCATAAAATGAGTTAAGGAGCATTCCCTCTTTTTCTGTTGATTGGAATATTTTCAGAAGGGTTGGTATCAGCTCCTCTTTGTACCTCTGGTAGAATTTGGCTGTGAATCCGACTGGTCCTGGACTTTTTTTGGTTGGTAGGCTATTAATTATTGCCTCAGTTTCAGAGCCTGTTATTGGTCTATGCAGAGATTCAACTTCTTCCTGGTTTAGTCTTGGGAGGGTGTATATTTCCAAGAGTTTATCCATTTCTTGTAAGTTTTCTAGTTTATTTGCGTAGAGGTGTTTATAGTATTCTCTGATGGTAATTTGTATTTCTGTGGGATTGGTGGTGATATCCCCTTTATCGTTTTTTATTGCATCTATTTGACTCTTCTCTCTTTTCTTTTTTGTTAGTCTTGCTAGCGATTTATCAATTTTGTGGATCTTTTGAAAAAACCAGCTCCTGGGTTCATTGATTTTTTTGAAGGGTTTTTTGTGTCTCCATCTCCTTCAGTTCTGCTTTGATCTTAGTTATTTCTTGCCTTCTGCTAGCTTTTGAATGTCTTTGCTCTTGCCTCTCTAGTTCTTTTAATTGTGATGTTAAAGTGTCAATTTTAGATCTTTCCTGCTTTCTCTTGTGGGCATTTAGTGCTATAAATTTCCCTCTACACACTGCTTTAAATGTGTCCCAGAGATTCTGGTATGTTGTATCTTTGTTCTCATTGGTTTCAAAGAACATCTTTATTTCTGCCTTCATTTCATTATTTACCCAGTAGTCATTTAGGAGCAGATTGTTCAGTTTCCATGTAGTTGTGTGGTTTTGAGTGCATTTCTTAATCCTGAGTTCTAATTTGATTGCATTGTGGTCTGAGAGACAGTTTGTTGTGATTTCTGTTCTTTTACATTTGCTGAGGAGTGCTTTACTTCCAACTATGTGGTAAGTTTTGGAATAAGTGCGATGTGGTGCTGAGAAGAATGTATATTCTGTTGATTTGGGGTGGAGAGTTCTGTAGATGTCTATTAGGTCTGCTTGGTGCAGGACTGAGTTCAACTTTTGGATATCCTTGTTAGCCTTCTGTCTTGTTGATCTGTCTCATATTGGCAGTGGGATGTTAAAAGTCTCCCATTATTATTGTGTGGCAGTCGATAAGTCTCTTTGTAAGTCTCTAGGGACTTGCTTTATGAATCTGGGTGTTCCTGTAGTGGGTGCATATATATTTAGGGTAGTTGGCTCTTCTTGTTGAATTGATCCCTTTACCATTATGTAATGGCCTTCTTTGTCCCTTTTGATCTTTGTTGTTTTAAAGTCTGTTTAATCAGAGGTTAGGATTGTAGCCCCTGCCTTTTTTTTTTTTGCTTTCATTTGCTTGGTAGATCTTCCTCTATCCCTTTATTTTGAGCCTATGTGTGTCTCTGCACGTGAGATGGGTCTCCTGAATACAGCACACTGATGGGTCTTGACTCTATCCAATTTGCCAGTCTGTGTCTTTTGATTGGGGCATTTATCCCATTTACATTTAAGGTTAATATTGTTATATGTGAATTTGATCCTGTCATTATGATGTTAGCTGGTTATTTTGCCCGTTAGTTGATGCAGTTTCTTCCTAGCATTAATGGTCTTTACAATTTGGCATGTTTTTGCAGTGGCTGGTACCAGTTGTTCCTTTCCATGTTTAGTGCTTCTTTCAGGAGCTCTTGTAAGGCAGGCCTGGTGGTGACAAAATCTCTCAGCATTTGCTTGTCTGTAAAGGACTTTATTTCTCCTTCACTTATGAAGTTTAGTTTGGCTGGATATGAAATTCTGGGTTGAAAATTCTGTCTTTAAGAATGTTTAATATTGTCCCCTAGTCTCTTCCGGCTTGTAGAGTTTTTGCTGAGAGATCCGCTGTTAGTCTGTTGGGCTTCCCTTTGTGGGTAACCCTACCTTTCTCTCTGGCTGCCCTTAACATTTTTTCCTTCATTTCAGCCTTGGTGAATCTGACAATTATGTGTCTTAGGGTTGCTCTTCTCAAGAAGTGTCTTTGTGGTGTTCTCTGTATTTCCTGAATTTGGATGTTGGCCTTCCTTGCTGGGTTGGGGAAGTTCTCCTGGATAATATCCTGCAGAATGTTTTCCAACTTGGTTCCATTCTCCCCATCATTTTCAGGTACACCAGTCAGACGTAGATTTGGTCTTTTCACATAGTCCCATATTTCTTGGTGCTTTGTTCATTTGTTTTTACTCTTTTTTCTCTAAATTTCTTCTCTCTCTTTATTTCATTAATTTGATCTTCAATCACTGATACCCTTTCTTCCACTTGATCGAGTTGACTATTGAAGCTTGTTCATGCCTCACGTAGTTCTCGTGCCCTAGTTTTCAGCTCCATCAGGTCATTTACGGTCTTCTCTACACTGTTTATCCTAGTTAGCCATTCATCTAATCTTTTTTCAAGGTGTTTAGCTTCCTTGCGAGAGGTTCGAACATCCTCCTTAAGTTCAGAGAAGTTTGTTATTACTGACCTTCTGAAGCCTGCTTCTGTCAGCTCGTCAAAGTCATTCTCTGTTGAGCTTTGTTCCGTTGCTGGCGAGGAGCTGCAGTCCTTTGGAGGATAAGAAGTGCTCTAGTCTTTAGAATTTTCAGCTTTTCTCCTCTGGTTTCTCCCCGTCTTTGTGGTTTTATCTACCTTTGGCCTTTGATGCTCATGACCTACAGATGGGGTTTTGGCGTGGGTGTCCTTTTTGTTGATGTTGATGCTATTCCTTTCTGTTTGTTAGTTTTCCTTCTAAGAGTCATGTCCCTCAGCTGCAGGTCTGTTGAAGTTTGCTGGAGGTCCACTCCAGATCCTTTTTGCTTGGGTATCACCAGCATAGGCTGCAGAACAGCAAATATTGCAGAACAGCAAATATTGTTGCCTGATCCTTCCTCTGTAAGCTTTGTCCCAGAGGGACACCTGTACGAGGTGTCATTTGGCACCTACTGGGAGGTGTCTCCCAGTTAGGCTACACGGGTGTCAGGGACCCACTTGAGGATGCAGTCCGTCCATTTTCAGAGCTCAAACAGTGTGCTGGGAGGACCACTGCTCTCTTCAGAGCTGTCAAACGGACGTTTAAGTGTGCAAAAGTTTCTACTGCCTTTTGTTCAGCTATGCCCTGCCCCTAGTGGTGGGGTTTACAGAGGCAGAAGGCCTTGCAGAGCTGTGGTGGGCTTCACCCAGTTCGAGCTTCCTGGCTGCTTTGTTTACCAACTCAAGCCTCAGCAATGGCGGATGCCCCTCCCCTTGCCAGGTGGCTGCCTTGCAGGTCGATCTCAGACTGCTGCACTACTAGTGAGCAAGGCTCCGTAGGCATGGGACCCGCCGAGCCAGGCGCAGGATGTAATCTCCTGGTGTGCCATTTGCTAATAAGACCATTGGAAAAGTGCATATTTTGGTGGGAGTGTCCCGATTTTCCAGGTACAGTCTGTCATGGCTTTGTTGGCTAGGAGAGGGAAATCTCCTGACACCTTGCATTTCCTGGGTGAGGCGACGCCCCGCCATCTGTGGGCTGCATCCGTTGTCTAACCAGTCCCAGTGAGATGAACCACGTACCTCAGTTGGAAATGCAGAAATCACTGTCTTCTGCATCAATCACGCTGGGAGCTACAGACCGGAGCTGTTTCTATTTGGCCATCTTGGAACGGAATCTTTGTGTACATTTAATGGGTTTTGACAGATCATATACTTATGTAATCTAAGTCCTTATCAAGATATAGAATATGACCATTACTTCAGAAAGTTTGTGTTCAATGTTTATCCCCACCCCCATTCTTAACTATTTACTCCATGGATTGGTTTTGCCTGTTCTAGAATTTCATATAAATAGAATCATACATTATATTGTTCTGACTTTAATTTTTCTCTGTATTTCTATTCTCTTAGAATTTGTCTTTTAAACTTGGCTGTGTTGTTAAACATACTACCTACATATTTTTCAGCATTTATATGTGATTGTGAACTGAGTTGGCATTTTTTAAAAAGTCAGTCTCTGGTAGTCTCTGTTGATGATATGATTATATCTGCAATTAATGGTGATTCTTCTTCCTTACCTATAGCTTACCTCTTATTTTTATCTTACTGAATTGTCTAAAATTCTTGAGCAGTTTTGAATAACTACCATGATACCAAGCATCTTTAATACTGACTTCATAAGAATTACCTTTAGTTGGTATTTTATCTTGAAGTAGGAATTTTGTTTTTGGCCTCTAATTGATATTCTTTATCAAATTAAGGAAGTTGGTTTTCATCCTGTGCTATTCATCTTCATATTAAGAACATGAGTTAAATTTTATTTAATGAAGGCATATATGATGTTTTCCTCATTTTGCTTATTCATAATAGATTACATAGAAAGATTGAATTTTAAACCAGCCTTGTAATTCCTAAATTAAACTTCTTTTTGGTCACAGCATATTCTCTTTTATATACTGCTAGATTCAATTTAATGTTTTATGTACAATCTTTGCCTTTAAATGAGATTGGCCTGAAGTTTGTACTAGCCTTGTCTGGTTTTAGTACCAAGATTATGTCAGCTTCATAAATGAATTGGGAAATACCCCATATGTTTCTGTTTACTGTAGTTGGTTGAAATGACATAGGAACTATATTTTTGGAAGATAGGTGTAACTTATTTGTAAAATCATCAAGATTTTGGTTCCTTTTTTAGAGTTAGATCTTTTACTACCTGTTATAGTTCCTCTTTGATATTAGAATTTGGTGTTTCTTCTTTTATTCCCAGTCAGTTTTGCTTATTTATATTTTCATGGATGATTTGATCTAGATTTTTGAATTATGGGTGCGTGGCCAAACGACTTTCCCTTACAGCTTAAGTGTCTGATCTTCAGTTAAACAATGTAGCTCTGTTCCCATGGTAACTTGATAAGGTAGTATGTGTCAATAACATTATTGCAAAACATTTTTATGATAAAAATGAAACCTGATTAGTAAATAACAGCTGGACTGGGAGGGACCAGAGATGAACTATAAATAGTGATAGAAACCATAACTTTTGGGCTTTTCTGAGTGTGGAGGCTTGTGCATGGCTTGTCACTTGGTGGGGCTCTGGAATCTTTGCTTATGGAATGTTACAAGAGAAATTGGCTCTTGTGGGACAGGGGGCTTCTGAGCTAGTGCTATACCCATATGTCAGTCTCATATGCTCATATTTGTGCTGTCACTTGAGGGGAAAATAGCTCCTAGACTGCTGTGTAATCTGTAGTTTCCCTCTGAGAAAGACTAGATGCTGGCCAGCTGGCAAGCTGTAGTTCTTCTATCTTTTGGAATAGACTTATGCCAAATGTGGCCTGTGGTCATTTTTGTGGGTCTGAACATTTTAGCACAAGTTTATTGGAATAAAGTTATACTTGGCATTCTCTCTCTTTAAAAATCCCTTCCTCATCTGGGATTATATCCCCTTTTTTCCATTCCTAATTTATAAAAAACTATCTCTTGTTTTCTTTTTTATTACTATCTTTTGTTTTTATTCACCATGCATAATTTTTAAAACATTCATTTTCTCTTTTAAAACTTTATGCTTTTTTCTCTACTGGTTCATTAATTTTGGGAGGTACTATTAAAGTGTGACAAGAGCACAGTAAAGAGTAGTCTTCTTTTTACAAAGAAGGGCTGCTAGGATCTTTATTCCTTGAGTTACTGCATGTACAGAAATATTCTTGGTTTTAAGTTTAAATAACATACTGACTGGACAGCAAATTAGTTTGCCACACTTTATTTTCTTGAGAAGTCTGTATCACCATGCTGTTTTTCAGCATTGAGTGTCAAAAAATCTAAGGAAAGTTTCATTTTTTAATATTATAATTAATGACTTAAATTTTTTGTCAGGATGTCCCAAAGATTCTTTCTTAGATTTCAAGATAAGATAAATTGATATGTATTGATTATTCTGCATCTGTTTTTTGGGATGGAGAGATTGATGGATAAAATATACCTTTCAAACAAATAGATTTAAATCCTTCCATTTTTTTGTGAAATTATTTTTTTCTCTTCTGTTATTTTTTCTGGGACACCAATTATGTGAATATTAGATAGTGGCTTGCCTTCCATATCATTTTTCTCTCCTTTTTACACTTTTTAAATTTTTATTTCCCTGTAGTTGCATTTCTCAATCTTGTCTTTCATGTCCCTTATGTTTTCAGTAGTGTCTTTTTTTGCTGCTTCTAATTTAGCTTTGATTTCTTCGATATCTTTTTAAGCTATTTGCTCAGGTTTCGTCACTTCCTATTATCTTACCATAACTTCTGTGAGTTTTTTTATCTCTGCTTTCTTGCTTTATAGAAGTAGTTGTGTAATTAAGTTTTAAAAATATATGGTAATATTTAGTCACAACTTTCATTTGCTCTATGGCTGCTCATTTCCTGTGAGTCTCTTTGTTTGTCTTTAGTTTTTTTCTTATTCTTTTTGTTTTCTTGTTGTGCCTTTGTATAAAGTCTGTGCTGATTCCTGTATTATTATTCTTCACTTTTTAGTGAAGTAAATTTTTTCCTGCAGCAACTCACCCTCCTCCTACTTCCCCAGATCTTCCCTACTTCTCTCTCCTTTTTTGCCAGTGTTTTTTAAGAGGCTCTTAGAATAGAGACGTCAAGTCCATGTTCTAGGCTAAGAATAATTTTTCTTAAGACACAGGGTTGTTTGTGTGAAAATAAATATTTTAATTATTTTTCCCCCCAGCCACAGATTGACATTAGATAGTTGCTTGCAGTGTATAGATCCCCACTTCTACTCCCACCCCCGAATATATGAACAGATTGCTTACTAGCAATCTGAGCAATGAATGATGCTTTGGTCTGTTGTAATCTAGGGAAACTTGCTGCCACCTGGATCTCAGAAGTTCTAGATGTTCTGAAGGACAGCTTTCTGTGTTGTGCAGTCTGGATAGCTCTCCTCCGTTAGCTTTTGTGCTCTTAACCATAGGCATGCTTTCTTGATTTTACATGTGTAAACCCTTTTTGTTTACCTTGACTGAATTTACTCCCTTCTTCAACAAATTGTGGTATAGGGACTGTAGATGTTTCATAGGTTCAGCAAAGGAGAAATTTTCATTTATCTTTTTTTTTTTGACTTTTGAATGGAAAACTAAACTATCTGACCCTGACACGGTAAAACCCTAAAAACATTTTAGAATCATTTTGTCTCTCATAATTTATATAGATAAAAGCCTTGTCTTTTGTCTTTGCCTGTTAAGTGGGTTATTGAATCATTTCGTTAATCTAATTAGATCATGGTATATTTGATCTTATTTTTCAGTCTGTTATTTGTCTAATATATTTTTATTTTTCTCCTCCCTTGTTTTTATATTCAATTAACATTTTAAAAACTTATTTTTCCCCCTAGAGATTTGGAAATTTTTCTTTTAAATTATATTCTTTATTTTCTAATTATAATTAATCTGATTTTATTTTTAAAATATGTTTTAACAGTAAATTACTCTTAGTTAAATAACATTTAACATTTGTGTTAAATTATTACATTTATCATGTAATTTGGAATTTCCCTAGCAACATAAACAATCAGTGTCTATAGCCTTCAGCCAAAATAACACAAGTATGCTTGTACTTTTGATTTTTACCTTCTACTTCATATTTAGATTTTTGTTAATCTTGATTTTTCTTGTCAGATTGTTATTAAGTTTACATTAGTTTTACAATATGCTTCATATCATATCTATCATATATCATATATCATATCATATCATATGTCACTGGGTTTCCTTGACTTCTTTTTTCATCAGCTTTGCTTGCATTCAGTGAACTTTTTGTTTTGCCTGAGTACATCAGCTGTTTATTCACAAAAGTTGTATTAATTAATGTTTCTTGTATCTTTGTTGTCTGAAAATTTATTATTTTGCCAACATTTGAACAATAGTTTGGGCTGTTTTTTTTGTTCAAAATCTTTTTCTCCTTATAACCTATAGTCATTATTCTGTTGTGTTTTGATATTTAATATTGAAAATGAAAAAAAAATCTGATACTAGTCTTGATTCTTCTGTATTTTTCCCTCTCATTGAGTTTGTAGGATTTTTTTCTGTTTCTTTGGAGTATTGGGAAATTTATCATGTTGTTTATATCTTTTTTAACTTAATGCCTGTAGTACCTGGATGGCTCTTATCAGTCTTTAAAACCTGTGTCTATATATCAGCTCAGGAGAATTTAGGTGCATTTGTTTTATTATTTCTCCCTTTCTGTTTTTTTTTTTTTTTCTATTAGACAGGCATTTGAGCTGCCACAGACATTCTTTATGGCTCTAAATTAACCAGAACAATACAGAGACCTTTAAGTTCTAAAGACTTTACTCATTCCTATTTAAATATGAAGATAGAACCTTCTTTTCCTTACCTTAGCCTGTTGTTGCCTTATTTTTACAATGTTGATTGTAACGCTACGACACACACAGTTTTGTTTTTCTGTTTTTTCTTTTGCATTGTTCTTTATTTTCTTTATTGACTCTTTGCTTGAGGGTTAACAGCTCTGTGGCCTCACGTTGGTATTTTTTATTCTTTAAGGTCTGATAGGAGCTGATAAGGGTTTTAAAATTTATTACCAAGGTCCCTGTTGAATTTTATTTATTTATTTATTTATTTATTTCTAGTTTTTATCTTGAAAGCAAACTTTGTAAATTCTTACCTTAGAAGTGTTTTCCTGAATGCTAACTTGTGGGGTTTGCAATATATTTCTCCCTGATTATAGAGTATTGGTAACATACCGGCAATCAGGCTTCTAATGGATATGTAGGTAGGCAGTAGTAGATTGGCAAACTAAGACCCTTATCCATTGTAGGAGTCAGGAAGGAATTTCCTTGGACTGATTTAGGGGATTTTACTGCTCTGTCCAGCTGTTCTTCCTTTATACCTTTTTATCAGCTTATCATGGGGATACTGTATTAGTCCGTTCTTATACTGCTATAAAGAACTACCTGAGACTGGGTAATTTATGAAGAAAAGAGGTTTAATTGACTCAAAGTCCCATAGGCTGTACAGGAAGCATGGCTGGGGAGGTCTCAGGAGACTTAAACAATCATGGTGGAAAGCAAAGGGGAAGCAAGCATGTCTTCACATGCCAGTGGAGGTAGGGAGAGGTGCTACACACTTTTAAAACAAGCAGATCTCGTGAGAATTCTACCACGAGATAGCAGTATGAGGATGGTGCTAAACTATTAGAAACCACCCCCATGATCCAGTCACCTCCTAGTAGGCCCCACCTCCAGCACTCAGGATCACAATTCAGCATGAGATTTGTGTGGGACACAAAGCCAAATTATAGCAGGCAGGGACCTGTTTCTTTCTGTGGCAGCATTGTATTTGGTTAATTTGACTAAAGTGGAAATATGTTTCCAAAATTTCTTCATCTGTATTGTTCTGGTTAGCATTGACCACAAGAGACATTTTGCATGATTTATAAGGAGGAAGTGAAGTATTAGGCATACTTTTTGACCCTTTGCGGGTCAGCCCTAAGTAGCAGGTATGGTAGTAACTCTCACT
This sequence comes from Trachypithecus francoisi, assembly GCF_009764315.1. Classification (NCBI taxonomy): domain Eukaryota; kingdom Metazoa; phylum Chordata; class Mammalia; order Primates; family Cercopithecidae; genus Trachypithecus; species Trachypithecus francoisi. The sequence goes on along the minus strand of NW_022681454.1, from coordinate 12,384,026 downwards.
CGTAACTGATTTGCTAGCTGACCTTGTAGGTGTGAGAAATCGTGTGGACCAGCAGTTCCTCCAGTTCCTCCAGCTCCTGCCAGATCTCTCCCATCAGCTTCTCTGAGTACTTGCACTGCTTGTACAGCTCTCCAGTGATTGGTGCAAGCTTCCCCCATAGGTCACCCTTGGTATCAGCATTAGAGTTGGTGAGATCCAGGTGTGAGTTCTATTGCTAGTTCTTGTTAACAACTAACATTCAGACATATTTTTACATTATGCTATAGACATATAATGTATTATGATGTAATCAATTGTAATGTACTGCCTAAGACTTATCTTTTTGCCAAGTGTAAAGTTGGAGCACCTGTTTCAGTGACAAGTGATTCTTTGCTGGAATTGATTTCAGTGTCTTGTTTTTTCATGATTATTTACTGTCAGAGATAATGTATTTTGCTTTTTGAGGGTGACTTGGATTTGTTGGAAATAGGCAGAATTGTTTGTAGCCATACTGGTTAATTAATGTCACTTTTGACCCCACATGAGATTTTATGATAATGCTTTATTTTCCTCTGATGTGCTTTTGTCTAAAAGACAGTATAATAAAGCAAATGGACAGGTCCAAAATTATTAAATTTTAATTAGAATTACTATTAAATATTTGTGAAATAACTTCATAACTTCTTAGCATGCAAGATATCATTGATATGCTTTTTAATAAACTTATCAACATATATTTATGTCATTGAAATGTTAGCATGGCAAATTATTCAAAATATATCATTTGTGTAATGTGTCCTAAAACATTGATGGAGTGGGAATTATTCTTCAATTATTTCATAATATCTTTTTTAGGATTTTAAAATAGAGAATGATCAGTATATAGTCAATTTAGAAAATTTAGAAAATTCAGAAACTTGCAAAGAAAAAAAAATCACTCATACTTGTATCTCATACAGCCAATCACTCAATACTTGTATTTTTTTCATTTTTTTTGCACATGTAATTTTTTTCCCTCAAGGATTTTAGCCTACATTGTTTTTCTTGTTATGCAGAGTTTTAAAAAGCTCTGTTTTGCTATTCCAAGCAATAGAAAAAGTGGGACTCCTCCCTAACTCATTTTATGAGGTCAGCATCATCCTGACAGCGACACAACCAAGAAAAGAAAATTTCAGACCAATATCCCTGATGAACATCAATGCGAAAATCCTCAGTGAGATACTGGCAAAGCAAATCCAGCAGCACATTAAAGAACTTATCCACCACAATCAAGTTGGCTTCATCCCTGGGATGCAAGGGTGGTTCAACATACACAAATCAATAAATATATTCCATCACATAAACAGAACCAATGACAAAAACCACATGATTATCTCAGTAGATGCAGAAAAGGCCTTCGATAAAATTCAACATCCCTTCATGCTAAAAACTTTCAATAAACAAGGTATTGATGGAATGTGTCTCAAAATAATAAGAGCCATTTATGACAAACCCAAAGCCAATATCAAACTGAATGGGAAAAAGCTGGAAGCATTCCCTTTGAAATCTGGCACAAGACAAGGATGCCTCTCTCATCAGTCCTATTCAACATAGTATTGGAAGTTCTGGCCAGGGCAAGCAGGCAAAAGAAAGAAATAAACGGTATTCAAATAGGAAGAGAAGAAGTCAAATTGTCTCTGTTTGCAGAAGACATGATTTTATATTTAGAAAACCCTATCATCTCAGCCCCAAATCTCCTTAAGCTCAGAAGCAACTTCAGCAAAGTCTCAGGACACAAAATCAATGTGCAAAAATTACAAGCATTCCTGTACACCAATAATAGACAAACAGAGAGGCAAATCATGAGTGAACTCCCATTCACAATTGAACTCCCATTCAAAAAGAGAATAAAATGCCTAGGAATACAACTTACAAAGAATGTGAAGGACCTCTTCAAGGAGAACCGCAAACCACTGTTTAAGGGAATAAGAGAGGACACAAACAAATGGAAAAACATTCCATGCTCATTCATAGGAAGAATCAATATCGTGAAAATGGCCATACTGCCCAAAGTGACTTAGAGATTCAATGCTATCCCCATCAAGCTACCATTTACTTTCTTCACAGAATTGGAAAAAACTACTTTAAAGTTCATATGGAACTAAAAAAAAGCCCGTATAGGCCAGACAATCCTAAGCAAACAGAACAAAGCTGGAGGCATCATGCTACCTGACTTCAAATCCTGCTACAAGGATGCAGTAACCAAAACAGCATGGTACTGGTAGCAAAACAGATATATAGACCATTGGAACAGAACAGAGGCCTCGGAAACAACCCCACACATCTACAACCATCTGATCTTTGACAAACCTGTCAAAAACAAGCAATGGGAAAAGGATTCTCTATTTAATAAATGGCGTTGGGAAAACTGGCTAGCCATATGCAGAAAACTGAAACTGGGCCCCTTCCTTACACCTTGTACAAAAATTAACTCACGATGGATTAAAGATTTAAACCTAAGACCTAAAACCATAAAAACCCTAGAAGAAAACCTAGGCAGTATCATTAAGGAAATAGGCATGGGCAAAGATTTCATTACTTCATGACTAAAACACCAAAAGCAATGGCAACAAAAGCCAAAATTGACAAATGTGATCTAATTAAAGAGATTCTGCACAGCAAAAGAAACTATCATCAGAGTGAACAGGCAACTTATAGAATGGGAGAAAATTTTTGCAAATCTATCCATTTGACAAAGGGCTAATATCCAGACTCTACAAGGAACTTAACCAAATTTACAAGAAAAAAACAACCCCATCAAAAAGTGGAAAAAGGATATAAACAGAAACTTCTCAAAAGAAGACATTTATGCGACCAACAAATATATGAAAAAAAGCTCATCATCACTGGTCATTAGAGAAATGCATATCAAAACCACAATGAGATACCATCTCACGCCAGTTAGAATGGTGATCATTAAAAGTCAGGAAACAACAGATGCCAGAGAGGATGTGGAAAAATAGGAATGCTTTTACATGTTTGTGGGGTTGTAAATTAGTTCCACCATTGTCGAACTAATTGTGGAACCATTGTGGAAGACAGTGTGGCGATTTCTCAATGGTCTAGAACCAGAAATACCATTTGACCCAGCAATCCCATTACTGGGTATATATCCAAAGGATTATAAATCATTATACTATGAAGACACATGCACATATTTGTTTATTGTAGCACTATTCACAATAGTAAAGACTTGGAACCAACGCAAATGCCTATCAGTAATAGACTGGGCAAAGAAAATGTGTCATATATACACCGTGGAATACTATGCAGCCATGAAAAAGGATGAGCTCATGTCCTTTGCAGGGACATGGATGAAGCTGGAAACCATCATTCTCAGCAAACTAACACAGTAACAGTAAACCAAACATCATATCTTCTCACTCATAAGTGGGAGTTGAACAAGAAAAACACATGGACACAGGGCAGGGAACATCACACACCAGGGCCTGTAGTGAGGTGGTGGGCTAGGAAAGGGATAGCATTAGGAGAAATACCTAATGTAGATAATGAGTTGACGGGTGCAGCAAACCACCATGGCACATGTGTACCTGTGTAACCTGCATGTTCTGCATGTGTATCCCAAAACTTAAAGTACAATAATAATAAAAAAAGACTGTGTTTTGTAGAGCTACCTAGAATTTCCATCGATTGGATTTCCCATAGTTTTCTCATTTTTCTATTTGTAATCATTTTTGAATTTAAAAAATAACTTTTATAATATATTATAAAGGTGAAAATGAATCAGAAGGCAAACTTAAATGAATAATAGATCTCAGTAAACCAAGAAAGTGAGAGAATTGGCTGCTGCGGAATAGAAAACTCTTGTTAGCGCATTAACCTGAAAAGCTGTAATGTTTATTTGTTCTGAATTCTCACAGTATAGTCTTCCTATGTTCTTCAAATAGTGAATATTCTGAAAAATGGAAATCAGAGTTCAATAGTTCCTCTTCTGTTGCTCTCCCATGATTATAATATTTATTAAGAAATTTATGAATGTCATCCATAAATGTTGGTTGTATTTCTGACAAATACTGGGAAGGATGCTTGTGAAGTTATCTGATTTAAAGTTTTTATCTTGTAATAGTCAGTGAAAGGTGTGTATGTTATGAGTTTCAGTTAGGACCAGATGATTCATTAACATAAGAACAGTTACCTATCCAAAGAACTGTATTATCTTTACTTTCTTTAATTTACTATATATTTCTCGTAGGCTGACAGCTTTCTTTTACTGCTTTTCAGTACAAACTCGTATGTTTATTGTTTCAGCTTCATAGAACATATTGCACCCATGAGATATACTTCTGGGGTTTAATTTTAAATAAGCACAATGTGCTATATGTGTTTCAAAGTTAAAGTGTATCATTTAGTAATATACCCCAGTAAAAGAAAGAAAGACTGCTAGTTTTAAATCAGATATTCTTAGATTGGGATTTTGGCTGTGTTTTTCTCCTCCCAATTTAGAAAATTTTCAGTTGATCTTCCAGCACAAACCATTTACTTCTCAAGTATGAGTTTAAATTCTCATTAGGAGACAGAGATATTCTACACAAAAATGTTGGATCTTTTAAAAATAAATGTCTGAATGTGGGGTTTAAAAATCTTTAGGAGTGATTATTAAATTCTGTTTTAGAATTTTCTGTAATTTGGGAATAACCAAAAAAAAAAAAAAGGTACAGAGTGACAGTTCCTTCTTAAAAACAAAGCAAAATGGTATCTGAGAACCAACAAAAAAACTGTTTAGTATTGTTAAAATGTGTTAACTGAATTTGTCCATTTTAGTTTCTGTAAAAAAAGTATTATTTGGTTTAGAAATGGACATCAAAGTTAATTGGTATAATTTTGTTTCCTTCCATATTCTAGCTTCCTCCCTACCACTGCCATTTATATATCCATAAATTATAATTTGATATGCTAATATATTGAGACAGTGAACTGAATTCTTTGCAATGGAGATGTTTGAAGCCTAGAATATTTCTAGGTTTGAAATTAAGCTCCTTCTTTCTTCAGGATTTTTTTCCTTTTTATTCAATATAGTTTACTGATCATTATTCTATATTTTGATAAGAATTTGTGAAAATTGATTAAATTTTGTATTTAATTTTAGATTGAAGAATGGATTGTTCCTCTTTCAAAACTAGTTTTCTGTTAGGATCATCTTTACTTGTAACTTTTCCTTAAGTAGATCCATTTTTTTATTGTCTTGTGCTGTGCTGTGCTGTGCTGTGCTGTATTTATTTTCTGAGATAGAGTTTCGCTCTTGTTGCCCATGCTGGAGTGGAATGGCGTGGTCTCAGCTCACAGCAACCTCTGCCTCCCAGGTTCAAGTGATTCTCTTGCCTCAGCCTCCCAATAGCTGGGATTACAGGCATGCGCCACCCCGCCTGGCTAATTGTGTATTTTTAGTAGAGATGGGGTTTCTCCATGATGGTCAGGTTGATCTCAAACTCCTGATCTCAGGTGATCCTCCCGCCTCGGCCTCCCAAAGTGCTGGGATTACAGACGTGAGGTACTGCGCCCGGCCAAGAAGATCCATTTTTTTTTTTAGAGAAGACATTTTCTTGAACAGTTGTCTTATTATTTATTTATTGGCTTATTGTCATATTGAACTAGCACCATCTTCTGAGAGTTTGTTACATTACAGTTTAATATTAAAATCTAAGGAATGTTTTATAATTAAGACAATGGTTTCGTTTTTATGGGAATTTAAAAACTTTTCTAAAATTAATTTGGCTAAATGCATTTTGATGATTATACAGGTATAACTATATGTTGGAATTTGACTTAGTTCTTGTATTACAAACATTTGCACACATTCAATTTTCTTAGATTTTAAAGTATTCATTCATTTATTTACTCATTCGTGATTGCCTTTTATGTACCAAGCACAACAGTAGGAGAGACAGTATGATAGCATTATCTTAAAATAATGTACTTGGTACGCCGGGACAGTTTACAGGAAGAAGTGGGCAAGGAAGATTTTACAGCATAGGTAATACTGAAACAGAATCTTAAGCAATATGCAGGAATATGTCATAAAGAGAAGAGTGAGAAAGGACAGTCTAAGAAGAAGTAAAAGAATGAATAAAACTGCAGAAGTTAGCAAATGGTCTGGAATATAAGGGGACTTTGCAATATTTTGTGACAACTGGAACAGAGTGCAAGGCAGGAAGAGTTGGGAAATAGACAAAATCGTTTAAGGAGTTTGGATTTTCTCACAAGAGCTATAGAAAGCCACTAAAGGTTTTTCAGCCAGAGGTATAGACACAAGTCAGCAAACTATGGCCCACGACCTGTTTTTCTATGACCTATTATCTAAGAATGCTTTTTATGTCTTTTAATCATAGGAAAAATGTAAACAAAAACTGTAATTTATGACACCTGAAAATTATGTGAATATCAAAATTAAATATCCATAAATAGTTTTCTAGGAATAGAGCCACACTTATCTGTTTCTATCTTTCCTAGTACTGCTTTTTCACTACAAAAGCAGAATTCATTAGTTACTTCAAAGAATATATGAGCCAGAGGCCGGACGCAGTGGCTCACGCCTGTAATCCCAGCACTTTGGCAGGCCGAGGTGGGTGGATCGTCAGAGCTCAGGAGTTCGAGACCAGCCAGGGCCACATGACAAAAATCCCTTTTCTACAAAAAAAATACAGAAATTATCCGGGTGCAGTGGCATGTGCCTGTGTTCCCAGCTACTTGAGAGGTGAGGCGGGAGGATCACTTGAGACTGGGAGGCAAGGGCTGCAGTGAGCCGTGATCACACCATTGTACTTCAGCCTAGGAGACAGTGTGACGCCCTGTTTCAAAATAATAATAATAATAATAATAATATATGATCCAGAAAGCCTAAAATATTTACTGTCTGGCCCCTTACAGAAAATGTTTGCCGATATCTGGTCTAAATATATCAATTAAAATATAGAAATCATATTGGATAGAAAAGCAAGACCCAACTACTCTATACAGTCTATAAAAGTCCACTTTAAATATGAAGATTCAGGTAGCTTAGAAGTAGAAGGATGGGAAAAGGTATATTTTGCAAAGACTAATCAAAAGAAAGTTGAAGGAACTATATTAACATGAGAAACAAGGAATTTAGTAGAGATAAGGGAGGACATTACATATTGATCAAAGGGTCAATTCACAAAAAGGTAAACAATTCTCAATGTATATAAACGCAGCAGAACTTGCACAAAGCAAAAACTGATAGAACAGAAAGGTTAAATAGACAAATCTACCATTGAAGCTGAGATTTCAACAATCCTTAATCAATGTCTACATGTTTTATCAATAACTGGTGGAACATGTAGACTGAGAATCAGTAGGGATATAGAAAGGCATGAACAACATCGGTCAGCCAGACCTAATAGACATTTATAGAACATTTCATCTGACAACAGAAGAATACATGCTTTCAAGTGCAAATGAAGTATTTATCATGATAGACCATATTCTTGCCTATAAAAATATCATTAACAAATTTAAAAGAATTTAATATGTTCTCTGACAGTAATGGAATTAAACTAGAAATCAGTAACAGAAAAAAAAAAATTTGTAATATTCCCAAATATTAAGAATTTGAAAAACTCCTAAATAGCCTGTGGGTCAAAGAGGAAATACATTGAATTGCACAAAAATAAAAAGACTACATTTAAAACTTTATGGCATGCTGCCAATGTAGTGTTTAGAGAAATATGTTTAGCATTATGAAATGCTTATACTTGAAAAACAAAGTTTTCACAATGATCTAAGTTTCTACCTTAAGAACATAGAAAATGAAAGGCAAGTGAGCAGAAAACGAAAAAAGTAAAGGTAAGGGGAGAAATTAAAAAAATAGAGAAATCAATGAAATCAAAAGCTGATTCTTTGAAAAGATTAATAAAACTGATAAACCTTTAGCCAAAATGACAATAAAAAAAGAGAGAAGATACAAATTACACTGTCAGGAATGAAAGAGAAGAAATCACTATAAATTCTTAGGCATTAAAGGGAATATAAGCGAATATTATGAAAATATTTACTTCTGTTAATTGACAATTTAGAATAAATGAACAAATTCCTTGACATTTTTAAAAAAATTATTATACTTTAAGTTCTGGGGTACCTGTGCAGAATGTACAGTTTTGTTACATAGTTATTATACACATGCCATAGTAGTTTGCTGCACCCATCAACCCGTCACCTGCATTAGGTATTTCTCCTAATGCTTTCCCTCCCTTAGCCCCCCGCCCCGCAACAGGTCCTGATATGTGATTTTCCCCTCCCTGTGTCAATGTGTTCTCATTAAATGAACAAATTCCTTTAAAGACACAAACTATGTTCACTCTAGAAATAGATACTCTGAATACTTCTGCATTTATGAAAAAAATTGAATTCATAATTTGGAATGTTTCCACAAAGAATACTACAAAGAATACTATGGATCCAGATGGTTTTACTGGTGAATTCTACCAAACATGTATGGAATAAATAATACTAATTGTATGTAAACTTTTCCAGAAAACCAAAGGTGTTGGAATACCTCCCAACTTATTTTATGACACCAATATAATAATCTATTAAAATCAGATAAAGACACTATAAGAAAACTACAGACCAATATTCCTCATGAACATAGATACAAAAAATTCCTTTACAAAATATTAACAAATTGAATCAAGCAATACAAAGAGTAATGTATTATGACCAAGTGTAGTTTATCGTGGAAATGCAGTGCTGGTGTAATATCTGAAATTATTTAATGTAGCTTACCGTATCAGTAGGCTAAATAAGCCATATGGTGATCTCAACAGAAACATAAAAAGCATTTGATGAAATTCAGCATCCATTTGTAGTTAATAAAAGTCTCAGCAAACTAGGAATGAGAAAATGAGAAGAAACTTCTTCAGTTTCATAAATGGCATCTGTGAAAACCCTACGATTAATGTCATACTTAATGATGAAATAGTGAATTTGCTTTCCACCTAAGATTAGGTACAAGGTAAGGAAATTCACTTCCACCTCTCCTATTCAACACTATTTTTAAGGTCCTAGCTATTATAAAACTGCAAGAAAAAGTTTATAAAACATACAAATTGAAAAGGAAGAAATAAAACTACAAAATTCTCAAATGATAAAACAAGACCTAAATGAAAGACAGCAAATACCATTTTCAAGGATACAAAGACTCAATATTATAAAGATGTCACTTGTCTTCAGATTGATTTATCCATTCAGCATAATTTCACAAAACTCCAAATGGTATTTGTATGTGGTATTTAAGCAAACTGTATCTAAAATGTATAGGGAAGATTAAAAATCCAAGAATAAGAATATGCTTCTGAGAAACATTTGCCATGCCATTTATCAAGACTTACTAGCAACAGCTTTTATAAAGACAATAGGGAATTCATCCAAGTAAACAGGATTGAGACACTGGAAACAAATCCTCTCATAAGTGGAACTTGGATGTTATAGTGGAGGTGATATAGAAGATCTTTGAGAAAGAAGAGAATGCTTAATATGTAGTCCTAGGATAGCTGTTATTTTTATAGAGAAAAAGAAAATGCATATTACCATGCACAAAAATCAGTTCCAAATAGATTAAGGGCTACAATGTTAATGGCACAACTATATAGAATAATAATAAAAAAAAGAATATCTTTCATACTTAGAGTGTGGAAGGGTTTCTTAAACAAGACGTAATTGCTAAATTTAAATATTGGCTATATTAACTACAGAAGATAAACATTTGTTTCTATGAAATGATACAGTAAAGAATTAAAGACAAGCCACAAACTGGGAGAAGGTATGTGTAACACAAAATAACTGAAAAAGACTGATATATTTTTTCAAATCTACAAGAAAAAGGCCATTCATTAAAAAAAGGACATAAAACATAAATAGAAATTTCATGGAAGAAGAAAGACATATAAATATAAGTGCAGTCTCATCACTAATCAAGGAATGCAAAATAAGAACATGAGATTCTTAGGCTTTCTAGATTGGCACAAATCTACAGGAACTCATATTCACTACTAGATGCATTATAAATTGGTACAGCTACTTTGAAAACAATTTGACATTCTGCAAAGTTGAACTTTCATAGAGTATGATTCAGCAGTTCTTCTCAGCTGTGTATCTTAGACAGCTAGGCGTATTATCAGGTGACATGTACTGAGTAAGAATATTCATGGCTTTGTTGTTAGTATCTAACAGTTGGGAATAACTTGTGTTCATCAATTGGAGAAAAGATTTATAGATTGTGGTAGATTTATAAAAAGGTATGTTATGTGGCAGTAAAAATGAATGAACTATATGTACTTCATTGGGATGACATGGATGAAACAATATGCATGAAAAATGCCAGACACAGATGACTACATACATGAAGAGAAAGCAGTGTGATAGCTAAGAATACAGACTCTGGAGCTAAACTGCCTTGGGGGTGAGTTGTGGCTCCACCACTTACTAGCTGTGTGCCCATATATAAAGTCTTTTATCCCTTTGTCTGCACCTCAGTTTCTCATTTGTCAAATGATGTTTGTAGTGAGGATTAAATGATTTAATATGTGTAAAGTGCCTACAGAATAGTGTGATGCTGTATAAGTGTAATTCTTACTATGAATTCTGTTGTGATTGGGCAGTTTTCTGTTTACTCTTTACTTCATTGTTACTTTAAATAATGTTCTATCACTCCCCATCTCCCAATAGGGCTAATAATAATATATGGTTATTGTTGGTAATGGGAAAATATAAAGAAGAATTAAATAACCATAATATAGTTGCCTTATTGAGGCAGTCTTTTGTTTTGTTTTGTTTTGAAATGGAGTCTTGCTCTGTCACCCAGGCTGGAGTGCAGTGGCACGATCTCGGCTCACTGCAAACTCCAGCTCCCAGGTTCATGCCATTCTCCTGCCTCCTGGGTAGCTGGGATGTATACCTGCATTTTACAGGAATACTACACAGGGCTAAAACTTAATGAACTAGAGTTTCACACCACAATAGGAATGAATCTCACATAGGTGGTGAGGGCAACATACAAAGGAATAAATAACTGCATTTATATAAAAATTTTAAATGGCAAAACAACATTATCTCATGACACACGTATTATGAAAACAGAAAAGCAAGAAAAAGATAAGTAATAGAGAAAAATATATATAAAAGTTTTCATTAAAATTTAAATTTAAATTTACTAATATATATTCCTACCACTAATTATTATAAAAGTCCTACTAAAATTATAACAATATGACATTCTTCTCGTCAAATCTAGTTTCTTATATGATCATAAAGAAAGGTCACTGTTGTAATATTTATACATGGTTTTACCATTTTTCACAAGGACCATGATTAATCCTTTAAATCCTCAAATCATATTCTTGTCACCTATCTAAACATGTCATGAAACTTGTAGATTTTCTCTTCAATTATTATCACCTAACTCTGCCAGATCTTCATTTGTTAATTTCTTTTATTCTAGCAATTCTCCAGCACTTCTATAGATTTTGCACACTGCTGCAAGATTTTCCTACTGAAATTGTATTGTGTTTATACTATACAATCACATATATATCCACAAACCAACCTATAAGGATTCTAAGGGGATAATAATGAATCTACAGGCGCCCGCCACCACACCCGGCTAATTTTTTCTATTTTAAGTAGAGATGGGGTTTCGCCATGTTAGCCAGGATGGTCTCGATTTCCTGACCTCATGATCTGCCCACCTCAGCCTCCCAAAGTGCTGGGATTACAGGCATGAGCCACCATGCCTGGCCGGCAGTCTTACTATGGCTGGTGTACTTTGTGAGATGCTAGAGTATGCTAGTGTCTAGGTAAGACAGATACACTTCTTTTTTTAATGCAATTCTATGTATAAATAGTATAAGTGAATTTGGGCCTCATTGTATCTACCTAGTATGTAGAAGTTTGCAAATGAACCTCTATAGCACTGTGCCAGTATGAAATTGTCTATTAGGAATTCCTGTGGTAAATACCCAAAACAGGAATAAAATAAAAAGACAGTTTATTAATTTTTCCAGTGCCTTTAGGCTTTTGATGATATACGCACAAATGTTATACAAGCAACAAAAGTTGTAGATAGCCACAAATATAAAAAGATTTACTAACTAAATAGTGCTTTTAGACCTATTATTTCCTCTAACCTGAGGCAAGAGGAGAAATAGTTATGCATTAGCCATTACTGAAAGAGATTTAGGTAACCTAATTAATGAAATTGAGGAAATAATGTGAATTCTTACTCCCTCCTCTGTCTGCTTGATACTGGCTGCTGCTGATGGTGGTGTTTTGGTGACTATTTGGAGTTAGGAAGATTCGTTATTATCCCCTTAGAATCCTTATAGGTTGGTTTGTGGATATATATGTGATTGTATAGTATAAACACAATACAATTTCAGTAGGAAAATCTTGCAGCAGTGTGCAAAATCTATAGAAGTGCTGGAGAATTGCTAGAATAAAAGAAATTAACAAATGAAGATCTGGCAGAGTTAGGTGATAATAATTGAAGAGAAAATCCACAAGTTTCATGACATGTTTAGATAGGTGACAAGAATATGATTTGAGGATTTAAAGGATTAATCATGGTCCTTGTGAAAAATGGTAAAACCATGTATAAATATTACAACAGTGACCTTTCTTTATGATCATATAAGAAACTAGATTTGACGAGAAGAATGTCATATTGTTATAATTTTAGTAGGACTTTTATAATAATTAGTGGTAGGAATATATATTAGTAAATTTAAATTTAAATTTTAATGAAAACTTTTATATATATTTTTCTCTATTACTTATCTTTTTCTTGCTTTTCTGTTTTCATAATACGTGTGTCATGAGATAATGTTGTTTTGCCATTTAAAATTTTTATATAAATGCAGTTATTTATTCCTTTGTATGTTGCCCTCACCACCTATGTGAGATTCATTCCTATTGTGGTGTGAAACTCTAGTTCATTAAGTTTTAGCCCTGTGTAGTATTCCTGTAAAATGCAGGTATACATATTATTTTAGACACTATTGATCATTTGTATTTATTTTAAGAGCCTAAAAATATTTCTCTTCACTCAACACTTTGTGAGTGGTTGTTTTATGATGTACTTTGTTAATTTGTTTGTTTTTGTTTTTAGCTGCATGTTACAAAACAACCAAATACGTGTAGGCCAAAAGTAGCAACCTTATTATCTCAGAATATTTGACTTCATAAAGTCTTAATTTCTATGTCTCAAAACCCTCATGAAATATTTAGAAGGAGAATCCCAACCTAAGGTGAATGTTTGGAATGAATATGGCAGATGTCCTTAATATACAAAGTACTTACCCAAATTGATAAGGTAAACACTTAAAACCCAGTTTAGAACGTGGGAAAAAAGAGGCATCTTATAAAGAAATATAACAACTGGTATACAGGAAAATTGTTAAACTGCATTGAGGTCTTTAAATTTATACTAGAAACAAAAGTAGTTTCTTTGATGACACCTTTTTTCTTCATCTGTTTGTGGAACATGTGGATTTTCCAGGCAGTTATATTTGTAAGAAGGTTGGTTTAAGAATCTACACAGTCAAAGTCAAATTCTGCTAATTTTTTATTTTTCTTGCATTAGCAGTTCTTCTAATACGGCATGATTTACTGTGTCATCATAGAAAGACAGCATTAGAGAGTGTACATGGCAGGGTAAAATTAAACACATGCTCACAATCAAATTAATGTATTTCATCTGTCTTCAACTAATAACAATCTGTCATGTTATCTATCTGAGTAGGGGCATAAACAGTTTATTTTGTGTTTGGAGTAACTTCCTGGAGGTAGTTAATGTGACAAGTAGTTTGTTTGAATTGAGTATAACCAGATCAACACTCAAGATGTTTCCTTGATAACCTAAAAATTACTGTGAAATCTGTACAAGTGCTATATTTATATTTTGCTTTTACTTCTTTTAGGTTAGACAGTGACATTTTTTACAATCATTTCACTGAGAATACTCTGTTCCTGCCATTATGTATGGACTGAAGAACAAAAATTGTTTGTAATTTTAATGTTTTTTCCATTGACAGCAAGTAGACATTAATAATATAATTAATTGATAATATATTCCCTCTTTACATGGAATGACATTCTGGTTTGAATGAAAAAGTCTTTTTTTTTTTTTTTTTTTTTTTTTTTAATCAACATATTTTCTGTTTATTCAAAAAATTCAAAACTATACTGCACAATTTGCAAATGACATTGAATAAATTGGGGTGATTATTATACTGGAAAAATAAACTAAAATTTAAATTAGGATAATCATATTTTTTAAATGAGGCTCAAAAGAAGCAAATGTGAGGTGTACACATAAACAATAACATATAGAATTGTGCAGGAATGTCTAGGTGAAAAGCACAGAAGAAAAAGACTTGAGGGTCTATCTAGAGTGCACGAATGGTCCCCAGTGTGGACGAAAGAGAGTTTTTCTGATTTCTAAAGTATTCCAAACAGGCAGCAAACCATTTCTCCTCTGTTTCATGTATAAATTATACTTTTTTAATATATTATTTTATTTATTTATTTTTTGAGATGGAGTCTCGCTTTGTTGCCCAGGCTGGAGTACAGTGGCGTGATCTCGGTGCACTGCAACCTCTGCCTCCCGGGTTCCAGCGATTCTCCTACCTCAGCCTCCTGAATAGCTGGTATTACAGGCGCGCGTCACTATGCTTGGCTAATTTTTGTATTTTTAGTAGAGACGGGTTTTCACCATATTGGCCAGGCTGGTCTCAAACTCCTGACCTCAAGTGATCCACCCGCCTGGGCTTCCAAAGTGGTGGGATTACAAGCGTGAGTCACCGCGCCCGGACCTAATTATATTTTCATTTGAAAATTATTTCCTGCTTTGGACCACATTTTTAAAGGATGTGTAGAAACTGATGAGAGTTCAAAGAATAAAAAAGTAGCTAAAAAGATCTCATTTAGGTCCTTGAGACAAGCTAAGGGAACTGGCATTTTTAGTCTTAAAAGGTTAAGGTATGACTTGATTAGTATTCATTTGTAAAATTTATTTCCAGAGAAAAATACTGAGCATTGTTCCTCTATGTCTAAATAAGAACAAAAAAATTTTCATGAAGACAATTTATGACTATAAGGAGCAATGATTGTTAAGTCATGGAAATACTTAAGATAAATATCAAGAAAGATTTAACATTTCTATGTCTGGAAAGTGAAATAATTCTATTTTATAAGCAAGAGAATAGACAATTATGAGTCTGGTTAAAACTGTCATTTGAAGGCTGTTAGACAGATGAACTCTTCTAACACTATGAGCTTATAAATTAATCTCAAGATAAATTGCCTAACATGTTAATCTGTAGTATTCATTAATAAATTTGTGTATTATTATGTAGCTCATCATAGCAAATAGCTGACATATTTATGTACATTTTTATTTATTTTTTGAGATGGAGTCTCGCTTTGTTGCCCAGGCTGGAGTACAGTGGCGTGATCTCGGTGCACTGCAACCTCTGCCTCCCGGGTTCCAGCGATTCTCCTACCTCAGCCTCCTGAATAGCTGGTATTACAGGCGCGCGTCACTATGCTTGGCTAATTTTTGTATTTTTAGTAGAGACGGGTTTTCACCATATTGGCCAGGCTGGTCTCAAACTCCTGACCTCAAGTGATCCACCCGCCTGGGCTTCCAAAGTGGTGGGATTACAAGCGTGAGTCACCGCGCCGGACCTAATTATATTTTCATTTGAAAATTATTTCCTGCTTTGGACCACATTTTTAAAGGATGTGTAGAAACTGATGAGAGTTCAAAGAATAAAAAAGTAGCTAAAAAGATCTCATTTAGGTCCTTGAGACAAGCTAAGGGAACTGGCATTTTTAGTCTTAAAAGGTTAAGGTATGACTTGATTAGTATTCATTTGTAAAATTATTTCCAGAGAAAAAATACTGAGCATTGTTCCTCTATGTCTAAATAAGAACAAAAAAATTTTCATGAAGACAATTTATGACTATAAGGAGCAATGATTGTTAAGTCATGGAAATACTTAAGATAAATATCAAGAAAGATTTAACATTTCTATGTCTGGAAAGTGAAATAATTCTATTTTATAAGCAAGAGAATAGACAATTATGAGTCTGGTTAAAACTGTCATTTGAAGGCTGTTAGACAGATGAACTCTCTAACACTATGAGCTTATAAATTAATCTCAAGATAAATTGCCTAACATGTTAATCTGTAGTATTCATTAATAAATTTGTGTATTTATTATGTAGCTCATCATAGCAAAATAGCTGACATATTTATGTACATTTTTATTTATTTATTTATTTTTTTTTATTTTTTTTTATTTTTTATTATACTTTAAGTTCTAGGGTACATGTGCATAACGTTTATATCATGTATAACTCCCCAATGCAATCCCTCCCTCCTCCCCCCTCCCCATGATAGGCCCCAGTGTGTGATGTTCCCCTTCCCGAGTCCAAGTGATCTCATTGTTCAGTTCCCACCTATGAGTGAGAACATGTGGTGTTTGGTTTTCTCTTCTTGTGATAGTTTGCTAAGAATGATGGTTTCCAGCTGCATCCATGTCCCTACAAAGGACGCAAACTCATCCTTTTTGATGGCTGCATAGTATTCCATGGTGTATATGTGCCACATTTTCTTAATCCAGTCTGTCACAGATGGACATTTGGGTTGATTCCAAGTCTTTGCTATTGTGAATAGTGCCGCAATAAACATACGTGTGCATGTGTCTTTGTAGTAGAGTAATTTATAATCCTTTGGGTATATACCCAGTAGTGGGATGGCTGGGTCATATGGTACATCTAGTTCTAGATCCTTGAGGAATCGCCATACTGTTTTCCATAATGGTTGAACTAGTTTACAATCCCACCAACAGTGTAAAAGTGTTCCTATTTCTCCACATCCTCTCCAACATCTATTGTTTCCTGACTTCTTAATGATTGCCATTCTAACTGGTGTGAGATGGTATCTCATTGTGGTTTTGATTTGCATTTCTCTGATGGCGAGTGATGACGAGCATTTTTTCATGTGTCTGTTGGCTGTATGGATGTCTTCTTTTGAGAAATGTCTGTTCATATCCTTTGCCCACTTTTTGATGGGGTTGTTTGTTTTTTTCTTGTATATTGTTTGAGTTCTTTGTAGATTCTGGATATTAGCCCTTTGTCAGATGAGTAGGTTGCAAAAATTTTCTCCCATTCTGTAGGTTGCCTGTTCACTCTGATGGTAGTTTCTTTTGCTGTGCAAAAGCTCTTTAGTTGAATGAGATCCCATTTGTCAATTTTGGCTTTTGCTGCCGTTGCTTTTGGTGTTTTAGACATGAAGTCCTTGCCCATGCCTATGTCCTGAATGGTACTACCTAGATTTTCTTCTAGGGTTTTTATGGTATTAGGTCTAACATTTAAGTCTCTAATCCATCTTGAATTAATTTTCGTATAAGGGGTAAGGAAAGGATCCAGTTTCAGCTTTCTACTTGTGGCTAGCCAATTTTCCCAGCACCATTTATTAAATAGGGAATCCTTTCCCCATTTCTTGTTTTTGTCAGGTTTGTCAAAGATCAGATGGCTGTAGATGTGTGGTATTATTTCTGAGGACTCTGTTCTGTTCCACTGGTCTATTTCTCTGTTGTGGTACCAGTACCATGCTGTTTTGGTTACTGTAGCCTTGTAGTATAGTTTGAAGTCAGGTAGCGTGACGCCTCCAGCTTTGTCCTTTTGACCTAGGATTGTCTTGGCAATGCGGGCTCTTTTTTGGTTCCATATGAACTTTAAAGCAGTTTTTTCCAATTCTGTGAAGAAAGTCATTGGTAGCTTGATGGGGATGGCATTGAATCTATAAATAACCTTGGGCAGTATGGCCATTTTCACGATATTGATTCTTCCTATCCATGAGCATGGTATGTTCTTCCATTTGTTTGTGTCCTCTTTGATTTCACTGAGCAGTGGTTTGTAGTTCTCCTTGAAGAGGTCCTTTACATCCCTTGTAAGCTGGATTCCTAGGTATTTTATTCTCTTTGAAGCAATTGTGAATGGAAGTTCATTCCTGACTTGGCTCTCTGCTTGTCTGTTACTGGTGTATAAGAATGCTTGTGATTTTTGCACATTGATTTTGTATCCTGAGACTTTGCTGAAGTTGCTTATCAGCTTAAGGAGATTTTGGGCTGAGACGATGGGTTTTTCTAAATATACAATCATGTCATCTGCAAACAGGGACAATTTGACTTCTTCTTTTCCTAACTGGATACCCTTGATTTCTTTCTCTTGCCTGATTGCCCTAGCCAGAACTTCCAACACTATGTTGAATAGGAGTGGTGAGAGAGGGCATCCCTGTCTTGTGCCAGTTTTCAAAGGGAATTTTTCCAGTTTTTGCCCATTCAGTATGATATTAGCTGTGGGTTTGTCGTAAATAGCTCTTATTATTTTGAGGTACGTTCCATCAATACCGAATTTATTGAGCGTTTTTAGCATAAAGGGCTGTTGAATTTTGTCAAAAGCCTTTTCTGCATCTGTTGAGATAATCATGTGGTTCTTGTCTTTGGTTCTGTTTATATGCTGGATTACGTTTATTGATTTGCGAATGTTGAACCAGCCTTGCATCCCAGGGATGAAGCCCACTTGATCATGGTGGATAAGCTTTTTGATGTGCTGCTGAATCCGGTTTGCCAGTATTTTATTGAGGATTTTTGCATCGATGTTCATCAGGGATATTGGTCTAAAATTCTCTTTTTTGTTGTGTCTCTGCCAGGCTTTGGTATCAGGATGATGTTGGCCTCATAAAATGAGTTAGGGAGGATTCCCTCTTTTTCTATTGATTGGAATAGTTTCAGAAGGAATGGTACCAGCTCCTCCTTGTACCTCTGGTAGAATTCAGCTGTGAATCCATCTGGTCCTGGACTTTTTTTCGTGGGTAGGCTATTAATTGTTGCCTCAATTTCAGAGCCTGTTATTGGTCTATTCAGGGATTCAACTTCTTCCTGGTTCAGTCTTGGGAGCGTGTAATTGTCCAGGAAATTATCCATTTCTTCTAGATTTTCTAGTCGATTTGCGTAGAGGCATTTATAGTATTCTCTGATGGTTGTTTGTATTTCTGTGGGGTCGGTGGTGATATCCCCTTTATCATTTTTTATTGCGTCTATTTGATTCTCTCTCTTTTCTTCTTTATTAGTCTTGCTAGCGGTCTGTCAATTTTGTTGATCTTTTCAAAAAACCAACTCCTGGATTCATTGATTTTTTGGAGGGTTTTTTGTGACTCTATCTCCTTCAGTTCTGCTCTGATCTTAGTTATTTCTTGCCTTCTGCTAGCTTTTGAATGTCTTTGCTCTTGCCTCTCTAGTTCTTTTAATTGTGATGTTAAAGTGTCAATTTTAGATCTTTCCTGCTTTCTCTTGTGGGCATTTAGTGCTATAAATTTCCCTCTACACACTGCTTTAAATGTGTCCCAGAGATTCTGGTATGTTGTATCTTTGTTCTCATTGGTTTCAAAGAACATCTTTATTTCTGCTTTCATTTCGTTATGTACCCAGTAGTCATTCAGGAGCAGGTTATTCAGTTTCCATGTAGTTGAGCGGTTTTGATTGAGTTTCTTAGTCCTGAGTTCTAGTTTGATTGCACTGTGGTCTGAGAGACAGTTTGTTATAATTTCTGTTCTTGTACATTTGCTGAGGAGTGCTTTACTTCCAATTATGTGGTCAATTTTGGAATAAGTGCGATGTGGTGCTGAGAAGAATGTATATTCTGTTGATTTGGGGTGGAGAGTTCTATAGATGTCTATTAGGTCCGCTTGGTGCAGAGATGAGTTCAATTCCTGGATATCCTTGTTAACTTTCTGTCTGTTGATCTGTCTAATGTTGACAGTGGAGTGTTGAAATCTCCCATTATTATTGTATGGGAGTCTAAGTCTCTTTGTAGGTCTCTAAGGACTTGCTTTATGAATCTGGGTGCTCCTGTATTGGGTGCATATATATTTAGGAGAGTTAGCTCTTCCTGTTGAATTGATCCCTTTACCATTATGTAATGGCCTTCTTTGTCTCTTTTGATCTTTGATGGTTTAAAGTCTGTTTTATCAGAGACTAGGATTGCAACCCCTGCTTTTTTTTGTTCTCCATTTGCTTGGTAGATCTTTCTCCATCCCTTTATTTTGAGCCTATGTATGTCTCTGCATGTGAGATGGGTCTCCTGAATACAGCAGACTGATGGGTCTTGACTCTTTATCCAGTTTGCCAGTCTGTGTCTTTTAATTGGAGCATTTAGTCCATTGACATTTAAGGTTAATATTGTTATGTGTGAACTTGATCCTGTCATTATGATATTAACTGGTTATTTTGCTCATTAGTTGATGCAGTTTCTTCCTAGCCTCGATGGTCTTTACATTTTGGCATGTTTTTGCAATGGCTGGTACCGGTTGTTCCTTTCCATGTTTAGGGCTTCCTTCAGGGTCTCTTGTAAGGCAGGCCTGGTGGTGACAAAATCTCTAAGCATTTGCTTATCTGTAAAGGATTTTATTTCTCCTTCACTGATGAAACTTAGTTTGGCTGGATATGAAATTCTGGGTTGAAAATTCTTTTCTTTAAGAACGTTGAATATTGGCCCCCACTCTCTTCTGGCTTGTAGAGTTTCTGCCGAGAGATCTGCTGTTAGTCTGATGGGCTTCCCTTTGTGGGTAACCCGACCTTTCTCTCTGGCTGCCCTTAAGATTTTTTCCTTCATTTCCACTTTGGTGAATCTGGCAATTATGTGTCTTGGAGTTGCTCTTCTGGAGGAGTATCTTTGTGGCGTTCTCTGTATTTCCTGAATTTGAATGTTGGCCTGCCCTACTAGGTTGGGGAAGTTCTCCTGGATGATATCCTGAAGAGTGTTTTCCAACTTGGTTCCATTTTCCCCTCCCTTTCAGGCACCCCAATCAGACGTAGATTTGGTCTTTTTACATAATCCCATACTTCTTGCAGGCTTTGTTCATTTCTTTTTCTTCTTTTTTCTTTTGGTTTTCTCTTCTCGCTTCATTTCATTCATTTGATCCTCAATCGCTGATACTCTTTCTTCCAGTTGATCGAGTCGGTTACTGAAGCTTGTGCATTTGTCACGTATTTCTCGTGTCATGGTTTTCATCTCTGTCATTTCGTTTATGATCTTCTCTGCATTAATTAGTCTAGCTGTCAATTCTTCCACTTTTTTTTCAAGATTTTTAGTTTCTTTGCGCTGGGTACGTAATTCCTCCTTTAGCTCTGAGAAGTTTGATGGACTGAAGCCTTCTTCTCTCATCTCGTCAAAGTCATTCTCTGACCAGCTTTGATCCGTTGCTGGCGATGGGCTGCGCTCCTTTGCAGGGGGAGATGCGCTCTTATTTTTTGAATTTCCAGCTTTTCTGCCCTGCTTTTTCCCCATCTTTGTGGTTTTATCTGTCTCTGGTCTTTGATGATGGTGACGTACTGATGGGGTTTTGGTATAGGTGTCCTTCCTGTTTGATAGTTTTCCGTCTGACAGTCAGAAGGACTGTCTGTTGGTCTGTTGGAGATTGCTTGAGGTCCACTCCAGACCCTGTTTGCCTGGGTATCAGCAGCAGAGGTTGCCAAAGATAGAATATTGCTGAGCAGCGAGTGTACCTGTCTGATTCTTCCTTTGGAAGTTTCCTCTCAGGGGTGACTCCACCCTGTGAGGTGTGGGGTGTCAGACTGCCCCTAGTGGGGGATGTCTCCCAGCTAGGCTACTCAGGGGTCAGGGACCCACCTGAGCAGGCAGTCTGTCCGTTCTCGGATCTCAACCTCCGCGTTGGGAGATCCACGGCTCTCCCCAAAGCTGTCAGACAGAGTCGTTCGCCTCTGCACCGCCCCCGCTGCTTTCCCTATTGGACCTCAGCTGTGGACTGTCCCCAGCGGTGGAGTCTACAGAGACAGGCAGGTTTCCTTGAGCTGCTGTGAGCTCCACCCAGTTAGAGCTTCCCAGCGGCTTTGTTTACCTACTTAAGCCTCAGCAATGGCGGGCGCCCCTCCCCCAGCCTCGCTGCTGCCTTGCGGATAGATCGCCGCAGACGGCTGTGTTAGCAGTGAGGGAGGCTCCGTGGGCGTGGGACCCTCCCGGCCAGGTGTGGGATATATTCTCCTGGTGTGCCTGTTTCCTTAAAGCGCAGTATTGGGGTGGGAGTTACGCGATTTTCCAGGTGTTATGTGTCTCAGTTCCCCTGGCTAGGAAAACGGATTTCCTTCCCCCTTGCGCTTCCAGGTGAGGCGATGCCTCGCCCTGCTTCAGCTCACGCTGGTCAGGCTGCAGCAGCTGACCAGCACCGATTGTCCAGCACTCCCTAGAGAGATGACCCCAGTACCTCAGTTGAAAATGCAGAAATCACCGGTCTTCTGTGTTACTCGCGCTGGGAGTTGGAGACTGGAGCTGTTCCTATTCGGCCATCTTGCTCCGCCCCCGAAAAAGTCTTGTTCATTATAGAACGTGTTCTTACAGCATGTTGAAAAATAAATACTTGGGAAACTAGGAACATTGTAAAAGCCTCAGGCCAGTGTAATATAGATACTCTTATAAAGTGCTTCAGAATTTTAAAATTGTACTTAAAACTTTACAACATTTAGTCTGATCAGTAGCTCTGATCTGTGAAATGTACAGAGCTGATACAAATCTATCAGTAGCTCTGATACATTTGATATGTCTAGTTTAAAAATATTTATTACATTTAATACTGTATCTTTTAAGACTGTTCTCTCCCTTGTTACCAGTAATCATATAGGTGGATGCAGTGGAGATCCTGAGTAAGGAATCTTGAATGCCAGCAAACAAATAGTACCTAAAAAGAAAAGTAATTGTATACTTGGCTATTTGTATTAGCTTGTATGTTTTAGAAGTCAAAGTGTACACATAATTTTAACCACATGTGAATCAAATTTAATACATTATTAAGGGAATTTTGCTTGTTATGTTTGGGCTAATCATGGATCATTTTTAAACTTTATGTAATTTCATGTAAAGTTTCACAACTTGTATGCACAGCTGCAAGTTCTTTGTAATTAACTATGTAATCAAGTGATAAGGCAAAGCATCTTCTGTGATGCTTAAGGGGTGGTTTTTATGATTTGTTACTAATTAATACTTTTAATGTATTAACAAATATAAAACCAGCCATATCGTTGTGCATATTTTTAAAGTAGTGATTATTTGAAGTTTGTCTTTATTATTTTAATTAAAAATCTAAATAAAATGTAGACTGTTAAGTGATTGTTAATTCATCCCTAAAGTTGATGTTCAAGAAGAAACTTTGAGAACCTCCAGCCGGATTTGAATTAGATAGCATAGTTGTAATTCTGGTGCTACTGATGACTAGATTTGAGACTTCGGTTCAGTCATTCTGAACCTCAGTTTTTGTGTCTGTGTGAAATTAGAATAATGCTTACCTGTTCCCCAAGTTTGTTATGAGGCCCCAAAGGGTTTTGTAAATTTTTAAACAGGGTTAGGTTGTTTCTGAAGTCTCTTAAAGTGGTCTCTCTGCTTGTTTTTTTGTCCTCAGGCATCCTTTCTCCTCATGGTAGCTAGAGTAATTTTTTCAAAATCCAAAATCATATTGTGCTGTTGGTTGCAATCTTACAATGGTTTTCCGTTACTGTATTTGAGTAATATCCTCATAATATCCTCATTATGCTATAGGTACCACTCTTGCTTATTATGCTTCTTTGTTTTCCTCAATTGTACTCCATCTTTTTCCTCTTCCAGGTTTTCATCCCTGTCCCAGTGACTAAAACAGTGTTTTCCTCCAACTACCTCTTAATTTGTTTGGTTTATTCTTACCCTTTAGATCAGGGGTTCCCAACCCTTAGGCCATGGACTGCTACTGTTCAATGGCCTGTTAGGAACCCAGCCACACAGCAGGAGGTGAGCAGTGTGCGGTGAGCATTACTGCCTGAGCTCCGCCTCCTGTCAGATCAGCAGCAGCATTAGATTCTCATAGGAGCGTGAACCCTATTATGAACAGCACATGCGAGGGATCTAGATTATGTGTTCCTTATGAGAATCTAATACCTGATGATCTGAGATGAAACAGTTTTATCCCAAAATTATGCCCTCCTACTACCCCCATCTGTGGAAAAATTGCCTTCCATGAAACTAGTCCCTTGTGCCAAAAAGGTGGGGTCCACTGCTTTAGATCTCAGATCAAAGAGATCTTCCATGGCTATCCTATGTAAAATTGTCATTGCTATCCTGATTCCTACTCCTGTCTTTGACTCTCTTATTCTCTTGTCGGGTCACCTCCTCCGCTTTCAGATTATGATACTTGTAGTAATTGACTCATTTATTTACATGCTTCCTCACTTATTATTCTTTCTACCTCATTAGTGTTAGGATAAAGATAATGTCTATATTGCTCGCTAATTTATCCCTTGTGCTTACTAGCATAGTACTTGACATGTAATAGGTGATCATATTTATTTAATACATTTGAAGTATTGTTTTACCTCTTTTAAAGAAGTGCATGTACTTTTTTTTTTTTTGTAGCCTGTGATTTTATAGCTCTACAGTTAATCTGAATAAACTTTAGGTCGATTTATGTGCAGAACTGTAGTGACTTTCAGGAGGAAAAATAATCAGCTGCATGTATATAATATAAAACTTGCCATCTTCTGTTTTTAAAGTTATGATATAGTTAATTATGCGTACAAGATGGGTAAACAGAAGAAAATGTCTAATCAGAAAACCTATAGGAGGGTAACATTTTTTATCATTTAAAATTTTCTTTTGAATAGATTCTAAATTTAGAATAAAGAGTTTTCAGTCCATGTAGTCAATGAAAGTAATTTAAATCCAACAAGGGAAAATGTAAGGTTTGCTGATATATGTCACCTGCAAGAATTCCCTTTCTGTGCTTATATATATATTTTTCTCGGGTAGACTGGAGTATGTGAGTAACTGTGTAGATGATCACCTATTCACACATAAACTTTTTAACATATACAAAACCCTTAGGCCTAGGCCCTGCTGATTTCACTAGCTCTTGGAAGCCAGGTTCTTTCAGACGCTTTTGTAAATATTCCTTTTGAAAAGGAGATTTTGGGCTGGGATGATGGGGTTTTCTAAATACACAGTCATGTTATCTACAAACAGGGACAATTTGACTTCCTCTTTTCCAAATTGAATACCCTTTATTTCTTTCTCCTGCTCTGGGTATATACCTAACGGATTATAAATCATGCTGCTATAAAGATACATGCACACGTATGTTTATTGCGGCACTATTCACAATAGCAAAGACTTGGAACCAACCCAAATGTCCATCAGTGATAGACTGGATTAAGAAAATGTGGCATATATACACCATAGAATACTATGCAGCCATAAAAAAGGATGAGTTCATGTCCTTTGTAGGGACACGGATGTAGCTGGAAGCCATCATTCTCAGCAAACTATCTCAAGAACAGAAAAGCAAACACCGCATGTTCTCACTCATAGGTGGGAACTGAACAATGAGATCACTTGGACTTGGGAAGGGGAACATCACACACTGGGACCTGTCATGGGGAGGGGAAAGGGGGAGGGACAGCATTAGGAGATATACCTAATGTAAATGACGAGTTAATGGGTACAGCACACCAACATGGCACATGTATACATATGTAACAAACCTGCACATGATGCACATGTACCCTAGAACTTAAAGTATAATAATAAAAATAAATAAATAAATAAAAGTAAAGAATGTACATCCTCTCTATCCTTAAGGCTATCTGACTATTTTTTTCTCCTCCTTCAGTATGTAACTGAAGCATCACTTTCTCTGTGACATGGCTCCTGTCATCCCTAAGCAGTTGTAGAAGTTTCCTATCTCTGTATTCCTGTTATAGATTGTCTTATACAGATCTTTGTTACTCTCATGATTTCAGAATTTCATTATATAGCATCTTTTTATTTGTGTCCTTCTTAGCCTTCCCAGCATTTAGCACTACATAAGTAGTTGGTGAGTAAATGAATGCCTGGAAAAACCACAGTGACACTAGCTAATATTTACTGAGTATATGCCAGTCACATACAAAATGTCTTGCTATATGCTAGTCATTGCTTTTGTGTATTTATTCATCTTATCCATTATAGCAACCTTAGGAGATAGGTACTATTATTGTTCTCATTTTATAGATGAGGAAACTTACTATATTTATTGTTTACAGCATTATGTTTTTAACTATGTATAATTGTATAATGGCTAAATCAAGCTAATTAACATATGTATTACCTCACATACTTACCATTTTTTTGTGGTGAGAACACTTAAAATCTATTCTCTTAGCAACTTTCAAGAATACAATACCTTATTATTAACAAGAGATTGCAAATGCTGGCCAGGATGTGGAGGAAAGGGAACCCTTGCACACTGTTGGAGAGTGCGTTTTTTATCACTATACACTACTTTCTTTCCAGATGAATCTGTAAATAACTGAAGAACTATAACTATATTCAGCCCAAATTTCTTCTGTATTTACCTTAATACAAAGTCGAGAAAAGTTATTTCTTGTATAGGACAAGTTCTTGTATATAATCTGTCATCTCTGGATAACAGAGATCATCTCTTGGGATATGAAAATATTTTACTGTTAGGACATTTTCTTTATAAAGATATTTGATATGATGTAATTTTAATCAGAATTGTTTACTATTTAATATAATAAACTTTCTGTTACTCATCAAAATCTGTCTCTATATCCTAATATACAGGCCACTTTATCCTGGAAGTTCTCCAAGTGAATAAATTCTGAACCATCGCATACATTTAGAGAGTTAATGTTCCACTAGAATCAGCAGGGACAAATGAAGGATAAAAGTGACAGCTTTAGATTCAGAATTTTAAAAAAAATGATACTTTAAGTTCTAGGGTACATGTGCACAACGTGTAGGTTTGTTACATAGGTATACATGTGCCAGGTTGGTTTGCTGAACCCATCTCATGGTTTACGTTAGGAATTTCTCCTAATGCTCTCCCTCCCCCAGGCTCCCACCCCCTGACAGGCCCCGGTGTGTGATGTTCTGCGCCCTGTGTCCAAGTGTTCTCATTGTTCAGTTCCCACCTATGAGTGAGAACATGCGCTGTTTCGTTTTCTGTCCTTGTGATACTTTGCTGAGAATGATGGTGTCCGTGTCCCTGCAAAGGACAAGAATTCATCCTTTTATATGGCCGCATAGTGTTCCATGTTGTATATGTGCCACATTTTCTTAATCTGATCTATCGTTGATGAACATTTGGGTTGGTTCCAAGTCTTTGCTATTGTGAATAGTGCCACAATAAACATATGTGTGCCTATGTCTTTATAGCGGCATGATTATAATCCTTCGGGTATATACCCAGTAATGGGATGGCTGGGTCAAATGGTAATTCTAGTTCTAGATCCTTGAGAAATTGCCACACTGTCTTCCACAATGGTTGAACTAATTTACATTCCCACCAACAGCGTAAAAGTGTTCCTATTTCTCCACATCGTTTCCAGCATCTGTTGTTTCCTGACTTTTTAATGATCACCATTCTAACTGACGTGAGATGGTATCTCATTGTGGTTTTGATTTGCATTTCTCTGATGACCAGTGATGATGAGCATTTTTTCATGTGTCTGTTGGCTGCATAAATGTCTTCTTTTGAGAGGTGTCTGTTCATATCCTTTCCCCACTTTTTGATGGGGTTGTTTTTTTCTCGTAAATTTGTTTAAGTTCTTTGCGGATTCTGGATATTAGCCCTTTGTCAAATGGGTAGGTTGCAAAAATTTTCTCCCATTCTGTAGGTTGCCTGTTCACTCTGATGATAGTTTCTTTTGCTGTGCAGAAGCTCTTTAATTAGATCCCATTTGTCCATTTTGGCTTTTGTTGCTACTGCTTTTGGTGTTTTAGTCATGAAGTCCTCGCCCATGCCTATGTCCTGAATGGTATTGCATAGGTTTTCTTCTAGGGTTTTATGGTTTTAGGTCTAATATTTAAGTCTTTAGTCCATCTTGAATTAATTTTTGTATAAAGTGTAAGAAGGTATCCAATTTCAGCTTTCTATATATGGCTAGCCAGTTTTCCGAGCACCATTTTATTAAATAGGGGATCCTTTCCCCATTTCTTGTTTTTGTCAGATATGTCAAAGATCAGATGGTTTTGATTTCATATGAACTTTAAAGTAGTGTTTTCCAGTTCTGTGAAGAAAGTCCTTGGTAGCTTGATGGTGAGGGCATTGAATCTGTAAATTACCTTGGGCAGTATGGCCATTTTTCACGATATTGATTCTTCCTATCCATGAGCATGGAATGTTCTTCCATTTGTTTGTGTCCTCTTTTATTTTGTTGAGCAGTGGTTTGTAGTTCTCCTTGAAGAGGTCCTTCACGTCCCTTGTAAGTTGGATTCCTAGGCATTTTATTCTTTGTATCAATTGTGAATGGGGGTTCACTCATGATTTAGCACTCTATTTGTCTGTTACTGGTGTATAGGAATGCTTGTGATTTTTGCACACTGATTTTGTATACTGAGACTTTGCTGAAGTTGCTTATCAGCTTAAGCAGATTTTGGGCTGAGATGATGGGGTTTTGTAGATATACAATCATGTCATCTGCAAACAGGGGCAATTTGACTTCCTCTTTTCCTAATTGAATACACTTTATTTCTTTCTCTTGTCTGATTGCTCTGGCCAGAACTTCCAGCACTATTTTGAATAGAAGTGGTGAGAGAGGGCATCCTTGTCTTGTGCTAGTTTTCAAAGGGAATGCTTCCAGTTTTTGCCCATTCAGTATGATATTGGCTGTGGGTTTGTCATAAATAGCTCTTATTATTTCGAGATACATTCCATCAGTACCTAGTTTAGTGAGAGTTTTTTTTTTTTTTTTTAACCAGGCAGTGAAACAATTTTATTTCACAGTTGTCTTTAAAACCACAAAGACACCTATTTTCTTCATATAAAAACATTAGTATAGATACCCATACTTTCTAGAAAATGATTATACAGACCCTCTCAAAGAAAAATGTATTCCATTATATAGGTTTCAGTGAGGTTGTTTGGAAAAAACTCACATCTGGACTGATTCCTAAAACATAGCATTCCACCACTCTGCAACTTTTGTTCAAAGTATAGATTATTGTCATCAGTATGTGGTGCGTGTATTCTTACATATTTGATAATACATATATAGACTGGCTTATCACTTAATGTTCCATTGGTTCATCATTCTTTTCTGCAGGTTCATCAGCAGGTTGAGCAGGCTATACCTTTCTCTGTGGCCTTTCTTCAAGACCTTCGAGGAATAGAGACACATTATCATCATCATCATAGATTGTAAACTCCAAGTCTTTACCAATAATACCAATGGAAACATTCTTTGTAGTTAGGTCCTGTTCTGCAGGAAGTGTCGCTCTTAAGGCACACAGACCATGTTTAACTAGTTCATTTAAATTGCAGTCCATAAATTCAGACATATGTCTCTCCAAGTAAGTATGAGCTGATTGGGAACGGGCTCCAATGGACATGGCTCTGCAGTCAAAATAGTTAGCAGATGGACAGGTTTGGAAAATATGAGGGCCCATATCATCATAACCGGCAATAAGCAACCCAACACCATATGGTCTCCGGCCATATCGTTGTGTTTGTATCTGGGTCTTGTTTCCAATTAGAGATACAAGACGAGACACAGGCAGTGGTCTATCGAATACAAATCTGGAATCCAAACACTCCTGACGCATAAAATTACGTAACAGTCTAACATCAGCAGTAAGCCCCGCAATTGAGGTTTACAGCTTTTTTTTTTTTTTTTTTAGCATGAAGGGCTGTTGAATTTTGTCGAAGGCCTTTTCTGTATCTGTTGAGATAATCATGTGGTTTTTGTCTTTGGATCTGTTTATGTGAAGGTAGGTTCAGAATTTTAATTTGTTGCTTCTGAATCAAAGCTGTAAACCTCAATGAAATAAAAACAGAACGTGGTACTAAAATAGCTATGCGTGTAGTGATATATGTGTTCAGTTTCCCTTCAAATAATCTGAGAGTGGTGGTATGGATGAAATGGATTGGTCATGACTTGACAGTTGTTGAGGCTAAGTGATGGGTACTTCAAGAGTCATTATACTATTTACTTTTTTATAAATTTGAAATTTTCCATTAAAGTATTTCAGAGTAGTGGATTGTCAATAACTGTAGCTTTGGAAAGCTATATTTTTTAAAAGTGTGGTTAAAAAAACCACAAAATTTACCATCTTAACCATTTTAAGTGTACAACTCAGTAGTGTTAATGTGGTCATATTGTTGTGAAACAAATCTTCAAAACTTTTTCATCTGCAAATCTGGAGTTCTATAGCCATTAAACAATAACTTCCCTTTTTCCTCTCCCTACATCCCCTGGTAACCACCATTCTACTTTCTGTCTCTGAATCTGACTACTTAAGTTACCTCATAAGAGTGGAATCATATGATATTTGCATTTGGTGACTTGCTTATTTCACTTAATGTATTGCGCTCAAGGTTCATCCGTGTTGTAGCATGTGACAAGATTTCCTTTCTTTTTAAGGCTGAATAATATTCCATTGTATATATACACTGCATTTTGTTTATCTAGTCATTCATCAATGAACATTTGGATTACTTCCACCTCTTAGCTATAATGACTAGTGCTGTTTTAAACTTGGGTGTGCAAATATCTCTTCAAGACCCTGCATTCAATTCTTTGAGATATATACCCAGAAGTTGGATTACTGGATCATACAATAGTTCTATGTCTAACTTTCTCAGAAACCCCATACAGTTTTCTGTAGGAGTTGTACCACTTTGCAGTCCTACCAACAAACACTAGTGTTCCAATTTCTCCACATCATTTTCATCCTTGTTTTTTTTTAAATTTAGCCACTTTAATGGTGCAGTGATATTTCTTTTTGGTTTTGATTTGCATTTCTCTGATGATGTATTAGCTTTGAAGAAATATCTATTCAAGCCTTTTGCTTATTTATAAATTGTGTTTTTTGTTGTTGTTGAGTTGTAGGTGTTCTCTATATATTCTACATATTAACCTTTTGTCAGATATATGGTTTGCAAATATCTTCTCCCATTTTGTAGGTTATCTCTTCACTCTATTGATTATGTGCTTTGATGCAGGAAGTTTTTAAGTTTGATGTGGCCCTGTTAGTCTGTTTTTTCTTTTGTTTCTCTGCATTTGGTGTCATGTCCAAGAAATCACCACCAAGTTCAATGACCTGAAGCTTTTTCCCTGTGTTTTCTTCCAGGAGTTTTACAGTTTTTGTTTTTTATGTTAAGGTCTTTAATTCATTTTGAGTTAATTTTTATGTGTGGTGTAAGATAAAGGTCCAACTTCATTCTTTTACATGTGAAAATCCAGTTTTCTCAACATAATTTGTTGAAGAGATTGTCCTTTTCCCCACTGATTTATCTTGGCCTCCTTATAGAAGATCATTTGGCCGTGTAATAGAGGTGTATTTCTGGGCTTTCTATTCTGTTTGGAGGACTACATTTTTAACCAATAAAATGTTGCTCTTAATTAGCATTTCTTTTATGGTGTATCCAACTCTCCAAGTAAATCTTGCTGTCTGAAAGCAGAGATGTTAGAATAACACCACATTTATTAAAAGATCTTACAAAATACTGAATGATAGTGATGGGTGAAAATTGACACTGGGAGTTCTTGGGTTATCAAGTTTATAATTTGACATGGGGAAAGTCAGGGAGGAAAAACGAGCAGATCCCACAACAAGTTTTGCATTGAGTAAACAGTGTCTTTAGAAGCACATATGGTTTCTGGCATTCAGAAGTGGTGGTGCTATCTTTTCAGAATTATATTTTCATTCCAGTCAAAAGTGTCCACTCCATGCAAATACTTTTTTTTTTAATTGAAGAAGCAATCATGTTGAAAACATACATTTTTTTCTTTGATTCTTCACAGACAACTATTTTCTTCAGATTTCATTGTTGAAGAAGAATCTAGCAAATACCAAAAGATGACATGTTCAAGCCATCTGTACTTTTACCTAAATGTGTAGCAAACCTCCACACTGTATAATTACTTCTCATACTTCAGCATTGCTTTCCTTGTATCTTCCAACAAAATGTGTTAACAGTGAGGTATCTTTTTTGTTTTTGTACTATTTTCTATGTATCACTTGAGCCATTAAATGGCAACAGAAATAACATTTCCCCAATGATACAAATTTTGTTAATATTTTTCCCTAATAAGTAAAAATGTAAAATAGGCTTCACAATTTATAATTAAATTTAATGTAATTTTATGACTATTTGATTACATGTGAGATGACCAGAATAATAGAGACAATTATGATGCTTAGATTTTCATTGTCTTGCTAATCATGATAACTTCCTGTATTTTCTTTTAACTTTTAAGTTCATGGATACATATGCGGGTTTGTTACATAGTTACACTAGTGTCATGAGAGTTTGTAGTACAGATTTTTTCATCACCCAGGTATTACAACTAGTACCTATTAGTTCTTTTTCCTGATCCTCTGTCCCCTCCCACCCTCCATCCTCTTGTAGGCCACAGTATCTATTGTTCCCCTCTATGTGTCCATGTGTTCTCATCATTTTTCTCCTACTTATCAGTGTGAACATGTCATATTTGGTTTTCTGTTCTTGCTTTAGTTTGCTAAGGATAATGGTCTCCAGCTCCATCCATGTTCCCACAAAGGACATGATCTCCTTCTTTTTTATGGCTGTATAGTATTCTGTGGTGGATATCTACTGTATTTTCTTTACACAGTCTATCAATGACAGGCATTTAGGTTGACTCCATGTCTTTGCTATTTTAAATAGTGCTGCAAGGAACATATACTTGCAAGTGTCTTTAAGATAGAATGATTTATATTCCTTTGGGATATGGGGTTGCTGTGTTGAATGGTAGTTCTGTTTGAAGTATTCGAGGAATCACCACACTATTTTCAACAATGGTTGAACTAATTTATACTTCCACCAACAGTATGTAAGCATTCCCTTTTGTCTGCAATCTTGCCAGCACCTATTATTTTTTGGGTTTTTCCATTCTGACTAGTGTGTAATGTTATCTCATCGTGGTATTGATTTGCATTTCTCTAATGATCAGTGATGTTGAGCTTTTTTTCATGTTAGTTGGGTGCATGTATGTCTCCTTTTGAGAAGTGTCTGTTCAGGTCCTTTACCCACTTTTTAATTGAGTTAGTTTTTTTTCTTGTAAATTTATTTAAATACCTTACAGATGTTTGATATTAGATCTTTATCAGATGCATGGTTTGCAAACTTTTCTCCCATTTTGTAGGTTTTCTGTTTACTCTGTTGATAGTTTCTTTTGCTGTGGTGAAGTTCTTTAGTTTAATTAGATCCCATTTGTAAATTTTTGCTTTCGTTGCAGTTGCTTTTGGCATCCTCATCCTGAAATATCTGCCTATTCCTATGTCCAGAATGGTTTTGCCTAGGTTGTCTTGCAGGGTTTTTTGAGTTCTTTGTGTATTCTTGATATTAATATTTTGTGATAGTTTGTAAATATTTTCTCCCATTCTGCAGGTTATTTCTTCACTCGGTTGATTGTTTCTTTTGCTGTGTAGAAGGTTTTTGTTTGATATAATTCTATTTGTCTACTTTTTGGATTTGTTGTCTGTGCTTTTGAGGTCTCAGCCATAAAAATCTTTGCCCAGACCAATGTCTGTAAGCATTTCTCCTGTTTTCTTCCAGGAGTTTCACAGTTTCTGGTCTTAAATTTAAGCCTTTACTCCATTTTGAGTTGATTTTTGCTTATGGTGAAAGATAAGAGTCTGTTTTTATTCTTTCACGTGTGGATGTCATCATGAGGTTAGCTGGTTATTATGCAGACTTTTTTGTGTGGTTGCTTTATAGTATCACTGGTCTGTGTACTTAAGTGTGTTTTTGTAGTGGTTGGTAGTGGTCTTTCCTTTCCATATTCACTGCTTCCTTTAAGAGCTCTTGTAAGCCAGGTCTGCTAAGAATTCCCTGAGCATTTGCTTGTCTGAAAAGGATCTTATTTCTTTTTTGCTTAGTTTGGCCAGATATGAAATTCTGGATTGGAATTTCTTTTCTTTAAGAACATTGAATATTACCCCCCAATCTCTTCTGGCTTTTAGGGTTTCTGGTAAGAGGCCTGTTAGTCTTATGGGCTTCCCTTTGTATGTGACCTGACCTTCCTCTCTAGCTGCCTTTAACATTTTTCCTTTTATTTCAACCTTGGAGGATCTGATGATTATGTGTCTTGGGGATGGTCTTCTTGTGAAGTAACTTACTGGGGTTCTCTGCATTTCCTGAATTTGAATGTTGGCCTCTCTAGCTAGGTTGGGGAGATTCTCATGGATGATATCTTGAAATATGTGTTCCAGGTTGCTGCCAGTCTCCCCATCTGTTTCAGGGACACCAATGAGTAATGGATTTGTTCTCTTAATCTCATATTTCTCAGAGATTTTGTTCATTCCTTTTCATTCTTTTTCCTTTATTCTTGTCTGACTTACTTCAGAAAGCCCGTCTCCAAGCTCTGGGATTCTTTCCTAAGCTTGATCTATTCTGCTATTAATAGTTGCAATAGCATTATGAAATTATTGTAGTGTGTTTTCAGCTCTGTCAGGTCGGCTGCATTCTTTTCTGTACTGGCTATTTTGTCTTTCAGCTCCTGTATCATTTGGATCTTCCTTGGATTAGGTTTCAACATACTCCTGCATCTCAATGACCTTTGTTTCTATCCATATTCTCAATTCTATTTCTTTAATTTCAGCCATCTCAGTCCAGTTCAGAACCCTTGCAGGAGAAGTAGTGCTGTCATTTTGAGGAAAGAAGGTACTCTGGCTTTTTGAGTTGTTAGAGTTCTTGTGCTTATTCTTTCTTATCTTTGTGGGCTTATGTTCCTTCAATCTTTGATGTTGCTGATCTTTGGATTTTTTTTCTTTTATCCTATTTGTTGACATTGAGAGTTTGATTGTGGTATAAGTGGGTTCAGTCAACTGGCTTCATTTCTGGAAGATTTTAGGGGGCCAAACCTCAGCTCCCAACTACTGGACTTCATGCTGTAAATCTGGGGGACTAGTATCTAGCCCCAACTTTGTTCTCTGACTCCTCGAAGGTAGGAACCTACTGTGCTGGTGGGACCTACATATTCCTGGACCACTGGTCATTACACTTCAGTGGGTGGTACTAGCCAAAGTGTTTCGTAAGGCAGCAGCAGTGGGATTTGTCCTTGTTTGCATGTGTTAGCAGCAGCAGCAGCAGCAGCACGGTGGGGTACACACTCATCAACTGCAGGAGGGTGCTAGCAGGTGCTTGCCTCCCTGCAGGCATTCACAGCAGCAGCAGAGGCATTACTGCTTTGAGGGACACAGGGCTTCTGCTGCTGGCGACTGTGTCCACGGTAATGCTGGTGGTGGTGTTAGCATGGGGGTCTGGTGCTGGCGGGTGCAGGTCTGTGTCTGCCCTCTGTGCATGATCACTCAGGTGGGAGCGGCTTCTCAAGGTAGGAGAGGTTCATTGTTCTCCCTTCCTAGTTTTACTCTTGCAGCAGTGTTGGTGCAGGGATGGGGCTCTGGAGCTGGTGGGGCTGGCGGGGTTCAGTGGGGCGAGGGAGTAGACAGGCTGGTGCGTGGCTGTGAGCACTACTTTCCACCCTGAAATCTCATGAGAACTTATTTACTATCATGAGAACAGCACAGGAAAAGCCGTCCCCATGAGTCAGTTACCTCCCACCAGATCCCTCCCATGACCTGTGAGGATTATGGGAGCTACATGTCCAGATGAGATTTGGATGGAGACACAGCCACCCAAGATGAGATTTGGGTGGGGACACAGCCAAACCATATCACTACCTACCACAATACCTGGCATATGATAGATGCTCAATAGATGTTTGTTGAATAAATCCTTTTTTTTAAAATTAAATTGACCAATGGTAGTACTAGTCTTTCCATGCTTATATTTGTTAGGAAAAAAACTTTTGTTTGAGTAGTAAATGATAGATGGAGATTTGGAAGGAAGGAGAGAGAAAGAGAAAGAAAAAACAATAAACCATTAGAAAAAACAAATGTACACACACATTAAGTGACACAACTTTTATTTTTATTTATTTATTTATTTATTTATTTAATGGATGGTGATTTCAATGGATGGTGACTTCAGTGGGAACTTTTGCTGGCGACAAGATTTGCTCTTACTCTCGTTGAATTAGAAAAGTTTTTTAGTTTTTCAATAATATGATAAATTGGATATATAAATGTCATTGCTAATAGCTTAGTATTTTAGTCTTCCACAAATTGATGCCTGTGGTATCTCGACATTTCTTGGCCTGTTCTTGTAAATAAGGAGATAGTGATGTTTAAGGAATAGCACTGTGGCCAGAAAAGCAAAAAACAAACAAACAAACAAAAAAACCAAAAAGACCAGGCATGGTGTCTCACGCCTGTAATTCTAGCGCTTTGGGAGGCCGAGGTGGGCCGATCATTTGAGGTCAGGAATTCAAGACCAGCCTGGCCAACACAGTGAAACCCCATCTCTACTAAAAATACAAAAAATTAGCTGGGCGTGGTGGCAGGCGCCTGTAATCCCAGCTACTCGGGAGGCCAAGGCAAGAGAATTGCTTGAACCTGGGAGGCAGAGGTTGCAGTGAGCGGAGATCACGCCATTGCACTCCAGCCAGGATGACAGTGCAAGACTCCATCTCAAAAAAAAAAAAAAAAAAATTCCACATTTTCCAAGGTAAACAATATAAATGGGGCTCAGGAATACCCCATTAGATTAAAAAAAAAATCTCCTAGAGAGAGAACCCTTGAGCCTACAAACTAAAGACTTTCAATATAATTTTAAATAAAGTCTTTTATGTAGTATGAGTGCATTTTTTAGTTGATAATCAATTGGCACTATTATGTAGGCTTACTAGATTTGCAAATTTACAAGTTTTTACAAGTCAGTTGGGTCCCTTCCTCAGGAAATCAGTTTAAGTTTTTTTTTCCTATATTGACTCAAAGAGCCTAGTTGTCCTTAAATCCTGTGAATATATTTGCCTTATAATTTGACGGCATTGAATAAACACCCTGATAGGGTCTGTAGTGTTGTAAAAAGAGAAACTGTTAAATAAAGGATCACATTTGGAAAAATAGACTGTGCTGGATAAAACCAGTATTGCATATGAGTGCTGTGCTTTGCTTTAAAGCAGCTACAACTATTCAAGGAAATATATCCCTACCCCTTACTCTCAAAATGGATACTCTAGATGGAAAACAACTGAACTACGTCTTTGTGAAATTAAACTATGGCTATAAATTAATGTAAACACCCAATGTAATATTGATCTCTTAAGCAGAAAGTTATATATTTGTGCTAACATTCAAACTTACAGAGATTACAGAGCTAATTATTAATTATTAAAGTAATTAAACTGTTTCAAGCCAAATATGCTTGGGTAAGTACAACTTGCCTTCAACTAATCACCATGTTTAAATGTATTATATTAAGTAGATCTTTGTTGCGCATCATCAGTGTGCCTGAACTTATACAGATGATAATAATAATGATAGCTCACATTTGTTTTAGCACTTATTTGCTGGTCATTGTGCATTATACATAGATTAATTATCAAATAACTCTATATAAAATAGGTATATTTATTATTCCCAGTTTATAGATGTGGAAACTCAGTCATAAAGAGGTTTAATAAATTGTCCAAGGTTACACAGCTAGTGTCTAAACTGGAATATAATGTTGGAAAGCAAGTCAAACATGTTAAAAATGTATTGATAGACTCTAATATTGAATTGTTTTCTCTCTTTAACACCTTTCTAGTTGATTTGGAACATATGAGAACAATAAAACCTGAAAAACACTTACGGTTTTGCCAGGAAAATGGTTTTAGTAGCCACTTTGTCTCAGCCAAGACAGGAGACTCTGTAAGTAAAATAATGAATACTGTATATTATTAGTGAGGTTTTACTTTTATTTACTAACATTCCTAGGAAGTATACTTCCATTATTTAACCTGTGGAGCAAATTAATTCCTATTGAAAACATGAAATTCCTTAGATTAGGTATAACATGTTTATTCTGGTTATATTACTTTTATAATTTATTTAACATAATTGTATGGTTATTTTCCAAAAGGGAATTAAAATGAATATAAACCACCCATAATGTCAGTATCTAGAGGTAACCACTCATAACCTCGTATGATTCCATCTAGTCTCTTTTCCTGATGCTCACACTAGTACTGTTGCCTGTGGCTAGTAGATGGCATTCATTGAGTGCTTACTTTGTTATAGATATTGTACTACTCTGATTATCTCCATTTTATAGAGGAGTCTTAGAGAAATTATGTAATGGGGTCCAGATTACACAGCTAATAAGTGGAGGAGAGAGGATTTGTAAAGGCAAATAGTGACACTCTGGGACTCACAGTCTTGACCACAAGCCTGTATTTATTTTTAAAAATTAAGATTATAATATAGAAATAATTTTATATTTTACTTTTTACTTAATATTTTTATTGTTTCCATGTCATTTAATAATAGATTGAATAATTCATTTAATAAATGTTCAAAAATTTATTCAGTCTTATTCTTATTGTGGAACATACAGATTGTTAAGTTTTGAACATAATGTTCTAATGTAAAATTTTGTCCATAAGTTTTTGATGTTTTGGTTATTTTCTTCAGTTAGATTCCTTGAGAGAGGATTGAAACATTACCAAATCACCACCAGAAAGACTAAATTCATACTACCACCGGCATTGTATGATTGCCATAACTATATCCTTTTAACATTCAGGATTTATTTATGTATTTATTTTAAAATCTTTGTCAAATTGGTAGGCCCCCCCCCAAAAGAAAAAAGATACTTCGCTATTTAAATTTGAATTTCTTTGATTATAATTGAGGTTGAAAATTTAAAAGTTTTATTAGTTATTCACTTTCTGCTTTTTACTTGTTATAATTTTCTATTGCATTAGAAATTTTCTATGACCATTTTTATATTAGTGCTAGTAGTCATGTGTCACAATTTTTTCGAATAATCCTCACTGACCCCCATTTGACTATTTTTCCAGTTGACATTTTTCAACTAAAAGAAGTTTGAAATTTTTCTGTGGTTTAATATTTTTGATGTTTTTCTCTGTAATATCCTTTATAGTTTTATACCTAAAATAAATATTAAATAATATGACTGGGGTTTAATCTTTCTTTTGGTAAGACTCATTAAAAAATGTGGACTCCTGGGATCCTTTCCCCTCAGACAATGTGAACATGGGCACATATGCACCCATCTATGCCTTTGAAAAAAATGTAATGTCAGTAATTGTAGATAAATTCATCCATGGATTCACTGGGCTTCTGCCCTCACTTAATCTTCCCAGGGGTCTTTTTGCCATTTCAGAATTATTTTAACTTGTAGTATTTTAACTTGTTTTGAACCACTTAGTATTTTTTTGCCACTTAGTGTTTTTTGTGTGCCTATATTGAACCACTATTAAAAAACTTCATTTTTTTAAAAATGATACTTTGAAATGGTTTGTTCTTGTGAAATTACTTTAAGACTTGTAATCATCTCTAGCTCCAGGTAACTTCCTCTCGTTGTTTGAGGAGTTGAGCTCCTGGCTTACTATTCTTTCTCTGATATTACCTATATCATAATTCTTAGTGATTTCAGTATCCTTGTTTCTTCCTGACTCCACCTTAGTCACTCTCGCATACCACAGATCACGTCATTACAAATTGCTGTGGCTCTTCTATTACCTCAGTATCAGGCATCCAAATCACTAACCACCAACCATCTTCTGTTTCACATCCTTGAATGTCCTAATACAACCATTCTCAACCCTAG
This sequence comes from Trachypithecus francoisi, assembly GCF_009764315.1. Taxonomy (NCBI): domain Eukaryota; kingdom Metazoa; phylum Chordata; class Mammalia; order Primates; family Cercopithecidae; genus Trachypithecus; species Trachypithecus francoisi. Next base: position 12,344,227 of record NW_022681454.1, on the reverse strand, counting down.
CAAGACCTACAAGACATTGATCCTAACACCTTTGCAAAATCTTAACCTCCTTTCATGTCTTCATTTTTCTCTCTTCTGAACTTAAATCTCATGGCCAGTCCAAATCATTGCCATGCACATACTCTCAGTTCCCTTTTTCCTCTTTCACTTTGTCAGACCCACTTGGCTAAACCTTAATTCTGGTTTAAACCAAGCCTCTGCTTTTTCATGGGTGTGCTCATGAACATGACCAGAGAAAAACACAGAGGTATGCTGGAGGTTTCACTTTAAGTTCACAATCCCTAATCTCAAGTGGGCCCTTAACGCTGCTCAGTAATTATGCCCTATATCCCTAGTCTACCACCTCTTCCCTCAGCTAGGTGACTTTTTTTTTTTTTGAGACAGAATATCACTCTGTCGTCTGGGCTGGAGTGCAGTGGTGCAATCTCAGCTAACTGCAGCCTCTGCCTCCTGGGTTCAACCAATTCTCTGCCTCAGCCTCCCAAGTAGCTGGGATTACAGGTGCCCACCACCACACCTGGCTAATTTTTTGTATTTTTAGTAGAGATGGGGTTTCACCATCCTGGCCAGGCTGATCTTATAACTCCTGACCTCGTGATCCACCTGCCTCAGGCTCCCAAAGTGTTGGGATTACAGGCGTGAGCCACTGTGTCCAGTCAATGACTATTTCATAGCTTCTCTTCTCTCTTCAAATGTTCAAACTATCCTCCTCTATTCTATCAGCTGACAACCTTGTTTCCTATTTTGTAAGAAATTTGAAATAAACAGAAGACAACTTCTACATACTGATGCTACCAGGTCTAACCTCATCCTACTTACCCCATCTGTTCTCATATCTTCTGTCTTCTCTGTGGTTACTATGGGATCTATTCTAGCTAGGGCCAACTTCTCCATTGTGTACTAGTCCCATTTATCTTTGCTGAATCAAGGATATTGCTTTAGTAGTTCTGTTTCATATGTTTTATTTTTTTTCCATCTACTGGATTATTCTTTCAGCATACAAAATATTATGACTTATCTTAAAAACAAGAAAGCTCTTGATGCCACATTTTTTCTCTAGCTGTTGCCTCATTTCCTTCCTTCACTTTCCAGTATATGTTTTGAAAGAGTTGTCTCTAGTTCTTCTTTTCCCAATTTTTCTTCCAGTTCCAGCAGACTTTTGCCCTCAGTATTTTACCCAAACTGCTGTTATCCAGGTCATCAATGGCCTCCTTTTTGCTGAATCCAATGATCAGTACTCAGCCCTCATCTTACTTGACTAAGTAGCAACATAAATAATTGCTGATCACTCTCTCCTCTTTGAAATACTCTCTGCACTTAGCGTCCAGGATACAATGCCTCCTGTTTTTTGTTTTTTTTTTTTCTACTTCACTAACTACTCTGTCAGTCCTCTTGACTGATTTTCTTACCTCTCCAGCCAACTAAGGTTCAGTTCTTTGATATCTCTTTTTCTACACGTATTCCCATAATGGCTTTATTTAGTCTTCTGGCTTTGCTCAGACTTTTCCCCTGAACTCTAGACTCTTATATCCAACTGCCTGTGCAGCATCTCCACTTAGATATCTAATAGACTGTCCAATTTAACATGTTTAGAACTGAGCTCTTGATATTCCCTCCTCAAATCTCTCACAGTCTTCCTCACTTTAATAAATAGTAGATCTACCAGTTGCTCAGGCCAAAAAAATTTTGGAGCCTTTCTTGACTCCTCTTTTTCTCTCATACCCCACATCTGTCACCAAATCCCATTGGCTGTACTTTGAAAATATATCCAGAACCTGGTGACTGTTTCTTACTGTGTCCACTCCTACCACTTTGGTTCAGCCTCCATAATCTTTTACATTAGTTTCTTTGCTGATTCTCTTTTTGTACACTTGGTTTCCTATAGTGAATGTTAATACAAACAACCAGACTAATGCTGTTAAAATAAAAGTCACATTGGGCCACCCTCCCACGCCTTCCATTTCATTTGGAGTAAACGTCAAAGTCTTTCCAGTAGCCTACCAGATTCTACATGCTTTGCAGTCCCTTCACCTCTTTGCTCATCTTCTTTTGGAACCACTCTTTCTCTCCACTCCACCACAGTACTTTTCCTATTGTTCCTTGAACATTGACTGTCAAAGAACTAAAATATATTGTGCTTCTTAGGGTACAAACGGCATAAGGCTATCAGAAATATGTGTCCATTTTTTGTTAGAAATAAAAATTAACAAAGTTTTGATAAATATTCTGTAAGCATGTGATGAGTAGGGATAAGAATATGGTAGGACATTCATGAAGAAAAGATAGTTATACTACACTAAATGTCAGTATTGGAACTCTAGTAATTATAGTGGACCTGACATAAGGTAACTATGTGTGGAAAGGCTATTTATAGAAAAATATTTGTCTGTTTTTGTTTAATCGTAATGGCATATATTTTTCCTTTGAACTGATAAAATATGGTAAATAGTACCAAATTACTTTACTCAAGATACATGGAGAATTTGTTGGAATGATGTGAAAGGCACAGAGAGTATTAAAGTGTTTGAAAGTAAGACCTTTTAAGATAGGCCACAGGCGGCTAAAAGGACCAAGATAAAATTGGCTGTGAAAAGTGGGGTGGTAAAGTATAGATTATTTTTATTCAGTAATTATGGGAGTTTTTATACTAGTAAGATTCTTTTGTTGTTTTTTAAAGTGGTAGCTGTAATCATCATGTTAAATCTTTAATGTGTGTGTTTAGAGAAAATTCATTGAATTGCATGGAGTTTTAAATTATGGCTTAATAATTTAAAAATTATTATATTTAAAATGTTGCTACATTTGACAAAGGTATTTTTGGAATCACCTGCTATATCATATTTTTGCAATTATTGCTGTTTATCATTTTTAAGAAAATTCTGTTTATTTGAAGATAACTTAAGCATGACTCTTTTATATCATTTAAACCCATTTTTGTTATGTAGGTCTTCCTGTGCTTTCAGAAAGTTGCTGCTGAAATCCTTGGGATCAAATTAAACAAAGCGGAAATAGAACAGTCACAGGTGATTACCTTGAACTTTATATTGAAAAAATTAATGAATTTCTTACAAGGCATTAATTTTCACCCATAAGTTCTTACACATTTATGCCTTCTGTGTACCTGTCTCTAAAAGCTTTGGGAATAGATTGTATGTATGAATCAGTGTTTATTGCAGAAGATGGAGAATGTTAACTTTTTGCCAAATTATGATACCCTTGAAACCTCATTTTGTCTTTTTTGTTGGGAAAAAGATACTGGTATAAAAAAAATTTATTAGTGGTTAACTAATGAATTTAGGTGCTGACCACATTGTTTGGTACTTCTTTATTTAAATCCTTTTGGAGCGTCTATTCAATTTTAAAACATCCTTGACTGTAATGATATTAGTTTTTGATGTTATTTTGTTGTCAGTTTAGTAGTGTTATTAATTAGTAAGGATTTCTAAGTTTTTTCACTATTCCTAGATAGTTCTGTTAGACTAAGAAAAAAACATGCATATCAGTAGCCAAGAACTTTAAAGTACCACTCTAATTTCCCACTAATTCATATGTCTGATAGAATGAAAAATCAGAGTAAGAGCCTAAAAAGTTACGCTTCAGAAGTGGTTTGGTTAGAAGTAACAAACTAATTACATTTTTCCTCAATTTCTTCCACCCCATTCGCACCCTGTGCAACTAAAAAAGTCTAATTATCTTTTCCCATCCTTAAATTTTTCTTTAATTCTTTTAGAGTTAGTTCTGTATCTTTTTCTCATGATCCCTCTCTCTCTCTCTCTCTCTCTGTGTGTGTGTGTGTCTGTGTGTGTGTGTGTGTGTTTTAAAATGATTGAAGCAAATATTTGAAATTGTTATACTGATGTGGCTGTTTCTAGGACTTGATTAAAATATTTGAAATGCTAAACATTTGCTAATTTTAATTCCCATCATTCAAAGACATTTGTTTTATTTAGCACTTGGTATGGCCAGAAACAGTGCTAAGATACTTTGTGATGTTTAAGTAGCTCCCAGACACATAAAAAGTGGTTACTTGGTTTGGATCTAGGAGAATATAAGAAAGAGAAGTCATCATGATTTGCTTGATCACACAGACCTTGGATCCCAGAGGTCAAGTAATTCCTTTGCTTTTTAGCTTCTCTGTCTAAATAATGTTTGTCTCTGCTTAATTAGACAGTCTGTGATTATCATAAGTGATTTATTCATCATATGTTGTATACTCAGTATAGTGGTGGGTGTAAAAAAGAATTAAAAGACTTTAAAATGTCCCTGCTTTCAGTAAAGAAAATTAATAGGTTATGTGTCAGGGGGACTGTATTATCTCAGTTAATCCTCATAACTCCCTGGATCAGGTAAAATTTTATCATTTTATGATCAGGAAGCTAAGACTATGGAGAGATTCAGTGACTTGATCACTAACCCTTAGTTGGGCAGTGGTGGAGCCAGAATTTGCACCCAGGTCTCTCTGACACCAGTGCCCTTGGTGTTTCCACTCTACCATACTGGGGGAAGGTGTACTGGGCAGTTTGGAGTGGGAAGGGAGAAAATGGCTGAAAGAGGAACTAGTATCAACAATATACCTGGGTAGAAAAGCTTAGGTTGTACTTTAGAAACAGAAGAGCGGTTTGGTTAAAATAAATGACCATTTGTGTCAGAGTATAAAGAGTTTGAGAACAGATTTTGGAGATTTATGAATGCCAAGTTGATTAATTTTATTTGACCTATAATCATTTTGAGGTAGGGCAGTAAATGAAAGCAGTTTTTAGATAGAATTAATCTAATGGGATATTTTTGTATGTCATTGGATAGGAGGGAGATTGAAGTAAGGAGACTGAGTTACTGCCACCATGTGAAAATGGCCAAAGTCAAGGTAGAAGGGAAAGAGGGAACTGATAGGACTTGTGAAATTATTGGATAAGAGAGAATAGAAGTCCAAGAGAATAACCCTGAGGTTTCTTGCTTGGAAGAATGAAGACAAGGGAAACCGATGATTGTGGTCTTTCTGAAAGAGGGAATGGTGGGCTGGTGCTTCACGGGTGAGAGGGCCGCACTGAGGAAGAATTCCTTGTACTGCCTGAGCTGTGCAGCAGTGATCAGATACAAGGAGACCTCTGGAGAGATGAAACAACTGGAGGCAAAATTTGGGGAAAGCTTTATTAACATTAGCTCCCTCGTGTTGCAAGATCAACAGAGTTACTATTTTGACTTTGGATATGGGCTTAATATCCTGGTATATTTTAAATAAAGAGATATTAGATGTGTTAATTACGTAATTCTCTACCCTCCCTGCACATCCACCTTGTTTATTATGCTTTGAGATTTAATTCTATCTTCAGTTTGTTGGTGGCATTTACTCTTAATGCATTCATTTGAAGGGGAATTCAAGTTACTGCAGCACTCTTCTATATGTTTGTCAAAATTCTTTGTATATAGCAAGAAGCCTCATTAGTCTTTCTTGATCCTGATGAATTTGGTGTTTTTGCCAATTAAATTGTTGATTTTACAATTCATATTTCTCAGTGGAAACATTTTTGCAAGTTCATCTAAAAGACTAGGAAGTGCAGATTATATATATATATATATACACACACACACATATATACACACATGCACACACATACATACATACATGTACACACACATACACACTGCATGTGGTTTTTGCGACATTTGAAAGATTACTGGGGGGATTCAAGGGAATGTTTGAAAGTACTTTATATTATTCTATAGAGAAGGAGTTAAATGGCAGACTCACCAGTCACATTGATTTTTTTTTTTTTTTTGAGACGGAGTCTTGCTCTGTCGCCCAGGCTGGAGTGCAGTGGCCGGATCTCAGCTCACTGCAAGCTCCACCTCCCGGGTTTACGCCATTCTCCTGCCTCAACCTCCCAAGTAGCTGGGACTACAAGCGCCCGCCACCTCGCCCGGCTAGTTTTTTGTATTTTTTAGTAGAGACGGGGTTTCACCGTGTTAGCCAGGGTGGTCTCGATCTCCTGACCTTGTGATCTGCCCGTCTCGGCCTCCCAAAGTGCTGGGATTACAGGTTTGAGCCACCGCGCCCGGCCAGTCACATTGATATTGATGCTCTACTATAATAATTTACTTTGCGACATCAGTATTTACAATGAGATTTTAGTCCTAGTTCCATTCACTGATTATTTAAAGAGATTCTGCTAGTTTATTTCTAACCTAGATTGCTCTTATTTGAGAGTTATATAAAATGAGTTATCAACACACTTTGTAAGCTTTGCAAGGAAGAGGAAGAGAGAGAAAAGAAAATGGATGCAATTTATTAACACAATAAACATATTTTGAGGGTCTGTGTAATGCCAGGGACCACAGTAGAATCTGGGGATACAGAAATGAATAAGAGAAAGTCCCTATCCTCAAGGAGCTCCCAGAATAAGTGCGGCAGCCAAACATTTAAACAATGAACACTATAGATCCCTTTTTCACAATTCCCAATTTGGTTAATAGTTTCATTTGCATCATTTATGTAGTCTTCCCCTTTCTCCCCGACGAACCATTATCCTCTAAGATATTGTAAGAATTGATACTGTTGTTAACAAGTGTTATAGTTTCCCAAGTTGTTCAGATTTTTTATTTGCAAACTGCGTAGACCTTTAGGAGAAAAAATAAATTTACAATTGCTGTTGTTTAGGAAATCCAGCCATCAGCTCTTTAAGAATGCATTAGATAATTGATAAAGAAAAAGCATAGTCCTTTTAGTCCTGTCTTATGTCCTTCAGACTGAATTGCAAGGAAGTTTTGCCATATCTACTTGGTGTTAAGAGTTCTTAATACATTTTTAAGCCTCAACATTTTTACTTGCCAATTAATAAACTATGAATTTCTGCTTGATTTGAACTAGGTATGTATTAGTTTTTAAAATACCAAAAATTTTCTATCATGTCTGAGATATTCATTAAACTTGCTAAAAATATATATTCCTTATTGTCCCCTCAAACTATTTTCAGACTGTATCTGAAAGTATCTCACGTAGGGCTTGGCATGTAATAGACATGCTCAAGATTTTAATTATCTTAATTGGCATATTATTGTACAGTACCCCTTTAACCATTGGTCCTTTCTGCTTTTTAGCTTTACCTGAATATTGATCTTCCTCAGATTCTTCTTACCCATGTGTTAATTTTTTATGATTATTTTCTCCAGTATGTTTATGAAGATTATCCTGGGATTTCTTTCTTATCCTAAAGACCACTTGTTTTCTTGAGGAGCACATTTTCTCACTTTGTACATACTACTCTAACCCTCAGATATTGAACGTTGCTTAATGGATTTTCATATCACATACTATTTTTTCTCTTTCCTGTTCACCTTTTATATTAATTTTTTAAGTAAAATTTCAAAACCAGATGGGACTTTAGAGATCATGTAGGTATGCTTTTTAACATGTTGTATCCTATATCCATGCTTTAAACTGTATTCTGTAATCTTGTTACACTTTGAATGTATACCAGTCAGAATATTCTGTAATAGTTTAAAATCTGTTTTATATGCTAGACTTTTATTATCTCAAGAAACAGAGATTGTGCATTATTTACCTAAATGTCTGCAATATCTGGGATAGTGGTTGGCTTTGAATGAATGATAGTGACAAATGTTTTAGCCTTCAGGGTGTATTTACTCCATATCCTGGGCATGACAAACTATGGCCTTTGCAGTGGTAAATACGTTCCTATTATCTGGAGTAAAGTGCAATTGCACAGTTGACCAAATTTATCTTTAGTATCTCTCTGAGAGTCCATCTATACTCCTTACACCTTGTGCCCCAACCCATAGGTTGCTTTCTTGCTTATGCCCTCCATTGCTACTGCTTCCATTTCCAGTATCCACTTGGCAAATGCTCTTTGAAAATATCAAGGTTAAGCTTGTGTTCACTCATATAACTCTTTTCCTCTTAGGGCCACTTCATTATTTTCATTTCATCAACTAATAGCAGAGAATAATTGAATGTACTTTGTGGCTCTAAAAATAAAGGTTGGTATTTTGTAGGTAACATTTTCTCTAAAAACATCAATAAATGGCTTTTAAATAAGCTGACTACAGTGAAACCACCTACCGTGAAGTTTATGACATGGAAATTATGTTTTTCTAATCATAGAAAGTGAAATTTGGAATCTGCAAAGCCTTGGTTATGGGTTACAGTTCGGAAACACTTTACAAATCTTTATGTCAAAGAGTCAAAGCCCCTGAGAGTGATGCTGTCTTGTTAATTCTTCATTAATTTGATGAAAATTAATAATGAAATCCAAGTCATTTACGTTAGTCAGTTCTTGGACCAAAATGTCTCGAGCACAGGACAGTAACCTGGTTGTGTTTCTAGGATAAGACTTAAACCAACATTTTGTTGGATTAACGAGTTGCTTACTGATTATGAAAATCCCATCTCTTCATTGTAACCCATAGTTTGGCATGAAACAATTAGGTTTGGGGAGGTTAGATAATGGTATACAATATTTCACTGATGTACCCCCCACTCATACCTCATTTGGCAGTTGGTAATGCTTGTGTTGATAGCATCGGGTGGAGTGCCTAGTAAATCATGAGTCTTGTCCAAAAGTTAATGCTGCTTATTGCTAGAGAACTTAAGCAGAAGCCACCCAAGGCTAATATGTTCGTATGCCTCAGCATCCTATTCATTTACTCTCAATTGTTTGTAGAATCTTTATTTATAAATGTAATCACAGATAGCAGCTCATATTAAGATGCCTTTCTGTCTATCTTAGTAAATTAATAGATGCTATTATGAAGGATGAGTGTCCTGAAATAAGATATTTGTAATCACATGGATAGCGAGGATAGTTTTAAATCTAAAATATTTGGGTAGCATGTTATCTCTGTCATACATATTTGTCACATGTGGTCTTTTTATCCTAAGGGTAATAGCAGTTACGAATATAACAAGGTAAAAACAAATCGTTTCTTATTTAGTAAAACTCTTAGATATTTGAAAGCAGCAGTTGTTGTACTTAAATATTGTACCTTGTGAATTTTTTTTACGTGACCTACAACTGCATTTTGAATTTGTTTGTTTCTGCATGGAATTTGGAAGTATGGAGGCTAGGACTGGGAGGGATGGGGGAGTGAGCATCACAAGGAGGTCTTGGGCAAGTAACAAAGTGTATTACATATACAAATTGTAAATGGCAGATGGCTTCCTCTGATGTCTTCATTCCTCTCCTCACATTCAAAGATAATTAATTTTACTCCTTCCTCTGTGTTCCCACAGCATATTATAAGTCCACTAGTTAAGTGTTTAACTTGTATGGCAATTAGTTGTATATGTGTTTCTCTTTCCATTGGGTCCTCAGCAACTTGTGAATAGATTCTGTGTAAGTTGCCCATACATTCGCAGTATAGAGTGACTGGCACATAGTATATCTTCAGTAAATCTTGTTAATGGAAATTGAATTAATCCTTTTATTGCACTTTAACATAGAAAAACCTCATAATTCTTCATAGTCGTCTGAAATTCTGGGCATTATAGATGTTATATATGATTGTGTTATCAAAAATGGAGCTTACAATTTGGGAAGTTCAGTGGTCATATCTATTTCAGTAATCAAATAGAATTACAAAGAATAATGTTTCTTGGGCCTTTGTTCCTTTCCTTTTCTTTCCTTTTGTATGTGTACGTTCTGCTGTTTGTGTGTGTGTGTGTGTGTGTGTGACATGTTTACATTTATATGTTAATTTTATGTTTCTGCTTTGGTGTTTCTTTCTATATTCAGTCATTGAACATACTTTCCATTTTGTCTTTTTTTTTTTTTTTTTTAATTCTTTATTCTTTGTCTCATTTATGTTGTGTGGAATTGACAGCATATTGTCAGGGCAGAAATAGTGAAGTACCCGGAAGAAGACAATCAACATACCAGCTCTGCTCAGAGTAGAAGCTGTTCAGTACAGTAGTGCAGGTATTAAGGGATAAATTATTACAGTTTGGGGAGGTGGGAAGGGAAAAACAGTGAATGCTATCTTGTTCTTTATTCCTTATGAATAGGGAAGTTCAGATGATTATTGTACATTATTGGAAATTAATATCACGTCCAAGTCTTGATTTAGAACTAAAAAATTGGTCCTCTGCCAGGAGACATGAATTAAGAAATTGGGAACAAATTAAAATAACATTTCAGTTACTTTTAAACATATTTGTCTTTATGGTTGTGTTTATTACATGTGCAGTGAAGTGGAGAATTGAGGCAGTTATTTCATTATTCATTCCTTACCATTTTTCCTGAAATAGCTTGGTAATTGAAAGAGTATTTTTAAAATTTGCCTTGAATTGCCCTTCTTTGTCTGCTTGTGTGTGCAGACTTTGTAGAGTTGAAAACAGTCAAGGATTTGTTTTAAAGTATTAGAGATGAATATTAAGCATATTGCTAAATGTATCATTTTAGATATTCCTTGAAGTGTGTGTTAGAGGGAAGGAGGGAAGAGTTAAAAGTATCTTGGTTTAAATTATTTTACAAACGAATATGAAGTAATTTTCTAAATTTTTAATTATACTGTATTTTGTTAGAGTTGTATTTATAACCAATAGTGAGCCATTTGGAAATAAGTTAGGGATTTTGGAGGAAAGTTTTAGAAATTGGAAAAGATTTAAAAATGGGTTGCTCAGAATATTTCTGCTTCATATCTGAATCCTCTTTAACATTTAAATGTCTTCTTACAAACTCACAAACTGCTATAAACATTCAATGAAAAGGTATCGCTAAATATAATGGCTTATGGAAATATTAATCAATAATGTTATTTTTTACTTTGAAATGATGAGTTCTTTTCTATGATTTAAAATATATGTGAATGATTCATTTAAATTATTTTGCTCTAAATTATTATCAGGGTTTAATTTTTCCTTATTGATTTGTCAACTTTTCATTAGACTTATGATAGCCTCAAGTTAAATGTCATAAAACCAGGGACAACTCCATAGCTGAGTTGCCGTTCTCCTCTTGAAAACAAAAAACACTTTAATTGGTTTGTCTGGCTTATTCTTTTAATATCAACTCCTGCTTCATTTGTGGTGTCCATCATCAGAAGCTCAGCAGAGTTCAGAAAATAAAAATATACTTTAAGGAGCTCTTTCTAAATGTTCTGATGTCCTGATAATAACTCTGTTTTCTTTTATGACAGAGGGTGGTGAAGGCAGATATTGTAAACTACAACCAGGAACCTATGTCAAGAACTGTTAACCCTCCTAGAAGCTCTATGTGTGCAGTTCAGTGAGCGCATTTTTCTTTTGTGTTGATAGTTCTGGCTGCCCTTCACCTCTGGGTGGGCCTGAGGACTTCTAGGAACTTGTTTTATCAGTGACCATCTCGGTAGTTCAGTTAACACTTTCCTCCCAACTTGCTTCATCATTGCTGTTGCCTCACAGTGGCAGGCAGCTCCTTGGATTTGCAAGAATTCAACTTTGGGACCACACACTTTGAATTCAAAATGGAAAACCCATTCCCTGGAATTAGACTGCTTCGTTGCAAAAGAATGATGTTGCTTCTTTGTATGTCCTTGCTTCTTTTTTCAGTGATGTAAATTTTTTAAACTTAATATGAAAAGTATCCAAGTCTTGATCATCAGCCAGGATTTTGCCACAGCAATTTCATTCTCTTATCGGAACCTGTATGTGTCAAAGTATACTTCAGAGTGCAAACATTAAGCAAGTAATATATTTTACCTACAGATACTTATGAAGACATTCTTTAGCTATCTATTGTGACTAAAAGTATATAAAGCTGTATCTAACTGAAAATGCTTGAAATAAGGCTGTAATAGAAATATTTTTTCAGTTTTTAAAAAAGGGCCTAAATTGTTTATATTGTAGTTTGTAACTCGCAAAGTAGTGAGTATTTGATATTGTATTTTTATTACTGTATCGTTGTCATTATGTATTGTGTAATACTCAGGTTTGAAGGCTTTCTGAATTTTGATACATGTTCAGCTGATGCTACACATGGAATTTCTCTTGCAAACTGCATAAGAGTACTCCCGCAAATGAGTTATGACATTGTGGATCAGACTGTACCTGATGTTCAGATGTTTTTCTTTCACAAATAAATTTATTTAAATTACTTCTTTTGGCAATTTTCTTTCAAACGTCTTCCTTTTTGTTACAGAAAGGCAGTGTGTATTTGGATACAAAATTAGTGATTCTGCGAAGTTTAATGTATAGTCAGTCACTTAGAATTGTTAGGTTATTTTGCTGGACCAATTAAAATCCATACTCCATAGCCTAGCATTTCAGGGACTTCACATCAGCTGCCTCCCACCTTTCTACCTTTTCTCATGCCACTCCACTGTACCATCATCACTCGTCTGCAAACACAGCTATGGACTCATTCCTATTTGCTTTGTGATGCTCTGCTTTCCTGTTTTTGCTCCACAGGTCCCTCTGCTGGGAATTCCTCCCCCTTCTCCAAATGTCTACCTCCTGCCAGCCAACCTTTAGGCACTGTGAGAGCAGGACTCTGTTTGTCTTGGTCATAGTTGTGTGGGGTTTTTTTGTGTGTGCTAAGGTACAGTGCCTGGCATGACTGGTGCTCCATATTTGCTACATTGAAGCATGAACAAAAGCCACCTCCACAAAGCCAGTCCTTGTCTCCACAGCTCACAGTTCCACATCAGTACCTCTCTGATAGCCACTGCCCCTTTCTGCCTTGAATCACTGCTATTTGTGCCCCTGTTTTTAATTGTTTAATAATCCATGAGCTCATTGAAGGGCAGCTGTGGTCTCTTCGCTCTCATGTCTCTTACAGTGCCTGGCAGCATGCCTTTGTCATGGATTTGCCACAAGTGTGTGTAGAAATTTGGATACCTAATTTTAGAGGTGTAAGGGATTTTGGAAAACTTTGTTCACTTCCTTATGTGGCTAAGGAAACTGAAGTGTGGACAGAAAAAGTAACTTGCCAGAGATCATGAAATCATAGAGCTAGACTTGATAGATCTGTCTCTAGGCCGAGAAATTTTAAAAAAATTAATTAAGAAAAGATTTTGAAAACTCTACTTGTTAGTGGGTCCAACCTCTTTCTACTTTGATTTTTATATTTTTCATTCTATAATTTGGCAGACTTTTAGACCCTTCAAGTGATAAACCCTTCAAGCTATTGCAGCGTATCTTCCTGATATGTGCGGGCCAGTTGACTAGGGATGTTAATAGAATATAAAGTTGAACAAATGAGCTCTCAACCCTCAGGACTTTACAGTCTAGTGGGAGGGATGTTTGTTGTTGTTGCTGCTATTTTAAAAGCTGTGATTGATTGAAGCCTTCTATTAAACTAAACTTGCCCAAGGCTTTACATTTAGTAAAAGGTGAGGCCATGATCCGTTTGGTCATTTTGTGTTGATTTTACCTCCATCTATGTGAAAACTGAAGGATTTAAAAAAAAAATTTTTCCTTCCAATACAATTACTGCAGTACGATGAAGTATGACTTAACACGTGTATGAATTTCAATTTGCAATTTCAGAGAGAAATTGCAAAAGGTCTACGAGACCAAATTTTTTTAGTGGTGTGTTTATAAACTTGGAGCACTGCGTGGGACTGAGCAGGGGCCAGGGAAGAAAATGATGTTAGTAGGCGTTCTTTGGCCTGGACATTTCTAGGCATTTGTTACATGGACTGTTTTATTTTCACACCCATCTGTGAGAGGGGAATTATTGCCTCCTCTCATAGAGGAAACTTAAGCTGAGACTACGTGATTATACGAAAGGCCTTCCTTCAGTAAGGGGTAGAGCGGGGTGCTACACAAAATGTTTCTGTGACAGAATGGACTATGCTGGTACTGGTTTTAGGCTGCCTTCCATTTGTGAAGGTCACATAACTCATGTGCTTCCTGAGAGTTAAATAGGTCTTAGTTTAAGCTGTTCTTTTGAGAAGTGGCGATGGGCCTGTGTGGTCCATCTGCCCTTGCACAGTGACTACCTTGACCAGTAGCATGTGTCCACAGGGGCTAGTGGTGGGAAGTTTGCCCTCTGATCACTCAGATGAAACAGCAGTTTCCCCTCTGTACCCTCTTGCCCGCCTTCAGTCTCATTGGCGTTATGTCTCTCCCAGCTGAGCATGACTGGTCCTTGAGAGCCTTTTGCCTCAAGGAAAGCAGATGCAGTACAGCATATGGCCAAAGCGGATTTCTGAATTCCATATTACAATTTTCCCCATACCTCGGGTTTTATTTTTGAAACAGAAATGTAGGATTCATGCTTATTTTACTTTGTTACCTCTCCTGTCTATAGTTTTTAATTTAAAAAATTACAAGTCTTTCCATCTAGTTTTAGGTACTTTGTCTCCTGAAGACGCATGCTATAGAGTTTCAAACACATTGTGGTCACTTCTGCTGCTTATTGGGCTTTTGAAAAACACAAAAGTCTTCAACCAGAACTGGTCATTGGATGCTGCCTTTCAAGTGCACCCTCTATTATGTGTGGCGAACCACTTGGGAGTGGTTTTTGGAGTGGCCCACAGCACTCCTGTGACTCCTCTATTACTCCAGGAGGAGGTAAGCCAGGGCCCTTTAAAGTTGATCACTGAAAGAATGTGATAGCGCAGAAGAGTTTGTGTGTCATTTAAAAATAGAAGAGTTTTCTGGCCATAACCTGTGCTAGTGGTTGCTGTAATCTTGGATATCCTGAACAACAGTTGCAAGATTTAAAAGAAACTGAAATGCAGACCTGTTGAACATTATGGTAGAATCCATGGGTCACCTCCCCAGCACACATGTCACCTCTCCAAACAGTTTCCTAATTTCCTGATAGAGCGCTCCCCTCAATTTTCAACTGCTTCTAGCTCCTCATGAGTGGGTCCTCACTGAAATAAACCCATTAGGATATTAAACCCCCTCGCCCCAGTAGTCGGCTCTGAAATGAACTGATAACTCCATCATCGCTAATGAAATTGGAGGAGACATTTGCTAAGGTGTCTGAAAAAGGAAAGAATAAAGAAATATTTACCCCCATAAGTTTTCAGAAGACTCTTTGCCAGCTGGACTGGAATGAGAAAGGCTGTGGCTCTGAGTGACACTGGCAGCCATCTTGAGGCCACAAGGGAGAGCTGGACCAAGGATGGTGCTGATGCCAAGAAAGCAGAGGTGGAAAGCGGCGATGATCCAAGTCCCTGTCACCATCTTTGAGCCCTGGATCCAGCCATGCCTTGAACTGTTCAGCAGAGAGTTATTATTATTTTTTTAAATCATTTAGACCAGTGTTATTTTATTTTTTTGTTACTTCTTATATTGGCACCTATTGTGTACTAGGACCTTTGCTTGGTACCCAAAATAGAGATGAATATGATCTGTGTTTTGCCCACAAATTCATAGTCTAAGCATGTGGGTAACTCATTAAAATGTAATCTGGTTGTCACATGCTGCAATCAAACTAATACAAGATGTAACTTAGCAGTAAGTGTGGGAAAAAAACAGGAATTTCAAATAACAGGAAACAGGGATGACAGTGTAACACAGTTGCTCTCACAAGCTAGCATAATCTTAGCCTGCATTAATTAGGTGTGTGCATATGAATCACCTGTGGATCTTGATTCAGTAGGTGTGGGGTGGGTCTGAGGTTGTGCATTTGTAACAGGCTCCCAAGTGATGCAAATGCTACTGGCTTTTGGATTACACTTTGAATTGCAAGGGATTAGACCATGCCTGTATGGATGCCCCTCTTTAAAAAGGGGATAATAAGTCACATTCGGATTATAGTGAAGGGATTCAATGTCAGGAAATAGTTGAAGGAAGACAGTATGTTTAATATGGAAAAGAGAAGGCCTCACACAGACTCTGCTGATAGTCTTCAAATAAGTAAGAGAGTGTGCTTTAGAAAAACATGTTGGTACTATAGGACCTAGAGTACCCCAGAAATAAGAGGGGTAGACAGAGGCTATGGGAAGATTTCCATTCAGCCTAATAAAGAACCTTGAAGACATTTGCTTCCCAAAGATGGAAGGGATTGCTTTATGAGGTTTCATATCATGTTGCAGGGTTGCAAATTTATAAGCCTTCTGGGGCTAGGTGGTAAATAAATATAACAGAGGTTAAGAGTATCAGACCATAGGGAGTGGTGAGGATTGACAAACTGGAGACCATGTCCCTGCCTAAAGTCATTTTGATTCACTTTTTAAAGTTATATTGACCAGCTAAAAACTATATATGGATAGGGCCATGACTAGCCTATACAGAGCTTTTGTGCCAGTTAGAAAAAATGTGTTTCTTTCTCATTTTATTTCCTTCTTTTAGAAAATCGTCTTACTATTTCTTTTTAAAAACAAGGCACTTTACTGTCCTGGAAATGGGTGATAAATCTACAACACTGGTGGCCCTATGGTTGGCAGGGTCCTATGGTTTGTAGGACCCTATGGATGGACTGGATTCATAGCCCTATGGATGAACTGGATTCAGCCCTCTGGAGCCCAGGTTACAACCCTTGCGACTGTAAACCTGTTTCTGAATGTAAAGCTGATGAAATTAGGAGAGAAAAGTATTTGTCTAATATTTTCAGATAGCAAAATCATAGTGTTCAGGCTAGGAAGACCCTAGGAACATGGGAGGCACAGCATCTACCCTCAGGGAGGTTTGGGGCTGGAGGAGGAAGCAGGTGAGTTAGCAGAGCATCGTGGCACTCGAGGTGTCAGGAGAGAATTCATCTGTGGTATGTGTATTCAGGGCAGACAGCAGGTCAGTTCTACCTAAAGAGGAGTGGGGGGACAGATTTAATAGAGGAGATGAGGCTTGGAGAGAAAACCTTGAGTGTGACAACCTTCACATCGTGGCATCCTCTCTCCTGGGAAGTGAGACTTTCAGTAGAGGAGGGCCCTTTGGGCTGAGCTCAGAACCACATACATTCCATTTTGCCTAGCCCTTTGTAGCATCAGTTTTTCATGCTGGAGAGCTGGAAACAAGAGGAAAGGCAGACTATTTGTTTTAAAGCCCGTCTTCCAAGTCATATTGAATGTTCTTAGGCCTCCCACATGGTAGATTGAGGCTGACTCAGGGCCATAGACTGGGCAGAGATCACTGGCACAGCCTGTACACCAGCTCTTTAGCTGCCCTCACCTAAACCTCTTGACTTGGTCCCTTAATCCTTAATTAATCTGGAATCCACAGGTTGCACAGGGATATGATTGCTAGATACTGTGACTCTTGAGTCCCTTCTCCTTTCCCACTACTGCTGCTTGTGTCCCTAGATGCCTGGACTTCTCCAACAGCCTTTCTCTTTAGAGACATCCACAATCTGCTGAATACATAGTTGTGTTTAGGTCACTTTTGCATTCAAAACCCCCTCAGTGGCTCCCTATTGCCTTTCCCATCAAAGGAAGACAAATTCCTCAGCCTGAAATTCAGAATCCTCTTAACAGCTTCGCTACCCTTCTTTCTAAAACATCTGTTCATCTTCAACTCTGGTGAGCACTTTGTTCTAACAAGTGGTTCCTCATCTGCATCTTTGCGGAGATTTTCTCTAGGGGAAGAAAGACCTTGGATAGGGCAAGGTAGAAAACCTGCTTTTTTTCCTAGCTCAAAAACCAACTCCATGTATGACTAGTCAAACCACTTAACCTCTCTGGGCTCAGTTTCCTCGTCTGAAGAAAACAGGACTTTGGACAAGAGCAGGGATCTGGGACCTATTTGTTGAATTCAGTTATATGCACTCTTTCTCATCACTATGGCTTATCTGTTATGGGTGCACTACGGGTGCACTGAGCTCTTTGTAAGCATTTTCTCATTTCACATAAGTGGTAGTCAGCCTTCAAGATGGTTCCAATGATGCTTGCCTCCTGGTATTCACCTTTGTGAATCCCCTCTCACATTAAATCAGAGCTAACCTGCCATCCGTAGAATACTTACAGATGTGGTGTGTGATTTTTGAGGCAAGGTCATAAAAGGCATTGTCAACTTCCTCCTTGGTCCCTTGAATTGCCCCTTCTGGGGGAAGCCAGACACCGTGCTGTGAGGACACTCAAGCAGCAATGTGGAGATGGCTATGGAGAGAAGACCTCCCACCAACAGCCACTACCAACTTGCCAGTCCTTTGTTAACAGCCAGCTTGGAAGCAGATCTTCCAGCCCCAGTTAGGCCTTCATGTGACTGCAGCCTCGCCAAAGACCCAGAGCTAGAAACATCTAGCTGAACTGCCCCCAGATTTCTGATCCAAAGAAACTATGAGATAATAAATGATCAGTGTTGTTGTAAGCCCCTAAGTCTTTGAGTAATTTGCTTCATAGCAATAGATCACTAATACTATTTGTATTATCTCTGACAGATGAGGAAAATGAGGTTCAGAGCAGTTTAATAGCCCATCTGAGGTTGTGAACTGGTGAGTGACAGGACAGGGATGCAAATCCAGGTCTGCCTGACTTCTCACCCATCACGTTATATGCCTCATGCCTCAGTGTCCCTCTGCCAGGTTCAGAGTAGGTGCTTATTACATAGTTTCAAGTGAACAAACAAACTGTTTTCATGACTGAATATGTAAATCAATTGCACAAGTATATATTTAGAAAAGGAGCCCATAAAAATAAAGAATGAAAATTTTCAATCTCATTAAATCAGGTTGGATTTTCCTATTGCTTAGGACTAATCTCTTCAAAAATTTTAGTATCCTAAAATGAAAACTTTATGCTCAAGAATAAAATAAACAGCAAAAAAATTTTAGTCTCCAATGAAAGTAATCCTATTATTTGTTCTGATTATATAAATATTGTAAAATAATACACAGAAAAATAAATTAGAATCACCCCCTCTCCTGCTCAACATTATTGACGTTTTGGTTAAAAGCCATCTTCCAGGTTTCTCTCTAGATACAAATACACATATCTAGAAGCTATACTTACACATGAGTTGCATTATATTAAATAACTAATTTGAAATTTGCTTTTTTCACTGAGTGATACAAGCATTTTTCCACATCCCTAAGTATACATATCCATCATTATTATTGACTTAATGGTTTTCAAGTATATAGTCTTATGATAATTTAGTTCATTATTCTTCTATATATGGACGTTTCCCTTTTCCCCAAGTTTTTACTATTATTAGAACCTATGTTTTGTTGAACACCCTATGTATATCTTTCTATATTTTCTTTTATATAATTACCCTCAGGATAAATTCCTAGAAGTAGAATGGCTGGTTCAAAGAGTATTTTCAAAGTAATTTATATCTTCATAAATTTTGCCAAACTGTCCTTCAGAAATGTTGTCCTAACTTATATTGCTAATTGCACATGAAAGTGTGCACTTCCCTGTGACCTTGGCAACAGTAGAAACAGTAAATTCTGCATGTTAAGTTTAGTGGGTGCGCTGACCTGTCTGGTCTCCTACACGGCACTGATGAGAACTGACTTTTGTCAATAATCGTGAGCAGAGGCAGATATGATCTCTGCATGGTCGTGAAGATCCATGCCTAGAGGGACGTCTTCCTGGTGCCTCTCTTTTGGTCTGAGCATATTTTAGTAATGTCAGATTGTTTCTTTTACACCCAGTAAATATCCTTAGAAACCTTTCATTCAAAATCGTTTATTCTAACTTGAGTTGTATAAAGTCACAGCACACTAGTGGCTTATTAAAACAAAGGTAACCGACCTTCCATATAAGGAGCCTTTGTTTTCCTGATGTTTTTCTCCCTTCCTCTGAAGCCTGCTTGTCAGAAGTTACGCCTCTTACACCCCCTCGCTTGTATATCATACCTCCTTCTCTGGTAGTACCACTATGCCATCCTGCAGCCATGAGGCTACTTGTCCCATTTTCTTTTAGACCATGAACTTTCTAAGGCCAAGAATCTGGCACCTGGCACCAAAGATGTCCCCAGTAAAAGTTTATTGAATGAATACAACCTATATTGTAGGTTGTCATGAGTAACTAAACAGCCTATGGAGTGAGCTGGCAAGAGCTCTGTCATGGAGACAGTAAGCTGAAGGATTAAACTTGTCTCAGCCACTCATTTGAGTGACCTTGGGCAGATTCCTCCACCTCTGTCAGGCTGTTTCTTTCTGCAGTGAGTTTGTTGAGTGATATCAATGGTCCCCAAACCTGGTTGATCATCAGAATCACCTGGAATCCTCACCAGATACAGGGCTCTGGGTTCTTTTAAGAACCACTGGACAAACTCATCTTTATATCTACCTTCCCATTATTTGACCAAGAAAATATTGCCAGCAGTGAGCTTCAGTTTGCAAATCTATAAAATGGGGATGATAACCATGGTGGCTGCCCTAACAACTTCATGGGGCTGAGGAGAAGTTCTAATTATAGGGGGAAGGAACTGAAAACACAACAGTTCTAAACAAGTATGTGAACTGCTGGTCTTTTCTGTCTGCTTTTTTCAATGGGACTTGGAGTACAGTTTTGACTAACCAACCCTGATTGAGAACTCGTGGCTCCCCTTTGATTATGGATAGGAAATCCTTGCTGAGGCCCTGTCTTTTGCTTCTCTTACTAGCAATCCAGATTCCCTTGAAATATTCCCTCCCTTGTGGAAATCTGCTCTAACCTGGGTGTGGAAAAGTATCTCTCTCCAGCTTCCCAGAGACGCTTGTCTCTTGAGCCAACTTAACTATTTCTTCTCACTCCACTCTACCCCTTCTTCTGTCCCTTACTCTGATCCTCTGACTTTTTCTCGAATTTGTCTTCCAATTGGCAGGTGACCCACTAGCAGACTGGCTAGCTACCCTATGTAGGGTCAGGGTGTAGGGATGATGCTGTAGTAAGCTGCCAGAATGCGGAGCAAACCAAGATGTGGACGCTGTCTCATTACTCCTTTCACAACCAAGTACAGAAGGACCTCATCCTGTTTGGTTTTGCTTCTGTCCTTGGAGGCCCACCCCTGAAGACAGCTGAAGATGAGGAACAGAAAAGGGAAGATAGAGGGAAGGGCTGAAAGATTTATCAAGTAGCTGCTACGCACCAGGTTCCATGCTGGACCCTTTGTATATATTTTAAGAACATCCAACCTTGATAGCACTCCTAGTTTGCCAGGCAACTTACACAGAGTGTCTGATTTAATCCCCATCCAGGCCTGAAGTGAGAGTTGTCATTCTCATCTTACAGATCAGGAAGCTGAGACTTGGAGGAGTGAAATGTCATGTCCGAGGTCACACGGTCAGCAAGAGCCAGAACCAGATTTTGAACCCTGACCTTACTGACTCAAGTCTGTCCTGCCTGACAGAAATGGCATTTTTTCAGCCTTCATATTTAGCATTCGAATTTCCAGAGAAAGACCTGAACCTAGAATGAGATTTCTTTTCACTTTTTGGAGCCAAAATTATTTTAATTTTATGGCTAGGAAAATGTAAACTTACATTTTCAGCAGACCAGAGATGATAAAGTATGCATTCGTCAAATAAAATTCTTTGCTGTGATAAAGTAAATCATTCTTTGGCCTGTAAAAAAGTAGGCCTCACTTGAACTGTTTTCACTTCGGCCTTTGCTAATATTTCTGTTATCTCCATTAAGGATTACAATGATGAATGCTTTTTATTCGCAGAGTTAAGCACTTCAGTGAATGTGTGAACACACAGAGCTTCATAAGTCATAGGGAAATGAAACGACATGGTCACCACAAGAAATATCTTGAGAGTCTGACAGATTGGGGTTGGCATCCTGTCTCTGCCACTCATGCGCTATACAACCTTGGCCAAATTCCTTAGCTTTTCTGGTTCTCAGTTTCCTAATGTGTAAAATGTGAATAATAATACATATCTCCCTAGGTAATTTTAAGGATGGAATGAGATGACTTACTTATAGCACTTTGCATTGTACAATACCTGGCATGAAGTGAATGCATAATAAATGTCACAGTTATTATTGAAATAATTCTCAAGGCACTGGTTAATGGCAGTGCCCAGGGCTCACTGAACTTAAAGTTTTTTGGCCATCAAGACTGAGTCTAGGTCGTCTTGTTCTGTGGGCCCCAGCTGCTGATGTACTTATGCTGCTCTTAGAAATAGTGCAGGCAGTAAGCAGGTGAAATTCATTAGTAGCTGTATCTGTTGAGATTATTTTGGCTGCAAATAATAATATCCAACTTAACATGTCTTAAGAATATTAATTGGCTGGGCACAGCGGCTCACGCCTGTAATCCCAGCACTTTGGGAGGCTGAGGCTGGTGGATCATTTGAGGTCAGGAGTTCGAGACCAGCCTGTTCAACATGGTGAAACCCCATCTCTACTAAAAATACAGAAATTAGGGGCATAGTGGTGCACACCTGTAATCCCAGCTACTTGGGAGGCTGAGGCAGGAGAATTGCTTGAACTTGGGAGATGGAAGTTGCAGTGAGCCAAGATTGTGCCACTGCACTCCAGCTGGGTGACAGAATGAGACTCTGTCTCAAAAAAAATATATATATATATATATGTATATATGTATATGTGTATGTGTATATATATATGTATATATGTATATGTGTGTGTATATATATATATATATATAAATCACTTCTCATAAAACATATGCTCAGGGTAAGGTGATTGCAGAGTAGTTTAATTAACTTGCCCCAAGTTGCCACCAAGTTCCCATTTCTTTCTTTGCTGCCATCCTTAGCCTGTGGCTATTAGGTTGGCTCCTTCATGATCCCAAGACGGCTGCAATAACTCCAGGCATCACACCTTTAAATCACAAAATGCAAAGTCAGAAAGAGGAAAGATGGCTCATTCTATCCTCACATCTCTTTCAAAGACAGGAAATGAATTTCCCCAAAGCACCACCTCCCAGAAGACCTCTCATCAGTTTTTTGGGCCAGAATTTTATCAAATGTTTATCCCAGACCAGTGGTAAGGGAAAGAGGCAGGGCCAGTGATTCTCAACTCTAGCTAAGAACAAATTGGACACCTTTTAAAATAATTACAGACGTCTAGGTTCTGCCCTTAGAGGTTGATTTAATTGGGTTTATGTGGGGTCTTCTACACACGTGTGTGTGTGTGTGTGTGTGTGTGTGAACATGTGTACACTTCAGGGAGCTCTGTTGTGCATCTAAGATTGAGAACCATTGGTTTAGACCATCCAAGTTTCACCTTCTGAGAGAAAGAGCATTTAAGCCTTCACTGAAGCACATGGCCACAGGACATCTGAACCAGATTGCAGTTCTAGAAAGAGGACCATGACTACTGGGTGAACATCCAAAAGAATCTGAAAGAAGCAATGGGATAGGAATGGATAACCCCTCCCACTGAGACCCTGCAGTCCTGGAGTGAATGATACCCCCTAAAGTTGTGAAATGCTTTCCAGTCAACCAGCACTAGAATCAGTGAAGCTGCTCATTGTTGAAAATACAGATCCCTGGGCTAAACTACAAATCCACAGTCTCTAAATCTCTGGGAGTTTGCACTTTCCACAAGATCCCTAATTGATTTTTATGCTCACTGATGATTAAAAATTGAGCTGGATTTCACTGCCAGCCCAATCACCACAAGGGTTCTGGAAACAACAAACATCTCCTCCTAGAAAATTTAGGATATCTGGATTAGGCCATGTGGTATTGTGAAAAGAACACGTGTTCAAATCTGACTGATCCGAGTCTGAATTCCAGTTCTGCTACCTGTACATTGCATCATTTTGGTAAATTTCATCTCTTTGAGCCTCCATTTTCTTATCCACACAATCAAGAGAGTAATACCTACTTTTTAGAGTAATGTTGAGATTAAATGAGAGCAAGGAAATGAGAGCAGCTGACACAGATTAGGGCACAATGGATGTCAGTTAGAATTTGGGTCTTCTAACTTTGAGGCCCACACTGCCTCCCAAAATAGTTTACTGAGGTTCTTCCAAAAGTAATAGAAAGGGAGCGCTATGCTCTAGGTTGCAAAGAGCCAAAGCACTGAAGTTGAGACACTTCCCCAAAGTGAAATTGCTTGGTGTTTCAGCCTTAAGGAAAAAGTCTTCCTGGGAAAGCAAAGCTAACAAACTAAAGCTTCCTAGAGGGCTGATTGTTTTAGTCCAGATCAGAAAATATAATGGGCCTGCCCTGGAGTCTCTTTGGCTTGTCTGACATGATTGTGACCTGAATACATGATCAAAGCAACAACAGTAATGTTCCTCTGGGTTGTTAGGCAGGAACCTTGGCATGAATTGTTCAGAAAGGGTCATAGGCAAGGTTGGGTGGAAGGTTTTCTATCACTATTTAGGAAAGAGTGAAGTGTGAGGTCTGGCTGTATTCAAGGCTATGCCAGACTCCAAAGAGCCCATGCTTAACTGCTTAATGGAAGCTCTGGGCTTGGCCAGCCTCCTCCCTGTCAACCCGGTGGCCTCTCTATCTGCCTACTGTGCAGGGAAAGAGTCAAGTGTAAACTAACACTTCATGTAAATGGGCTGTCAGGTCACTGAACCAATATGTTACAGTTAATCTGTTAAAAACAGCAAGGTCCCCCATTTGTAAACATCCCCTTGATAAGCTCTTCATAGCATATACAACCTAGGAAAATGAATGGCATCCCACCAGCTGCCCTGGAGTCAATATCCCTCTGTGCGCGTCCAGATGACCTCTCAATTCAGCTCAGCCCAGACTATCCCAGCCCAATTCATGTGGACCCACCTGAGCTGAGCTCTGTACTACTCCTGGGGTGGGGGTCAGGGATTCCCAAGGAAGAGCCCGAGAGAACCTCCAGCTTTAAATGACTTAGATAATGGGGGATATGGTAACTTTGGAATACTGCCTGGGGTAAAGGCTGGAATTGTGGACTGAAAAGTTACGCACCCCTGGCCTTGGATCCTAGTTCCCAAGCTCAATGCTGCATGGCTTTGCCAAGTTAATGAGTCACATCTCATATATTTTTAACTCCTGTGGATTTAACTCCATGCACATAGTAAAAGAGAGTGAGGAGAGAGACTGCTATAAATAGTGCGGATGATTTTGACTTCCAGTCTATTCAGTGAACAATATAACCTGGAATGAGAGGTGGGAGATGTGGAACTCAGTTGTCTGAGTCAGTTTTGGTCCCTGCTTGTCACTCATGCCATGAATATCTTGTGTTGGGTGTGATTCAAGTATTTTGGGCATACATAGTTGGCTGTAGGACTCTTTGCCTGGCTTGCTAACTTCAGAATCCAAGCCCTGTGTAAGATTGGTTTTCGTGCTTCTATCCATCGTAGTGGTGGCACTTGTCAGGCCATACTATGTCATTTTCCCTTTTAAAGTGGGAGACACTTTGAGGGAAGAATCTGGTTCTTCAATTTTTTGGTTCTCTTGCTTCCCTTCTCTCCCAGAACCTAGCACAGAGCCCTGTACTTAATAAATAGTAAAATTAGCACTTGGTGCCTACAGTGGTCCTCTCTGCCCCTACCTCATCCTTAAATGGAAGCAAAAGCAGAAGTACTCCAGTGTGACTTACCCTCTCTAGCCAAGGTGGTCAGCTCAGGGCTGAATCCATCTCTAGGATTACAGAACTTAAGAATAACACAGT
The DNA here is from genome assembly GCF_009764315.1 of Trachypithecus francoisi. NCBI lineage: Eukaryota > Metazoa > Chordata > Mammalia > Primates > Cercopithecidae > Trachypithecus > Trachypithecus francoisi. The sequence continues at coordinate 12,318,832 of NW_022681454.1, read as the reverse complement.
GGCTTAGAAATGAATGATGGAGGTAGAGCTTTTGATGGCATTCAAATGCCTGGTTCCACTGTGTCCTGGAGTTCAAACATATATCTATACTTAAGTTCTGTGAGACCCAGCATCCATGTGAAAAGCTTATAGGCTTGCTAGTTCAGGGCAGGTTTCCATCACTGCAACTAAAATAGTCCTAAGCAACACAATAATTTAGATTATTAAATGGTCCTGTGTCACTTGGATCAAGAGTTCAAGATAGACTCATTAGCAGGGATTCTCACAAACAGTCCTGCCTTAAGAATAAACCCTGTATTCTTAAGTGGCCACAGAGCTGAAAGAATTAGTTGATATTCATAGGCCCAGGCCATCACTTGTTTGAACCAAACCTTATGCAGGTATACTCTAGAAATGAAAATTCCTCAGGGCAACCATTGCGATGCACTGGTTACCTGTCCTCAAACGTAACTAAAGGATGAAGTGTAGAGACTGTTAGCTTTGCTTTCCCAGAAAGACTTTTTCCTTAAGGCTGAGACACCAAGCAATTGCACTTTGGAGAAATGGCTCAATGAACCAGTGTTTTGGTTCATTACAACCTAGGGCATGGCACTCCCATTCTATTGCTTTTGGAAAAACTTCAACAAACTATTTTGGGAGACAGTGTGGGCCTGAAAGTTAGAAGACCCAAATTCTAGTTTGCTATATGATTATGAACAATTTGCTTCGTCTCTCAGGCCCTCCATTTACTGGTTTGTAAAATGAGGGCATTTGATTAGGAATGAAACATAAGTTTTGTCTGGCCATCTGCCTCCACACTTGCCAGCTAACTCCACTTCTACCTTCCCACCCAAATTACCATGTAATGTTCAGTGCACAAACTCACAAACTAAGGAATGAAGGAAATATTCTCTTATTTTTCTACAATAAACTTAATTTTTGTCTGAAGCCCTTCTTGTACCTGTGTGGTCTGTCTCATTTATTTTCCCAGGGTCACGAACAAGTTCTGGAAGCATTATAAACAGGCAGGTCCATTTGGTCTTCACAGGCATCCATCTTCACCAGCATCCACAGAGACACCCCCATTATACTGTTTCATCCTCAGTCACTGGTCTGAACAGGTTGCCTTGGAGAGATCTCATTGGCCTGAGTAAGGTTCCTTCAAGCCAGCAGTTCTGTCCTCTACCCCTGGGCCACTCTTGGACACATGTGTATCATTCTGATGCTACCAAGGCAGTTGGACTTGAAAAAATCAGTGAGTTGTCTCGGTCTGATTGCTGAGACATCTCCACAACTATGTCTATATTCAGACCTTGCTGCTACCCTGGGTTCTGATCCAGGTGAAGAGGAATAAATCTCCCTTTCTTTCAGATCCAGCAAAGTGTCTTTGGGACTCATTCCAAGAATCAAACCCAGAGCCTTTTTCAGAGACACTGCACTTCTCTGCACTCCTCACTTTCCTTCTGACTCACTACAATTTCTTAAATTGGAGTATCTTTATCATGCAGGTATGCACTTCTGTGTAGTTCCTTTTGCCCATTTTGCTTTCTCCTCAATCTGTTATCTGTGCTGAATCTTACCAATTTCTTTCACAACCTAGGATCTTAACACTGAAAACCTAAAAAGACACTTTTTTGGCCATTTTTTTTTCCATATGATTTCCCTGAAATAATGGACACTGCCTGATGCTGCTTTTGATGAAATATGAAGAAGGAAGGCACACATGTAAATAAGAGTATGAGAATAAAAACCCAGTTCATTTTTCTAAATATTATCCCAAAACACAACACAGTGAAGTGTGAGCTGTGCTCCAGTGGAAGCACTCTCTTTTTGCATCAGTTGGCATCTCAGTTGCAAACAACAGAATCCACTGTGTTTTAAACAGAGAAGGCATTAATTGGTTGCCTTCAGAGTCTTTGGGAGGGCCAGAGAGCCGTGCTCAGGGATAATGCAAGCAGGAACGCTCACGTCACACCCCTCCATGGTTCACAGCTGCAATCTGATGGTAGTGGGGCCCAGATACCACAATTGGCACCACACATGAATGTGGGGCACTATTTCTAAGATCTCTGCCCCTCTGCTGAACTGCCTCTGCCACATGCTGCTATTCTCACCCTGAAGTTGATTCTGCATGGTACCTCCTTACTCACATCGTTCCCTCCGGATAGAAGGAATATGTCTGATGGACAGAGCTGAGGTCATGTGCTGACCTCCTAACTGCAAGGAAGCCTGGGAAGAGAAGCTTTCTGGCTTAGAACTTGAAGAGATGGGACTCGTAATGTAGGAAATTACCATAGAGTAGGAAAGATATTCAAAAGATGATGAGTGCCATTGATAAAAAGTGTCACAGTGCTCTTCTTTGCAGCCAAACTCAAATATTTGACCTGCTCTAGGGAGATTTCCCTGCATAAGTCTCTATCATATGCTTCCTCTCTCCAATTTGTCATAGCCTTTATACTCTGACACTATAGGGTTTTATTCTCACTGCTGGCTGTTAAGGTCTCTAACACTTCCACAAGTTGTCATAGTCAGTTTAGTTTAGTCGGTGTTAGTCAGTGTTCTGACTCTAAAATAGAAGACAACTTGAGAACAACCTTGTAATGCCTGCTAACTCTGGAGACTAAATCTATGTTCCTGATTGTAATTGTACTGCTTTTGTAAAAAGACGTAGTATTACTCTTTTTTTTTTTTTTTTTTTTAACTTCTTCCATGTGCTAGACACTTTTATAATAATAAAAGCCATTTAGGCTAGGTGCAGTGGCTCACGCCTGTAATCCCAGCACTTTGGGAGGTGGGGGCAGGCAGATCACCTGAGGCCAGTAGTTCAAGACCAGCCTGGCCAACATGGTGAAACCCTCTCTCTACTAAAAATTTAAAAATTAGCCAGGCATGGCGACATGCACCTGTAATCCCAGCTACTTGGGAGGCTGAGGCAGAAGAAACACTTGAACCCAGGAGGTGGAGGTTGTGATGAGCACTCCAGCCTAGAGTGTTGCCTGGGTGACAGAGCAAGACTTCATCTCAAAAAAAAAATAAAATAAAAGCCATTTATTAAACAAAGTGTCAAATGGAACATAGGCTAACTTCAGGGCTGACTGGCACCTGGGCCACCTGCCCTGTGGTGAGAACAGGTTTCCTGTGGGTTGGCCACAGGTCTCTGGACGCACCGACTAAAAGCTTGTATTCATGCCAGGGCAGCCTTCATGTTCTCCAGGGGAAGGACTGTGAAGGAAAAGGTGAGGAGAAACTTATGAGGCGAAAGAGATTTCATCATGTGTTAACTTGAAGAACGGGAGAAAGATTTCCAGAGAAATCTTTAGAGGGAAGTGCTGCCTGAAGCTCTGATTCTTGGATAAATTCATGTAAAAGAATGAGAACTATTGCAGATGGACAATTTGACTATCGAGTCAGTCCAATTTTAACTGGTTTTTAGAATTTTCAGAATAAATTTAAGAAAATTGTAGAAAATAAAAATGCACTAGAAGCACCCACCAAACCACTATACCTTCACGGTTATACCTCACAGTTGCTATTAATATTTTTATTCTAGAACTTGTATTTATAATCTTCCATCCTTTTCACTTCATATCAGTTTATAATGCCTTTTTAAATATGGCCAAATAGTTTCATAATTATTATTTTTAATGAGTTAAAATGTTTCTTTGAGTAAATATGTCATAATTATACAACTTTTCTCCTATTTTTGGAGATAGAAGGTTTCCTCAACTTTTTAGGTATGGTAAATGATGCAGCTTCCGTCCTCTACACTCAAATGAGTCTTCATGCCCAGCCTGTATTTGCTCAGTCTCAGGCAAAGCTGCATCACTCATTCTGTCTCAGGCCATTACCTCCACGTGTATTGCCAGTCTCCTGCCTGTATGAGGTCTTATAGAGTATTTAACCCCTTTTCTTTCCTGTATTTTCAACTCTTAAACACTTACAGTCAGGTGTGAGGCTTTCCTGTCTTAAAACATTACCCGCTTGGCCTTGAGTCTCCCTCTTACCCCCAGAACCCCACCCCCCACTCACCCCTGGGTTGCATCTCAGGGTCTCCCGGCTCCTGTCCCCTTCAGTCAATGGGAACTGCCCTTGCAAATGCCCCCAGAGGGCTTATACTGACCTTTCTCAGGCTATATCCTAAGACTTGACTTCTTCATCTTATGATATCCCTTCATCCTTGGCTTCTGTTCCTTTCCAATGGCTCTGTGTCTTCAGTCTCTATCTCCTTGCACATGTCTGCCTTTACTTACATATTGTTTCTCTCAAGGATCCCATTCTTGGTTTACTTCTCATCCAAAAGATGTTCTCTTTTTCTCTGGAGTTTTATTCATTCTCAGTTTCAACTACTCTCAGTGTCTGAGGAGTCTCCAGAGATACAGAGCCAATTAGACAGATAGATAGATGACAGATAATCTAGGAGATTTATTATGGGAACTGGCTCATGTGATAATGGAGGCTGAGACATACCAAGGCACTACTGTCTTCAAGTAGGAGAATCAGGAAAGTCAGTGGTGTAATTTGGTCTAAGGCTTGAGAAACTGGGAAGTGGCTGATATAAGTCCTGGAGTCCAAAGTCCTGAGAACCAGTATCTCCAAGGGCAGGAGAAGATGGATGACCCAGCTCAAGGAGAGAGAGTAAATTCACTCTTCTCTGCCTCTGTGTTCTATCTGGGCACTCAGTGGATTGTGTGATACCCACCCACATTGGCAAGGGCAGATGTTCTTTACTCAGTTTACTTACTTAAATGCTGCTCTCTCTGGAAGCATTCTCAGAGACACCCCCATAATGTCTACCAGCTATCTAGGCGTCTTTATCCTTCTCAAGTTGATACATACAATTAACCAGCAACTCAGTGAGTTGCTAACTCTAAATACCTCTATTTCTAACTCTAACCCTTCTCCTACCTCATCCTTCTCCTACAATCAGGCTTCCATCCTTCCATTTTACAAATACTTGTCAAGAGCCTTTTGTGTACCAATGTTTTTTTCTACATTGCATTCAAAGACAAATCAAGAAGAATCCTCCGTGAAAACTCATACATCTATTTGCAGTTGGACGTCTCCAATTGAATGCCATACACACAACTTACGTTGAACTCATCCTATAACTCCTCTCCCACACAGATCAGCTCCTTCGCCTGTGCTTAATTAATAGCACCACCATCCAGCTAGTTGCCCATTCCAGAAATGCAGGAGTTATTCTGGGCTAGCTCTAACCTCAATCCCTATGTCTTCATGATTCAGTCAACAAATATTCCTGAATCTCTATGCCAGCCCTCTCCCCTCCCACCACAGCTATGCCCTTTGTCTGCATCCATTGCTTATTGTTGTGCAATGACCTCTTAATGGATCTCGAGGCCTCTAGGATGATTCCTAAACACTAACATGGCTATGCCACTCCCTAATTAAAATTTCCAGTGGCTTCCCATTGCATGTGGGATAAAGTCCAGTTATCCTAGTATGATGTCCAGGTTCTCTCCTGGCTTACTCCTCTAGCCATCTTTCTGCCTTCTGTGTCTTACACTTGATGGGTTGTGACACTGAACTACTTGTAGTTTGACCAGTTTATTCCTTATTAGATGCATTTCCTCTTTTTCTATAATCACCTTTTCTACTTTCTCACCATCCAGCTCCATTTTTTTTTTTCTATAAGCCCAACCTCTGGCATCTTCTGCAGAAAGTTTTTCCTGATCTCTCCTTTCTCACCTCCCTTGGCTTAGTCAGCTCCAGGTTCTGGGTGATCCTAGTAGCCTGTACATCTCTTTGTAACTACACACATCATGTTGTGTATCTGTTTACGTGTCTGTCTTCCTTAGGAATTCAAATAAATGTTGAATAAATTCATTTTAAAATCCTATGAGTGTGCCTAGCAATTCTATGTTAGTTACTCAACACTCTTGTTCAGAATAATTTGGTGGGTTTCTCATCATAAAACCAGGGGAGAAACATGTCTTCAGGATTGTCAGAGATTTCCCAAATGGACAGAGAATTGCTACTTCACCTTTGACCTCTCGACCTCTCATCCCAGTCACTGACTTTGAGACCACAGCAAAGCTCCCAGAATTTCAAGCACTGGACAGAGTCTCTGACCAACAGATTAATTTTAGAGTCATTGAAATTCCGCCAGCTCTGGGGGGAATGATTGGGAGCCAGGCTGACAACCAGCAAAGGAGGAAATTACTCTCTGTCTCTTTCAAGATGAGAGAGCTGTAACCACGGTGCCTCCCCCAGTGATGCTGTTCAAAAAACATAAATTTAATACTTTTATGAAACTCAATCTTCTAACCATAAGCGTTTCAGGGATCTCTTTGATGTTCAGGAAAAGCAGCCTGGTGCCAATGTCTTTTGCACATATGGTGAGGACCCCGCCTTGCACATGAGCTGAGCATTTTGGGTTCCTCAACACTCTGGAAGAGTTATCTTTTGTTTAAATGACTCAACAAACATTTGTTTAGCCCCTACCATGTTCAAAACACATATTTTTCTTTCCCCTAGAGAATGAGCACAGATTTCTGAATCAGGCAAAAGCAAGTTCAAATCCTCTCTTCACCCCTAACTGGCCACAGATTATTAGCATACCCCTGGATGACTGAGTACTGGTTTCCTCATCTGTGAAATGTGGTTATAATATTTACCTTTCAGGAAAATATCAAGGATTATGTGAGGCAGAATAAGAAAGAGGCTGCCTTGCCCTGTGCCTGGTACCTAAATGTTTATTTAAAAGAGAAACTAGGAAAATCCAACTTTTTATAAATATTATTTGCATTAACAAATTGTGGCTATGTTACTACAAGAAGCACATTTAGTAAGACTTTAAAAACCATTATGGATGCATCATTTAGGAATGTAGTTGGCTGCAGAAACAATAAGCCAGTGGTAGGCCAGTAAATGTTTAATAATGGACTCTCTGGGGGAAAAATAAAGCTCTGATTTGTAGCATTCACTGATTTCTGTAAAGTAAATACTCCCACCAAGGCTGATTTCAAGCTATCAATGTGATGTCACTGAATACAGAGTTGGGAAGATACATAGTATCTAGTATATGGTCTATAGCAATGAAGACATATGATATCTCCACCATTCATACACAATAGATGCACATAAACCCAAGAGCAGAGATAACAGACTAGAGCACAGTTATAGATAATAGTACATTTTGTGAAACATTTAGGAAGCAATGAGTTTTGAGTATTTACAACCTTCATTTTAAATATAATTTAATTGTAAGATTCCACAACTTAATTTTTAATAATGTCTGTGTTTAACAATTGACTATAAAGTTCTGAAAAATTTAACAATTACCTTTCACAAGTTGATGAGAGTCAGCTCTGACACACCACTACATAAAATCCTACTATAGTGACTTAAACACAACACATTTCCTTTGTTTTGTGTAACAGGAAGTTCAGGGATGAGCATCTGAGGGCTGGTGTCTCATCAGGAACCAAGACTCTTTTTTTTTCTGCTCTGATGTCCCAAGCACAAAGGCTTCATCCTCGTTCAAATGGCTTCAAGATTGTGAGGTGGCTTCCATCCACTCCATGTCTGCATGCCACGGAGCAACAAGGGAGAAGGAAAAGGGTGAAGTGTGTTTATTTGGTAAAAGACATTGTATTCATTTCCTATTGCTGCTGTAATGAATTATCATAAAACTTAACACAAAACAACAGTGGCTAAAAGCAATACACATTTGTTAACTTATTGTTCTGGATACAGGAGGTCCTTTGTTAGGAGGGCTGGCCTGCTTCTGGAGGCCTTAGGGGAGAATCTAGTTCCTTGCCTTTCCCAGCTCTAGAAGCCACCCTCATTTGTTGGCTTGTGGGACTTTTTTGTCTTGAAAGCCATCAATGGATGGTTGAGTCTTTCTCACATCACAGCACTCTGACTCTGCTTTTGTTGCCACTTCTTTTCCTCTGACTCTTCTGCCTCCCTTTTCCACATGAAGAGCATTGTGATTACATTGGACCCACCTGGATAATCCAGGAGACTCCCCCTGTATTAGTCCATTTGCATTGCTAAAAAGGATTCCCAGAGGCTGGTTAATTTATAAAGAAAAGAGGTTTATTTGGCTCATGGTTCTGCAGGATGTACAAGTATGGCACCAGCATCTACTTGGCTTCTGGTGAGGCCTCAGGAAGTTTCCAATCATGGCAGAAGGCAAAGTGGGTGCTACTGTGTCACATGGTGACAGAGGGAGCAAGAGAGAAAGGGAGGAGGTGCCAGACTCTTTTAAACAACCAGATCCCATGTGAACTCATAGAAAACTCACTCATTACTGTAAGGACAGCACCAAGCCATTCATGAGGGATCCATTCCCATGACCCAGACACCTCCTACTGGGCCCCACCTCCAACATTGGAGGTTGCACTTCAAGATAAGATTTGAAGGAAACAAAACATCCAAACCATATCACTCACCGTTGAAATATCCTTACCTTAATTCCAGCTGCAAAGTCCCTTTTGCCAAGGAAGGTAACATATTCACACGTTCTAGGGATTAGAATGTGAACAACATTGCGAGTCATTATTCTGTGTACCACAGACACTCTCCCCAGGGACTATTTTCCATATCTCACTGTCTGGAGGTGTGCTGTCACAAGGCCACCCCTAGTTGCATGGCAGGCTGGGGGATCAAATTTTAGCTTTTAGAGCAATTTTGAAAATGCAGGTAAGACATTTAGGGCTGGAAATAACATTTGGGTCACCCAACCAATATTGCCTGCCACAGTAGGAAATAATACATAGCCAAATGGGTCTACACCTCACAGCCTACTGCTTGACTCAGTGAAATTATGTTTTAAAAATAGACTATTATCCCAAAGTAATAATTGTTGGGTTGACTATACCAAAGGTCATTGCTCACACATGCTTCCTTTCTTCCCCTCCACCTCTTACCTCTCTTCCCTTTCCCTCCCCTCCTTTCTCCTTTCTTCTGCCTCTGTGGGCCTGCAAGTTTCACAGCCTGTCTTTTGGCTTGTAGTAGACCAAGGAGATGAGTTTCTATGTTCACTTTTGTGTCTGACACAGTATGGTGGGATGTTGTTCACTAACCCTTCAAATCATGGAACAGGGAATCAAATGCAGCATTTTGACCAGTTGTCCTCATCAATCCACAATTACTCATGTTGGAAAACTTATACTACATAACTCTTCTGCCTGTTTTTCAATTGTTAGACGTTGTAATGGGAGAGGGCATTGGGTAAAGGATTAGGCAGCCACAGACATCTGATGGTGAGGTATGTTGACTTAAACAGTAGAGTTACCTACGGGGAGGAAGAACTTTACGGTTCAGGCTGATAAAATAGTTCCTCACTGACTTTGCTATGGTACCTGAATTTTTCAATATGATAGGAAATATGGCATGTTGTTTCTACATGACAGGAAATATGATACATTATTATTATTGAAAGATCTTTTGATTTCCAACTTGGCCACTGTAAAGAGGATAGAACCTAAAAGAAAATGGTCTGGTGGTGTCACTTAGGTATGTCTCCAATAGGAAAGCAGTGGATATTGGAAAAGAACCAGATAAAATTTTTCGTATTCCATAGAAGTGTGGACAATATCGACTATGCCATTGAATATTCCTTTTATAAAAAGGTGAGACATTTTAGAATTTACTACCTATAAAAGCTTTGCTTCACCTCCAGAAACATAAGTTTATGTATTGAAAACAGGAGGTGTTTTGGTTACACGCTTGGCATCTCTATATAGTGCTAAGGTTGGAGGAGGCCTGGAAAGAATTTTCAAGGAAGACATATTATAGACTTCCTTCCCTTTCGAGCCTCTCTAAACAAGGGCTTCATTAACATATGGAGTGATGTGAGGAGTTTTTGCTGTTGCTTCTCTTTCTTGTAAACCACATGTGCTGCGTATATGAAGCCAGCATCTATGAGAGAGAACTGAACAGGATAAGAAGTTTGTTGACAAAATACCTGGCCCTTGGAGTAGGCTCCAAGCCTCTAATGGTGCCTCCAGCCACTCAAGACAGCAGGGGCTTAACATTTTGACATTGTTGTCTAATTTTTCTTTGTCTCTTCCTGTTCTCTGCCACTTGGTGGTAGCCTAGGTTGCACAGGATCATGTGAATCCACTTAGTCACATCTGCAAATGAGAGCCTTCGAAGTGTAAACCTTATTCATCAGTGTGATTTAAGCCACATCTTGGTGACAGGGCATCCATCTCAACAAATGGCGTAGGGCCAGCAAAAGTCAGAGACTCAACCAACATGCATGATCATTGTTCAAAGACATGTCAAAAGGAAGAGAAGTACATTTTAAACATTTTGGTATATACATAACATAAAATTTACTATTTTAACCATTTTTAATTATGCAGTTCAGTGGCATTAAGTATATTCACATCCACTGTTGTTCAACCATCACCACCATTTATCTGCAGAACTTTTCCATTTTCCCAAACTGAAATTCTGTCCCCATTATACACTAGGTTTCCATTTCCTTCCCTTCAGCTTCTGGCAACCACCATTCGGCAACATCCTTTCTGTCTCTATGAATGACTCCTCTAAGTACCTCAAAGTAAGTAGAATTATTTAAGATTTGTCCTTTTGGGTCTGGTGTATTTCACTTAGCATAATGTTTTCAAGGTTCTTCCACATTGCAACACATGTCAGACTTCCATTCCTTTTTATGGCTGAACAATATTCCATTGTATGTACATACTGTATGTTGCTGATCTATTCATCTGCTGTGAGGTATAATCTCATTGTGGTTTTGTTTTGTGTTTACCTAATGATTAGTGATGCTGAACATCTTTTCTTGTGCTTATTGACCATTTGTATGTCTTCTCTGGAGAAATGTCCATTCTGTTCTTTGCCTATTTTTCAGCTGTTTTGTTTGTTTGTTTGTTTTTTGTTGTTGTTGAGTTGTATAAAGTACAGATTCTCAAATTACAGACTACATAACAATAATAACCATGACTTGGAGAGTGTTAATTAACCAGCAAACTGACCTACCCACCCTTCCCTCATTTCAAGCCCAAGGGTATAAAGTATCATTTACATGGATGTGTGTCTGCAATCTCATTTCAACTCCTTGACAGTCACCAGGTGTTTCTGTAAAAAGGCATCTGTACAAACTATAGCATCTGTTTAGAAGTAGCGCATCCAGAGAGGAGGGAGATTTAGAAATCTAGCAGCTGGTCTCAGTTTGAATATTTAATGTCAATTTGGACAGTGGGCCTGAAATGCTAGAACGCGAACAAAGATTTCCATGTTCTAATTATCTTCTGACCACTGTTGTGCTAAGCTCTACTTGGCTTCCCTTACTGGCACTTCAGCTCTCCAGGCTGTACCATTTTGAGGGAAAACAGGGTGGCTCTCTGCATAAAATGCCATGGAATATGAAAAGTAAAGCAGCTTTGTCTGCTTTACCAGGGGAAAACTCCAGACTTTCTCAAGTACCCTTCCAAGTTTTCCAAATCATTCTGAGAATACTGAGAAGCAGGTACATCTTGTATGTTCTAGAACCTGTCCTCTTGGAATTGTTGCCTTCAGCTTGTTCCTCGATCACTCTTGATTTCTGAAGCAGCATGTCTTCAACCCAAGCTTTCACAACAGCTGCTAATACCACCAGTGCCTGCATCAAAGCTGCAGAGACTGGTCACAAACACATCATGTCCAACTGTTGCCTAGGCCTTTGGCTTCAAGGTTTCAGACACCTTGCCCTTAACTTGTCTTATTCTTTTGACTTGTATTGCTCTTTTACAGCATCTGCCTTACCACAAATCAGGCCTGAGCCCTGTGTGCAGGACCTAGGGGCTGTCTGATAACATGAGCGGCCCTTAGACCCACCCTACTGATGTGAATACATTGCTGTCTGGCCAAAGCTGTAGAAAAGAGTGCACAGTCCCTAGGGTGAATGTTCCTCTACCAGGATACTCTTATTTTCTTCCATATTAAAAGACATCCTGTTGAGTCCACACTCTTCCTCCATCATTGCCAGCTATGAATAAATCTCAGGGTGGGCATACAGACTGGGATCCTACTCCATGATTTTGACAATAAAAGTACTATATTTCAGCTACAGTTATTCATTCACTAATTTTTCTCTTGAGACGAATCTAGCACAAAGGTACTTCCATGTTTTAAATAGCAAAATCTAAATTTTATTTTTCTAGTGAGAATATTCCAACATATTCTGGCATTTCATCTTAAAATTCTTTGCTTTGCTTTTTAATAGGTTTACATATACATCTTAATACATTCATTCCCAAGCGCTCCTAGGGAGATTGCTGAACTAGAAGATTGAATTGAGATTGGAGTCTTCCTGGAATAAATAAAAGAACAGCCACTAAAGGGTAATGGGATCCATTTATTATTCTGCCAGGCTCCTTTGCATACTATTCTAACAAACTCCTTGGGTGAATAAGAAACCAAAGCCGGTCTTTAGAACACTGGGACTCACAGATGGAGGATGGGAAAAGTGCTGTGCTCATGGAAAAAAATATTTCATTTGTTGACTTGGCTTTAAATTGTATTACAGTTGAAAATGGGAGAAGCACTTGTGGTTAATTTAACAGATCCATTAGTGAAAGGACCCTTAGAAATCTGTCGAAACTTTTTATTATATAAATAGGGAAATTTCTCAGATGGGAAAAATAACTTGCTCGAACTCAAATTACAAGAGCCACATGTCACTTGTTCATCATTTTGTGGCCAAACAACTCTATGCAGGTTGTTCTGAATCATAGTTATTATCCTTGGACTGTTTGTTAATGGTTGTTACTGACTGTTAATGGTCTGTGTTGTTTACCTTCCAAGGGTCTAACATTTTAACATGTAAAAGAACCTTGTAGCATAGGAAGAAGAAGGTTTCGATGGTAAAATCAACCCTAAGGCCACCTAGTAAACTCAATGAGCAGGGGCTCTTAACCTGAGGTCCTTAGAAGGGCTTTAACCTGCTGGGTGCAGTGACTCTTGCCTGTAATCCCAGCACTTTGGGAGGCCGAGGCGAGCGGATCACTTGAAGTCAGGAGTTTGAGACCACCCTGGCCAATGTGGTGCAACCCCGTCTCTACTAAAAATACAAAAAAAATGACCTGGGTGTGGTGTCAGGCACCTGTAATCCCAGCTACTCAGGAGACTGAAGCAGGAGAATCATTTGAACCTGGGAAGTGGAGGTTGCAGTGAGCCTAGATCGTACCATTTGCACTCCAGCCTGGCCAAAACAAGAGCAAAACTCCATCTCAACAACAACAACAACAACAACACAAAAGGGTTTTTAGCTTTGACATTATATGCATTAAGCTCTTGGAATTATATGAATTATTTTATGCATGGGTAGTTACATGCATTTTCTTTAGGGAGGGGATCTGTCGAATTCTGGACTTTCTTGACTGGCTGGATAAGACAAACCTTGAGCATAAAAGTATTTTATTGGCTTATTTTCCTGGAGCTCATACCCCACTCCCTAACAACTTCCAGAGTGGCTGAATCTAATTGCACTGTTTCTGTTTTTGTATGCCTTGCAACTCTTGCCCCTGACTTCATTCGGATTTGGGGTTCTTTTTACTTTGTGGACGAAAAAGACACAAGGATGACTCCACACATTCATACCTACCAGCTTAGTACCACCCAGTGGTAAGAAAATGACTCTCAGTCCCTACATGGGTCATATAGATGGCCATCACCACTCACTGGGTCTAGGGTGTTGAGCCATTCTGGTTGATCAGCCTGAGTCATCTTTGCACCCTGCCCCTAAACATTGATATTGACATTCTTACAGAACACACAGAGTCAGAGAAGAGTTCTCTAAAGGCACCAGGAGAAGGGGGTTGGGAAGTACATGGAGCAGATAAAGCTCTAGCAAACAGATTTTTTGGGGGTCCACCTTCCCCAGATTCTCAAGGGATCTGTTTCAGAAAGGTCAACAAAAGTTTTCTTAGGAGCAAAGGCTATGTTATGGATCTCCTAGTAGATTGCACGAAACACTCTCCTGGCCTAACTCGAGGAGGCAGAGTACTTGGTTTTCACACAGTAACATATTTTTTCATCTATACAGGTGTGCTTTGAATACTCCCTCTGCAATATAAATGTTGTTTTGCCTTTGGGTTCACTTCATCTGCATAGCCTACTGATAGGAAAGTTGTCAATTTACTTGGAACAAATAAAGACAATTCTGTTTTCTGTAAAATATAAAATGCACATGATATGATTTGATCATGGCTGCCCTTCTGTGAATGTGCATTCCTGAATGACTGTCACGAATTTTATCAATCAGAACTCAGGAGAGTACTAATCCAGAGAGATGTCAAATCCACAGTTGTTTGTTCTTGGCCTCAATCTCAGCGCCTGGGAATTCTTCAGTAGCAGCACATGCACCATGGCTTAATATCTTTACAGAATTACATGAACACACAACTTTTTTGTCTTTCTTTTTAGAATTAAAATAAGTAATATTTTAGGCCATTCTAAAGTGGAGACTAATATTTCCCAGGACTGATAGAAAACTTCTCACCAGGAAAATAGAAATGAGATGATAATTTGTGCAGAGGGGGCCTTCAAAGAAAAAAGAGTAGGCTTCCATTGCTTTTAATTAGGGAGTCTATTTTAATGCTCCATTGAGGCTCTTTTTGATGGCACATTAGGGTCCATTGGGAAGGATATTAATTAAGCTCCAGGGTATTCTGTGTTGGAGGTCAAATGGGATAAGCTGGCATTATCGAGCAGCAAGGAAGAGAGGAAAAGTGGGAAAAGATTGTGAAAGCCAGGTGTATTGGTTCCAGTGCTGGCCAAGCACTTTGTCTGAGGGGAGCAATGTTGTATCAATAGCCCACCAGCTGTCCAGTCCTTCAGGGAATAGAGTTCTACAACTGGGAGAATTCTACCTGCTATTTCCTCAGGACAACTGTAACATTCAGGGGACCTGTGCATACCTAGGTGATAAAAGCTATATTTCTCACCTATGGGTGGTAACTTGGCTTTTGGGCTTACCCTGAACTGTGATAATAGGGAAGGAACTTTACTTTCCATATGCAACATTTTCAATTTAAAATTGCTGGAACGGTACAATTGACTGTGAAGGAGAGTCAAATACCAATGTCAGCACCATTCCCACTCATCTGAGATAGACTCCATGCCCTTGCCTAAATCACAGGGGCTGAAGCCTGGGAATGATATTTTCCAGAATTTCTTGCAGCAAGGTTTCAGATTAGACTTAATCCATGATGGGCACTAAGGTGTGATTAGAAAGTGGGCAGATGAGATCAGATGGGTTCCGGGTGATGGGGAGAGATCTGTGAAAGGATACAATGTACAGCTAGATAGGAGGAATAAGTCCTAGTGTTCTATACCACTGTAAGATGACTATAGTAACAAAAATATATAGTTTCAAATAGCTGCAAGGAAGATTTGAGACAATGAATGTGCTAATGACCCTGATTTGGTTGCTGTACATTATACATATGGAAACATTACTGTGTACCCCATGAATATGTTCAATTAAAAGTAGTTTTACAAAATAGTCCAAAAAAAGAAGAAGAAGAGCGGAAGCAAAATCAATATTATTGCTCCTCTGGCAGTTGTGGGCAGATGCATGGGTTCTGGCCTTTGCTTGTGAGCCTCTGCAGTGACCTGCAGGTGTTAACCTCGAATGATCTGTCTCTTGCTGCTGGCAGTTGTTCTATCAGTGATTGTTCTGAGACTTCTTTTTGTATAAAAATGGCATATTCTTTATTTTGCATACTTTAATTTCAGAACAAAATGAACAAAATAAACAAAAAAACCCCAGAATATATAACATCCAATTCTGCTGTCAGAGTAGGGAGGGAATGGGAACTTGACACCCTTGTTTCCTGCCTTCAACACAAGGACAGGAGGAAAAAACAAAAACAAAAACAATAGACATCAGCAGGAGGAACCAAGTGGGGCTGCCATGGAATCCATGGGGATACTACACAATGGTGAATTTTCCAACTATGAACTCCTAATCTACTTCTTCCACACGAGACTCATCCTTGTCACCCTCAAGAGGGGCGATCTCATCAGGAACCACAGCACTGTGTTCCTCTGCTGCCACTTAATCTTCATTGATACCTAGACCTAGCTTGATCATGCAGTAGGTGCGGTTGGAGTGGGTCTGGGGATCCTCAAGGGAAAAGCCAGAAGAGAGCAAGGCAGTTTCTAATGGCAGCACCACCAGGTCCTTGACTGCCTTGTCATTCTTGTCTGCCTCAGCCTTTTGCTGCAGCGTCTCCACAATGGGGTGGTCAGAGTTGATCTCCAGGTGCTTTTTGGCCATCATATAGCCCATGGTGGAGTTGACCCAAAGTGCCTGGACTTTCATGATCTGCTCTATATTGGCTGTCCAGCTGTAGGTGCTGGTCACAATGCAGCAGGGTGAAGACACAAGCCTACTGGAGATTGTCACCTTCTCAACCTTCTTATCTAAGATTTCTTTCATGAGCTTGCAGAGATTCTCAAACTTTGCCTTCCTCACTTCCATTCTCTTCTTCTCTTCATCCTCAGGTAGTTCCAGACCCTCCTTGGTAACTAAGACCAGGCTCTTCCCATCAAACTCCTTGAGTTGCTGCACACATAGCCGTCAATGAGCTCAGTCATATATACCACCTCGAAGCCCCGCTTCCACACCCACTCCACAAAAGCTGAGTTGGCAACCTGCTCTTTGCTCTCACCAGTGATGTAATAGATGGACTTCTGTATCTTCTTCATGCGAGAAACATACTCTGACAAAGAAGTCATCTCATCTCCAGACCAGGAGCTGTGATAGCACAGCAGCTCAGACAGGCGACATTGGTTAGTGGAATCCTTGTGGATCCCAAGCTTGAGATTTTTAGAGAATTTCTCATAGAATTTCTTGTAATTGTCCTTGTCTTCCACCAGCTCAGCGAAGAGCTCAAGGCACTTCTTAACAATGTTTCTGTGAATGACTTTCAAGATTTTGATCTGCTGGAGCATTTCTTGGGAGATGTTCAGGGGCAAATTCTCAGAGTCAACCACACCACAGATAAAGTTGAGACACTCTGGTATCAACTCATCACAGCTGTCCCTGATGACCACACAATGGACGTAGAGTTTGATGTTGTTTTTTTTCTTCTTGTTCTCAAAAAGATCAAAGGGAGCCCAATGAGGAATGAATAACAATGCCCTGAATTCCAACCGACCTTCTACAGAAAAGTGCCTGACTACCAAGTGGTATTCTCAGTCATTGGCGAGGCTCTTGTAGAATTCTCCGTACTCCTCTTGGGTGATGTCTTCAGGGTTTCTGGTCTAAACAGGCTTGGTCTTGTTTAATTCTTCTTGATCAATGTATTTCTCTTTGATCTTCTTAGTTTTCTTCTTCTTACCCTTACCACTGTCATCCTCCTCATCTGAACCCACATCTTTGATCTTGGGCTTTTCTTCATCATCTTTATTTTCCTCTTCTTTCTCACCTTTCTCTTCCTCTGTCTTATCATCACTAATTTCTTTCTCTCATTCCCTCTCCACATAAAGGGTGATGTATCCCAGCCTAGCAACTGAGAGTGCTTCTTCACTACTTCTTTGACCCGCCTCTCTTCTAAGTACTCTGCCTGATCTTCTTTAAGGTGGAGGGTCACTTTGGTACCCCTGCCAAGGGGTTCACCATGGTCAGCATGCACAGTGAAGGAACCTCCAGCAGAAGACTCCCAGGCATACCATCATCATTGGGCTTTGTGATCACAACCACTTTCTCTGCTACCAGGTAAGCAGAATAAAAGCCAACACCAAATTGCCCAATCATGGAGATGTCTGCACCAGCCTAAAGAGCCTCCATGAATGCTTTGGTATGAGACTTGGCAATGGTTCCCAAATTATTTGTGAGATCAGCTTTGGTCGTGTCAATGCCTGTGTCTACCAAAGTCAGGGTACGTTCCTGAGTGTTGGGGATGATGTCAATTTTCAGCTCTTTCCCACTGTCCAACTTGGAAGAGTCTGTCAGGCTCTCATAGTGAATCTTGTCCAAGGCATCAGAAGCATAGAGATCAACTCCCGAAGGAAAATCTCCTTGTTGGAATAGAAGGTATTGATGATGAGAGACATGAGTTGGGCAATTTCTGCCTGAAAGGCAAAAGTCTCCACCTCCTCCTCTCCATGGTGCACTTCCTCAGGCATATTGAAAAGAAAAGGCTTGCACATATTAGACAGTAAGGTGGGCTGACTGTCCAACACATAGGCAGCACAAATGCTGCGCCAGAGTGACTCGAGAGCCATTCTGTGACTTTTTCAACTTCCGGGTCCTCCAAAAGCTGGGGAGAATCTGAGAGCTGGAGGGAGCTCTCTCTAGTTCTTTCCTCCTCATCTCTTCTAAGGATTTTGTTAGCATCTATTTCCCTTTTTATGTGAAATACCTGGAGTATATTTTTCTGACTGATGCTGACTACCCCTAATAAGATTTTACATAAGTAAACATGTCTATGAGTGAGTCAGAATGTAAAACATTAGATGTTTCAGACAGAAGCCTGAGGAGGGCTTTGGAAAAATATAAACTGCCATAAATATTGCTTTTGATTAAGCAGCTATTTGGGGGACAGAGAGCCTATCAGCATTTCTAGGCAGTCACTGTTTCATGTGAAAGAATGTACCAAATATTAGAACGTAATTCTATATTTGGAGTGCTACAAAAACAAACAAAACAACTCAGGATACTATTTTGTTAATGGAAATTCCTGAAAACAAAGCTCAAAAAATTGTGGGAGATGGTGATACTTGAAAAACAGAAATGATTCTAGAGGATTTTAAGGAGAGAGGGCCAAGAAGGAACTTTACAATCTCCCCTGGTCTCGGGATGCTCCCCTTTTCAGGCCCGTGTGCAAATGCTATCTTGTCAGCAGGGTCCTTGCTGAACGTTGTTTGCCATAGTACTCACCTTTCCCCTACCTTCACTTATGGCCCCAGCTTCCATCTCAGCTTCATGTCTCTCCATGTTATTGGTGAGTGTCTTGACTATAAGTTGTCCAGGTTCTTGGTGTTTTGAACAGAGAATTGGACAAAACGCACAGGAAAGCAAGGAGAGAATGAAGCAATGAAAGCAGAGATTTATTGAAAATGAAAGTAAACTCCACAGGGTAGGAGTGGGCTGATCGACAGCTCAAGGGCCCTGGTTACAGGATCTTCTGAGGTCCAAATATTCTCTAGAGATTGTCCATTGGACACTTGATGTACACCCCATGCAAATGAAGTCGTGGCCCGAGATCAGTCTGATTGATTGTGGAAAGCAACCAATCAGAAGCTGAAGTGAAGTTACAAACTTATACCCATGCAAATGTCTTATTGCCAATTAGAGGCTAAATTGAAGTTACAAAGTTACATGCCTATGCAAATGAAGACTTGGCACACAATTAGTCTGACTGGTTGTGGAAAGCAACCAATCAGAGGGACTTTCAATTTTCCATCTGCCACGCAGCAAAAGGGGAGGGAGGGAGTTGCAAAGGGAGTAGCCTCTGGTCCTTTTGTTACTTAGGCGTGAAAAGTTGATGTTTTCCTTTCAATTTAGTTCTAGGAAGTCAGTGTGAATCGGCCTTAGGTTCCCTGCCTCCAGACCCTATTCTCCTGCCTCAACCATGGTATATGGAACAATCTGATACCTTAACTATGTATTTTACTGTTTGTCTCTCCCCACTGAATTCCATGAAGTTAGACATGTTGGTCTGTTGTGTTCACTGCTATATCCTCAATAACTTAAATTGTACTTGGCACCTAGAAGGCACTCAATAAATACTTGTCGAACAATTGAACCCCACTACCCAAGATACAACCACAGCTAATTTGTTTTCTTTCCTTCTTATATAAATGTATATTTAACAGTTCTATATGGAGGGAATCTTAGATTCTTAGTTTGTTTCTATTTATATTTTTCCCCCACTCAGCCTGAAGGAGTGCCCCTCAATGGAAAAGAAAATGAAGATGCTCATTATTTTTCAAGGACTTTAGGTGTGGAGTGGATGGGTGAGTGTAGCATGGTACTTAGCACTTGTTTAGTCTTCTTGCCCTATTTCTTGCTGGGCTGTTATGCTGGTGTCTGAAAAGAGAAAGATACAACAATTAAAACTGAAGTAAAATTATGCGTCACTGAAGTGCCTGAAAGATGTTGCTTACTGAGACAAAGCCATACAGATAGTAGATATTTCTTCTACCTTAGGAGGCAGCAATCCGCCTTCTCCAGGCTGGGGTTAGGCACAGGGGCCTGAGTATGAGCCAGGAGATCCATCGCCTGGAGCAGGAAGTGGCAGAGGGTGTCACCTGAGCGGGTCCAGCAGGGGAAGACAACATGACAGGCTCTGTCCCACAGCCAAGAGGACTTGGTGTCCAAACAACAGCCTGTATGTTTTCAGGCACACAGGAGATACTCCGTGGAGACTTTCAGAAGGGGTTGAGAGGAATTTAGGAGTCAGGAGCTCCCACAGAGCCTGACAGTCCTGTATTCTCACTATTACTGTAGACTCTATTGTGCTGTCAGGCTCGGGTGGCTTGAGAAACCACAGATGATACCTTTGCTGCTGCTGCTGCTCCTACTGCAGTGGTTGGAGATACTGTTACCATGTCCCTTCCCCCACCTGGTGTCACCCCTGTTCTCCCACAAATATGGTACTATGGCACCTTTTAATATGGCTGCTGAAGGGAATGTATTATGCTAATTAGATACTTGGTTCTCTTTAAGGTCTTTGTCAAAGTGGTATTATTGGGCTCTAATTTGCCAGTAAACACAAATCCTAGTTGGAGGTCTGAAATCTTATGGCAACACGTGTTGTCCAAACAATCCAGATGACTGAGAACAGCCCTGTCTGATAGGACTTTCTGCACTGAGGGGTGCAGCAGCCACCAGCCACATGTGGCTATTGAGCCCTTGAATTGTGGCCAACGGGATAGAACTGGAATTTAAATTTTATTTATTAATAATTTTAAATAATATGAATTTAAAATGTTAGTATCCACATGTGGTAGTGCAAATCTAGAATATACATTTATGTTTTAAAGACTATAATCTAAATGAAAACACAAAATTTAAATGCAATTGTAATTCTTGGAGGACAGTAGTCTAGGCGACATCTGGCTTAAGACCTTCTGTACCTTTGTTCTCATGACCATTGATGATTTTGATGGCTGATCCTTGATATTTAGAAAAGGGATGCTTTTGTCTCATCCCAGTAAAAGGATAAGCTTGTTTGCAAATTAAGAAAATGACCACAAGGTAATTCCAGCACTTTGGGAGGCCAAAGTGGGCGGGTCACTTGAGGCCAGGAGTTCAAGCCCAGCCTGGGCAACATGGAGAAACCCTGTATCTACAAAAAATACAAAAAATAGCCAGGCGTGGTGTTTTGCTCCTATGGTCCCAGCTACTTGAGAGGCTGAAGTGGGAGGATTACTTGAGCCGGGGTGGTGGAGGTTGCCGTGAGCTGTGATTGTGCCACTGCACTCTAGCATGGGCAACAGAGAAAGACCCTGTCTCAAAAAAAAGAGAAAGTGACCACAGGATAAAGACATTGTTATTAGTCGAGGGTCTCCAGAGAAACAACCAATGGGACACACACACACACAGATTTAGTATGAGGTTGGCTTACATGATTAGGGAGACTGAGAAGTCCCATATCTGCTATCTGCATGCCTGGGTCCAAAGGCCTGAAAACCAGAGAAGTCAATAGTGTAGGTTTTAGTCCAAGGGCAGGAGAAGACCCACATCTAAACTTAGACACACAGGAAGCAAAAGGGGCAAATTCCTCTTTCTTCTGCCTTTTTGTTATTAACACATTGGATGATACCAGCCCACATTGGGGAGGGCAATCTACTTTATTGATCCACCAATTTAAATGCCAGCCTCATTCAGAAACCCCCTCACAGGCACACCCAGAAGTAAAGTTTAATCTTGGCACCCCATGATGCAGTCAAGTTGACAGGGAATTAACTTTCATACCATTCATCCAGTGTATCAGCAAGAGATGGATTCTCTGGATGTGCTAAACCAGTTTCTAAACCTCAAAGACTGATGACCAGAGCCGGGATCGTGATGCATTCCAGAAGGAGATACTCCATGAGGGCCCACAACTGGCTGGTCACCCTCTGAAGTCACCTTGACTTCACTGCCTATAATGTTTTTAAAAATCAGGCCGGCCGCTGTGGCTTACGCCTGTAATCCCAGCACTTTGGGAGGCCGAGGCGGTGGATCACGAGGACAGGAGATCGAGACCATCCTGGTTAACACAGTGGAACCCTGTATCTACTAAAAATACAAAACATTAGCTGGGCGTGGTGGTGGGTGCCTGTAGTGGGGAGGCTGAGGCAGGAGAATGGTGTGAACCCAGGAGGCGGAGCTGCAGTGAGCCAAGATCGCACTACTGCACTCCAACCTGGGCGACAGAGCGAGACTCCGTCTCAAAAAAAAGAAAAAAAAAAAAAATCAGTGATAGTCACTGTACCTAAGAAGACAATTACTGCATATTGAATTGTCACTATAGACCAGGTGTTTCACTATGTGTCATTTTATTTTTCATTTAATTCAAGTTTGCAGTGAGCAGTAATTTTACACTTATTTTATACATGGATCAACTGAACCATGCTGCTCTGGTCTCATAGCTAGAGTGAAGCACTTGGCCTTGAACTTGAGACTTTGGTTCCTAAAGACAAGATTCTTCTTCTGTGCCACCTAGTCAC
The DNA here is from genome assembly GCF_009764315.1 of Trachypithecus francoisi. Classification (NCBI taxonomy): domain Eukaryota; kingdom Metazoa; phylum Chordata; class Mammalia; order Primates; family Cercopithecidae; genus Trachypithecus; species Trachypithecus francoisi. Next base: position 12,296,209 of record NW_022681454.1, on the reverse strand, counting down.
CAAAGATACCCTGAAGGTAGCTTGAGGAAGTCAGGAGATGCAGTTTTATGCACTTGCATTGAGATGAACCAGCTCTTCTAAAGCAACAAAGTATAAACTACCATAGTTCCCCTAAAGCATACACCCACTTAGGTTTTTGGCTTCCATTTTATAGAGCATATGTTTAAAATGAGATCTTCTGCAGAGTCCTCTTGTGAGCACTTTCATTGTCTTTGAGAGATTTATCAAAAGATATTCATTTCTACCAGGCTCTTGTCTACAAAGAAACTATTTGTTGTTCACAGAGGCCCTCCAGTTGCAGGACTGGGGAACAACCTCAGCATTTTCTGGATAGTCTGAGTGAGCAGAAGTGAGTCCTTTGGGCACACAGGTTACATTTGGTCTTGGACTTTGCTCAAGCGTCAGAATGCCAGAGCAATGATGCTGCCTTTCGCAGCTGTACAATAAAAGAGTCACAAACCAGAAATTGTATATGACTAGAGGTAAGGTAACAGAGTGGTTGACGTTTTCCCAGCAGTCCTGGCCCCAGGAATTGTGGGTGGGTTATTGACCATAAGCAGAGAATGCTGCTGAGAGGAGCCATTCCCAGAGCATCTGACGTGATGTTTTCGTTTTGAAGACATGGTCAAGTCACCTTAGTGTTCAGTCTGGGGAGAAGCCTGATATGGTTTGGCTGTGTCCCCACCCAAATCTCATCTTGAATCTCATCCATAATTCCCATGTGTTATGGGAGGGACTTGGTGGGAGATAATTGAATCATGGAGGCGGTTTCCCCCATATTGTTCTCATGGTAGTGAATAAGTCCCACGAGACCGGATGGTTTTATAAAGGGTTTCCCCTTTCACTTGGCTCTCATTTCTCTCTTTGCTGGCTGCCATGTAAGACTTGCCTTTGCTCTTCCTTCCTCTTCTGCCATGATTGTGAGGCCTCCCCAGCCATGTGGAACTGTGAGTAAATTAAACCTCTTTCCTTTATAAATTCCCAAGTTTCAGGTATGTCTTTATCAGCAGTGTGAAAAAGGACTAGAATAATACAAAGCCCTTCTGAGCTGTGCCGTGTGTGATCACGTTCCTTTGAGCTTCCTCTAAACAGATTCCGGATAGTGCTCTCAGAAGTGCTTCTGACTCAGATTTTACTCAGCAACCATTTGGATCTGAGAGGAGCTTTCTTTATTTTCAAAAGAGTCCTTTCTGGCAGAGTGGGTTGTGGTGGAGAGAGTGTGGATTTTGGAGTTGGGGAAATCTGGTGTCCATCCTGTCAATATCCTTGCTTAGCCCTGTGACTTTGGGGAAGTCATTCTCCCCCCAGCTTTATTGAGGTGTAACTGACACATAAAAATTGTATATATTTAAGGTGTACAATGTAGTGACTTCATATATGTATACATTGTAAAATAATTATCAGGGTCAAGCTAATTAACACATATATCACCATTTTTGTGTATGTTATGATAATGCTTAAGATCTACTCTTCTAGCAAATTATAAGTGTACAATGCAACATTATTAAGTAGAGTCATGCTGTACATCATAGTTATGCTGTTCATTAGATCCTCAGAACTTACTCATCTTCTTTCTGCAAGTAGGAAAGTCATTTCTGAATGGACAACTGTAGTAGAGCCTTCTGGTGTTACCATATCTAGGTATTAGACCATGGGGGGAAACAAAAACTGAGAAGCCATGTGGCACCTGGGAAACTCCACTGTACCCTTGTGAGAAGATGAGAGTGAAAAAGGCAAATAACATGTCAGAAAGAGTTTTGACCCTGCAGACTCTGAAAGGATCTTCAGCACCCTGAGGAGTCCCCAGATCACACTGAGAACCACTGTTGTAATATTTCAGATCTGTATTTTAAACACAAATCTGTATTTAACTTAAATAATTTAATTTAAATACAAATCTGTATTTTAAATACAGGTGTCCTCTCTGTCTGCAACACTCTTCCTCAGACATTTTCATCTCTCACTCCCTTAGCACCTTTGCATAAGAAAGGGTCTTTGCTACCTTTCTTAGTAAAGTTTATCCTGACCACCCCATTCAAGTTGCAGTCACTGCCCCCCTACCATCACTACTCAAATTGTTCCTTATTCTGCTCTATTTTTTCCACAGCACTTATCATCTTCTAATAGTATATTGTTTATTTATTTATTTACTGTAATATTATATAATTTACTTATTTACTATCTATTCCCGTTAGAACATGAGTTTCATGATGGATTATTTTGTTCATAGATCTATTCCCAGCAACTGTAACCGTATCTGGCATGTAGTAGGTGCCCAACAAATATTTCTGGGAAGGAAAGAAGGAAGGAAGAGAAAAAATTCCATGAGATTAGATATGTTTAAAAAATATTTTACTTTTATTGATGAATAATTATATATATTTATTAAGTACAATGTGACATTGTGATATATGTATACATTGTAAAATGTTTAAATCAAGCTAATCTACATACCTATCACTTTATCTACTTACCATCTTTTTATAGTGAGAACATTTAAAATCTACTCTTTTAGTAACTTTTAAGTGTGAATACATTATTATTAACTATAGTTGACATGCTGTGCAGTAGATCATGAAAACTTATTCCTCTAGGCACTTTTATTTTATTTTACTTTAAGTTCTGGGATACATGTACAGAACGTGCAGGTTTGTTACATAGGTATACATGTGCCATGGTGGTTTGCTGCACCTTTCAACCCATCATCTAGGTTTTAAGCCCCACATGCATTAGGTATTTGCCCTAATGCTCTCCCTCCCCCTGACCCCCACTCTCTGACAGGCCCCGGTGTGAGATGTCCCCTCCCTGTGTCCATGTGTTCTCATTGTTTAACTCCCACTATAAGTGAGAACAAGCAGTATTTGGTTTTCTGTTCCTGTGGTAGTTTGCTGAGAATGATGGTTTCTAGCTTCATTCTTGTCCCTCCAAAGGACACAAACTCATTCTTTTATATGGCTGCATACTATTCCATGGTATATATGAGGCACTTTGTTTTATTTGGTGCTGTTATCTCCATTGGCTAGAACAATTCTGTGAACATATTGGTGAATGAATGAACAAAGTGAAAATCCAGTCTTTTTAGATTGTCAGATCCCATACTTAAAACCTCTAGACCTTAGAGATGATTCAGAAAGTTTTTACTGGGCCATGTTTTACTAGTGGTGAGATGAAAAACAAGAGTTTCTGCATGCTTTTAAGTCTCATTTTACTTACTCATTTATTATCAAAAGAAGCATAAATTGAATGAGGATGAAAAACCAACAGATACACCTGGCCTGTAGGTAGCCTGGAACCCAGTAATGTTAGTTCCCTTTCTTTTTCTTAATTTTTAAAAATTATTCATTTTTATTTTTTATATTTTCTATTTTTTTGAGACAGAGTCTTGCTCTGTCACCCAGGCTGGAGTGCAGTGGCGTGATCTTGGCTCACTGCAACCTCCGCCTCCCGGGTTCAAGCGATTCTCCTTCAACCTCCCAAGTAGCTGGGACTTCAGGTGAGTATCACCATGCCCGACTAATTTTTGTATTTTTAGTAGAGACAGAGTTTCACCGTGTTGGCCAGACTGGTCTTGAACTCCTGGCCTCAAGTGATCTGCCCACCTTGGAACTTCAGGTGAGTACCACCACGCCCAGCTAATTTTGGTATTTTTAGTAGAGACAGAGTTTTACCATGTTGACCAGGCTGGTCTTGAACTCCTGGCCTCAAGTGATCTGCCCGCCTTGGGCTCCCAAAGTGCTGGGATTACATCTGTGAGCCACCGCACCTGGCCCAGTTCCCTTTCTTTTTCTTCTCATTTTCCTATTTGTTTTTTGTGATCTTAGTGCTAAGAGGGCCTGCATTCCAAAGTGTTCAGGCTTTCTTAGAAGCAAATGCCTTTGAAAGCTGATCAGCAGGGCAAGTTGAGTCTTGAGTATAAATCCTGTTGCTAAAAGCCCATTAAAGTTGGCCTGAGAACTGTGGCATGAGGTGTCTTAAAAGAGCAAAAGGCCTGCCACTTCCAATCAAACCTGATTTTCTCTTTGACCTCTCTCACAGTTCACTTCTCGGCACTTCCCTAGGGCATGTGTGTCAGAAGCCAGTGGCAGCCAAGCGGTGAGTGTTAGGAGTGAAGTCTTATCAGTTGTTAGCAATTGCCATGCAAATGTACAAGGTTGGCATTGTCATTTCCACATATGTTAGGTGCTAGAAACAAGGGCTCTTTGAAAAAGAGCTCTTTAAATGCCAATGTCTAAATTAGACACTAACTTTAATGGTCCTTAGACTTTTTTATGTTTATCATAAAAAAGCAAAAACTGAGGAAATTCATCGCCACTAGACCAGTCTTGCAGAAAGAAACCCTACATTCAGAGATGAAAGGGTGATAACTACCATTATGAAAATACACACAAGTATAAAACTTACTAGTAGGGAAAGTATATAAATGAGAAAGAAGAAGGAATAAAATCTTATCACCATAGAAAACTACCTAACCACACAGATAAAATATAAAAGACCAAGAAAGAAACAAGAGATATACGAAACAACCAGAAGACAACTAACTAACTGAAAGGAGTAAGTCCTCACCAATTAATAATAACCTTGAAAATAAATAGATTAAATTCCTTAATTAAAAGTTACAGACTAGATAAATAGATTAAAAATACCCAACTATATACTGCCTGCAAGAAACTCACTTCAACTGTAAAGACACTGAAAGAACATACTGAAAGAGAAGGGATGATAAAAGATATTTCATGAAAATGAATACCAAAAATGAGCAGAAGTAGTTATACTTAGATGAAATATACTTTAAGACAAAAATTGTAAAAACATACAAAAAGGTCATTATATAATGCTAAGGGGGTCAATTAAATAAGAAGATATAACAATTGTAAATATATATGCACCCAACATAAGAGCACCTTGATATGTAAAGCAAATGTTATCAGATCTAAAGGGAGAGATAGACTCTAATATGATAATAGTTGGGGATTTCAATACCCCACTCTCAGAATTGAGCAAATTATCTAAACAGAAATCCAACAAAGAAACATCAGGTTTAAATTGCACAGTAGACCAAATAAACCTAACAGACATCTACAGAACATTTCATCCTCTGGTTGCAGAATACATATTCTTCTTATCAGTACATGGGACATTCTCCAGAATAGACTGTAAGTCAGCCTACAAAACAAGTCTCAACAAATTGTTTAAAAATTGAAGTCATATCAAGTGTTTTTTCTGACAAATATGAAATAAAGCTAGAAATCAATAACAAGCAGAACTTTGGAAATTGTACCAAAACATGGAAATTAATGGCCAGTGGGTGAAGGAAGAAATTCACAGAAAGGAATTAAAAAATTGCTTGAAATAAATGAAAATAGAAACACAACATATCAGAACTTATGGGATAGAGCAAAAATAGTATTAAGAGGGAAGTATATAGCAATACATGCCTACATTAATTAAGAAAGCTTTCAAATAAAAAACCTAATAATGGATCTCAAGGAATGAGAAATGGAAGAATAATCCAAACCCTGAATTAGTAAAGAAACAGTAATGATCAGAGCAAAAGTAAAGAAAATAGAGACTAAAACTCCAGAAGATCAAGAAAATAAAAGGTTTGTTTTCTGAAAAGATTAAAACATTGACAATACATTTTCTAGATTAATTAAAAAGACAGACAATCCAAGTAAATGAAATCAGAAACAAAGACATTACAACTGATATCACATAAATACAAAGAATAATTAGAGACTATTATGAGCAATTATATACCAATGACTTGTGAAACTAGAGAAAACTGATACATTCCTGGACATATACAAACTACCAGCATCGAACCAGGAAGAAATAAAAAATTTGAACAGACCAATGAGTAACAAGATTGAATCTAAAATAAAAAGTCTCCTGAAAAAGAAAAGCTCAGGACAGAAGGGCTTCATTGCTGAATTCTACCAAACTTAAAAAACAAAACAACGACAACAAAAAACTTTTCTCAGACTTAAAAAAAAATGAATTATTCGGAAATTATTCCGAATTTGTTCTACGAGGCCAGCATTACCTTGATATCAAAACCAGGCTAAGACACAATGTAAAAATAAAACTACAGGCTGATATGTATGATAAACATTGATGCAAAAATCCTCAAGAAAATGCTAGCAAACCAAATCTAACAGCACATCAGAAAGATTATATGCCATGATCAAATGGGATTTTTCCCAGGAATGCAAGGAGATTTCAACATATGCAAATCAATAAACATGATACATCACATCAATAGACTAAAAACCAAAAACCATATGATCATCTCAATAGACATAGAAGAAACATTTGATAAAATTTGACAATTATTTGTGATAAAAATCCTCCAAATTTAGGTATAGGGGAAATGTAGCACAACACAATAAAGGCCATATATGACAAACCTACAGCCAACATCATGCTGAACAGGGAAAAGTTGGAAGCTTTCTCTCTAACAACGGGAACAAGGCAAAGATGCCCACATCAACACTTTTATTCAAGATAGTATTGGAAGTGTGAGCCAGAGCCATAGGACATGGAAAGAAAGAAAGGGCATCCAAGGTGAAAAAGAATAAGTTAAATTATTCTTTTTTGTAGATGGCATCATCTTATATTTAGAAAAACCTAAGACTTCAACAAAAAACTTGTTCAACTGATAAAAAATTCAATAAAGTTGCAGGATATGAAATCAACATGAAATAATCAGTAGCATATCTATACACCAATAATGATCTAGCTGAAAAAGCAATTAAGAAAGCAATCCCATTTACAATACTACAAAAAAGTCTAGTAATAAATTTAACCAAGGAGGTAAAATATTTCTATAATGAAAACTAAAAACCACTGGTGAAACAAATTGCAGGGGACACACCCACAAGCAAACGGAAAGACATCCCATGCTTATGAATTGGAAGAATTAATAATGTGAAAAGGAGCACTATGCAGATTCAATGTAATCCTATTAAAATACTGATAACATTGTTCACAGATAGAGAAAAGAAATCTTAAAATGTATATGGAAACACAAAAGACTTTGTATAGCCAAAGTCATCCTGAGCAACAAGAACAAGGCTGGAGGCATCACACTACCTGACTTAAAAATGTGCTATTCTACAAAGCTATAGTAACCAAAACAGCAGAGTACTGGCATTCAAAAAGATACATAGACCAATGGAACAGAATAGAGAACACAGAAATAAGTCCATATATTTACAGCCACTTGATTTTTGACAAATTCACTAAGAACATACATTAGGGATAGGCCAGTCTCTTCAATAAATGGTACTGGGAGAATTGGACATCCCAGAAGAATAAAAATAGACTCTTATCTTTCACCATAAGCAAAAATCAACTCAAAATGGATTAAAGGCTTAAATTGAAGACCTGAAACTGTGAAACTACTAGAAGAAAACATAGGAGAAATGCTTTAAGACATTGGTCTGGGCAAAGATTTTTATGGATGAGACATCAAAAGTGCAGACAACAAAAGTAAAAAATAGACAAATGGAATTATATCAAATGAAAACCTGCACAGCAAAAGAAACAAGCAACAGAGTGAAGAAATAACCTGCAGAATGGGAGAAAATACTCACAAACTATGACAAAATATTAATATCAAGAATACATAAGGAACTCCACAACAAAAAATCAAAAATCTGATTAAAAAGGCAAATGAACTGAATAGATATTTATCAAAAGAAGATATACAAATGGCCAATGGGTTTATATAAATGGTCAACATCACTCATTGTCAAGAAAATATAAATTATAACCACAATGAGATATCATCTCATCCCAGTTGGCATAGCTATTATTAAAAAGACAAAAAGTATCAAATGCTGACAAAGATGTGACAAAAAGGAAACTCATATACATTGCTGGTAGGAATGGAAATTCATACAGCCACTATGAAAAACAGTATGGAGATTACTCAAAAGACTGCAAATACATTACCATATGATCCGGTAATGTCATTAGGGGTATGTGTCTAAAGGAAAGGAAATCAGTGTGGCAACAAAATATCTGCAATCCCATATTTATTGTATCTCCTTTGCAGGACTATGAAACTACTAGAAGAAAACATAAGAGCAATACTTCAGGACATTGGTATGGGCAAAAATTTTTATAAATAAAATCTTGAAAGTACAGATAACAAAAGCAAAAAATAGACAAACTGTATTACATCAAACAAACACCTCTGCACAACAGAAGATACCATCAACAGAGTGAATAAATAACCTGCAGAATGGGAGAAGATATGTACAAACTATGCAAAGTTTGTGCATGTGCATTGTAGCATGTGGATTGTGCATGTGGATTGTAGCACAATAGCCAAGATATAGATTCAGCGTAAGTGTCCATCAACAGATGAGTAGGTAAAGAAAATGTGACACATACACACACACACGCACACACACACATACACACAATGAAATACTTTTCAGCCATAAAAATAATGAAATAATGTCATTCACAGCAATATAAGAAAGTCTGGAGGACATTAGGTTAAGCGAAATAAGCAAGGCACAGAACAGCAAGTACCACACAATCTCACTTGTATATGGAAGTTAAAACAAACTGATCTTATAGAGAGTAGCATAGTGGTTACCAGATCCTGGGAAGGGTAGAGGAGCGAGCAGGATGGCAAGAGTTTCATTAATGAATACAAAATTACAGCTAAATGGGAGGGATAGTTCTAGTGTTCTAAGGACCTTGGAGTGACTATAGTTAACAATAATGTATTGTATATTTTTATATAGGTAGAAGAGTGTATTTTTAATATTCCCAATGCAGAGAAATGATAAATGTTTGAGGTGATAGATATGCCAATTATTCTGATTTGACCATTACTCATTATATACATGTGTCAAAATATCACACTGTACTCCACAAATATGTATAATAACTATGCATAAATTAAAAATAATTTTTAAAATATGAGAAGGAACAGAAACAAGGAGTGAATGCCAAGGGTAAAGGACTAGCATTTTTAACTCTGCCATATTTATATGAAGGTTACATACACTTTGCTCCAATCTGATGATCTTCACAACCTTTATCTATGGTTCATTTACTTATTCAGCAAATATTTCTTGAGCGTCTACTATGTGTCAGGTGCTATTGTAAGCAGGTGAGAAATATCAGTGAGTAAAACAAAAAACATTCTTACCTCCTGCATGCTTTCATTCTAGTATGTGTTGACACTGTGGGGGAATACATACAGCAAACAATAAGCATAAAGAATAAATAAATTATGTCATATTTCAAGGTAATGCTGTGGGAAAAAAGTAGGGTGGGTTAAGGGGATCAAGAGTCCTTTTGGTAGAAGGGGGAGTGGGTTGCATTTTAACATGGTCATCAGGCCAGGCGTGGTGGCCCATGCCTGTAATCCCAGCACTTTGGGAGGCCGAGGTGGGTGCTTTACCTGAGGTCAGGAGTTTGAGACCAGCCTGACCAACATGGTGAAACCCTGTCTCTACTAAAAGCACAAAACTTAGCTGGGCATGGTGGCGGGCGCCTGTAATCCCAGCTACTCAGGAGGCTGAGGCATGAGAATTGCTTAAACCTGGGAGGCCGATGGAGGTTGCAGTGAGCCGAGATCACGCCACTGCACTCTAGCCGGAGTGACAGAGCGAGACTCCACCTCAAAAAATAAATAAATAAATACATATAAATAAACATGGTCATCAAGGTAGAACTTATGGAGAAGATGACTTTTAGCAACGATTTATAAGAGACAAAGGAGGAAATGATTTGAGTACCTGAGTAAAGACCATTCCAGGCAGAGGGAACAGCCAGGCCAATGCCGGGAAGAGGGAGAGTGACGGTCATCTTCAAGCAACATCAAGGAGACTGATGTCGTTGGAGTGCAGTGAACAAGAGGGAGTGTCTAAGATGTAGTCAGATAAATGAAAGGATGGGTGGACAGCACTGAAGTGGGGCAGATCATTAGGGATTTTGAGATCACTAGAAAGTATTTTTTACTTGAAGTGAAATTGAGAGCCATTGAAAAGTTATGAGCAGAAGAGTGACGTGATCTGACCTATGAAATTTTGGAGGCATATTTTACCTATAGTAAAATGCACAGGTCTTCAGAGTATGATCTGACATATTTTGAAAAATGTGAAATCTATGAGATCATTATCTAAGTCAAGATATAGAGCATTTCCCTCACTCTAAATTTCTCTCATTACCCTTCCTATGGTCTGAATATTTGTGTCACCCTAAAATTCATATGTGGAGGCCTAATCACCCAATTAGGAATAATAGGTTTGGCCTTTAGGAGGTGATTAGGTCATGGGGGCAAAGTTCTGTTGTAAAGGATTTGTACTTTGAAGAAGAGGCTAGCGAGAGCTTATTCACCCTTTCTGCCTTTCGAGGACGCAGGAATTGCCATTTATGAAGAATGGACCCTCACCAGACACTCACTCTGCTGGTACCTTAATCTCCCCAGTCTCTAGAACAGTAAGCAATACATTTTTGTTATTTATAAATACCCAGTCTAAGATTTTTTTTTATACCAGCAGGAATGGACTAAGACAATCCTTTATTGTTTTGATTATTTCATTATGTGTATTATTTCCTTCTATTTTCTTTGTGTTTAATTTGCTCTTCTTTTCTAGCTTCTAGAAGTAGTGGTTTAGATTAGGGTTGACAAACGTTTTTTATAAAGGTCAGATGGTAAATATTTTAGGCTTTTGGGATCATACACTCTGTTGCAACTGCTCAACTCTGCCATTGTAGTGCAAAGCTGTCAGAGACACTGTGTAATCAACTGAGTATGGCAGTGTTCCAATAAAACCATTAAGAAAAATAGGCAGCAGACTGAATTTTATTTGGAGGCCATAGTTTGCTGACCTCTGGATTACATCATTGTTTTCTGAATCTTCCTTCTTTTTTATTTTGGCCATTGCATTTTTTTAGTTCTAAATTTCCATGTAGTTTTTCTATTTCCTTATTTATCTGCTGAGATTCTCATTTTTTTTCAGGAAAGTTTGTAATTGTTCATTGAAGCACATTCATAATGGCTGATTTAAAATCTTGGTCACATAATTTTATCATCAGTATTCATTTTGATGTGAGTATCTGTTGTTTGTCTTTGCTCATTCAAGTTGAGATGTTCCTGGTGCTTGAAACAGGGATTTCCTAGTGAAAGTTGGACATCTTAAGTGTTATATCATGACAGTCTGGATCTTAATTAAATCAGTTCTAGTTAAACTCTTCTGACACCACTCTGGTGGGAGAGGCGGCAATCTACCTTCTTCTCTCCACCATTCAGAGTTTTCTCTTTTTTTTTTTTTTTTTTAATATAATATCCAGGGGTTTGACTGTGTTTAGTGGGAGAAATAGGGAAGAAGACATATGCTGCATCTTAAGATAATGCATTTAACGTATCCATTTGTTTATTTATTTTGAATTAAAATTTTAAATCTTTTTTAAGTTCAGGGGTACATGTGCAGGTTTGTTATACAGGCAAACTTGTGTCATGGGGGTTTGTTGTACAGATTACTTCGTCACCCAGGTATTATACCTAGTCCCCATTAGTTATTTTTCCTGATCCTCTCCCTCCTCCCGCCTTCCACACTCTGAAAGGCCCCAGCATGTGTTGCTCCCCTCTGTGTCCATGTGTTCTCATCATTTTACTCCCACTTAAAAGTAAGAACATATAGTATTTGGTTTTCTCTTCCTCCATTAGTTTTTTTTTTTTTTTAATTATACTTTAAGTTCTAGGGTACATGTTCACAACGTGCAGGTTTGTTACATAGGTATACATGTGCCATGTTGGTGTGCTGCACCCATTAACTTGTCATTTACATCAGGTATATCTCCTAATGCTATCTGCGCCCCCTCAACAATAGGAGCTGGTGTGTGATGATCCCCTTCCTGTGTCCAATTGATATCATTGTTCAATTCCCACCTATGAATGAGAACATTTGGTTTTCTGTTCTTGCGATAGTTTGCTGAGAATGATGGTTTCCAGCTGCATCCATGTCCCTACAAAGGACACGAACTCATCCTTTTTTACGGCTGCATAGTATTCCATGGTGTATATGTGACACATTTTCTTAATCCAGTCTGTCACTAATGGACATTTGGGTTGATTCCAAGTCTTTGCTATTGTGAATAGTGTCGATAATGGCTTCCAGCTCCATCCATGTCCCTGCAAAGGACATGATTTCATTCTCCTTTATAGCTGCATAGTACTCCATGGTATATATGTACCACATTTTCTTTATCCAATCTGTCACTGATGGACATTTAGGATGATTCCATGCCTTTGCTATTGTGAATAGTGCTGCAGTAAATGTACGTGTGTGTATCTTTATAATAGAACGATTTATATTCCTTTGGGTATATACCCGGTAATGGGATTGCTGGGTGGAATAGCATTTCTCTTTTTAGGTCTTTGAGGAATTGTCACACTGTCTTCCACAATGGTTGAAGTAATTTCCACTCCCACCAACAGTGTATAAGTGATTCTTTTTTTCTGCAACCTCACTAGCATCTGGTTTTTTTTTTTTTTTTTTTACTTTTAATAATAGCCATTCTGACTGGTGTGAGATGGTATTTCATCGCAGTTTTGATTTGCATTTCTAATGATCAGTGATACTGAGCTTTTCTTCATATGCTTGTTAGCCGTATGTGTCTTCTTTTGAAAAATGTGTGTTCATGTCCTTTGCCCCTTTTTAATGGAGTTGTCTGTTTGTTTTTTCTTGTAAATTTAAGTTCCTTATAGATGCTGGATATTAGACCTTTGTCAGATGCATAGTTTGCAAACATTCTCTCTCCCATTCTGTAGGTGGCCTGCTCACTCTGTTGATAGTTTCCTTTGCTATGCAGAAGCTCTTTAATTAGATCCCCTTTGTCAATTTTTGCTTTTGTTGCAATTGCTTTTGGCATTTTTGTCATGAAATCTTTGCCAATTCCTATGCCCTGAATGGTATTGCCTAGATTGACTTTCAGGAGTTTTATAGTTTTGGGTTTTACATTTAAGTCTTTAATCCATCTTGAGTTAATTTTTGTATATGGTGTAAGGAAGGGGTCCAGTTTCAATCTTCTGCATATCGCTAGTCCATTATCCCAGCATCATTTATTGAATAGGAAATTCTTTCCTCATTACTTATTTTTGACAGATTTGTTGAAGATCAGATAGCTGTAGGTGTGCGGCCTTATTTCTGAGTTCTCTATTCTGTTCCATTGGTCTAAGTGTCTGTTTTTGTACCAGTACCATGCTGTTTTTGGTTACTATAGCCCTGTAGTATAGTTTGAAGTCAGCTAGCATGAGGCCTTCAGCTTTGTTCTTTTTGCTTGGGATTGCCTTGGCTATTTAGCCTCTTTTTTGGATCCATATTAATTTTAAAATAGTTTTTTTCTAGTTATGTGAAGACTTTCAATGGCAATTTAATAGGAATAGAATTGAATCTATAAATTACTTTGGGTAGTATGGCCATTTTTATTATATTGATTCTTCTTATCTATGGACATGGGATGTTTTTCTATTTGTTTGTGTCATCTGTGATTTCTTTGAGCAGTATTTGTAGTTCTCCTTGTAGAGGCCTGTCACCTCCCTAGTCAGCTGTATTCCTAGGTATTTTATTTTATTTTATTTTTGTGGCAATTGTGAATAGGATTGTGTGCTTGATTTGGCTCTCAGCTTGACTGTTGATGTATAGGAATGCTAGTGATTTTTTCACATTGATTTTTGCATTCTGAGACTTTTTAAAAGTTGTTTATCAGCTTAAGAAGATTTTGGGCTAAGACTATGGGATTTTCTAGATATAGGATCACGTCATCTGAAAACAGGGATAGTTTGTCTTCCTCTTTTCCTATTTAGATATCCTTTATTTCTTTCTCTTGCCTGATTTTCCTGGCTAGGACTTCCAATTCTATTTTGAATAGAAGTGGTGAAAGAGGGCATCATTGTTTTGTGCCAGTTTTCAAGAGGAGTGCTTCCAGCTTTTGCCCATTCAGTATGATGTTAGCTGTGGGTTTGTCATAGATGGCTCTTGTTATTTTGAGGTATGTTCCTTCAATACCTAGTTTATTGAGTTTTTTTTTTTTTTTTTTTTTTAACACGAATGGGTGTTGAATTTTATTGAAAGGCTTTTCTGGATCTATTGAGATGAAAATGTGGTTTCTGTCTTTAGTTATGTGTATGTGATGAATCACATTTATTGAGTTAGGTATGTTGAACCAACCTTGCATCCTAGGGATAAAGCTGAGTTGGTTTTGGTGCATCAGCTTTAGTATGTGCTGCTGGATTTGGTTCACTAATATTTTGTGGAGGAATTTTGCATCAATACTCATTGAGAACACATGTTCATTTAATGTCATAAATTTCCCTCTAAGGACTGTTTTAGTGGAATCCTATAAATTTTGATAAATTATGTTTTCTTATCATTTAAATGAAAATGTTTTTCCATTTTTTTAATTTCTTGTTAAACCTCTGGATTATTTAGCAATAATTTACAAATATTTAGGGATTTTCTAGATGTCTTTTGTTATTTATCTCTAATTGAATTCCAGTGTGGTTTGAGAATGCACTCTAAATTCATTATTTTTATTTTTGAATTCATTGAGACTTGTTTTATGATCCAGCATATGATCTATTTCAGTCAGTGTTTCATGTGTGCCTGAAAAGCAAGTATATTCTGATGTTACTAGACATGGTAAATGCCAATTAGGTCAAGTCAGTTAACAGTGTTGTTCAGCAAATGAAACATTCAAATTTAAACTCAGAGCATAGGGATGATGACATGTTCGTTGTTTACCCAGGAGAATTGGGATACGTTGACTTTGAAGCAGTTTTCCCAGTGGTTGAGGGGGTTTCAGGTCTCTAATGCATCACCCCTCAGTTGCCAGGAAGCTACCTCTACTTAGCACCCCACTGCTTAACACTCCCTATGCCTGGTCAATAGATGAAGTTCAAGTCCCCTTAGCTCACCTCCAGGTTGCTATGTGACCAACTTACCTGGATATCTTTAGCCCTCATCATCCCCACCCACCTCCCCTGCACAGAGACCACTGTCCTGATCTTTTAAATGACTCATAGGTCTCTATATGCCTGTGTTTCTGTCTCCTCTAGGTCTTTGCAGAGGCTTTTTGTCTTCCTGGACGGACTTTCTCATAAGAGTACACCTCATCTTTCAAAAGCCTGCTTAGTAGAGCCTTCTATGATGCTCCCTATAAAGAATGAATCTTTTCACTCTTTCCCGGGAGTACTTTGTAAATATCCCATTGCAGAACTTCAGCAGATAAGCCAAGGGAATCTCCACTATGTGCAGGGCACTGTGCCAGGGGCTAGGACTCACAGGTGAGTAATATTTGGTTTCTGCTCTCAAGAA
Organism: Trachypithecus francoisi; assembly: GCF_009764315.1. Taxonomy (NCBI): domain Eukaryota; kingdom Metazoa; phylum Chordata; class Mammalia; order Primates; family Cercopithecidae; genus Trachypithecus; species Trachypithecus francoisi. Next base: position 12,280,862 of record NW_022681454.1, on the reverse strand, counting down.
GTTTGTGGCCGGGTCTTCTTACTATGCCATAATAGAATTTTTAGCATATATGGCTAACTCTTGCTAAACTGCTTCCTGCTACACCTAATGGGGACAGACCTCTGCCTTCTAATATTTTTCTTCTGAGCACCTAGCATCAGACATGACACATAATAGGGGCTTACACACAAGACCAATCAAGTTATGCTAAGAATAAGACCTTCGCTCTTAAGTCTTGTTACCATCAGTGGTATACCTTTACAAATTAGAACTAGTTCCTCTACGTTCTGGAATTATACTTAGAGTCATGCACTTATAGGAACTTCTTTCAGAGATCAGTTAATTAATCCAACATTTCTAAAAATGTGCTTATGTTAGACTGATGGAATACAAGACAACTTTTGGTAGAAGATGGATTAATTTTTTAATAGTTATTTATTTTGAATGTACATTAGAAAAATATACATGGCATACTTATGATTTCACAGACATTTTTTAACAAGTGTGTAAGCATAAAGACAAACATTAGATAATTATATTTTAAAAAATAGAATGGGTAATAGGAAGGAATGGTAGAAATGAAGGCAGTACATGAATGAGAACAGTTTACTTATTTTATAGATGCCTAAACTAAGGCAAGAAAGAGTTTTACTCAGGGTCCCAGAGCTTGAGAGTGGCCAAGCAGGAATTAAGTCTCTGACCACATCACCCTGGTTTCCAGTTGGAGAACTTTCTGGGACACGGTCCTAGCTCCGGGTGGCTGCAGAGAGAAGGACAGACTGGAGCACAGGAATTTGGGTGTAGGCACCAGGTGTCCCATTTGGAGCTGTGGAAGAGTGTGGGAAAGAAAGAGGAAACCAAAAGGAACAGAGAGGACTGGGGTGTGATAATAAGCCTTCAGTTTCAGCTGGACAGCCAGCACCGGTGGGTGGCCTCTCCCCTGGTTAACGCTCCTCTCTGCAGGGCTGGGGTAGAAGCTTTGCTTCAAGAGAGGCTGCTGCCCTTACGTGCATATTAATGTCAGTAGACCCCGATACCAGAAAAGGGCCAAATGAAGGATTTTTTTTTTCATTCATATCCAGACAGTGTCTCTTTTTAATTTTGTTACACGATGTAGTACTCTTTGGTGTCTTTGGAATAGAGGTATGTTTTCATCCTGCTGGGGAAACTTTTCTTTGGGGATTGGATTGGAAGGGATAGAAGAAAAGAATCCCACTGTCCTTCTGTGTGCTGCACCCCATCCCACCCCTGCCAAAGACTGCAGTGAAGAGCAAACTTGGCTCTACCCAGAACTAGTTTTTGAGAGGCATCTGACCTCATCTGTGGGGATGTGTGAGCTATCTTTGTGCTGGAGTTGGCTAGCTCTTCTTGGAGTGAATGTTGTTTTTGGGTTCCTTGATTTCCTTGCAAGAGTCTCTTCTTAAAGTTAGATCTTTTAAGCCAAGATTTAATGCCAAAAAACCTGCCCTCCAGGCTCTCACTGAGGAGCACTGCGTTTTTCATTTGTTCAATAAATCTGTATTAAGTACTTGTACATCAGGTGCTATACTGGGCCCTAGGGATATGATGGAGAAAAAGCAGGTAAGTCCTTATCCTCTTCCATTCTGGTGGGGAGACACCAATACATGGATAAATGCATAAATAGTGTGCAGATTATCATTGGCCATGACAGGTGAGCTGGAGAGACCTGTTTTAGAGGGGTTGGCAGACTCTTTGGAGGAAGTGATAGTGAATTGTGACCTGCAGAGTAAGGCGGCAGCGGCCACATGAAAAGATCAGGATGGAACCCTCTCAGAGAGTGAGCAAGTACAAGGGGTGGGAGGTGGGGAAGAGTTTGGCACCTTTTCCAAAGGCCAGTGTGGCTGGAGTGTGGTGGGAAGAAGACCCTGGAGAGGTGAGCAGGAATTAGACTGTGCTGATCCCTGCAGGCCATGGTAGGGAGACTGGACTTTGGTGGAAAGAGCAGCAGGAAGCCTCCAAAAAAATCAACACCAGAGCTTATGGAGGAGGAAGTGGGCAATGCAGCTCCACTGGGGCTGACTTAATCCCAAACACCAGGAAGACGGACGTGAGGCTGTGTCATCCTGTCCTCTCTGTCCTGCTGGATTTTGAGTAATATTTGCATCTTTTATAGAGAAACTCTCCAATATTAGCCTTGTAGACCTCATTCTATACAATGAATCATGTTGAAGATTTAAAGCTTTGAAATAAGTCCAATGAGAAATTTCCTTTACAGTCCAATACTAGGAAAAAGTATTCCATCTTCTGAAAAACAGTATGTGTTTTTACTTCTCTTGGACATAACAACACTACAGAACTGCCTTTAGTTTCCTTTCTCCTTTGGTTGCCTGGATGCTCAGGGTAAAATCCACAACCCCTGTCCCCCAAACAGCTGTAATATAGCCTTCATGATCTGCGTATTTGGATTTTCCTATTTTAGTCTTGACTTCCATTTGGAAAAAAAAATTCTTCCAGTCCTGATTTTTTTTTTTTCAAACCCCTTCTGTATTGAATCAGGCATACATTTCTTTCTTTCTTTCTTTCTTTCTTTCTTTCTTTCTTTCTTTCTTTCTTTCTTTCTTTCTTTCTTTCTTTCTTTCTTTCTTTCTCTCTCTCTCTCTTTCTTTCTCTCTCTCTCTTTCTCTCTTTCTTTCTTTTTCTTTTTTTTAAAGCTCACTTTCCCAAATGGTCCTCTTAATGAATCATGCTGTCCTGCTGTGGCCCGGGCCAGAATCCTTTCCATTCTCTGCCTTCCTAAATTCCCACTTTGAGGGCCAAGGAAGTCCCATGTCCTCCACGAGCCCCTCCGAATTGCTGCTGCCCTCCAAACTCCTGCAGCTCCTCTGGTGAGCACCATTCTGCTTAGTCCTGGGCCAAGCCCTGACTTGCATTTTTCTTGAATGGTTTCTTGTATGTTAGTCTTCTCTCTCTAATTAGATTATATTCTTAAAGTCAAGGACCAGAATGTAATAAAACTCCCATTTACTGAGTGCCTATTCAGTGCTAGTCTTTATAAAAATTTGCTTCCTAATGCTGTCAATCTATGAGGGAGGGATTGTTTCTATTTATAGACAAGAAAACTGAAATTTGGAAGTTGACTGTAAATGTGACCAGAATACAAGTGGGTAGAGCCAGAAGTCACACCCTGCCTGGCTTCAAAGCCCATATCCCTGGGGCCACAGTATTCTTTACATTTCTGAACTTACCATGGGCTCCCAACAAAAGCTGCCTCTCATGTCACCATGGGGCCATCTCCCACCTTCTTTCTGTGGCTTGAGGTTCTTCCAACAGACAGTAGATTTTCATTTAGGGTAAGAAATTATATTCCAATGCAAATAACCCTACGAAAAGCCAACACTTCAACACAGAGTTTTCAGGCACCTAATGGGGACTGGGTCCCATCTCAGATGTTTGGAAGGACACGGAGGTGAATACATGATCTCTGTCCTCAAGGAGCCCACGGTCAAGGGCTCAGAGTAGGTTCTTTCCTGAGCATTTGCTTTAGGGGCAGTGAGAGGATGCTGCCCTTGTTAAAGTGACAGAGAGACAGGGGCAGGCAGAGAGGCCACTGGTCATGTCCTGGGTTATTCTTTAGTTTATTCATTCAAGAGATATTTACTGAGTAAGTGCCTGATGTCAGCCAGGTTGTTCCTGGCACTGGGGAGATGGTGGGGAACAATACATGTCCACATCCTCTTGGAGCTGATGGCCTGGAATGGATAGAAAGATCAGGAACAAAACAATTAAACTGACCATATTCTACATGAGGGGTTGATATGTAGTGGAGGAAAATAAAGAGGGAAAGGGCGTAGGTTTGTGCATGAATGTGTATGTGTGTAGGGGGATGGGGAGCAGCAATTTTCAGTTCAGGAAGGCGTCACTAAGATGGCATTTGAGTGAAGAACTGAAGGAGGTGAGAAAGCGAGCCACAGGGATCTCTGGAGGAAAAGCATTCCAGGCAGAGGGGAGTGATGGTAGGACAGGCCTGTGGCACGATTGTGATTGGCATGTTGGAGGAACAGGTAGGCAAGTGTGCCTGGACTGGAGGACATAAAGACAGAACAGTGGGAGATGAGGGCAGGGATGAGGGCCGGATGGCTCCATGCATGGTAGTCCCTTTGAGGAGTTTGGTTTTCACTCAGAGAGTGATAGAGAGTCACTGAAGGCTTTGAGTGGAGGAGGAACATGATATAACTGACTCACTATGGCTGCTGGGTTGAGAATGGACGTAAGTGGTGCTATGCAATGAATTATGTCCCCTCAAAAGTCATGTGTTGAAGCCCTAACCTCCAATGTGATAGTTATTGGAAATGGGGCCTTTGGAAGGGAATTAGATTTAGATGAAATAATGGAGATGGGGTGCCAATGATGGGATTAGTGTCCTTATAAACAAGGGAAGAAAACCAGAGCTCTCTGCCTCAGCCCGGTGAGACAGACAGAAGATGGCTGTCCACAGGCTAAGAAGAAAGCCCACACCAGGGACCGGGGCTGCTGCCGCCTTGAGCTTTGACGTCCCAACCTCGAGAATAGTGAGAAACGTATGTCTGTTGCTGAAGCCACCCATTCCATGGCATTTTGTTATGGCAGCCAGAGCTGACTAAGACAGTGGGGCAGAGCTGAAAGCAGGGAAACCCACGAGGAGATAAATGATGGTGGAATAGAGTGTAGCTGGGAGGTGGTGAGAAGTTTCATTCTGGATATATTGGAAGGGAGTGATATGGGTTGTAAAACAGCAGATGAAGGATGACTTTGAGGATTTGGGCTGATACCATGGAAGGATGGGGTTGCCATTAATGAGATGAAGATACCAGGATGAACATATCTGGGGAAAAGAACAGAGGCTTATTTGTGAGTATGTTAAGATTGGACACCTATTAGCTATTTCAAGCAGAGATGTTGAGCAGGTTGGGGGTATATTTATGTAGAGTTCAGAGGAGAGGCTCCAGATTGGAGACAGGAACCTGTGCTAGGATTCTAGCACCAGCATTTGGGAGATTCACATACTCTGAGCCTTATTTTCCTCATCTGTAAAATAAACATAATAGTACCCTTAACAGTAGAGAGAAAGAGAGAGGATAGAAAGGACAGATGGCTGTGATGTTTAAAATGGTTTTGCTTTGTACAAATGCAAAAGATTGTCATTATTTCCCCATCTGCCCACTTACCAGTGCAGACAAGTGAGGTCAATTTAAGGCTCTTCTTTTCTTTTCTTTTCTTTTCTTTCTTCTTTCCTTCTTTCTTCAGGGTCTTGCTGTCATACAGGCTAGAGTGCAGTGGCTCTATATTGGCTCACTGCAACCTCTGCCTCCGGGTTCAAGTGATTCTTGTGCCTCAGCCTCTTGAGTAGCTTGGATTAAAAGTGTATGCCACCACTCCTGGCTAATTTTTGTATTTTTAGTAGAGACAGGTTTCACCATGTTGACTAGACTAGTCTCAAACTCCTGGCCTCGAGTGATCCACCTGTGTTGGCATCCCAAAGTGCTGGGATTACAGGCATGAGCCACCACGCACAGTCGAAGCTGTGCTTTTCAAAGTACACCCCAGGTTCTGCCTACATTAGAAATGTAGAGTTTTGAAAACTTCTCCACAAGAAATGCAGATGCTTGGCCCATTTTGACCTACAGAATCAGAATTTCTGAAGATAGTATTCAGGAATTCATTTTCATTTTTCTGCCTCTCCCTGGCTGATTTTCATGCACCCAAAAGCTTAAGAATTATAGGTATATAGAGAAAAACACTACCACCAACATGGGGACATCTTAGATTATAAAAAGTTTAAATTGCTTCAGAGTCTAAAGACAATTTCTTTAAGAAGTGAATATGCTTAGAGGATAATCAGTGTCTTCTACCATGCAAAGGTAACAGGCTAAGTTAGGAATGAGTGGAAGACTTGGGCAGGCTGACCTCTGGGTAGGGGCATAGGAGTGGGTATTAGTCAGGCAGGCATCAACCTGAGCAGATCAGGGGTGGTAGAACCTGTTAGTAGTACAAAGCATGACCATGGCCAAGTCAAGTAATGCAAATTAAATTTTTTTTTTTTTTTTTTTTTTGAGACGGAGTCTCGCTCTGTCACCCAGGCTGGAGTGCAGTGGCCAGATCTCAGCTCACTGCAAGCTCCGCCTCCCGGATTCACGCCATTCTCCTGCCTCAGCCTCCCAAGTAGCTGGGACTACAGGCGCCGCCACCTCGCCTGGCTAGTTTTTTGTATTTTTAGTAGAGACGGGGTTTCACTGTGTTAGCCAGGATGGTCTCGATCTCCTGACCTCGTGATCCGCCCGTCTCGGCCTCCCAAAGTGAGCATGAAGCTAGAAGCTGAATGGGCTGTTATTAGGATACAGCAAGAAAGCAAAGTCAGGAACAAAGCAAGAGAGTCCAAGAGGGGCCGGAATGTGGGCCTAGAAGGAAGGCAACTGGTGGTGCTTGCACTGACTTCCATTGACAAGATGCACATAAGTGGGGTGGGCTGGTTTCATGATTAGAATGAAAGCTCTCTGAGGGCCAAGTTCTCTCTGCGGTAGATTAGCCCAGGGTGATCATGCTAGAGGTGGAATCTGATCCATCTCATTCTTGTCCAGCCCCAGTGGCTAGGCCTTCTTGCAAGATCAGCCTTTCTTTGTTCTCCTCAGTTCCTGTCCTTTCCTTGCTGAGTACTCCTCACCACCACGTAGGTGGCAATTGATCCATAATAGACATGTTTTGATTATAGTAATAGTACCACTTTCTGCAAAAAAGAGCAATGCAATTTTGTTAATGAAAGTCATGTGTTGAGACAGGGTTGGATGGGAACTTCTGGGTCTGGCTTGGCTCTGGCTCAAAACCTTCCGGGAAAACACAAACTTTCAGGGACACACCCAGAAAGCCCCATTTACCTCTGTCAGGCCCATCTGCTTTGCATTAGAAAAATAGTAACAGCCCTCTCCCAGTGCCCTTTCATAAATATAAAATGTGTAATAAAATAGTTATTAGAAGGTAATCAATGGTGCTTATGTTTTCTTTTGTGAGGACATTGATGGTGAATTCCCACATAATCCCATCAGCAGCTGGGTCTGCAGGGAATCTTTTCTGTGTGACTGGCCAAAGCCCACTGTGCTCTATGGCTCTTGGTAGGTCAGAGGATAGGACCCCTGACATTTCCCTCTTATTTCCAATTCTATAGATCTTTATTCACATTGGTGAGGAGTGAGAAGATTGACTTCAGGGTTCCCCCAGGGGAAAACCATACCTACTTAATAGCTTTAAGATTGGGATGAAATGAACTAACATTGATAAAGGGTTTAAGCCCTAAATATGAATCACATTGCCAGGGCATAGTTCCCCTTTCCTCACGTCCCCATCTTGCCTTGTTTACATTGTTGGGATAGTTCAGGGCAACTGGAAGAACATTAAGTAAATGAAGGGCACTTTTCAAGAAAGTCCAAACATTCCCTATTGAGGAAGCCCACATGACTTTCCCTTTCTCTCTCAAAGCACTAATTGAAGGTTCCTCACAATTCAAAACTTGATCAAATAAGATAACCTATGAAGGCTAGTAGAGCTTGATCCATGGTATGTGCTCAGTATGTGTTACTTTAAAAGGTTTTATTAGATTTTGTTTTTTGATTTCTTAATTTAAAAAAATGATATTTGTCTTTATCACCAGATTGCAAAATCTTTGGAAATAAAAAACTGTATTTTTTTTTTCACTTCTGGTTTTTTTTGTTTTTGTTTTTTTTTTTCAGTATCCAGTAAGGTATTGGGTGCATAGTACAGATTAATACAGGTTTCTTGATTGGTCAGTGATGGCAACAACCGTATTTAATTGTTTATATATGTATATTTATTTTAGGTTCAGTAAACATTTATTGACAGGCACTTTGCCAGGTACGGAAGAAACTTATATAATGATATGAGCTTTGAGAACTTACTCCATGCTAGAACTTTATGGGTATCAACCCTTTAATCCTCACAATAGTCTTACAAATGTCTGACTCACAGACTAAGGAATGAAGATAATATGATTATGGCACCATGCTCTTAACCATTGCAACACAGCTGTTTGATGAGTACCTGAGGTCTGGTCCTGCCTCTCAAAGTTCTTCCCATCAAATATGAGTCAGGGCTGGGAGTGGAAGAGATATGTAAGTAGACATATGTCAGTATCATGATGTTTAGTGGGATGGAAGGCTGAAGAGACTGGCAGGGACCATTTTCTCAGGGCCTCAAATGCTCAGGGAAAAGTTGGATCAGCTGGCCTGGAAATTCCACAGAATGAGTTCCACAACCTTCAGAGCTCTCTTCTTTGTTTGCTAATGATGGGCTTCATTTTTCCCTTGTGAAGTCAACTGGCAAAGTTGAGGGAGCTGTCTGGGTGTCACGTTGGAATCACAGACTCTCAGAGCTACATTCCTTAGAAGGTGTGGTCGGGCTCCCATTCAATGCACTCGTCCTGGGAGAATGACACCTGTCTTTGCTTATAATATGGTTTGGCTGTGTCCCCACCCAAAATCTCATCTTGATTTGTAATCTGAATTGTAATCCCGCCATGTTGGGGGAGGGACTTCATGGGAGGTGATTAGATCATGGAGGCAGTTCCCCCATACTGTTCTTGTGATAGTGAGTGAGTTCTCATGAGATCTGATAGTTTTACAAGGGGCTTTTCCACACTTTGCTCCACACTTCTTCCTGCCTCCATGTGAAGAAGGACATGTTTGCTTTCCCTTCTGCCATGAGTGTAAGTTTCCTGAAGCCTCTCCAGCCATGCTAAATTGTGAGTCAATTAAACCTCTATCCTTTATAAATTACCCAGTCTTGGGTTTGTCTTTACTAGCAGTGTGAGAATGGACTAATACAGCTTACATGCTCTCAGTATTGAAGACCTCACTACTTCACCAGATGGCCTATTCCATCACTGGACAGCTCCAATCCTGAGCTAAAATAATTTTCTTTCAACAATAACATGATGGTGCTCTGCCTTTTCTCATATGTCAGCTCTTTCTGGGTTCCCTGAAGCAAGTCTTCCACAAGACAACATTTACAGATCCTTTTATTGTTTCTCACAGGATGTGGTTTCTAGACTTCATTCATCCCTTTATTCATTCAACAAAAAAACACTGGGTTAGATTCTGGGAATGCAAAGATGGTTTAAACCTTGGCCTGACAGCAAAGATTTTATAATAGTTAGAGGGAGAAAGGCATCAAAACAACGACTCCCTGGGCAGTTTGATAGGAGTGATACAATTGCTGCTCAAGCGAGGCCCTGCAGGAGCACAGAGGAGAAAGTTCTCCTAGGGATGTTGTCTTCTGGGCCTTTCTAATGAGAGTGCTCCTCCTGGCTCCTTACTTACAGTGCCTCCATTCTTCTCTTTACATCCTCTTGCCCCTAGATGTCATCACAAAAACCAATGGCTTCAAGGAGCCCATACATGCAAACCAACTCCAAAATCCCTCTCTCTGGTTCAAACACCTCTGCTGAACTCCAGATCTGGTTGTTTATGTGCCTTCTGGATCCCACCACTGGTGATCCCAGAGCCACTTCTAGCTCAACACATCACCAACAAAATTCACATCCTTTCCCCCAAAACATTCTCAGAGAGGTTAAGGCAACTTGGACTGTCAAAATCCTCAGTTTTTCTGCCACTTGCCACAGACTTTGGGATAGGAAATGAGATGGGAGATACCCAGTCTTTGTCTCTTGTTTTGCGTATTTTCTCTGTGGTGCCCTCTTCAACCAAACTGCATTCAATATTTCAGTGCCCCTTTCTGGGAGCCTCTTGTGTCAGTAAGAAACCAAAGCTGGTAACGTCTCCTTCCCTGAGGCTTTGGACTTGAAGCTTCAGCTTCTGCATGTGAACCATGACAGCAGAAAGATATATTCTCTGAGCACAGAGGCCCTTTCAGTCCTCACTAGATATGCAGTTCTGTTATTCTTTTATAATAGTTTTCCACCAGAGACTGAAACTGTTTTAGTCTCCAATGTATCCCCTGCTTTGGAGCAGCACTTGGCTTATACTTGATACTCAACATCTGCTTAGTGGTTGAACAAATTCTGTCTCTATACCAAGCCATAATATTTCTTTGAAAGTGCATATATTTAAAAGTGAGCCCTAGAATGCTGAGTTTGAGAGTCAGGCCAATTTTTGAGAATGCAATTCAATTCCACATCCATTTATTGAGCAATTACAATGTCCCAGACACTGTGCTGTATCTCATGTGTCCGTGTGAAGAGATCAGCAAACAGGTTTTGTGTGAGCAACATGGCTGTTTATTTCACCTGGGTGCAAGTAGGCTGAGTTCGAAAAAGGAGTCAGCAAAGGGTAGTGGGATTATCCTTAGTTCATATAGGTTTTGGGATAGGTGATGGAGTTAAGAGCAATGTTTTGGGGGCAGGGGGTGGATCTCACAAAGTACATTCTCAAGGGTGGGGAGAATTACAAAGAACCTTCTTAAGGGTGAGGGAGATTACAAAGCACATTGATCAGTTAGGGTGGGGCAGAAACAAATCACAGTGGTGGAATGTCATCAGTTAAGGCTATTTTCACTTCCATAGATCTTCAGTTGTTTCAGGCCATCTGGATGCATACGCGCAGGTCACTGGGGATATGATGGCTTAGCTTGGGCTCAGAGGCCTGACATGCTGGCTATGGGGGTTTCATCTAGGAATAAGACACAGCCGGGGGTTTCAGGCAGCTCATAGAGGATGAAGGTAGGAAGTGGCAGGAGAGGTGGGACAGTGCAACACAATAGCTGTATGGCAGTGTTATTGGTGCAGGGCATGAAGTGCTGACACAGAGGAGAGGAGGGGGCAACTAACTGTGGGTTTGAGGGGAGGTCAGTGGGCTGGCAGGGTTCAGCTGCACAGACCCCGAGTTCCTCAGTTGACTTTCTGAGCACTGAGGATGCCTTCTTCATCTCTCTTGGGTGGAGATGAAACTTCTTTTAGTTTCATCTTTCACCTTAAAGACAAGTAGAATCTTGAATTAGAATACTTGAGAGAGAAAGAGCTGTGAGAAACATTCAGGCTCCTGGATTTCCATCTTCCTTTTCGTAGCGGAAACTTCAACCTAAATCTTACCAGGACACCCATTTTGTAACATGGATCCAACCAGAGTCTCTCTGACAGCTTGAAATCCCTGATCTAGGCCAACTCTCATTTTTCAGCTGAGAATAACGACCCCTAAAGCCCCAGAGCACACGAGTGGCAAATGTGCAGTGGCCGCGGGTCTGAGTCCAGGGCCCTCGCCCTGCGCCCGGGTGTGGGCGGCTCAGGTTGAGAGCCTGTGGGACAGCCCGTCCCGCCTGAGATTAACCATCAGGTGGGAAAAGCAATTACATTTTGCACAGGCCAGATCTGCTCGTCCCATTCTCCCTCCCTGCAGGCGATGTCAAAACACGAGGGCAGGATCCTGCTTCTTCTCACGTTTTAAAAACATACAGTGGACTTGTGTTTACAATACTGCCAAGGGCTATGACGCGGAACGGCAGAGCGCACCGCCCCCTTGAAGGAGCCACCCTCTCCTCGCCGGGGCTCTCTCCTTCCACGACCACAGCGTTCTCCTTTGGGCTCCAGTTCAGAGATTCTTGCCAGGGGATGTCGCTGAGCTTCAGGACTTAAACAATACTATACGTTGTGCAGACAAGCAGCACCAATAACGATCTGCCCCTTGGATCAGAGCCACGGCTGTCTGGTCACCCAGCCTGGGATTCTTCCGGTGGGGAAAGCAGGTTAGGCCTCAGAATTACAGTTCCAGAGCCCGTTTTGTGCTTCTGTGGGGCTTACACATGGGCTTTTTAGTTTTCTTGGCCTCGGCTTCCGCATTGGAGAAACGGCAGAGCTATGAAGCTTTGAGCTCATCCACTGGTTTTCATATTTGTGTGTGTTGCAGTGAGATTTCTTTTTGAAATGGAGTCATGCAGGCAAATTTAAAATATAAAATTGATGAAAGCCAAACTTTCTGGTGAAGGCAGGAGGAGAGGTCTGGGTTACCATCCCTTCTACTCTGGGGGCTCTTCACATTCTCTCTGTGGATTTATTAGGTCCTCAGAACATGGTTGGATAGATGAGCTTTCAGATCCTTCTGGCTCAAACATTCTGTGATCCCATAAACATGCTATAAATGCTAAGTCACAGTTGTGATTGTAAAAATATGTGTGTGTGTGTGTGTGTGAGAGAGAGAGAGAGATACAGATTACAATTGGGCATTTTATTTTGATCAAGACATTGTATTTTTAACTTACTTTTTTAAATTATAAAGGTAAGGCATATTGATTCTTAGAAATCAGATTACTATAAAATAAAAATCACATGAAATCTTGCTCTTCTGAATTGAAATTATGTTGAAATGTGTCTCTGCCACTTACAGGACTTTCCAGGTTAAATGAGTGCAGCTTAAAAGACAAACGGATGAGTCCACTTGGCTTTGCTGTTTGGGAGATGATCATATTTTCTTTCATCTGTGCATTCCTTAACAGTAAACAAATCATGTCTGTGTACTGTGACCCAGTTGATTCTTAAAACCAAAGGGAAAAGAAAAGAGACAAAGGAAGTGTGTTTCAGAGAGAGAGACTGAGAGAAACAGAGAGAGAGAGAAAGAGAGAGAGGATGCCAGAGATCACACAGTGAGGAAGGGAGGAGTCCAGATGAAACCCCTCAGGTGGCTTCCGTCTGAGACAACGAATCCTTCCCTCACTGCTGCTTGGATTCCTTTTCTTTCTCTTCATTTTTCTTTTGTTTTGCTGCAATGCTGGGCAGGAGCTTTGTGTTTTCATCTTGACCTGGATTGCCACCTCTACCCCAGATTTATTCCTACACCAATTCCCTGTTCTCAGTTCTCCAGTTCACATCTCAGACTTTCAGAGATGAGGAGTAGAGCAGCTTTGAAAGCAAATTCACTGTAGGATAAATGATGAACGTGGTCATTGGCACTCAACACCAATACTACCCTTCTTATGTGTGCCATCCTGCACCACAGGGATATAAAGAATAACACTTCCTAGACTCCCTTGCAGCTAGAGTGTGAGCTATGTTTCAGTTAGTAGATACACTCATTTGACATTTGGAAGGTGGAAGTGAAGCAGCAGCTCCGTGTAATTGATGGCAAATCAAACATAAGTCAAGAAAGCTTTCTACTTCCCCTTTAAAGTTTATGAATGGACCCTTTGAGGTCAACTCCTTGAACAACCATCCTCTGCCATACACATGATCTCACTGACTTTCCTGAGTTTCAATTAGTTGCCAAGCCGTAAAGTGGAAGTAAGAAGAATACCTACTTCTAGGGACTTTGAAAGTCAAATGAGATTATGCCAGGGAAGTAGTCACATGTGGTTGACAGTACAGAAGCTGAGATATTTAGTTCCTTTTTCACTTCTTTGCTCCAGGCCTTGGCACACCTTACCCAGGGATCCAGTCCCTGCCTGAAGTAAACTTAAAGCCAATACTGGAACAGTGTTTCCCAAACTGTTCCACAGAAAACATGTTACCATCTCCTTAGATACTAGGGTTTCAAGCACACAGTTTGGGAAACATTATCCAAGAATATTATTCCCAGAGAGAACCTTAGAGATCTTTTAATTTACAATCCCTTATTATAGGGAGACTGAGGACCCAGAAAGGAAAATGACCTTTGTAAGGTTACCTAGCAAGCAACTTGTAGGAGCATCCTGGTCTTCTAATTTTTGAGTCAAAGGTCAGGTGCAGTGGCTCACTCCTATAATCCCAGCACTTTGGGAGGCTGAGGGAGGAGAATCACTTGAGGCCAGGAGTTTGAGACCAGCCTTTACAACACAGTGAGACCTTGTCTCTAGAAAAAAAGTCAAATAATTAGCCAAGCATGGTAATGTGTACCTGTAGTCCCAACTACTCAGTAGGCTGAGGTTGGGAGGATCTCTTAAGCCCAGGAGGTTGAGGCTGCCATGAGCTATGAACATGCCACTGTCTTGTAGCCTGGGCAACAGAACAAGATCCCATTTCAAAAAAAAAAAAAAGAAAGAAAGAAATTAAGGTCGAGAGGAAAAGTTACCAAATTTCTCTGAGCCTTAAATTTCCTATCTGTAAGATAGTTATAATAATGCCTATTCTTCCTACCACATGTGGGATAAGTGACAATAAAATGTTATTGTGAAAGTGCTTTAGAATATATAAACATATGAGGGGAGAGAGAAGAGCCATCCACACACACACAAGCTCATTTCAAAAGGCTTTATGCAAAAGTACAGCTTTGTTAATGATCTGCATTTCATTTTGATTCGTTAATTAATTAACCACAGTTTTACTGAGCACCAGCCAGTTACTATTTCAGTGCTGGCCGTAAGTGGAGAAAAAGAGAGACATGGTGGCCGCCTTCCTGAGCTGACAATCTGAATGAGGTGGAGCTGGATGGCAGAGGAAGAGACAAAGAGGACAAATATACAGCAGATAAATAAGAGAATGTTGGAAAGTGCTGAGTGCTCTGAAGAAGTGAAGTAGGGTGTTGCAATCAAGAGAGATGTGGCAATTTCAGACCAGGTGGTCAGGACGGCCTCTCTGAGTGGGACCTTACACTGATCTTAGAAGCAGATGGGAGGGTCTAGGAGCAGAGCAGTTCAGGCAGATGGAGGGCTGGAGCAGAGGCTCCAGGTGAGGCAGCAGTGGTGTCAGTTGAGATCCTATAGGGAAAAGAACCCCACATCACCAAAGGCCATGTAGCCCAGGGCAAGTGGCGCGGATAAAAGGAAATAGGTAGCAGCTTGGAGATCTAAGTTCTAATCCTAGCTTTGCCACAAAGTAGCTGGGTTGCCTTGGACATGCCATAATCTAGCCCTGGCCTCAGTTTCCTTGTCTGTCAAATGGGAATACAAATCCTGTCCTTTCCCAGAGGTATGCTATGAGGGGGCATGGAGTAGGCGTGACGTGCCCGCAAACACCCAGCTCCCATGTGTAGTGATAAAAGCCAATCTGTCTCAGTCCCCTCCAGGAGTCTGTGCTGGAGGGATGAGGGGCCTCCAGGCCATCTACCCGCATGCACAATGCAAGCCCTGTGCTGGCCCCACGGACAACAGGCGCATGAGAGAGGGTCTGCTTTTTCTTTTCATGGACTTGAGACTTCAAGCCTTTGGACTGAGTGCCAACAATAATTCATCAGGAACGCTTTACAACTCAGCATTACAAAACCTGTTAGGAGACAGATCGCCCACAGGACAGCCTTTGAGAAGGAAATGTGTTCAGGGCTGGTGACCTCAAGATGATTAATGATTTTTAACAGGGTGAACTCTGTCCTCCCCCTCCCATGTACTGTGTTCGCACTCCCTGCCTCCTCTGACTTGTTTGCAGGAGAAAGGGGAGGGGGAGAGGGAGGAGGGGAGGGGGAGAGGGAGGAGGGGAGGGGAAGGAGTGGGTGGGAGCAGGGGATGCTTGAAGGCAAAACCCACCAATCATAAGGAAAATGCAGGAACAAGAGCACTCTGTCAGAAATGCAGAAATGTCTTATTGTTATTGTTTTACTTTTTATTTATTTATTTATTTTTTGCAAACACAGCAATGGAGGCTTTATATCTTGAGATCTGTGTAATGTGCCACAACTCCAGTAAGCTTTTTTTGTGTTAGGCTTTTTGCACAATGCTTTGTGCTTTCAGCCATTGTTATTATTATTATCACCTCTCCATCCCCACGGATACAAACCTTGATGTTATTGAATATGGGATGTGTGGGAAAAGGTAATCATGATTTTACTTTTTGATTTTTAAAGTCATGGTAACTTGATTTTTATGTTATTAGATTTAAAAAATTACAACAGTGATATATGCAGTTTTAACAAACCAAAAATACAGAATTGTTGGAAGAAAATTTCTAATCTTTCCCTATACACTTGTTTAGTCCCAAACCCCTGAGATCATCAATATCAAATCAGGGCAATCCTTTGTAGTACTGTATACATATTAATCCAGAGTGATGTCCTCATACATGATCCTATAGAACGTGGATGTTCAGCTGCAAACCAAGAATAATGGCAGGCCTATACAATTTTGAGGGAAAAGCAAATTTATGATGATAAGAAGATGATAGCTAATATTTATTGACTATTTATATTAAAGATACTCTTACATTAACAGTATTCTTTAGAGTACCTTTATATTACAGGTACTCTGTTCTAGTGTATTACATGTGTTATTTAGATGATAATTACTGTTTATTGGTTACCTACATTAAAGGTACTCTGTTCTAGTGCATTACATGTGTTACTTAATCCTCATAATAGCTATTGAAGGTATTTGGAAATATTCTTCCCACTTCACAGATGAGGAAACTGAGCTATGCAGTCAGCTTGGAAGTTGGAGAACCAGGATTGGAGTTCAGGAGGTCTCACTCTCAGCCCTGTGCTCTGCTGGACGAGCTTTTCTTAGTTGTAAGTCTTTCTCATGTAATCTTTCCTAAAACTCTGTTGAACTCCCTGAATGTCTCTACAAGTCTTTACAGACAGCAAAATAAATGAGAGGGTAGCAAGTGAGTGATTAAGGATGAAGGCTCCTCTCCCCCATACGCTCTGTGATGGCTACTTCCTCTGTGGGTCCTCATTCTGGGTGAGACTCAGTTTCATGAACACGTATATTTTTCTTCTCCTAGAACTGTTTGTAAAGTCTCATTAACTGTAAAACCACTTCTTGATATCTTGCCTGACTTTCAGGTGCTTCAGCAACATCCAAACAAGTTTGAGAACCACTAAACTTGACCCTGAGATTTTGTATGAGGTGTGTCAAACTCACTCGTCAGCATGCATCTTGTGATTGTGTTATAAAAGTGACCAAAAGGTCAATATACAGCAAAATTTTTAAGAGCACATTATTTTTTTTAACCATTTATACTTTCTTTATTTTTTTAATTTTTAATTTTTTCCTTCCAACTTTTATTTGAGGTTCAAGGGGTACATGTGCAGGCTTGTTACATGGGTAAATTATATATCGCGGGGGTTTGGTGTACAGACTACTTCCTCATACAGGTCCATGAGCATAGTACCCTATAGGTAGCTTTTGGATCCTCACCCCCCTTTTACTCTTCACTCTCAAAGAGGCTCCAGCTCACGACTGTAATCCCAGCACTTTGGGAGGCCGAGGCAGGTGGATCACGAGGTCAGGAGATCGAGACCATCCTGGCTAACACAGTGAAACCCCATCTCTACTAAAAAAAATTAGCCAGGCGTGGTGGCGGGTGCTTGTAGTCCCAGCAACTCGGGAGGCTGAGGCGGGAGAATGGCGTGAACCTGAGAGGGGGCGCTTGCAGTGAGCTGAAATCGCGCCACTGCACCACTCCAACTTGGGCGACAGAGTGAGACTCCAACTCAAAAAAAAAAAAAAGAAAAAAGAAAAAAAAAAAAAAGAGGCTCCAATGTCTATTGTTCCTTTCTTTGTGTCCAGGGAACTCAATATTTAGCTCCCATTTATAAGTAAACGTATAGTATTTGGTTTTCTGTTCGTGTGTTAATTTTAGGATAATCCTGCTGCATCCATGTTGCTACAAAGGACATGATTTTGTTCTTTTTTATGGCTGCATGGTATTTCATGGTGTACATGTACCACAGTTTCTTTATCCAGTCCGCGGTTGATGGGCATCTAGATTGATTTCATGTCTTTGCTATTGTGAATAGAAGAGCACATGATTTTGAGTTAGGATCTTGTTAAAATCATACCTCTTCCATGTAGTAATTATGTGACATTGGGACTCAGTTTCCTTACCTGTAAATTGGAAATAATTGCACCATTTATTTTATAGGGTTGGAATCAGGATTATTGGAAATAATGTCTGTGAGTAAAACACTTAACACAGGGTGTGGCATGTAGCAAGGACTTAATGCATAGTAGCTGCTGTCAATGAAATCAATAATTTATGATACCTGCTCACATTTTTTCCCTCATCTTCACTAATCCAGTTGGAAGAACCATCATCTGAAACTCATTGATAGTTTCACTTTAGACTGAGTTGATATTACATGACCTTTTACAAGTTTTACAGACCTCGATGCAACTTGGCAGACATTATGGAAAAGGAAAACTGGGCAACTTGTAAAGCACATCATTTGTATACTTTTTAATTGGGGAGCCAGAAGCTAGGAGAGAGGCATGGAGATACTTTCTGACAGCCATCAGAAGGAACCACTCAGACGACAACTTGACGGGTTACTCTCATATTGGCCAGATCCTGTGAAATGGATCAGTTGAGGTGGGAGCCTTAATTTAGTTGTTGGATGAGATGTGTTTGTTCTAAAATAAAATTACTAGGCTGGGCCACCCTTTCGAGGATACAAAAGTTCAACCTGATTCTTAAACATGCACGTTCAGTCTCTACAGAATAAAGGGCTGTGGGTGAATGAGAGTTTGAACTCAGTTTTCATGGTTTTAGGGGGAAACCTATCCAGGTTACTCTGGTAATGGGAGGTTTATTTTAAGGAACTCACAGTGGACAGACTTTCACAGGAATGCTAGTTTAGCCAAATAAGCAAGATGTTCTTGATTGCACAGTCCTATCAGTAAAAATATTGAGACTACATGCTAATATACATCTCTGTGTGTGTATGTGTACACTTAATTATAAATTATGTACTATTGTAATGTACAAATGTAGCTATTATCATTAACTAATACCTCAAAGCGCATTATCCATGAGTGAGGTCCATCATTAATGATAGAGGATCTAACTGTATGTTTCAAATAGTCTTTGTATCAGTTTTTTGGGGGGGCTGTTGTAACAAAGTATCACTAATTGAATGGCCTAATCAACAGAAATTTATGAAGAAAGGCAGACCCTGCTGGTGGGGTGGAAAGGGATGAGTTGTAGCTGTTTGCCACAGGTATGGTTGCAATTGAGGTGATGGGAGCAAATGCAGGCACCGGAGGTATCTCTTGGAGAGGTCCATCTTTAGTCCATCTTTTTCCTTCATTCCTACCTCTGCTGCTTTGGTAATGCATTCATCTTTTATCTCTTGGTCCCTTCTAGCTGGTGTCTCTATCTTTAGGATTCATGTCCCACTCAGCAGGTTGAGTGATTGTTTTTTCTAAAACAGAGTCCACCACACTAGTCCCTTCTCTTTTGGTGTCCAGTTGTCTGTAGGAGTGGGGCAGCCACAGAGATGACAATCATATGGGCTACTGCTCAGATATGCCAAGCTGTACTTCCCTGAGAGCTAAGAAAGAAAGCACATCAGAATGCAAGTGAAAACAACAACATTTTCTGAAGGATGGCCTCAAATATGCTCTCTTATAAAATAAAATAAAAGTAAGAGAAAAGCCAAGATGGCTGACTAGATGTAACCAGGAAGTGCCCCCTCCCACCAAGAGACAAGACCATGGAAAAGAACAGTACACTCTGAGCAGATCTTTGGAAGGAAGGCATTGAGAGTAGATGGAGGGAGGACACAGACCCTGGGCTGAAGGAAGAGGAAGCTGGAAACTTCACAAAGTTGCTGAGTATCAGAACTTATACCTGGCCCCAAGTGGCTCCTGGGGAAGAGGTGAATTAAGTAGGCATGGAGTGACCCATTCTCACCACAGATCTCTGCAATTACAGCTGCAGAAGACTTCATAACCTCAATAGACATTTGAATTGATAGGGAGGGCTTCTTGGAGAATAAGCAAGAACAGGACTCCAAGCCTGTGTGGAGCCCAGTGTTTGGAGTGGGTATGGCTGCAGTGGAGCATAGCCAGGGATGCCCATTCCTCAAGGTTTGCCATGCTCTTCTAGGTGGCTTTGGCCTTTGTTGACTGTCAGACATGGACGAAACAGGGCTATCTTGCCTGTGGGGTAAGACCAGTTTGATCTGAGCACCCTCTATCTGCTGGCCCCTCCCAGGATCCCTGTGATTGACCACACCTGCATGCAGTACAGCCTCAGCTGCCCAGCGGGTGTGCTTCCCAGTGCCATCTCCATAGCATCTTCACCAGCAAACTCTGCCTAACCATCAGAGAGCTTTGACAGAGACACCCCTGCCAGCAGGTGTTCACCTGCAGCTTCCCCTACTCCAGAGTTAGAGCATGTAGTCCAGGAGTACTGAGCTGAGCCCTGGCCTCCTGAAGTCATCCAGAAACAATGGCAGTTGACTGAACTTAAATTATACCATAGTCACACCCTCAAGGGCTTAAAAAAATTTAAAGGGAAAAGCCCCATCCAAAGGAAAGCAACTTCAAAGATTAAAGGAACATCAGCCAACACAGAGCCGAAAGAATCAGTGCAAGAATTCTGGCAACTCAAAAAGGCTGAATGCCTTCTTTTCTCCAAATGAGTGTACCAGCTCCCCAGCAATGGTTCTTAAACAGACTGAAATGGCTGGAATGACAGATGTATAATTCAGAATTTGGATGACAATGAAGATCATTGAGATTTAGGAGAAAGTTGATATCCAATCCAAGGAATCTAAGGATTCCAGTAAAATTATAGAAGAGGTGAAAGATGAAGTAGCATTTTAAGAAAAAACCAAACTGATCTGATAGAGTTGAATAACTCACCATAAGAATTTCATACTCTAACCATAAGTATTAATAGCAGAATAGACCAAACTCAAGACATAATCTTAGAGCTCAAAGACCAGTTCTGCAAATTAACTCAGTCAGAAAGAAAGGAAAAAAAAAAAAGAACAAAACATCAAAGCAATATGAGATTACATTAAGAGACCAAACCTATGACTCACTGGTGTCCCTGAAAGAGAGGGAGAGAGAGCAAGCAACTTGGAAAACATATTTGAGGATATTGCTCATAAAAATTTCCCCAACCTCACTAGAGAGGTCAACATTCTAATTCAGGAAATTCAGAGAAACCCTGCAAGGTACTAGACAAGATGACATCCCCAAGACACTTAGTCATCAGATTCTTCAAGGTCAATGCAACAGAAAAACTACTGAAGGCAGCTACAAAGGCCTATATTCAGCATTCTTAAAGAAAAGACTCTAACCAAGAGTTTCACATCCAACCAAGAACACTACATAAGAAGCCCGAGTGTCTTTCTCCTTAGCTTCATAAGCTAAGGAGAAATAAAATCCTTTACAGACAAGCAAATACTAAGGGAATTCATTGCCACCAGACCTTTCTTACAAGAGATCCTTGAGGGAATGCTAAACATGGAAATGAAAGACTATTGCCAGCCACAACAGAAACACACTTAAGTACATAGACCATTGACACTATAAAGCTACTACACAATGAAGTCTATGTAACAACCAGCTAACATGATGACAGGATCAAATTCGCACATGTAAATATTAACCTTTAACAAATATTGGCTACCCTGCCTGCCCCCACACTTAAAAGACAAAAAAACTGGCAAATTGGATAAAGAAGCAAGACCTAACTGTATGCTGTCTTCAAGAGACCCATTTTACATGGGTGATGACACTCGTAGGCTCAAAATAAAGGTATGAAGAAAAATCTATCAAGCAAACAACAAACAGAAAAAAGCAGGAGTTGCTATGCTTATTTCAGACAAAACAGATTTTAAACCAACAGTAATAAAAAAAGGACAACAAATAGCATTACATAATGTTAAAGGGTCCAATTCAACAAGAAAACTTAGCTATTCTAAGTATATATGCACCCAACATTTGAGCACTCAGATTACTCAGATTAATAAAACAAGTTTTTAGGGACCTGTGAAGAGACTTAGATAGCCATACAATAATAGTGAGAGATATCAACACTACACAGACATTATTAGACATATCACTGAGGCAGAAAACTAATAAAGACATTATAGACCTAAGCTCAACACTTGACCAAATGGACCTGAGACATCTATAGAACTTTCCATCCAACAACAACAACAACAAAATATACATTCTTCTCATTTACACATGACATATACTCTAAAATCAATCACACATTTGGCCATAAAACAGTTCTCAACAAATTCATACCAACCACAATATCAGACCACAGTGCAGTAAAAATAGAACTCAATACTAAGAAGATCTCTCAAAACTATACAATTACATGGAAATTAAACAATCTGTTCCTAAATGACTTTCAGGTAAATAATAAAATTAAGGCAGAAATCTAGAAATTCTTTCAAACTAATGAAAAAAAAAGTAAACATTGACAGAATCTCTGGGACACAGCTAAAGTAGTGTGAAGAGGAAAGTTTCTAGTGGTAAATATTAACATCAAGATCTCAAATTCATAATCTAACATCACACCTAGAGGAATTAGAGAAACAAGAGTAAAACAACCCCAAAGCAAGCAGAAAACAAGAAATAACCAAAACCAGAGCTGAACTGAATGAAATTGAGGTGTGATAAACCACACAAAAGATCAGCCCGGTGTGGTGGCTCACACCTGTAATCCCAGCACTTTGGGAGGCTGAGGTGGGCAGATCATGAGGTCAGGAGATCGAGACCATACTGGCTAACATGCTGAAACCCTGTCTCTACTAAAAATACAAAAACTTAGCCGGGCATGGTGGCAGGCACCTGTAGTCGCAGCTACTCTGGAGGCTGAGGCAGGAGAATGGTGTGAACCCAGGAGACGGAGCTTGCAGTGAGCCGAGATTGTGCCATGGCACTCCAGCCTGGGAGACAGAGTGAGACTCCATCTCAAAAAACAAAAACAAAAACAAAAAAGCATACAAAAGATCAATGAAACCCAAAATTGGTTTTCTGAAGGAATAAATAAAATTGATAGACCACTAACTAGACTAATAAAGTAAAAAAGAGAGATGATCCAAATAATCACAATCAGAAATGACAAGGGAGACATTACCACTGATCCCACAGAAATACAAAACCCCCTCAGGGACTATTACAAACTAGAAAACCTAAAAGAAATGGCTAAACTCGTGGAAACATACAACCTCCTAAGATTGAACCAGGAAGAAATTGAAACATTGAATAGATCAATAATGAGTTCAAAAATTGAATCAGTAATAAAAAAATCTATCCCCAACCAGAAAAATTCCTGAACCAGATAGATTCACAGCCAAATTCTACCACATGTATAAGGAAAAGCTGGTACCATTTCTATTGAAACTATTCCCAAAAGTTGAGGAGGAGGAAAGTCCTCCCTAGCTCATTTTATGAGGCCACATCATTCCGATACCAAAACCTGGCAGAGACACAATGAAAAAAGAAAACTTCAGGCCAATATTCCAAATGAATGTAGATGCAAAACTTCAACAAATTACTAGCAAATCAAATCTAGCAGCACATCAAAAAGCTAATCCACATGATTCAAGTAGGCTTTATTCCTAGGATGCAAGGTTGGTTCAACATACACAAATCAAAAAAATATAACTCATCACATAAACAGAACCAAAACCAAAAACCATATGATCATCTTAAAAGATACAGAAAAGGTTTTTGATAAAATTCAATATCCTTTCATGTTAAAAACCTTCAACAAACTAGGCATTGAAGGAACATACCACAAAGTAATAAGAAACATACATGAAAAACCTACAGCCAACATCATATAGAATGGGCAAAAGATGGAAACATTCCCCTTGAGTACAAGAACAAGACAAGAGTACCAGCTCTCACTACTCATATTCAACACACTACTGGAAGTTCTAGTTAGAGCAATCAGGTAAGAGAAAGAAATAAAAGGCAGCCAAATAGGAAGAGAGAAAGTCAAACTATTTCTCTTCCTAGATGATATGATTCTATACCTAGAAAATCCCATAGTCTCTGCCCAAAGCCTCCTAGATCTGATACACAACTTCGGCAAAGTTTCAGAACACAAAATCAGTGTACAAATATCAGTATCATTTCCATACAACAATAATATCCAAGTTAAGAACCAAATCAAGAATGCAATCCCATTTATGATAGCTGTGAAAAGAATTAAATACACAGGAATACAACTGACCAGGGAAGTGAAACATCTCTATAATAAGAATTACAGGGGGCGGAGCAAGATGGCCGAATAGGAGCAGCTCCAGTCTCCAACTCCCAGCGCGAGGGACACAGAAGACCGGTGATTTCTGCGTTTTCAACTGAGGTACTGGGGTCATCTCGCTAGGGAGTGCCGGACAATCGGTGCTGGTCAGCTGCTGCAGCCTGACCAGCGTGAGCTGAAGCAGGCGAGGCATCGCCTCACCTGGAAGCGCAAGGGGGAAGGAATCCCTTTTTCCTAGCCAGGGGAACTGAGACACACAACACCTGGAAAATCGGGTAACTCCCACCCCAATACTGCGCTTTAAGGAAACAGGCACACCAGGAGAATATATCCCACACCTGGCTGGGAGGGTCCCACGCCCACGGAGCCTCCCTCACTGCTAACACAGCCGTCTGCGGCGATCTATCCGCAAGGCAGCACCAAGGCTGGGGGAGGGGCGCCCGCCATTGCTGAGGCTTAAGTAGGTAAACAAAGCCGCTGGGAAGCTCGAACTGGGTGGAGCTCACAGCAGCTCAAGGAAGCCTGCCTGTCTCTGTAGACTCTACCTCTGCGGACAGCGCACAGCTGCAGCCCATTAGGGGAAAGAGCGGGGGCGGTGCAGACGCCAACGACTCTGTCTGACAGCTTTGGGGAGAGCCGTGGATCTCCTAACGCGGAGGTTGAGATCCGAGAACGGACAGACTGCCTGCTCAGGTGGGTCCCTGACCCCTGAGTAGCCTAGCTGGGAGACATCCCCCACTAGGGGCAGTCTGACACCCCACACCTCACAGGGTGGCGTCACCCCTGAGAGGAAACTTCCAAAGAAAGAATCAGACAGGTACACTCGCTGTTCAGCAATATTCTATCTTCGGCAACCTCTGCTGCTGATACCCAGGCAAACAGGGTCTGGAGTGGACCTCAGCAATCTCCAACAGACCAACAGACAGTCCTTCTGACTGTCAGACGGAAAACTATCAAACAGGAAGGACACCTATACCAAAACCCCATCCGTACATCACCATCATCAAAGTCCAGAGACAGATAAAACACAAAGATGGGGAAGAAGCAGGCAGAAAAGCTGGAAATTCAAAAATAAGAGTGCATCTCCCCCTGCAAAGGAGCGCAGCCCATCGCCAGCAATGGATCAAAGCTTGTCAGAGAATGACTTTGACGAGATGAGAGAAGAAGGCTTCACTCCATCAAACCTCTCAGAGCTAAAGGAGGAATTACGTACCCAGCGCAAAGAAACTAAAAATCTTGAAAAAAAAGTGGAAGAATTGACAGCTAGATTAATTAATGCAGAGAAGATCATAAACGAAATGACAGAGATGAAAACCATGACACGAGAAATACGTGACAAATGCACAAGCTTCAGTAACCGACTCAATCAACTGGAAGAAGAGTATCAGCGATTGAGGATCAAATGAATGAAATGAAGCGAGAAGAGAACCAAAAGAAAAAGAAGAAAAAGAAATGAACAAAGCCTGCAAGAAGTATGGGATTATGTAAAAAGACCAAATCTACGTCTGATTGGGGTGCCTGAAAGTGAGGGGGAAAAGGAAGCAAGTTGGAAAACACTCTTCAGGATATCATCCAGGAGAACTTCCCCAACCTAGTAGGGCAGGCCAACATTCAAATTCAGGAAATACAGAGAACGCCACAAAGATACTCCTCGAGAAGAGCAACTCCAAGACACATAATTGCCAGATTCACCAAAGTTGAAATGAAGGAAAAAATCTTAAGGGCAGCCAGAGAGAAAGGTCGGGTTACCCACAAGGGAAGCCCATCAGAATAACAGCAGACCTCTCGGCAGAAACTCTACAAGCCAGAAGAGAGTGGGGGCCAATATTCAACGTTCTTAAAGAAAAGAATTTTCAACCCAGAATTTCATATCCAGCCAAACTAAGCTTCATCAGTGAAGGAGAAATAAAATCCTTTACAGATAAGCAAATGCTTAGAGATTTTGTCACCACCAGGCTGCCTTACAAGAGACCCTGAAGGAAGCCCTAAACATGGAAAGGAACAAGCGGTACCAGCCATTGCAAAAACATGCCAAAATGTAAAGACCATCGAGGCTAGGAAGAAACTGCATCAACTAACGAGCAAAATAACCAGTTAATATCATAATGACAGGATCAAGTTCACACATAACATATTAACCTTAAATGTCAATGGACTAAATGCTCCAATTAAAAGACACAGACTGGCAAACTGGATCAAGAGTCAAGACCCATCAGTCTGCTGTATTCAGGAGACCCATCTCACATGCAGAGACATACATAGGCTCAAAATAAAGGGATGGAGGAAGATCTACCAAGCAATGGAGAACAAAAAAAAGCAGGGGTTGCAATCCTAGTCTCTGATAAAACAGACTTTAAACCATCAAAGATCAAAAGAGACAAAGAAGGCCATTACATCATGGTAAAGGGATCAATTCAACAGGAAGAGCTAACTCTCCTAAATATATATGCACCCAATACAGGAGCACCCAGATTCATAAAGCAAGTCCTTAGAGACCTACAAAGAGACTTAGACTCCCATACAATAATAATGGAGACTTCAACACTCCACTGTCAACATTAGACAGATCAACGAGACAGAAAGTTAACAAGGATATCCAGGAATTGAACTCATCTCTGCACCAAGCGGACCTAATAGACATCTATAGAACTCTCCACCCCAAATCAACAGAATATACATTCTTCTCAGCACCACATCGCACTTATTCCAAAATTGACCACATAATTGGAAGTAAAGCACTCCTCAGCAAATGTACAAGAACAGAAATTATAACAAACTGTCTCTCAGACCACAGTGCAATCAAACTAGAACTCAGGACTAAGAAACTCAATCCAAACCGCTCAACTACATGGAAACTGAACAACCTGCTCCTGAATGACTACTGGGTACATAACGAAATGAAAGCAGAAATAAAGATGTTCTTTGAAACCAATGAAAACAAGATACAACATACCAGAATCTCTGGGACACATTTAAAGCAGTGTGTAGAGGAAATTTATAGCACTAAATGCCCACAAGAGAAAGCAGGAGAGATCTAAAATTGACACTCTAACATCACAATTAAAAGAACTAGAGAGGCAAGAGCAAACACATTCAAAAGCTAGCAGAAGGCAAGAAATAACTAAGATCAGAGCAGAACTGAAGGAGATAGAGACACAAAAAACCCTCCAAAAAATCAATGAATCCAGGAGTTGGTTTTTTGAAAAGATCAACAAAATTGACAGACCGCTAGCTAGCCTAATAAAGAAGAAAAGAGAGAGGAATCAAATAGACGCAATAAAAAATGATAAAGGGGATATCACCACTGACCCCACAGAAATACAACTACCATCAGAGATACTATAAACACCTCTATGCAAATCAACTAGAAAATCTAGAAGAAATGGATAATTTCCTGGACACTTACACTCTCCCAAGACTAAACCAGGAAGAAGTTGAATCCCTGAATAGACCAATAGCAGGCTCTGAAATTGAGGCAACAATTAATAGCCTACCCACCAAAAAAGTCCAGGACCAGATGGATTCACAGCTGAATTCTACCAGAGGTACAAGGTGGAGCTGGTACCATTCCTTCTGAAACTATTTCAATCAATAGAAAAAGAGGGAATCCTCCCTAACTCTTTTTATGAGGCCAACATCATCCTGATACCAAAGCCTGGCAGAGACACAACAAAAAGAGAGAATTTTAGACCAATATCCCTGATGAACATCGATGCAAAAATCCTCAATAAAATACTGGCAAACCGGATTCAGCAGCACATCAAAAAGCTTATCCACCATGATCAAGTGGGCTTCATCCCTGGGATGCAAGGCTGGTTCAACATTCGCAAATCAATAAACGTAATCCAGCATATAAACAGAACCAAAGACAAGAACCACATGATTATCTCAATAGATGCAGAAAAGGCTTTTGACAAAATTCAACAGCCCTTTATGCTAAAAACGCTCAATAAATTTGGTATTGATGGAACGTACCTCAAAATAATAAGAGCTATTTATGACAAACCCACAGCTAATATCATACTGAATGGGCAAAAACTGGAAAATTCCCTTTGAAAACTGGCACAAGACAGGGATGCCCTCTCTCACCACTCCTATTCAACATAGTGTTGGAAGTTCTGGCTAGGGCAATCAGGCAAGAGAAAGAAATCAAGGGTATCCAGTTAGGAAAAGAAGAAGTCAAATTGTCCCTGTTTGCAGATGACATGATTGTATATTTAGAAAACCCCATTGTCTCAGCCCAAAATCTGCTTAAGCTGATAAGCAACTTCAGCAAAGTCTCAGGATACAAAATTAATGTGCAAAAATCACAAGCATTCTTATACACCAGTAACAGACAAGCAGAGAGCCAAATCAGGAATCAACTTCCATTCACAATTGCTTCAAAGAGAATAAAATACCTAGGAATCCAGCTTACAAGGATGTAAAGGACCTCTTCAAGGAGAACTACAACCACTGCTCAGTGAAATCAAAGAGGACACAAACAATGGAAGAACATACCATGCTCATGGATAGGAAGAATCAATATCGTGAAAATGGCCATACTGCCCAAGGTGATTTATAGATTCAATGCCATCCCCATCAAGCTACCAATGACTTTCTTCACAGAATTGGAAAAAACGGCTTTAAAGTTCATATGGAACCAAAAAAGAGCCTGCATTGCCAAGACAATCCTAAGTCAAAAGGACAAAGCTGGAGGCGTCACGCTACCTGACTTCAAACTATACTACAAGGCTACAGTAACCAAAACAGCATGGTACTGGTACCACAACAGAGATATAGACCAATGGAACAGAACAGAGTCCTCAGAAATAATACCACACATCTACAGCCATCTGATCTTTGACAAACCTGAGAGAAACAAGAAATGGGGAAAGGATTCCCTATTTAATAAATGGTGCTGGGAAAATTGGCTAGCCATAAGTAGAAAGCTGAACTGGATCCTTTCCTTACCCCTTATACGAAAATTAATTCAAGATGGATTAGAGACTTAAATGTTAGACCTAATACCATAAAAACCCTAGAAGAAAATCTAGGTAGTACCATTCAGGACATAGGCATGGGCAAGGACTTCATGTCTAAAACACCAAAAGCAACGGCAGCAAAAGCAAAAATTGACACATGGGATCTAATTAAACTAAAGAGCTTTTGCACAGCCAAAGAAACTACCATCAGAGTGAACAGGCAACCTACAGAATGGGAAAAATTTTTGCAACCTACTCATCTGACAAAGGGCTAATATCCAGAATCTACCAAGAACTCAAACAAATATACAAGAAAAAAGCAAACACCCCATCAAAAAGTGGGCAAAGGATATGAACAGACATTTCTCAAAAGAAGACATCCATACAGCCAACAGACACATGAAAAAATGCTCATCATCACTCGCCATCAGAGAAATGCAAATCAAAACCACAATGAGATACCATCTCACACCAGTTAGAATGGCAATCATTAAGAAGTCAGGAAACAACAGGTGTTGGAGAGGATGTGGAGAAATAGGAACACTTTTACACTGTTGGTGGGATTGTAAACTAGTTCAACCATTATGGAAAACAGTATGGCGATTCCTCAAGGATCTAGAACTAGATGTACCATATGACCCAGCCATCCCACTACTGGGTATATACCCAAAGGATTATAAATTACTCTACTACAAAGACACATGCACACGTTTGTTTATTGCGGCACTATTCACAATAGCAAAGACTTGGAATCAACCCAAATGTCCATCTGTGACAGACTGGATTAAGAAAATGTGGCACATATACACCATGGAATACTATGCAGCCATCAAAAGGATGAGTTTGTGTCCTTTGTAGGGACATGGATGCAGCTGGAAACCATCATTCTTAGCAAACTATCACAAGAAGAGAAACCAAACACCGCATGTTCTCACTCATAGGTGGGAACTGAACAATGAGATCACTTGGACTCGGGAAGGGGAACATCACACACTGGGGCCTATCATGGGGAGGGGGGAGGAGGGAGGGATTGCATTGGGGAGTTATACATGATATAAACGTCATGCACATGTACCATAGAACTTAAAGTATAATAATAAAAAAAAAATGATAAAAAAAAAAAAAATAAGAATTACAAAACACTGCTCAAAGGA
The DNA here is from genome assembly GCF_009764315.1 of Trachypithecus francoisi. Classification (NCBI taxonomy): domain Eukaryota; kingdom Metazoa; phylum Chordata; class Mammalia; order Primates; family Cercopithecidae; genus Trachypithecus; species Trachypithecus francoisi. The sequence goes on along the minus strand of NW_022681454.1, from coordinate 12,250,947 downwards.
ATCAGAGATGACACAAATAAATGAAAAAATATTCCATGCTCATGTATAGGAAGAGTCGATATTTTTAAAATGGCCATAGTATCCAAAGCAATTTACAGATTCAGTGTTATTCCTTTTAAACTACCGATGATATCCTTCACAGAATTAGAAAAAAACTATTTAAAAATTCATATGGAATGAAAAAGGAGCCTGAATACCCAAGGCAATCCTAACCAAAAAGAACAAAGCTTAAAGCATCACATTATCCAACTTAAAACTATACTAAAAGGCTACAGTAAGCAAAACAGCATGGTACAAAAACAGACACATAGGCCAGTGGAACAGGTTAGAGAACCCATAAATAAAATCACACACCTTCAGCTATTGATCTTTGACAAAGTTGACGATAATAAGCAATGGGGAAAGAACTCCCTATTCAATAAATGATGCCAGGATAATTGGCTAGTCAAATGCAGAAGACTGAAACTAGATCCCTTCCTTTCACCATATACAAAAATTAATTAAGATTAATTAATTACTTAAATGTAAAACCTAAAACTAAAAACCCTAGAAAACCTAGGAAATGCCATTCTGGACATAGGCTTTAACAAGTATTTCATGACGAAGACTCTCAAAGCAATTACAAAACAAAAACTGACAAGTGAGACCTAAAGAGCTTCTGTATAGCAAAATAAACTATCAACACTGTAAACAAAACAACTTAGAGAATAGAAGAAAATATTTGCAAACTATGTATCTGGCATAGGTCTAATATGCAGAATTTATAAGGAACTCAAACAAATTAATGAGTAAAAAACAAACAGCCTCATTAAGAAGCAGACATGGGACATAAACAGACATTTCTCAAAAGAAGACATACATGAGGCCAACAAACATATGAAAAAATGCTTCAGCGTTACTAATCACTGGGAAATGCAAATCGAAACCACAATGAGATGTTGTCTCACAACAGTCAGAATGGCTGTTATTAAAAAGACAAAAAATAACAGTGGCAAGGTTGTGAAGAAAAGGGAATACTCATTTTCCTCATATTGAGGCATAGGATCTGTGGAATCTTTCTCAGTTCAAGCATTCTGATTTATAACTGTTTTAAATTTAGTGAAATCTTTCTAATCTTAGATTCCACGGACTTAATGTTTCTTACCTCCCGTCAATTCATCAGAGAGCTTTTGGGAAAAGATCTGTAGCAGGGATCCTAAGCTGTCAAAGAGAATGTTTTATAACGTTAAATAATGATGATACATTAACTATGATATTTTACAGAATCAGGAAATATTTAGCTTATGTAAATGAGTGGAAACACAGACAAAGATTTTTGTAGAAGCCACTTGATAGTGTTATTTATCATCTGGAAAAACCGAAAGCCCCCTACAAGTGCAACTTTAAGGAATGGTTGCGTAAGTTTCTAATATATGAATTAACCAAAACTGAGCATCTGCTCAGTGCTGGCCATGTCTTTGGTATGATTGCTCTTGGAATGCTTTATTTTGGAATTCATCTTCCATCAGTGGAGCAGCCCAAGCAGCCATGTGGAAATGACCAAGGGTATCATTTAGTACAGATACCCTTCCAGGGTCTCATGGTTTTGTGAGAGCAACATCAAGTGAACACAGACAAGTTTCCCAAATGGGGAAGTATGCAATATTATGGGGCATCTTTCCCAGATGTCAAGGTGGGAGAGGCAAAACTTGTGGGATCAGGGAAGATTTCCAGAGGAAATGCAGGCACTTGTATTTTAGACGAGATAAGAGCTTCTGCAAAGGCCCCCTGGGAAAGGTGAACTTAGGCATTTTGGAAACAGAAAGATCCTCATGTGGCTGTAGTGCAGACTATGGTGTTTTGGAATCATAATGGATGGTGCTGTAATGGTAACCATGATAAAATATTTTGATTTCTCCTGTGAGAAATGGGGAAGCACTGAAAGTTTCTCACTTTTTCCCCTCCCATGAGAAGAGAAAACCGTATTTGTGAAAAACTTTCAAGGATAAAAGAAAATAAATATGGTAGGATATTAAAACAACAAAAAGATTACATAATTCTGTATCTACTGTGATCTGTTTTATGTAAGGATAAAAAATACGCATGAGAAAAAGCCTGAGGAAAATAATGGCAAATGACAGCAGTGGTCTCCTCTGGGTGGTGGGAAAATGAGTCACTTTTCTTTCTATGCTTTTACTGTTTCTTATACTGTCTAACTTTTCTTTTTCTTTTTCTTTTTTTTTAGACACACTTTTGCTCTTGTTGCCCAGGCTGGAGTGCAATGGTGTGATCTCAGCTCACTATAACCTCTGCCTCCCGGGTTCAAGTGATTCTCCTGCCTCAGCCTCCCAAGTAGTTGGGACTACAGGCACCTACCCCCATGCCAGGCTAACTTTTGTATTTTTGGTAGAGACAGGGTTTCACCATGTTGGCCAGAATGGTCTCGAACTCCTCACCTCAAGTGATCTGTCTATCTGGGCCTCCCAAAGTGCTGGGATTATAGGCATAAGCCACCATGCCCAGCCTCTTATACTGTCTAAATTTTCTACTGTATGCACGTATGATTTGGGGTGTCAGAAAAATGTAGAAAAAAGATCTTGAGGTTGATGAAAGATAAATGCTGTCCACACGTTTGTGGAGCCTCTGGGTGGCCTGGTTTTGGACCCATCCTGAACTGACTTTCTCTTGGGGCTTTTCCCCCAGGCAGAGTGGGGGCTGGAATGTGCCTTCCCTCTGTCTGTGTCTTGACCAGGGCTGTGCTGTATGTCTGAACACAAGCCTCACTCCTGCCTAAAGAAAACGAGAGATTTAGACAGACCTGAGAGATCTAGTGAGGGATGGTTATGGAGTGTGGGGAATTCAGGGAGAGGTTGGCATGAACAGTTACACTGCTGAGGAGAGCTCAGTCTCTGTGGGCGCCACTGAATAAAGAAGACAGAAAGAGAGGTGGGCCCTGACACAGAGTAATGGGCGGGAATGATCCAGAAACAAGATAAGGACACGGAGAGGAACAGAAGGAGAGGGACAAGGAGAGAAAGAGGCAGAACTAAATAGAGTGGTAACACATCAAGATGTGTGCATTAAATGTGTGCATTTTTTTTTTTTTTTTTGGTATATGGACTCTACCTCCATAAAGCTAAAAGAAAGGATCATAGATGAGAACATAACATGCAAAACTGTGAAACTTTTAACGAAAACACAGGAGAAAATTTTTATAACCTTGGGTTTGTGATTTGTTTTTAAATACAATACCAAAAGTGAAGTCAAGGAAAGAAAAAATAAGTTGAATGTTACAAAAAATAAAAACTTCTGCTCTAAAAGAGGTGGTACTGGAGGGTGGGAGGGCAAGAAAGAAAGACAGTGAAAGGATAGAAACATAAGAGAGACAGAGATGAACAGAGGAGGGGGTTATAAGGCCATGGAGAAAGAGAGGCAAAGATGGAAGCAAAAGAGGCAGCAAGACAGGTGCTGACTGGCAACAACAGGATTAGAAAGGCAAGAGCTTTGGACACAGAGACATTGTAACCAAGAGCAGAGGACGGAATAGCTGGAAAGAAGGAGGGTAGATGTTCAGACCCAGAGATGATCTGGAGACACAGAGAGATGGAGATAGAGATAGGGCTGGCAAGAGAGGCAAGGATGGGATGATGTTGAGCGAAAAACGTTTTTGCAAGACACATTAGAGCAGTGGTCCTCAACCTTTTTGGCACCCAGGACCTGTTTCATGGAAGACGATTTATTCATGGATGGTGCAGGTGGGGATGGTTTTGGGATGAAACTGTTCCACCTCAAATTATCAGGCATTAGTTAGATTCTCACAAGGAGCATGCAACCTAGATCCCTCGCATGCACAGTTCACAGTGGGGTTCATGCTCCTATGAGAATCTAATGCCTTCTGTGATCTGAGGAGAGGTGGAGCTCAGGCAGTAATGCAGTAATGCTTGCTCACCTGCTGCTCGCCTCCTGCTGTGTAGCCCAGTTCCTAACAGGCCACAGACCAGTACCAGTCCACAGCCCAGGGGTTGGGAAACCCTGCCTTAGAGGCGTTTGTTTTCTGTGTCTGCATGATAGTTATGAGCAAGTATGTTTCAAAGACATGCAGACATGCAGACATGCAAAGCACTTGTACTGAAACTCATTTCTTTCCTAGTGGCACTCTCAAAATGTTAGCAATATTATAACAAGATGAAAAAACTATTTGTATAGCCATTTATGATTTATGCATCTCTTTAATTTCATCATTGTTTTACTCAATCCGTAGTCTTTTAATTAGATTTTTAATGCTCATTTTACTTATGGAAACTGAGGCTCAGAGAGGCTCAGCACTTTGTCCAGGTGGCATAACTAGCAAAGAACTGAGCAGCAGTGAAAACCCCAGCTGTCTGTTCTCCTAATTCAGGGCATTGGTGGCTATTTCATCTTCCTGTCTATTGTCAAGACTTTAGTGAGCTGGGTGCATAGGGGCTTCTGAAAACAATTGAACGCATCAGTAGTCATTAAACACCAACTGTGTGCAAAGGTATTGGGGAGGTAGTAATTCAGTGCTAATCAAGATTTGATTTCTAGCCTCAAAAAGCTTATGGGAAAACTAAATTAATGAAAATACACAAAAGTAACTCAGCTGTCCCTTGGGACTTCAGGTAGACTTAGTTTGAACATCCAGTCTTTTTGGTGGTGAGAATCCAGAGCCTTTTCTTGGAATTTCTGCAAATTCTTGATCATCTTTCTCATGGCCTCCTCTGTTTCTGTTCCTGCAACTCTGGATACCATCTGGGATTGGATCTGGGCCAATTGGGAAACAGACCTTGGCTCCTTTGCCATTTTATTTATTAAAAAATATCTACTCGTATGGGTACATTTTGTGGGTGTAGTAACTTTAAGAAATATTTGAGAGTAAAGGATAAGAATTCTGGTTTTTAGCACCCAGCTTTTCCCACCTGGTAGGCTTCCGACATTAGGTTTGATGTTTTCTAAATCACCCACCCCAGACAGGTCTACACCCCATTGTACATGGCTACTCTAGTGTAAAAGGTTCAAGCTCACTTCATTTGAACCTCAACCTCACCTGGGTGGCCTAACCTTCCCCAGATCTCCAGATATTGAGGGAAATTCATTTTCCCATATTTCATTACACATGAAACAGTCAGAGACCCACCAAGGTATCAATGATGAGGTCACTGTGAGGCAAAAAGAAATGAGGATGATGGGAGCCAGTGGGGCAGGAGCACTGGAGGAGATGGCGTCAGAGATGGGTTTCTTGAGAGCTCCGGAGGTCTCAGAAGGGAGGCAGAATGTGCTTCTTAGGATGTGCGGGCTGCTGGGACAATACCCAACCCATGCTCTTCTTTCTCTGCGTCATTAGATCCTGGCTGGAGGGTAAGAGCTGCAACTCTTACTCAGTCCTGGCCTAGAGACTTTTCTCTCCCTGAGCAGTTGGCTGGGAATGGTAGGAGCTGGCAAGGAAGCTTGCACTTGTCTATCTGGAGGGTCTGGGCTTTCTCTGGTTTTTTTTTTTTTTTTTTTTTGAGCTGAAATCTCACTATGTCGCCCAGGCTGCAGTGCAATGGTGCAATTTCAGCTCACTGCAACCTCCGTCTCCCGGGTTCAAGCAATTCTCCTGCCTCAGCCTCCTGAGTAGCTGGGATTATAGGCACCTGCCATCACACCCATCTAATTTTTGTATTTTTAGTAGAGACTGGGTTTCTCCGGGTTGGCCAGGCTGGTCTCGAACTCTTGACCTCAAATGATCCACCCGCCTTGGCCTCCCAAAGTGCTGGGATTACAGGTGTGAGCCACCGTGCCTGGCTGAGCTCTCTCTTACATACTTACTTTCTCTTTCAGAACTAAGAAATCAGTCTCTCCCCAGACTAAGACAGAAAGGCAAATGTGTTCGTGTCACATCTGTTTCCAGCTGCCTTTCAGCATAGCTCATCCTTTTACACAGTCGATGGCTTGATATTTACCAAATGCAACAATGCATGCAGCCCTGAATGGAAAACACAACAGCCTGATTCCCTGTCTCCAGGGCCTCCTTCCTGGGAGGGTATGATCTCACTCGGGGACCCTTGAAGTCCTTGGGCATGTCTGTCTTCTGTGTGAAGCCAAGTGAGTTTTCTGTTAACATGTGTGAAAAATGTTCCTGAAATATGTCCGGAGGCTTTCCACTGACTTCTGCTAACACAGGTGTTATGTCTTCTGGCCCGAGTCAAATCCACAAGTTTACATTTTAATTTTTCAGTCATTCATTTTGATATATGCTTAATATTCATCAGTCATAAGTGAGTTTTAAAAATAGGACCCTTGAAAAGAGAAGGAGGAGAAGTGCTGGGTTAGAGTCCAAAGACTTGGGCCCTGAGCTCCTTCCCAGCCTCATCCTACATGTGACAACTTGGGCACCTCAATCTTGCTGACCTCCATATCCACATCTGTGAACTGTGGATAACAATAATCTCCTCTTATTGCATTTACAGGCTAGTCGCTGATGTACTTGAAAGTGCTTTGAAAACTTTAATATATGAGACAAATGATACTTGTTAAGCACTCTGTGCCAGGAAATATGGGAAGGATGTTGCAGAAACTATTTAATTGAATTCCACAATAACCATATGTGGTAGGTACTATTAGTTCTATACAGGTGAGGAAACTGAGACTTTGGGAGATTCAGCAAATTATCCAGGATCATACATTTGACTAAGAAAATATTAATATAACCCTTCTAATCCTTTAGCACATCAGTTTTTATCTTTCTTCCTCTTTTTCCTCTTGTTTTTCTTATTCTCTTCCTCTTTCTTCTCCTTTTTTTTCTCATTCTTTTTCTCTTCCACCACCATCTACTTCTTTTTCTTATTCATCTGCTGCTGTCCTCCCCCTGTCTTCTTCCTCTGGTGCTGCCCTCCTTCCTTGTCTATGTCCCTCTCCTCCCTCTACTCCTTCTTTTTCTTCTTCCTCTGTTTTACTTCCTCCTCCCTCCTTTATAAAGTGTATAGGGGGTCGGGTGCAGTGGCTCACGCTTGTAATCCCAGCCCTTTGGGAGACCGAGGCGGGTGGATCACAAGGTCAGGAGTTTGAGGTCAGCCTGGTCAACATGGTGAAACCTTGTCTCTACTAAAAAACCAAAAATTAGCCAGGTGTGGTGGTGAGCACCTGTAATCTGAGCTACTTGGGAGGCAGAGGCAGAAGAATTGCTTGAACCCAGGAGGTGGAGGGTGCAGTGAGCTGAGATCATGCCACTGCACTCCAGCCTGGGCAACAAGTGCAAGACTCTAAAAAAAAAAAAAAAAAAAAAAGAGTGTATAGGGAAGTGTGATAATCTTTAGAGCTGTTTACCAAATGCTTCTCCTCATGGTAAATGTGTACTTCCTGGTCCTTTTTGAAATCAGCTATGGCCGTGACTTGCTTTAGCCAATACAATTTGAACAGAAGTGGCCTGTGTCCCTTCTGGGCAGAAATTTAAAAATTCAGTGCAGATTTTGCACATTCCCTTTTCACGTTTGCAAGCATGGATCTAGGTGAAGCATCCCTCAACTTAGATCGTTGAGTGATTAGGATGACAGAGCCCTCTTTCCATTCCCTGCCATATCTACCTGCACTGGAGGTGGGCATAAAGGCAAAATATTAATGTGTCTGTACCTCAGAGATTTTGTGGCTGTTTGTTACTGCAGCATAACTGAGGCCATCCTGACTGATAGGAGAAGCAAACCTGCTTGGACAAGCAATAACTGGGAAAAGGATGGATTGTAATAGGAATAGTACTGGTTGGAGTGGGAGTCCCGGATTTGTCAACTTATGTGGTGAACTTGGGTATCTCAATTTATTATATTGGAAATCAAGGAGGGATAGATCCCTATTTCTCAGTCATGTTCTGGAGACAGAGCTCTTGAAGGTCCTATTATTCCTAGCAGAATTCAGGAGTTATTGTGTTGCATGAAAAGTAACTGTTCATTATATTCTGCTAAGTCTCATTCATCTAAAATGAAATTAAGACAGGAGACCAACATTAAATATGGTAGAAAAATGTTTTTTAGGAAAACTTAAATTCAGTAATTATTAATATACTTATTTAATTCCCCCTAACTCAAACCACACTACCTACAGACTAGGAAGATTTTATGAATTTTTAGATTTCCTACTGGAACACCTTGCCTAGCACCAAGACAGAAGCATTTTGTGGGGCTGTGATTCAAGAATTTCCAGACTATATGAATGATTTCCTATTTCTTTTTTTTTTTTTTGAGACAGAGTCTCCCTCTGTCGCCCAGGCTGGAGTGCAGTGGCCGGATCTCAGCTCACTGCAAGCTCCGCCTCCTGGGTTCACGCCATTCTCCTGCCTCAGCCTCCCAAGTAGCTGGGACTACAAGTGCCTGCCACCACACCTGGCTAATTTTTTGTATTTTTTTTAGTAGAGATGGGGTTTCACCGTGTTAGTCAGGATGGTCTTGATCTCCTGACCTCGTGATCTGCCCGTCTCGGCCTCCCAAAGTGCTGGGATTACAGGCTTGAGCCACCGTGCCCGGCCATGATTTCCTATTTCTTTTTGGCTATCATGACCCAGAATTCTGAGTCTGTGAATCCCAAACCTTTCCTAACGTGTTTTTGGAGCTCCCTTTTAGCGAAAAATGCCACTTGTGACTAGTGAGGTGATAGATGACTAAAATAATTGACTCTGAAGACTTACAAAAAATGATAAACAATCCATTTAAGCCATCCCATTACTGGGTATATACCCAAAGGATTATAAATCATGCTGCTATAAAGACACATGCACACAGATGTTTATTGCAGCACTATTCACAATAGCAAGGACTTGGAATCAACCAAAATATCCGTCAATGACAGACTGGATTAAGAAAATGTGGCACATACACACCATGGAATACTATGCAGCCATAAAAAAGGATGAGTTCATGTCCTTTGTAGGGACATGGATGAAGCTGGAAACCATCATTCTCAGCAAACTCTTGCAAGAACAGAAAATCAAACACCGCATGTTCTCACTCATAGGTGGGAATTGAACAATGAGATCACTTGGACACAGGAAGGGGAACATCACACACCGGGGCCTGTTGTGGGGTGGGGGGAGGGGGGAGGGATAGCATTAGGAGATATACCTAATGTAAATGACGAGTTAATGGGTGCAGCACACCAACATGGCACATGTATACATATGTAACAAATCTGCATGCTGTGCACATGTACCCTAGAACATAAAGTATAATAATAAAAAAAGAAAAAAAAAAAAAACAGAAAGAAAGGCTAAGGTGCTTGTAGGCAGAGTGAGTGAGGAGGCAGGTGTAATGTGAACCGCAGAGGGAGCACTGGTGGTTCCAGGTCTCTCCGTTTCTCCAGATTGGCCTACTTCTGTCTATTACCTCGGCCACTGTCTCCTCTTATCTGATCTGTTTTCCTAATTTCCCCAAAAGTATCCTTGCTGCCCAGGGTCAGGACAAGGGTGAGGCAAGGCAGGCAGCTGGGGCATCACATTTAAGTAAGTACTCATTCTAAGGTAGAGGGAACAGCACACGTAAAGACCCTAGGGCAGAAGTGGCCTTGCATGCTCAAGGAATGGAATAGAGGCCAGTGCATTTGGTGTGCTGTGGGAAAGATAGGAGATGGGAACAAAGTCCAGATTATGCACTGCCTTGGAGACCACAGCAAGGGCTTCAGATTTTACTCAAAGCACAGTGAAAAGATATTGAGGAAGCTTTTGCGGAGGAATGATATGGTTAGAATGGTTAGATATATATGTTAAAAATATTGTTCCATAAGCTATGTAGAACATAGTGTGGAAGGGGCATGAGTTGAACAAAGAAGACCAGTGAGAGGCCACAGTGATATTCAAGTTGAGAGATACTGGTAGTCTGAACCTGGGTGAAAGCAGGAAGTAGAGGACAAATGCAATATGTATTTTGATGAAATAAAAATACATATTGATTTCATTGTTCAGACATTGTTGATTATTTGACTGTGAGTATGTATGTGTGTATGGTGGGGAGGATTTGGTGGAGGGAATGGAAAGGATCATGAACTCCTTGCCTAAGTCAGAAGACAAGGATGCCACAGACTAAGGAGAGGAGAACTGGGGCAAGGGAGGGGAAGAGCAGGTTCAGACTTCGGGCCGTAAATCAACAAGACTCTTCTAGGCATTCTATGTTTGAGGTAATGATTAGGCATCCGAATGAAGCTGTGAGATAGATAACTAGAGTGTGAGGAAGAGGCAAGGGCTGGAAGTATAAATTTGGGAGTGAACCATGTACAGAAAGATTACATTTAGGAGCAATTTCAAGGTGGAATAATAGGGACCAGATTTACCTTCACACCTAAGAAAATGGAAAACTGTAGAGAATATAAGAAAATGTTTTTCACATACTAGACATTAGGCAATGCAGGGCAGTGATCTCTAAGAGTAGGGAGGCATGTGAGGTGAGCTATGATTTTCTCTGCTTACTCCCTGGAGAGAGTTTCCAGGATGTGATGCAGGGATGGGTGAGCTGAGCAGAGTCTGTGGTTTCCCTAGTTGAGATGATAGAGCTGGGAGTTCTGGAAGGCCAAGGCGAATGGATGCTTGTGTTGGAGAAGGGAGAACTGCACGGAGAGAATGTGCTGGTGATCTACAGTGGACCCAGCTGGCCTCAGGGCTGCCTCTGCTCCTGGCTGACCCAGACACCAGTTTGATATCTGCTACATAGTTTTCTTAGTCATCTTCTATGTGTGGTAGATTCCTGGTCAGCCCCAGGTTTCATGAGTCTGATGCTGGATCCCATCCCATTAACTCCATGGACCTCTGCCCATCTCAGTTATGAAGTCTTGACTGCCCCTGCTGGCTTTTGACCCAGTGCTCTATAGACCTCATTTCTCTTACCACTTATTGTTAGGTGCTTCTCTTCCACGTGTGGCCTACAGGGTTGCATACCTTGTTAAAAAATATGATTATTTTTTCAAGTCTTTCACCACCTTGGTTAGATGCATTCCTAGGTATTTTTTTTGTAACTACTGTAAATGAGATTGTGTTCTTAATTTGGTTCTCATCGTGAACACTGTTGGTGTATAGAAATTCTTCCAATTTTCGTTTGTTGGTTTTTTATTCTGAAACTTTACTAAAGTCTTTTATCAGATCTAGGAGTCTTTTGGAGGAATCTTTAGTGTTTTCTAGGTATAATCATATGGTCAGTGAACAGAGATAATTTGAATTCCTCTTTTCCTTTTTGGATACCTTTTATTTCTTTTTATTGCCTCATTGTTCTGTCAGGGACTTCCAGTATTATGTTGAATGGGAGTGGTGAGAGTGGTCATTATTTTCCTGTTCTGGTTTTTAGGGAAAATGCTTTCAGCTTCTGCCCATTTAGTATAATGTTGTCTGTGAGTTTGTCATAGATGGCTCTTATTAAGTTAAAACATGTTCCTTTGATGCCTAGTTTGTGAGAATTTTTATCAAGAAGGAACATTAGATTTTATCAAATCCTTTTTCTGCATATATTGAGATAATCATATGGTTTTCGTTTTGTTTTCAGTTTATGTAGTGAATTACATTTATTGATTTTCATATGTTGAACCATCCTTGCATTCCAGGAATAAAGCCCACTTGATTTTGATGAACTATCTTTTTGAGGTATTGCTGAATTCAGTGTGCTATTTTGTTGACAATACTGATGAAAGAACTCAGTGATAACACCAACAAATAGAAATACACTTCATGATCATGTATTAGAAGAATCAATAATTTTAACATGTCTTTACAACCCAAAGCAATCTTCAGGTTTTTTTTTTTTTTTTAATACTTTAAGTTCTGGGATACATGTGTAGAATGTGCAGGTTTGTTACATTGGTATACACATGCCATGGTGGTTTGTTGCACCCATCAACCTGTCATCTACATTGGGTATCCCTAATGCTATCTCTCCCCTAGTCTCCCACCCCCTGACAGGCCCCAGTGTGTGATGTTCTCTGCCGTGTGTCCATGTATTCTCATTGTTCAACTCCCACTTATGAGTGAGAACATGCAGTGTTTGGTTTTCTGTTCTTGTGTTAGTTTGCTGAGAATGATGGTTTCCAGCTTCATCCGTGTCCCTGCAAAGGACAAGAACTCATTCTTTTTTTATGGCTGTGTAGTATTCCATGGTGTATATGTGCCACATTTTCTTTATCCAGTCTATCATTGATGGGCATTCGGGTTGGTTCCAAGTCTTTGCTATTGTGAACAGTGCTGCAGTAAACATATGTGTGCATGTGTCTTTATAGTAAAATGATTTATAATCCTTTGGGTATATACCCAGTAATGAGATTGCTGGGTCAAATGGTATTTCTGGTTCTAGATCCCTGAGAAATCATCACACTGCCTTCCACAATGATTGAACTAAGTTACACTCCCACCAATGGTGTAAAAGCATTCTAATTTGTCCACATCCTCTCCAGCATCTGTTGTTTCCTGACTCTTTAACAATCACTATTCTAACTGGCATGAGATGGTATCTCATTGTGGTTTTGATTTGCATTTCTCTAATGACCAGTGATGATGACCTTTTTTTCATGTTTGTTGGTCACATAAATGTCTTCTTTTGAGAAGTGTCTGTTCATGTCCTTTGCCCACTTTTTGATGGGGTTGTTTGTCTTTTTTCTCATAAATTTGTTTAGGTTCCTTGTAGATTGTGGATATTAATCCTTTGTCAGATGGATAGATTACAAAAATTTTCTCCCATTCTGAAGGTTGCCTGTTTACTCTCATGATGGTTTCTTTTGCTGTGCACAAGTTCTTTACTGTAATTAGATCCAATTTGTCAATTTTGGCTTTTGTTGCCATTGCTTTTGGTGTTTGAGTCATGAAGTCTTTGCCCATGCCTATTTGCTGAATGATATTGCCTAGGCTTTCTTCTAGGGTTTTTATGGTTTTAGGTCTTATGTTTAAATCTTTATTCCATCTTGAGTTAATTTTTGTATAAGGTGTAAGGAGGGGACACAGTTTCAGTTTTCTGCATATCGCTAGCCAGTTTTCCCAACACGATTTATTAAATAGGGAATCCTTTCCCCATTGTTTGCTTTTGTCAGCTTTGTCAAAGATCAGATGGTTGTAGATGTGTGGCGTTACTTCTGAGGCCTCTGTTCTGTTCCATTGGCCTATATATCTGTTTTAGTACTGGTACCATGTTGTTTTGGTTACTGTAATCTTGTAGTATAGTTTGAAGTCAGGTAGCATGATGCCTCCAGCTTTGTTCTTTTTGCTTAGGATTTTCTTGGCTATATGGGCTCTTTTTTGGTTCCATGTGAACTTTAAAATAGTTTTTTCTAATTCTGTGAAGAAAGTCAATGATAGCTTGATGGGGATAGCATTGAATCTGTAAATTACTTTGGGCAGTATGGCCATTTTCACAATATTGATTCTTCCTATGAATGAGCATGGAATGTTTTTCCATTTGTTTGTGTCCTCTCTTATTTCGTTGAGCAGTGGTTTGTAGTTCTCCTTGAAGAGGCCCTTCACATCCCTTGTAAATTGTATTCCTAGGTATTTTATTCTCTTTGTAGCAATTGTGAATGGGAGTTCACTCATGATTTGGCTTTCTGTTTATCTTGTATTTGTGTATAGGAATGCTTGTGATTTTTGCACATTGATTTTGTATCCTGAGACTTCGCTTAGCAATCTTGAGTTTTAATGCAATTCCTATCCAATTACCAATGTAATTTTTCATAGAATTAAAAAAAGTAATTCTAAAATTTATGTGAAACCAAAGAGCCTGAATAGCCAAAGGAATCCTAAGCAAAACAAAAACAAACAAAACAAAAAATACAAAAAAACCCAAAGCCACAGGTATCACATTACCCAACTTCAAACTATACTTCAAGGCTATAGTAACTGAAACAGCATAGTACTGCATGCATATATATATATATATATATATATATATATATATCAATGGAATAGGTTAGAGAACACAGAAACAAAGACACACCTGCAACCAACTGATGTTTGGCAAAGTTGACAAAAATAAACAATGAGGTAAGGACACTATTCAATGAATGGTGCTGGAATAACTAGTGAGTCATATGCAGAAGGCAAAAAACTAGACCACTACCTCTCACAATACACAAATATTAACCAAAATGGATTAAAGACTCAAAGGTAAGACCTCAAACTATAAAAATCCTCAAAGAAAACCTAGGAATAATTCTTCTGAACACTGGGCTAGGCAAATAATTTATAACCAAGACCTCAAAAACAAAATCAACAAAAACAAAAACAAAAAGACAGTTGGAGCCTAATTAAGTTAAAGAGCTTCTCCACAGCAAAGGAAGCCATCAAGAGAGTAAACAGACATCCTACATAATGGGAGAAATTATTTGCAAACTACGCATCCAACAAATAACTAGTATCTAGAATCTATAAGGAACATAAACGACTCAACAAGAGAAAAACAAATAGTCCCATTGAAAAATGGGCAAAGGCCATGAATAGACACTTCTCAAAAGAAGACATACAAGTGGCCCACAAACATACGAATAAATGCTCAGCATTACAAATGATGAGAGAAATGTAAATTGAAATCATATGAGATATCATCTCACACTAGTCAGAATGGCTATCACTAAAATGTCACAAAATAATAAATGTTGGTGAGAATATGGAGAAAAGGGAATGCTTATACACTTTTGGTGGAAATGCAAGTTAGTTCAACCCCTGTGGAAAACAATTTGGAGATTTTTCTTAAGAACTTAAAGTAGAACTTAAAGTAGAACTACCATTTGACCCAGCATCTCATTACTGGTTATCTACTGAAAGGAAAATAAGCCATTCTATCAGAAAGGCACCTGCACTCATGTATTTATTGTAACATGATAGCAAAGTCATGTATTCAACCTAGGTGCCCCAAAATGGTGGATTGGATAAAGAAAACATGGTGCCTATACTCCCTGGAATAGTATACAGTCATAAGAAAAATGAAATTGTGTTCTTTGCAGCAACATGGGTGCAGCTGGAGGCCATTATCCTGAGTGAACTAATGCAGAAACAGAAGATCAAATACTGTGTGTTCTCACTTGTAAGTGGGAGCTAAACAATGGGTCCACATGGTAATAAAGATGAAAACAATAGACACTGGGGAATCCAACAGAGGGGGAGGAGAAAAGGAGGCAAAGGTTGAAAAACCACCTATTGAGTACTATGTTCACTATTTGGGTGATAGGTTCAATAGCAGCCTCAACCCCAGTATTATGCAATATATCCATATAACAAACCCATAGAGGTACACCCTGAGTCTAAAATAAATTTTTAAAAATATCTTTTATGTCTCCTATTGCTATTTTTATTTTTTAGACAAGAATGAGTGTTTAAATATTACTTCACTGTCATCTTGATTGGCAAGTATTGGAACAATCTCAGTCTTTGTCTTCCTGGATCCTACTGCAGAGTTTGATCCTCTTTCTTGACATGCAGCCTTCTTTTAGCTTTCACGATACCATTTCTCCCAGTTTTCTTCTACCTCCCTGGCCTTTCTCAGTCTCTGTTAAATGATCCAGAGATCCACCCTTGGCAACAATCTTTCACCCAATTCCACTGCTGCAGGTGCTTTATCATTGCTACTGACTCCAGCTCAGGCTACTCTACTTGCATGTTCATTAGGCACACCCACCTCAACAAGTTCAAGATCATTCCCTATAACATTCACCTCAAACCTGCTCTTCCACTTGTATAATCTAGTGTGGTAAATGGCACCCTATAAAATCATATATTTAAGATAGAAACCTGAGTGCTATAACAGATTCCTCCTTTAAAAAAATTTGGCTCAGCTACTCAGTCACTGTCTCATCAGTTTTGCATCTGTAACCCACTTATATCTTGGCCTGTTAGCTCTTGTCTCAAGGTGAGCCTTTAATTGTAAACATAGACAAATAAACAGCAGTCTGGAAACAAACAACAAAAAAAGCAGAACAAATGAAAATGAAAACATTTTGAACTATTACTGAATCTTCTAAACAATCCCCCCCAAAATATTCCACGCATAATGCACAGTGAACTTTGAAATCTGCTTTTCTCATTTTTGCCTTTCTCTGTTTTTATTTTTATCTATAGCTACATGTCTTTCTTCCTCTATCCTATACCTGAAGAGCTCCTTTCCCCCCTTTCCCTGAAAACCTTCCTGTCTTCAAACCCAGCTTGCAACTATCCTCAAACCCAAGATCTTTTACTACCCCTTCTCATTTGTTGTTTCATGGTTTACTCTGGACTCTTTCTGATGTAAATCAAGTCCATAACCTTATGTACCTCTCAGATTTCTCTCTCATTCCTACTTCTTTTAGCAATACAAAAAACTAAGAATTGAGTAGATTCACAGACATGTCCTTGGGAAGGAGGGAAGTATTAAAGAGGAAAAATGCATTTATTTCAAATTTAATATTTTTCTTTATTTACTGTCCAAACCAAGTTAAATTTCTTTCCTGTTCATTCCCTTCTCTCCATTCCTGGCTGTAGCAATTATAGCCCAGTGTCAAGGACTATGAAGGGACTGAAATTTCCTCCTAATTGTAAGTGAACAAGACAAACCATCACAGTTTCATGGATGCTAGTAGAAGATTCAAGACCCAGGAGTCAAAGACAAAGGACAATTTATTGTTCACAGTATAAGCAATCGCCAGTGTCAGCATTATTGTGTCATTTTCCCAAGCACCGATTCCCACAGGATAATGCACAGAGAGCCAGAAGACACCTGCATACACAGTGAGGTGCAGTGCAGGAGAGATACCCTGAGTTTGGGGAAGTGAAATCTTTTATAATGGGTCGTAAATATGCCTACTCTTTGCTGGAGAGCAGGGTAGGAGTTAGATAATACCGCTATCCTCCACAGTTGTAAGCAGACCTTCCCTTTTTTCTGGAGGAGACACGATCTATTATCTCCCAATACTGTTCAATATACAAAAACCCTTGAAGAGATGGTCTGGAATAGAGAGCAATCAAAGCCTCATTTACAAGACTTATAGACACATAAGGAGACCCATGAAGGTTTCTCTCTCCTCACCTCCTCAGGACAATTGACTCTGCCACTTGTACATATTATACACAAACATACATGCATGAAACAGTTTTCACAGCTGAAACAGGTTTCACAAAGCAATCCCTACCTTGCTATGTGTAGTCGACTTTAATTTTTTACTCTACTACCTTCTGTTGCATTTCAAATGCATTTCAAATGCTAGTTATGGCCCACAAAATTCATTTCACAACCAGCCAATGAGTCACACGCCTTGCTTAGAAGAAACCTGATAGAGTCCCACTCTCATTCCTTTTTTTTCTGAGACTGAGTCTCACTCTGTTGCCAGGCTGGAGTGCAGTGGCATGATCTCAGCTCACAGCAACCTCTGCCTCCTGGGTTCAAGTGATTCTCCCGCTTCAGTCTCCCGAGTAGCTGGGACTACAGGCGGCCACCACCACACCTGGATAAGTTTTGTATTTTTTAGTACAGACGGGGTTTCACCATGTTAGCCAGGCTGGTCTTGAAATCCTGACCTCGTGATCCACCTGCCTCGGCCTCCCAAAGTACTGGGATTACAGGCGTGAGCCACCGTGCCCAGCCCCTACTCTTATTCTTTAAAGATGGAGAAGTTGCAGTTCGTGTATTTTTTTAAAGTGAACATTTACTGACAATCTACTCACAAACATGCTGTGCTGAACTGGGGGAATGAAGAGATAATTGCTGCCCTTGAGGGCATCATAGTCTAGTAAGGGTGAAGAGGCAAAGCTGGATAATAACCTGATCAAGTTTATACTATACCAGGGAAAGAACTAAAATTAATACTAATACTACCCATCTTTTTAAATTACATGTCTATAGTTTTTTAAAATAACAAAACTCCGCTTTTAACTGTATTCTTACTATTTTTTATTTTTAATTAACATATAAAAACTTGGATATATTTATGGTATAAAACTTGATGTTTTGACATATGTATATAATGTGGAATGATTTATCAGTTGAATTAACATCTCCATCACCTCATGTATTGACCAGTTTTTATGATGAAAACATTTAAAATCCACTCTCCTAGCAATTTTCAATTGTGTAACACATGATTATTAACTATAGTCACCATGCTGTAAAATAGATCTCCAGTCTAACTGAAACTTCCTACGCTTTGGCCAACATCTCCCCACAGTTGAGGGTAAAAAAAAAGAAAAAAACATTTTCAGAAATGTTCATGACTTTTGCTCTGTGAATGTAAATCTGCTAGAGGTGGAAGACAAACCTGAGTAGCATAAGACAGAATGTCTGGACTTTAGGAGCCAAAGAATACAAATTCCTAGTTTTTTATAGCATTTTATAGCTTAAAATACTCTTCCATATAACAGTGTTTGTTTTATTTCAGTCTTCACAACAATCCCATTGTATTGCTGTTCCCATTTTATGGATAGGAAGCTGAAGCTCAGACAGTGACTCACCCGACGTCACTCAGCCAGTGAGTGCAAGAATAATAAATCCTTCATGGATTGTAATGGGAAATAGGAGCCAGCGGAGTTAGGTCCATTTTACAGGAGGCCTGGGTTTCTCTTGATGCAATTGATATAAAATGCTTCAATCCTTCCTAAAAATCAATAAACTTAAAATTATTATAAAGATCACCTCGACGTGTCAATATATCATAAATGGTCCCCATAAACTCTGGTTTATCACCCCTTTCCTGGCACAGACTTCTAGTCTGGGGGTAGATGTCAGGAAGCAGGACTCCAAGACCACTCCCAGCTTCAAGTCTCGAAGTAAGAGAACTACAATGTAAACTAAAAGTTCATTTCTCCCCCCGCCAACCATGGCACTGACTCATATTCTCCACTCCCATAGTGGCTTTCCTTCTCCAAGCTGTTTATTTATTTTCAGGAATTCTCACACGGCTAATGGCAAAAAAACTGACATTTGTCTAAAAGAGCTCAGACTGAGAAAAAATGCAAAGCCCCTGAAGGGACAGTTGTGTGAACTTGAGAGAGGGGTTTTAAACCCCAGTGGCAAATCAGAGCAAGGGGTCATTGTTAGAATCAGACAGGAGACAAGTTTGACTACAGTTGATCTATGCAAGGCCTAGAATACTTGTAGAAAAAAACGTAAATAAACAGAATATATAGTACTCCTATTTGTTGGCCTTACAGAATAATTTTCTTTCTAAATTCCTTTGTCAACACACACACCAACACACATATTTACACACAAACAGTACAAATAGAATTTGAAGTGGACTTTATTAAGAATAGTTTATACATTTCAAGTATAAAGGCCATCTCAAGTCCAATAACTTGTAAATTGCTTTCTTTGTGGAAGTAGTTCCAATAGTCATTTATAATATTAAATGCAAGATTATAATCGTGTTTTAAATGCCAAATATTTTCAGTACAGGATGGAAAAGAAGACTGAAAAGGCAGGCAAATGTCAAATCAAAAAATGTTTTATATGGCACATTACAGAAATTATCTTGTAGAAAATAAGCAGTCATTGAATAATTGTAAGCAATGCTACTTGCATGACATTACTTGCATTATGAAAGATTACCCTTGCAGCAGAGGGAGGATGTGCTGGAAGAGGGTAAGACTAGGAAAAACTTGGGCATTTGGGCAGATATTGTAATATTCCAACAGTTTCATGCATGTATATTTGTGTATAATATGTACAAGTGGCAGAGTAGATTTCTTATTGTTCATTGTGGCCAAAAATGTGTGAAAAACAGTGGACTGGTCCTTCTATTCCTAATATTACATTACAGCTACTACCACCATCATAATATTTTATTTATTTATTTGTTTATTTATTTATTTATTTTTGAGATGGATTCTCGCTCTGTCGCCCAGGCTGGAGTGCAGTGGCGCCATCTCGGCTCACTGTAAGCTCCACCTCCCGAGTTCACGCCATTCTCCTGCCTCAGCCTCCGAGTACCTGGGACTACAGGCGCCTGCTACCACGCCTGACTAATTTTTGTATTTTTTGTAGAGACAGGGTTTCACCATGTTAGCCAGGATGGTCTCAATCTCCTGACCTCGTGATCCGCCTGCCTCGGCCTCCCAAAGTGCTGGGATTACAGGCGTGAGCTACCGCGCTTGGCCCATAATATTTTATATTTGATTACTACTTTACATTGCACAAGGACTGTTTATACCCCCTCCCATTATAACCTAGGATGGGGAGGAATATGTTATTACTCTTTCCGTTCTTCTTGTGGTAGAGGAAAGACTTGTATCCACAACTCCACCTTCTAGGATGGACTGTCTTTGTTTGGAGAAACATTTAAGTAAGTCCTGGGAAGGGTGGCTGGAGAAGACATGCTCTGAGGACAAATGGAACAGGTTACTGTCTTCTCCAGGTAGAAGGTGTTGTGGGAGGCAGGTGCCTGGGTGTGGAGAGAGGCCACTGAGGCTGTATAGATGAGGGAAAAAGCTGAGAGAGATAACCCTTAAAGGAACCCTTGGAGAGTATGGATTCTTTAGTGGAATGTTTGCATGATCTGACCTCTTTCCCAGGGCTCTACCAATCTTTGGATAAGTTCTTTGAAAAGCCTTGAACTTCCAGCTGTTACTGAATTTCTTGTGGAATCTGGCACAGAAGCCAATTTCTTCATCAAGTTGTTGCCAAAGTCAAAGCAGAAACAGCATGTGTGGATGAAGAGACAGTGAGCATCTGGGTTATATAAAGATGAAGACACTGAGGGTCAGGGAGGCTTTCTGACAGAGGCTAAGTATTGACTAGAGGCTCTCAGTACGCTTGGAACTAGATGACATGGAAGGATAAGATCAATTTTGTTTCTTTTTAACTGGTATGGCTCTATGTCTCTTGGTCACCACATAGTGTTTTCTTGAGGTTCTGTTGTGGTATCAGCTATGGATGGGTACATGAGTGGGCTAAAAATGGCCCACACATGAGTGGGAAAAAGGTCAACAAGAAAGTCACAGCCTGCCTTAGGCAGGGAACAAACATGTCTTTATCTCTCTCTTTTTTCGGTACTGGAAATAATACAGAATTGTTGATGTATGTATAGTTGGGTGGAATTTTCTGCTGGTGCTGAAAACGAGGAAATCTGTATTATGCCTCCTGTTGCTGCACCACAGGGATAAATAGTGAGACGTCACCCTCAGCTTGCTGATAACTGCAGCAGGCATCTTTGTGGAGTGTCTACTGGAGGATGGTGGGTGTCTCTGAGTTTTGTCATTATAAGGAGCTATGCTATAGCTATTATATTAGAAAAGCAACAGTAAGTACCATAAAAATACATTAAAAAAAACCCCAAACAAACAAACACACAATAAAATTAAGCAATTTCAGACAAAGAGACAGAATTCTCATCAATTAGGCACTTCAGTCCCAGGGTCTGTTTCTATATCAAACGTCTGTTCCTATGCAGACTGGGTTAAAAACAGATTATGATGGGACATTGAGAGGACTTGAGACTGATATAGTATTAGGGCAGCAAAAAGGTTCAGGCACTGAACAGGCTGTGATCAGAGAGGCAGGGCTAACGTCAAAGGTCCTCTGTACTGCAATGATTCCCAAATTGCTGTAGTGGTGGGGGGTAAGTGTTGCAACTTCCAAGAAGACTTTATCAAGTGACTTCTGCTTCCCCAACCCTGATAGATTTTAGTGAATTCCCCCGCTGTGTCATCCCTCTCCCCACCTCCTTTTCCCTTATCTCAACTAGCTGAAAATTACTAAATGCAAAGGAGTATTACTCATGGGCATGTGTTTGTTTGTAGCAGCATGGTGGCATAAAAAAGTCCAAGAACTCATGGATTTTTGTAGTGTAGACATTGTTTTATATCACATGTGTAGAGACCTGTATAGAGTTCTGTTTTCCATGGATTTATTTACTCTTAACAACTCCTATCAGGTATAAAGATCTTCACTGGCTACTGGAGTTGTTTGTTGCCTCCAGAGTTGGCAAACCAGGTAAGCAGCTTCTGCCCCGACAGAATCACACCTGAGCAAAGCCAACTCTTGTTGAGGTGCTCTACAGTTTACAAAAACGCCTTTGTAAACCCCCTAATGCTGTTCAAATGTAATTGGAAATTATTTCTGCCGGGCCCCAACCGTCTTCTACACTCAATAAGTCACTGCATGCACAGTGGTCTCTTTATGAAATTCCCCATCCTGCATTTATGAGTATGTAACTTGATACAGCTTTTTGGTGCCTTCTTTGTCTGTAGGTAAATAGCTCAGGGGGAGTTTACAAGCCTTTCTCCCATGTCCCAAGAACAGTCATCACCAACTGTGAGTCTTGGATTGGGGCTTATCCCATGCATTCACATCTTTTGTTTCTGAACCTCACAGAATCCCTGTGGTAAGATAATGCCTATTTTATAAGTAAAGAGGTAGGATAATGCCCATTTTATAGGTTAAGAAATACAGGTTGTGAGAGGCCAAGCTGCTTGTTCAAGGGCTTTAAGTTGAGGTCCACTGACCCCCAGAATGCCCCAGAGAATCATTAGACTGTCAACCCATGAGGTCAGGAATAAGATCTGTCTTGCTGATTGTTGCAACTTCAGAAAGTAGTGTGGAGCAGTGCTCAGTAATGCCTGCAGAATGAATGAATGAGTGGATGAAAGAATGACTGAGTGAGGATCAGCTGCAGTGTTCACATCCCTCGGCACCTAGCCTGGTGTCTGTCATGCAGTAATGCTCAGTGGGTATTTGCTGCAAGGATGGGTGAATAAAGAAATGTGTGGGTGCCTCTCTGAGGGTCTGACATGGGGGCTGGAAGTTCTGTGCTCACTTCTCTGCACTCACCTCCAGGTTTTGCAGCTAAGGATATGTCTTTGGCTCATTGTTGACTCTTTCTGATAGTCTAGTAGAAGGCTCACCTGTGGTGCCTGGGAGCCTCCCTGTGCTCAGCACACACAGTGGGGCAGCAGGAACACACACCTGTCAGAAACATCTTTCCTCTGTGGAAAGCAGACCTGGAATGTGACTTGAGCCTCCCAGAAGTACATTCTCCCCACCTCCATCTCCTGGGGCTGTATATGGGAATCTTCTACCCCACAGGCTAGCAATAAAAAATCAACTGTCCCTCTCAGAGAAGGGGCATCTCTGGGAGCTCCAGTCCTCAGGCCTGGTCTTATTTATTGCCAGCCTGCTTCAGAGCTTCACAAATCCCAAGGGGCCTCACTGCTGTGCTCCAGATCTTCAAAGGACCGTTGATACTTGATCTCCTGTCCCAATTAGTCGGCTGCTCCGTGCATTCACAATATCATCCCTGTTAGCAACTGCATGGTTGGAATGCTTTTCCTTGCTGTGGCTTTGCCACTTCTATGCTGAAGGAATGAGAAAAAGATCCACTTTTCTTTTGTCCTGCCTGTTCTTCCTGTGTCTGGAAAACGCAGACTGCTTTTGGATCTACTCCCACTGCCTGGGTTTGGCCTTACTTTCCCACTTTCTGGCCAGTTGATGACTCATTTTCTTTAACTGTAAAATGAGGACCCCAAGACTTGTCCTGCCCATCATGCTAAATATTGGTTTTCTTTTGAATTACTCTTGCTTCCAGGACATGTCGAAAAGTGGCTTGTTTCAATAAACTTTTATTGTCATTTCCCATTTTCTCCTTAAATGATTAAGGCGCAAATGATTGATGCTAACCAAAGATTGATGGGTACAGTGATTATTCAGTGCCAAACTTTTTAAGAAGCTACCCCAAAAAGGCCTTTGCTCATTCTTTGGGTCTCTAAGAGGGGATGAGAGGCAGTTAATATCGTTCACACCTACTATGTGTGGAACATATTAGCCCATTTGTGCATGAGCTCTTACATAACCTCCAGGGTGGTTATTGGATAGCATAATGATCCTGTTGTGTTGCTGAAAACATTAATGTTCCATGAAGCCAGTACGTTTTTGAAGCTCATGCTATTAATATGTGTGGAACTAAGGGGTGCACCCACATCTCCCTAACCTCAAAGGTACAACTGTCATCTCTGCCTTATCCATCTTTCCAGAAAGAAATGAACAATAGAATACATGTATGAACTAGTGTCATCAATGCCATCAGGGCTTGTGCCCAAGGGGATCTACATACAATCTTTTGAAACAGGATTAAGTTACATGATTTATCATATTGTCCAAAAGGAAGAGTTTCTGTACATTTTGAAAGGAGAAGGTGCTGAGTGTGTGCCCATGTGTAAGCTCATGAGCTGTGGCATTAATATTAACATAAAATAATATATAATTAATAAAAATAAATATTAAATAAAACATTAAACATAATGTTAATGAACACCTACTATGAGCGTGTGATAAATATCTCATTTAATCCTATCAATAATCTTACCAGATCAGTATGCCATTTTTATGATGTTTTCAATTTTAGCATGACAATTTTCAAACATATGGAAAACTTGAAATAGCATAATAAGCACCCATGTTTTCCTCATCTAGATTAGCAGTAATGCTCAATTTTCTATGTTCATTTTTCCCCTGCTAAATTATTTTGAAGTATAGTTATTGTGAGATTTCACTCCTAAATATCCCAATATGTATTTCTAAGGAGTAAGGGATCTTCCAATATAATTTTAGTACTATTGTGACTCATAAGAGAAAAGTTCCCCATATTAAGATGAGAAAATGTTCAGAAATGCATTGAGTTCCAGCCAAGTAGACTATCTTGTGGCCCTGAAGCATGGCCCATTATTTCCTCATCATGCTATGTGCTGAGTTAAAGAACTTCAGTTTTGGAGGGTGAATTCCTTAAGTGCCAAGTTAGGAGGGACTGGGGATAGTGTTGAGAGAGAGTATGACCTGACTTCAGCCTCTAGGTTACACCTGTATTTGATGCTTTGCATTTTTCATCCCTGTATTCTCATGCTGCTGATAAAGACATACTTGAGACTGGGTAATTTATAAAGAAAAAGAGATTTAATGGACTCACAGTTCCACGTGACTGGGGAGGCCTCACAATCATGGCAGAAGGTAAAAAACACGTCTTACATGGCAGCAGACAAGAGGGAGAATGAAATCCAAGTGAAACGGGTTTCCCCTTATAAAACCATCTGATCTCGTGAGACTTATTCACTATCATGAGAACAGTATGGGGGAAATCACACCCATGATTCAATTATCTCCCACCAGGTCGCTCCCACAACATATGAGAATTATGCGAGCTACAATTCAAGATGAGATTTGGGTGGAGACACAGCAAAACCATATCAATCCCCTTTCACACACATTATGCCACTCAAAGTGCTGATAATTTTTAGGCCCTCTGTTCCCATGAGAATCTGGGCAGTATAGCTAGATGTGGCCTACTTCAAACTTAAAAATCTTTCCTTAAGAATACTATTTATGGCCGGGCGCGGTGGCTCAAGCCTGTAATCCCAGCACTTTGGGAGGCCGAGACGGGCGGATCACGAGGTCAGGAGATCGAGACCATCCTGGCTAACATGGTGAAACCCCGTCTCTACTAAAAACTACAAAAAAACTAGCCGGGCGAGGTGGCGGCGCCTGTAGTCCCAGCTACCGGGGAGGCTGAGGCAGGAGAATGGCGTGAACCTGGGAGGCGGAGCTTGCAGTGAGCTGAGATCCGGCCACTGTACTCCAGCCTGAGTGACAGAGCCAGACTCAGTCTCAAAAAAAAAAAAAAAAAAAAAGAATACTATTTATCTTTAAAAATATATAATTCCTTTTTCATAATCTCTCCATGTGTTTTTAATATGCACTCATGAATTTATTTGCTAATTTGTGCAATGAATATATATATATATATATTTGTATTTTTAGTAGAAATGGGTTTTCACCGTGTTAGCCAGGCTGGTCTCAAACTCCTGACCTCAGGTGATCCAGCCTCGGCCTCCCAAAGTGCTGGGATTACAGGCATGAGCCACTGCACCCAGCCAACGAATATTTTTTTTGAGGACAAGCTATGCCCAAGCACTGGATACGTATTCGTGAACAAGTCAGACTTAAGAGATGGGGTATTTTTGTTTTGAGGCTGCTGATCTCAAGAAGCAGGAGGTGTCCAAGGGCATTGACCAATGCACCTGTCTGCTGAGGCACTGTACTTGTTAGTTAGCTGCTGGTGGCTCTTAGTCTAGTTGGCAGAGAATTCAATTCATTAGTTATTCACAGAGCTACTGTGTGTTGGACTTAATAGTGAAACTTTGAAGATGAATGAAGTTGGTTCCTGGGCTCTGGAGAAGGCAGATGTGTAGCAAACTAATTATATCATAATGTTATGGGGATTTTTGCTGCTCACAACCTCCAGTCTTGTGTTTCATAGGATCTACTATAATTCGTTAATTCATTCACTTAACGCTGATTTATTGAGAACCTTCATTCTATGTGCTGGAGATAATGAGCAAAGTAGACTGAGTCCCTATCCTTGTGATGCTGACGTTCTAACATGGAATCATAATAATCCCTTTCACAAAGCTGTGTTTGCTAAGTGGCTTATAGTTTCATAATGCTTACATACTTATCTAATTTTCATACAGCATTCCATGGACTAGGCAAGGTAAGTCTTCCTGTTCCAATTTTATAAGAGAAGAAATTGAAGTTCCAAGAAATTGAAAGGCTTGTGGATAAAGCAACAGACTCAGTTTCAAGTGATGCTCTTTTTTTTCTCCATCACATGAATGCACTTACTGAAATACCTGGGCCATGTGTTGCACTAGGCTCTGTCCTGGGGATACAAAGAGGACTGATCCTGAATATATAGATTTAGTCCCAACTTCTCTGAGATTCAGTCTCATAATAAAGCCCACAGAGAACATTTAAGTCTCTTCCTCTCTCCTTTCCTCTATCCATTCCTTCCCTATCTTCCTCTTCAGCACCACAGTTCAACCACTTGGTCAAACCCACATTCTAGGGTTAGCGTTAGTTTCTCTTTTATCACATTTACCTCCCAGATCTTGTCAACTCAGCTTCCTAAATAATTTCTGAATGTATCCAGTTCTCTACATTGCCACTGTGACCTTCATAGTCTGATCACCATTTTCTCCCATTTGGACCTCTGTACTACCCTCCAAGAAATGTGCTGGTACTGTCCTTGCTTTCCAAAATGCAGACTTAGTGAACACTGAGAAAACTTAAGTCATTGTGCTTCTCTGTTTAATATCCTATTAATAGCTCAATTCCTCTTAGAACAAAATCCCACCTCTTTCCCATGCCTTACAAGGTACTGCATAAGCTGATTACTTCCTTCCTTACATGCATCCTCTATTATCCCCTCCTCTCCCTGAGATTACAGCTACACTTTTCATGCAGCCACACTGGTGCTCTTTCTGGTCCATGAGAACTCCAAGCTGATTTCCATTTTAGGCCCTTTGAATGAGCTGTTCCCTCTGCCTGGGTTGCTCTTTCCCTTGATTTTTACCTGGGCCAGAACCCTCTTATCACCTGATTCCCAGATTTAATGTCACTTCCTTAGAAAGACCTTCTTTGACCACCCTATCTAAAGTAGACTCTAATACTTTATCATGCACCCTATTTTAATGTTCTGCAGTATAGCGATCACTATCTGATATTCTGTCTTGTTTACTGGCTTGCCTACCTATTGCCTATATTCCCTAATGTAAGATAAGCTTCAGGAGAGTGAGAACATTGCCATGTTCTTTAATCTCTGTATCCACAATGCCCAGAATAACAGTAAGTACCCAATAAGTATTTTTTGATGGAATGAAATAAAGAAGTCAGGACTGTTGCTCTCCAACTTCGAATAAACTTTACCTGCTCATTGCTTAAAGCATTTGGTTATAGAATCTGACCAGGTCAGAGCTCATGTGCATAAATCTTTGGGTCTCATAAAGGAACAGTCTGAGAGGAGAAAGCACTAATTCTCCATTATGAACCTAGAGAGTGTTCTATTGGTAAATCTTGTCACTGGCTCTTAGGTAATAAATATTCAATGAGAAGCCACTTCAGGTTCAGTGGCTGCAAGTTTGCCACCTTAAATCCAGGTAATAACTGTGTGACATGAAATGTAACCACTTTGTGGTAGAGCTGAGAAAATGATACTCAGGGACACGAGTTAACCTGCTCACAGTTATGTGTCTAGTGAGAGCCAGAGCTGGGATTCAAACCCAGGGCCATTCTACTTGAGTCATCATCTTGCTCTACTGCCCTGAAAGCCAAAAACACACTTGACAGCAGGCCTTTTCAAGTTGAAGAAAGAATATACAGGTGACCAGGAAAGCCAGAGCACATCGGAGTGGTTGGTATTGAGACTTGTGGTGTGAACGGAGGAATCATCTCGGACAACCCTTCTTTGAGTGTTGTTTCTATTTTAAAAGAGCAATTCCCCTGCAGAGTGTGGAAGGGCCTTCCTTAGAGAGGGCCCAATTATAGGGGCGCCACATTCAAAATACAAGAATGCCTGATTTGTGCTTTTTTAAACAGTAAAAAGAGCTCTGAAACATATTAAATTTTTATGAGGTGTGTTGCTGACTAAAAATTTTTTTGAGCAAATAATCATACAAAAAGAGTAGACCACATACTTAAAATTAAAACCTCCAAATAAGAAAAATATTTATTAAATAAACTTACACTAAGCCACAGTGACCTTTTGAATAGGCTTTCTTCCTGAAATATTGAGCCAATTCAATTCTTGGAATAATTTTAGTCAACAAGTTGATGGGTCATTATTAGAGAATGACAACGTGGGTGGTGTCACCTATTGTCAAGTGGGAGAATCCTGGCCTCAGTGTGAGAAGATCTGGTGAATTTAATCCTGTCATTAACTGTGTGACCTTGGGAAACTAGATGACCCCTCTAGACTATGTTTCTTCATCTCCAAAATGGAGATATTAGTATATCATCTTGCTGCCTCTTAAGGTGATTATGAAAATCAAATGACTAATGGATACAAAAGCACATTGAGAAGCATAAAATACTTATTTATGATATTAACGGAGCTAGCTAATTATTCTAGCAATACTAATAAGTAGATTTATTTGCAATGCCCAAGAGAGGGAGGCTTTTATTCTTAGAAATTATTTCCATTTCCAAGAACTTTGAAGTCTTTCATCCTAGGACACATCATGTTTGTTATTTGGTCCCTGCTGCAAATCTTGTCTATTTCCTTGGGCCTGGATATTTGCCAGACTCCTAAAAGTTTTTGCGTCCAGCTTTTTTTCCCTCCAGGCCACCGTGTTATCTTCATATTATTTGCCAGCTCAAACATATTCCATGATTCCCCATTGACCACCAAAAAGCCTACCTACTATGTGAGCTTGCAATTTGATCACCTCAGTTCTCCATCATTCAGTCCAACTTGGCTTCAACTAGATGGACTTATTCTTTAACTTCTGTGTATACATTATATTTTTCCATTGCTCTAGCCTGAATATTTGTGTTCCCTCAAATTCATATGTGAATCCTAACTCCTGAGTTTATGGTATTAGGAGGTGGGACCTTTGGAAGATGCTTAGGTCATGATGATAGAGCCATCAAAAATGGGATAAGTGCTCTTTTAAAATGTACCCCAGAGAGCTGTCTCACCCCTTCTGCCATGTGAGGACCCAGCTAAAGGGTGTCATCTGTGAAGCAGAAAGGAGGCCCTCGCCAGACATTGAATCTTACTGTGCCTTGTTCTTGGACTTCCCAGCCTCCTGAACTGTAAGCAATATGTTTCTGCTCTTTATAAGCCATCCTATCTAGGATGTTTTGTTATAGTAGCTCAAAAAACTGAGACACATACCTTCTCATCTTTATATCTGCTGCTCCTCTTTCTGGAAATACTCTCCGTTCTCCCAAATGTCTATCTCAGGCTTAGACTAAGGCTGCATCTTTCCTGCTATTCTTCCATTTTTTCAATTCTTTCATGACTTTGGTCACCTGTTGTTTGATGCATTCTCTCATTTGGGGCTCATTTATCTATTGAGAGGCTGGGCAATCAGGCTTTTCTTCAAAGTTTTCCCAAATTAATTTTAAGGGCAGTGCTTTTCAAGTCTTTGACACAGCTCACAGTAAGTAATATATTTCACATTAAGGCTCAGTACACACACACACACATACATACCACACTTAAAGTAAAAAAAAAATCAAGAAACATAATGATCATTATGTATAACATACCCTGGTGTTTTATTCTATTCTTGTCCCTCATTTAAAAAATCTAGTTGCAACCTACTACAATAATTTTAAAAAAACACTAATTTACAGTATTAACTTTATGAATAGAATTACTTAAAGGCCTGGCTCTTGATATTCAAAGCTAAGCTTTTGGAGTTAAAATAGAAGTTTTCTCTCAAGATTTGGGCTTGCATTTGAAAGTCTTGGTAGCTTTCTAGAAACCATTGTGGGCAACTTGGGGATGTTATATAACATTATCTTAAATGGAAAATAAAGGAAACTTTCTTTTAATTAATTCTATATTACTTATGTCTCCCTTTATGAGTTAACAATAACTTACTTAGAAATTCCATCCATGACTTGGATTATCTCCTGGGACAATGGATGCCACTGATCCAGGAAAGCAAAGCCTCAGTTATTCTGTCAGAGTTTCGTTTTGTCACATATTCATTGCTGGGGCTGGAAATTGAAAAGGTCCGACAAATAGCATTTTTCTTCCCTGACCAAGTTACACCAACTTGAGATGCAGAGGCAGGAATCAGGTGGAAAGAGGTGAAATATCATCTTTATTCTTGGCCAAGCTGTTGGAATACATGGCATGGGTGCTAGAACTCAGTGAGCTTGCTTAAATGCCCACTGTGAATGAAATTACTCCCGTAGGCATGAGGAGCACTAGGGAGCCACAGCCTCACTCATCCCCAAAACCAGATTTCTTGCTTCACTAGAACTTGATGACATTTTTAATTGTTTGGATTAACCAACCCTACAGTTCTTTCACCTTTGGATTTTCTTTATATGTAAGATCATAAAATATTCCTTATTTTAGCAAGTAGAATTGGGATTGTCTGTTACTTACAGTCCAAATCATAAAAACAGGAGATGTTAACCTAGGGCTGAGAAACCACTGTGGGCAACTTTGGGATATTATGTAACATTATCTTAAATGGAAAATAAAGGAAACTTTCTTTTAATTAATTCTATATCACTTATGTCTCCCTTTATGAGTTCTAAATTATTTATTTCCTACCTTAGTTTAGAAATACTTATTAATTGATTGGAAGCATGGTAAATAGAATGGAATCGCCTTTGATCTTTGGACAAGGATTCCCATAAAACTACCACGAGACAATGATTCTTATACTAAAAACTCCTTTGACTGTTACTGCACATGGTTTCAGTCTTATAACTTCCTTTCTTTTTCATAGACATGCCTCATTTTTTTCTTTTGCTTTCTTCATCTTTTTCTCTCTCTTTTAATTTTTCTTATTTATCCTTGTAAGTATTTAAATGAAAGTCACCAATATTTTCCTGATTTTGAAATACAACAAGCCCTTTTAAAATCCTGTATTACTTAACCACTCCCTACAGTTAGGTACAATTAATCACCCCTTCCTTCTCATCTCTAGTTTCAGTGGCACTATGTTAACCTGAGTTTCCATTTTATCTCTTGATAAATATCTCATTTATCACTCCTTCTTATACCTGTATGGCTCCTTCTTTTCTGCTTGATGTTAAACGTTGGTGAGTCTTAGAGATCTGTCCTTTGCCCCATTTTCTCTTCTCATTGTATCCATTCTTCCTCCATAATCACCTCTATTCTTGAAACTCTGTAGGTTGATGACTATTAAGTTTACATTTCTGGCTAAAATCTCAATAAAAACTCATTTAATAAATGGAATGAATGAAAATAAATTCTACTCTACATGTAGAATCAAACATCAAAGGTACTTGGATTTTCATTTTGATATCTCATAGCACCTCGAATCCAGCACATCTCAATAAAGAGTCATCTTTCCTTCCTCCCTAGGTCCTATTCCTCCCTCTGTGTTTCCTGTCTCAGTCAATGAGTTCTAGAAGGCTAGAAACTGCCCTGGACTACTCCCTTCACTTCTCATTTAATTGCTTACCACCTACTGTCAGTTCTAGCTACTAAATATTGGTCAATTTTTCTCCTCTTCACCTTACCTGTTGTCACTCTGTTCAGAGACTTAGCATGTCTTGCCTAAAATATACCAGTGGACTCTCAGCTGACCTGCCATCCTCTAATTCTGTCACTTTTCCTTTGATTCCTCCATGCTTGAAGTGTTAACTTTACACATTGTATTATATCAACTATAGGATAAATTTTATAAGCAGCATATAAGTGCTCATAATATGAACCACATTTATTTTTAGGTCTATTCATTGGAGTTTAAAATCTTTTTGTTATTGCCAAAGGGATTTTTATATTATATTTTATAATATATTATTTTTGTTATATAGAAAAAATTATTTAAAAATATGTTTTTCAAAATTGATCCCATTATTGACCTATCCTATTAGTTCAACAGTTTTTCATTCAATTACTTTTGTTCTTTACAGGTATACTATGATATATTTTGTAAATAAATACAGCTCTGTCCTCTATTTTTAACATTTATGAGTTATTTCTTTATTGCAGTGTATGGTATTGTTTAAAAGTTCCATAAGAATGATAAATAAAAGTAGAAGTACCGATTGTTCTTGTCTTATCCTTGAGTTTAATAGGAATTTATCTGAGGTACCACAATTGGGGATGATTCTGTTAATTAATTTTAAGATCAATACCATATATCTTGTTAAGAAAATAGTCTATTCTCTTTAATTAAGATTTAAGATAAACAATGAATTTAAAATTTTATCACATAATGTTTAAACGTGTGTTGAAATATATTTTTTTCTATTAATTTATTAAGGTGAATCGGGATTGTCTGTTACTTACAGTCCAAATCATAAAAACAGGGGATGTTAACCTAGGGCTGAGAAACCACTGTGGGCAACTTTGTAATTATTCCTTGTGCATATTTTCTTCTTAGAAATTTCATTAGGAAGAATGGAAATAACTTGAGATAAGACTCTGATATTCCAGTTCCTCAAACCAATTCCCATCTATTGTTACTCCAGATTCATACATTATCTCTAACAACATGTTGTTTATATATATTGTACTCAACACCCAGCCCACGTGTCAGATCTTTACCCTCTGGTCCCATGAAAAGAAAACATAGAAGAGAATAGATGGTCTTCTTTGGAGAAAGGCCTAAGTTAGCTTATGAGTTCTACTGTGTAGATCGAAAGGAATAAAATGCAAGGTA
The DNA here is from genome assembly GCF_009764315.1 of Trachypithecus francoisi. Classification (NCBI taxonomy): domain Eukaryota; kingdom Metazoa; phylum Chordata; class Mammalia; order Primates; family Cercopithecidae; genus Trachypithecus; species Trachypithecus francoisi. Next base: position 12,217,859 of record NW_022681454.1, on the reverse strand, counting down.
AGTTTATTGGAAAGATTTCCTGATATTAAGCAGTCTCACTTTCTGGAATAAATTTGTTGATGAATCCTGTTGGTTCTTCAAAAATACATCCAGGATCTGATATATTCTCAACACCTCCACTATTCCATCATGGCCCTGGAAACTATCACCTCCTGCCTGTATTATAACAGTAGCCTCCACAGTGCTCCATTGTGTTCGCCCTTATCCTGAAAATCTATTTTTCACTCAGTATCCAGAGTGACTACTTTAAATTAAAACTAAAGTCAGATTATGCCACTCCTATGCTTAATATCCTCCCATCATCCCTGTCTCACTTGCAAAAGCCAAGGTTTTTCCAATGGCTTATAAGTCCCCACCTGAGTTGCTCCCCAATACCTCTCTGATTTTGTGTTTCCTATTCTCTCCTTGATCACTACAGCTGCATTAGGCTTCCGGAGTATACCAGGCACATTTTACCTCAAGGTCATTCTTCCCCCTGCCTTGGATAGTTTCCTCACATGCATGTGGTGATCAGTACTCTGCTAAATTCTCAACATGCATCCTTTGAAGATCTTCAGAATTTTCTCTCTGGACAGTTCTGTTCTTTCTGATACTCTTTCCTGAAAGCTTTTGTGGCCTTGGTCTCGCCAAACTCTCAGCATCACATTCTCAAATCAGCTCTGCCTGTGTTCTTTCTCTCTGCACCACAGTCTAGAGACTCTCTCCAAGAAGTAACCTCACTTAATTTGTTTTCTGTCACTCAGGGATCACTACCATTTATCACCAGTGACTTGAAAACCATTGTTTCATATACTTCCCCCCTACCCAGATTTAGTTATTTTAAATGGAAGGGTAAATCTGGTTCCTGTTACACCATTTTGCCTAAATGCAGAACCCCTCAGCACTTCTTAATTCACTGTCCTGCTTTAGCTTTTCTCCATAGTGCTTATTAACATCCAACACATTCTCTGTGTTACCCATTTATTTACCTGCCATCTGTCGTTCCCCTCACTAGAACGTAATTCAACAAGGGATCTGTACTTGTTCACAGATGTATCTTTGGACCTAGATCAAGGGCTGGCACATTGTAGGTACTCAGTATTATTTGTTAAATGAATGAATGAAGAATGTTCTGGAACCAGGAAGAATTTACTCAGGACCATCAGGCCGTGGTTCTACTTCTGCAAGAAATCCCCAACGTCAGCAGGATCTGCTTCTGAGGGCTGGATACTCAGTCAGTGGCAAGAGTCTATCACCTCCTCCATCAACACTTCTCTTTGTGGAACACGCTCTCACTCCTCTTGCCATCTCCCATAAAGGGCTTTGCTTACCCAACACTCCTTAGCTGGATCACAACTCTGAGAAGCATAGCTGGAAGGTTTTAAGTTTCGTTTCAAAATATAATCATTTTACAACCAAGCATACATGTGTATGTGTTTCTTCTCTACACCCAAACCTAAGCAGCTGCTACTTAATCCTCATCTCTTTCTTTGTATAAAACATGCATGTAAAAGGCCTTTTTAGCTCGTGAGGGTGGAAGTTCAGGTGGGAATGAATCCAAGGGAAACTTTGGACTCACTCAGTAGGGGTGGACTAGCTAAATAACAGCACCTTTCCCCACAGACTTCCCCTTGTCATAGCTCTGTGCAAGGATTTCCCATCTGTCAGCTGGTGCATCCAGCAGTTACTCACTTGAGGAATCTAAGTTAAGTGTGGCATGTGTGGGAGTGTGTGCATGTGTGTGTGTGCATGTGTGTGTGTATGCATGTGTGTGTGTATGTGTTCATTGGAATGTGTGGGGGTTTCTGGGACAACTTTTCTCTACTTTTATTTTTATCTGCCTTTCGTTTAGTCTCTGCCTTTGTCCCACTTTGATTTTAATTTTGATCTCAGGCTTTTGTCATGGGAGTCTTTGCTTTATTGATTCCTTTTCATCCTTTAGGTATCATTGCAAATGTTTCTTCTTTAGAGACAAATTTTCTTTTCACACTGATCAATAAAAAAGTTTCTCCTGTTTCTATCATTCCATTTACTCTCTGCATTGCAGTTACAGCATTCTGTAATTATTCAGTTTGTTTATCTATTTACTTGTCTCCATCTCTGTATATAAAATCCACAGGAAGAAGAACCTTGTTGGTCTTATTCACTTTCTTTTCTCTTGTGCCTTGCATTGGGCTTGACACATACTAAATGCTTAGAAAATATGTACCAAATCAATTGATTGATTGATTCACTAAGGGAACAAGGGACAAGAATACTAATGAGACAGTGCAGAATTGATATGGAATTGCACATATTTGTATGGCTGGGCTAGGTTTTGCAAGGGTGGAGGGGAGATTTAGGGCCAAATCAAGCAGGCCTTGTATACTCTGCCATGGCCATGATTGGACGTTATTCTGGAGATAATGTGAATCTATGGAAGAGCTTACCTAAGAAAAGAGAAAGTCAGTTTTATGTTTCAAAAAGATCAGTGTTTCTGGGGTGGTGAATGGATCAGAATAGAATAAGATATGCTGTAAAGGGACCTGTTTGGACACTGTTGAAGTTATCTGGGTAACAGATGATAAAACTCCTACTTAAGGCCATCAGCAGTAGAAGCGAAAAAATATTTGAAAAATCTGAGATAGGAAAAACAAATATTGATTGAAAGTGGGCAATGAATAAATTGGAATAAAAAAGAGTATAAAGAGCACCCAGAAGCTTAAGTGGGTCAAACAGAGCAAAGAAACACTGACGTAAAGTGAGTCTGGTTTGGGTATCAGTGAAAATGGTAGAATAAAGGCCCCTGAAAGTCTTCTCCTCTGTAAAAGCAATAAGAACAAGGGCAAACATTTTCAGAATTAACTTTTTAAAAACTGTGGAAATTAATAAAGGGTTTGGGGAAAATTCAGGGAACATTTAAGAAAAACAGCTCAATTTTGGTATAAAATCCTGATATAAACAGTGCAATGTTAATTTTTCCTATTCTCATCCCTTCATTTCCAACTCCATGGTAACCTTGAAAACCAACAGACTCGGAGCAAGATGGCCGAATAGGAACAGCTCCAGTCTCCAACTCCCAGCGCGAACGACACAGAAGACTGCTGATTTCTGCATTTTCAACTGAGGTACTAGGGTCATCTCACTAGGGAGTGACGGACAATTGGTGCTGGTCAGCTGCTGCAGCCCGACCAGCGAGAGCTGAAGCAGGGAGAGGCATCGCCTCGCCTGGGAAGTGCAAGGGGGAAGGGAATCCCTTTTCCTAGCCAGGGGAACTGAGACACACAACACCTGGAAAATCGGGTAACTCCCACCCCAATACTGTGCTTTAAGCAAACGGGCACACCAGGAGATTATATCCCACACCTGGCCAGGAAGGTCCCACAGCCAGGGAGCCTCCCTCATTGCTCACACAGCAGTCTGCGATCTAACCGCAAGGCAGCAGCCAGGCTGGGGGAGGGGCTCCTGCCATTGCAGAGGCTTAAGTAGGTAAACAAAGCCGCTGGGAAGCTCGAACTGGGTGGAGCTCACAGTAGCTCAAGGAAACCTGCCTGTCTCTGTAGACTCCACCTCTGGGGACAGGACACAGCTAAACAACAACAACAAAAAAAGCAGCAGAAGCCTCTGCAGACGCAAACGACTCTGTCTGACAGTTTTGAAGAGAGAAGTGGATCTCCCCACACGGAGGCTGAGATCTGAGAAGGGACAGACTGCCTGCTCAAGTGGGTCCCTGACCCCTGAGTAGCCTAACTGGGAGACCTCCCCTACTAGGGGCAGTCTGACACCCCACACCTCACAGGGTGGAGTACACCCCTGAGAGGAAGCTTCCAAAGTAAGAATCAGACAGGTACACTTGCTATTCAGCAATATTCTATCTTCTGCAGCCTCTGCTGCTGATACCCAGGCAAACAGGGTCTGGAGTGGACCTCAAGCAATCTCGAACAGACCTGCAGCTGAGGGTCCTGACTGTTAGAAGGAAAACTATCAAACAGGAAGGACACCTATACCAAAACCCCATCAGTACGTCCCCATCATCAAAGACCAGAGGCAGATAAAACCACAAAGATGGGGAAAAAGCAGGGCAGAAAAGCTGGAAATTCAAAAAATAAGAGCGCATCTCCCCCTGCAAAGGAGCGCAGCTCATCGCCAGCAATGGATCAAAGCTGGTCAGAGAATGACTTTGACGAGATGAGAGAAGTCCATCAAACTTCTCAGAGCTAAAGGAGGAATTATGTACCCAGTGCAAAGAAACTAAAAATCTTGAAAAAAGAGTGGAAGAATTGAGAGCTAGAATAATTAATGCAGAGAATGTCAAAAACGAAATGACAGAGATGAAAACCATGACACGAGAAATATGTGACAAATGCACAAGCTTCAGTAACTGACTCGATCAACTGGAAGAAAGAGTATCAGCGATTGAGGATCAAATGAATGAAATGAAGTGAGAAGAGAAACCAAAAGAAAAAAGAAGAAAAAGAAATGAACAAAGCCTGCAAGAAGTATGGGATTATGTAAAAAGACCAAATCTACGTCTGATTGGGGTGCCTGAAAGTGAGGAGGAAAATGGAACCCAGTTGGGAAACACTCTTCAGGATATCATCCAGGAGAACTTCCCCAACCTAGTAGGGCAGGCCAACATTCAAATTCAGGAAATACAGAGAACGCCACAAAGATACTCCTCCAGAAGAGCAACTCCAAGACACATAATTGCCAGATTCACCAAAGTTGAAATGAAGGAAAAAAATCTTAAGGGCAGCCAGAGAGAAAGGTCAGGTTACCCACAAAGGGAAGCCCATCAGACTAACAGCAGGTCTCTCGGCAGAAACTCTACAAGAGAGAAGAGAGTGGGGGCCAATATTCAACATTCTTCAAGAAAAGAATTTTCAACCCAGAATTTCATATCCAGCCAAACTAAGTTTCATAAGTGAAGGAGAAATAAAATCCTTTACAGATAAGCAAATGCTTAGAGATTTTGTCACCACCAGGCCTTACAAGAGACCCTGAAGGAAGCCCTACATGGAAAAGAACAACTGGTACCAGCCATTGCAAAAATATGCCAAAATGTGAAGACCATCGAGGCTAGGAAGAAACTGCATCAACTAACGAGCAAAATAACCAGTTAATATCATAATGGCAGGATCAAGTTCACACATAACAATATTAACCTTAAATGTTAATGGACTAAATGCTCCAATTAAAAGACACAGACTGGCAAACTGGATAAAGAGTCAAGACCCATCAGTCTGCTGTATTCAGGAGACCCATCTCACATGCAGAGACATACATAGGCTCAAAATAAAGGGATGGAGGAAGATCTACCAAGCAAATGGAGAAAAAAAAAAAGCAGGGGTTGCAATCCTAGTCTCTGATAAAACAGACTTTAAACCATCAAACATCAAAAGAGATAAAGACGGCCATTACATAATGGTAAAGGGATCAATTCAACAGGAAGAGCTAACTATCCTAAATATATATGCACCCAATACAGGAGCACCCAGATTCATAAAGGAAGTCCTTACAGACTTACAAAGAGACTTAGACTCCCATACAATAATAATGGGAGACTTCAACACTCCACTGTCAACATTAGACAGATCAACGAGACAGAAAGTTAACAAGGATATCCAGGAATTGAACTCATCTCTGCAGCAAGCTGACCCAATAGACATCTACAGAACTCTCCACCCCAAATCAACAGAATATACATTCTTCCCAGCACCACATCGCACTTATTCCAAAATTGACCACATAATTGGAAGTAAAGCACTCCTCAGCAAATGTAAAAGAACTGAAATTATAACCAACTGTCTCTCAGACCACAGTGCAATCAAACTAGAACTCAGGACTAAGAAACTCAGTCAAAACCACTCAACTACATGGAAACTGAACAACCTGCTCCTGAATGACTACTGGGTACATAACGAAATGAAGGCAGAAATAAAGATGTTCTTTGAAACCAATGAGAACAAAGATACAACATACCAGAATCTCTGGGACACATTTAAAGCAGTGTGTAGAGGGACATTTATAGCACTAAATGCCCCAAGAGAAAGCTGGAAAGATCTAAAATTGACACTCTAACATCACAATTAAAAGAACTAGAGAGGCAAGAGCAAACACATTCAAAAGCTAGCAGAAGGCAAGAAAGAACTAAGATCAGAGCAGAACTGAAGGAGATAGAGACACAAAAAACCCTCCAAAAAATCAATGAATCCAGGAGTTGGTTTTTTGAAAAGATCAACAAAATTGACAGACCACTAGCAAGACTAATAAAGAAGAAAAGAGAGAAGAATCAAATAGATGCAATAAAAAATGATAAAGGGGATATCACCACCGACCCCACAGAAATACAAACTACCATCAGAGAATACTATAAACACCTCTACGCAAATCAACTAGAAAATCTAGAAGAAATGGATAATTTCCTGGACACTTACACTCTTCAAGACTAAACCAGGAAGAAGTTGAATCCCTAAATAGACCAATAGCAGGCTCTGAAATTGAGGCAATAATTAATAGCTTACCAACAAAAAAAGTCCAGGACCAGATGGTTCACAGCTGAATTCTACCAGAGGTACAAGTGGAGCTGGTACCATTCCTTCTGAAACTATTCCAATCAATAGAAAAAGAGGGAGTCCTCCCTAACTCATTTTATGAGGCAACATCATCCTGATACCAAAGCCTGGCAGAGACACAACAAAAAAAGAGAATTTTAGACCAATATCCCTGATGAACATCGATGCAAAAATCCTCAATAAAATACTAGGAAACCGGATTCAGCAGCACATCAAAAAGCTTATCCACCATGATCAAGTGGGCTTCATCCCTGGATGCAAGGCTGGTTCAACATTCGCAAATCAATAAACGTAATCCAGCATATAAACAGAACCAAAGACAAGAACCACATGATTATCTCAATAGATGCAGAAAAGGCTTTTGAAAAAATTCAACAGCCTTCATGCTAAAAACGCTCAATAAATTCGGTACTGATGGAATGTACTTCAAAATAATAAGAGCTATTTATGACCAACCCACAGCCAATATCATACTGAATGGACAAAAACTGGAAAAATTCCCTTTGACATCTGGCACAAGACAGGGATGCCCTCTCTCACCACTCCTATTCAACATAGTGTTGGAAGTTCTGGCTAGGGCAATCAGGCAAGATAAAGAAATCAAGGGTATTCAGTTAGGAAAAGAAGAAGTCAAATTGTCCCTGTTTGCAGATGACATGATTGTATATTTAGAAAACCCCCGTCTCAGCCCAAATCTCCTTAAGCTGATAAGCAACTTCAGCAAAGTCTCAGGATACAAAATTAATGTGCAAAAATCACAGGCATTCTTATACACCAGTAACAGACAAACAGAGAGCCAAATCATGAATGAACTTCCATTCACAATTGTTTCAAAGGGAATAAAATACCTAGGAATCCAGCTTACAAGGGATGTAAAGGACCTCTTCAAGGAGAACTACAAACCACTGCTCAGTGAAATAAAAGAGGACACAAACAAATGGAAGAACATACCATGCTCATGGATAGGAAGAATCAATATCGTGAAAATGGGAATACTGCCCAAGGTTATTTATAGATTCAATGCCATCTCCATCAAGCTACCAATGAGTTTCTTCACAGAATTGGAAAAAACTGCTTTAAAGTTCATATGGAACCAAAAAAGAGCCCACATTGCCAAGACAATTCTAACTCAAAAGAACAAAGCTGGAGGCATCACACTACCTGACTTCAAACTATACTACAAGGCTACAGTAACCTAAACAGCGTGGTACTGGTACCAAAACAGAGATATAGACCTATGGAACAGAACAGAGTCCTCAGAAATAATACCACACATCTACAGCCATCTGATCTTTGACAAACCTGAGAAAAACAAGCAATGGGGAAAGGATTCCCTATTTAATAAATGGTGCTGGGAAAATTGGCTAGCCATAAGTAGAAAGCTGAAACTGGATCCTTTCCTTACTCCTTATACGAAAATTAATTCAAGATGGATTAGAGACTTAAATATTAGACCTAATACCATAAAAACCCTAGAAGAAAACCTAGGCAGTACCATTCAGGACATAGGCATGGGCAAGGACTTCATGTCTAAAACACCAAAAGCAACGGCAGCAAAAGCCAAAATTGACAAATGGGATCTAATTAAACTAAAGAGCTTCTGCACAGCAAAAGAAACTACCATCAGAGTGAACAGGTAACCTACAGAATGGGAGAAAATTTTTACAATCTACTCATCTGACAAAGGGCTGATATCCAGAACCTACAAAGAACTCAAACAAATCTACAAGAAAAAAACAAACAACCCCATCAAAAAGTGGACAAAGGATATGAACAGACATTTCTCAAAAGAAGACATTCATACAGCCAACAGACACATGAAAAAATGCTCATCATCACTCGCCATCAGAGAAATGCAAATCAAAACCACAATGAGATACCATCTCACACCAGTTAGAATGGCAATCATTCAAAAGTCAGGAAACAACAGGTGCTGGAGAGGATGTGGAGAAATAGGAACACTTTTACACTGTTGGTGGGATTGTAAACTAGTTCAACCATTATGGAAAACAGTATGGCAATTCCTCAAGGATCTAGAACTAGATGTACCATATGACCCAGCCATCCCACTACTGGGTATACACCCAAAGGATTATAAATCATGCTGCTATAAAGACACATGCACACGTATATTTATTGCGGCACTATTCACAATAGCAAAGACTTGGAATCAACCCAAATGTCCATCTGTGACAGACTGGATTAAGAAAATGTGGCACATATACACCATGGAATACTACGCAGCCATAAAAAAGGATGAGTTTGCATCCTTTGTAGGGACATGGATACAGCTGGAAACCATCATTCTTAGCAAACTATCACAAGAAGAGAAAACCAAACACTGCATGTTGTCACTCATACGTGGTAACTGAACAATGAGATCACTTGGACTCGGGAAGGGGAACATCACACACCGGGGCCTATCATGGGGAGGGGGGAGGGGGGAGGGATTGCATTGGGAGTTATACCTGATATAAATGATGAATTGATGGGTGCTGACGAGTTGATGGGTGCAGCACACCAACATGGCACAAGTATACATATGTAACAAACCTACACGTTATGCACATGTACCGTAGAACTTAAAGTATAATAATAATAAAAATAATAAAAAAAAAAGAAAAAAAAACCCAACAGACTATGACCACAGTAAAAACCCGAGGCCTGGCTAGCACTAGAGGGGGCAAAAGAGGGTTGGAAATCTCAAAATCCTATTGCTGGAGAATTGTTATTTTTTTGACCTGCCTGGTGGTTCCCTGGAAGACCCCATTCTCTTTTTTTTTTTTTTTTTTCTATTATACTTTAAGTTCTAGGGTACATCTGCATAACGTGCAGGTTTGTTACATATGTATACTTATACCATGTTGGTGTGCTGCACCCATCAACTCGTTAGCACCCATCAATTCATCATTTATATCATGTATAATTCCCCAATGCAATCCCTCCCTCCTCCCCCCTCCCCATGATAGGCCCCAGTGTGTGATGTTCCCCTTCCCGAGTCCAAGTGATCTCATTGTTCAGTTCCCACCTATGAGTGAGAACATGCGGTGTTTGGTTTTCTGTTCTTGTGATAGTTTGCTAGGAATGATGGTTTCCAGCTGCATCCATGTCCCTACAAAGGACGCAAACTCATCCTTTTTGATGGCTGCATAGTATTCCATGGTGTATATGTGCCACATTTTCTTAATCCAGTCTGTCACAGATGGACATTTGGGTTGATTCCAAGTCTTTGCTATTGTGAATAGTGCCGCAATAATCATACGTGTGCATGTGTCTTTGTAGTAGAATAATTTATAATCCTTTGGGTATATACCCAGTAGTGGGATGGCTGGGTCATATGGTACATTTAGTTCTTGATCCTTGATGAATTGCCATACTGTTTTCCATAATGGTTGAACTAGTTTACAATCCCACCAACAGTGTAAAAGTGTTCCTATTTCTCCACATCCTCTCCAGCACCTGTTGTTTCCTGACTTCTTAATGATTGCCAATCTAACTGGTGTGAGATGGTATCTCATGTGGTTTTGATTTGCATTTCTCTGATGGCGAGTGATGATGAGCATTTTTTCATGTGTCTGTTGGCTGTATGAATGTCTTCTTTTGAGAAATGTCTGTTCATATCCTTTCCCCACTTTTTGATGGGGTGGAAGACCCCATTCTCAAAGCAGTCTTGTTTAACTGATTCAGAGATCACCTAGTATGAATAGCTTTTTTCTTAGGGTCATTTATTGAAAACAATTAGGAGCATTTGTTTAATATCATGGCTGCCTGTGGTAGTGAATAATAGTTGGGGCAAATAACAGCTTAACAGGAAATGCTTGAAATGGTGTCCATAAAGGGCTCTGAAGAGCTTTGACACATTCCTGATTATCTAGAAGGCCATGTGCATGCTGTGGTATGTATGAATGCTCAGGGAAGGCCTGAGAAGGTTCTAAGCTCTCACCAGTGTCTGACTTTGAGGCTTCACTTAGGGGAAACTGAAAATTAAAACAGAGTAGTTAACTGTCTAGCTAAATGTTGAAGGCATGTTCAGTATGCACATAGAACCATTTGTCAAAGTTTTTGGCGCTTATTGGTTCCAGGCACTTAAGGACATCTCTGTTCAGTTGACCACTATGTTAACAAAGCAGAGACTTCTGTGTTGATACATGTCAAAGAATGCAGATTTTACAGCACTAGTTTAGAAAAATTACTAAACAAACAATAGAAATAACAGCAAACAGTAACAACAACAAACCCTTGTTGGGGGCAGAGGGTAGAATCCAGAATTGCCATGTTACCTAAAATGTTCAGTTTTGACAAAAATTATGAGATATGCACAGAAACCAGAAAGTATGACTCTTACACAGGAAAAAGCAGTCACTGGAAACTGTCTTTGAGGAAGCTCAAATGTTGGACTTGCTGGAGGAAGACTTTAAACAGGCTATTTAAAGTATATCTAAAGAGCTAAAGGAAAACATGTTTAAAGAAGTAAAGGAGAGCTGAAGAATGAGTTTTCAACAAATTGAAAATATCAGTAAAGATAAAAATGATAAAAAGCAGCCAAATCAAAATCATGGAGTTGAAAAGTGCAATAACTGAAATAAAAAGTCACCATAGGGGCACTTGAACAGTTGAGAGAAATAATATACTAACTTAAATGCAAGTAATTGAAATTATCTGGTCTGAGAAACAGAAAGGGAGCAGAGCAACAAAAAATGAAAGGAGCTGGATAGACCTATGGGATACCATCAACCATACCAGTATTCACATAGTAGGAGTCTTCAAAGAGGATGTTGGGGAGAGAGAAGGGGAGAGACACAGAGAGAGAGAGAGAAAAGAAGAAGAAGAGGAAGAAGAAGAAGAAGAAAGAAGAAGAAGAAGAAGAAGAAGAAGAGGAAGGAGGAGGAGGAGGAGGAGGATGAGGAGGAGGAGGATGGGGAGGAGGAGGAGGGAGAGGGGGAGGAGGAGGAGGGGGAGGAGGGGGAGGAGGAGGAGGAGGAGAGTGAGAAGTAGAAGGAGAAAGAAGATAGAGAAGCAGGGAGAAGAAGAAAGAAGAAAAAGAAGAAGAAAAAAGAAGAAAAAGAATAAAGGGGAGGAGGAGGAGAAGGAGGAAAAGAAGAAGAAAGGAAGAAAGAAAGAAAGAAAAGAGAAAGAAAGGGAAAAGGATGAGAAGTGTCAGTAGAAAAAGGGGAGGAGAGGACAGGAAAGGGGAGGAGAGGACAGAAAAAGGGAAAGGACAATGGGCAGATGGGATATTTGAAGAAATAATGGCTGAAAAGTTTCCAAGTGTGATAAAAATATATTAATGTAGACACCCAAGAAGCTCAATGAAGTCCAAGTCGTGCAAACTTGAAGAGATTCACACTTAGACACATCACAATCAAAGACAAAGAGAGACTCTTAAAAGTGGCAAAAGAAAAGCGAATGGCCATGTACAAGGGACCCTTAGTAGGATTAACAGCTAACTTCTCATCAGAAACTGTGATTCCAGAAGTCAATTGAATGTTTATTCAAAGTGATGAGAAATAATACTGTCAGCCAAGTATTCTGTATCCAGCACAACTATCCTCCAAAATTGAAGGTGAAATTAAGACATTACAAGATAAACAGAAACTGAGAAAATGTGTCACTAGCAGACCTGTTGTACAACAAATACTAAAGGAATGCTGTAGGCTAAAATAAATGACACTAGAGAGTAACTCAAATCTGCATAAAGAAATAACATCCGTAAAGGTTACTAAATAGGTAAATACAAAAGAGAGTATAAATGTATTTTTTTATTTGTAACTTTCTTCTTCTGTATAATTTATAAGACAACTGTATAAAGCAATAATTATAAATCTATGTTGATGGTCATATAACACATAAAGACAATTCGTATGACAATAACTGCACAAAGGAGAGATAAGGGAACAAAGTTTTATATACCATTGAAATTAGGTTGATATTAATCTGAGCTAGATTGTTATAAGTCAAAATACAATATTGTAATGACCGGAACAACACTAATACATGACTTTAAAAAAAGTGAAAGAAACAAGGGGATTAAAATAGCAGACTAAAAAAATACCTACTGAACACAAAAGAATGCAATGATTTAAGGATAGAGAAACAAAAAAGACATAGGAAATGGAAAACAAGTAGCAAAATGGCATATATAAATCACACCTTATCAGTAAATACATTAAATGTAAATGTATTAAATACATCAATTAAAAGGCAGGGATCTGCAGAATGGATAAAAATTATCTAAATATCTGGTGTCTACAAAAGACACCCTTAAATTCAAAGCAGCATGTAGGCTGAAAGTAAAATAATTAAAAAATTTATACCATTCAAACAGTAACCAAGAGAGCTGAGTGACTATATTAATATCAAAAAGGCTTTAAGTAAAAACCTGTTACAAAAGACAAATAATGGCATTATATATTAATAAAAATGTCAATTTACCATAAGATACAATGATGATAAACATATAACTAAAATAAACCTAAAAACAGTGTCCCACAACACATGAAACAAAAACTGACAGAATTGAAGGAAGATATAGGCAATTCAATAATAATAGTTGGAGATTTCCGTGCCTCAATCTGAATAGGACAATTGGGAACAAGATCAGTATGGGACTAGAATACTTCATCAATGCTAAAATTCAACTAGATTTAATAGGCATACACAGAACACTGCACAAAAAAATATCAGAATAAAATAAGTCTGAAGTATGGAATCCCATACGAAAAGTATAATGAGTTGGGACTGAGAATAATTAGAGAATAGAAAATAGGAAGCCAAGATGGGTTTAAGCAAAAGGAATTTGTAAAAGGCAAAGCGGTTCACATGTTTGTGTCTTCAGATCTTGAAGACATTCAGCTGAGCGAAATTTCTGACATGATTTTCTTTCATCAGGATACACCCCCCACCACCACTTAATCACCCAAGTCATAATCTCTCCTTCCCCTTTACAGATAAACCCTGGTGTCTAACACATTCTACTTTCATCTCTACCCTCATCAAGAGGTAAGCTTGCAAAAGTGTTGAGACTTTGAAAGACTGAAGATAAATAGCTCAGAGATATCAAATTTGGAAGTATTTAAGCGATTACTAGCCAGTTTTAAAAGGATGGCACCTAAACTGGCAGTCCAGAAACTGCCAGTGTATTCTAAGTACCCTGGCTTGCATCTAAAGCATAGGTTTGCTTTCCATTGCAATACAGAGATTCAGCACTACCCATGCCTATGGGTGCCTGAGCATTTTCGTACAATGGTTAAATGCTAAGTTTTCACTGTAGAACCACATGTATATATGGAATTAATTCTGCCACTTAATATATGTGTAGTATTGCACAACTTAATCTCTTTAAGCCTTAGAATCTTTATTTGTAATAATAATATCTATCTCATTGTGATGTTGTGAGAATTAAATGAAATAATAATGTAAACTGTTTAGCTGAGTGTCTTTTGTGTAAGGAGTTAATATCCTTACCCAGATTAAATGTTCTTTAAAAGAACTAAGGCTTATTAGACTGGGATTTAGATCTCTGTCCAGGAGCAATCATGCTTTTAATTTAGGCAATTTTTTTTTTCTGGAATCTTATTGCAACTGGTCAAGCTATATTAGAAACGAAAACCTATTGTACTAACCACTCCCAAAGGACTCATTCCTCTCTGCTAATGTAGTCCAGGGAGCAGAGGCATGAAATAGTTAAATGGGAAAAATTCTGACTTGCTCCACACAAGGCAAATACTTATTAACATTACACAGGAAATATCAAGTCACCCTGCTTCCAGCCAATGGAGCAAATCCATTTGTATGTTAGACCCCCCTCAGTTGACCATTTTACAAAAAGTTGTCAAATATAAAACTGGCCTTTTATTACCATAGCAAAAAAGCTTAGAGAAAAGCCCAAGCTGAAGCTGAAAATATGACCTTGACTCAGGAAAGGAAGTGGCAGATCACAAGGGAAGAAAACAATGTGGGGCCCTAAGAGGGTTAACATAGCCTGGAGGAAGACGAAAAATCCAGAGTGGACCAGAGCTGGGAGTCTTTCTTTACTCTGTCCAGCTAGAAACTTTCTAATATTTCTTAGCAAGGAAGAACTAAAATTGATAGTTTTTTTTTTTTTTTAATGAATATAAGCTTAGATTGTCAATGGAGACAACTATAGCTAGTTTTCAACATAAAGCATGGAAGTCAATCTTTTAAAATTAACTATTATTATAAAATCCTGAGTTTAAGACCCCTCCACGTGTTGCTCTATAGAGACACCTGAGCTACTTGAACAGAACTGTCTATTTCAGTTAAGATTCTGGTGCCAGAGTGAGGAAAACCATGTGGGTAGCAGTTTTCAGAGTACTTCTTTAGCCAGTTTACTTCTGCTTAATGACAACAGAGGACTTATTCTCTTGTACACCCTCTGCATCCTCCACTGTAATGAGAAACCCAGACAAATAACTTTTTTAAGGTACTCCAGGTTCTAGAAGCCTCCGATTCTGCCATAACATTGACATAAAACTTTTAATCCCCACCTGGTAGTGAATCTAAGCAGAGGGGGGGGAAAAAAAAAGAAGCAATGTGAAGTGGGTTCCTCCATACTTGGGGAAGGAAACTCAAACAATTTCCTAGTGACCTCATACAGCTTGGGCACAGAAAGGAGTGAGTGAGGAATAAAAGGTGATAGAAATAAGATTTACATTGATATATTAGGTGAGGGTTACTGGCTGTGGTCTGCCTTTTCAGTGGAGTTAGAAGCTGCTACAGGATATTTTACCAGTTACAACCTATGTATGTGAGAAGGAGCCTCCTATTGGGAACTTTTCCAAGGTCTAATAAAGCTGTGCTTTGCTCTCTCTGACCTTGGCCCAGTGACAGGTAAGTCCCACAATTTCTACCACCTTATAAACACTGAGATGGGCCATGAGAAAGGAATATAGAGGCTCTATTTAGAGGATTAGGTCAACAAGCAGGCAGAAAAATGTCAAAACCACTAATCTAATTTACTGATGCTCTTAATGGGAGAATATAGGAAAATTTTTTGTCATGTACTGCAAATATGGCTTCAGCATCTTCATCCAGAGAAGCCCAAAGTTAGGGAATTGCACAAAGAACAAGTAGTGTTACTCACCCAGGCAGAGAGTAGAAATAAAGGGAAGAACTCATAGGTGAGCTTGGGTGACAGGCTTCTCTCCTTTCCTTTCTTTTCCCTTCCCTTCCCTTCCCTTCCCTTCCCCTCCCATTTTCTTTTCCTTCCTTCCTTCCTTCCTTCCTTCCTTCCTTCCTTCCTTCCTTCCTCCTTCCTTCCTTCCTTCCTTCCTTCCTTCCTTCCTTCCTCTCTTTCTTTTTTTTTTTTAGATGTAATTTGAGTGTTTGCTGTATGCCATGATACTATATTAAGAATTAGGAATAGAAAGATTAATGATGCATGTCTTGCCATTGACTTATTAAAAGAATTTTATCAAGAACCTAAGTAATGAGTAATGAACAATACCCAGTTCCTACTTTTTGAGAACTCTCAGCTTGCTTTAGCCAACAGTGTAGAATATGGTGGATAAATGGGTACAGTATCACAGGAATAGAGGAAATAAGTCACTTTCCAAGGGCAGTGAGAAATAGTTAACTAACATGGTGACAGTTGAACTGGGTGAAGGTTGATTTGGAGACTTTTATTCGTGGTGTGGAAGGAAGACTTTCTAGCCATGTGGCATGGTATGATAATACAAAAAAGGGTGATGGTTTTGGAGAATGGTGTGGTCTTTAGTCTCACTAGTCCATAGCGTTAAGAGGAGGATGTAGGCATTATTAGAAGATAAAACTAATTAGATCTGCTTGGTGCAAGATCATGGAGGGTCTTTTGAAGCAAATTCTTCAATTAATTCTGGCTGCAGGATATCATGAGGAGCACTTAAGCAGGGATGGAGTGGGGTGAAGACTTGAGTTGCTTTGCATTTTACAAAGATCATTTTGATAACTGGTGGTGGATGGAAACCAAGAGATCAGATAGAAAGTGGTGTGTGAAAAGAGGGGTGTGGGAGTGAAGCAGGAAATGATGAAGGCAGAGCACTCTATATCCGCAAGAGGAAATCGATATTTGTATGATTAACTGTAATAGAGTTTGGAGTAAACACAGAGAATTAAAATGAATGCAAGAGGCACAACACCCCTAATGGTGAGGTTCTTTTTAAGCAGCACCTCATGGGCAGAAGACTTCTTGATGAAGCAAGTGAAGTGACAACTGCCAATA
This sequence comes from Trachypithecus francoisi, assembly GCF_009764315.1. Taxonomy (NCBI): domain Eukaryota; kingdom Metazoa; phylum Chordata; class Mammalia; order Primates; family Cercopithecidae; genus Trachypithecus; species Trachypithecus francoisi. The sequence continues at coordinate 12,201,107 of NW_022681454.1, read as the reverse complement.
AGTCTTGGATAAATCTCAACATAGTAGACACCCTGGAGCTTCTGGAAGATCTTAAGTTCAGCTGCCTAGCAAACAGATTACTAACAAAGATCTCTTTTCTGGCAAGAAGGGAGTTGTTTTGGCTTTCAGAAGCCCTTCTTACAAAAATACCGAGAACAAAATAAAATTGACATTTTTTTTCCCTTTGTCCTGGAAGCTAATGTTGGTTTTGTAGAGGATGGAAAGTCTGTACATCTAAGCTGACCTCTCAGCCAGCTGTACTTGCAAGCCTCAGGCCTCAGTTTTCCCATGGTTGTGAATCGTCAGCAATACTAGGTTCTTCTAGTCCTAGCTATGCTACTTAAACAATTTGTGACTCTGGGTGTGTAACCTTCCCTCTCAGGATGAATCTGTAACAACAGGAGTTTGTAGTAAGTGCTCTTTTAGATTTTCTCTGAAACTCTTACTCTTTGTCACTCCGGGTCTAGCCTGGCATGCATTGGGAATACCAACAAAGGTTTGAAACACAATAATAAATAAATGGAGCCAGGTGCCTTGGCGGGATCATTTGAAAGATGTTAAGTGCTCATATCACAAAGCCCTGGGAGAGCCTCACTGGTGGCAGCATCCCCTAAGGTTTTTGTCTGTTTTCAGCGTGACATTCTTCTCTCAAGGTTTTGGGGATACAGGAGGTGAGAGAAGAGTTTATTCCTGAATCATGGAAATGAATACACTGAAATCAGATCTTCCTTCCCGGTGTGGATTTGTTCCCAGGTGTCAGTCTGCAGAGTTGGGTCACCGACCAGCTGCAATGCTGCACAGGTTGTATTTTTTTTCTTTGCAACATTTGGTGGAATGTTTCAGGCTGGGGTGAGGGGAGGATTATCTGAACCAGATGTTTAGGGGCTATCTATCTGACACAATTGAGGAATTAGTTTTAAGTGATTATCCATGTGACCAGTCTTGGAGCACTCACCTTTCTGGGCCAGGAAAGCAGGGTTTGGCTGGCTACATTCTAAGGAAAAGAAGCAAGGAGTGTTGAGGACTGTGTGCATGGATATACTTGTACTTGGAGACTGTTTCCAGAAGACAGTTCATGAGTCAAGTAAAAGCAACTACAAGGGGTTCCCCGGAAGATGGGTCTCAGATAACTCTGAAGATACCTAGAGCCAGCGTGACTAAGGAATTGTAAACTGATTCTGTGTGCTCAGGATAGCACAGACTTATAGGAAAGTCACTCTTAGGAGGCAACTACTGATGGCTAATGAGGGTCCTGCAGGAAAAACTATTGAGAATGAACCTGGATGCTGAACATGCCAGCTGAAGGGGTGTGGTTAGGTGGCAGTCAAAGGCCACCTATCCTGCTACCCTCTCAACCATACATAGTCCCTATAGCCTTGGTTCAATGTGAAATTCAAGTTGTGCTTAAGATACCGGGGAGAGAGGGGTAGGGAATCCTATATTGACTGATATGAGCCTCATGGTGTGAATAGGGGCTTTGAATAAAAACTACATAGAATTCTACAAGAGAAAGGCACATTTCTTGCATACATGGATTCCTGTCTTTTGATTTGCACCTGCAACAAAAATGAGTAAAATGAAGTGAGAGAGTTGCAGTGGCTGGAAGTCCCAGGGAGGGGTGTTTCAGGAACACTAAAGATGGAAAGGCGTCACAGACAAGGCCAAAATCAAGATTAAAAGATGGCTTCAGCTTAGGGTTTAACACGATGCCAATAAAAATCTGCCCTTTGGCCCTTATGGTAACCTCAAAAGGCTACATACAAAGAGGATAACTTTAAACCTGTAATGGAGGATTTGGCTTCCCTGGGAGGAAATACACAAGTCATTATTCTGCTCGTCTTTATTCCCTCTGTCCTCTCTGGCCTACAGTCGAGCAGATTCCCATTTTCTTCATGTTCTGTGGGCGGGATATTTCACTGGAGAACAACAGCTCATTGAGGGAGAGTGGTGTTCACACTGAGTCATCCTCGTTGAGGCTTTGTGGGTTTGGTTTTATTCAGCCTGTGTTGCCATGACAAAGTACCATAGAGTGGGTAGATTAAACAACGGAAATTTACTTGTCACCATTCTGGAGGTTGGGAAGTCCAAGATCTTGATCTTGGTGCTGGCCAATTTGGTTGCTGATGAGAGCTCTTTTCCTGACTTGCAGACAGCTGCCTTCTCACTGTGTCCTCACATGACCGTTCCTCAGTGCTTGAGGAGAAGGAAAGCGTGAACTCTGGTGTCCCATTCCTTTCTTATAAAGACACTAATCCTATTGGATCGGGGCCTTACTCTTATGATCTTGTTTAACCTTAACTACTTTCAGTTAGGCCCTATCTCCAAATGTAGTCATTGGGGGTTAGGGCTTCAACACATGAATTTTGATGGCACAAATTTTCAGACTGTAGTATCATCCCTGTGTGTGGCTAGAATATAGGACACCAGAGGGTGGGTGGAGAGGAGACGTACTGGAACTTCTTTCTTCTACCCTCCAGCAGGCAGAAACACTGCTTGCCAGCATGCCACTTTTGGTTCTTCATCAAGACCAAAGGAATTCGGAACCATTTTTATGTGTAGAGCACTGTAATATGTTCTTAATATGTTAACATTTTAAATCTCATACTGAAGAAACCATTACTACTCCAACCTAACAGCTGGTAGATACAGAAAGGTTAATGATCATATAACACCAAGATCTATTCTAAGCATGTTATATGGGTTAATGCATTTAGTCTTTACAATAGTCCTAGGAAGTTGTGAAAAAAAATTAGCCAACCCTTAGAAATAAGACAAAAAGAGGGTTGTACATTATTCTAAAGTCACACTCAACATTGTCAAATGAGACCGCTATGACCTCTCCAAATATGTCCACACTCTAATTCCTGTGTCCTGTGAATTGTTGTATTACAGGTAAAAAGGACTTTGCATATGTAATAAAGCTGATAGAATTTAAGATAGGGAGATTATCCTGGGCTATCAATGTGGACACAGTCTGATCAATTGACCCTTTAAAGGCAAAGAACTTTCTTCAGCTGGTGTGCATCAAGAGCAGAAGGGGAATTCAGAGATTCGAAGGGCAGGAGGGACCTGAGCTGTGTTGTTGGAGAGGGACACATAGAAAGCAGGAGAAAAAAATGCAAACAGCCTCTAAGAGTAAGGCCACCTGGCTGAAAGCCAGTAGGGAAACAGGAACCACAGTCCTACAACTAAGTATCATGGAGCCTACAAGTGCTTTCTTCCTAGAGCCTCCTGATTAGAGCTCAACTGGCTGACACCTTGGTTTTGGCCTTAGGAAACCTGAAGCAGAGAAACTAATTGAGCTGACCTGGATTTCTGGCCTACAGAGCTGTGAGATAATGAATGTGTGTGTGTGTGTGTGTGTGTTTTAAAGCCGCTGTTTACAGTAATTTGTTTCCGCACGAACAGAAAGCTAATATACTCACTTGAGAACTCTCTACGGCCAGTGCTGTCCACTAGAACATTGAGCGATGGCCAAAATGCTCCATTCTGTCCTCTCCAACACAGAAGCCACTAGTCACAGCTGGCACTGAGCACGTAAAATGTGGCTACAGTGACTGAGAAACTGAATTTTCAGTTTTATCTATTTCTCTTTAATTTATATTTAAATTTAAATAGCTACATGAGGTTAGTGGTTATTATATTTGACAGTGCAACTGTAGAGTGTGTACCTGTGTATCACTTACTATTGACTAAATAGGGCCCAGACTCTTTAACTTATTCATCAATGTGTAGGTTTTTGTCTGATAGAGATGCAAATGTTTTCAGTCTAGTGGAAAAGATAACTGCAAAGTTTATGAACATATTTCCTCTATGACATTAACCAGTTTTGTATCTAATCTAACAATCTTATTCTGATATTCTAGTGTCTATAAAATGTCAGTTCTTCAAATGCTCTTTGGACTACTTTTACCCTGTTGGTTTCCTACTTAACGAGTTAGAGCTTTGAGAGCTATGCAATCTATATTTGTATGTGTCATGTTTTTAAATTTTCTTTGAAAATTATGCTATTATTAGATGCTTCTATTATCCTTGTTTTACCAGTGGTCAAACTGGACACAGAGATGTTAAATTGTTTTTCTCTCTCTCTTTTTTTTTTTTTTGAGACAGAGTCTCACTCTGTTTCCCAAGCTGGAGTGCAGTGGCGTGATCTCGGCTCACTGCAAGCTCCACCTCCCGGGTTCACGCCATTCTCCTGCCTCAGCCTCCCTAGTAGCTGGGACTACAGGCGCCCACCACCATGCCCAGCTAATATTTTTTGTATTTTTAGTAGAGACGGAATTTCACTGTGTTAGCCAGGATGGTCTCAATCTCCTGACCTCGTGATCTGCCCGCCTCGGCCTCCGAAAGTGCTGGGATTACAGGCGTGAGCCACAGCACCCGGCCTGTTAAATCATTTTTCTAAGGTCACATAGCTGATGAGGTACAGCCAGTATGAGTCCATAGAGCACACTCGTAACTAGTGTACAAAAATGTCTTGGTTTGTTTGAACATTGATTGGAAAACACAACATCAGGGCATCTATGGGGTACACTTCCTGGAATGTGTTTCAAGGGAGCCCTGGAAACAGTGAATGTTCATAAGGCAGAGAGATGCCTGGCTGTGTGGGATGGTGAGAAGCACCCAGGGTCTAGCACATGAATATTTGAAGGTTGTGCTAGGGAAGGGCTGAGGCTATTTCGTGTTGGCTGTTTTTCTTGATCTGTTAGGGCTAAGTTATTTTGGCTTGGTCTTGGTGAGGAATCTGTAGAGAGAAGGTATCAGAGCTAACAGCAGTAATTAAACAGTTTCCCATTTCATGTATTGTGACATCCATTTGCAGAGTTACACCCAATAATTGTTGGAAAAGATTTCCCTCCTCCCATCATGATAACGTAAATTGATGGGAATTGTATTTCTCTGGGAGGTGGCAGATCTATGGAAGGGTGACTTGATCTGTTGCTGTAGCCATGTGTCAGGAAACTCCACCACCAGCAGATGAGAGATGCTCTACTCTCCACACTTAGTCTAACTTTGGATTTCCCCATGCTTCTGTGCTACTTTCAAGCCATGAACTTTGGGTGACATTTGATAAGTCTGTCCATTTCCCTTAGAATTCCAAATATGTTATTCTCTCAAAGGTGAACCACTATGAAACCTAGTTTCTCTTAAAAAGAGAATTGATTTGTGAAGTATATGGACTTTTATTTATTAATAATTAACAATTAAAAATCATATATATTTTTGGAGTACAATGTGATGTTTGCGCACACACACACACACACACACATTGTGGAATGATTAAGTCAAATTAATTAAAATATCCATCACCTCCCATACTTATCTTTTTGTGTGTGTGGTGAGAATATGTATAGTCTACACTCTTGGCAATTTCCAAATACACTCTACATTATTTATTATCTGTAGTCACCATGCTGTACAATAGATATCCAGAACTTACTCATCCTGTCTAACTGAAACTTTATACCCTGTGACCAGCATCTATTTGCCCTCTTTCCCAGCTTCTGGTGACAATCAGTCTATGCTCTGCTTCTGTAAGTTGACCTTTTTTAGAGTTCACGTGTAAGTGAGGTCATACAATATTTGCCTTTCTGTGCTTGTCTTATTTCACTTAATGCCCCGCAGGTTCATTCATTTTGTGACCAATGACAAGACTTTCTTCTTTTCTTAGGCTGAATAGTATTCCATTGTGTTTATATACCACATATGCTTTATCTATTTATCCACTGATGGACACTTCAGTTGTGCCCATATCTTGTCTATTGTGAATAGTGTTGCAATGAACATAGGAGTGTGTATAGCTATCTTTTGACATACTGATTTTATTTCCTTCAGAAGTAGGAATCATATGGTAGATCTGTTTTTCATTTTTTGAGAAACCTCTATACTGTTTCCATAATGGCTGTACTTACACCCAATAACAATGAACAAGGGATCCTTTATCATCACATTCTTACCAACACCTTTTTTCTTTTTGGTAAAAGCCATTCTAACAGGTGTGAAGTGATATTTATTGCACTTTTAATTTGCGTTTCCCTAATGAGTAATGATGTTGAACATTTTTTCATATACTTGTTGAACATTTATATGTCTTCTTTTGAGAAATAGACATTTCTATACTTAAATAGACATTCCAGTGCTTCACACACATTTAATTTACTTTTTCATTTTGTTTTATTTTAAAATTATTTTAATTTTTTAATTTAATAGATGTCAGAGTACAAGTGGTTTTTGGTTACATGGATGAATTGTATAGTGGTGCACCATGGGATTTTAGCATACTCATCACCCAAGTGCTGTACCTTGTACCCAATAGGTAGTTTTTCATACCTCACCCTCCTCCCAGTTTCCACTTTTCTGAGTCTCCAACGTTCATTATTGTTTTCTTCTGTGAGGAATGTCAATGGTTGTTTAGTGGGAATAGCATTGAATGTATAAATTACTTTATAGAAAATGGCCCTTACCACCCATTTTCATGATATTGATTTTTCTATCCATGAGCATGCAATGTTTTTCCATTTGTTTGTGTTCTGTCTGAGTTCCTTGAGCAGTGGTTTAGATTCTCCTTGAAGAGGTCTTCATTTCCCTTTTTATCTGTATTCTTAGGTATGTTATTCTCTTTGTAACAATTGTGAATGGGAGTTCATTCATGATCTGAATCTCTGCTTGTCTCTTGTTGGTATTTAGGAATGCTCGTGATTTTTGCACATTGATTTTGTATCCTGAGACTTTGCTGAAGTTGCTAATCAACTTAAGAAGCTTTGGGACTGAGACTATGGGGTTTTCTAGATACAGGATTATGTAATCTTCAAACAGAGAAAGTTTGACTTCCTCTCTTCCTATTTGAATACCTTTTATTACTTTTTCTTGCCTGATTGCCCTGGTGAGAACTTCCTATACTATGTTTAATAGGAGTGATGACAGACAGCATCCTTGTTTTGCCCAGTGTTCAAGGGGAACACTTCCAGTTTTTGCCCACTTAGTATAATATTGGCTGTGGATTTGCCATAAATGGCTCTTATAATTTTAAAGTATGTTCCATCAATACCAAGTTTATAGAGAATTTTTAACATGAAGCGATGTTGAATTTTATCTAAAGCCTTTTCTGCATCTATTGAGATAGTAATATGGTTTCTGTCTTTATTTCTGTTTATGTGATGAGTTATATTTATTGATTTATGTATGTTGAACCAGACTTGCATCCTGGGGATGAAGCCAACTTGGTCATGGTGGATAAACTTTTTGATGTGCTGCTGCATTCGGTTTGCCAGTATTTTATTGAGGATTTTTACATCAGTGTGCATCAGGGATATTGGCCTGAAGTTTTCTTCTTTTGTTGTATCTCTGCCAGGTTTTGGTATCAGGATGATGAATAATGTTTGCCTCATAAAATAAGTTATGGAGGAGTCCCTCCATTTCAACTGTTTGGCATTGTTTCAGAAGAAATGACACCAGCTCCTTTTTGTATTCTAGTGGAATTCAGATGTAAATCTGTCTAATCCTGGTATTTATTTATATATTTTATTTATTTATTTATTTATTTTTGGCTGGTAGGCTATTTATTACTGCCTCAATTTCAGAACTTTCTATTGGTCTGTCCAGGGATTTAATTTCTTGCTGGTTTGGTCTTGGCAGGGTGTATCTGTCCAGGAATTTATGTATTTCTTCTGTATTTTATAGTTTATTTGCATAGATGTGCTTATAGTATCATCTGATGACTGTTTGTATTTCTGTGGAGACAGTGGTGATATCTTCTTTATCATTTTTTATTGAGTCTATTTGATTCTTCTATTTTTTCTTCCTTATTGGTCTAGCTAGTCTATTTTATTTAATTTTATTGATTTTTTCAAAAAACCAGTTCCTGGATTCATTGATTTTGAAGGTTTTTGTTATGTCACTGTCTCCTTCAGTTCTACTCTGATCTTAGTAATTTCTTGTCTTCTGCTAGTTTTGGGGTTTGTTTTCTCCTTGCTCTCTAGTTCTTTTAGTTGTGATGTTAGGTGTTGATTTAATATCTTTCTCACTTTTGATGTGGATATTTAGTGCTATAAATTTCCCCCTTAACACTGCTTTAGCTGTGTCTCAGAGATTCTGGTCTGTTGTGTCTTTGTTCTCATTGGTTTTGAAGAACTTCTTGATTTCTGCCTTAATTTCATTATTTACCCAGGAGTCATTCAGGAGCAGGTTGTTCAATTTCCATGTAGTTGTATGGTTTTGAGTGGGTTTCTTAATCTTGAGTTCTAATATGATTGCACTGTGGTCTAAAAGACTGTTTGTTATGATTTCAGTTCTTTTGCCTTTGCTTAGGAGTGTTTTACTTCCAATTATGTGATCAGTTTTAGAGTAAGTGCCATGTGATGGCAAGAAGAATGTATATTCTGTTGATTTGGGGTGGAGGGTTCTGTAGATATCTATCATGTCCACTTGATCCAGAGCTGAGTTCAGGTCTTGAATATCCTTGTTAATTTTCTATCTCAATGATCTGTCTAATACTGACAGTAGGATGTTAAAGTCTCCCACTGTTATTGTGTGGGAGTCTCCATTTCTTTGTAGGTCTCTAAGAACTTGTTTTAAGAATCTGGGTGCTCCTGTATTGAGTACATATATATTTAGGATAGTTAGCTCTTCTTGTTGAATTGATCCCTTTACCATTATGTAATGCCCTTCTTTGTCTTTTTTGATCTTTGTTGGTTTAAACACTGTTTTGTCAGAAACTAGGATTGTAACCCCAGTTTTTTTTTTTTTTTTTTTTTTTTTGCTTTCCATTTCCTTGGTAAATTTTCCTCTATCCCTTCATTTTGAGCTGGTGTATCTTTGGATGAGAGATGAGTCTCTTGAATACAGCACACGGATGGGTCTTGCTTGATCCAGCTTGTGATTGTATGTCTTTTAATTGGAGCATTTAGCCTCTTTACATTTAAGGTTAATATTGTTATGTGTGAATTTGATCCTGTCATCATGATGCCAGCTGGTTATTTTTTGCATTAACTGATGCAGTTTCTTTATAGTGTCATTGGTCTTTGTACTTGAGTACAAAGTGTTTTTTTGCAGTGACTAGTAACAGTTTTTCCTTTCTATTTTTTGTACTTCCTTCAAAAGCTCTCGTAAGGCAGACCCGGTGGTGATGGATTCCTTCAGCGTTTGCTTGTCTGAAAAGGGTTTTATTTCTCTTTCACTCATGAAGCTTAGTTTGGCTGGATGTAAAACTCTGGGTTGGAAATTCTTTTCTTTAACAATGTTGAATATTGGTACTCAATTTCTTCTGGCTTGTAGGTTTTCCACTGATAAGTCCACTGTTAGCCTGATGGACTTCCTTTTGAGGTTACCTTGCCTTTCTCCCTTGCAGTGCTTAACATTTCTTCCTTCATTTTGACCTTGGAAAATCTGATGATTACATGTCTTGGGGTTGATCTTCTCATGGAGTATCTTACTTTTCTCAATTTGAGTGCTGGCTTGTCTTGCTAGGTTGGGAAAGTTCTCCTGGATGATATCCTGAATTATGTTTTCCAATTTGGTTCCATTCTTCAAGTCTCTTTCACGTACCCCAATCAGTCATAGGTTCAGTCTTTTTGCATAATCCCATACTTATCAGAGGTTTTGTTCATTCATTTTTATGTATTTTTCTCTAATCTTGTATACCTGTCTTGTTTTAGCAAGATAATCTCCAAGCTCTGAAATTCTTTCCTCTGCTTGGTCTATTTAGCTATTGATATTTGTAGTTGCATTGCAAAGTTCTTGTGTTGTGTTTTTCAGCTCCATCAGGTCGTTTATGTTCCTTTCTAAACTGGCTGTTCTGGATAACAGCTCTTGTAATGTTTTATCATCATTCTTAGCTTCTTTGCATTGGGTGAGAACATGCTCCTTTTGCTCTGCAAATTTCACTATTACTCACTTTCTGCAGCTTACTTTTGTGAATTCATCCATCTCAGCCTCTATGCAGTTTTGTGCCCTCGCTGGAGAGGTGTTGCAATCATCTGGAGGAGAAGAGGCACTTTGGCTTTTTGAGTTTTTGGTGTTTTTTTAAATTGATTTTCTCTCATCTTCACGAGTTTATCTAGCTTCAATCTTTGAGGCTGCTGGCCTTCGGATGGGTTTTTTGTGGGGACTTATTTGTTGATGCTGTTGTTGTTGTTGCTTTCCATTTGCTTGCTTTTAACAGCCAGGCCCCTCTTCTGTAGGGCTGCTGTGGTTTGCTGGGGCTCTGCTTCAGATCCTATTCACCCTTACCTGGGTCCCTCCTGCACCTGGAGGTGCAGAGGCTGCAGAACAGCAAAGATGGCTGCCTGCTCTTTCCTCTAGACTGTCCATCTCAGAGAGGCACTGTATTAGGGTTTTCTAACAGGACTGAACTAATAGGATATCTATATCTATATCTATCTATTTCTATATATAAACTTAGACGATCACAAGTTCCCAGAATAGGCTGTCTGCAAGCTTGAGGAGCAAGGGGAGCCAGTCCAAGTCTCAAAACTGAAGAACTTAGAATCTTATGTTCGAGGGCAGGAAGCATCCAGCACAGGAGAAAGATGTAGGCTAGGAGGCTAGGCCAGTCTCACCTTATCACATTTTTTCTGCCTGTGTTACATCTGCGGGTGACTGATTAAGGGTGGGTCTGCCTTCCCCAGCCCATTGACTCAAATGTTAATCTCCTTTGGCTACACCCTCACAGACACACCCAGGATCAATACTTTGCATCCTTCAATCCAATCAAGTTGACATTGAGTATTCACCATCACAAGTCCACCCCTTGTCAACCTGAACCCATGCACATCTCCTGAGATCATACATAATCTTCAAATAAAGACAATAATAAGATCATAATTATGCCTAACGTAATACAACCATCCTTCGTGCAACCGGAACTGCAGCAATCCCCAACCCAAATACTATTACAGGAAGTTAACAATACTTAAATGCCAATATGAAGTCAATAAACTTATGTCACATGATAAAGGAAGAGGAAATAAAATGAAGATATTTTCTTAGGACAAGTGTATACATGCACAGACATGTTTTTAACAAAAGAAGGAGGAAATATTCATAATATATACAGTCCTCATTTCTGCAGCTGGTCACATGGTCGTAGCTGGTATTGATGACTACCTTCTTCTACTACCCATTCTGTATTCCCTTGCCTTCAGCAAGCTCCTCAGCAGGTTGTGACTTTTTTCCTGGTGGAGTGACCCAAACATTCATTCCTGAGGGGTCTGGACCATTTGTAGTCCTGCCTGGATTGGGCTGTTCCTTCTGGCATCAGAGTTTACGAACTCAGTGTCCCCAGCTTCATCAGGGTCCTCCCACATGTCCCCATTCCAAGTTGCAGGGTCCCATTCTTTCCCAACCAATGCCCTTACTTTAACAATAGACACCTGGTGAGGCTGTGCATGCACCTTCCATTGCAGGTCAGCCACTTGCGTGAGAAGAACTTGTGTCTGTTTTCCCACAATTTCAGCTCTTTGCCTGTAGGAGATAAGACTCTCACTCAGGGCAATCTTAGCAAATTTGAGGCTCAGTATCTGCTTCTGAAGCCAGGAGAGAGAATTCCTGAGTGGTTCATTTTCTTTCATTGTTTTGTCCACTGAACTTAGGAGCAACCAACCAGCTTCATTATGTTCCTTGGTTCTCCACATATGGTCAAAGGTATTATGTATAGAGTCACTAAACTCTGCCTCTTGTGATCAGTGAATCAGGAGTGTCAAATTAATTTATTTTGCATAACTCTCTAAACAGTTCATGCCAAGGACTACCAATGTTCTCTATACTATTAGAAGTAGAGTCCTTAGCATTTTGGGGTCTAATCATATCAAGCAACAAACACCCTACTCCTGGTAGCAAAATCTGTATTAGTCAGGGTTCTCTAAAGAGACAGAACTAATAGGATGTATATCTATATCTATATCTATATCTATATCTATATCTATATCTATCTATATGTATTGTGTGTAGATGGATGGGTGGATAGATAGATAGATAGAAGCTTATTAAGTATTTACTTACACTATAACAAGTTCCCACAATAGGCTTTCTGCAAGCCTGAGGAGCAAGGGGAGCCAGTCCGAGTCTCAAAACTGAAGAACTTGGAGTCTGATGTTCGAGGTCAGGGAGCATCCAGCATGGGAGAAAGATGTAGCCTGGGAAGCTAGGCCAGTCTCGCCTTTTCACACTTTTCCTGCCTGCTTTATATTTGTTGGCAGCTGATTAGATGGTGCCCACCAGATTAAGGGTGGGTCTGCCTTCCCCAGCCCACTGACTCAAATGTTAATCTCCTTTGGCAAGGCCCTCACGGACACACTCAGGATCAATATTTTGCATCCTTTGATCCAATCAAGTTGACACTCCATATTAACCATCACAGGCACCAACTAATGCCAGCAGGAATGCTACTGTATAAGGTGTTTGGTGACCCCAGTCAGGAGGCACGGGTGCGACCTCTCCATGGGGGTCGCACCAACCGCCTAGTCCGTCTCAATGAGAGAACCTGGATACCTCAGTTGCTAGTGCAGGATTCACTTGCCATTTTCGTTCTTCTTGGTGGGAGCCTCCAACTGCAACTGTTTCTAGTCAGCCATCTTGGCCTCTTCTCCTGATGGTTTTTATTGAAAATGTCTATCTGTTTAGAAAAGTTTTCATTCGTATCCTGAATTTTTAAAAAATGTCTTCATATTGACTTTTACCTTTCTCTTGTATTACCTTGAGTAACTTAATAATCAACCTTTTGAATTCTTTCTCTGGTATTTCAAAGATTTCATTTAGTTTGAATCCACTGTTTGAGAGTTAATGTGATCTTTTGGGGATGCTATAGAACCGCATTTTTTCATATTGCCAGAATAATGTTTTCTGGTTTATTTTTATGTGGATAGACGATTGCTTCTAATTATTCTTACATTTATTTTTTATTTCATTGGGTATTTAATTTTTTTTTCCCTTGAGGATGTGACTTATAGTTTATTGTCACCTAGTTTCAGCTCTAGGTACCTTCAGTGGCAAAGACTCTATATGTTTCTTGGTTATAGAGAATCTTTGTGCAATGGCTTTCACAGATACTGGTTGTCGTAGCAATGTGTTGGGTGTGTGAGCAGGTTCACTGTCTCCTGTGGGGCTAGAGTATTTGCCCACTTTTTAATTGGGTTGTTTTCTTGTTATTGAGTTGTTTGCATTCTTTAAATATATTGAGTATTAACCCCTTGTTCTGATGTATGCTTCGCAAATATTTTCTTCCACTTCGTAAGCTGTCTCTTCACTTCATTGTTTCCTTTGCTGTGAAGAAGTTTTTAGTTTTATGCAATCTCATTTGTCTATTTTTGCCTTTGTTACCTGTACTTTTGGGGTTATAGCTGAAAAAATCTTTGTCATGACTGATGTCCTTTTTTTGTTTGTTTTTTTCCTATTTTCTAAGTAGTTTTACAGTTTCAAGTCTTATATTCAACTCTTTAATTCATTTTGATTTAATTTTTATATATGGGATAAGATAAGGGTCCACTTGTATTCTTTTACATATGAATATCCAGTTTTCCCAACATTATTTATGGAAGAGACTGTCCTTTTCCCATTGTTTGTTCTTGGCATCTTTGTCAAAAATAAGTTGACCATAAAGGTGTCAATTTATTTCTGGGCTCTCAATTCTGTTCCATTGGGCTATATGTATGTTTTTATGCCAGTAAGATGCTGCTTTGTTCACTATAGCTTTGTAGTAGACTTTGAGATCAGGTAATGTAAGGCTTCCAGCTTTTTTTGTTTTTCTTTTTCTTCAAGATTGCTTTGGCAGTTTAGGGTCTTTGTGGTTCCACACAGATTTTAGAATTTTTTTTTTATTTCTGTAAAAATTGTCATTGGGATTTTGATAGTGATTGCATTGAATTTGTAGATTGCTTTGACTCATATCTAGTTTTGCAAAGGGATAAAATATTAAAAATGTTTTTTGAGGAACACATGATATCAGTGAGAATAGCTAGTATTTTGGGGGCTTATATCACATGATAAGCACACACTTGCCATTTTGTCTACATTGCCTTACTTTTCACAAAGACCCTAAGGAGTATTTTCTTCCATTCTATAGATAATGAAACAGAACTATAGGAATTGATGTGGTAACAGGGGTAGGATGCGCCTCTTGCTGTGTATAACCCAAAGCCTGTGCTTTCTGTGTATTATATAAAGTATAAAATTAAGCTTAGGATTCACTTTTGTGTTCCTTATACCTAACACAATATTTCAGTTTGTTGATGCTTCATAAATATTTGTTGAATAAGTTCTCAGTGATTGAAAAGTATGCAATTAATTCATTTATTCCTTCCTTATTCAATAAATATTTATCTGGCACTGGTTGTGTGCTGGATGTTAGGTGCTTTGGCTTAGGAACTAGGGGTACAAAATGAAACAGATGCCTTCACTGCCTGTAAGGAGCTCAGGGTCTGAGGCAAAGGGCAAGGGGTTTTTGTTATTGAGAGCTTTTCAGTTCCGATAATACCAATTCAGATACAACTCTTTAATAAATTTTTGAAAATTATAATTTTCAGTAGGCCGGTGATGATTATTATTTTTATTATGTCTTCCCTTTTCATCCCTGATCTTAAAGTTAACATGACACTTCCCAGACTTAACGTGCACATGACCCACCTGGGGATCTTGGTAAAATTCAGTCTCTGATTCAGTTGGTCTAGAGTAGAGACCAGAAGACTGCATTTCTAACCAATTCCCAGGTGATGCTCAGGAGCTTTGGGACGCAAATAAATCTTTAAGAATTAAAATGATAAAATGTCACCTTCTCTATTGTGCACATTCCACCATTCTCTCTTCTTTTGCTGCAGAGGATGGAAATACAGTACTTGTGATGGAACCCCTAACTGAAATATTATGATTTCATTGTGTTCTTAGGCTGAACTAAGAAACAAACAGTGTTAGAAATTTAAGGGCCACTTCTCTGTTCAGTTTGGCTAGGCTCTAAGTTTGGCATGTCACTGTTAGAGTCTTTCTCCAACGTGTGGCATATCAAAGCTTTGTTTTTCCTCATATCCCTGTTTGCCTTCTTCACACCTGCCTTTACCATCTTCAGAAGAGGTCAGTGGCTCTGACAGATGTGGATTAGAATAACTCAATTAGGATCAATAGGCCTGTGTCATGTTCAACATCTGGCTGATACCCATTTTCAGAATAAATATATCATTTTATTTTTGGTAAAAATGCTTTTCAGATGAAAATGAAAATTACAATGGGAAATTGTGGCTGGCAAGGGAAAAAAACCATTTTGGGTAATATCTCTCATAATTGGAGTAATTTTGACAAACTCAGACATTGTAGAATTCCCACACATCCTCTCCCCCAACCAATTCCCTACTCCCAACGAGTCAGAGAGGAGTGCTTTCTAGCAGGCAAAAGTGTAAGCTATTTTTCCTTCTCTGGTCCACAGAAATGATGTTAAGATTCATGGCAGTCAACCTTACTGTTCCAAACAAACGTGTTTTATTCTAATGACCAATTAGAAGTTTTATGGCTTAAGCCAGGAGCAGGGTAGAGCTGAGGCCAGGGAATTGGGTATAGATTCAATCATAACTTTGTTTTTGATTTCTACATTGACATAAAATGCATACTATATTCTCTGGGAACAATTTGATCAATAACTTAGGCTAAAAATAGAGCAAATAGAGCAGACTTTTTAAAGTCACCTGTTCATATTAGGAATAGTTACAAAAATGATTTTTCCTTTTAAAATATTGGGTTACCCTGTGATCTCTGACATTATGGATACTTGGTGCTCTTATAGCAGGGGAGGGCTTTTTGTGATGTGGGTGTGCATTTGTGTACATGTGTACATGTGTGAAGATGTGGACCTGCCAAACCACCCCCACCCATGCTAGTCTGGTGGGTTCATGTTACTAAAGCAGCCCCTTCAGTGGTCTTGGGTCTCAAGGTTGCTGGTATGGAGACTTATCTTATGGAGCCAAGTATCCCTGGTAGAGTTGTTTGTTCCTACAAGAGGAGGGATGATGTGAGCAAGTGCTTTAGAACCAGACAGACCTTAGTTTGGATCCCAACTCTGCCGCTGCTGTGTTAAGTGGACAGCACTAGGGTGAGGCAAGGGGGACTTCTGGATGTACATTTTAAGGTGGTCACACTCAGGTGACAACCTTGCACTTGCACAACCCTGAGTGTGCATATCTCCTTTAATTTTGCATTCAGGTGCCTTGCTTTCCTTACCCTAGTCTGGCCCTGGTGTGTGACCTTGGACGAGTCACTCGTCTCTGTTTTTATTTCCTCATCTGTAAAATGGGTGCGGTAAGAATCATCTCATGGGATTGCCATGAAGCTTGAATAAAAAAAATCTATAAATTTATTGACAAATTGTCTGGGTCTATGACCAAAAAATGGTAGCTATGATTGAGTTTTTTTTTTTTGAGACAGAGTCTGACTGTGTCACCCAGGCTGGAGTGCAGTGGCGCGATCTAGGCTTAGTGCAGCCTCCACCTCTGGGTTCAAGCGATTTTCGTGCCTCAGCTTCCCGAGTAGCTGGGATTACAGGTGTGTGCCACCATGCCTGGCTAATTTTTGTGTTTTTAGTAGAGATGGGATTTCACCATGTTGGCCAGGCTGGTCTTGAACTCCTGACCACAGGTGATCTGCCCACCTCATCCTCCCAAAGTGCTGGGATTACAAGCCACCACTCCCAGCCCGATTGATTTTAATTAATCTTTTGCTGGGCATCTTGACTAATCCCCTTTAGGATACCTAGAGTTAATTCCCTTTATCCTAAGGAGGAAAAACAGAATTGAGGAATATTTAGAAGTGCCTCGTTTAGGATACTTTTTTTCTTTTGAGTTTTTTTTTTTATTTTAGGAAATAATTTATCTAAAAGCTAGTGGTACACATTTCAACTACTCACAGTTCAAGCATAAAGTGTTGCACCAGTAACACCAGGAATGAAATGTGTGTGTATATAGTTACAGGCAAGGCAGGTCTGGAGGCTCCCCTGAGAGCGAGCACTTCATTTTCAGGAGGTCAGGAGACCGAAAGTCTCACCCGGAGAGTGAAGCACCCCGTGACTTAGGCTGGATGCATAAAGTACTTGCTTTCCCCTTGGTCCAGGATGGAGCCAGAATGCATTGCCAGCTCCGACGGATGGTGCCTCTTCACTGTGATCACTCACTTAGCACACACTCACAGCAGCTTAAATTTCTGCTTGAACAGCCATGCACTTTTTTTCTTCCTGCCTAGTTTTTCTTTTGTTTTGCTTTTGGTGGGAAGCTGACCAAGGCATTCATGGTGGGGATGAAGAGGGAAATCTGTTAGAATACTGGTATGGTAAGATGAGAAGCTCTGAGGGGCTTGGGTCTCCCAATTGATATTCTTGCCATGTTGCTCTGAAGAAAATAAAGCCTCATGATTTTTTAAACTCCCATTTTTTTTTTACAAAGTTAACTAGATAAAGACCAGTTAGTACTGATTCCACTAGATACCCTTTTCCCTCTTTTACATTTTGCTTCAAACTTGGTTGCTAAGGGACAATGACAATGATTGAGTTATATTCTTTACTTCTATTCTATCTGAATGTTTTGTGGCCATCAGTGTAGGGGTTCTCTATTTCAGTTTCTTGATCTTTAAAATAGATAACTTAAATCCTGGATTATACTTTTGTAGGATGAACAAATTCTGAAGCCAATCTGTGTGTGTGTGTTTGTGCACATGTGTGCGTGTGTGTGTGTGTGTGTGTGTGTGTGTGTCTGTAGGGAATGTCTCCTAGAGTTGTAGGCTATCATAAGCCTATGTTTATTGATTGATTTACAAGCTATGCATTCAATTCTAGGTTAATTATCATTTAATATGAGTCAAGACAATTTCGGTCCTCTCTAGTCATGTTTCTATGACAGACATTGCTAATCAATGGCTGCATTTTTTGTTAAACCTGGATTCTTGCATTCTGGAGCTCTATATAGCACCTACCAATTGATCAGACTTGTTTTACAGAATGGAACTTCTTTGCTACTCTGAGCCTAGCAGGTGTGAAAATGGGAAGGAGAAAACTTTCTTGGCCTGGAGAAACCTAGCAGCTAGTTTGATACGTGAGACCTATGTAATACCATTTAAGTAGAAGTCAAAGAAATGCATAACAAACATGCAAAGACATGGGAGATTATGGGGGCAGAAACTAAGATCCCAACAGAAATTCAGAGAAAGCCCATCTGACCTGGAGGATGTCACTTAGGTGGCTACCTTCACTGGAATCATTCCAGTGGTGTTGGAGGGCAAGTGAAGGAGAGGCAGAGATGAACTCCCAGACAGGGAGAGCTGTGGCAGGAAAGAGCCCAGAGTGGGGATCAGTGTGAGGTTGACGATGGTCATTAATTGTTGTTAAGGTAAAAATACATGTTACTCAATTAAAAAATATGTAAGTTAGATTAATCTATTTTGATTAAATGTGACTAAAAAGACTATGCTAGATCTATCTACTTTAAATGCTTATTTAATTGTAACCTCTACAAGTAAATTTATTCTCAACGCTGTTAAGAGTCTTAAGTCAATTATACAGATGACTATATATATAAATTATATAAAGTAACTTATAATTATCAGACACTGTCCTGGGCAATTTGCATATGTCATTTAATTGATTGATTTATTCATCAGCTATTTGACTACCTAATATATGCCCTGTGCCAGAGGCAGGGACCAAGTAGGAAAGAAATAGACTTTCTCTAAGACTATCTCAGTCTAGTGAGGCAGAAAGTCTCATAAGCAAACTATCTGTAACACCTATATTACACTTGTACGTAAGTAGAATGTCAGAAATACGAAGGGTGCACTAGGGAAAAAATCTTTCATGTCCCTACCAGTTTTATGGAGTAAATGTTACTATCTCCATCTTACAGATGAGGACAACTAGGCTTGGAGAGTTGGGAACTAGTCAAGGACTCAAGTTAATCAGTCACGGCTGGGAACTAACTCTCCACCTAATGCTTTTTCCTAAAAGTGGATCGCTTGGATTCAGGCCTAGCTTTGTTACGAGCAAGAGTGGGAGCATATCATTTCACCTCTCTGGGCCTCAGTTTCCCCTTTTGATAAGGTAAGAAGCTGAGATGTGATACTATCTAAAGTTCCTTTCCTCTGTAATATGGGATAACTCACCTGTAGTCCAGATTTGATCTCAGTTTAGCACCACTTTTGGAAACTTATGGGCTGCTCCTCATATTGTACAAATAATTTCTCTCTGCTCAAACACCTGATAGATATTTCTCAGAACAGGAGATAGTTGCCTTTGGTGAAGGCTCCAATCCAGGACCATTCATTTTTTACCTGGCTTTATTGATGTGTAAATTGGAATGAAAAAGGGCCTGCTTGTAGGGCTGGGAAATAAAAGAGAAGTAGTTTAAACTGTTTATGAGCTTTATGATGTCTTTTCCACATTCTCTCCTTTTTTGGCTGGAGATTTTCCCTAATTGGGGACATTTGTTTTAGAATTTGGCATCTCTGAGCCTCGAGAAATGGAGCTTCTTTATTAAAGAGCAGTGTATGCCACAGGCATCTCAGGCCAAATGGTTTAGACTTCTCTCTCAGGATTCAGGTTGTAATTAAGGGTGTAGATTAATTGTAACAAGGTGTCAGAAAATGGTTCGTAAATAAATATGACAAACTGAACTCAACACATTGAATTTATAAAAAGTTGAAGTCAGATCCCTGAACCAACATGGATCCTTCTGTGTTCCAGCTGAAAACTAAACTTGTGCAAAACTTTGTATGAAGGCAGTCCCAACTGGAAGGAACTTGAAACATAACCCCATATGCTGCCCTAGTGGAGAAATAGAACAGACTGCTTACTGGGGTCATTTGTATAAAGAATATATAATCATTTTCTAATCTCTCTGATACATATTTCTACAAATAACACTGGGGACAAGTGAAAACTTTTATGGTTCATAAGGAATCAACTCCATGAAACATGAGTTTCAGACTGGGCTGGCCTACGCATGTCTGAATCCCTGCAGAATCTTTGAAAATAAGCACAGGCTTCCCCAGAGATATCAGAGGTCTCTTATCTGTCCTGTGTTTTATGCACCATCTTTTCTCCATCCCTCACAGCAGACAAAGACAACCAAAGAAAATCGAGCCAATTCAACATTTGCTACATTTATTCTTTCTCTCTAATTCAAATATAGTATTCAAACAGAATGTTCCCTCTCTCTTTCTTTTTTGGCTTGGCCAGCATGAAAATGCTAACTCATTTTAAAGGGAAAGTAGGCAGTCATAAATGGCAGTGTGGTGTTGTGGAAAGAATAAGAATGGCTTTGGATTTGTGCCTGGCCTAAAATGTTGGCTGCTCTTTCTACTAGTTGAGGGAAGCTTTGGCATGCTACTGAACATCTCTATGCCTCCATTTCCACCTCTGCAAAATGGAAAGGATAAAAACTAGCTGGTAGGTTTGTTGTAAGAATTAAATGATATCATAAATTTTATATTAATGAAAAATGTCTCCCCCAATCCTCAAGGTTTTGATGGTTACATACAGTAAAACCACGGTGGCAAGAGAAGCAAGAGACAGAAAAGCAAGGAAATGGGAAGGGATTGTATCCCTTCTGGACTGAAATATTCAATTGCTAGGTAAGACTCTCCTGAGCTTCCTTCCTTGCAACTGGCTACGTTTGAGGTTGTGGCTGCCTCATCAACCTGGTCTCCAGGGTGAACTCTGATTAGGAGAGCCCTCTGCTGACCTTGATGGACATGTAGTATGATAAAAAAAAAAAAAAAAGATCTCTGCTGCTTTTTTTTTTTTTTTTTTGAGATGGAGTCTCACTCTATAGCTCAGGCTGGAGTGCAGTGGCATAATCTTGGCTCACTGCAACCTCCGCCTTCCAGGTTTGAGTAATTCTCCTGCCTCAGCCTCCCCAGTAGCTGGGACTATAGGCATGCGCTATCATGCCCAGCTAACTTTTGTGTTTTTAGTAGAGGCGGGATTTCACCATGTTGGCCAGGCTGGTCTTGAACTCCTGACCTTGTTATCCACCCGCCTTGGCCTCCCAAAGTGCTGGGATTATAGGTGTGAGCCACTGCGTCCAGCCAAATGTCTGCTGCTTTAAACCACTAATATTTGGATGTTGCTTGTTATCACAGAAGAACCTAGCCTATCCTCACTGATATAGTTAATCTTCAGATTGCTGAATTTCCCTTTTTTGAAATTCATAGTATCTTTATGGTAGGCCATGTTCATCGTCTTTCAAATTTCTGCTCATAAATTCTGCATGAACTATTTGGAACAATAGAGTGATTTGGCAGTGACATGTCCAAGAGAACTCTTCTCAACTGCAAAAACTTTTAATTATTTGAAGTAAGCAACACTGAGTTTTTTGGCCAGTATGTGCTCCTGGAAGGCCAGTCAAGGTTCTCTGAAAAGACATTTTATTCTGACTTTATATGTTAAGGTCTCTTTGCCTTGTATATCTGGTCTTAATTCTCCTTTGAAAGGTAGATTTGGTATTTATCCAATTAATGACTTTGTTTGAATTTTTATAGGCATCTCAAACTTACCTTGGCTAACGCACTGCCAATTGTTTCTGAAGTTGTACACCACCCACTCTGCACTTGCTCTCTGCTAAAGTTCAAATGAAATTTCAATTCCTTACTTGGCCTACAAGACCATGCCTGTCTCTGATTCCTCCATCCTCAATCTCCTCCTTGTACACTAGGATTTAGTCATACTGACTTTGCTTCTGATTCTTTTTTTTTTCTTTTTTTGAAACCTGTGTTTTATTTTATTTTTATTATTATTTTTTTAAATTTTACTTTAAGTTCTGGGATACATGTGCTGAATGTGCAGGTTTATTATATAGGTATACATGTGCCATGGTGGTTTGCTGCACCTATCAACCCATCATCTAAGATTTAAGACCTGCATGTATTAGGTATTTGTCCTAATGCTCTCCCTCCCTTTGCCCCCAATCCCATGACAGGTCCCAGTGTATGATGTTCTCCTCCCTGTGTCCATGTGTTCGCATTGTGCAACTCCCATTTACGAGTGAGAACATGCAGTGTTTGGTTTTCTGTTTCTGTGTTAGTTTACTGAGAAGGATAGGTTCCAGCTTATTCATGTCCCTGCAAAGGGCATGAACTCATTCTTTTTTATAGCTGCATAGTATTCCATGGTGTATATGATTCTTAAACACAGACATGTCATTGCAGTCTCTGGTTGTCTGCATGTTCTGGTTCCTCTGCTTGGCTCCCCAGATCTTCCCATGGAAATCTTCTTTTCATGACTAAGTTACCCCTTAGGGAGCCTCCTTGACTGCTTAAGCTGAGGCATTGCTTCCCCCATTCCTACAGATAAATTCTCTACCACATTATACCACATCTTCTTCACAGCACCAGCATTTTTCAGTACTGGAATATCCTACATATTTGTGTAAGTTTTCACAGTCTGCCTCCTCATCTTTCCTTAGAATGTAAGTTCACTGAGGGCAGGGACCCTGTTGTTTTCACTTCATATCTAGAAGTGAAAGGTCTAGAAGAGCACTTTCCTAAAACATAGAAGATGTTAATAAATACTGGTGACGGCCGGGCGCGGTGGCTCAAGCCTGTAATCCCAGCACTTTGGGAGGCCGAGACGGGCAGATCATGAGGTCAGGAGATCGAGACCATCCTGGCTAACACGGTGAAACCCTGCCTCTACTAAAAATACAAAAAACTAGCCGGGCGAAGTGGCAGGCGCCTGTAGTCCCAGCTACTTGGGAGGCTGAGGCAGGAGAATGGCGTAAACCCGGGAGGCAGAGCTTGCAGTGAGCTGAGATCCGGCCACTGCACTCCAGCCTGGGTGACAGAGCAAGACTCTGTCTCAAAAAAATAAATAAATAAAAATAAATACTGGTGACATAGGCTTGGTTAGGCACAGAAGTGTAGTTATGCAGGAATCATGAATGTTAATGCTTCTTTCCCCCATTACAGCTTTGAGGGCAAGGAATATCTATTGTCTGAAATATAGCAAGTGTTTAGTGAATTCCATTAACGACATTCATTAAAGGAATGCCTATTAGGAGGTATTGGGAGCTAAGGCATTGGGCACAGAATTAGTCTTATCTCTGCTTGACCCCCAAAACTCTCAGGATCCAATAATATCTACTCATAGTTTTCAATTATTGTATACATTTTATGTATCAGGCACTGCAAAATGCAGTATACACTGCATTATCCCATTTTACCCTCACGCCTACCCTATGATGCTCTATGGGATGTGTTTCCAAATATATCCTGGCCTTTTCTCCATTGGAATATGGTATCATGGCACTTCCTGATCCCCTTATTGGTGGGTGGGGCTTTGTGACTAGTTCTGGCCATGAACTATGAGCCAAAGTGGCAGTGGGGCACTTGATTGCCACCTAGAGGCCTTCTAGAACTCATGTTCCCTTTGTCACAGCCACCAGAAATTTATGAGTCCTACCAGCCTGAGCTCCTGTTGACACGAGGAACAGAGCTCCCTAGCGGACCCATGGTGGACATCAGTATGATTAAGAAACACCCCCATTGATATTTCAGGACATGGAGAGTTGGGGATGATTTGTTACTGCAGCATAACATAGTACACCCTGACTGATTTTATAGTTGAGATACTTTATGCTTAGAGAGGTGATTTGCCCAGAGTCACTCTACTAGCATGTGGGCCACCAGGACAAGAATATTTTTTTATTGTTTACATGGTCACTGTATTTTTGACAAGTACATAATGTAGCTGGTACAAATTTTACTAATTGGTTTTGTAAGAAATGTCATATTTTTAACTTCACTAAATGAATCTTAACCTGACTTCAACCTCCCATCTCACATACTGGTGGGAAATTCAGGTTCACTGAGGAAATTCAATGTTACTCTGATTATTGGGCCTCTGCTTTCCCTTCCTTGGAATTTCATCTCTGGAAGGCATAGTTTTGAGAGACCTACTTGATGTCATGATTATGCCTAATGGGCTGCATGGCCCCTGAACGCCTGGAGACATTACTGGTTCAGTGCCACACTTAGGCATAGGAATGAGCTCAGTCCTGAATACCCCTGGGTCCAGAGACTACATCTCTCAAAGGTCCTGAAACCTCCCTTAGGACTGCAAAGGAGGGGGCTTTACATTCCCATTACTCTTCAGATCTCAGTGTTCTTCCCTCCTCTTTCCCTCTCTTCCTCCCTCTGTTCCTTCCCCCAATCTTTGTTGAGTACCTACTGTAAGCCAGGTACTACCCTTCAGGTTGAGGATAGAGAAGGGGGAAAAATAGAAATTCCCACCCTGGTGATGCTCAGTGGCAAGAAATCAGAGAGACAGATAATAAATAAAACAAATAAGTGAATTGTATCAAATTTTGAAAGACTTTGATGATACAGAGAAGCAAAGTAGGGAAGAGGGATGAGGGTGTTAGGAGGCAGTCAGGGTGGGCCTCACATTTTGCCCAAATGCAGAGAGCAGGTGATAAAGCCCACTGGGGGCTGTCTGGAAGCAGAGACTTTTAGGCAGAGGGAAAGGGACCTGCAGAAGCCAAGGGGCTGAAATGGCCGGCAGGTGTGCCTGGGAAGAGCGAGGGGCCTGGCTGGGAGTGAGATGAAGGCCCCAGGGCAGATCAAACCGCACCTTTTATATGGAGGGAGGTGGAAGCCACAAAAGGATTCTGCACTGAGGTGTGATGTGATTTGATTTCCATTTTAAAAGGTGGGTCGGGGTATACAGGGCAAGAGCGGAAGTAGGGAGACCACTTAGGTGGCTTTTCCAATAATTTCTTTCTAGTACTGGCCCACTTCCTCCTCTGTCCCCTTCAAAGGCCCCCTGCTCTCCTCCCCACTCCCATCCTGGAAAGTTGGCTGCCCTGTCTAAAGTGAAGATTTTCGCAGAAACCAGAAGGGACCTCAGCACCTGCAAGCACCTTCTAAATTAAGTCTGGCCCCTGAGGTTAGGGGACACAAAGTTTAACCGATGTTGGAGAGAGAGGGAAAAGTGCAAAGACCAAAACACAAAGAGACCTCATTCTTTCTGAATATTTCAAGCAGAAGCAACAAAATGCTAATCATCTCAATAAATATTCTGCCCCACAGATGTTGAGTGTTAACAGGAGCTCAAAGTTGGTACAGGTACCTGAAAAGGCAGAAAGAACTCAGGAAGAAAAAAAATCATGAAAGAGAGTATGCGTGTGTGTGTGTGTGTGTGTGTGTGTGTGTGTGTGTGTGTGTGTGTAGGTGTGTAGGGGGAGCCTCTTAAGGAAATTAAGGTAGAGTCCCAAAGGTAAGGCATTTCAGATAGTGTTGTCAGGTGAAATGCAGAAGTACCAGTAATATTTGCACTTCAGATAAGCAGCAAATGCTTTTTAAAATGAATTTGTTTCAAGTATTTCATGGAATGTATACTGAAAATTATTTATTGTTTTCTGTTTATTGTTATCTGCTAAATCTTTCAACTCTAATCTCACATGATGTTGAGTGCCAGCCATGGTTGAAGACTACAGCCTGATTCCCCAAAAATGTATGTCCTCTAGATAAAGAAAAGGGGGCTGAGGAGAGTGGTATTCTTGGTAGAGGAATGATATCTGAACAATGGCAGGGCTTGAAATAGCCTGGCCCATTCTGAGGTGAGAGAAGAAGAAAATTATTAATCGCATGAAGGCACTTCACCAAGTGCCTATGTATAAAATGTATTTCAGGTCCGTTGTTTTCTCCTTTCTTACTTTCCCTCTATCTAGGAGAAACATATATTCGTTAATGACCAGTGCTAACATCAACCATAACATGGTTTATTTGTCTGTACATTGCATTTTCAATTTAATTTGATGGTTGGGATATGGTTATTTCATGAAAAAAAAAAATCCCTGTGTTTTCTCTTGGGTCCTCAGATGGTGTGTATTAAATTAAACATTCACCTAAGCATTGTCGACACAAGGGGGAAGTTTCTGACTCAAAGGACCCCAAACCGGGAAAAGGAGACTTCAGATGAACACGGTATCTCTCTCCTTGTTACATAGGCAGGGTCTCCTGTGGCCATTTATTGTTGATGGGTGAAAATAGCCATACTTGAGGCTGGTAACTATCATCTACCTACTGGGAAGCCCATTCATAACACACATATTTCAGATGTTTCCTGCATAGAGTATTTATCCTTTTAATACTTGACCTATAGCACACATGTGTGATGACTCTCATCTATAATGTGTTCTGGCTTCATGGACTTCTCTTTGCTCCAGTGGAAGCTATTTTAAGGGACTTTTCTTGGATGCATGAAAATGCTCAGTTTAAAGGAGAGTCCCTGAAGTGTCTGTCTCCTTAAATTTTCCATACTACAAGGAAATTGGATGTTGCACATCATCCAGTTTCTTCAACTTTGGCTGGGTAAGCATTTATTGAATGCCTTCCAGGTGTTAGCCGCTGGGCTTGGGAGACAGGATGGGGAAATGGGAAGGCCTTTGGTTATTTCACAGATCATGATTAGAATTCAAGTTTCAAAGACATTTCTCTCTGACACTGGCTAGTTTCGATGATAAACTAAGATGTCAGTCCTAATCCTAATAATGCAAATACTAATACTAAGCCAATACTTATACTGACACCAGCGCTAATACTTGTACTAATACTGATACAGATACGGATAGCAATAGAATTGCCAATAGCAATTCCAATAGCAACACCCATTCAAATACTGTGTATTAGTCAGGGTTCTCCAGAGAAGCAGAACCCGTAGCATATATATAGAGAAAAATATATATATAGAGAGATGTATATATAGAGAGAAAAATATTTAAGAAATTGGCTCACACAATTATGGAGACTGGAAAGTCCAAGCTCTTCATGGAAGGCCAGCAGGCTTGAGAGTGAGGGAAGAGCTATATGCAGTTCGTGTCCGAAGGCCATCTGCTGACAATAGTCCTCTTATTAGAAGCAGATCAGTCTTCTGTTCTATTTAGGACACCAACTGATTGATTGAGGCCCACCTACATAATAGAGGCAGTCTGCTTTACTCAAAGTCTACTGATTTAAATGTTAATGTAACCCAAAAATACCCTCTCAGAAACATCCAGAATAATGTTTGATCACATACCTGGACATTGCAGCCCAGCCAGACTAACACATAAAATTAACCTTCACACACTGCTACTGATACTGACTTAAAAATAGTGTATTAATGCTATTTCAGTCAGGGTTCCACTAGAGGAACATAACCAGTAGGAGATATATATATATATATAGATGTATATATTATTTATTACATATAGACACTATATATGCATGTGTGTATATATATAAACACACACACATCTATATGTTGACAGAAAAAGAGTTCTTGCAAAAAAAATGGCTTGCAGTCATTGTGCGGGCTGGCTAGCCAAGTCTGAAATCCAATGTGGCTATCAGGGTGACACAGGAGATAGCACTCCAGTCCAAAGGTGGAATTGTTTTTCCAGGAAATCTCACCTCTGCTCTTAAGACCTTTCCACCAACTAATTCAGGCCCACCCAGACTTATGTTTAAGATAATCATTACTTAAAGCCAACTTTATAGATTATATAAAGATTATAGAGATTATAGAGATTAATCATATGTACAAAATACATTAGCAGCAACACCTTGCTTAGTGTCTGATTGACCAAGTGGGTGCTTTAGCCTAGCCTAGTTGGCATGTAAAATTGACTGTCACAAACATATACAGTTGGCCCTCTGTATCTGTGGGTTTTATATCTATGGATTTAACCCACCACAGATTAAAAATATTATTAAAAAATTGAGCCTGTACTGAACAATGGCAGAGTTTTTTTCTCATCATTATTCTCTAAACCATATAGTATTACAACTATTTACATAGCATTTGCATTGTATTATGTGTTACAAATATTCAAGAGATGATTTAAAGTATATAGGAGGATGTGCTTAGGTTATATGAAAATACTACATCATTTTATGTAGAGGACTTGAGCATCTGTAGATTTTGGTATCCATGGGAGGTACTACAACCAATCCCCCATGGATATTGAGGGACAACTGTCTAAAGCAGTAAGCACAGTACTTGGCATATATATGTGCCAGTCATTTCTAGTGAGAATAGTGAGAGATACAAAGGCAGACTGTGTATTAACCTTGATTTTAAGAAGCTTATGATAGAGTAAAGAAGATATGATTAGATACAAGTATGTACATGACTAGTCTATAAATAAACCAATAGCTTACACTTACTGAACCTTAGGATGCACTAGTCACTGTGTTAAGAGCCTCATATAAATTTTTGTTTAATTTTTTTTTTTTTTTTTCGAGACAGAGTTTTACTCTGTCCACAAGGCTGGAGTGCAGTGGCAGAATCTTGGCTCACTGCAGCCTCAACCTCCTGGGTCCAGGTGATCCTTCTGCCTCAGCCCCCTGAGTAGCAGGGACTACAGGCGTGTGCCACCATGCCTGGCTAATTTTTGGATTTTTGTAGAAACAGAGTTTCACCATGTTGCCCAGGCTGGTCTCACACTTCTGAGCTCAAACAATCTGCCCGTCTCAGCCTCCCAAAGTGTTGGGATTACAGATGCGAGCCACTGCACCCTGCAAATTTTGTTTATTTTTTATACCATGCTATGAGATACATGCTATTTGTATTTTTCAGTGGAGGGAACTGAGGCTTGGGAAATTTAAGATATTTTCTTAAGATCATGTAGCTAACAAGTCCCAGAGTGAGGATACTCCTGGAACAATCCGGCTGTCTTATCCGAGATAGAAAGAGCCGCCTTTGGCGGCAAGGAAGCAGAAGAAATGCTCAGGGGACAGTCAGAGATGGGGACAGTCTTGGCGGAGGTGGCAGAGAGCCAGGCCTTATGACTGGGGGAGGACTTGAGCAGTTAGAACTGAAATGAAGGGCTGAGGAAGGGTAAGGGGCTCTCTCAGGAGGAGGCCAAAGACCTGCAGAGAGGACACATATGTGAGAAGCGGGGGCCATTGCCCAGTGGCATTGTCCTTTATCAAGGGGATGTAAGAGATGAGACAGGATGCATGGAGACAGCAAATTTGGTGAAATCTGTCAAATTCATGACATTTTTGTTTTTGAGTAGATTTCCCAGGGAAACCACCAAGGAACTGAACTTGGTACTTAGGTTATCAATGGGGCCACTGTGGAAGCACGTATAGACCCAGGAACCCAGGAGGTTGAAGCCATTTGTGGTATGGTTAATTAATGTTAATGGTAACAGTGAGAAGAGAAGGAAGAGAAGATGAGGGTAAAGAAGAAGGGAGAACTCTGAGAAGGTCACTTTTGCAGAGCCTGTAATTTCTGTGGCTCATTTGTAGGAAAGTGAGCTTGCATGATATGCTCATGTAACGTGTCACATTTCAGGACACGTTCTCATTGTTTTCTTAAGTTCCTAAGCCATAAGAAAAATTACAGAAAAATGGAGGATTTGAGTATCTGAAAGCCGTTAGTCCAATTTGGCCGAGGCAGCTTTTTGGGTGCAAAATTTATAAAATGCCTTGAAAGTATTTTCCACGGCACATTCGGTGACTTCACTCAAGTCCTGCTTAAATGGTCTATTTTGGTTTTGAGTTCATAAAGCCCCTCTTTGCCCCCCTCCTTTCCCTGCTCAGGTTCACGTCCAGATAAAACAGCTAACTCAAATATGGTGTAAAAATACAAGTCCCTTTTAGCCTGGCCTTTCATGCTGCGCCCCAAAGTGTGCCTGGGTGTTGAAAGTGAAAAGGGGTGGGGCTGGGGGAAGGTGTTTTTCCAGCTCAAGTTATGAGAGTGGGCACTTTCTTGAGCTTGTAGCGAGAGCAATTGCACCATTGCTGCAGTGGAAGGCATTCAGGATGATGCCTGCATGCAGTGGTCGGTTGAGAGCTGGAAAACCTGCCAAAGTCAGCAGCTGGAGTGAGTAGAGTAAATCAAGTTAAGAGGCAATGGGACAAGATTTTGGAAAAGGAAAGAATACATGGGTCAAACCATTAACCAGACCTGCAGGGTTAAGATGATGAGATATAAATTGACTGGTATTTCCTGGGTTTAGGAAAGGAAGTCTGGATGGGATTTATATCTGGTCCTCTGGCCCCTGAAGCTCTCTGGTGCCTCACTTCCCCACCCGCCTGCCTGCCTGCCCACTGGGCCTCAGGTGTGGGGCAATTAGAGCAGGGCAGGGCGCAAGCCAGAAAGCTCTGGGTTTTGCAGCTATAAATACATTTATCCAACCCGTCATACTCAATTAGTCCTGGAGTGCCCATAATGCAATGCTCCTCATGCAGGCTGCACCGAGGACTCCATAGGGCTCTCAGACCTCTCCTTTCTGATACTTTTAAACCTTTGCTCTTCACATTCTGACAAAAACCTGTGGAACATGGCTCTGCCCCTGTTGGAACCCTGACAGCCAGAAATAATGGCAACGTGGGGCTTTGTGAAAAGAGATTGTGGCTTCAGGCAAGCATGGAGGTTGGTTTGGTCACAGAAGGACACTTCTTCTCTTACCTGGTTTTGCTGACTCAGATGTTGACAGAAGAGCTGTGCTGTAGTCCATGTTGTCCTGAAGGGCGACAAAGCATTTTTTTACTCATGTGTATTTTAGTTTTTTTTTTTTTTTTTTAACTTTCCAACTGTCTTGTGACAGCAGTAGCAGTGCTTCATCTTGCAAATGAGGAAATTGAAGCTTAGAGTGCTTAGGTGGCTTGCCCATGGCCACACAAGCCAAATGCAGCAAAGGGTGGATAATGAGGTTGATATCATTATCCCCATTTTACAGATAAGTAAACTGAGGCTCAGAGATGCTATAAAAGTAATTCAAGGGAAAATGGAGAGTGAATGTCAGAGCTAAGTCTTAAACACAGGTCTGACTCCATGGCTCAGTGGACTCCACCAGCTCTCAAGTCCTGTTCTCCCCAGTGCTATCCCCCTACAAAATGCCTGACAAAGAATCAGGAAGTGGGGAACATGATTGCTGCTTCCCTTACCCACCCCACAAACATAGAACTGCTCTATGCTTTGCTTCTCATGATCATTCTATTACGTATCCATGCATTGATTAATTCACTCACTCAATCATCACCAAGTGCTTATTGTGTCAGGACCTGAACTGGGTGCTGGGGACCCACCTGTCAATAAACTCCAAACCTAGAAGTCAGCCTTGATCCTTGTTTTTCCTTATTCTCAATATCTCCACACCTGTTCCATTTCTGATCCTGTCAGTACAACCTCCAGCCTAGAAGCCATTCCTTTCTCTCCTCTCCAAAGCTACCATCCTATCCCAAGACCTCATCATTTTAGCAATAGCCTCCTAACTGATCTTTTCCTATGTCCACTAATCCACTCCCCACACAGCAGCCAGAGGGGTTTTCCAAAAGCTAGATAGGGGCACTTTACTCCTGTGCTTCAAATTACCCAATGGCTCTTCATTGCACTTGGGAAAAAACAACAAACAAACTCCTTACCACAATGGGTAAGACCTTTTGTAATCTGCCCCATTCCCATATATCTCTGATCTCATCTCCTACCAGTCTGCTCATGCTCTCCCTCCTGAGCTCATCACACTAGCGTTGCATCTGTTACCGCTTTGCCTTGGCCATCCCCCTGCCTGGAAGACTCTTTACCGCAATGTCTTATCATTTGTGTCTCAGGTCTAGTGTAGACTCTTTCTAGAAGTGTTTCTTGGCATCCTACCTAAATGAGCTGCTCCATCTTTTGCATTCCTCTATTTTTGATTCTCTGGTGTCATTTATCACTCTCTAGTACCATTTGCAATTTGTTTATTTACTTTTTCTGTCCATTAGAATGTAATTCCATGGGGACAAGGGCTGAGTCTTCACTGCTGTGTTCTCGACACTTAAAACAATGTTCGTATGTAGTAGACAGTAAATATTTGTTGAACAAATAAGATGCATAGTTATGATCCCTGCCTTTGTAGAGTTTACAATCTGGTTGGAAAGATGAAAACATTCAAGTACAGTATTTGTTAATATTACCAGATGCTTGCTAACCCATTTCAGAGTCTTTCTCTGATTCGGACTGCTGTTCTCAGCAGCTGTGCTTTATCTCCATTTTTTCACGCTGGCTCCAAGTGCCCTTTGTTCACATTTCAGGAGAAGGGAATCAGAGCATAGCTACTCAACAGATTTGTTGATTGGCCAGTCACTGTGAAAGACTTCTGCAGATAATAAAAACTTGAACATCCCTGTTCTATGGAACTTAAAGACCCAAATCTTCATGTCCTTTATGAGCTTGCACCTAAAAGTCCTAATTCTGCTCTTTGTAGTCTTCTAGGATATGTCTGAAGCCCTGTCTCCATGCAACCTTTTGAACTAATGTATGTTCATTTTTGAAATTTTGTAAAACAGTCAAGTACAAAGAAGAAAATAAAATTACCTTTACCCCCATCTGCCAGAGATAAAGGATATTAACGGTCTTTATCCTTCCTGTATAAATCCATCTGTCTCTATCTGTCCATCTAGAATTCTTCACAAATTTGAGGTCATGAGGTGTTTGCAAAGTGATATGTTTGCAGAACAGGAGAATCAAAAGGAGAGACTGGAAAGAGATAAGGGCTGTGAGCAGGCAGGCCAGTCTCATGTAGGGCCCTGTAAGCCACAGGTGAGAAAGTAGGCTTTGATTCTAAGTGCAATGGGGAGTCATTGGAGAAGTTAAAGAAAAGGAATACCACAATGAAATTCATGTTTTGCGCAGCCCATTCCCACTGCCTCCCCACAGTGGAGGCAGGAGGTTAGTTAGGGTCAGTCACAGTTGTCAGGGTGAGAGATGAGGGGATGACCAATTGGGAGGTGGATGGAAGTGGCAAAACGTAGAGGATTTGCTACTGGATTGGCTATTGGGATATAAAAGAAAAGAAGAAAATCTTTATTGGCTTTCATTTGATGATGCTCTAGGTATTCTAACTATTTTAAGAATTGCATCTGATTAAAGACACATCAAAGATACTACAAAAGATTTG
Organism: Trachypithecus francoisi; assembly: GCF_009764315.1. Taxonomy (NCBI): domain Eukaryota; kingdom Metazoa; phylum Chordata; class Mammalia; order Primates; family Cercopithecidae; genus Trachypithecus; species Trachypithecus francoisi. The sequence goes on along the minus strand of NW_022681454.1, from coordinate 12,168,222 downwards.
CAAACTTAGCAGACAAGGCTAGAACCTGACCTGCAATAGTATGGTATATTGCCATGATAAACTACTTTTATAAGAAAAGATGATGACGATTTGATCACTTCATTTTAAGAAAGGGGAGGTGCGTAGGTGTCAGTAAGGGTCCTTCTGTCCAGATAAGCGTGATTAACTTCAATTATGGCAGGCTTTGGAGAACTGTGCAGGTCTTTCAGTGTGTTTCAAAGTATTTCATTTAGACATTTTAGAAAAACATACATCTCTATTCATAGTAATGGTTACTGTTCTGATTTATAAGTTCTGTTCCACTGTAAATCATTCAAAACTCAAAAATTAAATTTTATGGCATAACACTTCGATGGCTGTATGCCTGAGCAAAGGGCAGGAGGAATGCAATTTTTCCTACTGCCAATTATGATTGGACTTCTTTTCGTTATGTCTTTCAGAAAAAATAGAGCAGATGGTTTAAGTGCCGTGTATAAGAGAGGCACACTAATGCTCTGTTAAGAAAAACATTCCAAACTTGACTTTTAGAAAATGGTATGCTTTTCATCATTGGCTCAATCTTATTTAGTTTTAGAATTATGTATCCTAAGCATACTAAAAATTTAATATAAATTCCCATGTCTAAAGTATAGATGGATGTCTGTGGGGCTTGGCCATTTAATTGCTTTGGGTGCAAACATGAATTATTCAGTTATACCTACATGAACAGGAGTGGGTCTTTATACAGACGTGCCCTCTCTTTCCTGACATTGCACAATTCTTTCTTCATACATATTTTCCCCTCCGTTACAGGAGGATGGGATTAGTTGGGCTTCCTCATTTGAGGGTCGGAAGGAAGCCACATTTATTGAATGACTACTGTGCTCTAGGCCTGTGCAGGCTCCTTTATATGCCCTCGCACTGAATCCTTTTTACAATCCTGGAGTTGAGCCTAAGAGTCCTAGTTTTACAGATGGTAAAACAGAGTTAAAAATGTTCAAAGACTTGTTTGCTTACTTACAAGGGGCCATGGTCTGAATATTCGTGTCCCTTCAAAATTCATATGTTGAAATCCCAACCCACAAGTAAGGGGCACTTTTGGGAGGTGAATCATGTGGGTGGAGATTTCATGCATGGCATTAGTGCCCTCAGAGGAGAGACCATAGAGAGCTCCCCTGCGCTTCTGCCATGTGAAGACACAGTGAGAAGGCACCTTCTATGAGGAACAGACCCTTAACAGACACTGAATCACCCCTGCTGGCACCTGGGTCTTGAACTTCCCAGCCTCCTCAGCTGTGAGAAATAATTTTCTGTTGTTTATGGTATTTTGTTATAGCAGCCTGAATGGGTGGAGACACCAATTCTGAATTAAAGACTCAGGATTTGAACTCAGACCCATTGGGTACCATCCTGTGCTATTTCCTCTTCACCATGCTAGAAATGAAACGTGGTCCCTTGTAGCCAATGTTCTCAATTTCAGCTGAAGCCACCACCATGTTCCTGCCTATTGGCCTGACACATAATACTTGGGGATTCTTTTCTTAGGAGGAGATTTGGTGTTGTAATTTGCTATCCAAGTTGTTAGGGGTAAAATAAAGGAAAACTGAAAAGAAGTAATTTAATCAACATTTACTTGGCAAGTTCTCGACACCATGCTTTTTGCTGGGTTTACTAAAATGGGTTCTGTGAAGTCCCTGCTTGGAAGACACACTAGTCAGAGGGAGCACTAACTGCAAAGAAAATGCAGTGATTTTGGAATAGATGCTGGGAGCAGGGAGAAGATAGCAGACTATTTTGCTTAGGCTTGGGGAAGGAGGACTTCATGGAGGAGGTGGCATTTGGACTGGACTTTGAAGATAAGTAACAGAAAAGGAGAGCAAGGAGGATGGGGGTTTAGGTTCAGGGACCACCCCGAGGTTTTGCCCCTGAGTGATTGAGGGTGTGTGTGTTTACTTGTTCTCTCATCTCTTGCCTCTTGCTTAGGGAGAAGATTCTGTCAGGTTCTTGTCTAAGAACAGAGGCAGGTCAGAGCCTGGAGACTGGGTCTGGGATTCTGTCCTGAGGAGACACAGGTTTCTAAGAGAAGCAGGTTCACCTTAGGAACATTGAGGTCAGTTACAAGGAGAGACTGATGCCCAGCTGCTGTGCTGAGCTGGATGGCCAATGAGCCCTGTCAGTTTACCAAACTCTGGCCATATATAGATCATTTATTATAGCTTGGAACTACTGTCTTTTATGAGAATAGATTTATATAAGTTTACATTTCATGTTGATATAAGTAAAAATATTTTGCATCCCAGTAATCATCATCACAATCACAAAACTCTCTCTCTTTCTCCCTCTCTCTCTCTCTGTGTGTGTGTGTATGTGTGTGTGTGTGCATGTGTGTGTGTGTGTGTGTGTGTATTTAGAGACAGGGTCTCACTCTGTCACCCAGGTTGGAGTACAGTGGTGCTATCATAGCTCATGATGGGCTCAAACTCCTGGCTTCAAGCAATCCTCCAGCCTTGTCTTCCCAAAGCACTAGGATTATAGATGCCTGAGCCTCTGAACCCAGCCAAACAACACATTCTTTACATTATAAGGCAATGAACACTTTGCATATCCTATGGTATACATCAGTCAAGTGCATATTTATCACGGCCTTTTCAAGATATCCACATATCCCTTTATTTACAACCTTCTTTCTTCAAGAAAGGATTTGGAAAGATTAGACAATATTTCTAGAGATAATAAAACTTAAAACGAATTGGAAAATTTAGGCAAAAGGAAAATAAAAGTCTGAAAGGGAGATGGTACCAGAAATGGTGTTGGTACAGAAAAGATATGCCATAATATCCCGTGCTTTTGTGAGAGAGAGGGTTACAAATTTGATTCTAAAATTTTGGCAGCTGGTGATACCATTTCATTAGATTGGTTATTTAATATGACACTTACCATTCTCAACAAGAATATTATTTTCCATGTACATATGTCACCTCCCATCCTTGATTGAGAACCCCCTGGGGGCAGGGCCCAGGGTACATTCATCTTTGTACCCAATGCCTTATATGTTAAAATTATTGAAAGAAATGAATGACTAGATGAATAAATAGGTGATTTGGACAACACAATTAATATTGTTCCCATTTTACATATGAATAAGAAGGGGTGGATCCAGGTCAGAAGCAATGCCGTTTGACGCCCAGTTCAATGCTTTAGCTTCTGAATTCGTGATCTTTTTTGTCCTCATTCAGCCTTTGCAAATTCTGCAAATATTGAGGAATGAGGTGTTACTCAGACAAGGCTGAGCTGTTTGGTTGCACATGTCTACATTTGGCTGAAATGTGTATCATGGGACACAAGCTCTTTGATATTTTCATTTTATTTTCTTTTCTTAAAGTGGGGAATTTAGTTTCTCCCAGCCTTTGTTCTTTTTCCATAATCATGCATTGCTGAATAGCTTTTCTTTAATGACCATCACACCAAATAGCAAATATTAAAGAGGGAATATCAATGAGTTTGTGAATCATGTGGTGTTTATGTAGAGAGTCTTCCAGAATACAGTCTTCCAGAATGCACAGAGTTCTGCAAACTATTAAGGCTCTCTAGTGTAGTTATTATCTTTCAAGTCAGTCTTTGCAGCCTACTTTGACTTCAATGACTATAAACACTCTTACACAATAGGTACCTTAAGGCAACAGCTTGTGCCAGCCCAAGTATTGCAAATGCTCTCAGTCTCATGTTCGGTTCTTCCAAGAAAAATCTGGATTCTGGGCTGATGGATCAAAAGTTATTTTCCGTGAGCAGAAAACACAGTGGAACTTTTAACCTTTGCTTTATACATTCCAAGCAAGGAGAATATCCATCTTTTTGTATTCTTAATGCAAAGGAAGTATTTATTTTATGGGGACTATTAAAATGGGTTTCCTATGCAATGTGCTTTCTAGAACAGACCATGTATATTACATAAAACAGACATACTCCCATCCCAGGAGAATATCTGGTCTTCTCACCCCTCTGAGCTTTGATCTTGACAGAGTGATGCTTTTGCCTCTAGCTGGAAGATTCATAAATCTGAAGGGAGGAAGAGGCTGACTTCTTGGCTCTTCTCTCTCTTAGAGACTCACGCTCAATTTATCAAAGGCTCCTTCCATGAACACGCCTGTAACACCTCAACATCCTTGTAAGGATTCTGTGAGCTTTTCCCCTCTGCCCTTTTGGGTTTTAAAGACTGACACAGCTTCTGGTATGAAGGGGATTTGTGAGGTTAATGCGATACTACTAGGAGGTTTAAGTTTTTGCCTGAGTGTGTGTTGAATGGCGACTTAAGAGGAGTGTGTACTTTTGTTGCGAGAAGATTCTTTAAGCTGAGATGGGCTATAATAAGGGCCTAGGCTTGTGTTTTCTGCAATAAGAGGATCTCTTTCAGGCAGTTGTCCTAGGGCAATGTAGCTCTATTCTAAGTTACTCATAAAATTTTGACTCTGGAATTTTATCTTTCAATTTTAAACATCTCTTACAAAGCCCACTGAAGTTCAGAACCCTGGGATTTATAACGAACAAACCTATTTTCGCTGAACTTCCATTTTTCCAAGGAGTTCAATAAAACTCTCCCAAGTCAGACATTGTGCAGAACCATTCTGATTTCTCTCTCTTCCTCATTTTGCTGAACTTCCTCTTCTCCTAGGCCTTAAGGTTCATCTGCCCCAGTTTACCTGACTTTAGCATCTCCCTGAGACTACACCAGGGTGTTTTGGGTTTTGTGAAAGATTGGCGTGGCAGAAAGAGTTTTGAAGCCAGGTAATTTTGGTCATAGTTCTGGCTTAGTCATTTTCTAGCTCTGTAGTTTTGAACAAGTTACTTAATTCTCTAGTTTAAAAAAAAATCTGTTGAGAATTAATAACCCTGGCTTTGCTGGGTTGATGTGTAGATGAAATGAGATAGCACATGAAGAGGCCAACACTGTAGGCACTCAGTGAATGTCACTTTTTTCCTTCCTGTGACATTGAAGGAAGGGTTAGAAAAAGAGGAAGGGGGTGGTCAGATTTGTGTTTAGAGCCATCACTCTGACTATGCCATCATGTGTGCATTGGAGGGGTGTATGAGTCACCTGTCACTGTGTAACAAATTACCCTTTAGTGGTTTAAAACATACATGCATTAGCTGACAGTTTCTGTGGGTCAGGAATCCAGGAATGACTTAGCTAAGTCCTCAGGGTTTCTCATGAGGCTGCAATCAAAGGGAAAGTTCAAGCGGGGAAGAACCGAACCCACTTCCTGGCTTGGGTAGTTGTTGGTGGGATTCAATTCTTTGAAGATTGCTGGATTTCAGGCCTTAGCTCCTTTTTGGCTTACAGCTGAAAGCCACTCTCAGTTTCTTGCCATGTGGGCCTCTCCATAGGGCAGCTCAAACATTGCAGTTTGTTTCGTCAAAACCAGCAAGGGGGAGAGTCTATCAGTAAGACAAAAGTCAGAATCTCATGTACCCTATTCGTGGAAGCAATACTCCATCACATTTGCTATACTTTATTAGTTAGAAGCAAGTCACTCAAGGATATGAATTTACACAAGGAGAGGTGATGTCACCAGGAGGTGGGGATCATTGGGGGCCATCTGAGAGCCTGTCCGTTACTGAGAGTGTAAGTGAGAGACAGAGATGCCAAAGTTAGAAGACTGTTGAGCCTCCCAGGTAAGCAATGGCAGTCAGAACAAGCGTGGTGACAGTCCGAGTAGAGAGAGAGAGGCACATATGTGTCATGCATTTAGGAGACAGATGAGATGGGAGTGATAAAGTGAGGATAAAGGTAGCTCCCAGGTTGCTGGCTTACTCATCTGTGGGTGAAAGGTGGTGAGAATCTCTAAAGGGGAACTAAGAAGGTTGAGAAGTACTTGGGAGGGGCAAAATGATGAGTTTAATTTTAGTCCTATGTTTTAGAGACTACAGCTGTCATGTTTGTGGCAGGGCTGGAAAGCCTAGCACTCACTCCTGTTCTAATGAAATTTTATGCGGAATCCCAGAGTATAAAACAATAAAGAATAAAGTTGTTCTGGTTGACCCTAGGATGGAGATCTGCGGGGTAAAGCCAGCTGAGGCCCCCTTCACCTCTGCAGCAGTTCCTTTGGAATCATACTGGTTTTGGATTTAAATATACTGACTTGGAGTTTTAGCTACTCCATATATCCTTTTAAAATCAATATGGTATAAACCATTTAAAAATAGTACAGAAGCAAGGGAGGGTACTGAAAATTCATAAGGTTTTGTGCAAACTGCAAGTGTTGAGAATCTGTGTGTACACAACAGACTTTTCCCTTCCCTAGGTAGAGCCCGGTGGCAAATAAGGCTTCATGTATGTGACTTGAGATGTCTCTATCTCTCCATTTCTCCTGTGATCCTAAGGAGACCATGGTTTTCTGGAAAGGAGATTTGGAATCATTGCTTCTACCCACTAGAATCTGTGATCTGCCTACCCAGTTTTATGGTTAGTTTCTGAATTCGCCTTTCGCATACTCTTCAACTCTTCATGTAGCTCTAATGGGAAATTATTATCTTGTTATTTCAGTGTATCAGTCAACTATTGCCATATAACTAGCAACATAAATTCTCATACAAAAGTAAGCATTTATTTAACTTGCATGTCTCCAGGTCGACTGAAGGTTGACTGAGCTAGATTGGTTTGGCTATTTGGAGATAAGCTACAGGTAGAGATAAGGTCTGTTGCATGTATCTTTCAACCTCCTTGGATCAGTAGGACAGCCACAGTGTATATTTTTTTCATTGTGATGGCAAAAGCATGTGAAAGCACATATTGCTTAAGCACATTTTTAAGCCCCTGCTTGTGACACATCTGCCAACATCCTGTTTATCAAAAAGTCACAAGTCTAAGTCCAAAGTCAAGGTGAGAAAGTACAGTCAACCCTTTCTATCAGCAGCTTCAACCAAATCTGAGTAGAATATGTGGTATTCGAGGGATGCGAAGATAAAACAGAAGGTTGACTGCTCATACCTATGGGTTCTGCTGGGTAGACTGTGAGACCTGAGCATCTACAGACTTTGGTATCCTAGGAGCAGAGGTGGCTGCAACTAATCTCCCCTAGATGCTGAGGAATGATTGTATACTTCCATTTATGCTTCAGGGAGGGAGTGAATATCTTTGAACAGTAATCTATCATCTTTAGTAAATTATATAAAGAGTGTGAAAATTCTTAACAAGATCTGATATGTGGTAAATACCTAATAAATATTAATCTATATTCTTCTTCCTTCCTTTTCATCCTTCTTCTCCTTCTTTTTTTTTTCTTTTTCTTTTTTTTTTTTTGAGATGGAGTCTTCCTCTGTTGCCCAGGCTGGAGTGTAGTGGCTCGATCTAGGCTGACTACAAGCTCCGCCTCCCAGGTTTACCCATTCTCCTGCCTCAGCCTCCCGAGTAGCTGGGACTACAGGTGCCTGCCACCATGCCTGGCTAATTTTTTGTATCTTTTAGTGGAGACAGGGTTTCACCGTGTTAGCCAGGACAGTCTTGATATCTTGATCTCGTGATCTGCCCACCTCGGCCTCCCAAAGTGCTGTGATTACAGGGGTGAGTGACCACACCCAGCCCTTCTTTTTCTTTTTACCAATTCCATATCTAAGCTTTGTCTTTTTGCACACAGTTGATCCATATAAGCAAACAGCCATGGTTTTTAAGTGGTTGACACAAGTATGAGACTGTTACTAGACTGTGAAACACTCCCTGCATTGAGAGAAATGCCTCAAAGGGTATAAAGAATCACCTTAGGGAGTTAGAATGTGGTTTTTAGGGACCTGAGCATGAACTCTGGTTGCACTAAGTCCTAGCTTGTTTTACTAGTCCCAGTTCAACTGGAGAAGTGGAACTGGTAGGATATTAAGATAATTTATTGTAAGGAATTTACTTACCTGATTGTGGGAGATGCTAGCCAAGTCTGAAATCCATAGGGCAGGCCATAAGGTAGGGCATAGGCACCTTGCAGGCAGGAGCTGAAACTGGGAGTCCACAAGGAGAATTTCTTCTTTGCCTGGGAAACCTCAGCTCTGCTCTTGGAGCCTTTCAACCGATGGAATTAGCCTACCATGACTATTTAGGACAATCTTTACTCAAAGGCAACTGAAACAGGAACTAGTCACATCCACAAAATAATTTCACAGTAACACCTAGATAGGTGTTTTATGGAATAACCAGGAACCATAGCCTAGATACGTTGACCCATCAAAGGACTGTCATGCTGGGTAAGCTTGGGGAAGCCTCTGGTTCTTTATCTAGAAAGGTGGAAGTGAGAATACCTACCTTGCAGAGTTACCAAGGATTAATTGAGATAACTTGCTTCTCTTTCCACTCCTTCTGCCCCTTCTTGCCTTACTTCAAGCTTTGCTATGAAGACAAACCTGCCCGTCTCTACCGAATTTGATGCCTTAGTGATGCTGAACTTTTCATGATAAAGAAAGTGGAATTTTCATTTGTGCTGGCAATGTCCATGTTGCTATTTACTAACATACAAATAATTCCAAATTCTCAGTCTGTATGGATACAGAGGTTGCTGAAAATCTATGTAAGTAATGAATTTCACCAAAGTTCAGTAAGTTTACTGACATAGACTGTCACATGCATATACATATGTCGTTATCAGTGATTCAGGTTAGTTCAGGGCACATGGGACAGTGTTTCTGAGGATCAGAATCCCACACAGACAGTGGACCTAGGAAGAAGCCCAGGCCAGGGTTGGAAGCTGAGAGCAGAGGAAGCTATGGATTCCATAATTCTTTCGGGATTATAAAAATGATGAAGGGAGCCAGGTGTGGGGATCAGATGTGGCCTGTCACTTCTCCCCTATGGGCTGTAATTTCCCCTTCTGCAAAAATAAGCATGTTGGCTGAGGTGACCATATACTTTGCTGTCTTATCTGGTGTACTTATGATGGTGAAAGAGGGCATTGTTAATGATCATTCCAGGACATTCACTCTAAACTGGCTCTGTCCAGGTTGTACTGGGTCCTGTGGTCACCCTCACATTAAATAAGTTCCATGAGCCCATAAATCTCTAGGGAAGATGAACATTTACTAAGCCCCTTCCATATTCCAGGTCCCTTACTTACCATATAATTTACATACCCACCAAATATTAAAATGATCTATTTGAGGTTTGCCTTTCCCACTGATCTCGGCACCCCTCAACATCAGGGCCATATCATGCTCTGTACAGTGTTTGGCATAGGAGAGTTTTCCATCAATGCGTGCTGAGACCCCTTACTTCTCACATAACCCTGTGGTGTAGGTAGTCACATTTCCTCCCCGGGGTTGGGGAAAGGGAGGCATGCAGGGGTTTCCACCCTGGAGAGGGCAAGCCTGTGGCATGTGCCAGGCTGCCAGTCAGAGCTGTGGTTCTCTGGGCTCCAGGCCTGGGCTTCTCCCACAGGCACATGTTAGCTCTGATTGATATTAAAGGTCGGGCAAGGTCCTTTATAGGCCACGGGAAGTGAAGCTTAGTTCTTGCCAGGGGAGTTATTATGGCTGGTATCACAGGATTTACAGGCCCCTGGAACCATGTCATGGGGCTTTTGCGTTTAAATGGAGGCAATTCATAGGATCCAGAAGACCTGTAATGTTTATAAGAATCGCACAGTTAATTCTCAGGTGCCTCAATTCAAGCCTTCGTTTCTCGGCTGTTGTAAGATCCAGGCTGTCAAAGTGAGTATCATGCTCTAATTTCTGCGAGAGACCACAGAACTAAATACAGTCTCAACACTGAGCTTACAACACAATTCTCCAGACTACTCTGAAAACGTGAAAAATGACCTTTATTCCTATTGTTATCCTAGCTCTTACAGTAAACCAAAGCTTACTGCCAAGACATGGAACTTGAGAAATTACAGTAAATAATGTATTTTTGGAAGACAAATGAAATATCAAATGTTTAATAGGAAACAGCCTGAAATTGTGTAGTTGACTATTAACTTTCTGTTTATAATGGCTTAAATCTGTGTGTGTGTGTGTGTATGTGTCTCTGTGTGATAGTGTATATATGTGTGTATGTGAGTGTGTGTATGGGTGATGTATGTATGTGCATATGTGTGTGAGTGTGCATGTGTGTATTTGTGGGGTACGTGTTTACATATGTGTGTATGTGTGTGAGCGTGTTTGTGCATGTGTGAATGTGTATGTGCGTATATGTGTGTGTATGTACGTGTGTGTGTCTACGTTCACTAGAGACATCAGGGAAGCCCTCTCTGAGAAGCTTACGCTTTGTATGAGGGAGACAGTCTTGCGAAGACAGAGGGTTTATTAAGTTCAAAGCCCTCAAGCTGGAAACAAGTGTGCCACGCACAGGAATATACTGACGGGCAGTGGAGCTAGAACAGAGTGTTCCAGGTGGGGTGGAGGAAGATGAGATCAGAGGAGTTGCAGGCTTAGATCACACAGGATCCTGTAAGGAGTTTGGTTTTGACTAAGGCTTATGAGACACCTGGAGGATTGGAGGATTTTGAGCAGGAAGATAACATATTCTGACTTATACTTAAAACATACCACTTTGGCTTCTATAGAAAGGCTAGAGAGAAAGCAAGAAGGCCAGTTAGGAGACTGCTGCTGGAGTCAAGGAGGGATTTGTGTAGGAGGGAGTGCTGAAGACAGTGGGAAGGGCCTAAACTTGCTTTCTACTTGGGAGGTCAATAACTATGCTGATGAATCGAATGTGAGGGGTGAGAGAAAGAGAAGAATAAGAGATCATGCCTAGGTTTTGGTCAGTAGAGCAAGGTAGTCAATGCTGCCCTTGGCAAATATGGAGAACATTAGAAGTAGAACAAGTTTCTGGCTGGAGGGTGATGGAAATCAAGAATTCTTTACTCATATTAACTTTGAGAAGCACCTTCCCTTCTATTCCCTGCCCTCCCTCCCTAACCTGATTTCCTCTTTTTTCTTTTTCTTCTTCTATTTCTTCCCTGAAGGCCTACCCACTATTTTGGATGCCAGAGGAGAAAGTGACAGAATAGAATTGTTGCTTTCAAGTAACTGATAAACTAATGGGAGTGGCAGATGCATAAATAGTGTGGGGTATTGAGGTAAGTGTTCTAATGAAGGTTAACTCAATTACCATAAACAGAGAGGGAAGGAAGTAGCTAGCTCTGGTATCTTCAAGGAATCACATAAAAAACATAACGTTTCTTGAGTTGTCTGAGCTCTCCTATCTTGTATTAAAATTCTTATTCCATTCTCTTGACGCTTAACTTTTAACCTGGCAGCTGCTCATTGATTCTTTGGTTATATTCACTCTTATATTTCCTGGATTGAGATTCTGGCTCCCCTGCTGGCTAAGTTTCAACCTATTCACTTCAGAGTAACAGCCAGCTGAACCTGACCTCTGGTTCCCATCTTCAAGCACATGTCCCTGCGAGTGGACCCCCATGGTCCTGACCTCATGGGCAGGGTTTGGGGAAGGCTTTACGGAGAAGGTGAGTCTTGAAGAAAGCATAGGAATAAGCTAGGCAAACAAGGCAAAGTCCTCATGGCTGCCTGGCTCCACCTCTGCGTGTAAAAAAGCACAACAGCTTTCTCCTTCAGTACACCGCTTCTCTCTGCCAGTTGCCACTAGGGAGAATAAATGAGTAAAGTTGTTTAGTAAGAAGGCAACATGGTCTAATTAGCTAGGTTTTAGGCTGAGTATGACAAGGTGATAACAAAGGTGCTTAGGATATTTCCTGCTTTTGAGGAATTCAACATTCAGCGGAGGGAACAGCCAGGTAGATTGTTGATCCTGTGACCTGTGCTACTTGTTGCAGTCAATCTCTTTCTATCTCTCTTTTCTCTCTCTCTCTCTCCTCTCTCTCTCTCTGTGTGTGTGTGTATGTGTGTGTGTGTATTTATTATGGGAATTGGCTGACATGATTATGAAGGCTAAGTAATTCCATGATCTGCTATTTGCAAGCTGGAGACCCAGGAAAGCCAGTGGTGTCACTGAGTCTAAGTCAGAAGGCCTGAGAACCAAGAGTGGGGCAGATGAGAGGATATGGAGGTGCTGATGTAAGTTCTGGCATCTGAAGTTTCAAGAACCAGGAGCTGTGAAGCCTGAGGACAGGAGAAGGTGGACGTCCTAGCTCAAGAAGAGGAAGCAAATTTATCCATTTGCTGGCTTTCTGTTCTATCCTGCTCTCAATAGATCAGACGATGCCCACACACATTGCTCAGGGCAGATTTTCTTTAGTAAGTCCACTGATTCTGTGCTGATCTTTTCCAAAAGCACCCTCACAGACACACCCCAAAAATAATCTTTTAGCAGCTACCTGGGTATCCCTTAACCCAGTTGAGGTGACACATGAAACTAACCATCACACTTGGGGCACTGGGGAGGAAGTACTATGTCTCCCGCGGAAATCTGAGGAAGGTGCCAAAGAGGAGGAAATAATTAGTTTGGACATTGAAGGATGGAGATAAGAGAAAAGGATGAATTCCAGTCAGAGGAAACAGCAGGTGCAAGGACACAGGTCTAGGAGAGGTGTGCATTCAAGGCCTGGTGAGGGCCAGGTATGGTGGCTCATGCCTGTAATTCCAACACTTTGGGAGGCTGAGGTGGTTGGATTGCTTGAGTCCAGGAGTTTGAGACCAGTTTGGGCAACATGGTGAAACCCCATCTCTACTAAAAATACAAAAAACTAGTGAGGCGTGATGGAGTGCCCCTATAATCCCAGCTATCCAGGAGACTGTGGTGGGAGGATGGCTTGAGCCCAGGAGGAAGAGGATGCAGTGAGCTGAGACTGCACCACTGCACTGCAAACTCCAGCCTGGACAATAGAACCAGACCATGTCTACAAAAAGGACTGGTGAGAAGCTGAGTACTGAGGGACTGTAGGGGATGGAAAGGGGAATGTAGATAGAAAGTAGATTGGAATCAAATTGTGTAGAAACCTTAGTGCCATACTTGAGAAAGAGCTCTGAGCCATCTGTATAAAATGATGGGCCTGATAAACTGCTAAGGCAGCTGTGGGTGTTAGTGTCCCTGACACCTCCCGTGTTGAACTCCTCAGACAGGGGACGGGCAGAGGCTGTTCTCCTACCACCTGGGGACTTGTGTTGAGATGTAGCACTGTTTGTTTAATGAATGAATGAATCTACCAATTGATCATTCAACTCTGTGAAAATAAAATTTTGTTTTCCTTGATTTATAACTTCATAGTGCCTTGTATTCTATGGATTTGTTCCAAGCATGTGTACTTTTTCTGTTGTAGAAAGTTATCAACTCCTCCTTCCCACTTTCTTCCCTTTCCTCGTTCTCTTTTTTCCTTCTATCTTTTGTTTTTCCATATACTTTAATCAAGCACCCATTAAGAATAGTTTCAATGCTATCGAAGGACACATGATACAATGAGGTCAGTGTATCAGGTTTATCATCTGAGTTCATATTCCTGCCCCTTTACCTTGTAAGCTGTCACTTAATCCTTTATAATCTTTACTGCTCTGAATTCTATCCTGTGGATGATAATATTGTATTTTAGGATTTGTTGGGGAAACTGAGCCTTAGAGGTATTTAATGAGCACTGATTAAATTGGTTAAATAATAATGAAATGTTTTTAGGCCAGTAGTTTTAAATGGTGTAAATTGGACAGATTTTCTTAAGGATTAATTCTATGCAGGGTATTCTATATGTGGTAAAATGTCAAGTTGAGGTATTTGAATGATAACTCAATTAAATTATATAATAAATGAAAAGAACCTGGAATAATGCTTGGCACATAGTCAGTGCTGATCACATTTTAACTTTTATTACATGATTATCCACAGTAGTAAGTTCACTTATTCTTGCTCTAATGAAAAGTGTGAGTTAGGTGAATTACCTCTCAAAGAACTTTTCCCTCCAAAAATGTGCATTCCATAAATTGGTCTTATTTGATCTTTAAGTCAACTAAATGTGTGTGTGTGTGTGTGTGTGTATACATATGTGTGTTTATCTTTAAGTCAACAAAATTTGTGTGTGTTTGTGTTTGTGTGTGTGTGGGTGTGTGTGAAACCATGTCAAAAAAGAATGGGAGATAATAGGAGGAGAGCTATATGCTGATTTTTCAGCAGTAGCCACTTTTGTTCCCCTCCCATCATGGATAGAATATACTTCTTAGATATTTTGATGCTGAACTTGGTCATGTGGCATATTTTGGCCAGCTGAATGTCAGAAGATGGAAAATGAGCAGAGACCTAAGTGTGCTTGTATAAACCGGCTTGGCTTTCATTTCCAATGATCATGCTGAGAAGAGCCGGCTCCAGGAGAATGAGAGACATGTGGGGTAGGCCTGAATCTTACCCGTGGCCTGAAGGAGGGTTGCCCCAGCTGACCTGTGGACCCCTGAGCATGAGAATACATGTTTGTTAGTAGTAACCACTTACATTTTGGTTGTCTTGCTATGCTGCATTACTGAAGAAAATAATGCATTAGGTGACTAATGTGCTGCACCTGCATCTTTCTTATCTGGTGATTGGGACTCTGCATCTCCGTGTTCTCAGACAACCCAACATCACACCATGTCTGTAGCTTGAACTTTGTGGACCAACTTTTATGTGATTTCATACTAACTTAAACAAAATCAGCTCTTCAATTTTATAGGTAGAAGGTATCATAAAGTCATTTAGTCCAACTTCATTGTTTGGTAGATGAAGAAGGCAAGAGAAAAGGCAAATCGGTAAAGTCTTGCTGTTCTTAGAGGCTCAGAGAGGATCCAGGCATTCTGAACTGCCCTTCTGTGTGTCTTTTCATTTTGCCAAATGACTTTTGGTTTCATGAATTGGGTGTTTCCAGATGCTGCAAATCTACTTTTAGCATTGGAAGAAGAGTCGATAAGCAGACAAGGTGAGAAAGTGAAAGCTCCAGGGAATTGTGCTGATCAAAGTTGAAAGTGATGGGTTGGTCAGGCATTTGCTGAAGCTGGAAATAAAGACTCTTCTGAAGTGTACAATCATTGGACTTGTCCAAAGAGTTTCTCCGGGAAGAAAAAGATGAAATTAAGCCGTGGAAATTTTTGGCCAAGTCATTAAAACACATTTTCCAAAAGAGCTGTTAATTTGATGGTGGAATGAGTCACAGCCCATGGGCAGGTCTGAAAGTCCCATCAACTTAATTACTGAAAACTTAACTGGACAATAAAAAATGTATGGTTAAGGCAACCATCCCTGAAGGGCTAGGCCAAAGAGACACCGTGTCCCCATTTGAACTTTTCCTTTGTATGTTCAGGCCAAATTGACATGGAAAATTACCTGATACTTCAGATCATGAGAGTAGCAGGGCCAGATTATTTCAGGATGGGTGGTGTTTCCCATTTCACTTGTCTTCAGGGTCAAATTCATTGAATGGTGACCAGACTTTCAGTGTTGCTATGATGGCAGGTCTGGCACTAACTAGTTGAGAGTTGGAAAATAAAGTTTCCCATGGAACTGAAACCTTGAATTTCCCAAGCTATCGAAAGTTATGGTACCATTTAATAACAATGGCACCCGAGTGGAACTTGCTAAATAGAAGTGGCCAAGAGTGGTATTTAAAATCTGGTTTTATAAGCATTTTTCTTTAAATGTATAGTGGTCCTTCTACTACCTCCTCCTTCATTATTTGGTTAAAAAGAAAAAATGAGGTGTGGTTCTCACATCTTGACACACTATAAAAGGCCTGGTGGCTCAGCTCAACTCTAATTCCTCGGGGAAGCCCTTCCCACCTCCTTGGTTCAGGGAAGGTAGGATGCTGGCAGCAATGAATTCCTCTCTCTCTCTTTTTTTTCTTTTTTCTTTTTTTTTTTTTTTTGAGACGGAGTCTCACTCTGTCACCCAGGCTGGAGTACAGTGGTATGATAACTCACTGCAACCTCTGCCTCCCTGGTTCAAGTGATCCTTCTGCCTCGGCCTCCTGAGTAGTTGGGATTACAGGCACCCGCCACCATGACTAGCTACTTTTTCTATTTTTAGTAGATATGGAGTTTCTCCATGTTGGCCAGGTTGTTCTTGAACTCCTGACCTTAGGTGATCTGCCCACCTCGGCCTCCCAAAGTGCTGGGATTACAGGTGTGAGCCACCACACCTGGCCCAGTGAATTCCTTTCTTTCAGGGTATTCATTTCGGTCTGTAATTGTGCATTCATTCACATGATTATTCCATTAATGTCTGTCTTCCTCAGTCTATAAGCTTCTTACTTAGTAGAAGGCTCAATAGGCATCTTTAATTCCAAGGGAAAATGAACTCTCTTGGTTTTCATTTATAATTTCCTTTGCTTAGGCTGAGTGTGGTCTCTCATTCCTGTAATCCCAGCACTTTGAGAGGGTGAGGTGGGAGGATGGTTTGAGTCCAGGAATTCGAGGTCAGCCTGGGCAACATCATGAGACCCTATCTCAACAATAAATAAATAAATAAATAAACAAATAAATACATAAATGAAAAATTCGGCAGGTGCAGTGGCATGTGCCTGTAGTCCCAGCTACTTGGGAAACTAAGGCAGGAGGATTGCTTGAGCCTAGGGATCTGAGGCTGCACCACTGTACACCAGCTGGGGTGACAGAGTGAGAACTTCTTTCAAAATAAATGATGCAGTAAATTTAAAAATAAAAAATACTTTCTTTTTTTATTATCAGTCATCTATCTATACCACTTCTTGTGTATCTTCTGACATAGACTCTTCAAAGGCTAGTAGTTGTCCTCAGGCTGAGTTCAAACTGCTACATGTGGCCCTGAAGACTTCCTATGCCATGAGCTCTTGTGACAATCTAGATTCTTCCCTTTCCCTCTACTTCCTACCAGGAACTCAACCTTCCAGCAGCCACTGAATATCTTCCATTTCTCCAAAGGTAGGCAGTGACTACATTCTATCTTTTCCTACTACCTCTATCTTGCCCATGTTTCTCTCCGTTTCCATTAGCTTCCAATGGCCACATTAACAAATTATCACAAACTTGATGCTCAAAACAACATAAATTCATTCTCTTACTGTTCTGGAACCCAGAAGTCTGAAATCAAGGTCTCCACAGGACCGTATTTCCTCTGGAGGCTCTAGGAAATAATTGGTTGCTTGCTTTTCCTGCTTCTGGAGCTGTTGGCATTCCTTGGCTCCTGGCCACATCCCTCTGCTGTATTTTCACATTGCCTTCTCCTCTGTGTGCCTTCTCCTTTGTCAATCTAGTTTACAAGGATACTTGTCGTCTGATAAGAGC
This sequence comes from Trachypithecus francoisi, assembly GCF_009764315.1. Classification (NCBI taxonomy): domain Eukaryota; kingdom Metazoa; phylum Chordata; class Mammalia; order Primates; family Cercopithecidae; genus Trachypithecus; species Trachypithecus francoisi. Next base: position 12,151,083 of record NW_022681454.1, on the reverse strand, counting down.
CCACCTGGAAGTCCAGGATAATCTTCTCATCTCAGGATCTTTAATTACATCTGCAAATACCTCTTTTCTACATGTGGTAATATTTATAGGTTCCAGGGATTTGGGTGAGGGCATACCTTTTTTTTTGGGAAGGGGCACCATTCATCTCACTACAGGCTTTGATGTTTTTTCTTATGAATCTAAATGACTTATTTTTTTCTCTGTAATGGTTAATTACCCTTTGTCATATTTGATTAAAAACATTTTTGGCAACTGGTGGTTTGTCTTTTAATTTCCTTATGTTATATTGACTTGTGGTTCTGTAGAGTTCATTCCTGACTAGGTTATTCTTGAGGTACACTACAATGCCCAACATTAATTAAGAAGAATCCCAAACCTTATGCACGTCTCTAGAAAAGTTAAAGGAGATCCTGTTCCTAATGTTCACAACATGTTTCCTATTTTCTTTTTACATCTTTCCAGTTTTCTCATGCCCTACAGTACTCAAAGGCTTCATTCTCCAAAAATTCCCCTCTCTCATCACAGTGTCTTTCTTCCCAACTTAGAAATAATAGAAAACTTTGAACAGGAGCTGGGATTCACTTGATATAAAGACTTGTTAATTTTGTTAGGTATGATAACATGGAGATTACATTATATCCTTATCAGTAGAGATGCACACTGAAGTATTTGCAGATAGAATGACATGATTTCTGGAATTTGCTTTTACATGCTCCATCCACAAAAGGAGTGGTGGTAGGAATTACATAAAATAATATCCATACAATGTAGATAAATGTAATTAGTGATGGATCCATGGGGGGATCCATTATACTCTTCTCTCTACTCTTGAATATGTTTGAAGATATCCCTTTCTCCTGCCAACCTGTCCCCAGATTTTACTCTGCAGATTATCCTCATGTCTCCCTAACTCCTCACCCTCTGGTCTCATTCTTCTCTATCCGCTTACTCATTTTGTACCCTAAAGCCTTGGAGCAAGCAAAGCTGAACCCATTACTTCTTAGGAGGAGGTAGAGAAGAGAGGACAAAATCAAAACACAATTGCCCACAGTCTCTTTGGCAGCCATGGGGAAGTCCATGAACATTCCCATATTAATAATTTTTTTATATTACAATGAAAATGTTTAAGCTTCACCTAGTCAAATCTGTAGATCATGCCTTTTGCATCTTCACTGATTACTTCAAAGCTTGAAAGGTTGCATTTAGTTCAGATGATATGCTCTTGCACTCATTGATATCTTTCTTTGATATTTTAAAGACATTTATTCAAATCAACAGAAATTATTTGAGGACCTGCTGTATTGTGGGTGCAATAATGAGAACGAGGGATATATAAATAAAGCCACAGGCCCAGACATTAAGGATGTCGATGTAGAAGGGAAGATAGACAAGAAACAAATATGTGGCATATAACACAGTAAGTAGAAATGTGTAAGTATGTATACACCTCAAAACTAGCAAGAAGGAGGAAAGCATCTATACCTTTAAATGTTTAAAGCTGGCATTTGAGGCCCTGCAATTAATTCTCTACATGATTTATGTTCATTGCTCGTAACAACCTTTCAAGACAGATGTTATTACCATGCAGAAGAGGAAACTGAGGCTCAGGAAAGTTAAGACCTTGTCCAAGATCACAGTTAGTAAATGGTAGATCTGAGGTCCTTTTCATAGTTTTCTTTTTTTTTCTTTTTTTCTTTTTTGAGACTGAGTCTGGCTCTGTCACTCAGGCTGGAGTACAGTGGCCGGATCTCAGCTCATTGCAAGCTCCGCCTCCCGGGTTTACGCCATTCTCCTGCCTCAGCCTCCGGAGTAGCTGGGACTACAGGCGCCCGCCACCTCGCCCGGCTAGTTTTTTGTATTTTTTAGTAGAGACGGGGTTTCACCGTGTTAGCCAGGATGGTCTCGATCTCCTGACCTCGTGATCTGTCCGTCTCGGCCTCCCAAAGTGCTGGGATTACAGGCTTGAGCCACCGCGCCCGGCCCATAGTTTTCTTTTTCGAGTACTTGAGTTTTCAAACATTTGCTTTAGTTGATACTAACTTTTAAAAAGTATGCTGGGCGTGGTAGCTCATACCTCTAATCCCAGCACTTTGAGAAGCTGAGGCTGGTGCAACCCTTGAGTACAGGGATCCAAGACCAGCCTGGGCAACATGGTGAACTGTCTCTACAAAAAATAGAAAAAATTAACATGGCATAGTCCTAGCTACTTGAGAGGCTGAGGTGGGAGGATCCTTGAGCGTGGGAGGTTGAGGGTGCAGGCTCACTGCATCATCAAATGTGAGAAAATTTTTGCAGTCTATCCATCTAACAAAGGGCTAATATCCAGAATCTACAAGGAACTTAAAGAAATTTACAAGAAAAAAACAACCCATCAAAAAGTGGCAAAGGATATGAACAGACACTTCTCAAAAGAAGACACTTATGTGGCCAACAAACATATGACAAAATGCTCATCAACACTGGTCATTAGAGAAATGCAAATCAAAACCACAATGAGATACCATCTCACACCTGTTAGAATGGTGATCATTAAAAAGTCAGGAAACAACAGATGCTGGAGAGGATGTGGAGAAATTGGAACACTTACTCTGTTGGTCGGAGTGTAAATTAGTTCAACCATTGTGGAAGACTGTGGCGATTCCTCAAGGATCTAGAACCAGAAATAACATTTGACCCAGCAATCCCATTACTGGGTATATACCCAAAGGGTTATAAATCGTTCTACTGTAAGGACACATGCACACATATGTTTATGGCAGCACTGTTCACAATAGCAAAGACTTGGAACCAACCCAAATGCCCATCAATGATAGACTGGATAAAGAAACTGTGGCATATATACACTATGGAATGCTGTGCAGTGATAAAAAAGGATGAGGTGATGTCCTTTGCAGGGACATGGATGAAGCTGGAAACTATCATTCTCAACAAACTAACACAGGAACAGGAAACCAAACAGTACATGTCCTCACTCATTAGTGGGAGTTGAACAATGAGAAAACATGGACAAAGGGAGGGGAACATCACATACTGGGGCCTGCTGAGGGGTGGGGGCTAGGGGAGGTATGGCATTAGGAGAAATACATAATGTAGATGATGGGTTGATGGGTGCAGCAAACCACCATGGCATGTGTATACCTATGTAACAAACCTGCACATTCTGCACATTGTCCTGGAACTTAAAGTATAATGATAATAATAACAATAATAATAATAAAAGACCAAGGAGACAGTATTTCTGGGATGAAAATGGGGACTTCCAAAGAAGTTATCCATCACAGTAAATTCCACATGGACCAAATATTCATCAATTTATAATACCATGAAAATACTCGAAAGAAATACAGGTAATTCTCTAACTTCTAGATGCATACTACCTTTCTAAGCAAACAAAACAAAACAAAACCCAACAAACAATGGGAGGAACTGCAAATGTAAAAGAATATGGTAATTTAGCAACATAGTGAAAATTTCTACATGTCAAAAACATGCCAAATTAAAATGCAAATGAGCGTGGGAAAAGATTTTCAATACAATTACGAAGTTTTGATACCTTTAATAAAGAGTTGGTATTGCTCTCCAGTATACCCAGCTCCTCACATTAACAGGGGCTAAACAAAGAGTTAATTAGACAATACCCTTCTCCCAATACATTCAACAGGATCACCAAGAGCTGTGGGAAGAAAAACCAAATTATTAAAAGTTGGTGGCAAAATACCTGTCAGAGAAGAAAGCTGTTTTGTGTTTAGAAAAATCATTCATAGGTCATTTAATTCTGACAAGCTCTATTTTGTTTTTTCTTTATATTTTTACATAATTGGTATAATCTCTATAACAAAATCTAATAGTTTACAAACCAAAAGAAATTAAACGGTTTTTCTGAAAGATTCTCTGACTGCCTGATGTCGCCCACCCACATGTGTCTGTGTTTGATGTCACCCTCCTGACTGTTTTCTCCATCTGTGCCTCCTTATCAAATCCTTCCAGGAGAAAATCCAGATTGGTCTGTGTGATAACACATTTATTATGTATTATTAGGTTGGTGCAAAGTAATTGCAGGTTTTGCCATGACTTTCAATAGCAAAAACTGCAATACTTATGCACCAGCCTAATATTTTTGAAGATTCCGTGAATGAACTGGGCTCAGCTGGGCAGTTCTTCTGTTTCACGTGATACTGCCTAAAGTCAAAGATATCTGGAAGCTAATCCAAAGCTGGAAACTGCAGGATGGCTCATTCTGTCCCTGGCAGCTGGGCTGGCTATTGGCTGTGAGTTCAGCTGATGTGCCTGGTCTTCACCATATGGGCCTCTCTATGAAATTGCTTAGGCCTTCTCACATAGTGGTGGTGGGATAAAAACAAGGAGCCTTCCAAATATGTAAACAAAATTGTTGTAAGTCTCTTAGTGCTTAGACTTGCATGTTACTGTATTAGTCTGGGCTCTCCAGAGAAACAGAACCAATAGAGTGTGTGTGTGTGTGTGTGTGTGTGTGTGTTGTGTGTGTGTGTGTATACATATAAAGAAATTTATTAGAAATAATTTGCTCATGTGATTACCGAGGCTGGTAAGTCCCAAGACCTGTAGGCTGGAGAACCAAGAGAGCCACCGGTGTCTTTCCAGTCCAAAGGCCAACAGGCTGGACACCAGGGAAGGGCTAATGTTTCAGTTAAAGTTCCAAGTCAGAATAAAACCAATGTCCCAGCTCAAGGAGTCAAGGATGAGAAATTCCCTCTTATAAGAAGATCAATCAGCCTTTTTGTTTAATTCAGGTCTTCAATGGATTGGATGAGACCAGCCCACATCAGGGATGGTAATCTGCTTTACTCAGTCTACTGATTCCAATGTCAATCTCATCCAAAAACTCCTTCGTGGCACACCCAGAATAACATTTGACCAAATGTCTGGGCACCCTGTGGGGCAATGGTTAACATAAAGTTAACCATTGTGGTTATGTAGGTCACTTCTGCCACAGGCCATCAGTCATAGCCTAGAGAAGCCCACATTCGAAGGGAATGGAAACAGACTCTACTTCGTCAGAGTCTGTGTACTTTACCACGGAAAGGCAAGAAATCTGCATAAAGTGTGGATGGCTGGATCTTACCTCATACCTACTAATTTGGAATCGAGAAGATGAGGCCAAGGAATCTGCATTTTTACAAAGCTTCCTTTAATATTATCGTGTCAATAATAGTTAAAGGGCTCATGTCCTGGGCAATGGGAAACAATCTGCCTAAGGATTTGAATTCTTCTTCAATCCACATTTTTCTTTAGGATTTAGACTTTTGTATCTGGCTGTACTGTCTCTGCCTTTATCTTTATCTCTGCTTTTCTTACCCTGTGTCAGTATTGTTATCTCAACAAGAATCCACTTCATTACAAAAGCATGGCACTTTCTCTTATTTATTGTTTGGCCATTTTCTCTTCAACCTTGAGAGGTTTAAAATAAACTTAACTCTTAGAATATTTTATAGAAAAGTTGCAAAAATAGTATAGAGTATGCCCTCCTCACCCGTTTTTCTCTATCTCTAGCATGTTAGCACGGTCCATCTCTCAAGACTGATATAGTAATATAATTACTATAACATATAGTAATTATAAACTCCAAATAAAGTCTGTAGTTTAGTGAATATATTATGGTATAATATATGTGAATTATACTATTCTATTCACTAAAATATACACATATATTATACACGTACAATACATTATATTATACTATTCACCAAACTACAGATTTTATTTGGAGTGAACTAGTTTTTCCATAGTGTCTCTTTTCATATTACAGGATCAAATCTAGGAAATAAATTTATGTAGTCATTAAGTCTCCTGAATCGCCTCTGATCTATGGCAGTCTCTCACTTTCCTTGCTTTTTCATGATCATGACAGTTTTGGAGATAACTGGTCAAGTGTTTTGCAGAATGCTCCTCAGTTGGGTTTTGTCTAATATTTTTTTACATGATTAGTTTGGGCTTTTGTGATTGGGAGGAAGAATTCTACAGAGGTGAAGTGCCCTTCTAATCTAATCATGTATCGTATCGTATCATATCATATCATGTCATATGATATCAAGAAGTACATGAGGTCAAAATAACTTATCACTAGTGATAGTAACATTCACCACTTGGGCCGGGCGCGGTGGCTCAAGCCTGTAATCCCAGCACTTTGGGAGGCCGAGACGGGTGGATCACAAGGTCAGGAGATCGAGACCATCCTGGCGAACACAGTGAAACCCCGTCTCTACTAAAAATACAAAAAACTAGCCGGGCGAGGTGGCGGGCGCCTGTAGTCCCAGCTACTTGGGAGGCTGAGGCAGGAGAATGGCCTGAACCCAGGAGGCGGAGCTTGCAGTGAGCTGAGATCCGGCCACTGTACTCCAGCCTGGGCGACAGAGCGAGACTCCGTCTCAAAAAAAAAAAAAAAAAAACATTCACCACTTGGTTAAGGAGGTGCCTGCTGGTTTCCTCCACTAACCGTAAAGTTACAACTTATCTCTTTCCATATTCCATTCCTTGGAACTGAGTCACTAAATCCAACCACACTCAAGGGGAGGGGAACTAAACTCTACCTCATGGAAAAAAGAGAGTATTTACATGTATTATTGAGAATTACTCTCTAAGGAGAGTTTGAAATAACATATATTTTGTCATTTAGATCCAGGAATTTTCAAAGTAGGGATATTGAATAAAATGGATTATAACAGTGTTGCTAAGGACAAAGTGAAGTCCACTTCCTCCAACCTGTACAATAATTACGTGCCTTTTTTCTTTACCTAGGCCTATAGCATAGGAGCTATCTCTAGGATCTATCAAAATATCCCTTGCTGGCTTGATAAAGATTATTTCTCGAATTCTAAGGGTCCCCAAGCGAGCTGCCCAAACCAGACTGTTACCAAGTGAAAAAGACCATGCCACACAAAGTACAATTGCCAGCGTTTCCATGGATATTGGAACACAAAGGGGCGGTTTGCCTGGAGAGGTCTGTTTATTTTATTTTATTTTTTTTTAAACTATCAAGAATAACCCTTTGAGATGTGACATTCTGTTTTCACAAGCGCACTCAAGGTGTCAGACAGAGCCCAATTTTATATTCCTTGAAAACAGAGCGTACTGTAGTGTTTGTCGGACTTTTCAACATGTCACTTTCAACCAATTTTATGTACAAATGGGTTACAGTCCCATGAAAATATTCAGAAAAAGAAGAAACTGTTTCAAAAAGGAGTATTAAGTATTATTACATCAAAAGCCATTCAGAGTGGAAAACCTTCCTACCCGGCTTCCAACCTTTCTGAGGACCAGGGAACCAGAATATTTGCATAAAATGGCAGAGTCCCTCTTTACCATCCAATGGTCTGAGGGGAACCGCTCATGCAATTGGCCATTCTTCTCCCCTCCTTCAAGATCGTGCTTGCTTCAGTGATGTGATCTTGGAGACGCTGTCAAAGGCACACTTGTCTGCTTCTCTCTTGTAGTATGTGTTTCAGTTCTGTCTCCAATATGGCTCCGGCTTGCCCCAGACCATATCTTCGGACCTGGGGAGAATTTATTACCTGAGATTTATTGAGCACGTTGGATGACGGGTATTCCAGGAGTCATTTCCATCTTTGAAATAACATATTCATTTAGAGGACTGGGGGCTTGCTTCTTAGATCTGTCATTTTAAAATATGTTTCCTCTCGCACCGATGTAGCTTTGATGCAACCACGTCTAAGCAGCAGGCTTTCAAGGCAGTATCAAGACAAAGGGGGATAATTTAAGGTGACAGGGCCAATTTTAAAACAGAGGCCCAGTGTTTCTTATTTTGAGGACTGGTCTCAAACTGAGGTACTTTGTGGCCTCTAGAGCTTCTTAGAGAGTTTCTCAGGTTTTACTCTCTACTCCCAAGAAAATGAGGCTTTCTACCAACAGCAAAGATGGAATCTTTGCTCCGAGTAGATTTCACAGACTTCAAATCTAGGATACCATGTGAATTAGGGGAGGTTTTTGTTGACTCCCCTGACTTTATTTTTCCCTCTTGGCAGATTCGTTGCATTGTAAATATTTTGCACACATGTATTCTGAAGTACACATGTAATTTGTGCTTCAAAATGAATGTGTCCAACATTTATCTTACTGACTTATTTACTGAAGTGAGAATCAGAAATGGAATCACCACGGCCAACTCTTGGAGGAATCATGACCCAGATGGAGGAGTCACTCTTTTCCTCCTTTGGACAATTCCTTTTTTCCTACCATCCAGGCACATCTGTTGTGGTACCTAAAGTAGTGGCCCCCCCAAAAGCTATGTTCAAATCTTAGCCCCTAGTACCTGCCAATATGACCTTGTTTGAAAAAAGCGTCTTTGCAGATGTAATTAAGGATCTCAAGATACGATTATTGTGGATTAACTGAGTAGACTATAAATCCAGAGACATGTGTCTTTATAAGAGACAGAAGAGGAGAAGACATAGATACAGAGGAGAAGGCAAAGCGAAGATCCATGGGAAGATGGAAGCATGGACTGGATTTGTGCTTCCACAAGCTAAGGAACACCTGATACCCCCAGAAGCAAGAAGAGACAAGGAAGAATCCCTCTCTCAAGATCTCCAGAAGGAACCAATCCTGCCAACATCTCCATTTCAGACACCTGCTCTCAGAACTGTGAGGGAATGCGTTCCTGTTGTTTTCAGCCACTAAGTTATGGTAATTTGTTCTGGCTGCCATGGGAACTTAGGACACCTGTGCTCTCAGAAGCACTCTTATCACTAGTGACTCTTGGGAAACCTGTTTTATTCATTTACTTTGCACTTACCATAGACCAGGCTCTGAGAGCATGCCTACCAATACAGGATGTCAGTGAATTTGAGGGGCTTATACTCCGGGAATGAAGGAAAAGAGAAATGGGCCTATAATAGCCTTAATTAGCTGCATCAGACACCTGCCGATGCCTAAGCTAACCTGTGCCTTCATACCTCTGTGCCTTTCCTATGGAAGGATTTCTCAGCCTTGGCACTACTGATGTTTGGGAAAGATAAATGTTTTGTCTTGGGACTGTTCTGTGCATTGTAGGACACTTAGCAGCATCCGTGGCCTTTACCCACTAGGCACCAGTAGCAAGTCTATTCTTCTCTGTTGTGACCATCAAAAATGTATTCAGACCTTGCCAAATATGTATCACCTGGGGGAGCAAGGCTGCCCTTGGTTGAAAACCACTGACCAATGACATTTCTCTAGCTGGAATTCCCTCCCACCATTGACCAGCTGGCAAGCTCTTGAAGCCTTTCTTGATTCTCAAAGCTTGGTGTCTCTTCTTCATTCTTGTGGCACTTTGTGAGTGTCAACTTGATTGGATTGAAGGATGCAAAGTATTGATCCTGGATGTCCCTGGGAGGGTGTTGCCAAAGGAGATTAACATTTGAGTCAGTGGGCTGGGGAAGGCAGACCCACCCTTAATCTGGTGGGTGCCGTTTAATCAGCTGCCAGCAAATATAAAGCAGGCAGAAAAATCGTGAAAAGGCCTAGCCTCCCAGCCTACATTTTTCTCCCGTGCTGGATGCTTCCTGCCCTCGAACATTGGACTCCAAGTTCTTCAGTGTTGAGACTCGGACTGGTTCTCCTTGCTCCTCAAGCTTGCAGGCAGCCTATTGTGGGACCTTGTGATCATGTAAGTTAATACTTAATAAATTTTCATATATATATATCCTATTAGTTCTATCTCTCTAGAGAATCCTGACTAATACAGCAACGGTGTTACTTTCTACTTCTTTTTGTCTGCATCTCTGCCTTCCTGCAGAACCAGAAGTTTTGCAAAAAGAGAAGTGTGTCTTTGCATCTCTGTCTTTGCATTAAAAAACTTAATGTTTGTTGTGATAAGTATGAAAGACCTACCAGAATCACACTGTGAGGCCCAAAAGGAGACAGATGTTCAAGACCCAGCTACTGAGCACTTCATTACTAGAAAGGGCTTTGTCTCCACACCTCAGTGTAGCCTCCTGAGGCACTGGACTGGGTCTTATGTGGACCACAAAGGCTTCCTTTGTGCCCCTGGCCTGAGGCCAGCAATTTCAGCAGCTTGGGCAGTTTGTGAGATCCCTTTTCCCCTAGCCAGCATTCCCCAAGCTTGTTCTGTGGCTCAGTAGCCCCTTGAGATGGTCCTTATAAAAAAGGATGTTCATGGTTGTAGACATTTAAAAGAACTTGCTTCCTAGATTTCCCCTCAGAAATTTACACTGTATGTTAGTGAAGAGTAAAGATTAAGATATTTGTTTCACATTACTTAGATCAATTTTCTAAACTTATTGGACCGTGAAACCTAAAGCACCTAAGAAATTTGTATGTCATAATATAAATCTTAGGAAATGTTAACTTATATCCACACCCTAACCTGATCTGTCAAAAGCAGCAATCTTACACTGACCCACATTGTTCTTAGATTTAAACTAACATCTAGAAATCAAGAGATTTTACATAAAAAAAGTGTTCTGAGGCTTTAAATTATTTTGTATTTGGTATGAATTGGCTGGAACTGAGTGGTGTCTGCTAAGCTGAAATGAGAAGTGTTCTCCAGGTCATCCAAATCCCCACCATTCCCTTTTATTTATCTTCTGACAGGTGCCTCTTATTACATGCTATACTCCCTTTTTTTTTTTTTTTTTTTTTTTTTTTTTTTTTTTGCTGTAAGTAGAGGAGTACTGTTGTCTTGGAAATGGAGATAGAGGCTTGGAGTCTGTGTTTCAAGAAACAAGGAGAGCAGGCATTTGAGTTTCTTATACCTGGGCAACATCACTGTTTACACTGGGATTTGCCTGCTTTCTGAAGAGAAAGATAAAAATGGGAAAAAAGCTCCAGGCGAAGCTCATCAAGGGAAATAAAAGACCCCTTTACTCCATGGCCTGAAGCTGCACATCTCAGCTTTCAGAATTCCCACCAGAAGTGGGCTGCTCTTCCACTTTCTTGGAGGAGACTCTTTGTAGAGCCTCCCCTAAATAGGGAATCCCTATTCCCCAAAGTGAGGGATCTTTGGGCTGGTATAATTACATGGCTGGATATAAGGAGGGGGCCTTCCTTCTTGCTGGATTGGATGGTGCAGGCACAAATCAAGAGATTGGAAAGTGTAGGTTGTGTTGAGCACATTTGTGACACAACCCATGGAGAAGCTCTGATGAATTTGTAAATTTGCTTGACTGTAGTAATCATTTTACTCCATATATGTGTATGAAAACATCATGTTGTACACCATAAATATATACAATAATAAAGAGAAATTGTTACATAGGTCTAGGGGAGATGAGATAAGGATTTGGCAGTAAACACAGGAAAGAGCAATGGGAAACACAGTTCATAACATTCCACGGGATTGGAAAGATGTTCTCAGATACTCCTTTCTGATACCTAAAACTTACAGATTCATTCACATTAAGGTGCAATGACAATTTGAGAACTACAAAGACTTAAGCCTAAGAAAACGTCTCTAATGGAGGAGTAGCAGGCACCGGAAAGAGAGAAAGAGTGTGGGGGGCGAGTGGGGTGGGAGGGGAACCTTAAATGTAGACTCACCTTTCGTGTTCCTCTGGCCTGACTGAGGGACTAGGTGACACAGATTCTGTGTTTTCAGTCCAGCTGGGCATCTGGCCTTGGGAATCAAGGACAATGATAATGCATTCTTCCTAATTTCAGCTTCGGGAAATTGTTCACTTTCCCATGAAAGAGTTAATGTGGCTCCTCAATGCAACCATGCAATTAAAACGTCATTCAGACACTTGGCTCCAGGTTTTAAAGGGCCTCCAATAAGACCTTGTGGGCCCTTTAGGGAATGAGATAGCATTGTTATTGGTGTGAAAGGAGGGTGAGGGAGCATAGGGTCATGGTCTACCCAGGGAAGATAAATCTTCCTGTGCTGAGCAGAGGCCTGGCCATTTCCCTGTGATGTGGACTTTATATACAGGATCTGACTGGAGATTCATTAAACCGTTCCCATTTTAGCCACCCGTGCCCATGAAGGCAGATCTGTGCAATCTCATATTCCAGGAAGTCAATGTAACATCGCAGGCCAGTGGAACTGACTGGTCTGACAGGAACACACAAACAACCAGGACAGGGCTGCACCCCGCATCCCTCTGCTGTGTTTATTTAGGAGTGGAGCTCCATTAAGTGCTCTGTGATGGCCTTCTGATAACACCCCCACCTTTGGAGGGCCAGCCAGAACTGGCTGTCTGCCCTCAAATGTGACAGCTGACATTTTTGGATACACTTAAGGATGGGCTTGTTCACCACAGTGCAGAGGACAGAAACCACACGTTCTGAAGTTACAGCCCCTCTAGCTCACTATTAGGGTGTTCAGTTTATGTGGCAGGTCTCTTTCTCCTGTGAGAATATTGTAAAACTTGATGCTAAGGACTGGGGATTGAAGGGAGCAGGGTTTTGGCAAATATTTATTGAATGTGTAATAAAAAATCACATGATAAAATGTATGGACTTTATTAATAGTGTAAACTTTGAGGGATGTGGAGGTGAGGCAGAGACCCCAAATTCTTACCATCTTAAACTTTGATTCTTAGGAGCCAAGTATCTGAAGCTTTGAAGAGTGAATTGTAGTTTTAAAGGCCTTCTTCCTAAGTTGTATTCCTGTTGGTTCCCTCCGAGCTTCCCAATATTTTCCCCACCCTAATGTCATCATCGTGCCTTTATTCATCTTCCCAGTCTCCTATCCTGCGATCTTTGTTTTGTTTTTTTAATTTTTTTATTTTTTAAATTTTTATTAATTTACCTAATATTACCTGTGTACCTGCCCTGGTAAAAGGGATACTGTAGTAAACAACCCAGAAAATTCCTTGCTTTTGTGGAGTTGAAATTCTGTGGCAGGGCAGGAAGAGAGACAGGTCACGTATAAATAATTAGTCAATGAAGATGAGTTTTGAGAGTGATGAATGCTGTGGAGAAAATGAAACAGTGATATGAAAGGGAGTAGTGGTAGAGAGGATGCCTGATTTAAGTTGGGTGGTCAGGGAAGGCCTCTCTGAGGAGGTGACACTGAGCTGAAATGGGAATGGTAAGAGGGAGCCATGTGGCTTGGAGGTAGACGGTCCATTTGGAGAGGAGCGAGTACCTCAGGCAGGGAAGTGTTTAGATTGGTTGAGAAACACTGGAGGTGTGGAAGTCAGGGAAGGTGTGAGCCTAGGGGGCATGGAGGAGGTAAGGTCAAGAAACTAGGGGGAGCCAAGGGTGCTCAGGGCTGGAAAAGTCATGGTTAAGGGATTGAATTTTATTCAAAATACAAAGGGAAGCCATTTAACAGGTATGATCAGATGCACATCAAATCAATACTGTGTCTCCGATCTTTTTAGGGCCCAGTTCAAATGTAGCCTGAGCTGTGAGACATTTGTAGGCAAACTGAACAACTCTTGGAATGACTGTTGCCTGGTTGGAGGACCTGGTCTTCCCATCCCATTGCCTGTGAGCTCTGGCAGGGTGGGGATCGTACCCTGATTAGCTCTGCTGCTCAGCAGTGCTTTGCACATATTGCCCAGTCAATAAATGTCTACTGCATTGACCTTAATTACAAGCTTCTGGAGGTTAGTAGCGTTTGCCCAATTTATTTTGTAAAATTCCAAAGGGCCCTTAAGAAAAGTCCTTTGATGGTGAATTGGGCTCTTGAAGCAGTGTTATTAATGGATCTTCACACAGGTGGCTCCTACCAAATCGGGAGCTAATTAGGGTTAACTCAACCAAAAGAATTTATTCAAATTACTTCCCTTGGTCAATTAGTTTCCTGCGGATGATTTTAGCATGTTTCTTAAATGTGTCAGTGTTCAGGCAATGAATTCAAGATTAAAAGCCCAGACTCCGTGTTGTAGGTCCCAGAAATAACGTACATTTTAATGGCTGCTTCCCCAACTTCAAAATTAAACATATTGCATTCTTGGGAGTACGATTTCAGCTTCTTTACATTTATGACACAAATGGAGCCATTCACCCTCACTTCAGTCTATAAAGGCAAAACTCATTAGAAGGAGGAAATTTCCTTTATCATGAGTAGGCCACGCTCACATGATAAAAAATGTCTCCACTTCTCCCACCTCCTTCTTCAAACTTCAATTCTCATTTTAAGCATTCCCACATAGACTATTTATCTTCCACATTTTCCCAACTCTCAATGGCACCATTATATCCTTTATTTGGAATCATAAAACTTTGAGAATAAAAAAGAAGCAAATTAATCCTCCCAGGAGGGAAAAGGAAGACGGGTCCTGCCAACTTTTAAATTGTAGGACTGGACTGGCCTGGAAGCACAGTTTTCTTTTTCAACAACTTAGCTGGTGGGGGGAAATGAGTGGTTATGACAGAGAATCCTGAAATAAAATGCGGAATTATGCAAACGTGTTAAAAACTGACATCTTGAAATAAAAACTGTTGAAAGCCTGAGGAATAAACAATGCAGGCTGGAAAGGGAACCTTTCGAAGCTCCAAATGGGATACTCTGCTTTTATTATTCACAGTGGAAAAATAACCTCCATCATGATGTGAAAACCACAATTTCCTTGATTTGTGGATCATGCCAGCTTAAAAAGCATTCAGGGAAGAAGTGCGGCTGGGAGAGTTGAACGCTGTCCGAAGAGGCAGGGACTGAGTGTCCAGGATCCTGTCGTGGACGCTGGCTTGCTCCATCCAATTGCATAAGTCACTTAACCTCCTGATGACTTCTTTCCCATCATCAGGCTGGAATTAAGGAGTTGGCCTTTCCTCTGGGGCCCAGGATCTGGATTTCCCAATTGCCAATTGGATAACATGTTTTGCCTTGCAATTTGCTCTAAGGAGTCTCAAGGTTGTTGTGAAAACAAACGATAAAAGTCAGTTAACAAGCCGGCTGCCACCAGAACAGCCAATGAGAAATCGCAAGGCCACAGAGTGCCTCAAAGTGAATCTCCAGGTTCGGGGTTCTGGAAATAGATTCTACAACTAGTAAAGCCTTTATTTTATTTTATTTTTTAAAATTACTTTTTAAATTGGGTCATACAGTCCCTGGATAATTGGTGAATATTGTGTTCTCATAAAGTAAAATGAAAATCATTGAGGTGAGAAACAGTATACATGCACAATAGTAAAGTCTGATGAATCTTGGGGATAATCTGGTTGAGCACTTTCACTTTGCAGGGGAGGAAATTGTAGATGCAGAAAGTTTAAATGACCTACCCAAGCTTCTGGAGCTATAGATCCAGTGGATGCTGTCAGCTTTGAAACATAATTGTGACTGTGATTTAATTGCTCCGATAAGTTGACGGAGAATCTTCCAAGAGGACTGATAATCCTGGAATTTTTAAAGGACAGTCAATTTGATAGTGAGCCAGAGAGATCCCTATACAATATTGGATAATGTCTTTCATTATGAAAGAAGTGTTTAAATCTTAAAGGAAGCGTCTTTTAGAAAAACGAGAAAGGCATAGACGTTGACTGCAATGTTTAAATTGCGATAATGTTTAAGTTTAATCTAATTTTTTCCATTCTTTCCTTCCTCCCTTCTTCTATCCCTTTCCTCCCTCCCTCCTTCCTTCTTTCCTCTTTTTCTTTCTTTCTTCCCACATTTGTTTTTTAATTTGAAGGAAAGTTCTGGAGAGAAAGTAGAGTAAATCTAGGCCATGGTGACCTAGCATTGAGAGAAAAAGCGAGAAAGTGAAGAGAGTCACATGGTGGAGAGGAAAAAGCTCCCTGTGATTTACTTTGACTTGCTAATTTTCAGAAGGAAATTAATAAAATTGATTCCAGCAAAAACTCTAAGTGGACAAATAGAAGAAAAACAGATTGAGAACTGTGAATATTTAGGGTAGAGAGAAAGTTCTTAGAGAAATTTTTCCCTTAGGGAGAAATAAATATTTAGGAGAAATCACTAACTCTAAGGGTCGTTAAAGCACAGATCACTCATAGGATGGGAGCAAACCCCCCACCAACTATTAATTCCAATTCCTAGACTTGGTGGCAGTGACATGATTAGTTATTGTGGGTTCTGGAAGAAAGCAGGACCTTTGGCAATAAAGCCTTGGAAATATGTATTTTTAAGTACTATAAAAGATGTGAAAAGCAACTTTTCTTTTCATCCTGGGGACTAGAAATAATACACCTGCAAGGACAGATGGATGGCATAATGTTGACATTCAATGGGGCATTAAACATTTTGCACCACGTTTATGGGGTTTTCCTGTCATTAATTCTAGGTAAAATAAACTTCTAAAAAACGTTTTGTTGTGTTTTTGGATCGCGTTTATTTTCCACCAACTTGCTTTTCTTTGCCTTTTCTCCTGCCAGCTTTTTGTGTCCATTATGTTTTCTTGTGTCCATCATGCTCTTGGCTAATTTCCTAGCTGGCCTCCCTCAAGCTATGAGGCCTTTCTTTTTCCTTCCCCTCTTCCCCTGGCGTCCTTTCTTTCAGTCCTGCGGCACGTGTTCAGGCCTATGGCAGGGTCAGATGCGGTTGGTTCCGCTGGCCGGAGTCACTGTGGTTTGCCTTTGGCGCCCTGGGATTGGCAGGGTCTTGGAAAGACTGTCCAGGGCCTGCAAAGATTGAGGCCACCTGAATCTCTCTGTTATGAGGGTATCCATTCTATAATTGATTGTGATGGCAAGGCCTTGCCTGTCTTCCTAGTTGAATGTGTGGACATCCACCTTCATCTTTTCTGCCTCCTTTTAAAAAGTCTCTTTTCTCATAAGCAGCACACACATTTTTCTTTTTAAATCGGGTCAAATTTACAGCTAAGGGAGGAAGGATGGTGTTTTGGAAAGAGCAAAGGAATGGGAATCAGAATACCTGTGTCTTTGCTGTTCTGCCACTCACAGAGTGCCTATGGGACATCGGTGAAGCCACTGAACCCTCTGATGTTCAGTTTTCGGAATGGGATATTCTCCTGAGACATATAACATAACCAAACTCTCCCTTGGCCTCCAAGCATGATAGAATAGGGAAGTAAGAGAGTGCAGCAAGAATGGAGCTGAGCAGGACACAGTCATGATTAAATGGAACTGAAACTCCAAGGGGTAAAATGTACCCTGATGGTCTAAGGCCAGTGGCTTATAAAGTATGGTTCAGGGACTAGCTCTATGGGGCTCCTTGGAGCTTTTGTGAAACATCTATCTATTCACTCAGTCAATGACTATGGGACACTTACTATGTGCCAGGCTCTGTCCTAGGTGCTTGGCACATAGCAGTAAACAGAAAAGACACATCCCTGGTGTCATGGGACATGAGATTAATATTAATAAGTAAAGAGCCTTTCAGATAATTAATATTTTAGGGGGTGATAGTGCCAAGGAAAAAGTCAAGCATGATAAAGGGAGTAAGACATGATTGCTTTATACAATGTGGTTGGAGAAGGTCTCCCTTAGGAGGTGGCATTGGAACAGAGAACCAAATGAAGAGGAGAGATCTTTGTTACTGTCTAGGGAAGGAGCATTCTGGATTGGAAGAACAGCTAGTGCAAAGACCTTGAGGTCACAGGTAACTCTGAGGAATAGCAAACAAGACCAGTGTGGCTGGTGCAGAGAGGGTGGGACTCTGGGGCTCTACTACCACATCTGTGACTGTGTCCACAGGCTTAGAGTTGGGTTAGAGTCTGGAAGATAAAGAGGTACCCCAGTTATTTCTCCTGCACATTTAATACTTGACCCTAAAGCCTGGTGACTGGGTGAAGGTTGGTGGATCTTCTAACTCTGGATCCTCTGAGTCCCTTAGGCCAGTCATTGGGCGTTCTATTGAAGATGGATCATCTATGATCTTAATAGTCTGTGTTAGCTTCCCTGGAATCTTGTTTTGGTGTTTGGGGAACAATCTTCCCCTCAATTACAGAGAATTTACCATCATCACTGTTGGCTATCACTATGGACACTGGGCCATTTCCTTGGTTTCAGGTCTGTTCAAATCAGCATTGGGGCAATGAAGATGTGTTCCCTTTTCACACCCAGTGCAGATGCTCGCACTGAATTTAAGGAACACTCAAGTAGTCACTTGGACACTGAAATCCACTGAGAAATGTGTGTCAAGGTTACTTAACTGAATTGATCCAACCAATCCTATATAATTGTGGACCTTTCTGGCTTGTGATGGTGGCTAACTGAATGGTGCCTATTGAACTGGGGAGTAGGTTGAGCAGCTCCATGACTTTCTCCACTTCACAAACGACTCTGCGGGTGTGGTATTTTATCCTCATATCTTTGTTAAGACCTTTTCCAGCCCCAGGAAAAGATCCCTTTTAATTCCTGGACCCAAATAACCAGGCCTTGGGGAAAAAGTATTGTTTGTTGCATTAAGAACATTAAAGATCAGAATTCAATAGGCCCCTCACTGGCTGGTTAAAGATAGGGTCATCTTAGCTACCCTTCACAAAGACAAACTTCTGGAAAAGAGGTGTCCACTTTCATCTGAGTGGTCTTGTTCTCATGGACCCCCATGATAGAGGCCAGACTGCTTAGTGAACAAACAAATGTCTCGTGACTTCTCATGCAGAAAATGTTTCCCAGATGCACAGCCATCCCTCTGCTCCCTGAGGTTGCTTTTGCAGCTGTGGTGTCAGCTGTGGGCTTTGATTCACAAGGCTTCTCGGCCAGGAGTCTCACCTCTCTGCTGTCAGCAAACCCCACGGTCCTTCAGGCCCAGCTCAACCCTTCTACCTTCCATGAAGATGCCTCAGATATTTCCCTTCCCTGCCTCTTTGGAAGCCCTGGAGCAGTCCCTGGCTGCACCCACCACTTTGAACTCACAACATGGTCCTTTACATGTTCCCTCTCCCTCTCTTGGGTAGAAGTATCTTAGAGTGGGAATTCCAAGTTTGTCTTGCATGACCAACCATCAGACCTTTTCCCTAGTCATCATTTCTTGAAGCTATGTCATTTACTTTTGGGTGTTCCCAGTGCCAGCATGGTGACACATCATAGCTGATCCTCAAGTATATGCTGCCAACATGAGTATAATGAGCTAAATGAATTTAGGTCTAGCACAGACGGTCTGTCCAGCACAGGGTTTATCACTATGTTATGAAGAGCTAGTACAAAGAAACCAAAATGCTATCAGCATACCAAGAGGTGCATGTATAAAAGATAAGGTGAAGTAATTCAAAGCTGTTAGATTAGTAAGCAATCTGTAGCTTTACTAGCTATAATAAAGTAAAATGAACATGCCCTTTGCTTGAAATTATGCATGCAATGCTGGCAGCAGCATACACTGGTGCTTGTGATTGCATGTTGGTAGTGTGTATTATGTCATAAAACATTCACACGCTTTGACACAATGATCTTGTGTCTGGGAATTTAAAACAATGGAATAAAAAATAAGGATTAAAAACTACAGATTTTGTTAATGGCTCTGCTTTTTATAATCATAAAAACGAAGCTGCAAACTCCATATCCAATAACAAAGGGTCAGATAAAATCTGATACATATATATTCGATGGAATACTATACAGCCCTTATGAAAAGCATTTATGGGGCCAGGCACAGTGGCTCACACTTGTAATTCCAGCACTTTGGGAGGCTGAGGCAGGAGAGTTGTTTAAGACCAAGAGTTCAACACCATCCTGGGCAACATAGCAAGATCCTATATCTAAAAAATTTTTTTGAAAGATTAGCTGGCATGGTAGCACATGCCTGTAGTCCTAGCTACTCAGGAAGTTGAGGCAGGAGGATTGCTTGAGCCTGGAGTTCCAGACTGCAGTGAGCTATGATTGTGTCACTGCCGTCCAGCAGCCTGGGCAATAGAATGAGATCCTGTCTCAAAAAAAGCATTTATGGAAGTTTTGTATAAATTGTACTGTAGTTTTAAATATAATGTCTAATGATAAATCAGCAGAATATTTTCATTATTCAGTATCTGTACTGACTAGAGGAAGGAGGGCTGAGTTAGAATTAGAAGAGCTAAATTCAATGGTTGAGGCCATTTGTTTGGCTTGTATTTTTTACCCTTCCTTATCCTTGTATTTTTCATCTACAAAATGGGCAAGAAGATTTTTATGTCCTAGGATGAGATATGTGTGCAAAATCCAGGGTCTGAACATGAAGGACATTCTCAATGAATGGAGATATTATTATTAGCAAACTTTACTACATGGATAATCCAGTCCAGGAGCCAAAACTCTGACAAATAGCTCAGGATGAGTGGAAGAAAATGGGCTTTGATGTCTCTCGCGACTGCTGTGGGAATTTTAGGAGGAACAATTTGCCAAGAAGATGCGGCAGGATTTGGGAGGATTTGGGAGGATGGGGAGTGGTGTGCAGAGAAAGTTGTAGGAAGGAGGGTTGGCCCAGCTCGGGGAATGAGGCAGGAATCTGTATGGGTTGTGGGGAAAGGAATGGGCTGGCTCAGTTAGTGGAGAGGGGTGTTTATGTTAGAGAGTGGTGCAATAGTTGAGGTGGGCAAGATTCTAAAGTTCTTTGTCTGCATCCATATTTTAAAGGAAACATCCTCAAGTGAAGATGAATATTTATGTGGTAAGGTAATTCTTGGAAGAAGGCAGAAGCCTCTGAAGCTTACTGATGGAATGGAGGGAGTCAACAAACTCAGACCTAATTCTTTGCACCCCTTTGTATCCCAACACCTTGTCAGGAAATAATCCAGTGTCAATCATTTGCATGTTAGTGTGAATTCAAATCTACTCATTCCTATTTTCAATAATCATCAAAAACTCATTAAAGATTTATTTGAAGTATTTGCATTTTGAATCTCATTGTTTACTATAGAATGAAATACATTATTTTATGTGACAGGAATTCCAAGCAATAGAGACTGTGGAAAGAGGCGCACATTTAGTGCTAACATTGGGTATATAAATTGTCAATAAGTCTGTCTGCATATAATCCCACCCCAACATAAATTTATCAGTTTGCTTAGTTGCTAATTAATTTATTCAATCATCTATTCATCCATCCATCCATCCATCCACCCATCCATCCATCCACTTATTCAGCAATATTTTACAAGCATGCACCTTGTGCAGTGCTAGGCAGTGGGATTATAGAAATGACTGTGATATAGTCTCTATTCTTGAGGGTCTCAGTGGAAAATTATGCTTGAAAAAAGACCTCTTGGAATACTTTGCAAGATATTTTCTGTGTGTAATTAACGAGATGAAAGAGAGTGAAGCAATAAGAGTATTCATGGGCATCTCTTGTCTAGAGTTTTTGAGCGCAATAGATAGCCATGAGCCAGCTTGCATAGTCCTCCAAGTCGGATATTGTGTGTAAGGCTCCTCAACATTTGGTCCCCAATCCATTCCTAGCCTCACCTCCTGCCCCTCCTCACCACTGTGTAATTCCCATTCAGGTTTTCCTGAACCAGGTTTTGCTCCTAAGCATGCTAACATTTTCTCATCTGTGCTTTTGTGAACATGCTACCTATGTATTCTCACTCTGGAAAATTCCTCTTCAATCTCTCCTCATCTTACTTCTCTTTCCCAATCCCATTATCATCCCATTTTCTCTCAGAAGCCTTCCTGGTCCTTCCCAGGTAGGACAAGCCATTATCTCATCTGCATTCAAGAGCACTTTAGAGGTTCCCGTGACCATGGCATAAAATAGCAGACTTGGGGTGAAATGGGAAGCATGTGTGATTCCAAGGGTGACAGAGTTGACCCTGAATCCTGGCTCCAGTCTCACAGACTGCTTGACCTAGGTCTGGTTATCCTTCGTCTCTAAATTCTTGCCTTTCTGATCTGTAGAGTGGGTAACCAGTAATTGCCCACTGAGTTACTATGGGGATAACGGAGGTGCTATGAAGAGAGAAGCAGGCCTCTGCCTTGCCCATGCGAATGCTCTTGCTCACCTGGCTCTCCCATTGTTAGTCTTGGTGTCTCTGGTTCCATTATGGTGCTGCAACTGCCTGGAGAACAGAGACCACTGATGACCACGTTTGCATTTCTGTTGGCATCCAGCACATGCTTGCTTCTGAGAAGCAATACAGCATTGTGGCCAGGATCAGGGATGCTGACACTAGACTGCCTGGGCGATGCCTGATGCTACCATTTCCTAACTTTCTGGACTTGGGGAAATTATTTGCTCTCTCTATGACTTGGTCTTCTTGTCTGTCAAATGGGGATAATAATAGTTCCTGCCTCATCAAGATGTTATGAGGTTTACATAAGAGCTTGGCCATGGTAAGCCCTCATTAAGGTTGGCTATTATTAGTAGGTGCTCAAGAACTGTTTATTGAAAGGCCAATGAATAGATTTTAGTGTGTGATAGTTTCAGGAAGTCTGGCTAACATGAAGGTGTTTATTTGGTTCGGAATGCCTGTTTCTTGACCTACCTATAATTAGTTTCTATTACTAGGTTATTATTAAGTTGAGAGGAATTACTTTCCTGTGATGGTCAATGTCCTAAAATACTGCATGTTAAATGCTACTGATGCTTCTAACATCAAAGTCGAAATTATTTTGTGGGTTTTAGTAATATGGATGAGTTCTAAGGTGAGTAGTTGGTTAAAAGTAGAGGTTTTCCTATAAAGCAGTGACCAGAAATATCTGGCCGTGGTCTCTGGGGAATGTTTGAAAACATTCTTTTCAAGTCTTAATTCTTCTATTCTAAAAAAATTTATGCTGCTGGTCTTTTGTGGGGGAAATTCAACTCTATGGTTAAACCCCTGAGAAAGAGGCCTGTCTTATTTTCTTGTATCCCATTTAACTTCCAGAACAATTCTGGGCCTATTGCCTTGACCAACAAAGACCTGTACATTAACTGTTTAAAAAAGTGAAGTGTTTTCATCTTCCTAACCTAAAACTCACCCTCTGAAATTTTCATGTGATAATCTCTGGACCGTAAAGAAAGCATTATCAATAATTTATTTATGTTTTTTATTTTTGATTATGAGATTTTAAAAAATGTGAAACTTTTCTTTCTTTCTTTTTTTTTTTTAAAGAGAATTGCTTAGGGAGACCTGTGGCTGGGTACCATCTCTGCCTTCAATGAGCTCAGTGACCCTAGTCACACCCTTGATTGCTCTGAACTTCCACTTCCTCGGCTGAATGTGAAGCAGTTAGGGATTCATCGTGATAACAACGGGCACTGTTTTGAACGCTCGCCATGTGATGGCGCTGTGCTAAGTCAGAAGCACCCTTGCATTAGGAGCACTCTTGCATTTACTTTCCATAGCCATCCCCAACAGTAGCTTCGTTTACCCTCCTTGTGTTACAAGTGGGGAATACAAGTCTATGGGAGTGCAGACATTTGCCAAAGGTGTAAATAACAGGCTCAGGATTGGAGCCCAAGCTTGTTTATATTTCATGAACCTATGAATAATCATTGATTGGTGACAAAGAGCCTTAACATGAATGGGGTTTTTCAGGAAGGATTAAGAGGTGACTTTCCTAGTATATCAAAAAAGTACCTCCTTGGGAGGCCGAGACGGGCGGATCACGAGGTCAGGAGATCGAGACCATCCTGGCTAACACGGTGAAACCCCGTCTCTACTAAAAACTACAAAAAAACTAACCGGGTGAGGCGGCGGCACCTGTAGTCCCAGCTACCTGGGAGGCTGAGGCAGGAGAATGGCGTGAACCCGGGAGGCGGAGCTTGCAGTGAGCTGAGATCCGGCCACAGCACTTCAGCCTGGGCGACAGAGCGAGACTCCGTCTCAAAAAAAAAAAAAAAAAAAAAAAAGTACCTCCACCCCTCCCTCACTTCCCGCCCTTCCTCCTTTCCTCCTCTCCTTTCTTTTTCCCTCCCACAACTTCTTCAAATCCTCTCTGGCTTCTCTATCTTACCGAGTGGCGTGGTTCTCTGGTTACTCTCAGACTATGGTACCCTGTGCTTCTTTTTCGATGTACTTATACTTGTACTTCAATAATTAATTCTTCACCTAGTTGTTTAATGTCTGTCACTGGCTAAAATGTAAGCCCTGCAATCACAGGGCTATCTCTATATATTCAGCCTGAATGGAGTTCTCCTAGTCCAGCAAACTAGCCCCACAAAAAGTGTTTGTTAAAAGAATGAAAGAATGAGCACTTACTTTGTATCCCACATTGGGGGAGGTCAGAATAAGGGAAGAGGAGTAAATGATGAAAGATAGTAACATTTCCATGCAGCACCAGGGCTTCCTAATTATATACTTTCCGTGCAGTGGGTGGTGGTAAGACAGTAAGCATGCTTCATTGAACGCCAAAGACTATTCTGCAGGAATGTTCTAAAAGACACACTCTGCATTGGACGGGAGGTCATGTTTGATGAATGTTAAGGTCCCTTACAATGTGAACATTTGTTCATTAGTTTATTTGCTTATTCATTCAGTGACTCTGTTAGGCAATCATTACTGCCACAAGCATTTACTGAACACTGTCCTAATTGCTAGTGGCATAATTGTGAATAAGAGCTGATCATCTAGTAGAAAAAAATACTAGCTGCCAGGTACCAAGTACCTCTCATGACTCAGACAGTGTTGATACATTATCGCTGGTCTTCACAATGATCCTGTAGGTTTTTATAATGTTGCTGTGAATGAGAAAACAGACTCAGGGAGGTTAAGTGACCTGGATAAGATCACGCAGCTAGAAGGTAGCAGAACTAGGGCTTAATGATTTTAGAATTCCATGCAAATAAAACACAGTGCAACTACAGAGTGGGCAGCATGTTTCTGAAACTTTGAGAGTTAATAAAGAAACCCATTCAGGTATCTGTGCAAAATTTGCCTTTTAAGATGCTGCACTGATGCACAGACCCCAGCTTCTACACTTAAGGAGGCATCTGTGTAGATGGGAAGAAATGCGGACATGCTATAGCTGGGATGTATCCCTCAGATGGCTTCATGGAGAGGTCACATGGACATACCCTGATAGGAAGCAGAAAAATCCTCACAGATGGGTGAGGATTAAGGAGAGAGAGCTTTCCAGGTAAAGAAAAATAAACATATAAACCTTTTATTTTGAAGAAGAAAGGGTTCTATGTTGCTTTTTGATGCTCTGCTGAACATTCACCATATCCTTCCTCATCCCCACTTTAGTGACAATATTGAATGATAATATTCCCTCTGGCTGCACACGAAGAACATTTTAGAAGAGGGTAAAGTGCATTTAGACAACTGTTACCTATCATGATTGAAAACTGGATTAAAAAAAATAACTAGCCAGCAATTAGAGAATTTTTTCACCATCGAAGCCCAAATAGGGTTGTGTGGCAGCCTACGCATGGGTTGAGTGTAAGGAGCTCTGGGTTCTGGTACCAATGTGTCCTAGCTGTGGGATCTGGGTGTCTTAGTTTGTTTAAGCTGCTATAACAAAATACCATGAATTGAGTGGCTTATAAACATCAGACATTTATTTCTTGGTGTCTGGATGCTGGGAAGTCCAAGATTAAGATGCAAGGAGGCTCTGTGTCGGGTGAGGGCCAGTTTCCTGGTTTATGGATAGAACCTTGTCACTGCAGTGGCAGAAGGGGCAAGGCAGTGCTCTGGGACCTCATTTGTAAAGACATTAAACCCATTCATGAAGGCCGAGCCCTCATGACTTAATCATTTCCTGAAGATCCCACCTACTAATACCATCACCTTGGGGCGCAGGTTTTGAACATACCAATTTTGGGGGAACACAAACATTCAGGCCATGGCACTTTTTCACGTTCTATAATTTTTCTGTGTCTTTGCTCCTTATTCCCAAAGTAAATGGGCTGGGGTGGACCAAATCAGAGGATTTCGACTATGCTCTGAGAAGCTATAGCAATTCTGGGAAAATGCTTTGTGGAGCAATGTGAAGTCTGAGGGGGATGCCGAGGTGGAGAAGATCTGTTTCCCCCGTGTCTGCTTTAATCCAAATAGTTCTGCTCTTGTGTGCATTCTCCATTGGCATCCCGCTTAAGATTGTATTTGAACAAAGGTTCCTCTTCTTTAAAAGGGATGCACTGGGCTCCAGGCGCTATGGTACCTCCAAGGCTTCTTCCACTAACTCTGTGTTTGGCTAAGGCTTTTACACTGCCCTTTACAGTTACTTCAGTGATTTTAGAGTCGTGCAGGCCTGCTCACAAAGTGCTGAGAACTGGGATTTGGCTTTGGGTCAGGAATCCTGGTGCTATCAGTGTGTGCTGGGGTTGGAGCCACAGGGCCTTCCAGTGAGTGTGACTTTCTGGAAAGATGTGGAGGAAATTTAGCAAGTCATTAAGGAAACGACTGGTGAGCAGTTCGTGATCTGTGGCCAGCATAGGCTTATTTGCATGACGGATGGTTGAAACAGGATCCTACCTGTAGCTTCTCCTCCAAAGGCTCCAAGCCAGCCCCTCTGCAGTCTGTTGTGACTCAAAAGCTTCAAGTTCTCCATGCATCCCAAATTGCTGGGACAACTACACATCGGGTGGGCCAGAGACTGAGGGCATCAAAGAAAAAAGGATAGACCCAAAGAAAGATGTCCTTGTGGTTTTCCTGTCTGACAGATGGAAGTCTGGAACGTGCTGTGCTAAACTCCATGTAAAGCAGAATCGCTGAATATAGCTCAGTGGTTGGGCTGTGTGACTTGAGACAAACTACTAAACTCTTCTGCGATTCCAATTCCTCACTATAAAACAAGGAAAACTGTTGTATGCACTTCACAAGATGGTTTCAAATTTTACATGATAGAACACTGATATGGCACTTAGCATAGAGCCTGCTATAAAGAAAAGCAGTTTTTCTTTTCCTCCATTATTTGGTTCTCTGGGACTTCACTCTTTATTCAATTAAAATGGTGATAAAATAAAGACAATAAGTGAAGGTGTCACTGGCTTTTGTGCCTGAGGGACAGTGGCTATATGTGAGTGTACGTGCATGCTGGTGCATGTCCTGTTTGCTCAGATATTATTACATAGGAATCATAGAAATAGATATGTTTGAATTTAGGCTGTATAGGATTGTGTCTTTTCCAACTAGGACAAAGAGATAAGAAAATCCTTCCAGTCAGGACACACCAAGCACTGCTCACTTATTTATTTAAGGAATCCTTGCATGCCTTCTCCATGTCAGCCCTCAGACCAATGGCTGAGGATGCACACAAGTTTCATAACTTAGTGGAGATGACTGGAACAACTGGATGAATGCTCATTCACCCCTTCATTCAACAAACACGTATTCAATGTCTATTTTATGTCTGGGATTGTTCTAGATGTTGCTAGAGATTGAAAGAAAAGAAAAAGATTGGGTCTTTGCCCTGGAGAAACTTATCTCCTGCTAAGAGGAGGAGTAATTTGTAGCAGCAATAGTTATAGCACTACCAGCAGCTCATGGAGAGCTTTCCTGATTCAGGCTTTATGCTTATTTGACCCATTTGGTCCTCACAAGTGGTCCTTCTGCATAAAAAGGCTGTTTCCAAGGCTGACTTGACAGCTGTAATGTCAGAAATACAAAAGACTAGTAAATTTCAAATGAGACTATGATTCAAATTTTGTTTTAAATACATTAAACAAAGTCAAATTCAGCAGGCCCACTAGTCATCCATGTTTCTTATCTGGCTTCATTTCCAGTTCCATAAAATGGAGAAGACTGTCCTCAATTATGTAGATGAAGAACCTGAAGTTCACAGGGATTTTATGTCACTTGCCCCAAAGTAGCACTGAGCTTTCTTGGCAGAGCTGAGGATCGAGGCAGGGGGCATAGGCAGCAGCAATTTAGGGGCTTCCAGGAGGAGCCTGGCCTCTTACAGCCTCACTTAGAGAAAATGATACTCCCTGACCGATCGTATTCTTGTTTTCCCACTTCTATCCGCAGGAGCAATTCTGAATCTCTTTAGAGTCATCTCTCTTTGGTGGCCAATAACCCTTTTTCCTGGTGACTGTTTCCGTTTCGATCTCCTCTATCCCAGCTGCCTTCTCGGCTATGGCTCAATAGATCATTTCTCTCCCAGCCTTATCCATTTAGATAGAGTCTTTCTATCCCACTGTGTCTATTTTTTAGTTTCCAAAAACTCTATGTGCTAGAATTTTAATACTGGAGCCTGTTTCCCGGTTGGGCCTTGTCTCGGCTAGCCAATGATATCATGTTTCTTTTAAACACATGGCCGGTGGTTTCATTCTCTTCCACATTTGGATGCTGTTTATGGCTTCTGTGAGGGAAAGGTTAATTTCCCTTCTTGGTGTCTGATTTTCTTCAAAGACATAAATAGCTGGCTTGGTTTAGTAGGAGTCAGATGTCTTTGTGTTGACCTAAGCTCTCAGAGCCTCTGAATAATGCTCAATAGTGCTTGACCAATAATTTGGTAAGCATGTTTTGCAGTGATGGCTCATATTTATTTTGGCATTCAGGTCCTATTGGGCCTACCTCTGTCAAAATCTTTTGTGTCTGCTCTCTTCTCCTCATCCCCACAATTCCTTTCCCCATTCAGGATTCTGTGCCTCTCTCAGGCAATCACTGTGGCCTTCTAAATGATCTAGCTGCCATTCTTTCCCTGTGTCCCTCCATCTCACCCATTTATGCAAGGTGAATCTTCTCGAAGCACAACGCTGATCCTATCACATATCTGCTCAGAAACCACTCATGACTTCCCATTCCTTACAACATAAAGTCCACATTTTTATATAGGTCCTCAGTTCAACCTTGAGCTTTCTGTGAGGCTTTGTTAGTCTCTAAGTCAAGCAGAATATCTGGGAACTTCATCAAGTCCTCTAAGAAGTAGTTTCCTTAACTGGTAGTTTCTTGCCAATATGGTTATGGTATTCTCTCCGCCTAGGATATTTTTCGTCTTTTCCTACATCTGTCCAGAGCCTTGGTGTCCTTCAAGACTCTGCTCAATCCCATCCCCTCCAGCTGGTGCACACCCATCTTCCCCAGGCTGCCCCCACATCTCTGTGTCATTTTTGTTTGTGGCTGCAGTGATGTTTACCAGCTAACTGGTTTCTGATCATTTCATCCATGAGCCACAAAATCGACCAAATATATTATCTCTTCGGTTGGTCTGACTATCAAAGTTGACTTTAGATTATAAACTGGCTATTTTATACTTAAAGCTGACACAAACTTTTCCACCTAGACCCTTATAGGCTGGAGACCAGTAAAAGATTGTGGTAAGTGAGGTAGGTATCTCAGCAAAGCTTTACTTCCTCTGGCCTAAGCCTGATCAAGGGATGCCTGTGCAAGCACATAAGGCTCAGACCCTCACACACCTCCATCAGCTCATCCAAACTCTGGCTGCACTCACAGTCTGGGGCTGGACTATCCTACAGGCTGAACTAGGCATTTGGAAACACAGTTTCAGGCCGGGCATGGTGGCTCATGCCTGTAATCCCAGCACTTTGGGAGGCTGAGTTGGGCAGATCACCAGAGCTCAGGAGTTCAAGACCAGCCTGACCAACATGGAGAAACCCCGTCTCTGCTAAACATACAAAATTAGCCGGGCGTAGTGGTGCATGCCTGTAATCCCAGCTACTTGGGAGGCTGAGGCAGGAGAATTGCTTGAACCCAGGAGGCAGAGGTTGTGGTGAGCCGAGATCGTGCCATTGCACTCTAGCCTGGGCAACAAGAGCCAAACTCTGTCTCAAAAAAAAAAAAGAAAAAGAAAAAGAAAACACAATTTCTGTCCCATGGGGCTCTTCTGAATTTACTGGCAGCCGCTTTGGCTCTTTCACATTATTGCCATCAAGCCGTGTCCTGGGCATGCTCCTTCCCTCATTGCACCTGGTGTCCATCTTCACATCCCTCCACTCCCCAAGTGCTGCCACCATGCTGGGGGCCTTCCGTGTTTACACGCGTGAGCTGTTGCACTCCTTGTTCTCTCGTTTCCTTGCTCTTCTCACCTCTTTCCCCTCCAAGCCACTTCATTCACCCACTTTGGTGGCTACACCCTGGACTTGGTCATATTCTGGAACTTGTCCACCTTGGAAGTCATAAAATTCACACCTCCCACTCTCTGACCACAACCTTCCTCTCCTTCCAACTCCTTTCCTTGCTTACTCCCAACTTTCTTGTTCTTCATTTGGAACCTCAGGTTCCTGGACCTTCTTCCTTGTCCTACACTATCTGCTACTCTTGTCTTTACTCTAGTCCCTGTTTACACAGATCCCATTGTTTGTCACGTCAGCAATTCTCTTCACTTTAATGCCATGGCTCTGCAGTCTTCCTGTCACATGTAAATCACAAACTAACCACAGGCAATTCTAATCATCTGCTTTATCTGCATCCCTAGCTAGGATGTTGAATTCCATCAAGGGAAAATCTATTCCAGCCTACAGGTCAAGATCACTATAAATTAATGCATTTAAATTAAGGCACCTCAAGAGATTCCTTGATGCTGCCCAGAAACTAAATGCTGCTTCACTTTTCAGGTTTCTTGTCTGTTCTCCAGTAGATAATTTTAACATTCTTCTCTCTTTTTAAACCTCCACCTCCACCTGTAGTCATGCTTATCACATTTAAAAAAATCATCTCCATTTTCTGTTTTGAAGCCTATAAACTGGCATGCATCTTTGCCTTTCTTTTCCTCTTTAAAATATTCTCATCCAGCTTTTCTGACCCTCTCATGACCTTTCTGTTTCATGTATTTCTGCTCTGATGCTTTTGTTGACAACCCATTTACTTGACTGGTGCTTCCTATCAGCATGTAAAAATATTCATTTATTTCCCATTATTTAAAAATACAGCAATTTTTTTTTTATAATTTCTTAACTCTATGTGTCCCTCTACCTACCACCCTCATCCTGTCTGTCAAGGATGTGGAATCAGACCCTGGAGGAACTGGAGGAAGTTCCATTTGAATTGAGCATGTGATGCTGGGGTAGAGGATGGAGAATGATGCTTAGTAATTATCAGTTAAACTGCATTAAATGAACAGAGGTTTATAAGGGGCCAATATTTTGTTGAGTAAATATGCCAAATATTTGGTAGCTATCCAGAAATACGACAGCATCATTGCTTTCAAAGAACAGATCATCTAGTTGGAGAAAGGAGTTATCAACCCTTGAAAAGGTGGCAACACAGGGGAGATGCTAACTGTCCTGATTCAATCTTGAATATGTGTCCTGGATCTGATCCTTTCTTACTACCTCTCACTCACTATGATAGTTTAATTCAGTATCTTCCTTCCCTGCGTTATTTTATTAGTTCCACTGGTTGATCTCCCTGCTGATATTCTTTCCTCACTTTGCGAATTTGGCTTTTAAAATACAATCATGTGTCACTTAACCACTGAGATACCTTCTGAGAAATGTGTCATTAGGTGATTTCATTATTGTTCAAACATCACAGAGTGTACTTACACACACCTAGATGGTATAGTGATATGGTTTGGCTGTGTCCCCACCCAAATCTCATCTTGAACCGTAGTCCCCATAATCCCCACATGTCATGAGAGGGACCCAGTGGGAAGTAATTGAATCATGGGGGCAGTTACCCCCATCCTGTTCTCGTGATAGTGAGTTCTCATGAGATCTGATGATTTTATAATGGACTTTTCCCCCTTTGGCTAGGCACTTATCTCTCCTGCCACCATGTAAAGAAGGACGTGTTTGTGTCCCCTTCTTCCATGTCTGTAAGTTTCCCGAGGCCTCCCCAGCCATGTGGAACTGAGGTCAATTAAACCTCTTTCGTTTATAAATTACCCAGTCTTGGGTGTTTCTTCATAGCAATGTGAGAACAGACTAATATATATAGCCTACCACACACCTAGGCCACAAACCTGCACAGCTTGTGATTTTTGTATCTTAATATCTTAATATATCTAAATATAGAAATAGTATAGTAAAAATATGGTATAAAGGATTTTAAATCCTAGTGGATGCTGGGCTTAATAACTGGGTGATGGGATGACCTGTGTAGCAAACAACCGTGGCACACATTTACCTACTTAACAAACTTGTATATCCTGCTCATGTACCCCTGAACTTAAAAGCTGGAAAAAAATTGTTTGAGGGAATTTTCATTACCGATATAGCAAAGTAGATGTGAATATAGTCAAATAAACATTTTGTTTCACAGTTGTTTACACTGTTTAGCAATGACCTCTTTATATATGTGTGTATATATACACATATGTGTGTGTGTGTGTGTATGTGTGTGTGTGTATATATTATATATATATATATATATATTATATATATATATAGAGAGAGAGAGAGAGAGAGAGAGAGAGAGAGATGGAGTCTTGCTCTGTCGCCCAGGCTGGAGTGCAGTGGCATGATCTCAGTTCACTTCAAGCTCTGCCTCCTGGGTTCACGCCATTCTCCTGCCTCATCCGTCTGAGTAGCTGGGACTACAGGCGCATGTCACCACGCCTGGCTGATTTTTTGTACTTTTTTCAGTAGAGACGAGGTGTCACCATGTTAGCCAGGATGGTCTCTATCTCCTGACCTCGTGATCTGCCCGCCTCAGCCTCCCAAAGTGCTGGGATTACAGACATGAGCCACCGTGCCTGGCCTATTTTTATGTAATTTGTAGTGTTACAATATAAGAAAAAAAATAAGTTAGTTAAATTATCTGCCAAATTATCTATGAGATACTGTAATTTTTATTATTTTCTTTTATAAATGAGTCATTCATTATAGTATTCTAAAATTGTTAATTTTGTTAACAAATTTTACTGTATAAATTGTAAATGTCAATTAGACTAACCCCCCCCAAAATAAAAAGACAGCTGTGTACATGATGAACAACTGTAACACCAAAGGGTTAAACTTAAGGGTGATGTTAATTCTGTGTTAAATCATCAACTTTGAAAATTTTGTGTCTTCAAATCATTGAGAGGAATGCAGTTTAGTAAAATCTTACAAAAAAGAGCAAATTAAAAAAAAATTGTAAAGAGATACCTATTCAGGACATTGACCATGAATTAAGCTTACAGGGCTAGAAGTTGCACTGAATGAGTCAGTAAGTGAGTGGTGAGTGAATGTGAAGGCCTAGGATATTACTATATACTACTGCAGACTTTATAAATACTGACACTTAGCCTATGCTACATTTATTAAAAATATTTTCTGGCCAGACATGGTGGCTCATGCCTGTAATCCCAGCACTTTGGGAGGCTGAGGCAGGCAGATCACTTGAGGTCAGGAGGTTCAGATCAGCCTGGCTGATATGGTGAAATCCCATCTCTACTAAAAATACAAAAATTAGCTGGGCATGGTGGTGCACGCCTGTAATGCTGGCTACTCAGGAGGCTGAGGCAGGATAATTGCTTCAACCTGGGAAGTGGAGGTTCAAGCTAGAGTGCAGTAAGCCAAGATCACACTGCTGCATTCGACCTGGGCAACAGAGTGAGACTCTGTCTCAAAAAAAAATTTTTTTTTAAATTTCTTCAATAACAAATTAATCTTAGCTTATTGTAATTTGTCACTGTATGAACTTTTAATTTCTTAAAAAAATTTCTGACACTTTTGTAACAACACTTATAACAGAAAAACATCGCACAGCTGTACAAAAATATTTTATTTCCTTATTAAATAAGCTTTTCTCTTTTTTACTTTTTAAAATTACTTTAAAAAAATTTTTTGGTTAAAAAGTAAGACACTAATACCCACATTAACCTAGGCCTACACAGGGTCAAGATCATTCATATCACTGTATTCCACTCCACATCTTGTCCCACTAGAAGGTCTTTGAGGTAGCAACATTCATGGAAGTGTCATCTCCTATGATAACAAGGCCTTCTTCTGGAATACCTCCTCCAGGACCTATCTAAGGCTGTTTTACAGATAACTTTTTTTTTGTTTGAAAGTAGAAGAAGTATATTTTAAAATAACAAGAAAAACTGTAATATAGTAAATACAGAAACCAGAAACTTGGTTGCTTATTATTTAAGAATTATGTACTGTCCATATTTTTTTATTTTTTTTTATTTTTCCATGACAGAGTTTTAGTCTTGTCACCAAGGCTGGAGTACAGTGGCGTGATCTCGGCTCACTGCAACCTCTGCCTCCTGGCTTCAAGTGATTCTCCTGCCTCAGCCTCCAGAGTAGCTGGGATTACAAGCACCTGCCACCATATCCAGTTAATTTTTATTTGTATTTTTAGAAGAGATGGAGTTTTACTATGTTGGCCAGGCTGGTCTTGAACTCCTGACCTCAGGCAATCCACCCACTTCAGCCTCCCAAAGTGCTGGGATTACAGTCGTGAGCCACTGCACCTGGCCCATATTTGTATGTGCTATACTTTTGTGTGACTGGCAGCTCTGTAGGTTTTTTTTATACCAGCATCACCAAATACACCCAAGTGATGACATTACGAGAGCTACAATGTCACTAGGCAATAAGAATTTTTCAACTCCATTATAAACTTCAGACCATCATATATGTGCTCCATCATTTTCCAAAACATTGTTATACAGTGCATGATTGTATATTAGGTCCTGATTTCAATCTGGTCTGATATGGTTTGGCTCTGTGTCCCTGCCCAAATCTCATCTTGTAGCTCCCATAATTCCCACATGTTATGGGAGGGACTCACTGGGAGATAATTGAATCATGGGGGCGAGTCTTTCCCTTGATGTTTTTGTGATAGAAACTGGGTCTCATGAGATATGATGGTTTTAAAAATGGGAGTTTCTCTGCACAAGCTCTCTCTTTGTCTGCTACCATCCATGTAAGATGAGACTTGCTCCTCCTTGCCTTCTGCCGTGATTGTGAGGTCTCCCTAGCCACATGGAACTGTGAGTCCAATTAAATCTCTTTCTTTTGCAAATTTCTCAGTGTCAGGTATGTCTTTATCAGCAGCGTGAAATGGACTAATACAGCAAATTGGTACCAGTAAAAGATACCTGAAAATGTGGAAGCGACATTGGGACTGGGCAACAGACATGTTGGAACAGCTTGGAGGGCACAGAAGAAGACAGGAAAATGTGGGAAAGTTTGGAACTCCCTAGAGACTTGTTGAATGGCTTTGACCAAAATGCTGATAATGATATGGACAATGAAATCCAGGCTGAGGTGGTCTCAGATGGAGATGAGGAACTTGTTGGGAACTGGAGCAAAGGTGACTCTTGTCATGTGTTAGCAAAGAGACTGGAGGCATTTTGCCCCTGCCTTAGAGATTTGTGGAACTTTGAACTTGAAAGAGATGATTTAGGGTATCTGGTGGAAGAAATTTCTAAGCAGCAAAGCATTCAAGAGGTGATTTGGGTGCTGTTGAAGGCATTCAGTTTTAAAAAGGAAACAGAGCATAAAAGTTCAGAAAATTTGCAGCCTGCTGATGCAGAAGAGAAAAATCCATTTTTTTTGAGAAAATTCAAGCCAACTGCATAAATTTGCATAAATAGCAAGGAGCCTAATGTGAATCCCCAAGACCATGGGGCAAATGTCTCTAGGCCATGTCAGAGACCTTGATGGCAGCCCCTCCCATCACAGGTCTGGAGACCCAGGAGGAAAAAGTGGTTTTGTGGGCTGTGCCCAGGGTTCCTGTGCTGTGTGCAGCCTAAGGACTTGGTGACCTGTGTCCCAGCCACTCAGGCCATGGCTGAAAGGGGCCAACGTAGAGCTCAGGCTGTTACTTTAGAGGGTGGAAGCCCCAAGTCTTGGCAGATTCCACATGGTGTTGAGCCTGTGAGTGCACAGAACTCAAAAACTGAGGTTTTGGGAACCTCCTCCCAGATTTCAGAAGATACATGGAAATGCCTGGATGGCCAGGCAGAATTTTGCTGTAGGGGGCGGGTACTCATGGAGAACCTCTGCTAGGGCAGTGCAGAAGGGAAATGTGGGGTTGGAGCCCCCACACAGAGTCCCTACTGGGGCACTGCCAAGTAGAAATGTGAGAAGAGGGCCACCATCCTCCAGACCCCAGAATAGTAGATCCACCAACAGTCTGCACCATGTGACTGGAAAAGTCACAGACAAGGCCAGCCCAGGAAAGTAGCCAGGAGGGGGAGTATACCCTGCAAAGCCACAGGGGCAGAGCTGCCCAACACCATGGAAACCCACCTCCTGCATCAGCGTGACTCGGATGTGAGACATGGAGTCAAAGGAGATCATCTTGGAGCTTTAAGATTTGACTGCCCTACTGGATTTCAGACTTGCATGGGGCCTGCAGCCCCTTTGTTTTGGCCAATTTCTCCCATTTGGAATGACTGCATTTACCCACTGTCTGCACCCTATTGTGTCTAGGAAGTAACTAACTTGCTTTTGATTTTATAGGCTCATAGGTGGAAAGGATTTGCCTTGTCTTGGATGAGCCTTTGAACTGTGGACTTTTGAGTTAATGCTGAAATGAGTTGAGACTTTAGGGGACTGTTAGGAAAGCATGATTGGTTTTGGAATGTGAAGACATAAGATTTGGGAGGGGCCGGGGCTGAAGGATATGGTCTGGCTCTGTGTAAGATGTGACTTGCTCCCCGTTGCCTTCTGGCATGATTGTGAAGCCTCTCCAGCCACGTGGAACTGTGAGTCCAGTTGAAGCTCTTTCTTTTGTAAACTACCCGGTCTCAGGTATGTCTTTGTCAGCAGCATGAAAATGGACTAATACATGCCCCAAACACCCTCCATGGATGCCAGTCTTTGTCACAGTACAAGTCAAATCCTCGCTGTGATCTGCACCCAGCACTGACCTTCTGATATCTGTTGGCCTCTATCTTACTCACTTTGCTCCAGCCCCACAGACCTCCCTGCTGCTGCTTCGATGCATCAAGTAGCCTCCTGCCTCAGGGACTTTGTACTCACTACCATTTCTACCTGGCAGGCTATTTCTCTAATATCTCCTTGGCTGCTCTTTGATTTCTTTTAGGTCTCTGCTCAAATGTCACATATCCAGGAGTCCTTCCCTGATAACACTATGTAGAAAATGATGCCCTACTCTCCCCCTTATCCCTCATCGCCTAACCTTCTTTTATTTCTCCTCTAGCACTTATCACCATCCAGCAAGTGATTATTTTTTTCATTTATATATTTTCTTGTCTTTCCATTATAACAGAAACTTCACGAGGGCAGGATCTTGGTCTGGTTTGTTCCTTAATGCATCTTCAGACCCTCACACATAATAATCACCCAATAAATGGTGAGTAAATCAATAACGGATGACAAAAAAGAACCTAGCTCCAACCTGCTCTGTGTGTGTACTCATTAATTCAGCAGATATTTATCAAGCAACTACTGTGTTAGTTGATACTTGCTAACTAATATCTTTGAGGAGCTATGCAATGAGTAAGCCACAGAAACAATCTGAGTGTTTCACTGACAACCAAAGCAGACCAAGATGACGCAGATGTCTTTGGTTCAAAATCCTTGGCTTGGTGTCCTCATTCCAGATTCCAAACCCCAGGGCTGGTTAAAGCTAAATCACTTACAAGCGGCAGATTGTGGAGTGAGCATTCAGGTCCTCCTGATCTACTTGGTGCAAACAGAGGCTGGAAAGGACATTAAAACAACCTAGACCGAGGCCCTCACTTTACAAATAGGGAAACTGAGGTTCAAGAGGGAGGAAGTTGCCTCAAATGAGCAAGAATCCCTGGGTTCTGGCTTGAAGGCTGGGTGGGGGTCTTTCCACTGCACCACACTGCCTCTCCTTGCCACTCCCTCCCTTGCTCCCCTCCTTACAATGTCCTCCTTTTCTTCTTGACAGTCAGTACCTTGTTAGGGATCCGGGCAATGTGAGCTATGAAAAGCAACTTTATAGCTCTGTGCTGTTATGATCATATTTTGGGGGGCGGGGTGGCAAGAGCAGGCAGGAAGGAGCCAAGAAGGCTTGCCTGCATGACTGCTCTGTATTTTAATGGGATCCCTGCTGGTCACACCCTCTCCCAGGCTCCCACACCCCGAGGGCCACATCGCGGTCACTGAGCAGTCAGGGAAATGAAAACAGTAATCTTAGAGTCTAGAGCAGAGCAGAAGGCAAGACCCTCCCCACTGCCCCCACCCAGAGGCTCAGACAAGGCAGCAAAGGAGAGGAAGAAAGAGAGCAAGAGCAGCAGGGACTGTCTGAACGGAGAGATAGAGAAATTTGTTTTTTCTCAGAAGCCCACAGTAAAAGCTTGTCACCCACACAAGGGTAGTGGTAGCTGCTGGTCTGTGGCTAAGTGGTAAAACAAATAGGAGAAGCATGAAAAGGAACCTACTCTGTGACAAGCTTAACTCAGATACTTATAAAATGTTTATCCTCAAAACTGCTAGAGGTAGGGCTTAAGAAAGCTGCGTTACAGGAAGAAATTGATGATCATTCAGGGAAAAAATACCACTATAGAGCCCAAATCAATACTATTGTAGCACTTATTGAACACCAAGTGTCAGCCACTGTGCTCATGCCTTACACACATATGGAATTTCACCCTTCAGTGCCGTAAGGGAAAAGTACTGTTATTAACCCCGTATTATGAATGAGGATATAAAAGCTCAGACAAGTTAATAGTTTGCCTCAAGTCACACAGATAGGAAAGGCTGGCACCAGAAGTTCAATCTGATGATGTGACTTTGGATGCCATTCTACCTTCTGTAGCAATATTGCTGTATTCCAGGCACTGGGAATAAAGGATGGACAGTAAACAAGACTAACACAGCTCCTGTCCTTCAAGATGAAAAACTCTGCTAAAATAACGAGCTTCTAGGTGGCAAAACTGAGGCTTCATTTTAAAATGAAGACAGCTTGACTCCCATGTTTGTGTGTTCCCCATTTTGCTGGGATACTTCAACCCTGCGCAACACAGACCTGCTTGTGCACCACTGGACCGGAAGCCACCCATGCACGGTCCAGTCACACTGACCCCCAGACACTCCCCAGCATGTCTCTACGCTTGCATACTCTCTTCCCTCTGCCTGACAGAGCCTCCCGTCCTTCCCATCCCACCTCCTGCTGGAAATGTTCCAGGATCACCAGAACCCTGGGTGATTGTCCCAAGACTAGCTTGACCCTAGCTAGGAACACGGCCAAGACATTCTTTCAGAGAGTGGGAGAGGCAGAGTATTTGGGTACATCTGCTCGCAGATCGGTAGATGTGATGATGAGTATGTGTGGAAGTGCTTTTTTGATTGTTTCTATTTTCTCAGTGAAATAAGGTGTAAGTACATCATTTGAGCATAATGAGAGAGATGGAGGGTTTGGGGTTTTCAGAAGGGAGAAGCAGGCATGGTAGGTTGTTTAGGACAGTAGAAGAATGGACACCAGAGAGAAATGTCATAGGTGTGCCAGGAACATCACAGACATGCTTGGGAATGGCTGTCATACACTTCGAGTGGGACCCATCGCCATGGTTTGTGTTTTTCCCTGGTCACCTTCAACTTCCCAGGTGCAAGGCAGAATTCAGTCTAACTGGGGCTTGCGTTTTTCCAGGTGACTGTAACAGAGGTCAGGAGATCAAAGAGGCTGAAGACTTCTGACTTAGCCTATGGAGCTTAAGTTAGGCTAGAAGGCTAGATGGGAACTGAGGAAACTGCAAAGAATCACTGGAGAATGGACACTCGAGACAGTGAGGTGAGCCGTGGGGAGGCAGAAGGCAGGAGGAAATTGAGACTAGAAAGAGCTATGGCAATTGGTCAGGATAGAGTCTCAAGTGCAACCCTGGAGGGATGTCTGAGGTAGATGGAAGACAAGATCTTGGAGGAGAAGAAACTAGGGAACAGAGAGACATTATTAGAAGAATTATTTGTGGGGATAACTGACAAGAATTATGACAGTAATGCTGGGAAAAGAAACAGCAAGCCAGAAGCCAATCTCATGAAGAAATGGTTGGGAAGGGGAAAGAGTAGTCCCAGGGGTCTCCAAATGGTGGGATGGGGGTGGTGTGTGCTGATGATGTACATTTCCAGGCAATGGTGGAGTATGGGGGAAGACAAAGAGACAATGATTTGAAGTAACAATAAGGAACGAATAGGACACCTACTCCTCTTTTAGCCCTAGAGGGTTCAGTAGAGAAACAGCCACCCTTGAGCAGAGAAGCAATGCAATGTCCTTAGGGAAGAGTCAGGCCTTAGTTAGAGCAAAAGATGTATGGAATGTTCAGAGAAGAAGCACAATTATAGCGGATCCTGCTGATGACAGACTGTGGCTTGTGTTGAGCTTTGTAGACCTAAATTCTAGTACAGTGTCTGACCTGGGCTGGCACTCAAATTATGGTGGAAGGAAGAATGGGGAGGATTACAGACCTCTTGAGCTTTCCTGAGCTTCATATCTTCAACCTCCAGCTCATCACTTACTGGATGGATGAGGGAATAAATGAATAAATGGAGGCCTATGAGCTGGCTCAGGTGGAGCTAAAGACATGTGATAGTCTGTCTGCTTCTACTTAAGGTGGGCTTGTCAAACACAATTTTTCCTACCTGACTTGTTCAAGGTTCTTTATATTCTAGCCCATTCCAACCTATCTTTTCTTGTTTCCTATCATTTCCAAATTCAGATTATCTACCAGACAGTTTGGGTTCCTAGCTGTCCCATTAAAACACCATACTCATTCCTGACTCTCAGCCTTAGCTTAGGAATTTCCTTCTGCTAGACTAGCCTATTGTAGTCTTGTTTCCCCAGCCAGCTCTTTCCTGTCCTTCAAGGCCATGGCAAGTCAAACTCGCCCATGAAACCTTCCTTGATGTGAAAACCTGCCCTTCTCAGATTTTCTGCAGCTCTTATAAAATGTACCACATACTACAGAGTGAGCTATGTCTTGTCTTTTATTAATTGTTATTTTAGAAAGAAGATTAACCATGCTTTTCCAGGTAAACATTATGTTTCTTAAGGGAGGGAGTATGTCTTCTATTTTGGACACTTCCTTTCTTGCAGTCTCTTTCCCTTTGCCAAGCTCAGCATTCTGCAGACTCTCTTAACTGTGGGTTGTTTGAGCAGCTTCTATTAGCTCCATCTTCATCCTCTGATTAACCTAAGGCTACCGATTTCCTCTTTGCCTTGGCTTCCTTACCACTACAGTGTGCTGGTTCTCCTTCTACCTTTTGTTGGCTGGCTGGTCTGCCTTCTTTAATATAGGGTTTACATAGTTTAGTTCAGGGTTCTTTTCTTTTCTTGCTTTGTACCTTCCCCAGAATGTCATAGCCATTCTGAAATCTTTACCAGTTACCTTTATGCAGCAACTTCAGAAATCGTCTTTCGACAGACCAGAGTTACTTCTGTAATTATGAACTAAATGAACATTTCTACATGGATGGCCTAGGTGATTCCTCCAATTCAACACACTTAAAATCAAACTCTCTATAATATTCATATATTTATATATAAATTTAAATTTATAGGTAACTTAAATTTATATAAATATATATCATTTTATTTTAAGCATGTATGTACATATATTAATATATACTATTTTATATATAATATAAATTTATATTACACAGTTAGAATATAAATTTAATATTTATATGTATATAAATGTATACAAATATAAATATATGTCCATATACATATGTCTATATATACACATGTATAGACATATATGTATATATGTCTATATATGCATATAGACATATATGCATACACTTTTGTATATATCCATGTATATATTTTTGATATTAGTTCTTCATCCCAAGGCTTTTATTTCTATTAAAGATGCTGTCCTGCTTAGAACACTGGAAACCTCTTAGCTTTCTTGTGGCCTATGGGGCAAAATTTACATTCTTGTCAAGATGCATAAGAATTGTCATAATTTGGTCCCCATTTGTCTTTCCAGCTTCACTTTCCTGACTACACAACTTAGCATCCAACTACACTTGAACTTCTCCAAGTTTCCCGAATATGACATTCAAGTTCATGTCTTCATGTTCTTGTACATGCTGTTCCTTATGCCCAGATGACGTTCCTTCCATCTCCACCTAGGGAAACGTTTACTTTCAGCTCCAACTTTGCCTTACCTCTGGGGCACCTGCTTTCCAGAATTTCACACTTTCACATTCACAGTTGCTTTGTGTGCTGTTATTAGGCTACATGGAATATGAGCTCTTTGTTTATATCCTGTAGCATAGTATCTGGCAATAATAAGTGCTCATTAAATGTACTTTGGATAAATGAGCAAATGAATACAGTTGACCCTTGAACAACACTGAGGTTAGTGGCACTAACCACCTCCCACGTGGTTAAAAATTCATGTGTAACTTTTTACTCCCTAAAAAATTAACTACTATAATAGTAGCCTACTGTTGACTGGAAGCCTTATGGATAACATAAACCACTGATTAACACATACTTTATATGTTATATGTGTTATATACTGTATTATTACAATAAAGTAAGCTAGATAAAATGCTATTAAGGAAAGCATAAAGAAAATAACATACATTTACAATACTGTACTGTATTTATTGATATTATAAAGTTTATGTCTCTGTTTACAAGATGAATCATCTGTCTGGAATGGCAGGCAACCATAGCTACAGACCTCAATCTATGGTATATATCAAGCAATTCAAATTTTTCTTGTAATGTCATGACTTTTCTCTGATTTTTGGTAGCACTTCCAGCATCCCTAGTAGCACTTAGTATGTGTCCTGTGGTGTTTTTCAAGGTTTATGGTATTGCACTAAACACGATGAAAAATATGTGGGAACTGAGCTTCACATTTTACCGCCATATGCAATTTACTGGAGAGATGAACTGCTCACGTGGAGATGATTAGTGTCACATGGGGTTTCAAGTGGGTACTTAAACACCTGAGCTCATCACAATAGCAACAGGAGGTGGCTGCAAAATTATCACCGTAGTACAATATGGACTACAGTTAATTCTATGCAGTTGTGTTTTAATACTGCATCTTTACATTTGCTTACATTTCTCTTGACTGCAAATAGTACCATATACTGTCTCTGTGTGTGTACTTTTAATAATAGATTTGTGTATATTTTCAGGTAGTAAATGATAAAATAAACTAGTGTCTACATATATTTTATACATTCATGATATACTTAATTTTTCTTATTTTTTCCACATTTCTAGGCTGTGGTTTATCTGTGACTTTTAAAAAAATTGTGGCAAATCTCCAAAATATTTTTCAACATACTTATTGAAAAAAATCCACATATAAGTGGAACATGCAGTTCAAACCCATGTTGTTCAATGTACATTGTACATTCTTCCAGCCCCAGTCTTCAAACTCCAGGTTCAGATTAGACTTTCTCCTATCCTTTGCCTCCTGTTGCCTCTGGCTCTTTGATTTTAAATCATACTGAAAATTCTCCCTCCAGTTCCTTGTCTTCATGTCTAGACAATTATAATAAAAACAAAATATCCATATCTCTGCTTCCACTTCCCATTCTGCTTTCTTTTTCTGTGCACAGCAGATTCCTGAG
The DNA here is from genome assembly GCF_009764315.1 of Trachypithecus francoisi. NCBI lineage: Eukaryota > Metazoa > Chordata > Mammalia > Primates > Cercopithecidae > Trachypithecus > Trachypithecus francoisi. Next base: position 12,108,011 of record NW_022681454.1, on the reverse strand, counting down.
ATAGTACCAGCTTTGCTAAGGCCACTCACTGCTAAACACAAAATCCACCTGTAGCTCCCCTTTTCTCACAGAACAAATTCCCGAGTCCTGCCTTTAAGATGTTCTATGATTTGGAAGCTAACTGCTCCTCTACCACCCTAGAACTCTTGAATAAGACTTGTGTCTCAAAAACACTTCCTTTACACTACAGCATTTTTTTTTTTTAAATCTAGATATTTATTGGGCGTATACCATTGGAGATTTTACCATGTTTTTTTTCTTAATCTTAAAAACAACATTTTGAATGGGATACTATTCTCCCTAATGTTTTACATGAGGAATCTAATTCTCAGATAATTTAAGTAACTTGTCCAAGATTGTACCCACTTTATGGATTTTACAGTTCCTGACTGGCACCCTTTTGGAGAGGTTAATTTTTCTTATGTATATGTCTTACTCATTCACCTCGAGTTCTTTGAGTATAAGCGTCATTATTAACTAACTCAGTCCCACTGATTTATGGAAGAAAGATTAGGTACTCATGGCTGATGTACTGTGAGGAGCTGGTAGGCCAGCCTCTGGGGCCATTAGCTAACCATGAGTTCAAAATGAACATCCTCAAGGCTGTCTTTACAATTTTATACAAAATTAAATGATATGCAAAATTAAATGATAAGAAGAGATCTTGGGCCTGGTGAGGTGGCTCATGCCTGTAATCCCAGCACTTTGGGAGGCCAAGGTGGGTGGATCATCTGCGGGGTTAGGAGTTCAAGACCAGCCTGACCAACATGACGAAAACCTGTCTCTACTAAAACTACAAAATTAGCCGGGTGTGGTGACGCACGCCTGTAATCCCCGCTACTAGGGAGGCTGAGGCAGGAGAATTGCTGGAACTCGAGGCGGAGGTTGCAGCGAGCCAAGATCGTGCCATTGCACTCCAGCCTGGGCAACATGAGTGAAACTCATTCTCAAAAAAGGGATCTTGAAATAACTGTGGCAGCTAAATGAAAATTGCTGGGCTGCCTTGTTCACCATCATTAATTACTCATCATTTCCCACGATCTGGGCTTTTGTATACTTTCTCAGGTGGTGCAACCTGATGACTGATCCACCTGATTATCCCTCTGAACATTTGAGATTTATTAGGTGCCGGCCAGTCTTTCAGCTACAGTTTAATTGTGTTAACTGCGAATGCAATTAATTGTGCCACCTTTGGGGAAGAATTTCACAGCTACCTTTGGGGGAGGGTGGTAAGCTCCTTATGAAAGTAGTATGTGCTGAAACTCTCATGAGAAAACCCAGATTCTCTGATTTTTGTGAGGCTTGACTATGTCCATCTTTTTTAAAATTTATTTTTTATGGCTCTTTATCAAGGCAACTGGTAGCTGCTTGCCTGCTGCAATTCAATTTTGGGAATATTAGCGAGTTGCACGTCAGGTTACTTTCTGTAATAATGGCTGTCAAAATTAATACCCATTGCCTCCCACGAAACACAGTGGTACCTGTTCTCCTGATGTGATTTGCTCATGCTTAGAACTCTTCATCCTCTCTCACATCCAGGATCCTTGCCTGATCCTGGTCTCCTTAGGAAGGTTTCAAATGCCCTTTCCTGCTTCCAGCCTTAGCTTGACTCCCGCCTGTAGTCACTCTTGGTCAGCACATAATAAATCACTTTAACCTGTTTCTAAAACAAAGTCAGATTGTGCTGTAACTTTTAAAAAGGCGTTTAAAAATCTCGATTTAGGTGCAATTCTCATGGTAGACTTTATGGCCAGAAAAAGGACAGTGAGAGGATTTCTGGGGGGAGATGTGTGTTTATTGCGAGAAATGAGTACGCAGGGAAGGGAGGGGAGGGAATATCCTCTTGCTTGGCTGAAGAATCTTTGCAATGTTTGAGTGGGCCTCCACGCCATAAACATTGAGGGCATTTACCATATCAAACGCAAATAAAAATGACACACAGATGGCTCACTTCTGAGGCAGCCTTGTGCAGTTTTGGGAATCCTCCATCACTGCGGTTTTCCGAAATATTGTAAGTATATATTCCCGCTTAAGCTCGCTGTTTTCCTCTCCATGCATTGCCTTTCAGCCAGAAACTGTCCAGGCCGGCCTGAAGACTCAGGTCCTATCAGCGAAATCAAAGGCCAGCCCCCAGCTCAAGAGTCATTTAGGATTTTCTGTGGTGCAATTAAGCGTGTGCAGCGCCCCACAGCCACCGAGGCGCTGTTTATTCAGCGAAAGTGCTCTGTAATTTATTTAAAATAATCCATCTTTCACAAATAAAGGGGCCATTGATGGTCCCCCAACTGCAGACCTCTGCTGAAAGGCCCCCTCTTGATGGTCTGTTTTGCTGGTCACAGCTAAATACCTGACAAAAGTGATTCAGGCTTTTTAAAATTTTTGCCTTTCTCTTAAGTCTCACTTTTTTTTTTCAAATGAGATTTTACTAAACCTGCTTGTTTTCTTTTACACCGGTAATCAGATGAGGCTCTCTTTCCTCTCCCACACACCCACCTTTTTTTTTTTTCTTTTTAAAATTAAAAAAAAAAAAACAGATTGGCTATTAAAAATGATTAATGCCAGCCAATTTGATAATCGCTGAGCGGGAGGTGCCAGCCATTTTGGGATTTAATGCAGCCTCGGAACCAGCTTCTTTATAGCCCTTGGCTAATGAGGAATCACATTAGGCTTTTTACTGTATATGAATTGATTAGCTGAAAATAAGATTACGTCCATGGTGCAACCCTGGTGACAAAGAGCTCTTTCTTTTCAAACACTTTCCAGTGCCAGGTCACTGCTTGAATTTTAAAATGTTCTTTTTCCCTGGTTTTCCAGAAAAATGTTGGATGAGCTCAGGTGTGTCTTCCACAGAAATGGGGTTATCTATGAAGATCTGCAAAACAAACAAACAAAAATACGATGTTGACAAGGACTCGCACTCGGAGCTGTGGATTTGACAGGTTGAGGAAGCAGGCAGAGGGGGAAAGAACGTGGGCTTTGGAGTGAAACTCGCCTCAGTGGGAAGCTGGTCTCTGCCACTCCCTGGCTCTGATGTGGGACCCACCATGTAACCTCTGGGAGCTGAACTCTCATCAGTACAATGGGGATAACACATATTTTATGAGATTATTAGGATTAAATAAAATAATACGTGTAAAACATTTAGCACAGGGCCTGGTACATAGAAAGTCCTTAAAGGACTGACTTTCCTCTTTCCTCCTTCTCCCTCTTCCCTTATCCAACATCCTCCCTTCTCCCCTCCCCCCTTCTCCCCTCCCCCCTTCTCCCCCCTCCCTACCTCTGTCCCTCCCTCCCTCCCTTCTCCCCCCTCCCTACCTCTGTCCCTCCCTCCCTCCGTCCCTCCCTCCCTTCCTTCCTTCCTCCTTCCTTCCTTCCTTCCTTCCTTCCTTCCTTCCTTCTTTCCCTCCCTCTCTCCCATCAAAATTGATACGAAATGTTCATCTGTGAATGCTTATTTGCGGTGACATTTTATATATTTCATCTTTGAAACTGTATTCTTCTTTTGATTTTTTCAACCATTTAAAAATATGAAGAGCATTCTTTGCTATCTTATTTTGAGCTGCTACAGCAGAATACCATAAGCTGAGTAGCTTAAGCAGAGATATTTGTTTCACACAGCTCTGGAGGCTGAGAAACCCAATATCAGGGTACCAGCATGGTCAGGTTCTGGTAGAGTCCTACTTCCTGGCTTACAGATGGCCATCTTCTCTTATTCTCACATGGCAGGGGAAGAGAAAAGGATAGCAAGCTCTCTGGTGTCTCTTCTCTTAATAGCACTCATCCCATTCACAAGATGATATATGGTTTGGCTGTGTCCCCACTCAAATCTCACCTTGAATTGTAATAATCCCCAGGTATCATGGGAGGGACCTGGTGGGAGGTAATTGAGTCATGAGAAATGGATTTTTCCATGCTGTTCTCATGATAGTGAAAAAGGCTCTTGAGATCTGACGGTTTTATAAAGGGCAGTTCTCCTGCACATGCTCTCTTACCTGCCACCATGTAAGACGTGCCTTTCTCCTCCTTTGCCTTCCACCATGATTGTGAGCCCTCCCTACCCATGTGGAACTGGGAGTCCATTAAACTTCTTTTTCTTTATAAATTACCCAGTCTCAGGTATGTCTTTATTAGCAGTGTGAGAACTGACTAATACACAAGGTCTCCACCCTCATGACCTAATCAATTCTGAAAGGCCCACCTCCTAATCCTATCACACTGGAGGTTATGGTTCCCACGTATGAATTTTGGAGGTATACAAATATTAAGTTCATAGCATTAGCTAATGGGCCATACTATTAAATTAACTTTAGCCTGAAGTTGCCTCCTTATATATTTTAAGTTTGGCCTTGTATTAGTCCCTTTTCACACTGCTATACAGATACTACCTGAGACTGGGTCATTTATAAAGGAAAGAGGTTTAACTGACTCAAAGTTCCACATGGCTGGGGAAGCCTCAGGAAACTTACAATCATGGCAGAAGGTGAAGGGGAAGCAAGCATGTCTTACCATGGCAGAACAGGAGAGAGAAGCACAAACAAGGAACTTTCAAACACATAAAACTATCAGATCTCACGAGCAGTCTCTCACTCTCATGAGAACAGCATGGGGGAAACTGCCCCCATGATCCAATCACCTCCCTTTCTAGATACATGGGGATTACAGGTCCTCCCTCAACACGTGGGGATTACAGTTGGAGATGAGATTTGTTTGGGGACACAGAGCCAATCCATATCATTTTGCCCCGGCCCCTCCCAAATATCATGTCTTTTCATATTTCAAAACACAATCAGGCATTCCCAGTTGTCCCCCAAAGTCTTAACTCATTTCAGCGTTAACTGAAAAGTCCAAGTCCAAGTTCTCATCTGAGGCAAGGCAAGTCCCTTCCATTTATGTGCCTGTAAAATCAAAAACAAGTTAGTTCCTTTTAAGATACAATGCGGGTACAGGCACCGGGGTCAATTTTAATGCTTAATCCCCAATTAAGCAAAACGTTATCCCTCAAACAAGAATTATGTTTTTTCTCATACAATGATACAAAAACATGCTCAATTATTATTGTTTTGAATTTCATCCACAAACGACTTGTGAAACACTTTTTCTCACTTGTGATAAATGAACGTACATAATATCTTTGATTTTATCCCATAGCTGGGAAAGCCTAAATATTTACTATTTGACCTTTTACAGAAAGAGTTGGCTGCCCCTACTGCAGGGAAGTCTCCTGTCTAATTAGCAGATAACATTTCCTTTTGGGGGAATTAGTTATTAGTATGTGTGTTGAGGGCAGGGAACTGTGGATTGTGGGGTTTTAAACTCAAATACAAAGTTGAAAAGACATATTTGTATGCTGAGCATATTGCTGGTCTCTGTCATTTCTTTATGCTACCCCTGTTCTGTAAATATAAATCAAAAGTGCTTCTAGCTGTACTTAGCGGGAGGCAGAAATAGTGACTGAAACAGGGGGAGGAAATACAATCTGAGAAAACAAATAATTGTGCCCTAGTTGATTCCATGGCTCTTCCTTCCCATAGGTAACATTTATGGAGAATTTATAAGGTGCTTACAGTATAGACAGGGTACATACATTTCCCACTGGAGTGTAAACTCTCCTGTTTTCTGCTATATTCTTGGACACTGGAGTAGTGCCTGACACTTTAGCAAATATGTGATAAAACATATGTTAAGTTTTCTCATTTGTTTCCACCTCTTTCCCTTCTCCCATTTTCCAGGTTGGAACACCAAGGCTGAGTCTTGCTTTCCCAGAGAAGGGGAGGAGGGAGTATTGGGGTCTCTTGTGCTCCTATGAAGGAGGCAGCATCCTTTGTCTTTTAGCTCTGTTCAGTGATGGAGCTGGGCTAACAATCAAATCCCCTTAAGCACTTAAGCAAAAAAGAATTCACTTCAGCAGAGATAGGTGGGCCTGGCCGGAGCTGGTAACTGTGACATTTTTCCAGTGACATCTTTACCGTCTTGTCTCCCCACTTCCAGTGCTGCCTTTTTGGAAGCAAAGCCTCATCACCTTCTCAGGTTCTGGCCTCAGAAAATATCTTGGAATGAGAAGCTGGAAGGAGTTTGCAGCTTTAGCTCTGACGCTTCCTATCTGAGAGCCCTTGGACCCCTCCCTCCACCTGAGGCCAGCCTTTGTTTTATTTCCAAAAATTGCAATAATAATCTCTATCTTGACTCCTCACATGCTTTCAAGCTGGGCCTTGTGAGGCAGTCAGATAACAGAGGGAGATGGTTATTTTAATTCGTTCTGTGTTGCTATAACATAATACCATAGGCTGAGTAATTTATAATAAAAAGAACTATATTTCTCATGATCCTAGAGGCTGGAAAGTCCAAGGTCAAGGGGCCTGCATCTGGTGAGGGCCTTCTTGTAGCACCATCCCACATTGGGAGGCTTAGGGTGAGAAAGTGCACATGGCAGAGGAAAAGGAATCTTCTCATCAGGAGCCCAGTGTTGATAACTAACCTACTTCTGTAATGAAAACATTAATTCAGCCATGAGGGCAGAGCTCCTGTGACCTAAGCACTGGGTGAAGGCCCTACTTGTCGACACTGTTGCATTGTGGATTACGTTTCCAACACATGAAATCTGGGTGACGTACCCAAACCACAGCAATGTTCTTTATTGAGTAGCACTGTGCACACGTACATACAGTGATACATAGGCAAATACATACACAGATTCACACAGACATACAGATGTAGACACAAATACACACAGATAAACACACACACACACACACACACACAGAGACATACCCAAACTCAGAGACACAGATACGCAGAAACACACAGACACGTACACAAACACAGACACACACACAGACACACACAAACTCATACACAAATACATACAGACACAAAAGAGACATACACAAACTCACAAGCATACATGTACACAAACACATAGAGACATACACAAACCACATAGGCATAGACACACATTCACACAGATAAACAGAGGCAAACACAAACACACACATACAAACACACACAGACACACATGCAGACATACACAAACTCACATGCAGGCACAGACGCACCCTCAGATAAACACACACTCAGATATAAATAGGCAAACACACAAAAACAGACACACACACACACACAACACACAGACACAAGCACACAGATGATGTGCCAGCTTTCTTTTCAGGAATTCTGGCCCTTCCAATTTCCCCACAAAGGTGACAACAATAAGACCTACGCTAAGATGGTGAGCAGCACTGTGAGCACCTTTTATGTGCCTGAGCCTTCACAAATGGTACCGATGGTCCTCACCCTAATCCCATGAGGAAGGTGTCACGAGCCACGTCATAGTTGAGGATGCTGAGATGCTGAATGTTTCAGCAACCTGCCTGGGCCGCACAGCCCAAGAGGACTTGTTGATATTTTGGAAGATTTTTTCGTATCTCTCTTTCAATTCTGCTCTAATCTTAGTTATTTCTTGTCTTGTGCTAGCTTTTGGATTAGTTTGCTTTTACCCCTCTAGCTCTTTTAATTGTGCTGTTATGGTGTCGATTTGAGATCTTCTAGCTTTCTGATGTGGACACTCAGTTCTATACATTTTCCTTTTAACACCGATTTAGCTGTGTCCCAGAGATTCTGGTACATTGTCTCTTTGTTCTCACTGGTTTCAAAGAACTTCTTGATTTCTGCCTTAATTTCATTATTTGCCCAGGAGTCAATCAAGAATAGGTTGTTCAATTTCCATGTAGTTGTACAGTTTTGAGTGAGTTTCTTAATCCTGAGTTTTAATTTGATTGCTCTGTGGTCTGAGAAACTGTTACGATTTCAGTTCTTTTGCATTTTCTGAGGAGTGTTTTACCTCCAGTTCCTGGAGGAGTCAGGATCTGGACCCAGATCTCTCTGACCTTGAAGCTGACACTCTTCTCTGGCCATCATACCACACTGCCTTCCTGGTTTAATCCTAGTGCTGTTTTACTCCTTTTGGTTCCTGCTCTGACACCCAGGCTATCAAGAGGACCCAGCTCCAGGAAACCGCAGCCATTTAGCACCCATGTCCAACAGGATCTGGCTCAAGATAGCTGATTAATCTGAGATATGAGTAGCTACTGATGGACTCTTCTCCCCAAATTGTCAGATAAGAATTATCAGGTTTGGGTGTTGAAATACAAACGTTCAGATTACACTATTCAGGACAGCACCTTACCACATTTGATGTCTTTCTTTTTTCTTGCAATTAATTTATGTTTCATCCAATCTTGTACACTTTTTAAACTTCTCTATGAACCTGTGCTTCTTCATTGCAAAATACACACATACAAACACACACACGCATACATACACAGAGACATAAACACAAACTCACACACAGGCACATAAACACCGGACAATAATACCTGCAAAGGCCATAGGTGGGTGTAAATGTCTCATGCAGCAAAATGTGTGAGGGAGCTGAGCAGTTAGCAAATGCTCAAAAAGTCCTAATGAGGGGAAGCCACCCACAGAGGCTTAACTGTCAGCTGTTTCTACTCATCTGACCTCTAAAGAAAATACCATTCTTCCTCTCCTGGGGATCTCTTTGGATTCCTTCCTCCCTGACTCCATCTGCTTCAACATTTCTCTCTTTCTTATTAGAGCAGTAACTTCCTATCTTATCTTTCTATTTGCAAGTGGAATACACTCTATTTCTATGACTCACCACTCTAGAACTTTTAGTTTTCTATTCTAAGACTCTCAGTCTGATAATAAAACCTTCTTTCCCCATACTTGCTTTCATCCTTCCTAAACATGCAGACCCTTGACCAAGTGGAAACTAGCCCTACGGAGACATCATAACAGAGTGGTTAGCCATCCTGGCTCTCAGGTTAACTCTTGAGGTTCGAAGCTTTAGCTATCCTATTTCACATGTTTGAGATCAGCTTTTCTATATGGGTCAGTGGGGCTGATAATTATACAGCCCTCACTGGGTTGTTGTGAGAATAAATGAGAAAATAATTTAGCAAACGTTTGAATACAGTGTTTGGCACAGAGACAGCCTTCACTAAATTGGTGGATATTATTATAATTGCCTTGTTATGGTTCAGTTGCTGTACTTCAGGTTGAGGCCCCTGGTTTTCTAGAAGGAAACTTGAAACCACGAAGGTGGCATTGGGAACCTGAGGGTCTGGTAAGTGAATATTGAACGTAAGAGCAAGGGATTGGGTATGGGATAGGACAGATGCTTTCCCCAAATTTATTTCTATGTTTTATTTCACTTTTTTGCCACTTTCCTGACTAGGAATTTTCCCCAGATTTATTTATTTCTTGACATTCTACTCTGTCAGGCATGGTGCTAGGTGTTGAAAGTACGCATCAAATATAGCTCCTGGCCTCAAGGAGAGGTGTTTATAGTACTCCCTGAAGGTAGTTTGTCTTTCTGTGGGGTCAGGTGATATCCCCTTTATCATTTCTTATGTGACTATTTGATTCTTCTCTCTCTTATTAGTCTAGCTAGTTGTCTATTTTTATTGTTTTTTTTTTTTTTCAAAAAAAACAACTCCTGGATTTGTTGATTTTTTGGAGGGTTTTTCGTATCTCTCTCTCTTTCAATTCTGCTGTAATCTTAGTTATTTCTTATCTTCTGCTAGCTCTTGGATTCGTTTGCTTTTACCCCTCTAACTCTTTTAATTGTGCTGTTATGGTGATGATTGGAGATCTTCTAGCTTTCTGATGTGGACACTCACTTCTATGCATTTTTCTTTTAACACCGATTTAGCGGTGTCCCAGAGATTCTGGTACATTGTCTCTTTGTTCTCACTGGTTTCAAAGAACTTCTTGACTTCTGCCTTAATTTCATTATTTACCCAGGAGTCAATCAAGAACAGGTTGTTCAATTTCCATGTAGTTGTACAGTTTTGAGTGAGTTTCTTAATCCAGAGTTTTAATTTGATTGCTCTGTGGTCTGAGAAACTGTTTGTTATGATTTCAGTTCTTTTGCATTTTCTGAGGAGTGTTTTACCTCCAGTTATGTGGTCAGTTTTAGAATAAGTACCATGCAGCACTGAGAAGAATGGATATTCTGTTGATTTGGGGTACAGATTTCTGTAGATGTCTACTAGGTCCACTTGGTCCAGAGCTGAGTTCAAGTCCTCAATATCCTTGTTAATTTTCTACTTCATTGCTCTAATATTGACAGTGAGGTGTTAAAGTCTACCGCTATTATTGTGTGGGAGTCTAAGTTTCTTTGTAGGTCTCAAAGAGGGTGCTCCTGTATTGGGTGCATATATATTTAGAATAGTCCGCTGTTCGTGTTGAATTATTCTCTTTACCATTATGTAATGCCCTTCTGAGTCTTTTTTTTATCTTTGTTGGTTTAAAGTCTCCTTGAGTGACAGACTTTTTTGACAGTTTTGTCAGAGACTAGGATTGCAACCCCTGCTTTTTTTTTTTTTTTTTTCCTTCCATTTGTTTGGTAAATTTTCTTCTATCCCTTTATGTTGAGCCTGTGTGTGTCTTTGCACGTAACGTGGGTCTCCTGAATACAATACACCAATGGGTCTTGATTCCTTATACAATTTGCCAGTCTATGTTTTTTAACTGGGGCATTTAGCCCATTTACACTTCAAGTTAGTATTGTTATGCTTGAATTTGATCCTATCATCGTGATGCTGTTTGTTTATTTTGTACATTAGTTGATGCAGTTTCTTTGTGGTATCATTGACCTTTATATTTTGTGTTTTTGCAGTGGCTGGTACCAGTTTTTCCTTTCCATATTTAGTTCTTTCAGGAGCTCTTGCAGCGTAGGCCTGGTGGTAACAAAATCCTTCAGCATTTGCTTGTCTGGATTTTATTTCTCCTTTGCGTACGAAGCTTAGTTTGGCTGGATATGAAATTCTGGGTTGAAAATTCTTTTCTTTAAGAATATTGAGTATTGGCCCCCAATCTTTTTGGCTTGTAGAGTTTCTGCTGAGAGGTCTGCTGTTAGTCTGATGGTCTTCCCTTTGCAGATGACCTGGCCTTTCTCTCTGGCTGCCCTTAATAGATTTTCCTTCATTTCGACCTTGGAGAATCTGATGATTATGTATCTTGGGGTTGATCTTCTCATGGAGTATCTTAATTGTCTTCTCCATATTTCTTGAATTTGCATGTTGGCCTGCCTTGCTAGGTTAGGGATGTTCTCCTGGATAATATCCTGAAGTGTGTTTTCCAGCTTGTTTCCATTCTCCCCCCATCTCCTTCTGGTACTCCAATCCACTGTAGGTTCTTTCTTTTTATGAAGGTCTCATATTTCTTGGAGGCTTTGTTCATTCCTTTTTAATCTTTTTTCTCTGTTTTTTTCTACATGTCTTATTTCAGTAAGGTGGTCTTCAAACTCTGATATCCGTTCTTCCACTTGGTTGATTTGGCTGTTGATACTTGTGTATGCCTCACAAAGTTCTCGTGCTGTGTTTTTCAGCTCCATCAGGTCATTTATGTTCCTCTCTAAACTGGTTATTCTAGTTAGCAATTCCTTGAACTTTTATCAAGGTTCTTAGCTTCTTTGCATTGGGCTAGAACATGCTTCTTTAGTTCAGCATAGTCTTTTATTACCCATCTTCTGAAGCCTACTTCTGTCGATTTGTCCATCTGATCCTCCATTCAGTTCTGCGCCCTTGATGGAGAGATGTTGCAATCATCTGGAGAAGAGGCACTCTGGCCTTTTGGGTTTTCAGCATATTTTCATTTATTCTTTCTCATCTTCATGAGTTTGTCTAGTTTTGGTGTTTGAGGCTTCTGTGGGGACCTTTTTGTTGTTGTTGTTGATGCTGGTTTTGTTGCTTTCTGCTTGTTTTTCTTTCAATAGTCAATCCCTCTTCTGTAGGGCTGCTGCAGTTTGCTGGGGGTTCAGTTCAGGCCCTATTCATCTGATTCGCTCCCATGCCTGGAGATGTCACTCAAGGAGACTGGAAAGCACCAAAAATGCATGCCTCTTCTTTCTTCTGGGACCTCTGACCTCTAGGGGCACCAACCTGATGCCAGTAGGATTGCTCCTGTATCGGGTGTTTGACAACCTCTGTGGCAGGGTCTCACCCAGGTGGGCGGCATGGGGAGCAGGTCCTGTTTAACACACCACTTTGTCTCTTGGTGGAGATGGTGTGCTTCACTGGGGGGAACCCACGTCCCTGGGCTGCCCAGATTCCTCAGAACTACCTGGAGAAGAGGCTGAGTTTGCTGGTCGGCAGAGATTGAGACCCCCCTCCCACTAGGGGTTCAGGCCCAGGGAGGTCCGAATTCTGTCCCTGAGCTTCTGGCTGGAGTTATTGGAGATTTTGTGGGGAAGCCCTGCCCACTGAGGAAGGATGGGTCAGAGTTAGGCCTGAAAAGGCAGTCTGGCCACAGACTGTCACAGCCGGTGTGCTGGGCTGTGGGGACAAGTCTTGGGACCAAGCCGTCCCACCTCTCTGGCTGCAGCAGGGAAAAAGTGCAGCCTGAAGCTGTAGAAATGGGTGCTGTCTTTTCCCAGTCCAGACAGCTTAGCGTGTTAGGCAGTTGCCAGTCCCAGTGCTGGCTGCTACCCCTCCTCCAAGGAGCTCAAATGGCTTAGACAGCAGGCAGTGGCAGCCTGTGCTGGTCACACCCCACCACCTCCTCCCCAGGAGTTCCCTAGCCTTAAGCAGATTCCAGCTGAGAGGCTTTAAGAATCTGCACATTCTGGAGTTGGGAGGATAGGCCCTAGTGGTATGGGTTCAGAAGTGGGATCTTCTCATCTGTGGGTTGCACAATTCCATGGAAAACGCAACTTAGCGTGCTGGCTCACCGCCTCCTTTGGCTGGGGGGAGAGGGTTCCTCTTCCTGTGTGGGTCTCAAGTAGACTGCTGCACCACACTGCTCTTCCTTCTCTCCCTAGGTCGTGCAAGCCTTCTATTCAATGTTGATGAGATAACCTAGATACCTTGGTTGCCGGTGAAGTATTCACTTGCTTATCATGGTTGCTTTTCGATGGGAGTCTCGGAAACCCTCTGCTTCTTCTAGTCGGCTCTCTTGGCCCTGCCCTGGAGTAAACTTTTCATTTTTCATTTTTTAAATTATTTTTTATTATACTTTAAGTTCTAGGGTACATGTGCACAACATGCAAGTTTGTTACATATGTATACATGTGCCATGTTGGTGTGCTGCACCCATTATGAGATCACTTGTAGTAAACTTTTAAGAAGCATTGTTGATATTCGTATTTTTACCATCAGGCTACCTCCATTTCAATTCTGGCTGGGACCAGCTGTGTGGCTATAGGAAATAAGTTATCCTTCACTGTTCTCAGTTTCCTCTCTCCTAAGCTTTTTGTGAATGTGACAACTAGGTAAGTACCCGGTAAGCATTCCATGGCAATCTTCTGCTGTGGTCTTTCTGTCTTGTTCCATAAAAGCATTTAGTGCATGTCTCTATCTCAGGGTTACTAGAAAATTTGAATTTGCTGTGTAGGAATTGCTTTTAGAATCAGTTTTATTCTGCACTTCTATTCCAGAAAGGGAGATACCTTAGCTCATTTCATAAGGTTCTTTTCTTTTTTTTTTTTCTATCCTTACTAGTTTCACTTAAAAACAATTCATTGTTGAAGGGCCATAAATTGTTGAGAAAAAGCTTGGACTCTCAGTCAGTCAATGTTGATCTTGATTTTCTTCTCTGCCTCACATGGGATGGGGAGTCTTGGAAAGTTACTTGTCTCTCTGACCCTCAGTTTCCTCATCTATAACATAGGGATGATGAGATGAAGTAACGTATAGGGACCTCCCTCCCAAGAACTTGCCTCAGAGTTATATGAATGAATACTTACTTCCTTATTTGAATAGACATCTTCAGCTGTCTATTTCTATCACCTTCTTTTCCTCCACATGTAGTACCATAATTCTTGTAAGCTTTTGTGAATTCTGCTGGTTAATTAGTTTCATACAGTGTTGCTGGGTGGCTTAATACCCTTTCCTAGCACTCCTGAGAATATATGAAATACAAGACATGCATTCTTACCATAAAGTTATATTGAGGAATTTAATGAACAGAAAATGCCATATACTTTCTGTATCAAAATTAAGTATGTAGCTTGAATACAGACACAATTCCTGGGCAACCTTGTTCTCTCAAACCTGTTTTCTCTGCCTGCCCAAGACTCTTGGAAGCGTGAGATGTTTCCTGATGTTGGCTTTGCGGTTTGCATGTTATCAGAGAGTGCTGCTGAATGAAGAGACTTTGATCTGTCCAGAGCACACATTAATAGTAGATTAAGCTATGTCCCATTAGCCATTATCTAGGCATAGGGTCTTATTTTGAATGAAGGGAGGCTGGTGGTGAAAAAAGTCTTGCGTGTTGGGAAAAAAAAATGCAGCAGTGCCTTGAACTCATCCCATGGTGTCGACTGCAGTGGGGATGCAGTTCTACTTTCTGCAGAGGCTGTGATAATGAGTAAATCCACGTAAAGTACTCAGAGCACTCCTGTGCATAGCAAGCCCTTGGCATGAATCCATTACTCTTATGCTCACTCTCATCATTAGCATTACCATCAGAATGGTCTCATCTCTCTTCCCTGTGTATACTCATTGCAGGGAATCTCAGAGAAAGATGGAAAAACTCTTCTTGGAGTCACCGTCTAAGGGCTCCTACCAGATCATCTCCTGGTGATGTGGGTAACATTTGCTAAGGGATGCCAGCTTCTGGGAATTTGTACCTTTTGCCATTGGCTTAGGCTGTTCAGTTGGCCTTAGCCAACTGGTAGTTCCAGGCTAACTTCTTGCTGATTTTATGGATGGGGAGAGCAAGAAGGATACCTTAATTAGCTTTTGAGGAGAAGTCACCAATTTAAACCTTTCCCATTCCTTTCTTTCGTTTGAGGGTTATTTTCAATCTCTGTTGGGTTCTCTATTCTCCAGTTAGTTTGCCAAAATTTCTTAGGCTACTCAGGTTCCTCATTCATTCATTCATTCATTCATTCTTTCATTCACCCACAATAATCCAAAAAGCAATTATTGAGTGTCTGTTGTGTACTAGGCATTGATATGGAATATATCAGTGAACAAAAAATACATAAGTCTTCATCCTGATGAGTCTTTCATTCTAACGCTATGGCATGTCAGGAATGGGGTGGGGACTGACAAACATAAATACAAATATAATCATGCTACATCAGATAGCTATGAATGCCACAGTAAAAATAGAAACAAACTGGGTACAATCTGTCAGGTGTGCCAAAGATTGGGGGAGCTGTAGTTTAGAAAAAATTGACTTTTCTGAGGGCAGTTTTGGTTTTATAGATAAACTGAGCAGAGTATGAGAGTTTCCATATATCTCTTCTTCCCCTAAACAGTTTTTCCTATTATTAACATCTTGCATTAGTGTGGTACACATGTTACAACTAATGAATCAATATTGATACATTATTATTAATTAAAGCCCATAATATAAGTTAGGTTTCATTGTGTACAGTTCTATGGGTGATAAGTAGTGTTTTGTTTTGTTTTCAGACTGAGTCTCTCTGTCACCCCAGGCTGGAGTGCAGTGGTGCGATCTTGGCTCACTGCAACCTCTGCCCCCGCCGGGTTCAAGCAATTCTCCTGCCTCAGCCTCCTGAGTAGCTGGGACTACAGGCACGCAGCACCACTCCCAGCTAACTTTTGTATTTTTAGTAAAGATGGGGTTTCACCATGTTGACCAGGATGGTCTCGATCTCTTCACCTCATGATCTGCCCTCATCGGATTACAGGTGTGAGCCACCTTGCCCGACCAATCAGTAGTTTTTTAAAGGGTGATGTAACAGACACCTCCTGTGCCTGCTGGCATTATCTCAACTCCCCTTTCTATTCCACCTTAATTGAGTTGCAGCTTGTCTGCCTGCTGCCTGAGGTACCTACCAGGCACCACTCAGACATTCTGATGAAGGCACGTGCAAACCTGGATATGCAAGGGGGTTAACTTCTAGCATCTCACAGGGAAACTCTCCACCGATGGAGGGTGACAGTTGGTGGATAACAGTTCCCTCTTCCGTCCCTTGGGTGGCAACTCTGAGGTGCATTTTACTCAGCTGCTCAGAGGCACCTAGCAGAGTCCATCCAGGTGCTTTTATCTCTGTTGCTCTCCTTACAGCCCCACTAGCCAGGCACATTCCTTGTGATCACTTATCCAAATAAACTGCCTCCAAGGAAGCCCCTGTTTCAGGTTCTGCTTTCTGGAGGACCTGTGCCAAGTCAGCTCCATTTCTTATCTATGAAACGGAAGCAATGATTACACTTTGCTCATAGGACACAGCACTGTTAGTATAGGTAAATTTAGAACAGTGCCAGGCTCATAGTAAGCCTTCGTTGAATATTAGTTATCACGATGAGAATCCATTATATCTGGATATGTGTTGTTGTTTGTGGAGCCTGTCCATACACATTATTTTTAGCCTCATATTAACCGTGTGAAATATATAATGATAATTATACCTATTTTACAGATGACGAAACTGAAAATCAACATAGGGAAATGACTTGGTCAAGGTTATGTGATTGAGAAGCGGAACAGCCAGGCTTGGTAGATGTCTCAAACCATAGCATACGTGAGCCGAAAGGGAGCAGGTGTTTTCATTGGACACATGATGACACAGAGGCCAACTAATTTCTCAGGGTCACACAGCTCTTCAGCAAATATTCTGAGGCTGAGATCCTAGGTCTTCAGGCTTCTAGTACAGAGCTTTGTGAGGATGGGAAATGAATAGAGATAGAGCATGCCGTCCCTGGGTTTCAGTTGAATGCACAGATCAGAGATAATAATTCTGCTCTCCTGTCCCCCTGCCTCAGTTTACATCATTTTTTCCTTGTTATTCTTGCTAAGCAATGTATTCAAACTTTTAGAAAAGGAAAAGAAATACCTGCTTTTAAAGAGCAGTTTCCAATGACTTATTTAGGAGGAAACCTGCTTATGAACCAGGATATTGGAAGATTGAATAATTCAAACGATGTTTGTTTTTCTATCCTGGATTTAGCTCTTGTGAAGATTTCTGCGTCAATAACTCAGGAGATTGAAATATTATTTTCTTTTCTTTATATTCCCCAGCGAAGGTCACAGAGACTGACCTTCCGTCACCCTGAGATGCCACAGCATGACTTGAAGGTGACCCAGACTGACCACATCTCGGGGTTTTTTGAGCCATTCAGTTTCCATATTCGTTTAGTCACTGGGCTTTTTATGTGTGATTTTTGGTGACCATGAAATTGAGAGATGAAGAGGCTTGCCTGCTGCCAAAAGCTGTGTGGCGAAGGCTCCGTGTGAGTTCCCTTCAGTTTGCCAGCGTACTTTATTCTTTACTTTGGGTTTTCCTCCCACTCTTGTCCTCAGCCTTCCCAAGAAGCACCAGCAATGCTCAACAAGGCCTATTGATTTGCAAGGTCCAAGAGTCACGGGTTTTAGCAATTAGGCCGAACAACTGTCCCCTCATGTGACCAGAAGTGTGTGTTCAAGTTGTTTCTTTAAAATCACTCTTATTTTAAAATACAGAAATAAGACAGAAAGAGTGAATAGTATGACCTCCACAAATCATTTCTTAATTTTTATAATGTAATGGCAAGTAACCTTTACGTGAGGCTTACGTGGAGCAGGCCCTCTTCCAAGCACTTTGTATATAGCATATCATTTAGTCTTCACTACAGCCCTATGAGGCAGTATCTATCATCATCCTCAAAGTCTTCCTCATTATCGTTGTTGTTGTTTAACAAAGAAATAAACCAATACACTGAAGCACATACAGGTGAACTGACAAACCTAAGGTCACACTCTAATAAGTAAATGGTTGGGATTTGAACAGTCTGACTCCACAGCCCATGCCCTAAACCATTATCTAAAAAAATTAGAAGGGAAAGGAATCATCACAGCCAACCCTCTTGTTTACTTGTGGAAATGTACTCCTGTAGCACAGACAGGGGAGTTAACGCTTCTAAAATCACACAGCATGTTAATGGCTGCTCGATTCCAGTCTGAAGTTATTTTGCCTTCTGCAGAGTGAATCTCTATCTGTGAAGATTAGGGAGGAAGCCTAATGCATTAGACACTGAGATTGAAGCAGCTATTAAATGACTTTTTATTTGAGGTAGGGTAAGCAGCCTGAATTGAAAGGCAAGAAGGAGGTGGTGGCACAAGTAGGGAGTGTGTGTGTGGGGGAAGGAGGATACTGAATTTAGAAATTGGGTTGCATTAGGCTCTGGCCATGTTCCAAATATTTTTATTCGTTATTATTATTTTTATGGGAAAAGGAACCTGCAACGGTTTAGGCTCAGCCATGTGCCTTCAGGCATTGGTTTGTCAAATTTGGATCCAATGCCAGGTCAGCACAGTGGGTGTTCATGGGTGGTGTGTTTATGTGTGTGTGTCCATGTGCTCAGGTGTTTGCATGTGCCTTTCTCCGTGTGTGTCCGTGGTGTTGGCATGAAAAGCAGCAGTCCATCCTAGGACTTGCTCGCTATTTCTTACCCCCAGTCCACCTCCCTAATGTGTCAAGAATTATAAATTAATCACCTGGCTGGTTTGCACTGAACTTACTAGTGTTTATGAAAGGGAATTCATTGGATATGCCTGTTAATGGAACACGTGTAATAATACTAAAGCCTGTGATTAAAAAGAAATTTAAGACCCATGAGTTTTTAATAGAAAAACATGTCATTTGAGTGTTTATTTGCTGGTGTAAAATGGGTGATTTTTAAGGCGGGGGGGAGGTTGCCTATTTTAATTTTTGGAGGACCATGTTATTCACACAGAAAATTGGCAATGCACATGTAGAAGTCCTTTTAGATTGTGTTTAGTAGAGGACTCTTTCGATAAAGTAGAACATGTTTATTGCTTCATGCTTCAGTGGAAAATAAATTGCAGAATAGTTCTGCTCATGGGTTTTATTCATTCATTCACCCAAAATTTATTTCTTACCTATCACTTATCAAGCACAGGGCTATGGTGTGATTGATTGAGAGATGAATATACTTGGTCCTTGAATACACGTGGTCCTCAGATGGCCCACAGTTTGATGAAGGGCGGACATATGAAAAAATGATTTCAATGCTTGCTCTGAGGGAGGTGTGAAAAGGGCAGTGTGAAAGTTGGAGGCTTCCTAGAGAAGGCAGAATTTAAACCAAGCCTTATCCAGTTAATCAAACAGGGGAGACCATTCTGAAATGAAAAAATTGCATTGCAAATTTATGGGGTCTTGGGAGCAAAATGTGCTTGGGGAGAGCTGTAAGTTGTTTCTGCACTCAGAGAATAAGTGCTGGTTACCTAAAAAGTAATTATTGCTCGAATTCGCTCACTCATTCCCTTATTCATTCAGTTGCATGAAGATGCAGTTGGCATTCATGTGTGTGTGTTTGTAGACCCACACGCAAATATACAATATTCCTTGGTGAAATGTGACACCTTGATTTTCTTACATTTTAATGAGATTTGATCATCCACATTATCTTATAGTGAAGTGTAGAAAGTTCTGCATGTAAAATGAAACTAGTTGATTTTGGCTTTTCAGAAGTTTGCCCGTGGGTTTTTAAGAAATCATTTTATTTTCCCGAGAAAGTTAGCATAATTTCTCCACAAATCCTATTTATCTTTGAAATGGCAAAGAGAACAAACTGCTTTGAATTTCATGGTACTGGAAGATATTGCAAAATCTCTACGTATTTTTGGGACATCTGAGTACAGGTTTAGAAGCTTAAGATGTCTTTAAGAGAAAAGTTCTTTTAGTTTCACTTTTTATATTTAGCTTTGCTAGTAGATTTTGGAAAAGTGGAAATAAGGCCCTGAGTTTTTGGACCTTTTAAAATGCAAGCAACTAAGGCATCATTAATTGTTCATTCACTACATGTTGATTGAGACTTAAGAGAGGGCATGGGTTGAAGTCAACCCAATCTCTGCACTCACAAAGTTCACGATCTGTTGACGGAAAAGAACAAACAACAGGACTGGCAGAGATAGTGAAAGTTGTTGTGAAAAAAAAATCTTGAAAAAGAAGAGAGATGAACCAAATCTTAAAGAACTGGAAGGGCAGAAGCTGGGAGACACATTCCAGGCAGAGGAATAATCATGGCCCAAGACAGAGAGGAAAGACTGGGACACCATCTGATTTTTGAAAGGTGGGTGACCTGTTAGAAAGAGATGCTAAGTTTTTGCTTTGAGACCGCTTGACTTTTCTGCTTCCCAGTTGTAGAAATGGTAGATAAAATATAACAAATGGGAAGAAACACACAGTGATTCAAAAATAGAATAAACATTTCTGTGGTTCAGAAAATGGAAAGAAATATGAAGCTGAGAGGATCAGGGTGCCCTGATGGTCTCTGAATTCCCAAAAAGGCAGGAAAGCTTGGAGTCAGACCCTGGTAGGTAACTCGGACTAAATCACCTGAATGGTCCAGGATCACAGCTCCTCAACAGTGCTGGGTTGTGGTTCTTCCTGCTGATGGAACTGCTGCCTTTTAGTTTGCATGAAGCTATACACCTTTTAATTATGGGCCAAGCACATCTCCTGGCTCAGCGACTGTATCTGTGAGTGTTTCTGGAGGCACAGACTCCTAGCTCCCATTTAAGAATAGTTCTGGGCGGAGGCTCCCAGGATCCCAA
This sequence comes from Trachypithecus francoisi, assembly GCF_009764315.1. NCBI lineage: Eukaryota > Metazoa > Chordata > Mammalia > Primates > Cercopithecidae > Trachypithecus > Trachypithecus francoisi. Next base: position 12,087,461 of record NW_022681454.1, on the reverse strand, counting down.
ATGAAAGCAGACAAAACTGGACATGGAGGGGTAAATGAAAATGCAGCAGATGCCTTCCCCTCCACAGAGAGAAACAACACCTCCCAACCAAAATACACCTATAAACAAAAGTTACAAAACACAGAAAAATAATTAAAGGCAGTCAATAAAATTCATGGTTGGGTGTGTCATGGCAAATGAAATAAAAATAATAAAACTGTCTCAAAAAAATTCAAAAATTAAATAGGGGATAATCAAGAATCTGTAAAGAAATATATCATGAACCAAAACAGGTTACTAGTTAAACAAGAATGTGCATATATTTTAAAAATTGAAAAGTTAAATTGGAAATTAAAGATTTAATCATAGAAATAAAAGCAAGTAATTGATGGAATACACTCTAAAATGAATAAGGCAGAAATAGTTAATAAATTGGAAGATAATACTAATTTACATAAATACAGAAAGAGCTATAAAAATAAAAATTATGAAAATGGTAGAAAAGAGGTTTTTTAAAGTACAATGGCTGTAAATTTCAGAGTTAAAGATAGGAGAACTGAGTCAAGTAAATGAAAAGAAAGCTAACCATCATAGCAAACCATCATAGTAAAATGGTAGAATATTAAGTCTAAAAATTAAAATAAGAGTCCTTAAAGCTGAAAGAGAGAAGAGGTAGATTAACAACAAAGTTATTACAAAAATAGGCCAGGCGCGATGGCTCAAGCCTGTAATCCCAGCACTTTGGGAGGCCGAGACGGACAGATCACGAGGTCGGGAGATCAAGACCATCCTGGCTAACACGGTGAAACCTCGTCTCTACTAAAAAATACAAAAAGCTAGCCGGGCGAGGTGGCGGGCGCCTGTAGTCCCAGCTACTCGGGAGGCTGAGGCAGGAGAATGGTGTGAATCCGGGAGGCGGAGCTTGCAGTGAGCTGAGATCCGGCCACTGCACTCCAGCTAGGGCCAAAAAAAAAAAAAAAAAAAAAAAGAGAAATACAAAACTAAATCTCAAGGTAATAACAAAAACGAAGACACTGGACTTTAAATGGATAGTTGAAACCTGATAAATTTCTTGACTTGTTTGGAGGGGGCTAAAAGTAATAATTTTAGATTTGTTAGAAAATTATAAAGTTTAATGTTAGGCACTAAAATTGAAACACAGTTTAAGATTGCAAGCAAATAACTAGGGTGAGGGAGGAGTGTAAAGGGGACTTCAATTCTATATGTAATGCTTTACTTTTTTTACAATAGCCCATGAAATATGTTCAATCTGGGTGATGGATACAAAGGTGTAATTATTTTCTGTATTTTTACATTTGTTTAAATATTTCATACAGAGTATTTCATTGGTGTGAGGACCATGTGGCAAATGTCTCTTTCCACTGTTCCCTAGCTGGCTGTGATTTTTAAGCCATGGGGGAATGTCTGTAGAATCCTTCATCTATGCCAGTCTTTCTCATTCACTTGTCTGTTAGGTCTCAGTCACCTAAAAGAGAAAAAAAAAAATTTAAAAAATGTTATTTTCATGCATCAAATTGACCAATTTCTAGATAAGACCTTACTTTCTATAAGCAATTAAAGAAGACCTTATATACTAAATATTGTCCTCAATGTCTATCATTTTTAATGGCCAATACACTCTATGAAGGTTGAGACTCTGCCAAGTTTGTTCAACTTTGTATTATCAGAGCCGGTGACCTGGCATGAATACTGGTTTAATGAATATATGGACAAAAGGAAGAACTGCTGGATTTACCAAATAACCAGTTCTCCACTATGCCCAACTCTTCCATGACTTTGTGCCTTCTCACCAGCTATTCTTTCTACCATTTAGAAATGACTTTTACCTCCTAGTTCACTAGGAAAGTTTCCCTTCCTATTATTTCTGTTCCTAGTAGACTAGAAGCTCTATTAAGGCAGAAATCTTGTCTTTCTCCAGTGCTGAATGTTGATCACCTGTTGCATATGTAGAATAAATGTTTTCTTATTTATGAGCCCAGAGTAGACATCACCTCTTCTTAAAGCCTTTCTTGACACAGTTTCCTTTGCTTCCATGCGTTCTATGCCAGATGGAGTTAATATGACAAATTTAAAAATGATATATATCTAGTATATATTTCCATGGCTGCAATTAGTAGATTGTATTTTAAGTAATCATCTCCCTCATTGGATATTAATTCTTCAAGTACCAGTTTTATATATTTTTATCTCCATAGTCCTATGTTGCTTGTCCAGTGTGCAGGACAGAGCAAGCCTTCTAAATTTACTAGCTGAATTGAATTATATCCATTTACAAGCAGTGGTCTACACATTCCCTGAAATACTCAAAATCCACCTGATGGTGCTTCCTCTCTCCAAGAGATGGCAAAGGGATCCTAGCACACAGTTAACTCATTTGCTGCATCTGAGGGAGCCTGGAATTAGTCGTTTAAGATAGATGCCTAGGAAAGGTTGAGATAATGTGAAAAGTGGGGAGGACAATTGGTAATTAACCTCATCTTATCTACTCAGGTCAGTGGCCAAGGAGTCACTGAGGATCCACACAAGCCCTCCCACAGGGAGGACTCTTTTGCTCTCTCAGTCCCCTACTGCTGCCATCTGTTGATAATTACTGTCCAGTCTCTGCTGAGAATGTGTGATATTTAATATTTCCTCACCACTTGAATAAACATGTGGCAATAACAGCAAGGTACTTGGCCACAGGGGTAGAAAGATGTATTTGCATGAAAGAGTCAGTGTACACCTTGGACCAGGCAAACAACTGCCTTCTCTTTGCGAAGTTACAAGAAGTCCCCATGTTTGAGAACCTGGAGAATAGGTACATTGAATTAAGTAGTATTTTTGGAAGAAAACTCTTAAAATCCAAAATATCAAGAAGATTGGAAAACAAAACAGAACAGCCTCCTTTTACAACTAATGTGATTTTTCTCTTAATGAGCAATGCTAAAGTTTTCCCAGGTAACTTTTCAGCAATTTAGAGAAAGTTGGGATTATTGCCACACAGCTAAGAAAGAAGAAAAGCATTTTGCATACTTGAAAAAAAAGTTATTCTAATCAAAAAGCCTTTATTCCACCCAGTCCTTTTGGAGGTTTAGAGAGAAGAAGTTTCTAGTTTCCTTTGTAGGCAGGAAAGTTCAACTTCCTGTTTCAAAATAACAAGAGCATTCAACAGGAATAAACTCTGTCTGCTTTGCTCAAGCAATAACCTCTACATTACTGATATCATTAGAAACAGACTGATTGGGTTCATTAAGCATTTGGATCTGAGACAGAGTAAGGTGGAGCCACCAATGGCATGTAGATAGATACAAGCAGTCCATTGGTCCATTGGCCATCTTCAGTGAGGTGGCAGCTGGATTTGTGGCGTGAGGCAGGAGTAGGCATTGTTACTAGCACTAAAAGAGAAAATAAATCATTCCCTGATCTTGTTTCTCCTTATCATTAATTTCCATTTGAGAGCAACCAATACTTGTCATGAATGTTTTTTTCCTCCTCAACATTTATTACGAAAATTTGCAGACATGCAGAAAAGTTGAATGAATTTTAGAGTGAACACAACACCAATATACCTACCACCTAGATTCTATCATGAAAATTTTACTCTACTTGGATATATCATGTCTATCAATCTATCCCCCTTATAGCCTTTAATCAACCCACATTATTTTTTGATGCATTTAAAAATATATTGCAGTCAGTCATGAATGCCTTTACCATCTACTGTCATCCAAAATAAAACCTGTTATTTTACACTCTCTTTTCTTTATTGCAAAGGTCTGCCCTGAGGATTATAGCAGGAATTGTTATTCTTTACCTTACTATCTCCCAAATGACCAGTCCATAAAAGTTACTGGCAGTTTGGGAGATAAGGTAAGAAATAATTAAGACAAATGTATACACAATTACACATTATGATCAGAATCATGAAAGAAAAAGCAGAATAAAATGGGATTTTCATGACGGTCTTTTTCCCTTCAATCCACCATCTTCTACAGTGCCACCAAAACAAAATCTTGGAGTACAGCTTAGATCGTGCCACTGACTTTATGTGTCTGGCAGGATAAACCCAAAGACTATTTCCATTCCATAAGTATTTATTGGCTCCTTCTAATATGCTGAGTGCATTATGATAGATGTTGCACATGTTAGAATAAGCACATTATGGTCCCTACCTTGAAAAATCAGGTTGAGGAAACAGATAATCTCAGTATGATGCTTAAAATGCTATCCTAGCATAAAGGAGGAGTGGCACAAGCTATAAATCATTCAGTATTGACTAAAGCATACATTGTAAAGTCAAGTGGATAGTGATGAGTCTTGAAGGCTGGCTTACAGAGGGACAGAATAATGGGTAAAGAGGGTAGATGCTTTGCTGTAGGGAAGGAGGAACCACTGAAGCAGTTGGAAATATAAGGCAAAGGATGGGTTGGAGGGTGGTAGGAGTGGGCAACACTTTAGTCAGGAAAAGAAGTTAGGAGCGCTGGAGTAATACAGATAAAATGAGCTGAAGTTGCTGGTTGTAAAAATGAAGAAGGGACTAGTTTAGAGTAGGCTTAGGGGGTAAAATCAGAAGCTTTTAAAAATGGAATGGCTGAGCTCAGAGCTGAGGCAAAGGGGAAGGCCAAGAATGAATCCTGATTTTCTGACTTGGGTGGTTGAGTGAATGGTGCATCCAATGATTGGGATTGAAAATATTAAGAAAGAGAAAAATATCAATTTAGTTTTGAAGGTTAAATTTAAAGTACCTGGAAGCCATCCAAGTGGAGATGCCTACAACATGGTGGCCATGTGAATTTGAAACTCAAGAAAGAATTGAGGCATCTAAGTGAATTCTGGATAAAAACATAAAAGTGGAATAAAAGCAAAGTGGATGGAACACCTCAGAGTCATCTCACATAAGAGGTGAGAAATTTCTAATAATTTTGTACAAACTTTCAATGGTCATTGATGAGGGGTCCTGGAAGTGGAGTGTTACACACATCTGGCCTACCATTATAGTTAGTCACAAGAAAATAACAATTTCAAATTCTTTTATTTTACTGAGTTGACTTGTTTAGAATCCAGCTCTACTGATTTTTATTTTAGTTATTTTCCCTTTGCATTCATCTCCACTCGATTCTCAATGGTACACTGCCCATCTATTTCTACTTCCAGTCATTCATTCGTAGCCTTAACAAGCATGTATTAAGTACCTCCCACATGCCAGGCAGGATTAGGTGTTGTCTCTGGAAGTATTGGCAATGGAACCTTCCATATACACATTTTTAAGAACCTCAACTTCACTCACTTCCAATTGTCTTCACTTCCTGAAAGAGGGATTGTGTTTAGACTTAGAGGAAGACCTGAAGGGTGGGAAAGCTGGAATGACACCTCTCAAGGGCCTTGGGGCTTGAATGACACGGTGTTGAGGTGATGTGGAAAACGATCCCTCTCTGAGACAGCATGCACTACTTCAGCTTACGCAAACTATAAAGAACTCCCTGTCTGTATTCGCGAAAGGAAAATTCATGTTTCCTATGGCCTTTAACTCCTAATCTTTACTGGTTACAAGAGGGTATTCCAGGCAGTGGAGTGCTTAATAAATATTATATTATTTGCTAATGGCAATGCTATTTGGGGGTGATTTTCCTTCTGAATGTGCTAGCCTGGTTTAACAAATCTGCTGTGTGTAGTTTTACCTTTCATTGTGTTGGTTGAGATGTCTCAGGGGCACCTTCAGCAGGGGCTGAGAAACAGCTCAGAAACGCAGAAGTAAATGAGTCTGCTGGATGCGTTAATAGTTTTTGTCTGTGCTGACTTCCCCTCTGTTGAAGGAATGTAACAAATACCAAGGGGCTCTGCTATGTTAAGTAAATGTTTGTGTGCATTCTCACTGTGAAGATGTGTAATGCTTGGAGGGCCTGCAGAGTATTTCTCTGTGCACTTATTTTGTTTTTTGTACACTTTTGTATGCAACTATGGTCAGTCCTGACCTAACCCATCCCTTATCTAAACTCAGCTTTTTAGAAATGCTTTATTTAGCCTGGGGGCGGTGGCTCACGCCTATAATCCCAGCACTTTGGGAGGTCGAGGCACTTGACGTCAGGATTTCAAGACCAGCCTGGCCAACATGGTGAAACCCCATCTTTACTAAAAATAAAAAAATTAGCCTAGCATGGTGGCGCACGCCGCCTGTAGTCACAGCTACTTGGGAGGCTGAGGCATGAGAATTGCTTGAACCTGGGAGGCAGAGGTTGCGGGTTTCGGTGAGCTGGGATCGTGCCACTGCACTCCAGCCTGGGCAACAGAGCTAAACTGTCTCAATGAAAAAAAAGAAATAATTTATTTGAACAAATGACAAATGACATGGGTACCCTTTTCTAATTTCCCTTTGCTCTCAAAAGAACTGAATGCCACTCCTGGGTAATTGTTACCGGTGATGTGCTAAGGCATAGAATTTAAGAGCATGGTATATGGTGAACCCAAACAGACTGGATTTCAAATTCAGTTTCTTCCAGTAGCTTTTCTCTCTCAACCTCAGTTTCCGTGCATGACACTTGGGGTTTGTTATGTGAAGAAAAAATGAGATAACTGCCAGCACCTGGTGTAAATGCTTAGCACTTAATTAAATCCTTCCTCCTTTACTTTCTCCCTTCTTTCCTTCACTCTTTTTTCCCTTCCAATGTATGTTGAATCTTTATTTTTCTTTTTGGTCATTTTTATGAGCTTTTAAATGCATGTATAAGGACATTCATCTTAGAACAAAAACAGAAAAACTTTTTTTGACACCATGTCTTACTGCTGCTATTGCGTTTTGCTTTTGCTATGATAGTCACATTTCTTAAAAAGTTATCCATATTTGATGTCTGTAATTCCTAATTTCCCATGCATTCTTTAGCCTTCTGCAGCTTGCCTTCAGTCATTATTATTTCACTGAAAATGCTTTCATCAAGGTGGGAATATTCTCCTAATGAAAATATTTCCTGTAAATCTATTGACTACCATGTTGCCCTTACTGAGGCACCTTTGACTTGATAGTATTTTTTACTTCTTTATGGTTTTGTATTGCTAGTTCAATTGTTGGGAGGAAACTTATTTTTTTGCTGGATATTCTGCATGTAATGTGGGTAAACTCTCTTGTCTTAGATGGGCCACTAGTTATTGTTCTGGAATATGAACCTGTGGAAGTATCAGAATCATGGTGAATGGGAAATAAATAAGCCTGCTTCAACACTCACCTGCACTTTTTATGAAAAATAAGAATAGCATATTAAAGGATCTAAGCACTAATCATATAACATTAGTGCAAACAATATATTTAAGTAGGACACCAAATTAAAATCAAAATATAAAGGAAAACACACTTTTGTAGAATAATGAGTTGTTTTCACTGGTCCTTTAGCATTCTCCATCATTGTTTAGTCTAGCTTAGGTTTTCAGGTTGACTTAATTAATTATTTACTATGAATGTTTCCTTCAACTATCACAGACTATTTATACTTCTTAGTGAAAAGCTCTGCTTGGATATATAAACATGTGCCCCTTTATAGGCAAGACTCTTTTGAGTGTACAGCAAAAGGTCATGAGGAGAAATTGTCTGTGAACTCATCTGGTTGACTCTCCAGTTAATCTAGGCTGTTTATTTCAGCTCTCTTTGGATCTAGCAAACGTAAGAGCTCTAACTGCCTCCTTACAGCATTTGGAGGAAGGCTCTCAGTTTTCCTTCAAACTGAGGTTCTTATTTGTTTTTATTTTTAACTAGTTTTTGTCTTTATGACAGTTATGTGGCCAATACCATTTGAAGATGGAAGTAGCTCAATAGGATGAGAACAATATATTATCTCTCCCTCACCCCGCCCACTGCCCATGTTTACTGGACTCCTCCGAAAGCAGTAGCTGTCATTACTTTTGTTGTTCCTTTCGACATTTGCCTGCATATATTGAGTTAACATGTTTACTCTGCTGTTTCTGGACTTGTCAGTTTCAGGCATTACTGACTGATTTCCTTCTATGGAAAATGAAGAATTAGCTGTCTGTTATCACATCCTTAGCCAACATGTATAGGGCTCACCAACCCCTAACCCCAACTTATTGTTAGATTAGATAGAACTCTATGAAATTCTCATTGCTCTTAGTCAAAATTGTTTGAATGTTAGCAATTTTATAATGTATAGTTATGCCATAATTTTTGTTAAAATAATTCAGTATTTATAGTTGTTGAGCTATGCAGCAGATTATCAATACTATCTCTCTATTGCAGAACTTTTAATTTTGTTTGGTTGGATATTTGGTTTTTAATTTTTTAATTTTTTTAAAAATGTAAACTTCTTTTTATAGATTAAGAGGATACAAGGGCAATTTTGTTACATGGATATATTGCACAGTGATGAAGTCAGAGCTTTTAGTGTACCCATCACTCAAATAGTGTACATTATACGCAATAGGTAATTTCTCATCCCTCACCCCCATCTCACCCTGTCACCTTTCAGGGTCTCTGACATCTATTCCATTATATGTCCAGGTGTACAATTGTATAGCTCCCACTTATAAATGAGAACATGTGATATTTGACTTTCTGTTTCAAGCTGTTTCACTTAGGATAGTGGCCTCCACTTTTATTTTTGTTTCACAAAAGACATGATTTCATTCTTTTATATGGCTGAGTAGTATTCCATGGTGTGTGTGTGTGTGTGTACATATATATATACACACACATAAAGAAAATACAGGGTGTATATATGTGTATATATATCCATATATGTGTGTATATATACATATATGTGTGTGTGTATACAAACATAAACACGCACTGCATTTTCTTTATCCAGTCATTCATTGATGGACACTTAGGTTGATTGAATAACATTGCTATTGTGAATAGTGCTCCCATACAAGTACAGGTTTCTTTTTAGTGTAATAATTTTATATAATAATTTCTTGTCTTTGGGTAGATACTCAGTAGTGCGATTGCTGGGTTGAATAGTATTCTAATTTTTTAGGTCTCTGAGAAATCTCCACACTCTTTTCCACAGAGCTTCTACTAATTTACGTTCCCACCACAGTTTATAAGTGCTCCCTTTCTCCGCATTCTCACCAATATATGTGGTTTTGTTCCTTTCCACAATAGCCATTCTGACTGGTGCAAGATAGTATCTCACTGAGGTTTTAATTAGCATTTCTCTGATGGTTAGTGATGTTAAGCACTTTTTCATATGTTTGTTGGCTGCTCATATGTCTTCTTTGGAAAAATATCTGTTCAAGTTCTTTGCCCACTTTTTAATGAGGTTACTTGGTTTCTTGTTGAGTTGTTGTGTGAGTTCCTTGGAGATTCTGAATGTGAGTCCTTCATCAGATGCATAGTTTGAAAATATTTTTCGCATTCTGTAGGTTGTCTGTTTACTCTGTTGATTATTCTTTTGCTATGCAGAAACTTTTTAGTGTAATTATGTCTCATTAATCTATTTTTGTTTTCGTTGCATTTTCTTTTCTGGTCTTAGCCATACATTTTTTTTCTAGGTCAATGTCCAGAAAAATTTTTCCTAGGTTTACATCTAGGATGTTTATAGTTTCAGGTTGTATATTTAAGTTTTTGAGCCATCTCGAGTTAGTTTTTGTATACAGTGAGAGGTAGAGATCCAGTTTCATTCTTCCACATGTGGCTATTGAACTTTCCCAGCAGAATTTATTTACTTATTTATTTATTTATTTATTTAGATGGATTCTCGCTCTGTCGCCCAGGCTGGAGTGTAGTGGTGGGGTCTTGGCTCACTGCCAGCTCCGCCTCTCGGGTTCACACCATTCTCCTGCCTCAGCCTCCCGAGTAGCTGGGACTACAGGCGCCCACCACCACGCCCGGCTAATTTTTTGTATTTTTAGTAGAGACGGGGGTTTCACCATATTAGCCAGGATGGTCTCGATCTCCTGACCTCGTGATCCACCAGCCTCGGCCTCCCAAAGTGCTGGGATTACAGGCGTGAGCCACCGCGCCTGGCACCCAGCAGCATTTATTAAATAGGATGGCCTATCCCCCATGTATGTCTTTGTTGACTTTTTGGAAGATAAGTTAGTTGTACGTACGGGGCTTTGTTTCTTGATTATCTATTCTGTACAACTGATCTACGCGTCTATTTTTATACCAAAACCATGGTGTTTAGGTTTGTAGTATAATTTGTAGCCGGGTAATGTGATGCCTCCTGCTTTGTTCCTTTTATTTAGAATTGCTTTAGCTATTCAGGCTCTTTTTTTGGTTCCATATGAATTTCAGGATTGATTTTTGTAATCTGTGAAGAATGACATTAGTAATTTGATGGGAAGAACCCTGAACCTATAGATTACTTTGGGTAGTAAGGTCATTTTAACAATATTGATTCTTCTAATTCATGAGTATGGGATGTTTTTTCCATTTGTTTGTGTTATCTATGATCTTTTTTTCATCACTGTTTTGCAGTTCTCCTTGTAGAGATCTTTCACCTCCTTATTTAAATGAATTCCTAGCTATTTTATTTATTTTTTGTAGGTATTGTAAATGAGATTGAGTTCTAGATTTGATTCTTAGCTTGATTATTATTAGTACAAAGACATGCTACTGATTTTCATATGTCGATTTTGTGTCCTGAAACTTTGCTGAAGTCATTTATTAAATCCACAAGTCTTTTGGAGTCTTTAGGGTTTCTAGGTATAAGATTACATTCTCAGCGAACAATAATTTGATTTTCTCTTTTCTAATTTGAATGCCTTCTATTTTTTTCTCTTGTGTAATTGGTCTAGCTGGAACTTCCAGTACTATGTTGAATAGGAGTAATGAAAGTGGGAGTCCCTGTCTTGTTCCAGTTCTTAGGAGGAACACCTTCAACTTTTTCCCATTTATTATGATGTTGGCTGTAGGTTTATTGCATTAGGTCGGTGCCAAAGTAATTGCGTTTTTGCCATTGAAAGTGATGGCAAAAGTAGTATTTGTTTCATGCATCTGGGTGCTCTAGTGTTAGTGCATATATATTTAGACTTGTTATATCTTGTTGTTGAATTGATCCCATTATTATTATGTAATAACCCTTTTCACTTTGTTTTTACTGTTGTTGATTTAAAATCTGTTTTATCTGATATCAGTATAGCTACTCCTGTTCACTTTTGGTTTTCATTTGCAAGGAATCTTTTTCCACCCCTTTACTTTGAGTCTGTGTCATATCAGTCTGGGGGATTTCTTATAAGCAGCATATGGTTAGATCCTCTTTTTAAAATCCATTCTACCAATCTATATATTTTAGGTTGAGTATTTAATCCATTTATGTTCAAATGGACTTACCCACATCTTTATGGATAAATATATAGATTCAGTTAACATTATGACAGGAACAAAAGCTCACATAATATTGAAATGTTGTCATGTTAATTGTTATCTATGTGCTTCGTAGCCTTAATTATGTAAGTGCTGTATAAAACCTGTGAGTTATATACTTTCATGCATTTGTATGGTTTTAAAATATACTTTGTTACTAAAATTTTTATGCGTTATCTCCCAATTTGCTGAAATATCCTCTCAATACAAACAAATCTAGAATTGTATTTTTATTGCCTTGGAGCCATCTCTCTTGGAGCCTTCTGATTTGATCTAGAAGACTAGTTATTCTTTAGAATGGTGGCTGGGATCCCCCTAAATCATCATTCTAGGGATACTTTTGTCTGTTGTGTAGGAATCTGTTTTCTAGATTCTATTGCTTTTGCATTATTGGTCCATTCTTCTTGGTGGAGCCCCCACTCTTCTAGTTTTCTAACAAAGGGAGAACATAGGGGTTTTTTTGTGACCTTACATGTCATTATTCCCTGTTCACACTGAGTTGACATTTCACTAGCTTAGTTGGTGTATTAGTCAGGGTTCTCCAGAGAAACTGAACTAATAGTATTTATTTATTTATTCATACATTCATTCATTCATTTATTTATAGGAATTGGCTCACACAGTTATATAGTTTGGCAAGTCCCAAGTTCTGCACATTGAGTTGGCAAACTGTAGAGCCAGAAAAGCCAAAGATTTGCCTCCTGTTTGAGTCTGAATGCCTAAGAACCAAGAGAGTCTATGGTGTAGTTCTCATTCAAAAGTCTGCAGGCTTAAGGCCCATGAAGAACCAGTTGTCCTTTTCAGATCTGAGGCCAGAAAAACTCCAATGTCTCCAATGTTAACAACTCAAAAGCAGTTAGGCAGAGTATTTTGTCTTACTCAGATTAACAGTCAGCCTTTTTGTTCTATTCAGGCCTTCAAGTGAGTAGCCGAGGTGCACCCACATTTGCGAGGGCAATCCACTTTACTCAGTCTACTGATTCAAATGTTAATCTCATTCAGAAACACCTTCAAAACATACCCAGAATAATGTTTGATCAAACATCTGGGCAGTCTGTGACCTAATCAAGTCGACACATAAAATTAATAATCATTAATAAACTAAGACAGAAAATTTCTAAAGGAAAGTTAGAAATAACTTTCCCTGAGTAACTTGAAGGTGTTTCTTCATTGTCTTACAGCTTTGAGAGTCCCGCTTGGGAAGTCTGATGCCTAGTTCATACTTGAGTGCAATTTTAAGCATATGACTGGAATGTTTGGCCCTGGGCCTCATTGTCAGGTGCTGTAGCTAGAATAAATTGTAAGAGGATCCCTGATATGAGTATCTTTAGGTTATCTTTCTTCAAATGGCCAGATTTCCTGGGGAATAATTTCCTAGTGTATTGGTTTGTACAGACTTGGGAATCAAGGAGATATAAACATTTAGAACATGGTATTTACTTCAACTTCTTGTGTTTAGCACACCAGACATAAGCTTTATTCTGTGTCCTCCAGTCCATACATCCTCTTTTCTACCTTTCTTAGACAGTACATCTGCATTTGCAGCCAGAGTTGGAGTGATGGACAGAATATGGATATCCAATGACTTTATAAAGAGATCATCTACCTGCGTACCCATTTTCATCTCCACATTTATGCCCATCTCCATGAGGTCCTAAGCATGCTAATGCCTGAACCTTAGGGAGGTACTGTAGTACAAGTTGGAAGGCTCTTATCTCTTTGGTGCCTTCCAGGTCAGTTAGACTTGTCTTTCTGCTTCCTAGCTTTAAATATTCTGTTGTTGTTACTGTCTCCTTTTCAGTTATTTTTGTATTTAGTGTTTGCTCTGGTTTAATATGTCCCCTAAAATTTATGTGTTAGAAACTTAATCTCCATTATAACAGTTTTAAGAGGTGAGGTGGGGCCTTTAAGAGGCAATTAGACCATGAGATTGCTGCCCTCATGAATGGGTTAATAATGTTATTGAGAAAGTTGGTTAGTTTTTGCAGGAGTGGGTTCCTAATAAAAAAATGAACTTGGCCTGATCTTCTCTCTCGGTTTAAACTGCTCACTTGCACCTTCTGCTGTCTGCCATGGGATAATGCAGCACGAAGGCCCTCATCGGATGCTGATACCATGCTTTTGGACTTCTCAGTCTCCAGAACTGTGAGAAATGTTTTTCTTTTTTATAAATTACCCAGTGTGTAGTATTATATTATAGTAGCAGAAAACAGACTAAGACAGAAAGTTGATATTGACAGGAGGTTGTTGCTACAATAAATACCTAAAAACGTGGACACAGTTTTGGGATTGGGTAAAGGGCAGAGGCTGAAAGAATTTAGAGGAGCAAACAAGTAGAAGCCTGTATTGCCATGAACAGAGCATTAAGGGTGATTCTGCTTAGGGCTCAGAAGAAGAGTGCTGTGAAGAACATATAAATCTTCTTAGAGATTACCCAAGTTACTGTGATCAAAACGTTGGTAGAAATATGGATAGTAAGGGTCATCCTGATGAAATCTCAGATGGATGTGAAGAACAAGGTCTTGAAAATTAGATTGACGGTCATCCTTATTATAAAGTGACAAATACCTTGGCTCAATTGTGTTCATATCCTAGGGTTTCATGAAATACAGAACTTAAAAGCATTGAAATATGATACATGGTGGCAAAAATATCTAAGTAGCAAGGCATTCAAACTGCTGCATGGCTACTTTTAACCATGTACAGTGAGATGCAAGAGCAAAGGAAAGACTTAAAAATATAATTTACAATTAAAAGAAAAGCAAAGTGGAAAAAAATGCAGCCTGGTCACGTTAAAAAAAAAAAAGTAAAATTGTATTTGAGAGAGAATATTATGAGTGTCACCAAGTGACCATTTGATAGAAATTATGATGAATGGGAGGGATCCAGATGTTATTCATCAAAACAATGAGGAAAATCCCCAAAGGTATTTCAGAGATCCTTGAGGTCACCATGGTCAGCACAGGCCTAGAGCTCTAGGAGGGCAGAATGGTTTCAGGGGATGGGCCCAGAGTGTCATCCATGGGCCCACTACCCAGGTCTGCCTCAGGACTCTGCTCCCTGCATTCTAGTGCAGCATGCCTCAGCTGCCCCAGCTATGGCTCAAGCAATCCCAAGTGCTACTGAACCTACCATTTTGAAAGTACACGTGATAAACATTGATAGCATCTATGTGGTGCTAATTCTGCAGGCATGCAGAATGCCAACTTGTGGGGCATGGCTTCATCCACTTAGTGTTCAAAAGATGCCTTGGACCACCTGGAAGCCCAGGGAGAAACCTGACATAGAGGTAAAGTTGACTCAGAGTCCTCACTAGGGCAATGCCTAGCAGGGCTGTGGGAGAGGGGGCCACCCCCAAGACCGCAGGACTATAGGGCCACCAGAGTGCCACCAGCCCTAGATAGCCACAGCTTGGACTGAGCTCAGCAAAGATATAGGAACTAGGATGTCCAAAGATTTTCCCCCACTCCCACGCCCCAGGGTACTCAGGTTGTAGGACATGGAGTCAAAGGAGATTATTCTTCAGCTTTAAGATTTAATGTTGTTTTATTCTGTTGAGTTTTGGACTTGCTTAGGACAAGTTGCCTCTTTCTATTTGTATATTTCTCCCTTTGATATGGGAATGTTTATCTTATACCCACCATTGTATTTTGGAAGTAGTTAACTCGTTTTGATTTTTCAGGCTCACAGCTGGAAGGATTTGCTTCTGGAGAAGTCATGCCTTGACTCTCACCCATATCTTATTTATATCAGACTTCAGACTTTGGACTTTTAAACTGATGATGGAATAAGTTAAGACTTTGGGGTCATTGGGATGGAATAAATATATTTGTGCATGGTGAGTAGGACATAAAGTTTGGAGTCCAGAGGTGAAATGTATGGTTTGAATGTGTTCTCCACATTTTTTATATTGGAAAATTAATCTCATTATAACAGTATTAAGGAGTGATTAGACCATGGGAACATTGTTTTCATAAATGGATTAAAGCCATTATTATAGGAGAGGGTTAGTTATTTCAGAAGTGGGCTTGACCTGATTTTCTCTCTTTGTCTCATGGGCTCATTTCTTTGTTCTTGTTTTTTTGTTTGTTTGTTTGTTTTTGGTTTTTTTTGATGTTGTTTGTTTGTTTGGTTGGAGTCTCACTCTGTTGCCTAGGCTGGAGTGAACTGGATCGATCTCAGCTCACTGCAACCTCTGCCTCCCAGGTTCAAACGATTCTCCTGCCTTAATCTCCTGAGTAGCTCGGATTACGGGTATACACCACCAAGCCCAGATAATTTTTTTTGTATTTTTAGTAGAGACAGGGTTTCGCCATGTTGGCCAGTTGGTCTCAAACTCCTGATTGCAGGTGCTCTGTCTGCCTTGGGTTCCGAAAGTGCTGGCATTACAGATGTGAGCCACCACACCCGGCCTCATGTGCTTACTTCTGTTTTCTGCCATAGGACGGCAAAGCAAAAGATCCTCACCACATGCCAGCAACATGCTCGTGGTCTTTCCAGCCTCTAGAACTGTGTTTCATGCCTTGAAACATTCCTTTACCAGTATTTCAGTGAGGTCTTCAGATGGAGAGATGTTAATTTATTTGCTCAGTTTGTATCTTCATTTGAAAGCTAGAGCTTGCTTCTTTCCTTACTCTGGCCAGTGAATGGGAAGTGGGATAAAATTACACGGTAGTGTGATGTTGCTAAAATTTAGGGTTACTGTCTTCTAATCAAAACGAATAATTTGTGCTTTTTATCACCTATTTAAATAACCCCATCATTTGAACTGGATGTTTATTAGAAAAAACATGTAGGTTTCCTTATTAAATAATGAACTCTCAAAAAATTTCCTAAAAATTCCTCATGAACAAAACCTGGTTATCTGGCTATATTCTCAAGCATTTTGTGATCTGCCATGAAAAATTGGTCTGTAAAGTAAAAAGAAGTTAGGAATCAATATAATAATATAAGTGGTTTTATTAATTTCTGCATTACTACATTCAACATACCAAAATGTAAACAAAATGACCTTTGTGAAACCATGTGATAACCTTCTCAGATTCTGATTCACTCACCAGCCTGGAAGAAAGGATACTTCATCATGATTAAACACTTGTTTAGTGTATATTTGTGATTTTTACCTCTTTGGAACTCTTTAAATTAAAACTGTGTCATCTCTCAGAAATTAGTAAAGTGTGGCACAATCTAGAAGTGATGGGATTTTTAGTGACAATTCTTACTATGATTAGGTTCATCTGCATGTGACAAACAACCTCAAATTTCCTAAACGTGGTGATTGCATTGCGATAGACCAGACTTTCTTATTGAGGTAAACAAAATGTCTGATTCAGGACTCATGATGCCATAATTATCTGGCACCAGGATCCTCCCATCTTACCTCTTCATCATCCTTAGAATGCCACCTTACTGTCTGAGATGACAAGAACAGCTCCAGGAACTATTTCTTTATTCCAGACAACCAGTAAAGAGAAAGGGAAAAAGAAAGGGCTACCTCTTCATGTTAGGAACACTGCCAAGAAGCTCCCCGTATTGGGGATACTTTTATTCATTGGTTAATACTTGTTCACATGGTCATACTTAAACTTGCAAGGATTGGTGGAAAATAAATCTATTTCAGCCATGCACTGAGTAACTCTCAGAGTTTGTATTTATAAGGAAGAAAAAAAGAAGAGATATTAGGAGATAAAGAGCAGTCTTTTTCACAGGGACACTTATATATACCCAGCTTGTGAGTCCACATTTATTGTAATCTACAAAACACAGGGATGACAAAGAGGTGGTGGCAAGTGACCTGAGTGATGGACGTCATGTCAATGGCAGAATACTAATTTGTTTCATGGCTACAAATCATATGCTGATATCCAGCCTGGAAGTGAATAAATACTATTATAAATTAATCATTTTAGTTATAAGATATCTCAAAGACAGAGAAGGCTGAAATCTATCATCTGATACCACTCAATTTTATTAGATGTTGCCACATTTGCCTCAGATATGTCTTTTGTCTTCATAGGAAATGGAAGTACCATCACCTTATCTGTCCCTTTTCCTTTTCAAGTGTTGAATCTTTACCAGTGGTGAGGGCTAGTCACACTGAAATAGAGTTTATCTCACTCTTAGCACCTTGTAGGTACTATATGGTGACTGGGAGTAGCTTGGCTAATAGGGGACCAAAAAACAATATTTTATCAGGAGTGATTACTGATCTTAAGAAGACATAATCCAGTTAATGAAGTTTAGTTCTATTAAAAATATCTTTTTCAGATTAAAAAACTAGAATACTGTATACACACATAGTTGAAGAATATGACCTATAAAGAAAAATAAACACTGGTTTTTTAATATATAATATATATTTATTAAGTAATCTGCTTGACTACATATTTTACTTTTCTAAATCACTGCATATTGGATTTAATATTTTCTGTTTAAAAATAATAATAACATATCTTATAGTTCTAAGTGGCAGAGTTTCACCCACCTGACTTAGGTCAGATTCTGCAGGAAATAGACACTGAGACTCTGTGGTTTGCATGCAGGTGCTTCCCTGGGAAGTGTGAGGGGGTGGGGGAGGAAGAATTGAGCAGAAAGGAAAATTAGGCTGAAATGCAGCTGCGAAGAAGTTCTCAGCTCATCTCACAGGGTCTCTGGAGTTGGGATGCTGAGATGAGTTGTTCCCTTGAGGCCACTGTACCCTGAAAGAGGCCAGTGATGAGACATTGGAAAAGAGCTGTCCCTGGGGAGGGGATGTACCCTTGGTGGAGGGGTCTGTCTTCCACAAAGGCTGCGGGATCTCAGAGTCAATACTTCCCCAACCTGAGGGCAGCGTCTAGCAGCACATGGCCCTCTCCACTTCTGAGTGTGGAGCATTCCCAGTTCATATGCTTCAAACAACAAGGCTCTTCTTATATTCTGTTGTAATGTTGGCCAATTCTAAGTCAGCCCACTAACTCCAAAAAGACTGATCATTTCATTTTCATTGAGCACATGTCAGTGTAATATTGTTTACACTTCTTTGAATAGAAGTTTATCTATTTTTTGAATAGAACTTTATCTATTTTTAATTCCAGTTAAAATCCTGGGGCCCTGCAAAATATGTCACCAGCCCCGAGTGGAGATAGGCTTGGCCAGAAGGAAGAACACTTTCTTTACTTCAGATGGAAAAGAACAAGGGATTGGTGGATATGAGTTCAGAGGATGAGCAGTGCATACCTGCCAGCCTCTTTAAAAAAAAAGATATTTTTAATTCCAATTAAAAATAGATAAAGGAGATGAACTATTTATGACTGCTTTTAAAACATTTATTTATTAGTTGGTAGGAAGCACTATTGTTTCTGGAATACCTGAAGCATCTTTAAAGGGACAGAATTTTGAGACTCTGGTGTATTAGAAAGAACCCACTGTTGGAATCAGATGTACCTAAATTTGAGTCTAGACTTCCATAGTTACTAGCTGTGTGACTTAGGCAAGTCACACAACCTCTCTGCGCTTCAATTTTCCAAACATAAAAACATCACTTCTTCCAAGTTTCCTTTGGACTCTGAGACCCCCTGATTTATGAGGAAATGTAGCCAGTGCCACCAGTAGAGTGAATCTAAAAACCATAGTAGGCCTGACCAATTTCCTGGCCGTCTGTCAATAGAATTAACTTATCATCGAAGTTTCCTTCATGAAGAAACTCTCACACTAGTGGTACCCTTGGGAGGCTGTAGAATGTGACTTCATGTCCGGGCTGTCTTATGGCCAAGTCTGCCTTAGGAGAGGCTTAATTCTTTGGCTCAGCCTGAAGTAAAGAGCAAGAGGGAGACCTGAGAGGAGCACGAACAGGTGCCAGCAGCAGGAGGTGCAAGTTCAGAACCTGGGTCAGGACCACATTGCAAGCACAGGGATTTGTGTAATTGAGCTGCCATTTGCCCAGCACGCACCCACCCTGGTTTCCTCTATAGAGTGGCCCCCATGCTCCATTGATGTGGGGGCATAGGAGACTTTAATTAAGACAGAGGGGCTGCCCACAGGGTTGGAGTCTGTTCAGCTTCTGAGCTCAGTAAGCATGACTCATCCCCCCATGGAGTTGGGGATCGTCACTTTGAGACTTGAGTCCTTGCCATCAGGTTTCCTCACACATATACTTGCCTTTTTTTTCTTTCCATTTCTAATTGAGAGAAGATATGCTTTATTTGAAGTGGGAATTCCCCTGTGTCCATGAATGTCCTCCACTCCTGAAAATTATTGCAAAGGGAATAATAATTCAAACAGTGCAGACAGAAGGCAGTTTAGTGATCTCATAGAGGAGTCCACCGGGCAAAGCAGGGGCAGGGGAATTAGGAGAACTTGGCTGCAGAACACCAGTTGCCGAATGGTGCAAGCTTTCTTCTCCACGCTTAGAGAGAGGAGACTGTCCCACACTCTCTCTCTCCTGGGGCTCTGGGGTAGGCACATGGCATGTTAGACATAAAAGGGTCTCAGCCCATGGAAATTCAAGATCAATCAATCTGTCAACAAATCAATGGGATATGTATTGAACATTGATAAATGAATGAGGGAAAACCAATACACATTATGATTCATTATTTTAAAACGTCCTTTCAAACATTCAGCAGGGAAAAGAAAAGAATTTGGCTATTTTAAAAACTAGCAAAGTTGAGAATGTAAAATTGGTTGGAAATGTGCTTTTGTGTAGTGTGGTCAAGCAAGATCTTACACCTTGGTTTTTTGTTTGTTGTTTGTTTTCCCGAAGTAGCATTTTAATTTATTTATTCGGGTATTTATAGAACATTTACTATGAGTAGCGAGTGGGTTGGGTGCAGTGGCTTCATCAGCACCATCCTGATCTCTTACCTCTAAACCCCACTGACCTGCAGGGCCCTGCTGGCATCAAACTCCCCTGCCTCAATGTTTGTCCAAGCTTTGTACCACAAAGACAAGACAGAGGCTGGCAGGTATGCACTGCTCATCCTGTGAACTCATATCTACCAATCCCTTGATCTTTTCCATCTGAAGTAAAGAAAGTGTTCTTCCTTCTGGTCAAGCCTAATTCTACTCAGGACTGGTGACGTATTTTGCAGGGCCCCAGGAGAAACCAAAGTGCCAGTAGACGAAGTCAATGTTTCTCCTATGGCCTGGTGCCAAAATCCACAATGGACAGGAGACTCTCTAGTGACTGCAACCTGCATGGTGGAATGCACTTGGTACCCGGGTTGAGGATGAGTGAGAGGCCTTCAGTGCATTACCCACTGAGCCCCTGTGCTGCCATGCCCTGCCCCAAGATGCTGTAGGGCAACCTACACCCAACCCTGAACTTTTCCATGATCAGGCCCCCACTGAGACAAGAAGGTGATAGTATACAGGGATTTCCTCTATCAACACAGGTGGCCCCTGCCTTGTCAGAGGGTGAAAGTGGTTGTTGAATGGGTAGGGAACACCAGGAGAGCTCTAGGACCCTGGTAGGTAGCTAAGAACCAAGGAGTGGGGAGGTGGGACCACTTATTTGCCAATGCTCCTTGTCCCCAACCCATGTTCCATCGCCCCATTGGACTTTACTTGCAAGACCAAAAATCAAAGATAAATATTTTGAGACAGTAATCACAAATCTTTAAACCAAGTACATGGCTCTTCTGAGCAAAGGTCTCTATGAGACTGTGTGAGTCGCATGCCCATCAAGCCAGTCCTGACCGTACCTCTCCTCTGGAATCTATCCACTCACATATTCCTCAAGGGGTCGCTGTGTCCACAGTACCCTCCCTTTCTTGTACCTCACTTCATCGCTCTCCACTGATTCTTCATCCGCAGGATACATGGTAACATTCTTCCTTTTCTTTAGCCTCCTGTCCACTTTTCTCTCCATTTCCTTTTTGATGTTGCTCTGCCTTTCTTTGTTGGTAGACTTTTTGAAAGAGGAGTCAGCATTTAGTGAGTGCTCTGCTGCATGTCTCATTCACCCTTAGTTGCTTCCGATGAGACAGACCCATCTCTTACTCCACTAAGGAGCCCCTTGCGAAGGTCATCATCAAACTCCTTATCATGGTCATCTCTCTTCATCTCTTTTCTGTTTCCTTCTCCTCAGTTTACTCTAGATTTTCATCTCCTGAGAATTTTCTCACTTTCTGAACTCCATTCTGTTGATTCTATCTACACATTTGGCTGTGATAGCAATGCTAAATTTTCATTTCTCACTTGACCATCAACATCAGGCTCAAATATTCAACTATCTAGGAATACCTTCATGTCAAAGAATCACCTTAAATGCTAGATGTTCAAAGTAGAATTCATCAATTTCCCCCAAGTTTATTTTCACTTTTTAAAAATCATTTGCTCTTTGTGATTCCTTTACAAATCAGGTTGCTTAATTTACTACTATTTTTGTTAATAATAGTATTAACAAACATTTACTGAATATTGATTGTACCAGGTACTGATATAGAATATTTGCTTCATTTAACAAACTTCTTTGTAAGCATTTACCATGAAACAGATATTGTCCTAAGCACTTAATATTCATTAACATTAAATTCATAGAAGTGCTACAATAATTCTATGTGATTATTTCAATATGTAATCAAAACAACCTTATGGGATAGATATTATATTATATTTTATGTCTTTTACAGATAAGGAAACTGAAGCACAGTAATGATGAGAAATGTATCCAAGGTCACATAGCAAAAAGTATTGTTGAAGTTGAACCTATGTTCTTCTGTTTCCGTATCTCTGAGTCTTTTCTTAAGTATATGAAGTGTATTAGATAGTTTGTTCTCTTATCACTTATGTCCAATCAGTTACCAAATCCAGGAAATCCTACTTTATAAATATCTCTTAAAGCTGCCATTTTTCTCTCCCTCCCTTTGCTACAGTTGACATTGAAGACCTCACTGTTTACCTGGTATTCTTCACTTGTTTTCTACTGATTAGTTTACCTTTGAAAAACTAAGGTCTTTTTTTTTTATTATACTTTAAGTTCTAGGGTACATGTGCATAACGTGCAGGTTTGTTACATATGTATACTTGTGCCATGTTGGTGTGCTGCACCCATCAACTCGTCAGCACCCATCAACTCATCATTTACATCAGGTATAACTCCCAATGCAATCCCTCCCTTCTCCCCCCTCCCTGTGATAGGCCCCGGTGTGTGATGTTCCCCTTCCCAAGTGCAAGTGATCTCATTGTTCAGTTCCCACCTATGAGTGCGAACATGCAGTGTTTGGTTTTCTGTTCTTGTGATAGTTTGCTAAGAATGATGGTTTCCAGCTGCATCCATGTCCCTACAAAGGATTCAAACTCATCCTTTTTTATGGCTGCATAGTATTCCATGGTGTATATGTGCCACATTTTCTTAATCCAGTCTGTCACAGATGGACATTTGGGTTGATTCCAAGTCTTTGCTATTGTGAATAGTGCCGCAATAAACATACGTGTGCATGTGTCTTTATAGCAGCAGGATTTGTAATCCTTTGGGTATATACCCAGTAATGGGATGGCTGGGTCATATGGTACTTCTAGTTCTAGATCCTTGAGGAATCGCCATACTGTTTTCCATAATGGTTGAACTAGTTTACAATCCCACCAACAGTGTAAAAGTGTTCCTATTTCTCCACATCCTCTCCAGCATCTGTTGTTTCCTGACTTTTTAATGATTGCCATTCTAACTGGTGTGAGATGGTATCTCATTGTGGTTTTGATTTGCATTTCTCTGATGGCGAGTGATGATGAGCATTTTTTCATGTGTCTGTTGGCTGTATGAATGTCTTCTTTTGAGAAATGTCTGTTCATATCCTTTGCCCACTTTTTGATGGGGTTGTTTTTTTCTTGTAAAAATAAAAAAAAAAATAAAAAAAAAGAACAAAGCTAGATGCATCAAAAAAAAAAAGAAACATTTTAAATTTAATGATTCAAGTAGAACAGTTTTTTTTTTTTTTCTTCATATGCATGCTTGTGCCTTTGATTCATGCATCCATCTTTTCAATGTTTTCACATTTGGAGCTCATTTCATGAACTTGAGTGTCTTACATTTTCTACACAAATCAGATTGGTGTAATTTAAATACTTTGTAAATTAATACTTTCAATGTAAAAAAAAAAAAAAAAGAAAAACTAAGGTCAAAATGTCAATGCTTGGTGAATAGATGGCTGCTTGGGCCTTTGGAAATAACTGCAGCATCCCTGGTGTTCATGATTCCGGTTTACTAGTTCAAAACCGCTGATTCTGAGATCGAGTCCAATGTAATTGTTATTGTATATGATATAGTTTGACTCTGTGTCCCCACACAGATGTCATGTCAAATTGTAACCCCCACTGTTGGAGGAGGGGCCTGTTTGGAGGTGATTGAATCCTGGAAGTGGACTTCCCCCTTGCTGTTCTTGTGATAGTGAGTTCTCGTAAGGTCTGGTTGTTTAAAAGTGTTTGGCACCTTCCCCCTCACTCCCTTCCTCCTGCTTCAGCTGTGTAGGACGTGCTGGCTTCCCCTCACCTTCTACTTCTACCTTCTACCATGATTGTAAGTTTTCTGAAGCCTCCTCAGCCATGCTTCCTGTATAGCCTGTAGAACCTTGTGGCAATTTCTGTATAAATTACCTAGTCTCAGGTAGTTCTTTAGAGCGATGTGAGACGGGACTAATACAGCATATATAAGGTTATTGATCATCTGGCTTCCATCTCTGGTTTACTTTCACCTCTTCTCATTCCTCCAGGGTGGGTGATTTGGGAGCTAAGAAATCTGAAGAAAATTGTATTATACTCAGCCCATATTCAAAGTCAAGTAGGGGAAATAAGGGTCAAAAATACAAATAACTAGCATACAAAGAAGAAAGTACTTAGTTTTGTAAAAGAGGTATTGGCAAAGAATAATAATAGAATCCAGAGGCAGAAGTCAATTTTTTATTGTTTAAATTGGGAAGGATCATAGAACTCTTCATCAAGAAGGTGGTATTTGGGCTTAAGATTGAAGTATGGGTATACCCTGTAACTATCAAAATTTTGGATATTTGTGGGAAGACATTTAGGCCAAAAAAAGATGCTGAAAAGTATGGAGATATCTGGAAAACACCAGACAGCTCACTTTGACTTTCCTTGGGCTACAGGATCAGCAGTGGGAAGGTCAGCTTTAGTCAGTTCATGGAATACCTCGAATGTTGGTTTCAAGTGTGGGATTCATTTCATAAACAATGGGCAACAAAGTCTGGATTTTAAAACAGCAAGAAATTGGTGCAAATAGATAGAAAGAAATCTCTTTACTGGAAAAATGCTATTTTGATGAGCGTGCTGCGATGGCCACTTGGAGCCCCACCTTTTCCCACACAGTCCTAATGATTCCTGAGGCCTGACTGCAACACGGGCTCTGAGACTGGACAGCACCCAGACTGGATAGTCAGCACATTGGTATTGTATCCCCTCTTGCTCCTGTTGGCTTCAGGGGAGAATCCTTGCCTAAATTAGGCCAATCACAGCCGAAGTCTCCATTCTGGGATCTTTAGGCTCTCAGGGAAGCACTTTAAATTTTTTTTTTTTCTGATGAACTTGGCATGATAATGTGGGCCTGGAGGCTCCATGTGGTGCTCAGAATGAAGCCACCTGAGTAGAAGGCAGGGCTGCGATGGAGAGAAATGTGTCCTGCATGTCACTGTTTCAGCCTACATCCAGCAGTGCCCAAGTCCTTGCACCTTTCTCTTAGGAAAGCAGTATGTTCCCATATGTTTAGACAAATTTGAGTTGGCACTTCTGCCCCTTACATTCAAAAGAGGCTTATTCAATGCTGGGCACAGTGGTTTACACCTGTAATCCCAGCACTTTGGGAGGCAGAGGTAGGGGGATTGCCTGAGTCCGGGAGTTCGAGATCAGCCTGGACAACATGGTGAAACCCCGCTCTACCAAAAAATACAAAAATTAGCTGGTGTAGTGGTGGACGCTTGTATTTCTAGCACTTGGGAGGCTGAGGTGGGAGGATTGCTTGAGTCCAGCAGGTCAAGTCTGCAGTGACTCCTGATCATGCCACTGCATTCCAGCCTGGGTGACAGAGCAAGACTCTGTCTCAATTTAAAGAAAAAACACACAAAAAGAGGCTTAATTGCCATAAACTATCCAAGCCCTATTGGGGTAGACATCTCTTGGGTCTAAAACAGAGGTGTGTGAAGGAAAGAAAGGTGTTTTAGGCAAAAACCAAGGTTCTCTTTTAAGGAAGTATAGGAACCACTGATTTTTAAAGTTTTATTTAACTTTAAATAACTGAGAGAAAATCCTCTCAGTAGGACAGTCAGCGTTCTCAGCAGGCATTTGACAAAGCTGAGTAGGACAGGACATCAACAATTCTCAGGCCAAATTTGGGGCTTTGTGACTCCTGAGGTACCACACTGAGAAAGAGGTTAAGGTCTTGTATGAAAGCTCTTTGTATAAATTAGATCAGCAGCAGTTTGTAAAAGTCGAAGGACACACAAGAAGCAATTCAAATACTACTCATCTCTTCAGCAAACATGTTTAGATGTGGTCCCTGTTTTTTACTTTATTTTATTTTATTTTTTTTTTTGAGACGGTGTCTCGCTCTGTCACCCAGGCTGGAGTGCAGTGGCCGGATCTCAGCTCACTGCAAGCTCCGCCTCCCGGGCTCACGCCATTCTCCTGCCTCAGCCTCCCGAGTAGCTGGGACTACAAGCGCCCGCCACCTCGCCCGGCTAGTTTTTTGTAGTTTTTAGTAGAGACAGGGTTTCACCGTGTTAGCCAGGATGGTCTTGATCTCCTGACCTCGTGATCCACCTGTCTCGGCCTCCCAAAGTGCTGGGATTACAGGCTTGAGCCACCGCACCCGGCCAGTTTTTTACTTTATTTTATCATTTTGTTTTATTTTACTTTGTTTTGATTTAGGGAGTAACACGTACAAGGTTTGTTACATGAGTATGTTGCGTAAGGGTCCAGGTTCTTAAGGACTTTCCATCTAATGGAGGCAGAGTCAAGCAGGTAATTTCAATGTTGGGGGAAGACGCAATGACAGGGCACCCCAAGTGATAAAACTCCCAAAGAGGAGTGACATGGTTTAGCTGTGTCCCCACCCAAATTTCATCTTGAATTGTAGCTCCCATTATTCCCATGTGTTGTGAGAGGGACCCAGTGGAAGACAATTGAATCATGAAGGCGGTTTCCCCCACACTGTTCTCATGGTAGTGAATAACTCTCACAAGATGAGATCTGATGGTTTTATAAAGAGAAACCCCTTTCCTTTCACTTGGCTCACATTCTTTCTTTGCCTGATGCCATGTAAGACATGCCTTTTGCCTTCTGCCATGACTGTGAGGCCTCCCAGCCATGTGGAACTCTGAGTTAATTAAACCTCTTTTCTTTACAAATTACCCAGTCTTGGATATGTCTTTATCAGTCACATGAAAAAGGACTAATACAGAGGACAAGTAGTTTTTGGTGATATGAGATATTCAAGGCAGGGGGAGAAAAGGCCCAACAGGGGCCAAGGACGCTGGCCTGGTCATGAAACTGCAGATAAGCTAGGGGCAGCAATGTTGAGGATAGAAAGTGGAGGGTTACGGGTCAGCAGGAGGTGGAAGGTGAAAGAGTTTGAATGTCAGGAAAAGCATCTGTGGCTTGGTTCTTGGGATATTGTGCAAATTTATCTATTGGCAGCTAGTAATTTTATAATACTTCAATATCTTCTGTTAGGTTGGTGAAAAAGTGATTGAAGTTTTTGGCATAAAAAGTGATGGCAAAAACTGCAATTAGTTTTGTACCAATCTAATAATAATGCTATATTACATTTATTCAGGGATTCATAACAGTGGATCTTTTTGAACCAATAAAAAGTTGGAAATAAAATCCAAGACTGGCATTAAGTGAGCACCATGACTTTATCTTATTTAAAAGAAGAAGTAAAAAAAAATTGAAGATGGCATCTCTGGGTCTTGTGGACCAGTACAAAGTTTCCTTTCAATGCATGTATTTTGAGCTTAAATATACTCCAAATGCTGAATATGGTCATGACCTGTAGCTCCCAAAGTGAGAAAAACTCCTTCAGAGGAAAATTCTCAAACACACGCTGAAAACTTTTCATCTTTTTCATTCTAATCTTCAACATAATATAACCCCATCCACACTACTGGGGAGGAGCCTCCCTTACATGTGGCAGGGAGTTCGTAGGGCTGAGTGGAAGGTACTCTTAAGCTGTCCTACAGGCTGTCTCCATAAATGCCAGCAAAGGGCAGTAAACCCAGACTTCCAAAAAGATGATCTTTGGGAGCCTCCAGTGCTTCACCATATGCCCACTGCACACAGTTAACCCGCCATTGTAAGTATGAGGAACATGTGTCCTGAGGTTATTATTCTGCTTTTAAGGTTTATAGGTGGAAGACATTCAAGGAAAGACAAGTCTATTTGCATAACTAAGTGGGACTGTATCAAATGGTTTTTTAAATCCCAGAGCATAGAGGGAATTTGCCTCAAAAATGAAGTTGAGTTTGTAGTTCTAAGAGGGAAGGAAATTATTTGCAATTTATTTGAGATGAGGTCTCCCTATGTTGCTGAGGCTGGATTTGAACTCCTAAGCTGAAACAATTTTTATGCCTCAGCCTCCCGAATAGCTAGGATGTTTTTTTTTTTTTTTTTTTTTTTTTATACTTTAAGTTCTAGGGTACATGTGCATGACGTTTATATCATGTATAACTCCCCAATGCAATCCCTCCCTCCTCCCCCCTCCCCATGATAGGCCCCAGTGTGTGATGTTCCCCTTCCCGAGTCCAAGTGATCTCATTGTTCAGTTCCCACCTATGAGTGAGAATATGCGGTGTTTGGTTTTCTCTTCTTGTGATAGTTTGCTAAGAATGATGGTTTCCAGCTGCATCCATGTCCCTACAAAGGACGCAAACTCATCCTTTTTGATGGCTGCATAGTATTCCATGGTGTATATGTGCCACATTTTCTTAATCCAGTCTGTCACAGATGGACATTTGGGTTGATTCCAAGTCTTTGCTATTGTGAATAGTGCCGCAATAAACATACGTGTGCATGTGTCTTTGTAGTACAGTAATTTATAATCCTTTGGGTATATACCCAGTAGTGGGATGGCTGGGTCATATGGTACATCTAGTTCTAGATCCTTGAGGAATCGCCATACTGTTTTCCATAATGGTTGAACTAGTTTACAATCCCACCAACAGTGTAAAAGTGTTCCTATTTCTCCACATCCTCTCCAACACCTGTTGTTTCCTGACTTCTTAATGATTGCCATTCTAACTGGTGTGAGATGGTATCTCATTGTGGTTTTGATTTGCATTTCTCTGATGGCCAGTGATGATGAGCATTTTTTCATGTGTCTGTTGGCGGTATGGATGTCTTCTTTTGAGAAATGTCTGTTCATATCCTTTGCCCACTTTTTGATGGGGTTGTTTGTTTTTTTCTTGTATATGTGTTTGAGTTCTTTGTGGATTCTGGATATTAGCCCTTTGTCAGATGAGTAGGTTGCAAAAATTTTCTCC
This sequence comes from Trachypithecus francoisi, assembly GCF_009764315.1. Taxonomy (NCBI): domain Eukaryota; kingdom Metazoa; phylum Chordata; class Mammalia; order Primates; family Cercopithecidae; genus Trachypithecus; species Trachypithecus francoisi. The sequence goes on along the minus strand of NW_022681454.1, from coordinate 12,058,706 downwards.
CATTCTGTAGGTTGCCTGTTCACTCTGATGGTAGTTTCTTTAGCTGTGCAAAAGCTCTTTAGTTTAATTAGATCCCATGTGTCAATTTTTGCTTTTGCTGCCGTTGCTTTTGGTGTTTTAGACATGAAGTCCTTGCCCATGCCTATGTCCTGAATGGTACTACCTAGATTTTCTTCTAGGGTTTTTATGGTATTAGGTCTAACATTTAAGTCTCTAATCCATCTTGAATTAATTTTCGTATAAGGGGTAAGGAAAGGATCCAGTTTCAGCTTTCTACTTATGGCTAGCTAGGATGTTTGCAACTTGTAAATGACAGTTTTCCCAGAAAAAAAGATCACTACAAAATTTGAGAACCCTTCTGGCATGGTTTGGATGTGTGTCCCATCCAAATCTCATGTTCAGTTGTAATCCCCAATGTTAGAAGTGGAGCCTGGTGGGAGGTCATTGGATCATATGGGTGGATCATATGGATTTCTTATGTATGGTTTAGCACCATCCCCTTGGCACAGTTCTCGCAATAGTGAGTTCTTGTAAGATCTGGTCATTTAAAGGTGTGTGGCACCTTCCCCTTTGCTCTCTTGTTCCTGCTCTGGCCAAGTGATGTGCCTGCTCCCCCTTCACCTTCTGCTTTGATTATAAGTTTCCTGAGGCCTCCCCAGAAGCCAAGCAGATACCAGCACCATGCTTCCCATACAGCCTGCAGAATTTTAAGCTAATTAAACCTATTTTCTTATAAATTACTCAGTCTCATGTATTTCTCTGTAGCAATGCAAGTTCAAGCTAACATATTTTCTCACCTAATATATATTTATAACATACACACATATAAAAACATGGTTTACATGTGACATCTTATGTTTTCCCCTCTTTTAGAATTTTAGCTGTTTGCTGTAGAAGCTCCATTTGGGGGTCTTTGCTCTGCCATTTCTATAGTATGAATATTTATCTCCTCCAAAGTCATATGTTGAAACTTAATCCCCATTGCAATAGTATTGAGAGGTGGGGCCCTTAGAAGGTGATTAGATCAAAAGAGTGGAGTCCCCATCAATGGGATTAGTGCCCTTTTAAAGGAGGCCTGAGGGAGCACATTTGCCCCTTCTACCCTGTGATGATGCAGCTAGAAATTGCCATCTGGGAGGAACAGGCCCTTCCCAGACACCGAATCTGCTGGAACCTTGATATGGAACTTCCCAGCTTCCAGGGCTGTGAGCAATATATTTCTGTTGCTTATAAATTACATAATTTACAGGATTTCACTGTAGCAACCTGAATGGACTAAAACAACCCATTCAACTGGCAAGTAACACAAAGTCTCTGAGACTCAATTTTTTCCATCTGGAAAATAGGCATATATGATACTTCCCTTGTGTCAAGATAGTTATGAAATCACATGTGGAGGTTTTTGTAAAGTGGATAAACAGTGAAAGTAACATTATTAGTTCCTTAGGGCTGCTGTAGCAGAGTACCTTAAACTGGTGGCTTGACATTCATTCTCTCACAGGTCTGCAGGCCAGAAGTCTAAACCAAGGAGCCAGCATGCCCTTGCTTCTTTCCTCAGCTCTTCCGGTTTTTGGTGGCTGGGCATTCTTTAACTTGTGGCAGCATAATGCTCATTTCTGCCTCCGTCTTCACTTGGTCACCCTCCCTGCATGTGCCCCTGTCTCTTCATATAGCATTCTTTTGACCAGGATACCTGTCATGTTGGATTAGGCACCCACCATACTCCAATATGATCTCATCTTACCTTAACTAATTACATCTGAAGTGACTCTATTTCTTAATAAAGTCACATTCTGAGGTTCTGGAGGTTAAGATGTCAGCATATTGTTTTCGGGAGGACACAGTTCAAGCCATAACGCATTGTAAAATTAAAATAATCTTGATAAAAATACATGTTATTTAATTTCTACAGCTTCAATTTATTTATCTATACAATGGATATAATAATGCCTGCTTTGCTAACAACATGTATTAAAGATCAAACTGAATAGGAGGTCATCAAGAACTCCAGTACACTTTGCAAATAATGCAAATATATTTATCGTGATTATGAACATGATCCCTTTTATTCCTTCACAAGTGCTGGGCTCTGCACTATCAGAGACACTGAGCTTTCTATTTGAGATGTGAAAGGTATCACAGTGTACATCAAGGCTGTTTTCTCCAAAGTGCCTTGGCAGCTCCAGGTTTCTCAACTCCATGTTTTCCAAACCAGGAGGTACTACTGAGCTGTGAAACAAGATGACATTTCATGCAGAATGGAACAGCATATTGGAGGAACAGCAGAGAGGGGAGCAGAGGGACCAGGGCTTTCCTTAGTGGGCCTGAGAGCCAGGGCCCATGACAAAGTGAAGCATTTGCTGGGCTCCCTTCCCACTCTAACTCCTGGTCTCATGGTTGGAGCACTTTGGTCAGTCAGTCTTTGTTCTGGTCCCTGGGAGAGTCAGGCCTTTGGACAGTCAAATTAGAGGTGCTTTAGGGTATCTGCTCAGGAACCCACATCAAGAGAGCCTTCCTGACTGTACCTGCAGTAAGCCCTGCCTCATTGCTGTTGGTAGGCAGAGTGCTTTGCAGGCTCTCAGTAAACAGGCCTCCTGCACTCAGAGCCCTCTTACTATACTTCTTTCCAAAACTTCCTCCTCTGTTAGCCTGGCTGTGGTGCCTGAGTTCCACCATTACTCACACTCGAGTTAAAGCTTCAAGCTCCCATGTCAAACAGCAAGACAGAATATGACATATCAGTGACTGAGTCCATCCCTTGCTCACTTCAGCTGCTGAATCAGGCAGCATTTGTATGATGCCACAAGCTTTGTCGAAATTTTTCCAAGAGCAGTAACTAAGATGCTCTCCAGGGGAAAAGGTTCTCTGACAGCACATGGAATTGGGTGGGAAAACAGCTTCAGATCTTGGCTGTTTCACTTACTCAATCATCTTGGCCCTTACCTTGGCTTCCTTGTCATAAAATAGAGATGTCCTGACTTCAGTGGTGCTCAGCAAGTAATGAAAGGAGAAAAGGAGATAAAGCACAAGTACTACAAGGTGCTGGTATGGTGTCTGGCACACACACACACACACACACACACACACATGCGCGCACACACATGAATTTAATAATTTAGTAGCCGACGGAACTATGTTTGAAAAGCAATATGTTAGTAATTTTTAGTAAGAACAAAACAGAAGTGTGTCTTGTTGTCCTGAATTATTTTCCCCATTTCTAACTCCCTTTATTCCTCACCTTTGCAGATCATCACTCTGCTATTAGCTGACCCTCTTCTCTTATGCACATTTGCTGTCTGGTGAAACTGGGTTTTTAATTGGCTTAATACAAGGTAGACTGTTCTGTGGCCAGAGTTGCTCAGAGATGGAGTGGGCTGCCTCACAAAAGACCCACTATTATAAGAGGGGTATAAGCAAGAGCCTGGATAAGCACTTGTCAGAAACGTCCATTTTATTTATTTTTTATTATTTTTATTTCCATAGGTTATTGGGGAACAAGTTGTGTTTGGTTACATGAGTAAGCTCTTTAGTGGTGATTTGTGAGATTTTGGTGCACCCATCACCTGAGCAGTATACACTGCACCCTATTTGTAAGCTTTTTATCCCTCACCCCCTTCCCACCCTTTCCCCCTGAGTCCCCAGAATCCATTGTGTCATTCTTATGCCTTTGCATCCTCATAGCTTAGCTCCCACTTATGAGTAAGAACATATAATGTTTGGTTTTCCAATCCTGAGTTACTTCACTTAGAATCATAGTCTTCAGTCTTATCCAGGTCACTGTGAATGCCATTAATTCATCCTTTCTATGGTTGAGTAGTATTCCATCATATATATATATATTAGATACATATAATATATATCATATATATTATATATATTAGATATATATTAGATACCTAATATATATATTTCTTTATCTGCTCATTGATTGATGAGCATTTGGGTTGGTTACACCTGTTTGCAACTGCAAATTTTGCTGCTATAAACATGCATATGCGAGTATCTTTTTCATATAATGACTTCTTTCTCTCTGGGTAGATACCTAGTAGTGGAATTGCTGGATCAAATGGTAGTTCTACTTTTAGTTCTTTAAGACATTTTCACACTGTTTTCCATAGTTGTTGTACTAGTTTACATTTCTACCAGCAGTATAGAAGCGTTCCCTATTCACCACATCCATGCCAACATCTACTGTTTTTTGATTTTCTTTATTATGGCCATCCTTGCAGGAGTAAGGTGGTATCACGCTGTGGTTTTGATTTGCGTTTTCCTGATCATTAGTGACGGTGAGCATTTTTTCATATGTTTGTTGGTCATTTATATATCTGCTTTTGAGAATTGTCTATTCATGTTCTTAGCCCATTTTTTGATGGGCTTGTTTTTTTTTTCTTGTTGATTTGAGTAATGTCCATTTTAAATTATTTATTTGACAAATATTTACTATATACTAACGGTATACCAGTACTTGTATTTAGTACTGTGGAAAAAATAAAGAAGACCTGTAGATCTAAAATTCTGGCTAAAGTTTTAGACTGGGACTTTAGCTAGTGTCCTGGACAGAACGTGCTTTTCTTCTCAGAGCTGAGCCTCTTTTATGCTTTTATTTTTTCCATTTTACTTTGCTAACAACTTAGTGCAGGCATCGTTCCTTCTAGAAAGTCTTATCTAAATTGCAGGCTATAGTCCTTGATGTGCTGTGGGTATTTTGTGATCCAGTGGGATAATCTTTCATTATGCTTAGTATCCCAGCAGCTAGCATGCAGGGTCAATGTACAACTAGTATGTTTAGATTGAATGTGAAATGAGATTACACCTGGTCAGACAATGGCCAGATTAGGGAGGTCATATTCTTTTATCCTTGTGGCATCCCACTTTTCTTCTTTCTTTTTTCTCCTCTGAATAATTTTTGAAATAAAAATATCCATACATGTTTCTTAAAGAAGATTTTAAATATCCCAATAAAGAACAGATCAAGAAAATTAGAATCTATTTGCAATCCCACCACCCAAACAGACTGATTAACATATCCTTCTCTCTATATTTTTATGCATGCCTTTTAAGAGCTATTATGTATTCACGTATTGCTATGTGCTATAATAGAGTAGCACCAAGATATAAACAGGTTAACCAATAGAATTTACACTTCCCTCAAATAAAGTTCAAATGGGTGACTGTGATTGTAGGGTGTCTCTCCTCTCAGCAATAGTTCATAGACCCAGAATTTTGCCACTTTGTGACTCTGGCATCTTTAATCCAGGGCTTCCAAGATTGTTGGTGTAGGGAAAAGAGCTGGGGGATCTTCAAGGAACATTTTACGGGTGGAGCTGGAAGTAGCCACAGCGCTTTCTTTCATAGTCCATTGTCTAGAACTTAGTAGTAAGTTGGTAGCACATTAAGTAATAAGTTGGTAACATGATCACCACTAACTCCCAGAGAGACTGAGCCACACAAGGTGACTGAGAGCAAAGAAGAAAAAGGACATAGGTTTGATGAACTTCTTGCAGTCCTTCCACAATGTAAAATAATTCTCTGTGTATGTTATTTATAGGTTATGTTTTTTATTAAAATTATCACAAGCTTTTGTCCATATTAATACATAATTATTGTAAACAGCAGATAAAATTTGGGTCCTAATGTTACAAAGGCGGACTGAGTGGTGTAATAACTTCCCTGAGACTCTTCAGCCAATGCCCGGCAGAGCTGTTCCTCATCCCTTCATCCCTGACTTCTTTTGCAGTGCTTTGTGACAACCGGCGTTCAGAACTGCAAAGAGAAGAAAAAAAAAACACACAAAAATGCTGTCATGACAGAAACCAGGGAAATAATCTAGAGAGCATCTTAAAACTTGATTAAGAGAGACCACTGCTCAGATATTTCAAAATGAAAAAAGATAAACAAAAAACTCTCAACGAAAAAGCAATATGGATGAGGCTTGGTGGGTTGCAAGTGTTTAGAGAGCTCATCACTTAAAGTAAGTGGTTGGTTTGGCCCATGGCCATTGTCCTTTGAGTTAGCTTTGACCTTTAACAACTTAGTTGACTGATTGGCTAGCATGCCAGGTCATTCAACCCAAGCCTGAGATTTATAAGAGAAGACAACTAACTTCTCCTGTTTGTGAATACCAACATTGACTCTTGGAACCAAGAAAATGTTTTGTTAGGCTATTTCTTTTTCTCACAATATCCCATTGAGGGTCCTGGGTTCCTGAGGTGTGAAAATAACTGGGAAAATTCAGAATTCAGCTAATACCTATGTGCCGAATTCTGAGCACACATTAGGCTTGTAGAAGCCAAGAATGTGTTTATCAACGCACAGAGCAAAGTTTCAAGCTTCTTGTGTAATGACCTCTCGATGTGATATATGTATGTTGAGTGCCCTACTGTGACTAAGAGCTATCTAAAAAAGAAAAAAAATATAGCCACCTCCTGAAGCATGTATAAATTGCTTTTTTAGACCCTATAAAATTTTAGCTAGCACCAAACATAGAACTTCATTCATCATCCTACAAGTGAGGACTGCCAAGGGAAGCCAGCTCTTCCTGAGCCGAAAGTGGCAACACTCCAGGATTGGCAGAAATCAAATGAATCATTTCCTGCTTTTAGTTTTAGATAAATAATCAGAAAAGATTGTCTAGATTATGATCCAAAAGACATTTTTCATAACTCTGAAGACCCAGAATCCTTAAGAACTTCATGTGGAAGCCCCCTATTTCTACTTATTTTATTGTACAGTACTGAAGCGATGGTAGGTAAATCCATGAAATCTAAACTAAAATTTTAATACAGTGAAGACTTACGAAACTCAGAGTGGTAAGTGTATTGAGCCTGTCTTTTTATTTTTCGTATTTTGATGCTGTGACATCTGAGGCTCACTGACACTGGAGGGGCTGTTCCTCCCAGGGTTAGCTAATTCCTAGAGATGGTAAACAACGTGCCTGGGAGCCTGTTCGTAAAACACAAACCAACCAATCTAGAGTCCACATCCCCAACCACCTCTTTTATCCAGCTGTCACACTCTGGGCCACTATTGACCTGCCCTCTTCACCCCAGGGGTAGGTACCAGACAACTAGGGACATCCCCTACACCCCAGACCCTCTGAAATTATTCAAAATAGCCAATTCTAATCCTGCTTGCCCTCCCTAACTCATTTCTTCCTGCAGAAACCACAGTAAAGGTTCTTGTCCACTTTTCCCTCTACTCGCTCGGTATCCTGACCCATACTGGTGCCTTCCCATGTGGCTCCCTTGTGCTACGACATGCCCCTTTCCCTTGGGATCCATGAGCACAACAAACTCTCTTTTCAATGGCAACTGTCGGCCTTGTCATCCCTGAATAATTAATAAGACCTACATTTTAAAAGAGTGAAATGAAAGAGCATGAAAATAAGAATTGAGGACATGGGTTCCAGTTCTGATTGTGTCATTGCTTTCCTGGGAGACCTTGAGCAAATTTCCTAATTTCTTTGGGTCTCAATTTCCTTGTCTCTGAAGTGAGGCAACTGAATTTCTCTAGATGAATCCTAAAATGTCTTTAAGTGTTCAAATTCTATGAGTTTAGTCTTTTAGCAGGTAGATAGGCTGTTTATGATAGAGACTTCCAAACAATGTGGTATTTTCATGAAGCATTTACTGAGTACCTGCTATTTGACAGGCATTGAGCTAGGCACTAGGCATCCAAAGATGGCTAAGAACAATTTCCTGCTTTGAAATTTCCTGGTTTTTAAAAGTTCATGTTTTCAAATGCATAATGCTATTTTCACATCTATTGTGTTGCTTGTGGACATTAACGAAACATGTCTGCTAGCTTTCCTGAGAAGGCCTGCCGTGCACCAAAGACAGTGAAAAGCACTCATGTTAAAAGATTAAATACAAGCTGAGGAAATATAAAATTGACATTAAATATACAGAGTAATGTATACAAATATCATGATGAAATGCCTCCCAAATTCCCTTTCCCATTGCAGATGTGCAGACATTTATAAACTGCATAGTTAAGCAAGTAAAAAGGATGTCATCTGGCCCCAGAGGTGGCATGTTGCTTAGGCTATTCCCAAACTTGTATTTGATATTAGAACTTCCTTAATTATTGATTCTTTGTAATTGTACTTATTGCTCAAGCACTCTAGGTTCCTTGAGAAAATGCTTTTCATACCATAACACCTTCTATTTTATTGCATCTACAAAAGTGTCAAATGCTCTCTTAACACTGTAGTAGAAGAAATCTTCCAGAATTTCTAGCTTTAATTTTTTTTTTTGGTGAGAAGAGGACAAATTCCATTCTGAATTCTACTTTTCAGAGTCTTTGTTCATGACTTTTCCTCCCCCAATTTTATATTTTCTTTACTTTTTTGCAGCCTCCCTGCTGGCATTAGCCACAGCTAAAACTTTCTACTGTTGTCTCACTGGAATTTTGCTGTTCCCCCTTTTCAGGTATACTTTCCTATGTTTGCAGCAGGGATCATATTTTCAAAAAAATATTAAAACAAGCAATTTTTCCTTCCCCATAAACTATGTTGCCTAGCAGTTTCCTCTGCTCAATGAATCAATGCCATTCATTGCTTTCAGGAGATTGTGGCTACCAACAGAACAAAGAATTCATTGCTCAATTTTGAGTTTCGTATTAGATTTTTTAAAGTGTATAGCGAGATAATAGTCTTGACAGTCTACTTTTCATAAAGAGAGATTATTTTTCTTAAATTTCCCAACTTTATGTATAAAAGACGAGGCTGAATTTTCAAGCTATATTTGCCTTTAGCCACTGTGTAGGGATGATAAGAAGGAATATGTATGTTTATTTGAAATAGGAAAGGAAGAGCCATGCTAACATGGGGAAGAGAGCCAGGAGATGGGGATGAAGATGCTGCCCAGGACCTCCTAAAGAAACACTCACTCCTTGAATTTCTGATCAAGTTGGGTACCATGTTAGACATATTATGGATAGGCTGAGAGAGAAGCTGAAAGGAGAACAGCTTGCCTCAATTTCTTTTTGAAATTTTAGAAAGAGAATGACTGAGTATCCAAAATGCATAAAAGGAGACAGTAGTCAAGTAAAAGTGGGGTTCGGTTGAGGCTAAAAAGGGGATCTACAAGGTCGCCTCCAATTTTCCTTAAAGGCGGTGGGTAACATGGAAGGAATCTCCTAGTTCAGAGGTAACCCTGTTTGGGACAAGGAAGGTAGTGAGAAGTGAGAGACTGGAGTCCGTGTTGAAGAAGCATGGGGCAAGAGCCCTCTGTAGAGGAGGCTACAGGATGGAAAAGTCCAAAGAATCCAGTCAGATGAACAATGCAGGGATGTCAGAGAATTCATAAAGGAAGCAAAAGCAGAGATGGAGGGCCCACCCATCAGGGGAAGATGGCTCAGCTTCTGGGAGAAGTCATTGCAAGGAGCAGCAGGTACTTCCAGTGCAGAAACTTTCAGAGAGCAGAGCACAAGGATTAGAATTTGTAGTAGCCTAGACCAGGAAGCATGAGCTACCCTTAGGCCAGAAGTTAGTGGGAACCAGCAAAGAAGCTAATACATCCCAGACCCCCACTCCTGTTTCCATACTGAGATAAGCTTTCCCCTATTGTCCAGCTATGTAGAGAGATGGAAATGGGAGAGCTCTGGGGTGAAGCACTAAAAACTGAACATTTACCTTGAAAAGTCCAAATTTGCCTAAGTGATGATTGTCTTACATTCCTTAATTGGTTATCATTTGTAGCACACTTTTTAAAAAATCTTGTGCAGTCATGCCTTGGAGATATTGCAGGTTTGGCTCTAGACCACCGCAATAAAGTGAGTATCTCAGTGAAGCAAGTCACACACATTTTTGATTCCTCAGTGCACATAAAAGTTATGTTTACACTATACTGTAGTCTATTAAGTGTGCAATAACATAAAGCCTTAGAAACAATTTACATGAGTAGATTGCAAAAATTTTCTCCCATTCTGTAGGTTGCCTGTTCACTCTGATGGTAGTTCTTTTGCTGTGCAGAAGCTCTTTAGTTTAGTTAGATCCCATTTGTCAATTTTGGTTTTTGTTGCCATTGCTTTTGGTGTTTTAGACATGAAGTCCTTGCCCATGCCTATGTCCTGAATGGTATTGCCTAGGTTTTCTTCTAGGGTTTTTATGGTTTTAGGTCTAACATTTCCAGAACCTACAAAGAACTCAAACAAATTTACAAGAAAAAAACAAACCACCCCATCGAAAAGTAGCCAAAGGATATGAACAGACTCTTCTCAAAAGAAGACATTTATGCAGCCTACAGACACATGAAAAAATGCTCATCATTACTAGCCATCAGAGAAATGCAAATCAAAACCACAATGAGATACCATCTCACACCAGTTAGAATGACGATCATTAAAAAGTCAGGAAACAACAGGTGCTGGAGAGGATGTGGAGAAATAGGAACACTTTTACATTGTTGGTGGGACTGTAAACTAATTCAACCATTGTGGAAGACAGTGTGGCGATTCCTCAAGGATCTAGAACTAGAAATACTATTTGACCCAGCCATCCCATTACTGGGTATATACCCAAAGGATTATAAATCAACCTGCTATAAAGACACATGCACACGTGTGTTTATTGCAGCACTATTCACAGTAGCAAAGACTTGGAACCAACCCAAATGTCCATCAGTGACAGACTGGATTAAGAAAATGTGGCACATATATACCATGGAATATTATGCAGCCATAAAAAAGGATGAGTTCATGTCCTTTGTAGGGACATGGATGAAGCTGGAAGCCATCATTCTCAGCAAACTATCACAAGAACAGGAAACCAAACACCGCATGTTCTCACTCATAGGTGGGAATTGAACAATGAGAACTCTTGGACACAGGAAGGGAAACATCCCACACTGGGGCCTGTTGTGGGGTGTGGGGAGTGGGGAGGGACAGCATTAGGAGATATACCTAATGTAAATGACAAGTTAATGGGTGCAGCACACCAACATGGCACATGTGCTCATTGTGCACATGTACCCTAGAACATAAAGTGTATATATTAAAAAAGATCAATAGATTTTAATGTAAAACAATTTACATATGGTAATTTTAAAGTACATCATTCCAAAAAAATTGCTGATGCAGAGACAGGAAGTGAGCACATGCTGCTAGTAAAATGGTGTTGATAGGCTTGTTTGATGCAGCATTGCCATTAACCTTCCATTTTTAAACAATGCAGTATCTATGCAAAGTACAATAAAATGGGGTATGTATGTGTTTAGTGAAAGGGTCTTAACATACACATGAAAATCTGCATGTGTATGAAAATACACATCTATACAACACATAAATGTAATGAGACCTTATGATCCATGAGCATCATTGCACAGCCATGACAGCTGTCGGCATGCCTTGTTCTAGGTTACAGAGCTAGTTCACAGTGACTGTAAGACTAGACTCAGATGACGAGGCAGGAAGCAGGGGGCTGGGAATCTTGCTATGGCATCAGCCTCATCTGAAATAGTGTACATGGTCATTTTGGTTGTGGCAGGTTTTCTATCATTCTCATAAGATTTTATGAATTCTTACAGTGTTTTATAGTATTTTTTCCTAGTTTTACTGCTTAGAGAATTCTAGACATACCTAAAATGAAAACACTTTATTATGATGGTAGCACTCAAAGTGTAGTCCCGAGACCAGCAGAATTGGCATCATCTGCCTATATATTAGAAATTAAAATGATCAGACTCCACCTCAGAACTACTGAACCAGAAACTGTGGGGGTGATGGGTCCCAGAAATTTATTTTAGCAAGGCCTCCAGCTGATTCTGATGCACAGTGAAATGTGAAAATCTGCTGTGCTCGCATATTGCAATTAGCAATGTATCCAGAAATTTATCTATTTTTTCTTACTGAGGGCTCATAAGTAAAACTTATATAAATACTTTTAAAACAGAGATATGGCTACCTGTTAAATTCAATAGCTAAAAGAGCATTTCTGTCTTTATCACTTTCCTCAATACCCAGTGGAAACAATAAAAGAAGGTAAAACGGAGAGAAATAATAGAAATGTAGGTGGAAGCATATATACTAAATGCTGGAAAATGTGAATTGGGTCAAGAGAGGTATTGAGCTAAGACATATTTGATCTCATACTTTGAGTAAGACACAGACTTCCCTAAAGGTTAGTGTCAAAGTCTTGGAAAATCTAGTCAATAACTTCTCCTGAGTGCTATAAGTCTTGGATAAAGAAAGTCCCTGTTTGACACTGATGTGATAATGGAATGAAACTGACAAAAGTCAATGAACTCATTAGTGAGAAGAGAGAGAGACAGGAAACAAATTGAATAAATAGATATTAGAAATAGAGAGATGTGGTGAAGAAAAATAAACCAAGGAAGAGAGATAGAAAGTCTTAGGACTGAGAAGTTACCAAATTTTACATGGGTGATCAGTGATGTCCTCACTAAAGAGGTTTTATTTGAATGAAGACTGAAAGAAGGTGAAGAAATGAGCCATACAGACACTGATTGCTGATATGCAATGAACATATCAGCAAGAATGAACAGGTGATGCAAATGGCCTGTGGTCAGAGTACACCTGGTGCATTTCAGATGCTGAAGGAAGGGCAGTGGTACCAGGTGGGTAAGTGAGAAAGACAGAGTTTCAAAAAGTCATAGAAATAAAAGGCAAGGTACTGTAGGTCCTGCAGCACACTGTAAGGACTTTGACATGTATTGGATAACAGAAGAAGCCAGAGAGCTTTGAGCAGAGGGGGACATGATGTAGCTACTGAGTTGAGAAGAATCTGTGTACATGAATTTGGTGGCCTTTGCAACAATTCGCATGAGATATGATGGTGTCAATGGTGGAGGTGAATACTCAATTTTTCCTCATGGTAGGACTATTCAGTTTACAAGTTTTCACCATAGAAGCTCTTCAAAAAGAATCTCATTTTTTCCATGGCTCATTTTCTTAGGTATATAACAACTCTTACTTAAAAAACAAGCTAAATAAACATGCTGTGAATAGTTATACTGCAATGTTACACTTTTATGCAAATATATGTTCCACAGTTTACTCAATCTAACATCTTCTAATCAGAGAATATCATATGAGAAAATTAGAATTGCACTGCCTGTTTGCAGGGACCAAAAATGTTTTGTGAGTGAAATGAAGAGGTTGGTATATTTTAGGCTTCTTAGTCTCTTGTGTGCACACTTAATGTGCGAGTGTTTCTAAGAAACTTCAAATTTATTCTTAATTTGCTCTGAAAATGTTCCCTCATTCTAGGTTTATTATTTTTTATTTTAAAAAAATGGAGATGGGGTCTCACTGTGTTGCCTAGGCTGGTCTTGAACTCTTGGACTCAAGTGATCCTCCTGGGTTGGCCTCCCAAAGTGCTGAGATCAAAGGCATGAACTACCATGCTTAGCCTGTAAGTTTATTTTCAAGAGCAGTTTAAGTTCAAGAGCACCTAAATGTTGAAACATTAAAGTACACGAAGAAAATATGCCAAAAGAGGAACAGACTTCCTAAAGAATGACACCCTCGCCTTCACATGCTGCCACCACACTGTCAAGATTTCTCTTCCTTTTTGGGGGGAATTCAATAAATTATGTCTATGTCTTGGTTGTGTTAGCAGTTTGTGTTAGCAGATAGTGACTGATATGGTTTGGTTCTGTGTCGCCACCCAAATCTCATCACAAATTGTGGTGGGAGATGATTGAATCACAGGTGTGGTTTCCCCCATGGTGTTCTTGTGATAGTGAGGAAGTTCCCATGAGATCTGATAGTTTAAAAGTGGCAGTTTCTCTTGTGCTCTCTCTCTTTCCTGCCACCTTGTGAAGAACATGCCTTGCTTCCCTTTCACCTTCTGCTGTGATTGTGTTTCCTGAGGCCTCCCCAGCCATGCACAACTGTGAATCAATTGAACCTCTATCCTTTATAAATTACCCAGTCTCAGCAAAGTTCTTTATAGCAGTGTGAAAACAGACTAATATAGTAAATGGATACTGAGAGTGGGGTGTTATAAAGATAACCTGAAAATGCAGAAGTGACTTTGGAACTAGGTACCCGGCAGAGGTTGAAACAGTTTGGAGGGCTCAGAAGACAGCAAGATGTGGGAAAGTTTGGAACTTCCTAAAGACTTGTTGAATGATTTTGACCAAAATGTTGATCATGATATAGACAATGAAGTCCAGCCTGAGGTGGTCTCAGACAGAGATGACGAACTTCTTGGGAACTGGAGTAAAGGTCACTTATGCTATGCTCTAGCAAATAGATTGGTGACATTTTGCCCTAGTCCTAGAGATCTATGGAACTTTGAACTTGAAAAAAATGATTTAGAGTATCTGGTGGAAGAAATTTCTAAGCAGCAAAGCATTAAAGAGCTGGCTTATTCTCAAAGTGTTCAGTCATATGCATTCACAAAGAGATTATCTGAAACTGGAACTTTTATTTAAAAGGGAAGTAGAGGATAAAAGTTTGGAAAATTTGCAGCCTGACCATGAAGTGGAAAAGAAAAATGAATTCGGCTGGGCACGATGGCTCATGCCTGTAATCCCAGCACTTTGGGAGGCCTAGGTGGGTGGATCATGAGGTCAGGAGATCGAGACCATCCTGGCTAACACGGTGAACTCCGTCTCTACTAAAAATACAAAAAATTAGCTGAGCGAGGTGGTGGGTGCCTGTAGTCCCAGCTACTCAGGAGGCTGAGGCAGGAGAATAGCGTGAACCTGGGAGGCGGAGCTTACAGTGAGCTGAGATCACGCCACTGCACTCCAGCCCAGATGACAGAGTGAGACTCTGCCTAAAAAAAAAAAAAAGAGAAGAAAAGAAAAGAAAAGAAAAACCAATTTTCTGGGGGAAAATTCAAGCCTGTTACAGAAATTTGCATAAGTAATGAGGAACTGAATGTGAATAGCCAAAACAATGGGGAAACTGAGTGCAGGTATTTCAGAGATCTTTGTGGCAGCCCCTTTCATCATAGGCCCAGAGGCCTAGGAGGAAAACATGGTTTCCTGGGCCAGGCCCAGGGCCCTGCTGCTCTGTGCAGCCAGCCTCAGGACTTGGTACCCTGTTTCCTAGCCACTCTAGCTCCAGTCATGGTAAAAGGGGCAAAAGTTGAGCTCAGGCTATGGCTTCAGAGAGTGCAAGCCACAAGTCTTGGCAGCTTCCATGTAGTGTTGGATCTGCAGGTATGCAGAAGACAAGAGTTGAACTTTGGGAACCTCCACCTAGATTTCAGAGGATGTATGGAAACACCTGGATGTCCAGGCAGAAGGCTACTGCACAGGTGGAGTCCTCATGGAGAAACTCTAGCAGGGCAATGCAAGGGGAAATGTGGGGTTGATGCTCCACACAGAGTCCTCACTGAGGCAGTGCCTAGTGGAGCTCTGGGAAGAGGACCACCATCCTCCAGACCCCAGAATGGTAGATCTACTGACAGCCTTCACTGTGCAAGGTGTTGTGCCCCCACCCAAATTTCATCTCAAATTGCAATCCCTATATGTTGAGTGATGGACCCGGTGGGAGGTGATTGTATCATGGGCTGAATTCCCCCACACCCTTCTAGTGATAGTGAGGGAGTTCTCATGAGATCGGATGGCCTGCCACCTTGTGAAGAATGTTCCTTGCTTGCCCTTCACCTTCTGCCATGATTGTAAGTTTCCTAAAGCATTCCCAGCCATGCAGAACTGTGAGTGAATTAAACTTCTCTTCTTTATAAATTACCCAGTCTCAGCTAATTCTTTTTTTTTTTTTTTTTTTATACTTTAAGTTCTAGGGTACATGTGCATAATGTGCAGGTTTGTTACATATGTATACTTGAGCCACGTTGGTGTGCTGCACCCATCAACTCGTCAGCACCCATCAATTCATCATTTATATCATGTATAACTCCCCAATGCAATCCCTCCCTCCTCCCCCCTCCCCATGATAGGCCCCAGTGTGTGATGTTCCCCTTCCCCGGTCCAAGTGATCTCATTGTTCAGTTCCCACCTATGAGTGAGAATATGCGGTGTTTGGTTTTCTCTTCTTGTGATAGTTTGCTAAGAATGATGGTTTCCAGCTGCATCCATGTCCCTACAAAGGACGCAAACTCATCCTTTTTGATGGCTGCATAGTATTCCATGGTGTATATATGCCACATTTTCTTAATCCAGTCTGTCACAGATGGACATTTGGGTTGATTCCAAGTCTTTGCTATTGTGAATAGTGCCGCAATAAACATACGTGTGCATGTGTCTTTGTAGTAGAGTAATTTATAATCTTTGGGTATATACCCAGTAGTGGGATGGCTGGGTCATATGGTACATCTAGTTCTAGATTCTTGAGGAATCGCCATACTGTTTTCCATAATGGTTGAACTAGTTTACAATCCCACCAACGCTGTAAAAGTGTTCCTATTTCTCCACATCCTCTCCAACACCTGTTGTTTCCTGACTTCTTAATGATTGCCATTCTGACTGGTGTGAGATGGTATCTCATTGTGGTTTTGATTTGCATTTCTCTGATGGCCAGTGATGATGAGCATTTTTTCATATGTCTGTTGGCTGTATGGATGTCTTCTTTTGAGAAATGTCTGTTCATATCCTTTGCCGACTTTTTGATGGGGTTGTTTGTTTTTTCTTGTATATTGTTTGAGTTCTTTGTAGATTCTGGATATTAGCCTTTGTCAGATGAGTAGGTTGCAAAAATTTTCTCCCATTCTGTAGGTTGCCTGTTCACTCTGATGGTAGTTTCTTTTGCTGTGCAGAAGCTCTTTAGTTTAATGAGATCCCATTTGTCAATTTTGGCTTTTGCTGCCGTTGCTTTTGGTGTTTTAGACATGAAGTCCTTGCCCATGCCTATGTCCTGAATGGTACTACCTAGATTTTCTTCTAGGATTTTTATGGTATTAGGTCTAACATTTAAGTCTCTAATCCATCTTGAATTAATCTTCGTATAAGGGGTAAGGAAAGGATCCAGTTTCAGCTTTCTACTTATGGCTAGCCAATTTTCCCAGCACCATTTATTAAATAGGGAATCCTTTCCCCATTTCTTGTTTCTCTCAGGTTTATCAAAGATCAGATGGCTGTAGATGTGTGGTGTTATTTCTGAGGACTCTGTTCTGTTCCATTGGTCTATATCTCTGTTGTGGTACCAGTACCATGCTGTTTTGGTTACTGTAGCTTGTAGTATAGTTTGAAGTCAGGTAGCGTGACGCCTCCAGCTTTGTCCTTTGACTTAGGATTGTCTTGGCAATGCGGGCTCTTTTTTGGTTCCATATGAACTTTAAAGCAGTTTTTTCCAATTCTGTGAAGAAAGTCATTGGTAGCTTGATGGGGATGGCATTGAATCTATAAATCACCTTGGGCAGTATGGCCATTTTCACGATATTGATTCTTCCTATCCATGAGCATGGTATGTTCTTCCATTTGTTTGTGTCCTCTTTGATTTCACTGAGCAGTGGTTTGTAGTTCTCCTTGAAGAGGTCCTTTACATCCCTTGTAAGCTGGATTCCTAGGTATTTTATTCTCTTTGAAGCAATTGTGAATGGAAGTTCATTCCTGATTTGGCTCTCTGCTTGTCTGTTACTGGTGTATAAGAATGCTTGTGATTTTTGCACATTAATTTTGTATCCTGAGACTTTGCTGAAGTTGCTTATCAGCTTAAGGAGATTTTGGGCTGAGACGATGGGTTTTCTAAATATACAATCATGTCATCTGCAAACAGGGACAATTTGACTTCTTCTTTTCCTAACTGGATACCTTGATTTCTTTCTCTTGCCTGATTGCCCTAGCCAGAACTTCCAACACTATGTTGAATAGGAGTGGTGAGAGAGGGCATCCCTGTCTTGTGCCAGATTTCAAAGAGAATTTTTCCAGTTTTTGTCCATTCAGTATGATATTGGCTGTGGGTTGGTCATAAATAGCTCTTATTATTTTGAAGTACATTCCATCAGTACCGAATTTATTGAGCGTTTTTAGCATGAAGGGCTGTTGAATTTTGTCAAAAGCCTTTTCTGCATCTATTGAGATAATCATGTGGTTCTTGTCTTTGGTTCTGTTTATATGCTGGATTACGTTTATTGATTTGCGAATGTTGAACCAGCCTTGCATCCCAGGGATGAAGCCCACTTGATCATGGTGGATAAGCTTTTTGATGTGCTGCTGAATCCGGTTTGCCAGTATTTTATTGAGAATTTTTGCATCGATGTTCATCAGGGATATTGGTCTAAAATTCTCTTTTTTGTTGTGTCTCTGCCAGGCTTTGGTATCAGGATGATGTTGGCCTCATAAAAAGAGTTAGGGAGGATTCCCTCTTTTTCTATTGATTGGAATAGTTTCAGAAGGAATGGTACCAGGTCCTCCTTGTACCTCTGGTAGAATTCAGCTGTGAATCCATCTGGTCCTGGACTTTTTTTGTGGGTAGGCTATTAATTGTTGCCTCAATTTCAGAGCCTACTATTGGTCTATTAAGGGATTCGACTTCTTCCTGGTTTAGTCTTGGGAGAGTGTAAGTGTCCAGGAAATGATCCATTTCTTCTAGATTTTCTAGTTGATTTGCATAGAGGCATTTATAGTATTCTCTGATGGTTGTTTGTATTTCTGTGGGGTCAGTGGTGATATCCCCTTTATCATTTTTATTGCGTCTATTTGATTCCTCTCTCTTCTTCTTTATTAGTCTTGCTAGCGGTCTGTCAATTTGTTGATCTTTTCAAAAAACCAACTCCTGGATTCATTGATTTTTGGAGGGTTTTTTGTGTCTCTATCTCCTTCAGTTCTGCTCTGATCTTAGTTATTTCTTGCCTTCTGCTAGCTTTTGAATGTGTTTGCTCTTGCCTCTCTAGTTCTTTTAATTGTGATGTTAGAGTGTCAATTTTAGATCTTTCCTGCTTTCTCTGTGGGCATTTAGTGCTATAAATTTCCCTCTACACACTGCTTTAAATGTGTCCCAGAGATTCTGGTATGTTGTATCTTTGTTCTCATTGGTTTCAAAGAACATCTTTATTTCTGCTTTCATTTCGTTATGTACCCAGTAGTCATTCAGGAGCAGGTTGTTCAGTTTCCATGTAGTTGAGTGGTTTTGATTGAGTTTCTTAGTCCTGAGTTCTAGTTTGATTACACTGTGGTCTGAGAGACAGTTTGTTATAATTTCTGTTCTTGTACATTTGCTGAGGAGTGCTTTACTTCCAATTATGTGGTCAATTTTGGAATAAGTGCGATGTGGTGCTGAGAAGAATGTATATTCTGTTGATTTGGGGTGGAGAGTTCTATAGATGTCTATTAGGTCCGCTTGGTGCAGAGATGAGTTCAATTCCTGGATATCCTTGTTAACTTTCTGTCTCGTTGATCTGTCTAATGTTGACAGTGGAGTGTTGAAGTCTCCCATTATTATTGTATGGGAGTCTAAGTCTCTTTGTAGGTCTAAGGACTTGTTTTATGAATCTGGGTGCTCCTGTATGGGGTGCATAGATATTTAGGAGAGTTAGCTCTTCCTGTTGAATTGATCCCTTTACCATTATGTAATGGCCTTCTTTGTCTCTTTTGATCTTTGATGGTTTAAAGTCTGTTTTATCAGAGACTAGGATTGCAACCCTGCTTTTTTTTGTTCTCCATTTGCTTGGTAGATCTTCCTCCATCCCTTTATTTTGAGCCTATGTATGTCTCTGCATGTGAGATGGGTCTCCTGAATACAGCAGACTGATGGGTCTTGACTCTTTATCCAGTTTGCCAGTCTGTGTCTTTTAATTGGAGCATTTAGTCCATTAACATTTAAGGTTAATATTGTTATGTGTGAACTTGATCCTGTCATTATGATATTAACTGGTTATTTTGCTCGTTAGTTGATGCAGTTTCTTCCTAGCCTTGATGGTCTTTACATTTTGGCATGTTTTTGCAATGGCTGGTACCGGTTGTTCCTTTCCATGTTTAGGGCTTCCTTCAGGGTCTCTTGTAAGGCAGGCCTGGTGGTGACAAAATCTCTAAGCATTTGCTTATCTGTAAAGGATTTTATTTCTCCTTCACTGATGAAACTTAGTTTGGCTGGATATGAAATTCTGGGTTGAAAATTCTTTTCTTTAAGAACGTTGAATATTGGCCCCCACTCTCTTCTGGCTTGTAGAGTTTCTGCCGAGAGATCTGCTGTTAGTCTGATGGGCTTCCCTTTGTGGGTAACCCGACCTTTCTCTCTGGCTGCCCTTAAGATTTTTTCCTTCATTTCAACTTTGGTGAATCTGGCAATTATGTGTCTTGGAGTTGCTCTTCTGGAGGAGTATCTTTGTGGCGTTCTCTGTATTTCCTGAATTTGAATGTTGGCCTGCCCTACTAGGTGGGGAAGTTCTCCTGGATGATATCCTGAAGAGTGTTTTCCAACTTGGTTCCATTTTCCCCCTCACTTTCAGGCACCCCAATCAGACGTAGATTTGGTCTTTTTACATAATCCCATACTTCTTGCAGGCTTTGTTCATTTCTTTTTCTTCTTTTTCTTTTGGTTTCTCTTCTCGCTTCATTTCATTCATTTGATCCTCAATCGCTGATACTCTTTCTTCCAGTTGATCGAGTCGGTTACTGAAGCTTGTGCATTTGTCACGTATTTCTCGTGTCATGGTTTCATCTCTGTCATTTCGTTTACGATCTTCTCTGCATTAATTAGTCTAGCTGTCAATTCTTCCACTCTTTTTCAAGATTTTTAGTTTCTTTGCGCTGGGTACGTAATTCCTCCTTTAGCTCTGAGAAGTTTGATGGACTGAAGCCTTCTTCTCTCATCTCGTCAAAGTCATTCTCTGACCAGCTTTGATCCGTTGCTGGCGATGGGCTGCGCTCCTTTGCAGGGGGAGATGCGCTCTTATTTTTTGAATTTCCAGCTTTTCTGCCCTGCTTCTTCCCCATCTTTGTGGTTTTATCTGTCTCTGGTCTTTGATGATGGTGACGTACTGATGGGGTTTTGGTATAGGTGTCCTCCTGTTTGATCGTTTTCCGTCTGACAGTCAGAAGGACTGTCTGTTGTCTGTTGGAGATTGCTTGAGGTCCACTCCAGACCCTTTTGCCTGGGTATCAGCAGCAGAGGTTGCCGAAGATAGAATATTGCTGAACAGCGAGTGTACCTGTCTGATTCTTCCTTGGAAGTTTCCTCTCAGAGGTGACTCCACCCTGTGAGGTGTGGGGTGTCAGACTGCCCCTAGTGGGGGATGTCTCCCAGCTAGGCTACTCAGGGGTCAGGGACCCACCTGAGCAGGCAGTCTGTCCGTTCTCGGATCTCAACCTCCGCGTTGGGAGATCCACAGCTCTCCCCAAAGCTGTCAGACAGAGTCGTTCGCATCTGCACCGGCCCCCGCTGCTTTCCCTATTGGACTTCAGCTGTGGGCTCTCCCCAGAGGTGGAGTCTACAGAGACAGGCAGGCTTCCTTGAGCTGCTGTGAGCTCCACCCAGTTCGAGCTTCCCAGCGGCTTTGTTTACCTACTTAAGCCTCAGCAATGGCGGGCGCCCCTCCCCCAGCCTCACTGCTGCCTTGCGGATATATCGCCGCAGACTGCTGATTTAGCAGTGAGGGAGGCTCCGTGGGCGTGGGACCCTCCCGGCCAGGTGTGGGATATATTCTCCTGGTGTGCCTGTTTCCTTAAAGCGCAGTATTGGGGTGGGAGTTACCCGATTTTCCAGGTGTTGTGTGTCTCAGTTGCCCTGGCTAGGAAAACAGATTTCCTTCCCCCTTGCGCTTCCAGGTGAGGCGATGCCTCGCCCTGCTTCAGCTCTCGCTGGTCAGGCTGCAGCAGCTGACCAGCACCAATTGTCCGGCACTCCCTAGTGAGATGACCCCAGTACCTCAGTTGAAAATGCAGAAATCACCGGTCTTCTGTGTCGCTCGCGCTGGGAGTTGGAGACTGGAGCTGTTCCTATTCGGCCATCTTGCTCCGCCCCCCAGCTAATTCTTTATAACAGTGTAAAAATGGGCTGAAAAGTGACTATATGTCAAAACTCACAACAAAGTACAGCAAAAAGGGTGAATTTTATGGTATGTGAATTATTAATAAAAGATTATGTGAATGGTAGATATATATATATATATATATATATAGTTGGAAGAGAAGACCTGGAGACAAAGAGAATTGATAATCCTAAGGGGATTTGTTCTAAAGGTGAGCAGAGATATGGAGTCAAAGCTTGAAAATAAACTAGATTTTATTTTTTAAAATTAGATAAAGGAAGGCTGTGGAAGAATTCCAGGGTGATGGGAATTATCTAATATAGTGGAGAGAGTGATGATGTGGGGGAGAGAAGGAAGAATTGCTAGAGAAATGGAATGTCCTTCAGTATGCTGGAGGGGTTGTTGTCCAGGGCCCAGGAGGAGGCTGGCCTTAGAGAAGAGCACAGCTAGTTCAACCATAAAAATAAGTGCTGGTGGTTGGGTAGAGGTAGGGAGTGGGGGAAGCATGTACAGGTTCTCTTTTGACTGATTTTCTCAGTGAAACAAAGCCAGAGAGAGGAAGCCAGAAAGTGCTGAACTGTAAGGAGAAAAGAGAAGGTAGAAAACAGTTGTCTTGAAGGGTGTGAGATGGATAGCAGCAAATGTAGTGTGATCCTAAGATACTGGAAATATGAAAGTGCATTCAGAGAACATGAATCTATGGTTTTCTTCAGCTTCAAAGAAAAAAGTACCTTGAATTGGTTTTGTCCTGAGAGTATAGCAGATGATGAGATTGGCAAGAGGGGGAGGTTCACTTTGAGAAGGTGATTTGAATGACTCGGCTGCCCTCATTAGTTCCAACTGGAAAAATCCCTTGCTGTGGACTGAATTGTGTTCCCCAAATTAATATTAAACCCCTAATCCCCAGTGTGATAATACTTGAAGATGATGCCTTTGGAGGGAATTAGGATTACATTTGGTCATGGAAGTGGGGTCGTCCTGAAGGAATTAGTGCATTTATAGGAAGAGACAGCAAAGAACTTGCTCTGGCACACTGAGAAAAGGCCATGTGAGGACCCTTACCAGAAACCAAGTCTGGCAGGATGTTGATCTTGGACTTTCCAGTCTCCAGAACATTTGAGAAAATAAATATTTCTTGTTTAAGCTACTCAGGGTATAATAGTTTGTTATAGTTGCACAAGATGATAGAGACATCCCCCTCTTAACTTACCAAACATGTTGAATACACTCCCTCTCATAACATCTGTATTTTCTTGCTCCTTTGCTTGAGAATACTTCTAATGGAGTATCAGTATCTTCAAGTGTGTGCTCAAATGTTACATTTTCAATTAGGTGTTTGCTAGTCACCTATTTAAAGTTTCAGTCCCTTCACTGTATAACACCCCTGTATTCTCTGCCTCCCTTACCTGCCTTATTTTCATTATACGATGTAAACTTTTTAATGTTCTGTATACCTTACTTATTTAATTTGTATGGTCTCCTTCCCCATTTGATTGTAAACCTTACGAGGGCAGAGATTTTTGTCTTTAGCTCACTGCTATGTCTCTAATGCCTCTTAAAGAGCTTGGAGCATAACAGGAACTCAGTAAATATTTGTTGAGTCAATGAATGAAGTCAGAACATTTTTACTGTTTGACATTATGTCTGAATTAGAAATCAACATTCAAACATTTCGCACTGTTGTTAATGCCTCCGTTGAATTTTGGTTTCTCTACTTGGGTCCTGAAGTTTCCCTTGACTTTGCGGCTAAGTCTTCTAGGTATGATTTTAGATCCAGCCCACCTAATTTCTTAAGGCTGTATATTAGGACAGTATAATATGTGGTTCCTGTACAGAGCTCTCATTAGAGAGAGTATCCAGGGTTCAGTTGATTCCAGTTCCATTTTAATCTGTGGTTCTTTCTTGCAATTCCAAACTTGAGGTTGACTTTGGAACATCGTCTTTCTTGAGTTCCCACAATATTTGCTCTAGACTAATGAAAAAATGAATGATCATAAATATAATTACTCTGAAGGCCTGAGGATATTTTTGGTACACTTGGAAGGAAGATGGATTTTAAAGAAAAGCAATTGGCTGCAGAAGACTTTAGGTATTTTTCTCTGTTGAAATTTAGGGGTACCAAAAATAAGTAGCACTTCTTATCCCCATTGGGGTTCTGAACAAATGGAGAATAAAAAAATAAGGAATATGACTCCTGTGGGCCAAAATTCATTTTAATTAAAGCTAAAGATGAGGAGATGGCTCAGGGTGAGGGCCAAAGGGTCCTGTGTCCAGGACAAGGTAGATGCTACTACTCTGCCACTGCTGTGGGCAGAGCTGGTTTTGACTCAGTCAGCAGGGGTAGTACTGTCTCCACAACAGACGACATTGGCTCCTCACAGTCAGCCTGCTCCAAAGTGGGAAAATTGGGAAGGCCAGAACTATAGTCAAGGAGCTCACAAGATGTTTTTTTCTTGTGAAGAGAGTATTTCTCAAACTTATCTGTTCATGGAATCTTTATCATGTAGGGTTTTGTGGGCCTGGAGAAAGTCACTTTGAGAAATGCTGGCATTGATAATTGAGATGCCTTTCACCTCTAATATTTCACAAAATTACCCAAGTATCAGTTCTCTTTGTGAAGTTCTATTGGTTCCTTTCATTGGCATACATTTAATAAACCCCTATAATATGCCAGTCAATGTGCAAGACATTGGATGGCTAAGAACAGACAAGAGAGACAAAGATAAGTAAGATAAGTCCTTGCTTTCAAAGAACAAATAGGTATGACGGCTACATGCATTTTTACAACCACTTGTGGCTGTAGTTAGAAAACGTGTTACAACAGCATATTGTGAAGGATGCATTGGAACACTAGGTCATTGGCTAGGTGACCTGAACAAGGGGTTTTTGAGTTCGTTTCTTGATGTGGTCTCAATTTGAAGAATGAAAAGTGACAGAAAAAAAAAAAAATCCCAGTTATTTAGCTGTACCAGTGAGTTGAATTTTATTTACTTCAGATTTTTACCAGATTAAAATGTAAGTAAGTGGAAACACCAAGTCACATCAGGCCAAACCTTTTGTAACCTGTGGGCCTCAGTCATGTAGAGTCAACAAAGGGATATGAGTTCAAAACTCATCGTCACAAATAAGTGGCTGCAGGAACTTAGCAAACCATTCACCCTTTCCAAAAACTGCTTGTCCATTGGCAAGATGACACTAACTATGACGAGAGCTTTCTTACCTTCCAGCACCCTGAAGGGCAGGTGGAAGAAGGGATGTGAAATTCATCTGCAACTGTGTTAGTTATATGGTAAACTAATATAATTACATCATTATATGCTTGAAGTTTTCTGGGACTATCTGAAAAGTAGCCACAGACTAATTTAATATCCTTGATTCTGAATTTTAATACAATATGGAAATATACAGATAATATTCACATCAACCAGTTTCATTTTCTGTCCTAAATCTTGGGGTAAGGTCTATGGTTTTTAAGAAGATGCTTTTAATATGTGAATTATTTAAAAAGCATAGAGACGGTTGCACTAACATCCTATGAGAAAAATCTTTGTTTTATAATCAATTTCACAAAGTCAATCCTTTAAATGTATTAATACTAAAAAATAAACCACCAACAACTGAAAAAGGCATCTGGAAAGAGAGATATTTTACCTGTAATATCGAATGAAGATATTTTTATGGTTAGGTAAAAAACCTCTTAAATTAGGGGTTGTAATGGAAAGTTTGACAGGCTCAAAGAAGGCAGTTCAAAAATATATTCTTAACACTTAACACATACTGTACATGAAGTGTATTTTTAACATGCTATAGGTTTATTACAGATTAAATACTTAAATATTAAAAAAAACAGCCCAAATGTTTCTTCAATATTTGCTTAATATAGTCAGAACACATTGGGAATTGTGAGCATGAAGAGTACACGTTAAGTGTTTAACTAACATCAAATGCAATAAAATGTTTCATTCGAAATGTTAAGCAGGCGATAAAAATGTCATGTGAGATGATAAGCATAGTTTCACACAAAATTCTCTCTAATTAAGGTGAAACTATGGAGATACTCTTGATTGGCTCAAAGTTGTGATCTTGTGAATACTCTTGTCTGATTGGTACCTGGATCCATTTTCCCTCTAAGCTGTCTATTTTTAAGTGCATCTGAAATGGAGCTTTTCTTTAAGATGTCACCTCCTCTTTGAAACCCTTCCTGACTGCTTTCAGAAAAGTTTAGGAGCACCTCTTTTCTGCACCTTGTGCCAATCTCCATGCCATTATATACCATTTATTTTTTCATATTGTGAGACATCATCAATGTTTTGGCAACCCTTTTGTTACTACTGTGTGACCTTGGGCAAGTTACTTATTAACTTCTCTGTGGCCCAAGTTCTCCTTTTATACGAGGGAGGTGATCTGATCATAGAACTTAGTTCATTAGATTATTGTGGAGATTAAATGAGTTAAAATCTGTAATGTGCTTAGAATAGGCCCCAGCACAAAGTGTTAAACACTTAACGTGTACATTTTGTTCTTAATATTTATGATGTGTTTGGGAGGCTGAGGCGGGTGGATCACCTGAGGTCAGGAGTTCGAGACCAGTCTGGCCAACATGGTGAAACCCCATCTCTACTAAAAATACAAAAATTAGCTGGGTATGGTGGCACATGTCTGTAATCCCAGCTACTTGGGAGACTGGGGCAGGAGAATTGCTTGAGCTCAGAAGGCGGAGGTTGCAGTGAGCCAAGATCGCACCACTATACTCCCGCCTGGGTGACAGAGTAAGACTCTGTCTAAAAAAAAAAAAAAAAAAAAAAGATTGTATTCTGGATATGTTAGGTAAATATTTAAGAAGCATTTGAGGTTTTTCCCTCGTTTTGAAGTACTTACAATACAATAAACATGTACCATATTAAAATACTTCTCATGTATATGTTAAGCATTTGTTTTTTAACTGTTTGGGATTTTCTGTTTAAAAGTTCAGTTTCTATCCCCCACAGGGCCATCATTTTCAGCATATTTTCTGCCCATTACCACTGTTGGCCTGTGGTGGGGGCTTATAATTGTTTATCAAGTAGTGAATGAATGAATGTAGACACCCTACCAGATGACCAGATAAATGTTTGACTTACGCATCTGATGAAATTGTTTCTCTCTCTCTTTTGAATAGTTTCTAGAGCTTCAGAAATTCCTGATTAAATGTCATTAATTAGGAAAACCACTTCTAAATCACAAAAGTCTTGCCTTTTGACCTGGAAAAACACCTTGCAATTAATTCGTCCATAAACTATTATCTCAAACAAGGAAAAAGGAAATGAGCTTTGGCAACTTCTGCAAACATTAGAAAAGCACTTTCTAATTCTGTGAGTGTGGTTAGATAGGCAAACGCTCCATGCCTTAGTTTCCGTATCTGCACGGTGGGAATGATAAGACATCTACTACACAGGCTAAATGCATTAACATTTGGAAAGTGCTTGAAACAGTGCCGGGCACATAGTACATTCTCAATAAATGTAAGTTATTCTTACCATATTATTATCATATTTTAGCATGATAATCATAATTATATAAGGTATATTTATAATAAAATATATAAATATATCATTACATAGTGTTGCCACAATTACTTAGCATACTGAAGATATTCCATGTCCTTTTTGTCCGTGTATATTTTCATTTTTGTTTTTCATTTCTATCTTTGTCAGTAAACCTGGAAGAAGAGGGATTATGTGCTTTAGTTCCATTGTCTCTTTTCAAAGTTCCTCCCCATGATTCTGACTGCCATAGGTTTTTGAAATATGATCTACTTTCCCATATCCCGCCTGCCCCTCAGCACCCCACCCTCCGACAAATATTGCCACAGAACAAGGATGGAACTCCGCTACAAATAAAAGCAGACACTACCAAGCTGTCAGAATGTCAGTGTCTTAGATGAAAAAAATTTGTTAAGACAACTGATCAAAAATCTTCCCCCTTCTTTTTAAAAGAAAATATTGGTGGCTTTAAAACAAAAGTGAAACTAGTAATTGAATCCAGCTGGCTCAGCTGCAAACAAAAGTCTGTCTCCTAGAGTAGGTGTGGCTCAGGGCACTTGGAAATTAATGGTGTGAAATTAATTTGAAGTTGCAGCAATTGTGTGCACAAGTGCTTTTAATTCTAAGCTCAAATTTGAAGATTGTTTGGTTGCCTCTGACCTCAGTTTTTAATCTGTGAATCATTAATAGGCCCATTATTACATTTAGAAAATTTTCAGGATTTATCCGCGTTCTTGATAAGTTATCACAGTTTATAATGGAATCCTTTCTTTTCTCAAAATTCTGTGTTACTATTTAACTTTAGAAAGATTTTCTATGCCTTTATTTCTTTACCCTAAACATGTGAGTGACTTCTAGAACTGTGGGCAAAAAGTCACACAGTTTCTGAAATCCAGCTAATAATTCCTCAGAATGCCATGCTTTTAAGGCAAGTGCAGAGAAGGAAGTAGATTTCTTGAATTTTAGGTACTTTCCCTAATATACACTTGACAAAACTTAGGAACGAGCATTGGGAACTGTGGAACACTATACACATGTAACAGATTTTTTAAAATAACAGCTTTATTGAGATATAATCACATACCATAAAATTCACCCTTTTAAAGGTGTACAATTTAGTGGTTTTTAGTACATTCATAGAGTACTGCAACCACCACCATTATCTAATTTCAGAACATTTTCATCACTCCCAAAAGAAACATGATACCCATTAGCAATCACTCCCCATTTCCTCCTTTCCCAACTTCTGGCAACCACTAATCTATTTTCCATTTCTATAGATTTCCTATGAATTTATATAGATTCTGGACATTTTGTATGAATAGAATCATATGATATGTGGGCTTTGTGCCTGGCTTCTTTTACTTAGCATGTTTCATTTATCCAAGTTGTAGTGTGTGTCAATAACTCAATTACTCAATATGATTTCTCAACAATATTCTATTGTATGTCTATAACACATTTTCTTTATCCATTTATCAGTTGAGGAACATTTGGGTTGTTTCCATTTTATTTTTTAGCTATTGTGAGTAGTGCTGCTATAAACATTTATATACAAGTTTTTGTGTGGATATATGTTTTTATTTCTCTTAGCTAATTACTAAGGAGTAGCATTGCTAGGTCATACGTTAATTCTATGTTTAATGTTTTAAGGAAATGCCAAACTTGTTTTTCAAAATGGCTCACAAGTCACAGTTTTTAATTCTTCTTTGTCTTCTTATTACCACCGCAAGTTATGGGACAAAAAGGAAGAATGCAGATATGACTCTGAGTTTGCTGGAGTAGATGGTTTGTTTGTGGTATAGTTCATTAACGCAGTGAGTAACATAAGAGGAAGAACTGGTTTGAAAAAATGAGTGGGGTGTTTGGTTTTGGAAGGCATGAAGTCATAGTTGGGTTCTTGAGGAGCCTCAGGTAGGATTTTTTTTTTTTCTTTCCTTTTTTTTTTTTTGTTTGAGATGGAGTCTTGCTCTGTCACCCAGGCTGGAGTGCAATGGCATGATCTTGGCTCACTGCAACCTCCACTTCCTGGGTTCAAGTGATTCTCCTGCCGCAGCCTTTACAGTAGCTAGTACTACAGACGTGTGCCACCATGCCTGGTCAATTTTTGTATTTTTAGTAGAGATGGGGTTTCGCCATGTTGGCAGGCTGATACTGAACTTTTGACCTCAAGTGATCTGCCTGCCTCAGCCTCCCAAAGTGCTGGGATTACAGGAGTGAACCACCATGTCTGGCCTAGGTAGAGGTTTTTAGGAGTTAGTTGAACATTTGGGATTGGAGTTTAGGAAAATAATCTAATCTGGAGATTAAATATAATCCAATCATTATCTGATGTTTCTTTCTTAAATCACATTTGCTTTTCCAAATTCCTTCTTCTGTCTCCTCACACCTCTATTTATATTCTTCCTTTTTGAAGTTCATTCTTCCAATCAAGTTTCTCTAGCAATATACTTTCTTCTTGGCTCATTAATAAATTTATCATATTCTGTTTTTTTAAATAACTGAGTACTGGTACATTGATTTGTAGCTTTTGGTAGGAAAAATCTGGACGACAGGATAATAAACCAGGAAGATTCTGTGGCATGTGGGAAGTCAGGAGATATCAGTAGCACCTGACTTCTTCAGGTAGAATGAGCTCATTACCTCTTTTAAAAAATTGATAGCTTTTTGTTTGTTTGTTTAAAATTATTAAGACTGACAACATGACAGATGCTTGAAAACTATCCCCCATTTCAGCCTCATGATAGCTATGACATGTAGGTATTTTTATGCATTTTATAGCAGTGTTTTGGGTCTTTTTTTGTCCACTCATATATCCCAAGTGATTATAACAATGCCTGGCACATAGCAAGTGCTAAAAAAAGTTTTGTTGGAAGAGACACAGCTCCAAGAGGTAAACTTACTTGTTTGCATCAAACTCCTAGGTGGTAGAGAAGAAACCCAGCACCAGGTCATGCTAATTTTAAACTCCCGGCTGGGTGCAGTGGCTCATACCTGTAATCCCAACACTTTGGGAGGCTGAGGTGGGAGGATCATGAGGTCATGAGATTGAGACTATACTGGCTAACACGGTGAAACCCTGTCTCTACTAAAAATACAAAAAATTATCCGGGCTTGGTGGTGAGCACCTGTAATCCCAGCTACTCGGGAGGCTGAGGCAGGAGAATGGCATGAATCTGGGAGGCAGAGCTTGCAGTGAGTCGAGATTGTGTCACTGCACTCCAGACTGGGCGACAGAGTGAGACTCCATCTCAAAAAAAAAAAAAAAAAAAATTCAAACTCTGTGTGTGTTGCTCTATTCCACATTACCTCCAGCTTCCTTATGACTCTAATGAGGGGAATATACCAGATCAGAGTTTCTGATGTTCAATCTGCACAACTTGATTCATCTCTGGGTTCATCGAGGCTTTGCTCCAATAAGTTGAGAAATGCTGAGTGATTCAAAACTGATCAGCTTCTTTACTTTAGGGCTTCTCAAATTCTCTCATATGTTAAGGTCCATTGTGAATCATTGAGGGGAACAAGAAGTATGTTTTTCTATAGGTTTCTCCCATATCCTCTATCCTTGTGCACATGTGGGTGTGTTTGTGTGCGTGCGTGTGTACCTGTAGTGTTTTTTAAACATCTCCAAGGAATGCAGTTTTAGAGTAGATGGTCTGAATTTCTTGAGTTCGTTTTTGATTGATTTTCTTCTAGTCCTATAGTTTGTTGACTTGAATTGTGGCAAGAGAACAAATTAAGGTGAAATCTTATTACAGCAAATATGGTTGTAAAAATATTACTATAACAATAATATTTTAAAGACCTGGCCATAAGCCTATAGTAATAGAGGATTGCTGATTTCTTTAGAGTGGAAATCACTGCTCCAAATAATTGAGTATAATAAATGCTTTTCTTCTGCTTCATTTTTACAATAGAGATGGAAAAAAAGTCCCTAGAACCTTACTATGCGTTATTTACCCTTCCAACAAATATTCATTGACTGCCTCCCAAGCACTGCAGTTCCCCATGAGGAATACCAAGGCATTCCTGGCCAGGGATTCCAGATCTTCAGGTATTCATAATGTGTTGAGGTAGTGAGAAAAATGTAGAATCATTGAGTTAGTGGCTGAGCAAGTAATACATTCTCCTCTGTACCAGGCACACTGTACAACGTTAAGAAATTATGGAAGACAACACATGAAAAGATACAACAAGATTGTTTAGACTTCAAGGGGAAATAGACTAGGTTATAAGCTTTCTGAGGGCAGCACTGATATGTTGTGTCATGTCTGAGCTTGGCCTGGAGTCTGCAAAGAGTGGGTTGGAGGGAGACAGCACTGTATAGATGACCACCTGCTAGCTGTGTACTTCCTCTTTTCACTGTGCAGGGCTCTTCACAGCTGAGTCTGCTGATGGGCCTCACTGAAGACCCAGTTCTGCTTCAGCTTCTGATCAAATACCTCAATTTCTGCTCTTCTCTTGGGCCCTGAGGCTTGAGGAAAGTGAAGTGTATGGCCTCAACATTCCAATACAACAGGGCATCAATCCTGATGCCACAACTTTTTCTCTCAGCCTCCCTAAACTTCTCTTTCTTTTGCTGTGAAATATATGTTAACACACTTTAAATTTTTATGGCAATGATTAAACAAGATGATGCATGGAAAGCCTGCAGTCCAGTGCCTGTCCATGAGTGACAGTAGATTTTGCTATGAGGTTATGTCTTTAGACTCATCCATGGGTGCTGAACTCCTCTCTGCCCAGTCTCCTTTCCTGTGTACCTGCTATGGCAGAGCAGCAGTCTGAGCACTGGCACCTCAGAATCACAGCCCTTCTTTTTCCCTGATGGTTGAGTCATTTTGGCAAGAAAGACTTATGCCTGTCTCTCCTTGTTTAGTTTCTTTGCAGCTACCCTGCTGGGACCTTAGCCCATCCAAACTAGAGTTCTCTGCAAGTGTGTGTGGGGGGGATTATTTATATTAGGCAAGACTCTGTGTTGCAAGCAATGGACACCACTCAAATTAGCTTAAAAAGATCGTAGTTATAGGCCATGCATGGTGACTCTTGCCTGTAATCCCAGCATTTTGAGAGGCTGAGGAGGGCAGATCACCTGAGGTTAGGAGTTTAAGACCAGCCTGGCCAACATGGTGAAACCCTGTCTCTACGAAAAATACAAAAATTAGCCAGGTGTGGTGGCAGGCACATATAATCCCAGCTACTCGAGGATCTGAGGCAGGAGAATTGCTTGAACCCAGGAGGCAGAGATTGCAAGGTTGCAGTGAGCAAAGACTGTGCCATTGCACTCCAGCCCAGGCAACAAGAGCAAAACTCCATCACACACACACACACACACACAAACACAAAAAGAAGAAAAGAAAATAGTAGTCATGGTAACAATGCTGCTGTTGTTGATACTAACAGGAAAGTGTAGACTCATGAAAATGGGAAATCATGGCTACATTGAGGGTTGCAATTAGACTGGAAGACTCTGCTATTCTCCACTTGGTAGCTCTGCTTTGTTCTGTGTTGACTTTCTGCTTTGAGCCGCTCTTTCCCTCATGACAGCAAGGATCATTTGTAATAGCTCCAAGCTTATAACATTTCAACTAGTAATAATCCTAGGGAAAAGAATATAGCTGTCTCTTCCCCATCACCTATATCAATCCCCTAAAACTAACTCTAATTGGCTCAACATGGGTCCCTGCTGCGTTAGATTATCAAGCCTGTCCAGGACCCAACATGCATAAGAAACACTGCCATGAAAGTGGGTCTCCGTATGAATTCATCAGTACAATGTGCTAAGTCTGTTCTGAGGCACTGGGGTGCAGCGTGGCACAGGGGAACACTTGGGAGTTCTCAGCATGGGGGATCTTTTCCCTTCCAAGTGGATCCCTGCTGCCAGTGGGAAACTTGAAGGCAAAGCTGGCTTTACAGAGAACAAAGGGAATTTGCCCCGAGGTAGAAGGCCCAGTGGGACTTTGTGGCAAAAGGAGACAACAACAAATGAAACAAATAAGAGGTTGTATATGGGGAACTGAGGACATGATGCTGGAGGGAAGGGCAGGTGGATTTTTGTTTTATTGTGAAGACTTGAATGCCTCACAAAGGAGTCATGGGATCATAGAACATCGGAGCTGTGAAGACTTTTAGACATCGTACAGAGGAAGAAACCAAGGTGCAAAAAGGTACAATGACTTACTCAGGACCCACTGGGCTAAGAAGGAAGAAACCAAATCAGAATTCTTATCTCTTCCAGCACGCGCAGCTCTCTTTGTGCCGTATGATGCTGCATTGGGTCTCTTGGCAAAGGTTTATGCAAACCTTAGTGTGCCTGGTGAAATACCATTGTTTTTTGCTCCTTTTCATTAATTCTCTCTCTATGTGGCCAGCTCCAGAAAGAATGGGTGGATTTGGTAGAAACAAATAACCCAGGAGTGAAGGGTGTAGATATCATCAAGAAGCTGACCGGGACACCAAGGGCACAGTGAGGCTGGACCACCATCTCCTGGCTCCTTCTGCAGGTCTCCCATCTGGCAAACCTCCTTATTGCCCCTCCCATCGAGGGAGACCCTCTCTAGACACATTTTCTCCAAGCTCCTCTAAGGGAGTCAGAAAGAAACAGCATGCACTTTTGATAGTCCTGGTCTTGTTCCAAATGAGAATGCCTGCTGTAGAGAAATGCAGATGCCTTCTCTATCTGTTTGTGCCAAAAAGGTACTCTCCACCTACAAAATTACAGAATTATTAGTTCTTGAAAATGCACGACTTCTACCCCTTCCACTGAAATTTAATCCAACTCAATTAAAACATCGTGGCAGCTTCTACAAGGGCACAGATGCCCTGGAAAATCATTTTGGGGGTGTTTTCCCTGGCTGTGAATGGTTCCTCAATGTGGAGGCGACCACCCATGTGCTTAAAAATGAAAACAGTCCTGATGGTAATGGAGCAATTCAATAATGTTAACTTGCATTTACAGAGCAAACTTCTTTTTAAAGTTAAATTTGGGTCGGGTTGATCATGAACAGAATATAGCCTGAGCTTTGTCTCAGCTGTAAGCTCTCATTTTCTGTTTGCTCACTCTTCTTTCCCTGATGACTGTCTTCCTCTGTTTCTGTTTCTCTTTGGTTCCTTAAGGTCTATGTGCAGGTGACTCACAAAGAAGTCACAATGACTGATGCTGTAGAAATTATCCGTCCAGCCCGTGTTTCAAAGGGGCAATAGGCAGTACTGGTGACCTCACACTGGCATCTACTCCAAGACCCATTGAATTAAGGCTCTGTCTTTTTAATAGACTGAACTACTTATCACAGAGCACAGTGCCAATCCTTAACTGGGAATTTTGGATCCCCACACTGACCCTCACCCGTCTAATTTCTGGTGTGCCACCACTTTAATCAAACCTGGACTTTCCTGCTTTTGCCCTAGAATCAGAGCCTAAGTGACTCCATAGTCTCCTCCCAACCTGTTAAAATCCTTCCCACTGACCCCAACTATATATCTTCACCCTTTTCCCTTCCTGGAGCCCTTTGTGAAGTTTCTGTAATTTCTCACCATCTATTACCTACTGCCCCATACTGCTGTACTTGTTTTACTGTTTGAGAGTGTATCTTCTTTTCAGCTGGGTACAAGATCTTTGAGTTAGGAATAGTTTATTATATGGCCTGATACTCTTCTCCCTTATGTTTTCTGCACAGTAAGTGATGAATAGCCATTTGTTGATTCCTTGATTTTTTGTAAACTGAAACTGTCTTCTCAGTAAACAAAGCTTTTTGGAAGTAGATTTAGACACACACGAGGTTCTGAGATTTCATTAAAAACTCACAAGACCAAAACCCAGTGGGAGGGACACAGTAAGGGCATGGGGCCTGGAGTCTGCAGGTTGGGACTTGTAGCTGGGCTCTGACATAAATTAGCCATGAGATGCTGGTGAATGCACTGCTCTTTGAAACTATTTGCTCATCTGTAAAATGAGATAAGAACCACAACAAAAAATGCCTACCCCTGATTGACGGTGAGGATATAATAAAAGCATAAAGCAGTGCTCTCAAAAAAGCATGGGGTCTGGAATTCACTTCCTAAGATCATCTCTGCCACTTTCTAGCTGTGTGATCTTGGGTAAATTATTTAACCTCTCTGTGTCACAGTGTCTTTATTTGCACAATACCTTCGTCTCAGGATTTTTATCAGTGTTGAATGACAATAATGAATAAAGTAATTAGAATGTTGCTTGGCTTATTGCTTGTTAAATAAGTAGACATCTAATTAAAAATAAAACATAGAGCTGAGCACACAGTTTACTGCTCAGTTACTGTTGGACTCTGCTACTTCTATAAGGAAAGCTGCTGCTGCTGCTACTGCTACTGCTACATACAAGTGTTTGGCAGACAGAATCCTTTGCCTGCTGACATTGGTCTTGGTAGTGGAAACTAAAGTTATACTGTAATTCAACTCCAGCCCAATCAGCTGTAGTCCCAACTTAGTACTACTTGCACAAGCATCCAGAGAAAGACTTGTCTATTTGTCCCACCAGAACAGATATGCTGGCCTCTGTCCCATAGTAGATTCTGGAGGGGCTCTGTCTTGGTTCTAGCCTGGGAGTTATCCCACTCATGCAAAGAACTGTTGCGAGACTCCTCATCTGTGCCACCATGACAGCCTAGCCAGCTTCCATCTCATATTAGCTCCTAAAGGGGTTCTGAAGATTAACTTCAGACCTGTTTTGGTGCAGCCTGTGAGCAATCCCAGTGGCGTAGGGGAACTGCTGGGCAATATGTCCATCTCTGCCAACTTGATAGGCTTGTAGCTTCCATCCCACAAAGATGCTGAAGGGGCCCTGTTTCTCTGCTGCAGACCCAGAGTTACCAACACTGTGCAGAGAACTCCTGGGAAATGCACTCATACAGACTTGCTGGCCTCTATCCCACTGAAGTTCTTGAAGGGGCTCTGAATCTCAACTCCACTCCTATTTAGCTGTGGTCTATGAATAGGCCTGCTCACATAGAAAACTACTGGGAGTCTTGTCTGCTAGTACTACAGTTGGGATTGACAGTGTTGGTCCCATAGCAGGTTCACAGTTAGTCCTCAAGCTCAGTTTCAGTCCCTTCCATCTGTGATCTTGGAACCATTCTGCCCAGCTTAGGTCCCACTGGAAGATGCACCCATGGGTCTCTATGGCAGACTTTCAAGACTCTTTACCTCAGTGTATCCTTAAATGGCTCTGGATCTTGGTCTCACCCACTCTCAGTGATGGCCAGAGAGCTGTTCTGCCTGCCTGCAGGTCTGGGAAGAGACATATTCTGCAGGCTGATGCCCTGATCTCAGTTCCACTGTGGATCTTAAAAGAGCCCTATAAATTGGCTGTAGGCATTCTGAAACAGTCTGAGAGCAGTCCTTCTCAAACAGGAACTTACTGGGAGACATGAATATTTGTGATCCAGCAGTCAAGCTTGAAGATCTTGGTCTCAGTTGTGGACCTGAAACAACCTAGTATCTCAGTTCCAGTCCATCTCAGCCACAGACCAGGCAGTACGGGCAGCCCAGGGATCCATTCTGTGATCCAACAGGAACACCCTCAGAGACCCTGAGGAAGCTACATCTATCATTGCACTTCCTAACAGGCCTACTGCCTGTGAACTCTGAAGCAGAGGCTCATCATAGCCCCACAGACCAAAATCCTGGAGACAGTCAAGTCCTCCTAGGTCCCAGATAGGCCCCATACCCACTAGTGCCCCTGAAATAGGTCAAACAAATGTGACCTCCACTTCAGACCAAGCATCAACTGTATGATGTGGATCCAACCCCATTCAACTGCAACTTCAGAGGCAATCCCATTATCCCAGAGACCTAACAGGAAAATACTTTACCGTGCTGAAACCAGTCTGTAATGACTAAAAGAGGGGTTTGCTTCTTCAAATTCATTAACACCAATGCAGGACTATGTGGATAGCAAAGAATCAAGCAAACATGACATCACCAGATGGACCTTATAAAGCCCCAATTGTCAACTTGAAGAAATGAAGAGATACTAATTGCCTACAAAAAATTCAAAATAATCATCTTAATGAAGTTCAATGAGATGCAATAAAATACAGGTAGAAAACTAAATAAACTCAGAAACACAATGCATTAACAAAATGAGAAGTTTAATAAGGAAATAGGAGCAGTAAAAACAAACCAAACAAAATCTTAGAGCTGAAGATTATCATGACAGAACTGAAAAATTAAAAAATTTCAACAGCAGACTTGATCATGCAGAAGAAATAATTAGTGAACTTGAAGACAAGTCATTTGAAATTACCCAATTAGAGGGACAAAAAGAAAATAAGATTGAAAAAGAATGAAGAAAGCATAAGAGACATCATAAAACATATGAATATCTGAATTACAGGAGTACCTGAAAGAGAAAAGGGGAAGAAAGCTTATTCAAAAAAGTGTTGTCTGAAACTCAAATCTTGGCAGGGATGTGAAAATTCAGATTCAGGATTCCAAGCAACAAAATTCAAAAAAGAATACTCTGGGAGACCTTAAAATCACATTTTCAAAAGTCAAAGACAAAGAGATAATCTGAAAAGAAGCAAAAGGAAAGAAACGTATCACATATAAAGGACCTCTCATAGGGCTATCGGTGGACTCCTCAACAGAAACTTTGCAAGCCAGAAAGGAGTTGGATGAGACATGTAGAATGCTAAAAAAATTTGTTAGCTAAGTAAATGTTATTTATTTATTTATTTATTAAATGTTATTTATTCAATAAAACTACCCTACAGAAATGAAGAATTAAAGACATTCCAAGACAAACAATAGCTAAGGAAGTTCATTACCGTGGTACCGGCCTTACAAGAAATGCTAAAGGATGAAACAAAAGGATGGCAAACAACAGTCTAAAAACATATAAAACTATAAAACTCATTGCTAAAGGAAAATACATAGTTAAATGCTGAATAATACTGTAAAGATGGTGTGTAAATCATTCTTAAGTCAAGCTGATGAGTTAAAAGACAAATATGTTAAAACAAGTATAGCTATAAACAATTGGTTAATGCATATACAGTAAAAACAGATGTAAAGCATAACATCCATAACTTAAAATATAGGGGCAGAGAGAAGCAAAAGTTTAGAGTCTTTGTATGCAACTGAAGTTAAGGCACTATCAGCTTATGTAGAGCCTTGTAGTAACAACAAAGAAAAAAACTTTTAGCAGATACACAAAAGGTAAAGAAGAAGAAATCAAAGCATACCACTATAAAATAATGCAGCAAGTCACAAAGACAATAAAATTAGAAGACAGGAACAAAATAAGCACAAAACAGTCATTAAAAATAACAAAATGCTGGCAGTATGTTCTTATGTATCAATCATTACTTTAAGTGTAAATGGATTTAAGTTTCCAATCAAAAGAAACAGAATGGCTAGATGAATTTTTTAAAAAAGTTACAAACAAGATCCAACTCTATGCTGCCTACCAGAGCCTTACTTTAGCCTAAGAAACACAGACTGAGATTAAATTGTTGGAAAAATATATTTCAGGCAAATGGTAACCAAAGAGAGCAGGACTGGCTAAACTTCCATCAGATAAAATAGTCTTAGCTCAAAATGTAAAAAATGACAAGGAAGATTATTATATTATAAAGGAAACAGTTCATTGAAAAGATATACATTATTAAATATATTGTCTCAATATTGGATCATATAAATATATAAAGCAAACGTTAGTAGTTCTAAATGGTGAGATAGACTGTAATGCAATAATAGAAGGGAAACTTTAATATTCCACATATGTTCAACAATGGGCAGATTATCCAGATAGAAAATCAGTAGGGAGACAGTGGATTTGAACAACATTTTTGGCATGTAACTCTAATAGACATATATTGAACATTCCATCCAACAGCCGCAGAATGTACATTCTTCTCAAGCACACAAGGAACCTTTTCAGGATAGATAATATGTTAGGCCACAAAACAAGTTTTAAACCATTTAAGAAGAATGAAAGCATATTCAACGTATTCTCTGATCAAAATGGAATGAAACTAGAAATTAATAAAAAATTTCAGAAAATTCGCAAATAAATGGATATTAAATAATATGCTTCTGAACAATGGATCAAATAACAAAAGAGAAATTTTAAAAATATAATACCTGAGACCAATGAAAATGCAAACACAACATTGAGATGAAGCAAAACCAGTTTTCAAAAAGTGCCTTTTAAGCATTTCTAAAAGGAAAGGTGGTAGCAACATACACCTACATCAAAAAAGGAGATCTCAGATAACCAACTTAATGTTATACCTCAAGGAACTACAAAAAGAACAAACTAAACTCAAAATCAGCAGAAAGAAGGAAATAATAAAGATCAGAGCAGAAATAAATAAAATAGAAACTAGAAAGACAATAGAAATGATTAATGAAGCTAAGTATTTTCTTAAGAAAAAATTGACAAACTTTGAGCCAGACTAACGAAGAAAATGAGCGAAGACTCAAATAAATAAAATGTGAAACAAAAGAGAATTACAACTGATACAATAGAAATACAAAGGATCGTGAGAGATTAATATGAATAATTATATGCTAAAAATTGGATTACATAGCAAAAATAATTTATGGAAACATACAACCAACCAAGACAGAATCAAGAAAAAATAGAAATTTCGAACAGACCAATAATGGGTAAGGAGATTAACCAGTAATAAAGAATATCTTAAAAGTGTGTGTGTATATATATATATACACACACACACACCATATATATAACTAATATATATAAATATATGTAAAACTAATAAGAATTATTGTCGAATCTGACAATTATGTGTCTTGGAGTTGCTCTTCTCGAGGAGTATAAATCATGCTGCTATAAAGACACATGCACACATATGTTCATTGTGGCACTATTCACAATAGCAAAGACTTGGAATCAACCCAAATGTCCATCAGTGACAGACTGGATTAGAAAATGTGGCACATATACACCATGGAATGCTATGCAGCCATAAAAAAGGATGAGTTTGTGTCCTTTGTAGGGACATGGATGCAGCTGGAAACCATCATTCTCAGCAAACTATGGCAAGAACAGAAAACCAAACACCACCTGTTCTCACTCATAGGTGGGAACTGAACAATGAGATCACTTGGACTCAGGAAGGGGAACATCACACACTGGGGTCTATTATGGGGAGGGGGGAGGGATTGCATTGGGAGTTATACCTGATGTAAATGATGAATTGATGGGTGCTGACGAGTTGATGGGTGCAGCACACCAACATGGCACAAGTATACATATGTAACAAACCTGCACGTTATGCACATGTACCCTAGAACTTAAAGTATATATAAAAAAAAGAATTATTGTCAAACTCTTCCAAAAAATTGAAGAAGAAAAAATACTTCCAAGTTAATTTTACAAGGCAGCATTACCCTGACAACTGATGACCCTGATAAGCCAGCCACAAACACTAAAATAAGAGAAAATTATCCCGAATAATATCCCTGAAGAATGTAGATTCAAAAGTACTAACTGGCAAATGGAATCCAACTGCACATCAAAAAGATAATACACCATAATCAAGTGAGATATATCCCAGTTATGCAAGGATGGTTCAACATACAAAAAGCAATGTGACACCATATTAACAGAAATAAGAACAAAAATCATGTGGTCATCTCAATAGATGCAGAAAAAACATTTGACAACATTTAACATCCTTTCATGATAAAAACTCCCAACAAATTAGCCATAGAAAGGCTGTATGTACCTTAACACAATAAAGGCCACCTATGAAAAGTTCACTAACATTACATTCAGCAATGAAATACTGAAAGCTTTTTCTCTAAGATTAGACACCCGACAAGAAGACTCACTCTCACCTCTTCTATTCATCATTGTAGAAGCAGTTCTAGAAGAGCAATTAAATAAGAAAGTAAATGCATCCAAATAAATAAAGAAAAAGTAAAATTTTCTGTTTGTTATGACATGTTCTTTTATATAGAAAACCCTAAAGATTCCAACCAAAAACTGTTAGAACTGATAAACAAATTCAATTTGTAGGGTACAAAATAAACATGAAAAAATCAATAGCATTTCTTTACACTAATAATTAACTCTCTGAAAAAAGAAATTAAGAAATAAACCTCATTCACAATAGCATCAAAAATTAAAATAAAATTCTTAGGAGTAAATTTGACCAAGGAAATGAAAAATTCATTTACTGAAAACTGTAAAACATGGATAAAATAAAATTTAGATGACAGAAATAAATGGAAAAGTATCCCATTATTATAGATTGGAAGAATTAATTATGTTAAAATGATCTACAATCCCTGTTAGAATGCCAATGTCATGTTTCATGGAACGAAACAAACAAACAAACAAACAAAAAACCAAACCAAACAAAAAAACTTTAGTATTCATATGTAATCACAAAAGACCCCAAATAGCCAAAGGAATCTTGAGCAGAAAGAAGAAAGCTGAAAGCATCATGCTACCTTACTTCAAAATCAACTAAAAAACCATAGTAATCAAAATAGCACGCTGCTGGCATGAAAACAGACACATTGACCAGTGGAACAGAATACAGAGCCGAGAAATAAACCCACACATTTATGGTCAATTAATTTTTGACTAAAGTGCCAGGAACACATAATAGAGAAAGGATAGTCTCTTCAATAAAGGGTGATGGGAAACCTGGATGTCCTGCAGAAAAATGAAATTAGACTCTTGTTTCACACCACGTACCAGAATCAACTCAAAATGGATTGAAGACTTAAATGGAAGACTCAGAATTGTAAACTACAGGAAGGAAACATAGAGGAAATGCTCCACAACTTTGGTCTGGTCAAAGATTTTTGGATATGACCCCAAAAGCACAGGCAACAAAAGCAAAAATAAACAAGATTGCATCAAAGTAAAAAACTTTTGCGAGGCATAGGAAAAATAGAGTGAAGAGACAGCCCATAGATTGGGAGAAAATACTTTCAAACCACACATCTGGTAGGGGGCTAATATCCAAATTATCTTTAAAAACTCAACTCAATAACCGTAAAACAACCCAATTAAAAAGCAGACAAAGGACCTGAAAGATGCTACTCAAGACATACAGATAGCCGATAGATACATTAAAAAGGGCTCATCATTACTAATCATCAAGGAAATGCACATTAAAGCTACTATGGAATATCTCTTCATCACACCAGTTGGAAATGCTGTTATCAAAAGTAAAAATGATAACAAGTGTTGGCAAGGGTATGGAGAAAAGGGAACACTTGTGTACCATTGGTGAGAATGTAAATCAATGTAGCCAGTATGGAAAACAGTAGAGAAGTTCTTCAGAAAACTAAAAGTAAAATTATCATATGATCCAGTGATCCTACTACTGGATATATGTCCAAAGGAATTAAAATCAGTGTTGCAAAGATAAACCTGCACTTCCATATTCATTGTAGCATTATTCACAATAGCTACGATATGGAAGCAACCTAAATGTCCATCAACCAATAATGGGATAAAGAAAATACATATATACACAATAGAGTACTATTACCTACACAATGGAAGCCTTAAAAAAGTGGAAAATCGTTTAATTTGTGACAACATGGATGAATCTGGAGGACATTATACTAACTGAAAGAAGCCAGA
The DNA here is from genome assembly GCF_009764315.1 of Trachypithecus francoisi. Classification (NCBI taxonomy): domain Eukaryota; kingdom Metazoa; phylum Chordata; class Mammalia; order Primates; family Cercopithecidae; genus Trachypithecus; species Trachypithecus francoisi. The sequence goes on along the minus strand of NW_022681454.1, from coordinate 12,015,730 downwards.
CACAGAAAAAGAAACACTTATTGAATGACTACATTATGTCAGATGCTACAGGGCACTAGAGATGTACCAGTGAACACCACAGTTCAACGTTCCACATTCTAGCCCAGCCAGTCAATAACTCTGAAAGATGTGCATCTGATCGTTTGTCAGCATGAGAGAAAGAAAGCAAGGCACAGTAACAGGAGAGTCAGGAGAGCCCACAGTGAGCCGGTAACATTGAAGTGACTTGAAGTGGTGAGGGAGTGAGTCATGGTCTTTCTGGTGGAAGAGCCATAAGTAAGTGCAAGTGCAAAGGCTCTGAGGCAAGAGCTTGCCTAGTGTGTCTGGAGATCAGCAGAGATTACAGCTTGGCTGAACAGAAGGCTTGATGGTGGGGGTGGAAAGAGGTTAGGTGAGAGAAGGGAGATTGTTGAAAGGTGCATTTTGTCAACCACTGAAAGAGCTTTGGCTTTTATTAAGACCATGATGGAAGGCATTGAGAGAGTTGTTAGAGGAAGCATGGATTTAACAGAATCTCTTTGGCTGCAAGGTTGAGCACTGACTATGAGGGAAGCAAGGGTGGAGGCAGGCAGAAAGATTAAGCTTTGCTTTTGCATTTATCCTGCTGCAGATGATGATAGCTTGGATGAGAATGGAGGAGATGCAGGTTACATAAAAGAGGCTGATTCTGGGAATTTTCTTGCAGTGTGCCCTAGAGTTTTGCCCTTGTCCTTGTCCTCACTAACACTGACATCAGCAGCAGAAAATCTGTGAGCACATAGGTTCACATGACCTCTGGAGGACATGGTATAAGTTGGAAGGCTGGATGACAGAACAGGGATCTGTTAGTTTTAATTCAAGCTGGAGCAGTGGACTCAGGATAGATTATTCTGTAGCAAATTCTTGGCTTCCCCAAATCAACCATATAGATAGATGGATTATGATATCAAATTGGCACTCTGACAAATTTATATTAGCAGTAAGCTCAGTAGGTATGATGTTCCTCTCAAGAAGTGAATGCTGGTGGGGCGCAGTGGCTCATGCCTGTAATCTCAGCACTTTGGGAGGCCGAGGCGGGTGGATCACTTGAGGTCAGGAGTTTGAGACCAGCCTGGCCAACATGGTAAAACTCTATCTCTACTAAAAATACAAAAATTAGCCAGGTGTGCTAGCATGTGCCTGTCGTCCCAGCTACTCAGGAGGCTGAGGCGGGAGAATTGCTTGAACCTGGGAGGCAGAGGTTTTGGTGAGCAGAGATTGTGCTACTGCCCTCCAGCCTGGGACACAGAGCGAGACTCCGTCTCCAAAAAAAAAAAAAAAAGAAGTGAATGCTATATTAATATAGTACTTAAGAAAAGGGAGGATAAAGCTCAGTTTTTTCCTCTACTCTAATTAAACCATGTTTCATATATGGATATTGTAATGATTTTCATATTCTCAAAAGGATAGGTAAACTGAACAGAAATAAGACAAATATAAACAGAGTGATTATAATTGTCATATAATTATAATTTTAATAACTATGTAACATAAAATATGATTCAAAGAATTAGAAAAAGAGATCTGAAAAAGAGAAGAATTTTGCAGGGTTGGGGGGAGTAATAAATAGTTTTAAATAATTAGCTGCTCTGCCTCTGGGGTGGCCATTCTTTTATTCTTTTACTTTCTTAATAAACTCGATTTCACTTAAAAAATTGATGGGTGCCATGGCTAGCAGAGAATACCTGGATTTTCCTGTGAGATTCCAGCATGGACATATTAGCAGAAGCCACAAATACATAAGTTTCAATTTCATGTAAAAAGAAGTCCACCATCCAGAGTACTTCAAAGATGAAATGGTTTAATGTAAACAGTTGTGCGTTATCTGTCACTGGAGGTGCTCAAGGTTAGGCTGTAACCCTGGATAATCCTGCAGAAATCTCCCATCCTAAAGATCCTATTTTTCTTTCTATGCTTCTACTTTGTTGGAACTACAGCACTTGTGTCTTATTTTCTGAATTGGATTGTAAATTCCATAAAGGCAGAATACATTATTCATCTTTGTTTTTTTTCCACAACACCCAGAACAATGTTTTACTTATTTCTGATGCTAAAAGAATTCTTGGAGAAAGAACAAGCACGTGGTTTGTGAAACTGTTATAGATTTGATTTCAACACTTTTAGACACACACTGGATTTGTCAAGAGGTAGTATAGGGATATACTACTTCTAGTTTTGACTGACATATCCCAGGAAGAGGAAACAGGGTTCATTTTTAATTTTAACCTCATAGTTGAATTTTTAAGCCTCTATTTGCTTTCCTTTTGACCATAGCCCTGCTTTGGGAGGGTGTGTCCAAGCAGGGAGCCAGATAGCCAAGGAGCCAGTGTGAGGGTGTGGTGGTCTCACCGAAGCAGCCAGGAGCTGGGGGTAGCCAGGAACAGTGCTCAAGCTACAGTTCTCAGGGCCTGCAAAGGGTCAAAACTGCATGTATCAAGTCAAGGGCCCAATTTAGGAAGCTAGAGTAGGGCCCTGGCTAGAAGATAGGTCCGAGTGTGACATGCCAGGTGAACCTTCCTCAGAAAAAGACCAAGCTAAAGTAAGGGATCTGCAATTGCTGCAAACAGCTGTCAGTGGTGTATGGGGAATCAGATTAATTTATGGCATGAGACATCCCTAATAGGAGCACTTTGCCTAGTCAGCCTATGACCATGGGCCTGGAGTGAACTTGCGGTGCTCAGAATGGGGCACAAGCTTTGTTCTGTTTTCTCTCCATCTTGCTGTGTCTTCCAGGAAGCAACAAAAGAGGACCATTTCTGCAACTGTCCTTAGAGAGAGGACAGATGCGATGCCATATCCAAGATCCAAAATAATGTCCTTTTGTGTTTCCTTCTTCTTTTGTTCATGAGCATGATGACAATCAGGGAAAATGGGAAGATAGTCTTCTTGGTTCCATCTTGCCAGGGCTTATATTCAAGCTTGCACATGCACCACACTCACCACAGTCCAGGCATCTGCTGTTCATTAGAATTATTTAAATGAGCATCTCCAAAGTTGTGAGGCCATGTCTTCTCAGCCCCCATGGGGTACCTGGAAAAGAACCATTTCTGGGTCAGTGTTATTGATGAAGCTGGGGCTTGAGGGTCGCAGCCAGGTGTCCAGAGCCTCATCACCACAGACCGTGTCTGCCATTGGAGAATGCTCTGTTTACTTTTCACTGAGTGGGTTTGAATGATTCCCTTCCGCTGTTGTGCCATTTCCCTTAAGTTAAATGATGGACTCTGAGAAGGCCTACTATTCATCCAACATCTGTTTCTCTGATTTTCTAGGCTCCTTGTTGTTTTGAAGTGCTCAAAATCAGTGCTTTAAGTGCATGTGGGCATAATATTTAGTGTATTAATACACACTAGAGACAGGCCTGCCTACTAGAAAGCCAGGTACTACAGGGTTATAAAAGTCATTTGATACCTTGTAAAGCCCAAGAAACCTCACCAATGCCCAGGCCTCGTTTCTTGATGTAGTCAGGTGATAACACGTGTACACTTGTACAGCCTTCTCCAGCAAGTGCCAAAAGTTCATGCTAAGTACTACATAAATTGTCACCTAATTAAGTACTGTTATGGTTTGGATCGGGGGGAAGTGTAAACTTGATTCTCCTTGGAGAGCAATATGCAGAAATATGATGTGGAATTAATTGTATGGGTCCAGGTCAAAGATCAAAGTATAAGTGGAACTGCCTTTGCAAAGGGAGAATTTGTAAAAGATTTTTGTTGGCATCTCAATAATTTCATTTTTTATTATTTGATTCCTGCCAACCTGCAACCCTTTCCCTGTCTTTAAATCTCTCCTTCCGTATCTTTCCAAACTACTTTTTTTTTTTTTGCATACTAAATAATGTCAATTGTCTGGCAGAGGCTAAGCTATTGTGTATAGTTCTCTCTCACCATGAAATTTTCTTAGTTCCTCAAATGTAATTTAATGCCTTGCAATTCAAAGTCTTTGCTTTTGCACATTTTCTTCTCTCAAATGGAAACCTCATTTTCTTCTTCTCAGGCTGGCATTTGGGGACATTCTTAATGTTCAATTCAAAGGTCTTTTTACCTGCAGATTATTTCCTTCTTAGCTTGAGGTCTGAGGCAACATCTTTGCATTTCCAAAACACAATGTGTTCCTTCCAATCTATCATTTCTATAAGTTCAATGTAGTACATATTATAATTTATCATATATTATTATATGCTCCCTGATTTGCTTGTTAACCCTTTTATGTAATACACTGTTCGGGAGAAAAGATTTTGTGTTCCTGGCACTAAATGTGCTAATTGTCACACAGTGATACTAGTAAATATTTGTGAAATGAATAAACTAATGCATGAATAAATGAAGTTATATCCAGGGACCATGCTGAGTAGAGATAAGATTCATTTTCCCAGTCTGAATCTTTCTATGAACAGAATTCATCTGGTTGTGTTGAGGTACTTTTCTCATTTTCAAATTCAGCTCCATTAGAAAAAGTTATATGTGGAGGAAGGAACGATGGGAAAAAAGAGAAACAATTATATGTATACATGTCAGTCTGACTCACCTTATTTGCTATGATGCCCTCAGGGACAGTGGTGGAAATATTTCACTTAACTTGGCAGGGCAAGAAGAATGAGTTTGGAGAACACATCAAACATCAGCAGCTCAGCTGAGGGAGCTGGAGTCTTTATTTCCAGTCCAAGAACTGAATATATTCTCATGGTGGGAAGAACAGAGTGTAATAATTTTTTGTGAAACTCAGCTGGCAACGCTCATGAGAAAACGCCTTGCTCAGGTTTGAATGGCGTGAGCTCAGGAAAGGCCCTATGAGGCTGAGTCTGTTTTAAATATCTCTCTACTTGAATCATCTTGGTACCAGATTTTTCAAACTCATGGTGCCTTGGATAGCTTCCTCTCTCTGGAATTAAGTGTGTATGTTGGCCAGGGCTGGCGAGGCAATGGCAATCCTGGCTTAGCTGATTCCTGGAGGAATGTTATAGTTAATTGGGTAACAAAGTTGAAAGAAATGACTCAGAAGAACAAGACATTGCCTTCAAATAAGTTACCTTCCAATAACATTACCTTCATTTACCTAGAAGCCATCTTTCAAGTTCTCGAAATAAGCTTAGGTTGAGATGTACAGTCCAGAAGAAATCCTACAGCCTATTACAGAAAAACAAAATCCGGAGGGAAGTGTTAGGATTTAAGAGATGGGAAAGAGCCACAAATACTGCCTTGTTCCCCTGCTCTGGCTTCCTTATCTGGGCTGAGAAATAAGACAAAAGAGTAAAGCAAATAGAGCCAGAACACTACCTTTTGATTGACAGTAACAAGAATGGAGGACATGGCTTAGTGAGACAGAAAGTCATAGACAATGCATAGGATTTCAAATCTTGGGGTGAAGAGTGACCCAAGGAAAACAAGTATACCCTAAGGGCAACTTGCTCCCAAGAGGGAGGGAGAAGTAAGAACTGATATAGGCAGGCCTCCCTTTATTTTCCATAAAATTGATGCATTAGACATGTTAGACATGTCTTTCCTCTTCTGCTAAGGTGTAGTGTGTAAGGGGACAGTGAGACCAAGAATATTCTGTTGATAAGTCTCCTTTCAAGTGGAAGGAAAGATCAGATACGGGACAAAGCCTCCTCCCCCTACCCCATCACAGGGTCAACACCCACCATGTGTCCCGTATACGGCTGACATGAGCCGATGTGGCCGTCACTAAAACCCACCATGTGCAAGGTACTGTTCATATCCTCAGACTCGGGCACACATCTGGATCCAGATTGTCTAGGTTTGTAATCTGACTTCCTTATTTGCTAGGCTTGTGACTATTGCAAATGACACAACTCCCTGTGACTGAGATTCTTAAAGGACAAATTGGAGACAATAGAAGTGCTTCTCTCACAGGTGTCATGGAGACTAATTAATTAGGGCACATAATCTAGAACTATAGTGTATGTCATACTGAATTTAACAAGCAGTGTGTGTGGTATTATTATTTTCGTAGATTCAAAAGCAAAACCAAAACCACAGAGAGGTCGAGTAATTTATTCACAGTGCCACAGATAACAAAGGACATTCGAGAGGTTATTTGCATTTGGATCTGTCTGGTCCTGGTGCCTATGCTTTATGTTGCTTCATTATACATCTCTCAAATGGTTGTGAGCATGTGAGGTAAGAGTGAAGTCCACATGAGATAGATATGCTAACACTTAAACTGATTAAATTGATCCTCTGCCCACACCCATAGGGATCAATGCCACCTTCTTTAACTGCAAGGCGGGTACTGGAGTCCCATAAATACACACATTATATTATTTTAATTACTCTTTCTATATGTCATCTGAGCAGAAAAAAATCCAGGAGCCAGAGTGCCTAACAGGCCTTTGTGGGACTCTTCAATTAAGAGTTATCAAATGTACTCTTCCCTTTTTTGGGCCCATTTATGTCTTCAAGTAATTGCCCTTAATCTTTTTCTGTCCTGGATCCATAGGAAATATGTTGGTAGCTATGGCCCTTCTTCTACACACATATCAGAAGGTGCATACATATTGGGAAGAATTCAAGAACCCCCAGGGTTAATAATCATGTTATTTTCTTCTTCTCTGCCCTTTGTTCGCTCCTCCATTAACCCAAATATCTAAACTCTCATGTCCCATCAGCTCAGATTCTCCAAGGAATCCTCTCCCATCCTTCAGGCCACTGTGGTCTCCTCCATCTCTGTTTTCTGGAAGCTCATGAAGTGTGTGTTACAGGATCTGGCCATTGTCTTGTCTTGTTCAAGCTGCCATGTTTTGTTTACCCATTTCTCTTTATAGGCAGTTTTAGAATTTCTTTCTCTGCTAAGCCAAATAATAAGTACCACAAACATAATAGGCACTGAAAATGTGAATGTGGAATGAAAAAGTGAAAGTATTCGAAACTGACCGGGTGCCGTGGCCCACGCTTGTAATCCCAACACTTTGGGAGGCCAAGGTGGGAGCATCACCTGAGGTCAGGAGTTCGAGACCAGCCTGGCCAACATGGTGAAGCCCGTCTCTACTAAAAATACAAAATCAGCCAGGCGTGGTGGCGACACCTGTAATCCTAGCTACTTGGGAGGCTGAGGCAGACGAATCACTTGAACCTGGGAGTCAGAGGTTGCAGTGAGCTGAGATCATGCCATTGCACTCTAGCATGGGCGACAAGAATGAAACCTCGGCTCAAAAAAAAGAAAGAAAGTATTATGAAATGATTCAACGAGAAAGGTGGGATGTATAACCTATTAGTGCATGGTGTTTTGTGTTCTTTCCTTTCTTGGGGACTATATTCATATTTATATCTCTTGCCCCTGTATCTGTGAACCCATCAAACTTTACATCAACCTGCTTCTCTCCCTTGAATAGCTCTAGGATTTACCAGCTCATGCGGAGAAGTGAAGTCACATTAACATTGATAAACATATTTCATTGGCTTAAAGTTCCAACTTCATACCTTCATAACTGTAGATCCCTACTACGGAGCCTCTAAATTACTTCCAGCAGTCACAATAGGTAATGAAATGTGTGCTCAGAAACACAGCTCATAATAATCCTTGTCTCCATGCTCTTTTTTGGGGTCTGATGAGGGACACAGCACACCACTGTTTTGCTGTGAGTGTGTTGATGAGACTGCATTAGGCTAGGTGCCCTACTCACTCCCACTGCGTGGTACTTCTCTGCTGGTGGCCACTCTCCAAGGCGAGAATGAACTTGCCTTGAACATGTGTCGTGCTTCAATACCCGAACCCTAGAATAGCATCTTAGGATCTCAGAGAATCTCCCTAAACCACCTCTTCTTCTCTCTCTTTGTCTCTCTCTCTCTTTTAATCTAGAACATGCTACAAATTGGCACGTCATCATGGAAATAGTGTATGGTGGGCCATGCTGTTCCTCTTTGGATCAAATTTGCACAGAGGCCATGCTATTGTTCTCTGGATCACTCCAGTTTTAGCATATTTGCTACTGAAGTGCGCATCCCCGAAATCACTTCTTAGCCTTCTGGCTCTAGCTGAATTTTATATAGATGTTATGATTTGGTTCCCAGGGTTGATTGAAAAACAGATGACTTCCCATTCTCATCCTACTTCCCACCTCTCCTTCAGGTGCCCATGGTCAATGTTCTTTCCTTCTCCCTCAGAAAAACATAAGCAATGATAGCAGCTAATGTGTAGTGAATGTTGAGTATAGCCAGACTTTTTTTTCTGTATGTTCATGTATTAAAGTGTATTATCCTCACAACTTTCTGAAGTAATATTATTTTTCCTTGTTTTACAAGGAAGATAAGTGATGCATAGAAATGTTAGGAAGCTTGCCTGAAGACTCATAGCTAGTAAGCTGTGGAGCTGAAATATCAACCTAGACAATTTGGCAGGTTGCAAGGTATTAACTACTGGCTGTATTATCTCTCATAGATAACTAACCTGAGACTTGCTAGCACATTCCTGGGTCCCAAGTGCACATCCCCAGTTCGTGTTTTGTTCTCCATTCCATGTCCAATCTCCTACTGCTATTTCCAGATCCAGATTTCATTCTTGTCTCTAGACTTTCTGACCTCTCTACCAGGTTTGACTGCTTCCTTCTTGGTGCCACTGTCACTCCTGTCAATCATTTCAGTTCTAACACTTTTATTACCAGGTGTTTTTTTTTATTGATAAGATGCCATATTTCACTGATGTATACTTTACATTCAATGAAATATAAAGATCTTAGGTATACAGTTTAATCACTTTTGATAAATGCAATCATCCATATAATCCACATCCCTATAAGATACAGAATTCCATCACCCCAGGAAGTTTCCTCATGCCACTTCCAGCCAACTTCCACACATCCTTCTCTCTTAAACCAGCCAGTGCTCTGATTTCTTTCACCACATGTTTAGTTTTGCCTAGAACTTCATATAAATGAAATCATATGGTATATACCCTTCCATGATTATTTTTCTTTCACTCAGCACACTATATTTGAGATTCATTCATATTGTTGCATGTATCAGTAGTGTATTTCTTTTTTACTACTATGAAGTAGTATTCCATTATATGCATATATCAGAATTTATTTATTCAATGAATATCATGAAATTTATACATCTGTTGGGACATTTGAGTTTTTTCAAGTTTTTGGCTTTTATGAATAAAGAGTTCAGAAGAGTTGTGGGAAAATATTTTTGTGGACATAGAACTTAAGTTTTTATTTCCCTTAGGAAAATGCAGAGAAGTGAAATTCATGGATTATAGGGTAGAGTATATATTTAATTTTCTAAGAACCTGTCAAATCATTTTCCAAAGTGGTTTTACTATTTTACATGCCCACCAACCATGTGTGATAGTTCTAGTTGCTTTTCATCTTCATCAACTCTTGTTATTTTCAGTTTAAAATATTTTAGCCATTTTAGTAGGTGTGCAGTGGATATCACCATGTGGTTTTAATTTGAATGTTCCTGATGACTAATGATGTTGAACACTTTGTTAAAGACTTTTAACCATTCACATCTTTTCCTCTGTGGGATGTCTGCTCCAGTATTTCACTTGTCCCTTTTCTCTGCACTGCCATTTTTACGTAGTTTGTTTGACTTTTTATTTTTGAGTTGTACGTGTTCTTTACATATTCTGGATACAGTCCTTTGTCATATCTATCCTGCAAATATTTTTCTTCCACTGGGTGCCTTGCCTAGTCGTTTCTATTTTTTCTTGGTGGATAAAAGTTTAAATTTTGATCAAGTCCAATTTATCAGTTCTTTTCCTTTTTTGACAAATACTTTCAGGGTTCTGCCCAGAAAATCTTGCCTATACCAAGGTCATGAAGATATTCTCTTATACTTTATAATCTCTCTCCTACTTTTAGGTCTATAATCTATTTTGTGTGTGTAGTTTGAAGTAAGGGTTTATTATATATATATATGATATATATTTTATAATATATATCAATCTTTACCTTATGAATATTCAGTTGTTTCAACACAATTTATTGAAAAAACTTTCTTTCCTCATTAAATTACTTTGAATATTTCATCAAAAATCAATTGACTGTAAGAGTGGAAGTATATCACTTACCTTATTCCCATCCTTAGGGGAAAAGCTTTACATTGATTGGATTTTGAATGTTAAATCAACCTTTCATTTCTTAAATGAACCTTGATTGCACTCTTGATCATGATGCATTGTCCTTCTAATATATGACTTTTGAATTGCTTATTTTATTTGTTTATGTGGGGTGAGAAGTAGGAGAAGTCTAAGCATGAATAAGGATTGAACTGTTGAAGAGTGTCTTGGTCAGATACTTTCAGTAACTGAATGAAGGTTGTTTTATGGCTTAATATAACTGGAGGACTACAATAATAAAATAAAAAGTTATGTTTCTTGACAACTTTTCATCTTCTTCTCCTGAATACATTTGAAAAGGGCAATAAAAGGTGAAAATGTAATGTTTTAAAAAAATCGTATCTAATGAGTTGTGCTTATCTAATTGACTGGCTGCACTTTGAAAATGCTCTTTAATCACTAACAGCAATTTCATAGATTTACTATCCAAATCTCAAACCAAATAAATTCTGTTCAAAATTATCTATAGATCAACACAAATTTGAAGCCTGTTGCACTTAGGAAGTCAAACATTTTACAATCTATTTGCCAATGTTGTCCCATGACTCAAGCCTGGATATCGAGGAACCTGGGTGTCAAGGAATCACTTTCTCTGCTCCAAGATTTTTGGTCAGAGATCTTGAGAAGACTTATTATATTGGTTTGGCGGGGGGTTTACCTGTATGACTTGGAAGTTTCCTTTTGATGTTGAAATATTTTATTCCACAAAAGTAGGGATGGGAAATGGAAGCAGGAACTAAAGAGCCCACTAATGATGATGGACAGGTAGGCATGAAGGCTACACTAGAAGCTATTTTCGGTGACTTCTGTTGCACAAACTGCCTCTCTTAGCTATTTCTTGGGTAAATCTCTCCAGTTCCACTTGGAAAGGCAAACAGCATTAAAACTAAAGAAAGTTCCATAGCTGACTCTATGGGCATCAGAATTATCACCCAACAAAATTGCTATCTGCAGCCAAAGGACACCTTGTCATAATGTCAGAGCAAGTGTGGCCAAAGCCGTTCTGGGGAAAAAGAGAAGTCTGTCTAGACAGATTGGAACAGCTGGTGTGCCTAATTAAACAGTCCCTATTCACACAGCCAGTGCTGTGTGAACAGTTTGCTTGTTTATTAATTACTTGTGGAACACACCTTTAAAGAAGTGCCATGCACTTTATCCCCTTCCATGGATTCATGGAAACGGGGGGCTCAAAAGGGCTGTAGAAATCAAATAATCCAGTCCTGTAAGTCTCCAGAAGAAAAACTGAAGATAAAAGAGATAAATTAACAAGGCTGAGTGATGAATTCATGGCAATGACAGCACTGGAATCCAGGTTTCTGACATTCGGTCCAGAGCTCTTTCCACCATGCCAGTCTGCTTGCTATGTAGACAGACAATGTGACCACTCCTAGAGATGCTCTTGTGCAGGCTCTTTATTGCAATTTATTCCCCCCACTGTACTATCTTATTTATTAATATTCTCTCATTCTCCAATTCTCAGACTAAAGATCAATATTAACTAGAGATCAACACAAATTAAAAGCCCATTGCACTTAAGAAGTAAGAGACTTTATATCTATTTGCCAAGGTTATCACATGACTCAAGCCTGGATGCTGATGAATCTGGTTTATGCCTTTGGGCTGTTGCTCTGTCTGTCTGCTTTAAACAGTTAAATGCACCTGCATGGCATAAAACCTAGGCTTAGATTCCACTAGAAGCAAACCCTGAGATGAGGATTTGGATGCAAATAGTTTATTTTAGAGGTGATCATGGGAAAAATGTGTCTTAATTCATTTGTACTACTGTAACAAAATACCTGAGGCTAGGTATTTTATGAATAATACAAATGTATTTCTCAAATTTTTGGAGGCCAAGTTCGAGATCAAGGTGCTGACATATTTGGCATCTGGTGAGGGCCCTCTTGCTCTGTCCCTACATGGAGAAAGGCAGAAGGGCAAAGAGGGCCTTTGCTAGTTCTCCCCAGCCCTTTTATAAGGCATTAGTTCATTCATGAAGTTCCTCATAATTTAATCACTTCCTAAAGACCTCTTAATAGCACCTCTTAATATCCCCAAATGAGGATTAAATTCCAACATGAATTTTGGAGGGAACTTATTTAAACCATAGCAACAGACATGGGAGTGGGAAAGAGACAGGAAAGACAAGGAAACCAAGAAAAGGTATGCAGTTGAAAAGGTGACTGCTATGGGCAACCAAGGTTCAATCCCTTTGGGGAACTCTAGAAAGACAGTTCACTACACTATAGAACTGCCCATTAGAAGAGTGAGAAAATTAGGGTACTTATTCTCAACTCCCACTTGCCATTGGTTGAGAGCTACTCTCAGGGGACATTAACACTGTCTTCCTGTCTGCCGTGCTTGGGCCAAGCTCTCAGGCACTCTCCAGAGTTTGTAGTAGTCTCTATGGATGTATCCTGGAACAGGATAGGGTTGAGGTACAGAGAGCATCTGCTATAGTGTTTCTATCAATCAGTCCCTCCCACCTTGCCATAAACTAGACTGAATGCTTTCACCAATGATATCTAATTGGTGATAGAGTAGGAAGGAAAATAATATATTTTATTGAAGGTGGCAGGAGTTGTGATGAAAGGTTTGGGTAAACAGAATGCTGCCTGGAGAATAGCAGGCGCACGTGGTTTGAGATGAGTTTGCAGTGCTGTGCTCTGGATATTTCACCTGTTGATAGTTGCTTCCCACATCTTCATGAATTCCAGCCAGCAATGGGCAGTCAGCAGCCTCCCTTCTAGCCTCCTCTCTACTTCTCGCACTCCCAGTTTCACACAAAAATGGGGGATTCAGGAAGTAAAAGACACCAGAAAACTTAGTTTAATTTAAATGATTTCAATCTAATTCCAGCCAACCATTTCCATTCTATTTCATGTGATTTCATTCGATAAAATTAAAAAATTATTGATTATCTTTTATGTGCTCAATAAATGTGCCTTCTATGACTTTTCTTGGAGTAAATCGCCTGAGATAGCTTTGTTAAAAGACTGGGTCATCTTGGGTCTCTCAGCTGATTTCAATCTTCAAATATGTTCCCAGCCTGTTCATCAATCAGGATTGCTTAGGGGAAAGCAAATTGAACTTGAAATCAACTTTAGTCTTGAGGCGCTACTCAGTGCCTATTTAGTAAATCAGTCATTGGGTAAGTCAGTCTGCATTGCTGAGCCCCCTTTTTTTTTTCTGAAAAATGGGATAGTCCCTTCTACTACATATGCCTCTCTGTATCCTGTGAAGGATAAATAAAATAATAGATAAGAAAGCTTTTTTTTGTAGTGTATAAAGCCCTTATACTTATTCTAAAAACATTTACTTAGTGTCTACCATATACCAGTCACTTGTATATGGTATATTACATATGGTATATGTGACAGTTGCTGAATATATGGTGATACACTGATATTTACCATCATGGGAATTACAGTCTAGAGATACTAATTATTATTGATATGTTTACAACACAGTGGGGAAGACACAAAATTCTGTAACTTATTATCTCTGTTTTTATGGAGTTTAAAATCTAGGAAAGTAGAGGGAAAATTAATGAAGAATAACAAGGCTGTATACATGGGTCAAGTACAGTGCTGAGGCACATAGAGAAAGAATTATGTGAATGTTGGTAGGATTTCAATAAAATAAACTGGTAAAAATCCTATGTAGAATAGCAGACACTGTTGGAGCTCCACTCAGGTCTCCTTGGTTTCCTGTTACTGGCTCTCTATTCCTTTCTGTCAGCTTCAATGCTGTTTTGCCTATAGAGCCGGCACCTGTGTGTCTTCTTTGGCGGCCTAGCCTTGGCTGTACCCACACTTGTGGACAGCTGCAAGTACCTGGGAGTTTACATCCCTGGGGCAGCCCTCAGTCAATGACTGATGAGTATGGGTGTAATTTGGAGGGATAATTTATACTTAAGAGCTCCCCAGTGGGATTAAGCTGAAGTTACCCTCTCTGATACTTTGCCTGAAATCACACTCTTGCTTGATTTCTCCTGTCGGTCATGCTCACCACTCTTCCCTGATTTCTCTTGGGTGTAGTTTCTTTATAAATTGATTTCCCACAAATTCTTGTCTCAGATTCTGCATCTGAGAAATGCCATCTAAGACACACAGGATTTTAGGTGGAATTAACAGCTTGGGGCAGACTGTGAGTTTGGGAAAGTGGAAGCAGCGATTGGGGACAGCAAATTTCATGGTTTATGGCTTGTGGGTAGAAGTTATAAATTTGACATTGAAACATGTCAAATTCATTCATTCAAGAAACATTTATTGGGCAACTCCTGTGTGCCAAGCACTGGTTTTAGTCTTTGAGACATGTAAGTGTGGAAAAAAATAAAATTCCTGCCCTGATGGAGCTTCTATTCTAATTGGAACAAAAGAAGATGGTGAATAAATATAGTGTGTTTTATATGCAATGTGTTAAAAGATAAGGACAGCATGGGTAATATGGAGAATCACTGGTTTCATAGAACTTTGGGGAAAATTTTGTCAATGAATAAGTTGTGATCTTGACTTTTCAATTGTACTCTATCAACGATTTTATTTCAATAGCTAGACTTTTGAGGTATGACTTGTGATGTGCTTTGGCTGTGTCCCCACCCAAATCTCATCTTGAACTGTAGCTCCCATAATCCCCATGTGTCATGGGAGGAACCTGGGGGGAGGTAATTGAATCATGGAGGTGGGTTTCTCCTATACTGTTCTTGTGATAGTGAATACGTCTCACAAGATCTGATGGTTTTATAAGGCAGTTCCCCTGAACACACTCTCTTGCCTGCCACCATGTAAGATGTGCCTTTGCTCCTCTTTCACCTTCTGCCATGATTGTGAAGCCTTGGCCTCCTCAGCCATGGTGGAACTGTGAGTCCATTAAACCTCTTTTTCTTTACCAATTACCCAGTCTAAGGTATTTCTTCATAGCAGTATGAAAATGGACTAATACACCTTAGCAATTACTTATGGAGAAACTATCTTAAAGTTGGGAGGAAGATTATTGTCTTATTTATGTGTTGTTGTACAACAAATAATCCCTGAACTTAGCAGCTTCAAAGAACAGTTATCATTTCATGGTTTCTGTGGATGAGTAAATTTGGAGGAGTATTAGCTACATTCTGTGGCTCAAGGTCTCTCATGGGTTGCAGTCCCATGACTGAGGCTGGGGCTGGGGCTGGGGCTGGGCCTGCAGTCTTCTGACTGAGTTGTTCGAGTTGGGGAGAATCTGCCTCCAAGTTCACTCACTTACTGCCTGTTGGTAGTCCTCACTGGCTGTTGGCCAGAGAGATCAGTTTCTTGTCCTGTGGCTCTAGCCATAGAAGCAACTCACAAAATGGTAGCTTATATCTTCAAAGTGAGTGTTCCAGAAAGAGAGAAGGGAAATGAAGGGAAGAGGAAGGGAGGGGAGGGGAGAGAAGAAGGGAGGGGAGGGGAGGGGAAGGGAGGGGAGGGAAACAGATGGAAGTTACAGTTTTTTGTACCTAATCTATGAATGATATCCTGTCACATTTGCTTTATGCTATTCAGTACAGGCAAATAACTAGGTACAGCCACTCACAAAGGATTTCCCAAAAAGGTGAACGCCAGGAGGCACGCATCCCTGGGGGCCATATTATAGCCCACCTACCACAACGATGCTTTGTTTATATTTGGAGCATTATAACATTCACTGGCTCCTTGCTTTCTGAGAAATGGGTACATCATGTCAGGGAATCTCCAACATATCATTTGGTGGAAACTTGACACAGAAGATGCATGGAAAATTATCACAATTCAAATTATCTGTCTTATAATATGATAATATGAAATTCCAGAAATCTATTTTATTCTCTAAATATTTATTATACAGATACACCTTTGCATGTGTTAAGAATGAAAAGTGGAATGGTTCATATAGAAGTTTAAAAATTATAGTAACATTACCTTGGGGAATTCTTCAGTGTGGACTGAAATTGGTGCTACTTCTGAAAAATCAGAGAATAACAAAGTTTGGACTAAAAGACGGCACATTATTTCTTAATGAATATTGCTGTTCTTTGGGATCTTATGCCCCAGTGTTTTGATGAGGTCAGTGTTTCAATGAGGCCGCCTTCCATGCCTCCTCTGGATTGTTCGTTTTGATAATAAACTTGGTGTGAGCTTTAGCCTTATGATTGGCATTTGTTCCAGATGTTAGGTAGTTTTAAAAAGGTGGATTTGGGTCATTTCTATGAAATTCTTATTTACAATGAAAATTATTGTAAAAGCTAAGGATTTAAAAAGAAGGCATTGAGAATCAATGGTTTCTGAATCCCCACAATCTTGCTTTGAGACTTATAAAAGCTTAATAATAAACATCACATTTTCCTGAGCTTCACATCCTGGCTTGAGTTCTGAGTTTTGGCTTGTCATTGGTAGGGGCCCTTGCAATGATCGTGTGTCACAGCTTGTTGCTCTAGAACACTTGGCTTATTGCTATTATCACAGTACACTGCAAGTACTAATTCAAACATGTCCTTCCCAGGGAAGACCTCATAGATTTCCCACAGATGAAATCAGTCCCCATTAATTTCTGTGTCTCCTTAGTTCCTAGTAGAGTGGCTGCATTACAATAGCTCAACAAATACATTTAACAAAATATGAAACAGATATGTCAAAAAGAGACCCAGGAGATCACTAGGTAGGTGTGCTTGGTTACCACACAGAATTCATCTGGTAGGGAAAAAGGGAACAGGGAGAAGTCCCAGGAATAAAAAACAGAACGAGATTTATGTCTCCGCATCCCCCTGCCTTCTCTTTCCCATTGATCAAAGTTCATCCCAAAGGGTAGCTAACTCTTTCTCCCTCTTCCATGTTGAGTCTTCTGGACTGTTCGTGGCTGATCAGATCTCATGTCCCCATTGTAGAATTTTATCAGACTCCAGAAGTGGAGGCATAACTGGCCCATCAGGATCTCTACCTAAGAGAGAGGAAGAAGGGGGTGATGGAAGAAATCTGAGAAAGTGTAAGCAGTGTATATTTCATGCAACATTTCTTTTCCCTGAAATCTTATTTAGCCACAGCGTAAGTGGGATTTTCTCTCAACCTTTCCTCAGGACTTTTTCCAATGAGCCCACTGGTCTCTTTGGATCCCTCTCTGTTCCTGCTATTCAGGAGTCTAGTACCACTCCATTACCTATCTCGTGAATAGCAATTACCCGCCTCTCTGAGGTTTAGGGATTTGGAAACTTCTTTGCTGTACAGGGTCTCCCCGTCCCAGACAGGTGATTAGGGTCTTTTCCCTAAATAAACCTTTTGTCTTTAAGAAAAATTAAAAAATGTTGACCATGAAGAAAATATACTTATCCCTACCTCATCACCCAGATGAGCTGTCCTGGACTGGTTACTTTTACTTTGTAAATTTCCTTCCCTTCCCCACATGTCCACAGATAGAAATAACTTTAAACTGTGGAGCAGCTTTGAGGCACAGATTTTGGAAGTAGGAATTAAGACTGGGAGTTATTTTTCAATCTAACCTTCCTCTTAATGAACACACATTTGGAACTAGTGGCCAGTTGAGAGGTTGTGTAAACGAATGTGGAACATCAGGGTAGGCAAGGAAAACATGGCAACATGAAGCAGAAAGGCAGGGAACATTTCTGAGGGGAGAATGTAAATCAAGGGCTTCTTTTTTTTTCCTGTGAGAAGAGGCCACCCGGATGGACAGAGTGCCTACACCGGTCGTGATGTTGTGAGAAATAACAATGGAGGCTGCAGGATGTTATAAGACAAACACCATCTCAAGCAGGGGGAAGTCTGCCTCCGAGCCCGTCCTCACACCCTTCCCTCTCCTACTGCCTGGCCCCTCACTGTCCTCTTCCTTTCTCCCTACACTTGCCCCTTGCTGGTTTCTTCACATGATCTGCATTGAGCCTGGATGGCCCCCAAACACCTGGTTGAACAATAAACACGAATGACTGTGGTGGTCCTGTCAGCCCCAGCTCTTTGTAAAATAACTGCTGATCTACAGCCCTGACTGGAATTGATTTCCCAGACTATTCTACGTCTTTTCATTGACAGGCATTGAAATCTGCCTAACACTCTCCTCCTCCTCATGATTGTAAGATCTTAAGTAGCCAAGAGTTGTGAGGAACACATCTCAACATTGCCCCTGGAGTCAGTTACAAATCAAACACTGTGCTTACAAACTCTTACATTTTGAAAAGAACACTTTGCAGTGATTAAATGTTTATGCATGGCACACACTTGTAACCTTGATGATTTATTTAGACTTTATAACTTGTAGTAAAATATAAATTATTTCCCAGCATGACACACACACACACACACACACACACACACACACACACATATACATATATAATATATTTATATATAATCTTTTTCCCTTGCATATGGGGAATCCAACATACTGGATGAAAAAAAATGCATCTGTTTTCTTGTGTGTGTGTGTGTGTGTTTTTTCTTTTAGTGGTCTCCATAAATCTAGGGGAGCTCCTTCTTGGACTACTAGCCTCTTTCAATAGAAGCATGTTTTCACTGGGATTTCCACATTCATAATTATTCCTCTCATTTCTCTGCCGTGAGAAGACAAGCTGGTATTTCATTGCTTTGGGGAAGTTAATAATATGGTAGGCAAAACATCAGGAAAAATTATAATGAATGAAGCTATACAAATCGGAGGGAAACACATGTCGCTGTTCTAAAATGTTCCTGTCGTAAATCCTGGAAATTTCACTATAGTCACAAGCAAATAACTCCTTAACACATAAACACTCAATTAATTAAATGTAATATGCCATATAAGCTTGAATGAGTTCTAAATAGAAAAATGGTCAAATAATAGTACTGGAGACCACTGACTAATAGGTGTTCATCTCAGCCATCCAAAATTTCTCCACTGGTCTCAGACTAAAATGAGCCCCATCCATGGCCCCCTTTAAAATAACTACATGTTCTATATATAAAAGTCACATTAACTCCTTATTTAGTACATAGTGATTGAGCCTCACACCCAGACTTTTTTTAAAAAAATCTTGTCTTAAATTTCTATCTCTTGGGATGTCTCTAGAGCAGTTGTTTGAAGAGCTCTGTTTTCTCCATTATTTTCAATTGATGGAAGCCTGGGTTTTATTATCCTCCTGCCCCTCTTAAGTTTCTTGAACCATTTTTATATGGTACTTAAGGGGACACATCTCACCTGACTGATATTTTGTAATCCCTAAATAGCTACTCCTCAAATATGACTCTGAAAATACTTCTAATAGATGTGCAAATATTTTGAGAAGTGAAAAGCCTTTTCCAACAGGAGGTTGGGTTGAAGAGCCAACTTGAGTTCTTACGTGTATAGGTTTTTATATCACCCCATACCTTTCTCTGTTACTGTACTCACTGTATTTTATTGAAGGTAACTGAGATTGTATCTTTTCCATTTGGGGGATCTTAGTGGCTAACACTAAGATCTTTAGAATGGTGTTCGATATTTGTTTCCTGAATATACTCACTCAATCAGTCAGTCAGTCACTCAGCAAACCTCTATGGAACACCTATTCCATGCCTGGTGCTGGGCCAGACATTGGAAAGCTACAATAAACCAGACACAAAAGGGTCCTTTGGAACTTAGGGTTCACTATGTTTTTATATGTTTAGGAAACTAAAGTGAAATAATTTTATAAAAGGAAAGGACTTTGGAGATTTGCTCTTCAACTCTTTCATTGTATAACAGAGATACTTAAACCTGCGTAAGAATAGGTCTTATTTCTCATTTCAGAGCTGACTAAACCTAGAATTCAGTTATTTTTCAATGTTTTTTTCCCAAGCCATGTGGCCTCTACTTACTATCTTTTGATAGTGACAAAACAATGTAACTGTCTTGGAACAGATGGGAGAAAAAGGAAATGAAATCAGTCCTCATTAATTTCTGTGTGCCCTTAGTTCCTAGTAGAGTGTCTGCTCTTTTAGGAAGAGTTGTTAAGCCACTTTTATTTTTATAGAAACTGCAAAAATCAGACTCATTTTTTACAGAGGCATTGACTAAACATTAAATTTTTTAACTTTTAAAATGAGTTATAGAAGTGATAGCTCTTCATATTAAGCTTAATGCATAATATGGTATAGAATTTAGGAAAGTATAAAATATTTTTTGTGAAATAGAGAGAAAGGAGGATTTGTATGATGTAGTTTTGCTGCATTTACAAACCCCCTGCCCAAATCTCAAATGTCATAGGACAATCATTTATTTCCTGTGTGTCGGCATCTGTCGGTCAGCTGCCATTGAGAACCCGGGATGAAGAATCAATTCTTATCAGGGACCTGCTTTTTTTGTGGGGAAAAAAAGTGTAAAACAGAGCCTGTAGAAATATATGCAGCGGTTTTTAAATATTCTTAGACATAATAAGTATCAGGTCAGTTTGCAAGTGACATGGCTGAACCCAGCATCAGCGGGGTTGGGGAAATCTACACTTCCACAGGAGACACTGTATTATGGTCTCAGGTGGCGATGTCTAATTCACCTACAAGAATGGACAGAAACTTTGATTTGTTAGGACAGTAGGAAGAACATTATATTGTTAGGAAGAACAATAAAACCTACCCCACAAAGGCGATATTTGTGAGCTGGAGTGATGTGACTTTTCACTTGCCTTTTGCCTGCCCCGAATAGCCTCAGTCCTTCTTCTAGCTGGTGAACTCCTACTCATCTTTAGGACAAATATGGTCATCTGAGGAAATAGCATTAGTCTCTCATTCCTTGGGGTGCTTGGGTCCTGACGTTTCTTGTGAATACATTCACATTTTGTCCAGAGGACATAATGTATTGTCCAGAGGAGCTCTGTTTTATTGTTTCCCAAGAGCTTGGCACTGTCTCAAATATAGTATGTGGTCTCCTGTATTAGGCCATTCTTGCATTGCTGTAAGAAAATACCTGAGACTGGGTAATTTATAAAATAAAAGACTCACAGTTCTGCAGGCTGTACAGGAAACATAACACCAGCACCTGCTTTTGAGGAGGCCTCAGGAAGCTTACAGTCATGGCGGAAGGCAAAGCCAGGGCAGGCACATCACATGGCATACACAGGCTCAAGAGACAGAAAGCTGGCGGGTGAGGGGACACACACACACTTTTAAGTGACCAGATCTCATGAGAACTCACTATCAGGAAGAGAGCACCAAGCCATGAAAGTCTTCCCCCATGATCCAAACAACCTCCTACCAGGACCTATCTCCAGCCCTGGCAATTATAATTCAACATGAGATTTAGGTGGGGACAAATATCCAAACTATATTAGCTCCCTAGAAATTCTCTCTCTCTCTCTCTCTCTCTTCTTTAACTTTTAAGTTTAGGTGTACAAGTGCAGGTTTGTTACATAGCTAAACTTGTATCGTGGGCATTTGTCATACAGATTATTTCATCACCCAGGTAATAATATTAGTATCTATTAGTTATTTTTCCTGATCTTCTCCTTCCTCTCATACTCCATCCTCTGAAAGGCCCCAGTGTGTGTTGTTTCCCTTTATGTGTCCATGTGTTCTCATCATTTAGCTTCTACGTATAAGTGAGAACATGCGATATTTGGTTTTCTATTCTTGCATTAGTTTGTTGAGGATAATGGCCTCTAGCTGCATCCATGTCCCTCCAAAGAAATGACCTTGTTCTTTCCTATGGCTGCATAGTACTCCATGGTGTATATGTACCACATTTTCTTTATCCAGTCTGTCACTGATGAACATTTAGGATGATTCCATGTCTTTTCTATTGTGAATCATGTGGCAATAAACATTGGTTTGCATGTGTCTTTATAAGAGAATGATTTATATTCCTTTGGGTATATACTCAGTAATGGGAGTACTGAAATGTTATTACTGTCTTTAGGTCTTTGAGGAATTGCCACACTGTCTTCCACAATGGCTGAACTAATTTACATTCCTTCCAACAGTGTGTAAGACTTGCTTTGTCTCCACAACCTAATCAGCATCTGTTATTTTTTGATTTTTTAGTAATGGTAATGCTGACTGGTATTAGATGGTATTTTGTGGTTTCGATTTGCATTTCTCTAATTATCAGTGACATTGAGCTTTTCTTCATGTAGTTGTTGGCTGCATGTATGTCTTCTTTTGAAAAGTGTCTCTTTATGTCCTTTGACCACTTTTGTATGGGGTTGTTTGCTTTTTTCTTGTAAATTTGTTTAAATAGAGTATAGCTGGAATATTTGTAATTAGGAAATGGCTTTAAAGTAACCATATTGTGGTTTAGGGAATAGAAACAATGAGTACAGGTGATTTTAGAAACAAAAACTCGTATTTTATAGTTCTTTGTGCTAGAAAAGTTTTCTTTGTGACTGTCTTTTTGTAATTCCTCTAAGAACATAAGCACTAGAGAAGGATAATTTTTTTCTTCAGATATATTTCTATGGTGTCAAGTTAATAACCAAATAACCTGAAGTACTCAAAGAAAAATCACCTCCAAAGTACTTATCATGCAATCGTGTACATAATAGGTCCTTCATAGATTTTTAAAACTAGTTTGCGGCCGGGCGCGGTGGCTCACGCCTGTAATCCCAGCACTTTGGGAGGCCGAGGTGAGCAGATCACAAGGTCAGGAGATTGAGACCATCCTGGCTAACATGGTGAAACCCCTTCTCTACTAAAAATACAAAAAATTGAGCCAGGAGAATGGCGTGAACCTGGGAGGCGGCGTTTGCAGTGAGCCGACATCATGCCACTGCACTCCAGCCTGGGCGACAGAGCGAGACTCCGTCTCAAAAGACAAAAACAAAACAACAAAAAAAACTAGTTTGCATCTGATAAAGAAAAAGAGAGAAGCCAGGATTTTAGTAATACATTTAGTGGTAGGGACTGAAACACTTTTTGGCAGGAGGAGGTAAGAAATTATAGGCATTTCTGAGGCCACTTCTTCCTGAAAAATGAGAAAGAAGAAAAAGGAGGAGGAGAAGGAGAAGGAGAAGGAGAAAGAAAGAATGTATTGCATGGAAAAGGTCTGAAAGTTTACTAATTAACAGATCACTAAGATGTATTGTAGATATCAAACCTGTTCTGAGCACCCGAGTGACTGAATTTGAAAACATGGGTTTTCAGGGATCCGTCTTCCTGATTTTCTAACATCTAGGGAGTTATTCCAGGGTTCTTCAACAAGCACAATGCTGCAAGCTCGGTCTATTATTGGCCCCATGCTCTGTTTACTGAATTCTTCATCTCAACTCCTGCTGAAATTCCTTCTAGGCCAACCTCTATGGGCAAATATTTTTCCTCATGTCATAAGTGATTTGCAGTTTAAAGGGATGCTGTCTTAGGAGGAAGAAAGCAAGCAAACAAGAAAAAGTAAAGAGGTGAAGAGATGGGAAGGAGAGAACTTACTAGGTGAGAGAAGAAGGAAAGAGGGATACATGATGAAGATGCCGATTTTGAATTCAGTGAATGAAGTTCTAAATCATGATATATGTGTGTATCTACTGTGTATGGAGGGGAGAGGAGAGGGAGAGAGAGAGAGACAAAGGTATGGGGGGAGACTGTGATGTGAGAGAATGTAACCAGCTCTCTTGGAAATTTACGCTTTCCCAGATGTTAGGACAATGAAAGGAACAAAACTTCCATTTATCAAAAGACTTCCTGCATTCAAGTAATTTTCTAAATGTTTTACATCAATTACCTTATTGAATTTATATTTCTGATGTAAGTATTACAATTCCCTCCTAGAAGTGAAGAAACTGTGGCTCAGGAAGTGTGAATGACCGGATTGGGAGGGCAGTGAATGAGCCCATAGATATTTTTCCCATTACCTTGGGGCTTAAACTCAATTAAATAATGGCTTAATTAAATAGACATGATATACATTATTTAAATAAGTGTATAAACCGGAAAAGCAGGGAAGAGACCTGAAGAGTATGATATTTTTCTGCTGTCTGGATTCACATCTACTCGACACTCTTCCCTTAATTGACTTTGCACCACAGAGAGTGACCTTTGCAACTTGCATGGCCAGGCAACCTTTATCAATTGGCCAATGGGAGGCCCTTTCAGGAAGCTGAACAACAGGGAAAGGGACAACGCCAGGGTCTTTCTGCCTGCCTCTTTTTGCTTCAAGAAGCATCTTTGGCCATAGTCACAGTTTCCCCTGTTGTTCCAACTCCTGCTGGGCAGTCCCTCACTTCAGAGTAGCTGTGGGTCCTGAGCTCTGGTCACGCCTCCACCATTTGACGTTCTGTCCACAGCAGGGATACTGGCTTTCTGCTGTTGCTAACCTCTGGGTGGTCTCACCGTCTCCTGTTTGCCCTTTCAGCCCTCCCAGTGCTGTTGTAACTAGTTCCCGTACTAAATTAGCTCTAGTGTACTCTCTGGTGTGGCTTCCATTTTCTGAGAATGATACACCATCTGAATGAGATGTCCTAATAGAAGACACCAGACAAGAGAGGGGCAGGTCAGAAAGGTCTTTGTAATAAAGGTGACTAGAAACTATCCTTTGAGAGACCAACATTGACCACACAAAGAAAAAAAGGGCATTCTAAAGAAAACTAATAGTAAGTGTATTTTGCCTTTCCTTTAGTGCTCATTGGGTAGAATTGCTTAGATAAGAATGCTGGATCAAGGCAGTGAATGTACGTGCATATGATGTATGTCCAATTATAGTTTGTATGTATTCTAGGTATGGTGAGAGAGCCAAAATATCAGGGAAGCAGGGAAAGGTGGACTCAAGAGACAATACACAAATGTGTCTAATTGGAGCAAAGAGAACAGCCAGAAACAGAAAAGGCATATGAATTTTAAAAAGGCTTTTGAAGAGCAGAGTCAATACTATTCTGTTTGTATTGCTCCATTATTGCTTTTAGAGGGTTGATGCATCTACTGTCATATATAACATGTTTGTTCCTTTATTTATTCTTTTATTTAGCCAACATTTGCTGATCCCCGGTGCTATGTCGGGATCTGTGCTAGGCCTGGGGTACCCAGAGACAAAGGAGACTCAGGCCCTGCCTTTCAGTTCTTGGAGCCTAGTGGGAGAGATGGAAAAATGAAGAGGAAAAATGAGAAACAGCACATCATGATGCCGTAGCATGAACATGCTGGCAAAAGGGGTAGATCTGGCACTTCCTGGGCAGTTTTAAGAAGCATGCAGATGGAATTGGCAAGACTTGGTGACCAGTTTGGAGTTAATGAATAAGGATGAATTAGAATTAACATTTCAGAGTTTCAGGGTTTGCCATGTGTCGGGAAGATAGTGGCATGTGACAATCCTATGATAGCTATGGGATCATTGAGCAACTGAGGCAAGGCTAGAATTCAAACCAAGAGACAAAACGTCAACTACTAGTGTTTTTAGAAAACAGTTTTTGTCTTGTTTTCATCTTATAGATTATTGGAAGTGGGAAAGGGACGGAGACCCAAGGCTACTGGGTCTTGAAAAAAAAAAAATACATATTCTATTTGTAAAGGGCAAGAGCTTTAGTGTCTTATCTAGTTGGGGTTAAAGTCCAGTTCACCCACATATTTATTATGTGGCCTCAAGTAAATTGCTCCTCAGCTCCAACTACCTGGCCTGTGAAGGGCAGTATCACTGGGGCAGATGACAGCTCTCCAAATGCTGACGTTTGGATCGCTGAGATATTGGAATGGAAAAGGCCTAGTCACCTATCTGGCACATAGAAGAAGCTCCCAAAATATTGATTTCCATTTCATACACTCTTTGTTCTTAAAATCTCTGATATAAGGTTCAGTATCTTAAAATGTCAAATGCATAATTATCTTCGCTTTCTTGAAGATGCATAACTATTCTCATAAATAAGCTGATTAGGGAGAATTGCAATGAAAAATTTTATATTATGAATGAAAAAACAAAACAAAACAAAACAAAGACCTTAGGGTATGTCCCAGATAACTAGGCATAACAAGAAATTTTAAAGACTAAAATTAATGTTAAAAAATGCTCCATAGGTCCCTTAAATATTTGGAGTTATTTTCAGGTATTTGAGGTTCTTCCATGTATGGAATGTTTTTGAAATGCTGTTTTTGTAATGCTGGTAATTTAGTGACAGATGCTGTTGAGGTTCAATGTAATGGAGTATGTAAAAATGAGGAAGCAATTAAGGAATTTTTAGTTCCCTCTGAGGCTTGCAAAAATTGCTTAAATATAGCTATCCAAAACAACATACATTTTTTTTTTTTTTATCAAAGCCAAATTTGAATGTTATTTAATGCTCAACCTTTGGCCAGGAATAGATGTCAAATTTTTCTTTTTATTGTTATTTTTAATTTAAACAAATGTTGCCTTGGATTGCTTTCCCTTTAGCAGAATGTTTGTGAGTCTCAAAGGAAACTCCTAGAATGCTTTTTTTCTTGGTTTAACATTTACAAAGCATACTGGATCTCTGGCTGAAGGGAGTGGTGCAAATACCAAATGCATGGCCTAGCAAATGACTTGGTCATTTCCCACTTTCTTTCCCTTCATGTTTCTGCCATTTGGAATCCCACCCACCTTTTAAAGCCCAGCTCAGAAGCTTTGTAGTGGAAAGAACCTAGACTTTGCTGCCAGGGGAAAAAAATTGTAAAGGTGATGTTCTTGGGCTCCAAACTCAGGCAAGTACTCCATTCAAATCCCTTGGACTCGTGGCTTAAACTTGCCAAAACTCACTCTTCCCTTCCATTGAATGGAAGTCCTAGTACTTCACAGCGTTGCTGAAAGGAGACCATAGGTTAACAGTCAGCTGTTGTTACACTGCCCAACATTCATGGCACTTTCTTCTAGTAACAGCAGTCTAAATGCTCTATTCCCATAGTTTGACATTGATCAGTGGTCATGTGATCAAGGAAAGGTCAATGAGAGGCCCTTTCCCTGGAATTTGAGCCTTGGGGGAGGAGCACCAAGATGGGGAGCACATGGAGCATATCACTATCAGTGCGTGTAGCCTTCAGTCACTAGTAATCACTGCTTGGGTTTTCAGAAACTGCCTTGGGTCTTGCTCTTTGAAAACTGGTTCTTCAGTTTTCTCTTCAATTTGGTGAGCTGCTCCTTGTATTCTCAGTAATTTTTTTCTTAAATTATGCATAATTGATTTATGTTGCTTATAATGAAAGAACTGCCAATAAATATCAGAAATATTAGACCCTTCATCATTTTCTTACCAACACAAACTCTATGTGTTCTTCTCCAAAGTCAGAGGTCTGTTTCCTTCCCCAAGGTCAGATAGCATTGTTTATACCACTGTGTGATGGTTAACATTAGGTGTCAACTTGATTGGATTGAAAGATGCCTAGACAGTTGACAAAGTATCGTTTCTGGGTGTGTCTGTAATGGTGTTGCCAGAGGAGATTGAAATTTGAGTCAGTGGACTGGAAGACGAAGACCTACCCTCAGTGTGGGTGAGCTCCATTCAATTGGCTGCCAGCATGGCTGAAACAAAGTGGGTGGAGGAAGGCAGAATAAGCTTGCTTGTGGAGTCTTCTGGCTTTCATCTTCCTCCTGTGCTGTATGCTTCCTGCCCTTGGACATCAGACTCCAGGTTCTTCAGCCTTTGGACTCTTGAACTTACACTGGTGGTTTGCCGGGGGCTATCGGGCCTCTGGCAATAGACTGAAGGCTACATTCGCTGTCAGCTTCACTGCTTTTGAGGCTTTTGGACTTAAACTGAACCACTACTGGCTTTCCACCTTCTCACTTTGCAGATGGCCTATTGTGGGACTTCACCTTGTGATCGTGTGAGTTGATTCTCCTTAATAAACTATCTTTCATGTATATGTATATCCTATTAGTTCTGTCCCTCTGGGGAACACTGACCAATACAGACTGTTAATGATTTATAGCCCTTTGTGCCTTGTAGGGGCATTTACCTGAGACCCTGATTCCTCCAAAGACCCTATTCCTTGTGGGGAGGGAGTCATGCACCTCTTCAAAACTCTGTGCCTGGTGGAACCTTTGTCTTGCTGCCTTGTTCATCCACACAGATGTGTGGCCCTTCAGGAGACCACACTTCTTTAAGGACTATTTCTCAAACAGAATGGCATCCAAGCCCAATGTCTTTGGGAAATTTTGCTTTCTGCTGACACTCAGGCTGGGAAATCTTGTGATTAAGGCAAATCAAATCAAAACAAAATGAAACATTTTGAAATCAGGATTTTCTAAATAATTTTGACAGTAGGCACTAACCTCTACATTTAATATTTGTTGGCGCAGGGTTATGATTGAGAAATAGGGAGAGTAGGTTGACTGAGAACACATAGCTACAGCAATGGCATTTTGTGGCCTTTTGGAACCTAAGATTTTCTAAGCCAGTGTTTTGGATCACCCCATTTTTCTCAGTAGCATCCAATTTGATTCATTACCATTTCATTCAAATATCTATTCAACAAATATTTATTGAGGATCACTTTCTTCAACAACTATTTTGTACTAGGCCTGCACTTGGGTCCTGGAATGCAAGGCATTATAAAATGCAGCTTCTACTCTCTAGGGGCTTACACGGGGTAAGCCTGAGACACAGGTGTGATCGCCACCAAGTCAGGCAAGGCTGCAACACAGCAGACATGGGGCGATGTGGGGGCACAGGAGAAGGGCTATTCCACTTGAGTAGCCATGGTTAGGAGAAGGTGTTCTGAATGACACTGCCCCTGAGCTCTTTCTTGAGGGATGAATAGGAGTTATTTGTCTTTAGAAATAATAGTGTCAGAGTTTGGCTAACATTACAAAGTGTTTACACTGAGAGAGGTCCTTTATGTGTGTTTTTAAATTTAATCCTAGACCAGGCACGGTGGCTCACGCCTGTAATCCCAGCACTTTGGGAGGCCAAGGCAGGTGAATCATCTGAGGTTAGGGGTTGAAGACCAGCCTAACCAACATGGAGAAACCCTGTCTCTACTAAAAATACAAAAATTTGTCGGGCATGGTGGCACATGCCTGTGGTCCCAGCTATTTGGGAGACTGAGGCAGGAGAATCTCTTGAGCCTGGGAGACGGAGTATGTGGTGAGCTGAGATCACCCCACTGCACACCAGCCTGGGAGACAGGGTGAGGCTCCATCTCAAAAAAAAAATAAAAAAATAAAAATAAAAAAATAAATAAATAAATAAAATAAAATTAAAAAAAATTAATCCTCACAGTGACCTCACAATAGGTACTGTTGGTATTCTCATGTCACTCCTGTGGAAACTGAGGTTCCAGTTGAAATTCATATCTGAGTTGCATTCTCCCAGGCCCAAGAAAAAGTTAAAGATGGCTCCCTTTGAAGTTATAGTGCATTCGACATCAAGAAGCTCAACTCTTAAGTTATGTGACTTAAAAAAAAAATCCACATATTCTCTGTTCCTCTCCAATGTCTTAGGTTTCTAACATTCATAATGTTAGTCTTGGATTGTAATTACCAAGATAAATGATGAACATATTTTTTAAAAATATATTCCCTGGCTGAGCAACCTGACAGGCTGCTTTGGTCTATTTCCATGTGTCCTCAATGAGGTGCGCTGGCAAGAACCTCTGATGAAACTTTCATCTCTCTTGATCTGGATCATGATTTTCTGCAAAATGCCTCTACAAATTCCATATGGAGTTTTCACATTTTCCATATCTTCCTGGGGCCAAAGCAGTACAAGTCTAAAACCTGGATCAGCATTTTCTCCCTGAGATGTTGGTACTGCCATCATTATGGGTTACATTACCTTCTCTTTACCCTTGATTTCTACCTTACCAGTGATCACGTCTTCTGCACACACACACACACACACACACACATATGCATCCCCAGGATCGTAGTGTACCTGGAAAGTCACAAGGGAAGTCAAGTTTAACGTCTAGTAGTAATACATTCTTGAACGTCAGGTAATGTTTATCCATTCTACCCACTGAGCGACCCGAAAAAACATGTTACCTATAAATATTTCATGTGACAAAGACTGGTGTTAAAACAGAATACTCCTGCCCTTTTCTCAGGTTCCTTCATGAACCCTTTCCTAGGCCGCAGGGAGCACAGTCGACAGGAAAGGATACAAGAATCCCCAACGCAGTCCTTACATGCCTGCCTAAAGCGCCCTGTGATCTGAGACACATCACATCCTTTAATCCTTCTGTTTAATCAGTTTCTTCAACTTTAAAAGAGCCCTTGTTCGACCTTTTCATAAGTTGTAGCATTAAAATGCAAATTCCCGGCCTGGCGTGGTGGCTAATGCCTGTAATCCCAGCACTTTGGATGGCTGAGGCAGGTGGATCACGTGAGGTCAGGAGTTTGAGACCAGCCTGGCCTACATGAAGAAACCCCCTCTCTACTACAAATACAAAAATTAGCCATGTGTGGTGGCACATGCCGGTAATCCCAGCTACTTGGGAGGCTGAGGCAGGAGAATTGCTTGAACCAGGGAGGCGGAGGTTGCAGTGAGCCAGGATGCCACCGTTGTACTCCAGCCTGGGCAACAAGAGAGAAAGTCTCTCTCAAAACAAACAAACAAACAAAAAAAACAAAAACCAAACAAACAAACAAAAACTGCAAATTCTCTTGGGAAATGTTACATACTATACTTTAAAAATCACACTTTACTATGAGCAAGTAATCATCTAAGTTTAAGAGGTCTTGCTTATCAAAAAGTGAAATTCTCATCTTCTTTTAACTGTGTTCTATCAATAGATCAGGAAAAAAAGAATTCATTTTAAATGGTGCAGCAAAAACAGTTGTTTTATACACATATCAACCTTCATTTATGAAAAAGCAGACAAGCCTAAAAATGCCAAGTAAATAATAAAATAGAGAAACATGTTGCTTTAACCTCCTCAAGGTAACTGTATAACCCTTGCCTCCATCCTTTTTGATTTGTTTAGTGTTTACATAGTCATTGTGCATAGATTTCAAATGTGTTCTTGACTTTACATAATATGTGGGAAAGTGGCCTGGGTGGGTTATATGTTTTCTTCCTGAGTGCCTGGATTAATTGGCTAGCCTGACTGCCTAGGAAAATGCCTGCTTCATTAAGGATGGTGACGTGCCTCATTGCAAAGCATTGTAGGTCAGTCAAATGGCATATAAATGCAACATTTTGTCCAATGGGCTAGATTTCTAATGCAATTGTCTGCTTTTTGCCCAGAGTCATCGAACTGGAGTCCACATTGGTGTTCCTCCAAGAACAATTTCCTTTTGAAACGACTTCTTTTTAATAGCAGATTGAATAATAATGTTTGCTTTTGGTTAAACTGCATCTTCCCAAAACTCATTGGTTGAAGTGCATCTCCCCATTCCTCAGAATGTGCCATTATTTAGAATAGGATCTTTGCAGAAGCAATCAAATTAAAAAGAGGTCATTAGGGTGGGCCATAATCCAACATGACTATTGTCCTTATAAAAAGAGAAAATTTGGACACAGAGAAACACATGAAGGGAAGGCAACATAAAGACAAATAGGGAGAAGATGGCAATCTACAAGCCAAGAAGAGAGTCCAGAAACAGATCTTTCCCTCCCAGCCTTCAGAAGGAATCAACCCGACTGACATGTTGACTTTGGACCTCTAGCCTCTAGAACTGTGAGATGATAAATTTCTGCTGTTTAAGTCACCCAGTTCGTGGTGCTTTGTTACAGCAGCCATAGCAAACTAATACAGTATAAATAGCATTATAACTAATATTGACGGTCAGTTCTAGCTAATGTGTATTGAGTGACCAACACATTTCAGGTCCACTACATACAACATTGTCACTGTGTTACCTAGAATGTGGCTATAGAGGTAAATTCTGGGTAATAAAAAGATTCTACCTTTTTGGATGATGGGGAGGAAAAAACATTCATAGTAGAGGGAATGGTAAATTCAGAGGCTTTGAAAGGGTATTAACAGAAAGGCCAGTGTGGTTTGATTAAACTGATTGAGGAAGAGAAGGATATCAGTTGTCTAGGTAAGAGATAAACTCTTTCAAAATCATGTAAGGCCCACTCCAGGTATGCTAAAATATACATGGCTTAGCTCACTGGTATCAGCTGACATATGGAAGAGGTCTTTCTAGAGTATGTTTTTCATATCAACACATTTCTACAAAGCATTGGGTTTAAATTTGGAGAAAGACATTCACTTAAAGGGAAGCCCTTTACATTCAATACCTCAAGCTTTTTTTTTTTTTTTTTCTCAAGCCCTGTGACAAATTAGGGGGAAGTCAAGAAAGGGGTCCAGAGGAATGGGATGATTCTTCTTTCAAATGAGAAAATCCAGGCCCAGATCATTTAGACACACTGTAGAGAGAGACTGAGTCAGCCCTGGAGCCCGTAAGTCCTGAATCCATATGACGGTCTTTCCTGCTTTTATAGAGAAGAACAACACGGAGGATTTAGCAGCAAGTGACCTACATCAAAAATGTCCAGCTGTTGAAATCCTATTTATTCTTCAAGGCCCCAGCACTATGCTACTTCATCCAGGAAAGCTTCCTGTTTTTCTGCTAAATCCAGTATCTCCTTCCTCCAAAATCCACCTCCCTAGGAGTCTTATTTCTCTCATAAGAACAGTAAACTTCACTCATGTAGTATCCTTCCATAGGGCACGACTGCCTTATATAGAGTATATAGCCAATGAATTAATTAGTATGGAAGGATTGAATAAAAACATTAAACAGACCAGCAATTTCTCTTCTCCTTTTTGGGTCCATTTCCACACCCAAGAGGAAAGGAAACATATATCTACACACAGACTTGAGTGTTCATAGCAATTTTAGCCCTTAAACTAGAAACAATGCAATGCCCATTGGTAAGTGGACAGACAAATGTGTTATTGCCATGTAATGGAATAAAAAGGAATGAACTACTGATGCACATTATATTGTGGATGAAACTCAAAAGCATTATATTAAATGAAAGAAGCCAGAAATGAGAGACTACATATTATAGGATTCCATTCATATAAAATGTCTCGAAAAGGAAAATTTATAGAGACATAAAGTAGACTAGTTTTTGCCTGGGGCTAGGGCTGGGTTGGGGATCATTGTAGATGGGTGTGAAAGATCTTATTGGGGATGAAGATGTCCTAAAGCTGATTTATGATAATGGCTGCACCACTTAATAAATTAACTAAAAATTATTAAATTGTACATATGAATTGGGGGATTTTATGATATGTAAAATATGCCTCAATACAGCTGTTAAATAAACAATAAAAATAGCATTCATGTAGACTGAGAGATAGGATGAAGGTGAAGACGGAAGAGAACGTAACTATCCTCCCTCCCCAAATCATATAAAGATCCCAACACAGGCCAGGTGTGGTGGCTCACGCCTGTAAAATCCAGCACTTTGGGAGGCTGAGGTGGGCGGATCACGAGGTCAGGAGATCGAGACCAGACTGGCTAACACAGTGAAACCCTGTCTCTACTAAAAAAAAACAAAAAATTAGCTGGGAGAGGTGGCGGTTGCTTATAGTCCCAGCTACTCGGGAGGCTGAGGAAGGAGAATGGCATGAACCCAGGAGGCAGAGGTTGCAGTGAGCGGAGATCGTGCCACTGTGCTCCAGCCTGGGCGACAGAGCAAGACTCTGTCTAAAAAAAAAAAAAAAAAAATCCCAACACAATATCCCAATATCCTAGAGTTTAAAAATTATAGAATAGTCTTATATTTCATATGCTATCAGTTTCTAAAATCAGTTTTATAAATGTGAGTCTATTTTCTATTTTGTCTGTGGTGCGGTAATATTCATATTTCCTTCTCTTAATATAAAAAGTAAAGACTTGACACGCCACCTTCATGTGATCTATGGTCTTCTCCCAGGGTAATTTTTTTTTTTTTAACTTGAAGGTAAAATCAATGAGTCCTGACAGCACTTAAAATAAGAGATTAATTCTACCAATAAGAAGGCCCACTGGAGAAGATGGTATTGGAGCTGGCATCCTGGCTCTGAATCTATTCATTGAATGCTTTTATGATGAGGACTGTACGTGGTATGCCTTTTCTAGAAATAACTCATTAAGGCTTTCGCATAATGGTTGGTGAGGTAGTTTTGCAAAAGAAAACATAATTAGTCACGCAATCTCATCTTTCAGCCTGAATGACAAGACCATTTCCTAAAAAACAAGGCCACTCAAATAGCATTCTGTGCACTCTTTTCTAGTAGAAAGAAAACTTGATCTTTCCACTCTAGTGCGTTTTGACAATCAAATTCAGAATTCTCTTAGATTTCAAGAATTGCCCCCCAAATCTATAAACTTTCTATCGTGGTAGATTTTGAGCTATTTAAAAAAGGAAATGCTTTCAGCTAACTGCAAAAAAACAAACAAACAAACCCAAACTGTTCACTACTATCAGTTAGAAGAACTTAACTATTCTTAAGAGTATCACAGTACTCTGTGCTGTGGTTTACCAGCTGACTTCCCTGTGATATTGAAGTAATGCTTCAAGCAAGTTTCTGAGTCTCTGGCACACTTTGCCCCAGCCACGTTCACTTTTAATGTTGAGAAAGAGTCCAGTGATCAAAAGCATTTTCTGATTTTGTCTTTTTTCTGCGGTGTTTATGACATCATAACACCAACTATTTCAAAAATAGTTTAAAAATCTTTCTTATAATTTGAAATTTAAATATTACATATATATTTCTACTTATTGAATGGGCTGGGAATTGTGGCATATGGATTATGAGACAACCAGAATGCAACCTCTTGCTAAAGCAAACTAAATATGGCCTGAGCAGCACTCTGTACTTCTATATTTGAGTACTTGTGAATGAATTGTAACCTAACTTAATAGGAAGACAGGGTTGAAAACCTAACTTAGGAGTGTGTGCCTGTAACAATAGCCGAGTCTTGGCCAATCCCAGAAGCCATACTTCAGGCACTCATACACTGCTAAATGTCCAAGCTGTGTTCAATAGGGCGAATGCCAACCTGTAAACAATCCAGCTGTTTCTGTACCTCACTTCCGATTTCTGTACACCACTTCCCTTTTTCGTCTATAAATTTGTTATGACTATGAGGCATCCCTGGAGTCTCTCTGAAGATGCTGTGATTCTGGGGGCTGCCCAATTCGTGAATCGCTCATTGCTCAATTAAACTTTTTAAATTTAATTCGGCTGACGTTTTTCTTTTAACATTATAGTAATAACATTTGTAAGTTGTGGAAGGCAAGAGCTGTTTTTAAAGCTGGGTTTTAGATATCTAAACCTAACTCTTTCATTTCAGAAAGAACACTTGAGGCCTGGAGAAGTTGACTGCTTCCCTAAGGTCATACACATCGTATTAGCGGCAAAGCCAGGACTGGTGTGAAATTCTCTAGACTTTCAGTTCAGTGTTCTTTCCACCACACCAAGCATCCTGCACCTCTACTCCTTCTTCTTAGCAGTCTTCCCTCAGCAGACACATCAATACCTTCTAATAACATCTGTACCCATTTGCCCATTGATTTGTCCATGTGTTTATTCAATAAAGATGTCTTCAATGATGGCTATGAGACAGATGTGGTATTAGGGTCTACTGATACACACTTTAAAGTAATAGTAAAGGCATGCATTTGTCCCTTGCCAAATAGCTTTCCATAGAGTCATTTTAACTGTTTATTTTGTGTATGAATCTCAAAGATGATTCATTGAATTCAGTACATTGCTCGATCATGATGAAAGAATGTCTAATGCTCTTTAAGGAAAACTTAGAGAAATTATCTAGGTCATGCATTAATTTTTTTTTGCCAAAGATTGTCCCAGTGTTGGGTAAGTTCCTATTTAAAACACTCCTGTCAAAAACACTTTTTAATTATAGCTTTTATGAGAGAGTAACATGGCTGGAATGGAGGCAAGTGCCTGAAGGAGGAGCCTGTAAGAGTGGTCACATGAAGCACTACTGATTCTGAACGTATTGATGACTAGGGTCAGGACTTACTCATCTTTCAGTCTTCTATACTTACCAAACTACCAAGGATCTACAAAAGTTTGTTGAGTTGAATAGAATCCAGAATCCAGAGAAGTAAAGATGATTTCTACAAGAGATTCCTTGACATTGGTGCTCAGTAGAAAAACCTGTGATTTCAGAGTTAACAAGGCCAGAATTGGCACAAAGAAATATTTGAGGGAGGGGACTTACATAGATGTTTTCTCGATTTAAGCTTTAATTTTAGATACAGAGGGTACACATGTAGGATTGTTACATAGTTATATTGGACCCAGGTAATGAGCATAATATCCAATAGGTAATTTTTCAGCTCATGCCCCCTCTTCTGGTAGTCCCCAGTGTCTGTTGTTCCCATGTTTAAGTCTGTGTATGTTCAATGCTTCGCTCCCACTTATAAGTGAGAACATGCAGTATTTGATTTTTTGTTCATGTGTTAATTCACGTAGTGTTATGTCCTCTAACTCCCTCCATGTTGCTGCAAAGGACGTGATTTTATTCTTTTTAATGGCTGCATAGTATTCCATGGTATATCTGCACCACATTTTCTTTATTCAATCCACCATTGATGGGCAACTAGGTTGATTCCATGTCTTTGCTATTGTGAATAGTGCAGTGATGAATATACAAATGAGTGTTTCTTTTTGGTATAATCTATTTTCCTTTGGGATATACCTAGTAATGGGATTGCTGGAAAAATAAAAGACAAAAACAGACGCTTCTAAAAAGAAGACATCCAAGCAGCCAACAAACATGAAAAAATGCTTAATATCACTGATTATCAAACAAATGCAAATCATACTGCAGTGAGATACCACCTCACACCAGGCAGAATGGCTATGATTAAAAAGTCAAAAAACAACAGATGCTGGCAAGACTGTGGAGAAAAGAGAAGGCTTGTATGCTGTTGGTGAGAATGTGAATTAGTTCAGCTACTATGGAAAGCAGTTTGGAGATTTCTCAAAAATTTGCATGATTTTTTTTATATTATTGTTATAATTTAAGTTCTAGGATACATGTGCAGAATGTGTAGGTTTGTTACATATGTATACACGTGCCATGGTGGTTTGCTGCACCCATCAACCTGTCATCTACATTAGGTATTTCTCCTAATGCTATCCCTCCCCTAGCCCCCCACCCCACTCCCTGACTGACCTCAGTGTGTGATGTTCCCCTCCCTGAGTCCATGTGTTCTCATTGTTTAACCCCCACTTATGAGTGAGAACATGAGGTGTTTGGGTTTCTGTTCCCGTGTTAGTTTCCTGAGAATGATGGTTTCCAGCTTCATCCATGTCCCTGCAAATGACATGAACTCATCTTTTTTATGGCTGCATAGTATTCCATGCTGTATATGTGCCACATTTTCTTAACCCAGTCTATCATTGATGGGCATTTGGGTTGGCTCCAAGTCTTTGCTATTGTGAATAGTGCCGCAATAAACATACGTGTGCATGTGTCTTTAGAGCAGCAGGATTTATAATCCTTTGGGTATATACCCAGTAATGGGATAGCTGGGTCAAATGGTATTTCCAGTTCTAGATCCTTGAGGAATTGCCACACTGTCCTCCACAATGGTTGAACTAGTTTACAGTCCCACTACCAGTGTAAAAGTGTTCCTATTTCTCCACATCCTCTCCAGCACCTGTTGTTTCCTGATGTTTTAATGATCGCCATTCTAACTGGTGTGAGATGGTATCTCATTGTGGTTTTGATTTGCATTTCTCTGATGGCCAGTAATGATGAGCATTTTTTCATGTGTCTGTTGGCTGCGTAAATGTCTTCTTTTGAGAAGTGTCTGTTCATATCCTTTGCCCACTTTTTGATGGGATTGTTTGATTTTTTTCTTGTGAATTTGTTTAAGTTCTTTGTAGATTCTGGATATTAGCCCTTTGTCAGATGAGTAGATTGCAAAAGTTTTCTGCCATTCTGTAGGTTGCCTATCCAATCTGATGGTAGTTTCTTTTGCTGTGCAGAAGCTCTTTAGTTTAATTAGATCCCATTTGTCAATTTTGGCTTTTGTTGCCATTGCTTTTGGTGTTTTAGACATAAAGTCCTTGTCCATGCCTATGTCCTGAATGGTATTGCCTAGGTTTTCTTCTAGGGGTTTTATGGTTTTAGGTCTAACATTTAAGTCTTTAATCCATCTTGAATTAATTTTTGTATAAGGTGTAAGGAAGGGATCCAGTTTCAGCTTTCTACATGTGGCTAACCAGTTTTCCCAGCACCATTTATTAAATAGGGAATCCTTTCCCCATTTCTTGTTTTTGTCAGGTTTGTCAAAAATCAGATGGTTGTAGATGTGTGGTGTTATTTCTGAGGCCTCTGTTCTGTTCCATTGGTCTATATATCTGTTTTGGTACCAGTACCATGCTGTTTTGGTTACTGTAATCTTGTACTATAGTTTGAAGTCAGGTAGTGTGATGCCTCCATCTTTGTTCTGTTGGATTAGGATTGTCTTGGCAATGCGGGGTCTTTTTTGGTTCCATATGAACTTTAAAGTAGTTTTTTCCAATTCTGTGAAGAAACTCATTGGTAGCTTGATGGGGATGACATTGAATCTATAAATTACTTTGGGCAGCATGGCCATTTTTACAATATTGATTCTTCCTATCCACGAGCATGGAATGTTCTTCCATTTGTTTATGTCCTCTTTTATTTCATTGAGCAGTGGTTTGTAGTTCTCCTTGAAGAGGTCCTTCACATCCTTGTAAGTTGGATTCCTAGGTATTTTATTCTCTTTGAAGCAACTGTGAATGGGAGTTCACTCATGATTTGGTTCTCTGTTTGTCTATTATTGGTGTACAGGAATGCTTGTGATTTTTGCACATTGATTTTGTATCCTGAGACTTTGATGAAGTTGCTTATCAGCCTGAGGAGATTTGGGGCTGAGATGATGGAGTTTTCTAAATATACAATCATGTCATCTGCAAACAGGGACAATTTGACTTCTTCTTTTCCTAATTGAATACCCTTTATTTCTTTCTTCTGCCTGATTTCCCTGGCCAGAACTTCCAACACTATGTTGAATAGGAGTGGTGAGAGAGGGTATCCCTGTCTTGTGCTAGTTTGCAAAGGAATGCTTCCAGTTTTTGTCCATTCAGTATGATATTGGCTGTGGGTTTGTCATAAATAGCTCTTATTATTTTGAGATACGTCCCATCAATACCTAATTTATTGAGAGTTTTTAGCATGAAGGGCTGTTGAATTTTGTTGAAGGCCTTTTCTGCCTCTATTGAGATAATCATGTGGTTTTTGTCTTTGGTTCTGTTTATATGAGGGATTACATTTATTGATTTGCGTATGTTGAACCAGCCTTGCATCCCAGGGATGAAGCCCACTTGATCATGGTGGATAAGCTTTTTGATGTGCTGCTGGATTTGGTTTGCCAGTATTTTACTGAGGAATTTTGCATCAATGTTCATCAGGGATATTGGTCTTAAATTCTCTTTTTTGTGTGTGTCTCTGCCAGGCTTTGGTATCAGGATGATGCTGACCTCATAAAATGAGTTAGGAACGATTCCCTCTTTTTCTATCAATTGGAATAGTTTCAGAAGGAATGATACCAGCTCCTCCTTGTACCTTTGGTAGAATTCGGCTGTGAATCCCTCTGTTCCTGGACTTTTTTTGGCTGGTAGGCTATTAATTAATTCCTTAATTTCAGAGCCTGTTATTGGTCTATTCAGGGATTCAACTTCTTCCTTGTTTAGTATTGGCAGGATGTATGTGTCCAGGAATTTATCCATTTCTTCTAGATTTTCTAGTTTATATGCCTAGAGGTATTTATAGTATTCTCTGATGGCAGTTTGTAGATCTCTGTGAGATCAGTGGTGATAACCCCTTTATCACTTTTTATTGCATCTATTTGATTCTTCTCTCTTTTCTTCTTTATTAGTCTTGCTAGCAGTCTATCAATTTTGTTGATCTTTTCAAAAAACCAGCTCCTGGATTCATTGATTTTTTGGAGGGTTTTTTGTGTCTCTATCTCCTTCAGTTCAGCTCTGATCTTAGCTATTTCTTGCCTTCTGCTAGCTTTTGAATGTGTTTGATCTTGCTTCTCTAGTTCTTTTAATTGTGATGTTAGGGTGTCAATTTTAGATCTTTCCTGCTTTCTCTTGTGGGCATTTAGTGCTATAAATGTCCCTCTACACACTGCTTTAAATGTGTCCCAGAGATTTTTGTGTGTTGTGTCTTTGTTCCCATTGGTTTCAAAGAACATCTTTATTTCTACTTGCATTTTGTTATGTACCCAGTAGTCATTCAGGAGCAGGTTGTTCAGTTTCCATGTAGTTGAACAGTTTTGAATAAGTTTCTTAATCCTGAGTTCTAGTTTGATGGCACTGTGGTCTGAGAGACAGTTTGTTATAATTTCTGTTCTTTTACATTTGCTGAGGAGTGCTTTACTTCCAACTATGTGGTCAATTTTGGAATAAGTGTGATGTGGTGCTGAGAAGAATGTATATTCTGTTGATTTGGGGTGGAGAGTTCCGTAGATGTCTATTAGGTCTGCTTGCTGCAGAGATGAGTTCAATTCCTGGATATCCTTGTTAACTTTCTGTCTCGTTGATTTGTCTAATGTTGACAGTGGGGTGTTGAAGTCTCCCATTATTATTGTATGGGAGTCTAAATCTCTTTGTAAGTCTCTAAGGACTTGCTTTATGAATCTGGGTGCTCCTGTATTGGGTGCATATATATTTAGGATAATTAGCTCTTCCTGTTGAATTGATCCCTTTACCATTATGTAATGGCCTTCTTTGTCTCTTTTGATCTTTGATGGTTTAAAGTCTGTTTTATCAGAGACTAGAATTGCAATCCCTGCTTTTTTTTGTTCTCCATTTGCTTGGTAGATCTTCCTCTATCCCTTTATTTTGAGCCTATGTATGTCTCTGCGTGTGAGATGGGTCTCCTGAATACAGCAGACTGATGGGTCTTGACTCTTTATTCAGTTTGCCAGTCTGTGTCTTTTAACTGGAGCATTTAGCCCATTTACAATTAAAGTTAATATTGTTATGTGTGAATTTGATCCTGTCATTATGATGTTAGCTGGTTATTTTGCTTGTTAGTTGATGCAGTTTCTTCCTAGCCTCGATGGTCTTTACAATTTGGCATGTTTTTTTGCAGTGGCTGGTACCAGTTGTTCCTTTCCATGTTTAGGGCTTCCTTCAGGGTCTCTTGTAAGGCAGGCCTGGCGATGACAAAATCTCTAAGCATTTGCTTATCTGTAAAGGATTTTATTTCTCCTTCACTTATGAAGCTTAGTTTGGCTGGATATGAAATTCTGGTTTAAAATTCTTTTCTTTAAGAATGTTGAATATTGGCCCCCACTCTCTTCTGGCTTGTAGAGTTTCTGCCGAGAGACCTGCTGTTAGTCTGATGGGCTTCCCTTTGTGGGTAACCCGACCTTTCTCTCTGGCTGCCCTTAAGATTTTTTCCTTCATTTCAACTTTGGTGAATCTGACAATTATGTGTCTTGGAATTGCTTTTCTCGAGGAGTATCTTTGCGGCGTTCTCTGTATTTCCTGAA
This sequence comes from Trachypithecus francoisi, assembly GCF_009764315.1. NCBI lineage: Eukaryota > Metazoa > Chordata > Mammalia > Primates > Cercopithecidae > Trachypithecus > Trachypithecus francoisi. Next base: position 11,974,314 of record NW_022681454.1, on the reverse strand, counting down.
TTTGGATGTTGGCCTTCCTTACTGGGTTGGGGAAGTTCTCCTGGATAATATCCTGCAGAGTGTTTTCCAACTTGGTTCCATTCTCCCCATCACATTCAGTATACCAATCAGACGTAGATTTGGTCTTTTCACATAGTCCCATATTTCTTGTAGGCTTTGTTCTTTTTACTCTTTTTTCTCTAAACTTCTCTTCTCTCTTCATTTCATTTATTTGATCTTCAAGCACTGATATCCTTTCTTTAACTTGATTGAATTGGCTACTGAAGCTTGCGCAGTCTTTGCATAGATTTTTTAAAAGCATGATAGAGTTGTCTCTTTACAGAATGACTCATTTTAAGAAATTTAGTTTACATGTTCAATCTATTTAAAGTACCTGTAATTTTCTATAGTCACCAGAACAAATTATATAGAACTAATTGATGTTCATAGCAGAAAATATTTGTATTCATTTGCATGACATATATTTTTAAATGCATTTTATGGGCCACCATGCTACAATATATGTACAGAATTGAGTGAGAAAGCAAATGTGTTTCCTCTGCATCTTGTTCCTACCTTATGAAGTTTGGTGGAAGAGGCTAACTTTGAGATAACCACACAAGTAAATGGAACATTGCAACTGTGGTACGTTTCCTAAGGAGAGTTTCAGTTGCTCTGGATCTCTGAAAGGTACAAGGTGCTATAAGAACTGATGATGAGGGATTTGACCTGGTGAGGGATGTCAGAGGTGTTGTCCCTGAAGCAGAGATAACTGAGGTGTGAAGCAGGAGTTCACATCAATTGCAAAGGTTCCGTTCTGAATAGGCAGGTGATCTTAAGCATGAAGAAGAGAATGACATGAAAGGAATCCTAAAGCATTGCAGGACTTTTTATTAAAAAGAGTTGTGGGAGGACATTAGAGAATTTTGATCATGAGCATGAAATAATTAAAATTAGCTGCCTCCAGGTCAAACACAATGGTTTATGCCTGCACTTTGGGACGCCAAGACAAGAGGATCTTTTGAGCCCAGGAGTTTGATACTAGCCTAGGCAACATAGGGAGACCTTGTCTCTATTAAAAATTAATAACAACAACAAAAATAACTGGGAGTGGTGGCATGCAACTGTTGTCCCAGCTACTCTGGAGGCTGAGGTGGGAGAACCACTTGAGCCCAGGAGGTCCAGGCTGCAGTGAGCCATGATCATGCCACTGCACTCCAGCCTGGGCAACAGACTGAAATTCTGTCTCAAAAATAAATAAATATGTAAAATTTACAACAATTTTAAAATTACAAAAATATAATTGGCTGCCTCTGAAAGAATAGATTGTAGAAGAGCAACAGTGGGTGTGAATAGATCACTTAAGAACTTTTGTAGTATTTTACTCAAGAGATCATGGTCGCTTGGTCTTAAAGGTGGTATGTACAGGGGAGAGCGAAGAGTGAAGAACTATTTAAGAGTGACTACATAGGGACAATAATAGTGGGATTTGACAGGTGATGGAGAGGGAGGGGTCTAAGAGAAACACTAGGTATCTGGCTTACGTTCCTTGGTGAGTTATAGTATTATTTACTGCAACCGTGAGCACTGGGAAATGATGACTTTGAACCGAAGAGTTGGCTCAAAGGCAGTGGGACATAGGATACTATAGATACAGATTGTCTCTCTTTCCAAGGTGGGCAATGTGCTGCTGATGGACTCTGAGATCTATATCTTACACTACTTGCCCAGCAGAGAGAGTATCCTTGATGTTTCTGGTCCCAAGACCAAAAACTCTGGTGAAGATTCTTGTTGAACTCATTTGCGTCACATGACCGTACTTGATCAAAACAGTTTTAGTAGGAAGTAGGTGTAGATAGGGTAGTGGAATAACTCGTAACTTCCATAAGAGTGACATAGCTTTTGGAAAGTGGCAATTATCAAAAGGAGAGGAAGGAGGAAGACAGATGATATTATAAAATTGCATTGTAGTAGTGCTATGCTGATTAAATGTATGAAATTAACTTTGTGGTAGTCTATATTTCCTGTATTTAGATACTTCCGAGAGCTCTGAGATATGGGAAATGGGAGAACACAATATTGAAAAGTGGTAAAGGCAGCCTAGGAACATATACAAAGGAATGCTCTACCATGAGTATTATATTACATGATATTATCATTATATATTTATGTACCAGTCTACTTTAACAGGCTACAAAATTCCTAAAGGCTCAGATCATTCCTTATTTATTCCTGTGCTTCACTGAGTAGAAAATAGCAGCCATTTTGAGCCCTATCCATGCTCATTCTGCAATGACTTAGTTGTTGAATTATTACATTCATAAATGCACATATTAAAAAACTGACAATAGTGTGACTTTGAACTAGCTCCTTAACCTTCCTAGACCTGAGTTTTACATCTGTATAATGAGCTTCTTGGTATCTATTCTGTGTTATAGTTCTAAAATTCTGTTTGTTCTATTAAAACATGTTTTTGTGGAATTCTAAACTTTTAATTATCTGCACAGATAATTGTCCAAGTAGTTGATAATTTCAAATTCTTTTAGTTTTCTAGTCTCCTATGTATTGTAAACTGAAGTACTGGAGAAAACACGTGGGCTTTTCATCAGATGCCTGTAAGTTCAACTCACAGCTTCTTTGCTCACCAGCTCTGTGCCTCTGGGTAATTTATTTAACATTTATAAACCTTAGTGTATATTTTTCATTTCCAAAATAAGAATAATAATGTCTAAATTCCAAGTCTTTTGTGGTTATTGGAGGGAATGGATTTACAGGCACAGAAGCAGAGAAGGCTCCTAATGTACGTGGGTTATTGTTTTTCTTACCTTTACGCCTTGGTGCAAGTGCACATAGGGTTTGGGTTGTTGTAATAACATATTTGCTTATCAAATTTTCTTAAGTTAATTATGCTTCATGTTTTTACCTGCTCTGTGTAGTTTTGGATATTTCCAAAAAATTCTTAATCAGTGTTTCCACAGAATAGCAGTATTCTACAAATTTATTTGATAATGCCAAATAAAACTGATCTTTTCCCAATGATCAGGAAAATATTATGATTTCCCCCCACCCATTTTATTGACTTGTGATTGACAAAAAAAGTATGTACTTAAGATATTTTATGTCATGACATTTTTATATATTGCTAAATAATTACTATAATCAATCTAATTAACATACCCATCACCTCATGTAGTACATTTCTTGTGTGTGTGGTGAAAACACTTGATATCTACTCCTTTGCAAATTTCGAGTATATAAAATATTTTTATTAACTGTAGTCACCATGTACATTAGGTCTCCAGGACTTATTCTTCTTATAACCAAAAGTTTGCACCCTTTGACTAACATCTCCCTTCCTTTGCTGCCCTTCATCTCCCAGTAACTACCACTATACTCTTGGGTAAGATAAGTTCAACTATATTTTAGATTTTGTATAAATGTGATCATGCAGTATTTGGCCTTCTGTGTCTGGCTTATTTCATTTAGCATAATGACCTCCAAGTTCATCTACATTTTTGCAAATGGCAAGATTTTCTTTCTTTTTTTTTAAGGTTGAATAGTATTTAATTGTGAATTTTTACCACATTTTCTTGATTCATTCATCCACTGATGGACACTGAGGTGATTTCCATAAGTTGCCTATTGTGAATAATACTGCAGTAAACATGGGATTAGATATCTTTTTGACACATTGATTTTATTTCCTTTTCATATATACTAGTTGTAGTTGGACTACTGGATTATATGGTATTTTTAGTGTTTTTGTTTGTTTTTTGAACTCTCCATACTGTTTTCCATAAAGGCTGTACCTATTTACATTTCCACCAGCAGTGGACGAGGGTTCCCTTTTCTCCACATTCTCACTGACAATTGTTAGCCCTTGTCTTTTCGATAATGTCCATTCTAACAGATTTGAGGTGATACCTCACTTTGATTTAATTTACATTTCCCTAATAGTGAGGTTGAAGATTTTTTCCTATGCCTATTATCCATTTGTATGTTGTCTTTGGAGAAATGTCTATTCAGGTCTCTTGCCCATTTTCTAATTGGGTTAATTTGTTGGTGGTGTTGCTTTTGCTGTTGAGTTGTAGGAATTTTTTATTTATTTTGGATATCAAACCTTTATCAGACATATGGTTTACAAATATTTGTTTCCATTCTGTAAACTGTATTTTAATTTTGTTTATTGTTTCCTTTGCTGTGCAGAAACCTTTTAGTTTGATGTACTCTTACTTGTTTATTTTGCTTTTGTTGCCTATGCTTTACTTATTTCCTTCTAGGCGTTTTATGGTTCCAGATATTGTGATTAGCCTTTAATCTCTTTTGAGTTGATTTTTGTGTATGGAGTAAGATTAGGTCTAATTTTATTTTCCTGCATGGATCTCCAGTTTCCCTACATCATTTATTAATGGGACTATCTTTTCCTCATTGTGTATTCTTGGTACATTTGTTGAAAATTACTTGACCATATATGTACAGTTTTATTTCTGGGCTCTCTATTCATGTCCACTGCTCTCTATGTCTGACTTTATGCCAGGACTGTAGTGTTTTGATTACTATAACTTTGTGATATAATTTGGTATCAGGAAGTGTGATACTTAGAGATTTTTTTTTTTTTTTTTTTTTTGCTTAAGGTTGCTTTGGCTGTTTGGAGTCTTTTGTGGTTCTGTACAAAGTTTAGGATTATTTTTTCTGTTTCTTTGACAAATATCATTGGGATTTTGATAGAGATTTATGGAATCTGTAGATGGCTTTAGGTTGTATGAAAATTTTAACAACATTAATTTTTCCAATCAATGAATATAAAATGTTTTATGTGTCTTCTTTATTTCATTACTATCTTGTAATTTTTAGTTTACAGATCTTTCATATCTTTTGTTAAATTTATTCATATTTTATTATTTTTGATGCTATTTTAAATGAGATAGTTTTCTTAATTTCCTTTTTGGACTGTTTATTGTTAGCCTATACAAATACAACAGATTTTTGTGTGTAGATTTTGTATACCAAAACTTTACTGAGTTTGCTTATTAGTTTAAACAGTATTTAAATACTTTGTTTAAATAAAGGATTTTGGTTTAAATTAAGGATTTTCTATACATAAAATTATGTAATCTGCAAAGAGAGACAATTTTCCTTCTTCCTTTCTGATTTGGATGACATTTAATTCTTTTTTTTTTTTTTTTTTGCCTAACTTGTCTGGCTAGGACTTCCAGTACTATCTTAAATAAAAGTGGTGAGAGTGGGCATCCTTGTCTTGTTCCTGGTCTTAAAGAAAGAATCCGTCAGCTTTCCATCATTGAGATTAATGTTAGCCATGGGCTTGTCATATATGCCTTTTATTGTGTTGAGGTTCATTTCTTCTATATATATATATTTTTAGAATTTTTGTCATGAAAGGATGTTAAATTGTGTCAATTTTGTGTATCTATTGAGATGATCATATGATTTTTATCCTTTATTTTGTTAATATGTTGTATTATATTTATTGATTTGCATAAGTTGAGCCATCTTTGTATCCCAGAAAAATTCCACTTATTATGGTGTATAATCCTTTTAATGTGCTATTGAATTTGATTTGCTAGTATTTTGTTGAGAATTTTTACATCTGTCTTCATCAGGGATATTGGCCTGTAATTTCATTTTCGTGTATCATCCTTGTCTGGTGGTTTTGGATCAGTGTGTAATACGGGCTTTGTCAAATGAGTTTGGAAGTGTTTCTTCCTCTTCATTTTTTTTGGAGGAGTTAAAGAATGATTGATACAAATCATTCTCTACCTGTTTGGTAGAATTTTTCAGTGAAGTAATCTGGTACTGGAACTTTCTTTATTGGGATATTTTGGATTCCTGATTGAATCCCCTTATTCATTATTGATCTGTTCCAATTGTTTATGTGTTCATAATTTAGTCTTCAGAGGTTTTCTGTTTTTAGGAATGTATCTATTTCTTCTAGGTTATCCAACTAATTCGTGTCTAACTGTTCATAGTAGTCTCTTATAACCCTTTGTACTTCTGTGACATCAGTTGCAATGCCTCCTCTTTCATTTCTGATTTTATTTGGGTCTCCTACCTTTTTTCAGAGTAGCTAAAGACTTGTCAATTTTGTTTCTTTTCAAAAAACCAACTTAGCTTTAATGATCTTTTTTTAATTTTTTAGACACTATTTGATTTATTTCTGCTATGATCTTTATAACTTTATTATTTCCTTCCTTCTATTAAGATTCAGCTTAATTTGGTCTTCTTTTCCTAGTTCTTTGAGGTATAAAGTTAGCTTGCTTATTTGGGATATTTGTTCTTAAAAACTGTAGACGTTTATTGTTAAAACTTCTTGTAACTGTTTTTGCTGCATCTTATGAGTTTTGGTATGTTGCATTTTCATTTTTATTTGTCTAAAGCTTTTTTATTTCCCTTTTGATTTTATTGTTTGTCCCATTGATTGTTTGGAAAGATGTTGTTTAATTTTCATGCATTTGTGAATTTTTGAGTTTTCCCCTTGTTATTGATTTCTAGTTTCATACCACTGTGGTCAGAAAAGATGCTTGATATAGTAATAATCTTTTAAAATTTATTAATGCTTGTTTTGTGGCCAAACATATGCTCTATTCTGGAGAATGTTTTGTGTATGTTTGAGAAAAATGTGAAGTTTGCTGTTCTCAGATTGAGTGTTCTATGTGTATTGCTTAGGTCCGTTTGGTCTATAGGTTTTTCAGTTCCACTGATTCTATTTGATACTCTGAATGATCTATTCATTGCTGAAAATGTAGTATTGAAGTCCCTACTACCATTGTATTGTTGTATATTGCTCTCTTCCGATCTGTTGGTGCTTCCTTTACATTTATATTAAGTGCTCTGATATTGGGTGAATAGAAATACAATTGTTATAGCCTCTTGATTAATTGGCCCCTTTATCATTACATAATAAACTTCTTTTTTAGTTGTTACAGCTTTTGACTTAAAGTCTATTTTATGTAATATGAGCACAGTTATTGCTGTTATCTTTTGGTTTTTACTTTAGTGATACATCTTTTTCCATTCCTCCACTTTCAGTTAATGTGTGTCCTCATGCAGGCAGAATGAAGTTGGGTCTTGTTTATTTCTTGTATTCATTCAGACACTCTATGTCTTTTGTTTAATAATTTAGTCTGCTTGCATTTAAAGGAACTATTGATAGGCAAGGACTTATTGCCATTCTGTTAATGTATTCTGTCACTGTTTTATAGATCCTTTGTTTCTTTCTTCCTGTCTTACTGTTGTCTTTTGTGATTTGATAATTTTCTGTAGTGACATGCTTTGATTTCTTTATCTTTTGTTTATCTATTATAAACTTTTGCTTTGTGGTTATCATGAGGTTTATATAAAATATTTTATAGACATAACAGTCTATTTAAAGCTGATAACAACTTTAGCTCCAATTACATACAAAAACTGCACTTCAACTACTTGTTCCTCCTTTCCAGCATTTTACGTTTTTGATGTCACTGATGTGAGGCAGTGGGAGCTGGCAGCAGGGGTTGCAGTTAACTGCATGCATGCCCATGGCTGTGGGGTCAGCTACCTGTGTACACACAGCAGTGGGTGTTGGAGCCGGTGGCTGGGGTTTGAGCCATCTGCAAGCATGTCCACAATGACTGAGCTCACTCCTGGGGTGGGGCCATCATTTTTGGTGACAGCTAGGATGACTCTAGTAGGAAGAGGGAGAGTGGGTGGTGGCTCAGGCAACTGGAGTCTGTGAAGATGAAAAACTGTGGGAGTCTTAGCAGTGAGATTGTGGGGAGTCCATGGTAAGTGTGCTGGCTGCTGGTTTCCTCAGTGAGAATGCTGCTAGGGTCCTCTGTGGAGCAGGCTACTGGGGTCCATGGCTGAAAACACTGTGGGATCATCAACAGTGAAAGCTGTAGGGGGTCCACTGTGGTTGCACAGACTGTTGGAGACAGAAAAGGTTTCAGGGGTCCTCTGTAGAGCAGGTCGTTGGAGACCACTGTGGTTTCCACCACTGGTTGATAGTGTCAGCTCCCTCCCTTCTTTGTTCCAACCTTTCTCCAGACACCTCAGCTATGCCATTAGTCTTGGTGTTCTGCGTGACATGAAACAGAAGGGGAACCTTGGGCAGTTCCTGAAAAGCTGGGAAAACTGATTGTTCACCCTGCTCTCCTTCTCCCTACCAGGAGAAATCAAGGGCAGGGGAGTTGTCTCTTACTGCTGAGTAGCTCTGACCTGGGGGACTGAATGATGCAGGCAAAACTAAACTTTACTTTCTATCATTTTTTGTGTGGTTACCCTGGGGTGTTTGGCCCTACTGTGTTACTACAGCTTCTTAACTGGGTTCCTGAGATCTTCCTTATGGGCGTCAAAGGCTGGGATCTCCTGCTCCACCACTGATATGGTTAGTTGTGTCCCAAACCAAAATCTCATCTTGAATTGTAATCCCCATAATCCCCACATGTCAAGGGAGAGACCAGGTGGAGGTAATTGAATCATGGAGGCGGTTTGCCCCATGCTATTCTCGTGATAGTGAGTTCTCCGATGTGAAAAGTGATAGTTCCTCCTGTGTTCATTCTCCTTCCTGCCACCTTGTGAAGAAGGTGCCTTGCTTCCCCTTCACCTTCCGCCATGACTGTAAGTTTCCTGAGGCCTCCCAGCTATGCTGAACTGTGAGTCAATTAAACCTCTTTCCTTTATAAATTACACAGTCTCAAGCAGTTCTTTATAGTGGTGTGAAAATGGACTGATACACCTATCTTGCCCAAATAAAGATTTTAAAAAAAATTTCAAGTTCTTATGTATTTTTCTTTAAAAAAATTTGGGACCTCAGACCGGGCACGGTGGCTCACAACTCTAATCCCAGCACCTTTGAGAGGCCAAGGTGGGTGGATCACGAGGCCAGAAGTTCAAGACCAGCCTGGCCAAGATGGCGAAACACCGTCTCTACTAAAAATACAAAAATTAGCTGGGCTTGATGGTGGGCGCCTGTAATCCCAGCTACTCAGGAGACTGAGGCAGAGAATTGCTTGAACCCGGGAGGCGGAACTTGCAGTGAGCCAAGATTGCACCGCTGTACTCCAGCCTGGGTGACAGAGTGAGACTCTGTCTTAATAATAATAATAATAATAATAATAATAGGGATTCTTAAAACAGCCAATCAAGGCTAACTGAAAGTCTTGTTTTTGTGGGTCTGTGTTTTATTCTATAAGACATTTCTGAGTGCCTGCAACATAGCAACACTGTGATATTTGACTGCAGACACAAGCATGCATAAGACTTGGCTTCTTTCTTTAGGGATACTATAACTGAGTGTGTGGTGGAGACATGACTACAGAAGACTTTTTTGAAGTGACAGGGAACCTGTGTTGAGTTTTGAAGGTATGTCTAAGTTAGATGGATGAAGATGTGGGTGCAGAACATGCCAGGAAAGGGGCAAGCAAGAGAAAGGTGGGGAGGTATGAGTCACCCTCTCCAGTCATAGTAGTAGCTTTAGGTTATAAACATATAGCACTGGCCGGGCGCGGTGGCTCAAGCCTGTAATCCCAGCACTTTGGGAGGCCGAGACGGGCGGATCACAAGGTCAGGAGATCGAGACCATCCTGGCTAACACGGTGAAACCCCATCTCTACTAAAAATACAAAAACTAGCCGGGCGAGGTGGCGGGCGCCTGTAGTCCCAGCTACTTAGGAGGCTGAGGCAGGAGAATGGCGTAAACCCGGGAGGTGGAGCTTGCAGTGAGCTGAGATCCGGCCACTGCACTCCAGCCTGGGAGACAGAGCCAGACTCCGTCTGAAAAAAAAAAAAAAAAAAAAACAAAAAAAAAAAAAAAAAAAAAAAAAACATATAGCACTTTGCTGCCAGTAAAATGAAAGTATTATTAGCATTCAGGGCCGATAAAATAGACAATGCTATTCCTAAAGAGGGCCAAGTGAGAACCACAGGTTAAATCATATCACTCCTGGGTGGGTTTATGAAAATCTCATTTGTGATATGCCTGATACTTTGGCATCTTCTTTCAAAGCTGAAGTTTTCTGCAGTATCAGAGCACTGCTTTGATGCAACATGATGTAATCTGATGTATTATCCTTGGCTTTCTGTGTGCCTTTGGTTACTGTGAGCATTCATAAGTTAATACAAAGACTTATATGATCTTCACTCTCTTCAATAATTTGAAAAGAGATAAAACATATGGAAACTCATGATAATGGCAGTGCCAGAATCAAATTGAAAACACAAACAAAGGGAAGCTAGACAAGAACATATTTCAGAAAAAGTATAGACATTAAAGGTATAAAAAATATGTTGATAGTCTCTTTGTGTCAGACTTTGTATCATTTGATTGTCATCTTAACTCTGTGTGGTGAGTACCTGTATTCTTTCCCCTTTAGAGAAGAAAAACTGAGACACCGACAGGTTAAATTGTCCTATGTGTCATAGATCGTGAGTGTTGGAGCTAGGATTTGAACCCAGGAAGTCATGTTCCAAAGCCTGTGCTCTTAATTGCTATTTCTATACATTCTCACTTTATTTGAGGTTAATAACACTTTCTGCTTTCATTAATTAATTGATTAATGTGATCATCGGCTCAGCATTCCCTGAACACCATTCATGTGTCAGTTACTGAGCTATAGGTTGGACCAGGGGCAAGTCATGCTGTCTGTTCTCAAGGAGCTCATTCTAGCTAGGCATGTAAGAAAATATTTATAAGATATTTTTTACCCATACTATGTTACATGAGCTACACAGGTGGTCAGACGGTGGTATCGATTTCCTTTTTGGTATTATTTCTTTTTTTTTTTTTCCTTTTAACTGAATTTATTTATTTATTTATTTATCTTATACTTTAAGTTCTAGGGTACATGTGCACAACATGCAGATTTGTTACATATATATGCATGTGCTATGTTGGTGTGCTGCACCCATTAACTCCTCATTTACATTAGGTTTTTGGTATTATTTCTAAGGGAGGAAGCTAAGGCTGAAAGAAGTCATATGACTTAGAAGATTTTCCAGCAGTTAGTGTCAGGGTTAAAATCTAGCTTTTTAAATCAGGAGTCAATGTCGCTGAACATTTCCAACAAATTAAATGTTACTTGTGAGTCATCATTGAATTACTGGGTGATCTTGAATAAGTAACATCTTTTGGGGATCTCCGTTTTCCCTTCTATAAAATAAGAGGCTTAATGACATGATTTGAGTTTTTCTCTGTTTTAATTTATTACAATTATAGTTATAGACCTACTCATAATTCAGGATGGTCTTAATGATGATGATTTAATGTGTGGTCTTGTTTTGATATGTTATATGACTAGCTTGGCAATTCAGTGTAATAAAAGAATGATAAGTAACTCTCTGTTTACAAGGATCTGAGTGTTACGGGACTGAGAGGTGCAAAATATCTAACTGTACCTTGAGTCCAGGTTTGACCCTATATTTGAATATTTTTATAAATCAAAGTCCTGGTGATATGCTAGGGAACTTCTAGGTGAGATGGCCAGAAATTTTCATAAATGAGGGACTAAGGTATCTTCAAGGGAAGGAAATGTTCTTCCCATAGAAAATTTTGGCTCAATAGCAAACCCACAGCAATCAGAGTCTAATGAAGTTCTGCAGATCAGTCTGTTCATGGCCTGTTTCTGAATCTTAGGGAAATGGAAGCTGCTAGTAAGAAATTAAAAGAACCTTTTCATCCCATCTGTAACTAAAACCCTGAGATACTGGAGAACAAGGCAACTTTGCTTTAGAACCTGCTATTAGAGGGTAACATAAATGTGAGGAGAATTCTGGTTGTTACATTAGCAGAGAACATTGTACCATGTCTAAAAATAGTCTCCAAAAAGATATGTCTAAGTTCTAATTCCTGGAACCTGTGAATGTTGCCTTCTTTGGACAAAGGTTCTTGCAAATGTAACTATGTTAAGGATCTTGAAATCAAGACATCATCCTGAATTATCAGGATTGTCCCCAAATCCAAAGACGAAGTTTTTTACAAAAACACATATAAAGGAGAAGGCAATGTGAGGATGAGGACAGAGACAGAAGGCAAGGAAGTGGAGGAATTCCAGTAGCTACTAGAGCTGAAAGGGCAAGGAAGGATTCTTCTCTAGAACCCCCAGAGGGAGCACAGCCCCAAGGGCAACTTGATTTTGGACTACTCTCGACTTCTACCCTCCAAAATTGTGAGAACTTAAATTCTGGTTGTTTTAAGCCACCCAATTTATGGTTATGTTTTTACAGCAGCCATAGGAAGTTAATATAGACATCAAGGCCATGGGCAAATGTGGTGCCCAGTAGATATGGGAGAGACCCAGTAGAAGTGAAAGTGGTGCTCACTTGAGGAGGCTATGGTCACCAGAAAGATGACTTTTCTAGTGAATATTTCATGGCAATTATAAGTGGGAACTACTTATTGGTAGCCCAAGCACAACCTAATGGGGAGGTGGGAGGGACCTCTGTTCAAGTGAGGACTGTGAATGTTTCCCCAATTAGACCAAGGGACTGACGAAGGCTAGAAATCTGGGGAAAACCTTTTTAGAACACAAAGCAAAGCGAACTCTGAAGTGTGGTCTCATAGAAAGGTACAGGTCATGAACACAAAAGGCTCTTTGTAGCACACAGCCCCCACATCCTTAATATTAATATTGTATTGCAATATTTAATCTCTTAATGGCACATAATTCTATGAAGGTGAACTTGCTCTACTCCATCTGGTATTACATCACCTGGTACATGTTTTCCAGGTTCTCTGTAGTTGGAGAAGAGAGAGATGAAGGAAGCATGTAGACTCTCAACTTCCTTTAACTGAAAGTAATACACATCACCTCTGATTAGGGTCCATTGACCAGAGCCAGTCAAATGGTGCCAAGAGAACTGCAAAGGATGCTCGGAGATGTTGGAGAAACCATGTATATTTGGTAGGATTAATGGTCTTTGCCATGTACAGGCATGAATTGTTGATCTTGATTGATTTAATTTTCCACGATAAGACCTGGGCTACTGCTGGGCACACAATGATTACTTCTTGACCTAATTGGTTCAAGCGTAAAATTGCGCAACTTTATATTAAATTGAGGCCTGGCACAGTGGCTCACCCCTCTAACCCCAACATTCTGGGAGGCTGAGGTAGGAGGATTTCTTGAAGCCAGGAGGTCAAGAGCAGCCCGGGCAACCTTGTGAGAACTTGTCCCTACAAAGAAAAAGAGAAGTTGAACTCATGGTGTATCTAAAAGGCTGACATGAAGCTTTTAATTTGCTTAAATTCAACTTAAGAAAATAATCATTGAATAATTTTGATAAAAATAAATAAGATGAGAAAAACTCCACTGGTCTTAATGAAATTAGAGGAGTTACTGGAGTCTGTAAATATACCATTTTAGAAGTTTCAATCACCTTTCATAGATGAGGCCATTTAAAAAGATAGCATTATTAAGGGTTGTAAGAACAGTGACGCAAGAAAAAGTATGACTTGCTCTTTAGTGAAGCCATGGCACACAGTAGGCTCAGCGTTGGTCCAGTGGAAACCAAAAAATGCAGATTTGCTGTCTATCACAAAGATAAAGGAGGAAGAAGTGACCATTTTCATGTTGTCTACTGTTGGAAAGCACTGTTGCTGGGTGCTTTGTATTTAATGATCCTGTTTTATGATCACACCAATCCTGTTTGGTAGGCATCATTCTCCCTAAGATACAACTGAAGAAACTGAGACACAGTGGTTATAAATAGCTAGTAAATAGAAGACCGAGTCCTCAAACCTGATCGCTCTACATTTGATTTTCTAATGTTTTCCTCCAATAGCTCCTTGCCTCTCTAGTTAGAAAACCAGTCTCTCGCATTTCATTGGCAGTGGGTGCTGTTGGGAGAGTGGAGTTGCTATTGTTTTGGCACTTTGTGATGGCAAAAATGAATCTCAGATCATAAACTGCAGAAAAACCTGACCCCCTCCCCCCATGGAGGGTCTTTTACAAATAAGCTATTTGTTTTTGTCAAGGACAGGTTTTGGTTTCATGGGATACGACTTTGTTTTCAACGACTCATTAAAGAAAGATGACTTACTGCCCTGTTTTCTAAATCTAGTCACAGACCACAATCACTTGCAGGAAATGGAATGTTTACTTGAGTTTATTATACAAGGCTCTGGATATGAGCTGTGGGATTTTTACACCTCATAGCAACGGTATTACAATTTATTTACAACTTCATGTTGGCAGCTGCACAAACTCTTATGAAAAAGGACAATCACACCTTGGGGACCAGTAATTATAGGCAAAGGTATAAATTGGGCAAAGCAGCGTAAGCATTTGGCACTTAAGTTGAAGAGAATAGAAATGGCTCTGGAAATTGGAGAGAAAGTCAGTCTCTTGTTCGTTATGAGGCCATGAACTAATTAAACTGAACTTGTCAGAATAGACAGATGAATAGATTGAATTGGATTTTGGCACTGACTGGTCACACACTCATGAAAACCAAGTTGTTTTAGTGATGTCATCATTTGGAACTTCTAACTATGATATCATTTTTGACAGAATTAATGTGGAATTAATACCATATGTACAAGCATTAATAGGAATTGACTTTGAACACTGATTGGTTATTTGAGGTTGATTTCCAAAGGGAAACTTTGAGATAGGTCTTCCTTGCATCCCCGGTTATCAGATATCAAACCAAGCTTTGATGTAGATTTCAATATGTTTATTAGAATTCCTCTGAGACAAATCCATATATGTATTTCTAAAAAATATTTTATAGAAACATGGGTTAAAACATGTTTTATTTGTAATAATATTAAGCCTGGGGACGAAGGGATTTAAAATGAAATTCAAAGTTAACTTAAAAGGAATTGCCCAGAGGATTTTTTTTTTTTTCAATGAAACATTTGGATTTTAGGTAAACTTAAACCTCAGGCATGAGATGCTCTTCTTGATCAAGGTAGTGGTTGCGATTTCTAGTTTTCCAGAGCAAGTGGACTCACTCTCTCCCTTTTCTCACACTTGCAAACACTGTCTGGGTAACATCTTTTTGTATCCATTATGACTGGGTTCTTTTGAATTTGGGGAGTGGTGTAGGGTATAGCCATTCTTATTCAGCAAGCAAATAGTCATTTAATGCCTTCTATGTTATGCTAACTATTTATATATCTTCACATTCCTTACAATTAGTTCCTTGCATTTGTAGAACTGGAAATCTTGAAAGTGTTATTGCATTCATTGCTGTATAACAACCTTAATTAACAAGTAAGCAAAGGAAGGTTTAGTAAGCTCAAAATGGCACCCTAATAAATGATGGAGGTAGAATTAGGCCAGGTATTTAAAAAAATAATACAACTAATTTAGCAGAATTTTCTGTGGGTCACTCTTTATAGTTTATATCAGTAATACAACAACCTACAGTGAAATAGACTTAGGGTCTGATAAATTCTGAGAATTGAACACATATCAGCTCAACTCCTAAAGCCACGCTTTTTCTAATAGGATCCTGTGACTATCGAGGGCTTTTTCTGTGTTCCAGGTAAGGAACAGATGTATCAGATGCAGAAGAAGCAGGTAAGTCTTATGTTTATGACGGGAGAACAACACAGTGGACTGGGAACTCTTGGTACCAGTTCTGGTGTGGCCACATGCTAACTGTTTGAACTTGGCAAATCCCGCAGCCTCTTCTGTGGTGTTCCTCATCTGAGATAGCAATGCCTGTTCACAGGGGCTCCTGTGAAAACCTGAACCAACATCAGTAAGTGCTATGAAATACAATTTAAATATCTGTCATTATTATTGAAGTGTTATGTTGTTTCTTACTGGGCAAGCCAATAGTCTTTCTTGGCATAAATGAGCATTCCATAAAGTAGACATGGTTTCTGAGGAAGTTCAGCTACACAGTACAAAATCATTATGAGGGTCCTCCTTACTCCTCATAAAAATTAGAAAGAAAGTGGAAAATGGAACCTACATAGCTCAGCACCATGAACTTTGGAATAAGTCTGTTCCACTAAATTCTCCAATCACTAGCTGTGGCTCCTTAGGCAAGAAAATCAGATTTTCTAATGATGAGTTTTTACAAGTGTGGAATACCTCACTCTTTGGGATATTATATTAGTCTGCTAGATGTGTCATAAGAAAGTATCATAAACTCGGTGGCTTAAATAAAGACAATGTATTGTCTTGCAGTTTTGGAAGTTGGAAATCTAAGGTCAGATTGTCAGCAGGGTTGCTTCCTTCATGGGCTATGAGGGAGAATTTGCTCCATGCCTTTCTCCTAGATTTGGTGGTTACTGGCAATTTCTAGCATTCTTTGGCTTGTAGAAGCGTCGCCTGGATCTCTCTCTTCACTGTCACATGATGTTCTTCCTGTAGGCATGTCTGTCCAAATTTCTCTTTTTAAAAGGACACCAGTCATATTGGATTAATGTCCACCCTAATGCCCTAATCTTAACCTGATTACATCTACAAGGATTCTGTATCCAAATAAGGTCACCTTCTGAGATACTGAGCTTCAATATATTAATTTTTAGAAGAAACAATTCAACCCACAATAGTTGTTTGTGGATAAAAGATGAGGTAATGCACACGAAATGTCTTCTACTCTTGACTTATAGCTGGAGCTCTGTGCTATTGGAGCTTTGCTTCTGTTGGTTTGGAATTAGGTGAAGAATTTAAAACGTGGAATTGATCTCTTTATGGCTCTCCACAGAAGATGAGGACTGGGAGCACAGAGTTTGTAGTCATTAATTACTGTTTTCTCACAGTTCCCTTGGACTTTTCCCTCAGTTTGTGAGCTTTTGAGGGAAGTCCAGCCCTTCAAACAGACTATATGTCCTGCCTAGCCACCTGCTTTGGATTCAAGTCTTTTTTTTTTTTTCCAGAAAATTCCCAGGGGTTTTGTAACATATGTGTAAAATGTTCCAGGCTACCTTTTCATCATTTATGTTAAAATAAAAATATCTATACAAAAAGTTTTCCCTGATGCTTTCTATACAAAGGGCATATTAGTGCTTCATTAGAAAGAACACATTAAAATTTACAAAGGAATTAACAAACAAATACAAATAATAACCACAGAAATAACTATTTATTGGACATCTAATCTCATCTAGGCATACAAATATATTGTTATTCGCACAACAGCCATAGAAGGAGATGCAATTGTTTTTATCTTAACAGATGAGGGAACTGAGGCTTAGAGTGAATATCCCTACGAAGGTCAATGGCTGGCAGATGCCTAAAGCAAATCTTGCCATGTGTTATGCTTGCTTAGTCTATGCTCATTCCACAATTCAACAGCAGAAAGGGTGGTGTGAATGTTCACTGGGTGATAGAATATCCTGTTTCCTGGGACCATATCTACTACCATTGTCATCTAGACTCTCTGAACCTCAATTTTCTCATCAGAAAATGGAAACAATAGTGCCATTTGCATGGAAGGCTTTTATAGGGATCAGATGTTCAGTTGTAGGAATTTATGAGACAGAATTTATCTCATGCCTCAGGCTCAATGCATTTTATTGAAGACATAAGACAATGAACAAATGAATGAATGAGTGAATAAGAAAATGCATGGAAAGGCTGTGGAGGACCAAACACGATTGTGCATAACAGCTAGAATTAATTTTCTGTTATTCTTGAAGATATTTAAAGGCAGAACCTATTACCAAAGAAACCAATTCTAGTTTTGAAACTCTTCTTGCACATTTGCTGGAGGCAAAGCAATGTGCTGAAATGTTGCATAGGGTCTTATTGATCCCCACAATGGCTCCATGAGGCAGACATTATCCCTCGGTTCCCACCTTCTGCATCACCAATCTAGAGATGAGGCACAGGGAAGTAAAGTGATTTGCCTAAGCTACCTGTGTTGTACACATCATAGAGCCAGACTCTGAACCAAAGCAGCCTGGCTCCAGGGACTGCTCTCAACCACCATGTTCACAGCCTACCTAGGGGAAACATCAGTGTACTTGAGATCAGGAGATAAGGCTTAGACTCTCTGATTTCCTTCTTAATAGTTTGTACAGCACTGGACAAGGTGCTTCAGCTTCCTGGGTCTTAGTTCCTTCTATATAAAATGAAGATTACATACTATCTACTTCTTAGGGCTTAGGTGAAGATCAAATGATTTAATTCCTATGAAATGTTTAGAGCATTTTCTAGCACAGAACATGTGCTCAATAAATGTCAACCATCAGAGTGATTATTATGTTGAGTTATGCGAGGGAGTTAAAGTGACAATATGGCATTAGATAAAGTCCTCTAGTCCTACTCTCTGTTATAAAACTAAGAATCTTTAGGAATACTCAAACATTTTAGAACCAGGACAGGCTGCTTGACTCAAAATCTTAGAGCTCAGTACCTGAAAACAATATTCTACAAAGAAACAAAGCTGCAGATTTTCCTGGTAAAACACTTAAGCTTTCCTGTAGAAACATATTTTCAAATCTTTATATGGAATTAGGCTAACTTATTCTCTTTTGATAATTTTATTTGCTAATTTTGCAAAGATGCATATTCATTAACATTTACTATATTCCAGACACTTTTCGAAGCACCTTGCCTATATTATCTATTTAAATCTTAAAGCAAGCCTATGAAGTAATATTATCATATTCTCTATTGTATGGATGAAGAAACTAAGGCACAGTTAGTCTGAATAATTTGCCAAAGTCACTCAGCTGATAAGTGGGAGAGCTAGGATTTGATTCCCCAATGTCTGACCCCAAAACCCATTCATACACCTACTCTAACTGTTTTTCATATTTACACTGTGATTCATATGTATCCAAATGAAGATAACAGACATGCTTTTCTTTTATATAAAATCAAAATTAAGTCCATTTTCTATGGTTGGATATGTCAAGTTTTTAGTGGACTGGACACATTTTCCCCGTAGTGTCTGGTCTAAAGAATCTCATAATTTGTGATATTCTCCATATAGTAGCCTGAATGATACCCCCCTCCCCCTCACACATACATAAAGATGTTCACATCTTGCTGTCATAATCCCCAGAATCTGTGGAGGTTACTTTGCGTGTCAAAAGGGACTTGGCAGATATTAAGTTAAGGACATTGAGATGAGATGATAGTTCTAAATTATTCAGGCATTCACAATGTCATCACAAGGATTATAACAGGAAGGAGGCAGGAAAGCCAGAAAAAGAGCTGTGAGGACAGAAACAGGGAGGCAGGGTTGGAGAGAGAGAGAGAGAGAGAGAGAGAGAGAGAGAGAGAGAGAGAGAGAGAGAGAACGACAGCGAGCTGAAGATGCTATGCTGCTAACTTTGGAGATAGAGGAATGAATGAAGGAGACACAAGTGAAGGGATTGCAGGCGGCCTCAAGAAGCTGGGAAAGTCAAGGAAGGGGGTTCCCCTTGAGTCCCCAGTAGGAAATCAGCTCTGTTGACTTATTTTGGACTTTAGACCTCCGCAACAGTACATTTTTTTAAAAATGCACTGTTTTAAACTTGCAAATTTGTAGTAATTTGTTGCAGCAGCAATGGGAAACGAATGTACTCCCGTATGACACTGTCAGTGGTTTCAGCACAAACTGTATGGATTATCCTCCTCCTCAGCACCCCACAGGTTTTCCCTTTGCTCAAAAATAAAGGAGAGTGACCCCCCAATTCCACTCCTAGGTTTATGGGAAAAAGAGATAAAAACATATATTCACACAAAAACTTGCACACAAGTGTTTATACCAGCATTATTAATAATTACTCAAATGTGAAATAACACACATGTACCACAACTGATGAATGGATAAGCAAAATATGTTTTATACATATGATGAGACATTATTTAGGAATAAAAAGGAATGGAGCACTGATAAATGCAAAAAGATGGAAGAATCTTGAAAACATTATACCGAGTGAAGGGAGCCAGTCACACAAGACGACAACTGTACAATTCCATTGACAAGAAACATCCAGGATGGGCAAATCTATAGAGACACAAAGTATATTAGTGGTTCCTAGGAGCTGGGGTCAGGGAGGGAGGAACTGCTAGTAGGTATGAAGTTTCTTTTGGGAGTTATAAAAATGTTCTAAACTTAGCTTTGATGATGGGTGTACAACTCTGAATATACTAAAAATCACTGAGTGTTATACTTTAAAAGGATGATTTTTACAGAAAGTGAATTAAATCTCAATAAAGATGCTAAGAAAAAAGATGAGAAGGGAGGGAGATATTTATACTGTAAGCAGTAGGTACGCCCATGTTTTATTTGATTGGTGTATTACTCAGAGTACACCGGAGAAACAGAACCAGTAGGAAATGTGTGTGTGTGTGTGTGTGTGTTTATGCATATTTATATATGTGTGTATATGTGTGTGTGTGATGTGTGTGTGTGTGCATGTGTGTGTATTATATAGATGTACAAAATGAGATTATTATAGGGTATTTGGTCATAGCATTATGGAAGCTGGGAAAGTCCATGATCTGCCAAATACATGCTGGAGATTTAGGAAAGTCGGTGGTATAGTTTGAAGATCTGAAAGCCAGAGAGTTGGTATAGTTGCCAATCTGTGTTTGACATCCTGAGGACCAGGAGCAAGGTAGAAAGCAAATTCAACCTAGCTCTGCCTTTTTGTGTAGTCGGGCCCCCAGCAAATTGGATGATACCCGCTCAGATTGGTTAGAGAGTATCTTCTTTAGTACTCAGTCTTCAAATGTGAATCTCTTCCAGAAACTCCCACACAGATAAAACCAGAAATAATGTTTACCTAGATATCTGGGCATCTTATGATCCAGTTAAGTTGAAACATAAAATTACCCATCACAATTAGCCTCATATCATCTTCTTTGCACTTGTTTTTACTCACTTTGCTCTTTTAATAGAGAAACCACCCAGTTAGGGAATAATGAGTGGGATCCAGGAGAAGAAAATCATTAGCTGAATTAGACATGTTTCTGATTCAGTCTTAGTTTCTTCATCCATACAATAGAGAATATGATGATATTACTTCATAGGCTTGCTTTAAGATTTAAATAGATAATACATGCATGATACTTAGAAAAGTGTCTGGAATGTAGTAAAGGTTAATGAATATGCATCTTTGCAAAATTAGCAAATAAAATTATTGAAAGAGAATAAGTTAGCCTAATAAACTGCGAGATAGTTTATCTGTGAATCTCATTTAATCTTTAGAAGAACTTTTGAAAGACGTTAGTGTCATGCCCATTGTACAGATAAGAGACTGAAGACCTAAGTGATACCCAAAGGAATGTAGGGAAAGTGATGAAGCCAAGATATGAACCCACGTTTTGCAACTTCCTAAGCCCTTGCTAATAGAATTAGCATTCATTTTCCTTTTCCTTCGCTGGATTGCTCTTAAGAAACAATATTAGAAACAGCATGTATTAAAGGAATTATTTAGGAGAAGAAAAATGATCTAGGAAAAACCATGATATGTTGGGGTGGGCAGTGGGTAGAATCTATCTGAGGGTCTCTGGCTGGGTTCTATGTCTATCTGAATGTCCTACACACGCCTCAGTCTTATGTATCTCAGCAACAGAAGAAGATAATATTACCTAGTACTTAGGGTTATTGTGAGAGTTAAATTATGATTCATAGAAAGCATTTATGCTAGTGCTTGACATGTAATATACATTGCAGAGGTAGCAACTCATGTTACTACATTATTCCAATCTTACTCTATACGTCACCCAGGAGAGTTGATTTTTGCCTTAAAAAAGTATTGTATATTTTAAAATAGCTAGAAGAGATGCTGTTGAATGTTCTCATCACAAAGAAATGATAAATGCATGGAGTGATAGACATGCAAAACACACTCATTTGTTCATTGTACACACATATAAGTATCAAAACATCAAATTGTTCCCCATAAATATGTATGATTACAACGTTTCAGTTAAAAATTAACTAATTTTTTAAAGGATGAAATATAATAATAATACCAGTCGTGTCTTGCTTATAGACGATATGAAGAAGCCACCTCCAAAGGGAGATGGTCTTGTTTTGCTCTCCTAGTGTCCATGATGGGGAAACCCAGCCTTGCAGGCAGCACAAATAACTCCCTCTCTCAGCCTCCAACTCCAACTCAACTCCCAGGGATTTTATTTTGTTTTGTTTTTTGTTTGTTTTGTTTTGTTTTTGAGACAGAGTCTCCCTCTGTCGCCCAGGCTGGAGTGTAGTGGCGCTCACTGCAAGCTCCGCCTCCGGGGTTCACTCCATTCTCCTGCCTCAGCCTCCCGAGTAGCTGGGATTATAGGTGCCCACCACCACACCTGGCTAATTTTTTTGTATTTTTTTTTAGTAGAGACAGAGTTTCATCATGTTAGCCAGGATGGTCTCGATCTTCTGACCTCGTGATCCACCCACCTTGGCTTCCCAAAGTGCTGGGATTACAGGCTTGAGCCACTGCACCCAGCCTCAGCTCACAGATTTTATCATTACCATCTTGTGGCATTGTATCCATGTCAATGTAACTTTTTTTTTGTAACATTTGTCTTTCTTATGTATTATAATCTTAATGAAATGATATCTCATATTCCTTTTCATATGCTGAATTGAAAACTATGTTGCCTTGAATTCATTCATTCATAAATCATTTAATGTTTGTGGGATAAGCATTACACATCAGAAACTGCTCAACAGTAGGCAGGAAGAAAGAGACCCGATGTGTACCTCTGTTGTCATAAATTTTACGATATTGATATTCATTGAAAAATTGAAAGAATAAATGAAAGTAATGAAAATTGTCTAGAGAACAGAAAGAAGGAATGTACCTAATTTTTATTATCTCATGACTGTGATAAACTGTGGATTAAGTTTGGACAATAGAAAGTATTAAATATTTGTTCCTTTCCCTAGCAAAGAGCAGAGCTGTTTAGGCAAGTGATTTCCTGAAGCACATGACCCTGGAGAGCTCAGTGATGTAGTTAAAAAAAAGATCATTTGTACTGTGATCTGACCACAAGGATGCAACACTATCCCTTAGCTAACAACCTGTAACATGGGGTCTTAATTCTCTCTGCCATTGCATAGCTGTATAAAGTCCTAATTAAAGTAGAATATTAAATGAACTAAATTTAGCTTCTAATACCAGCTGTTTCACTAACCATCTTTCCTGTCTTCAGTTTCCCCATCTGTAACATAAACAGATAGGAATTAATGATTTCTAAGGATTCATTTCAATGTAACATTTTTTGCTTTGCTATATGACTAGTGTCTAGAGGATTCTTCTGAGAATTTTCAGATATCAAGAATTAATATCATAGTAGTTGATATTAATTTGTAAAGTGTTGAAATTATTAAGACTTTCTGGAGATGAGAGAAAGGCTAGGTGAAAGTAAACAATCTTTTAGTAAAGTAGCGTAACAGTCCAATTTTTCTTACCCCCAGATCCATGTCATGTAACTTTAGAGTGTGTGCCACTTTCTAACTCAGGTCTTGTTTTGGGACAATGTGATGTTCTTGAGTGTGATATAAGCAGAGACTTAAAAACTCTTGCACAATTGAAATTGATTATCTTACCCTCTACCAAGATCATCCAATACGGTTCTTGGCAGTTCTGACAAGAACTATACAAATAAATGCCAGTTTCAGAGTGAAAAGATGACATCTTATTCACATTCAGATTGCCTCCAAGTAGGTCTAGGATACATGTAAACCATGTAATCCAAGATTTTACACACCTGAGAGAAAAAATATTTTTGCTGGCCCAGTTAACCTTCTTTCATACATTCTACAATATGTGATATTTTAATCAATGTCAACCTGCTGCCCTTTCAGAACAGAGGCTTTAAAAATGCTTAATATCTTTTTCTTTCAGTTGTCCCATTAGCATTTCACTCTACAATAAAGATAAATGCTCCTTTCTTCACTGTATGCCACGTAATAAATTAAACAAAAATTAAAGAATGTCTTGAAAATGTACATATGCACTTAATGCATGAGTCTCCAAAAAACAAGGAAGAAAATTTTGCCATTGAAAAAAAGTTATGTCAATACTATGCATGAATATAAACTTGGCTATGAAAAGAATAGGAAGGATGACAGTAAGAATAGGAAAAATATATTATGTGGTTGGCAGGGCTTGGGGAAAAGAAAGGGAGAGTAGAAAAGAGGGTGTCTGATTTGTAAAGGAAGACCCTGACCTTCACTCTATGCAAAGTCCTGCTAAGGAGGTTCCATCTTTGCCCCCTACTCTACCCTTTACCCTTTCCCACAAGATGTGGCAGTTATTACTCAGCCCTCCCACTCAGCCACTTCCCAGTGGGAGGAAACCTATCCCTCTTTATCCCCCTGGTGAGTGCTAGAGGATGGGCACTTTTATTTTAAATCATCAAATCAAAATGGGACTTG
This sequence comes from Trachypithecus francoisi, assembly GCF_009764315.1. Taxonomy (NCBI): domain Eukaryota; kingdom Metazoa; phylum Chordata; class Mammalia; order Primates; family Cercopithecidae; genus Trachypithecus; species Trachypithecus francoisi. The sequence continues at coordinate 11,950,050 of NW_022681454.1, read as the reverse complement.
TTATAGCCCTCTATTCTAGACAATAAGCTATTTTGCTCTTAAATCTACCTTTCTGAGAGAAACCACCCTTAAAGATGTCAGGGTGCATTAACCTTTCTGAAGGAGGGAATGACAGATGGAGTGACATCACAGAGAAGGTTGGAAGGGCCAGAATTGGAGTAGAGAAGATAGGGTTAGTGTTGGTACAAAGGAGGGACATGTCTTTATCTAAGACAGAAGGGAAGATGGAGGAAAAATGGAGATACAGAACAATGAGGTAGAGAGACAAGTTAGGTATTACTTTTTGTGTAATTATTTTGGGTAGACTAAACAAATGATAAAATACTGTACTTAGGTTCAGATTTGTATCAGCTGCTAAAATAATGCTGTGTAACAAATCACCCCAAAACTCAGTGGTATAAAACAATAAATATGTATTTCTAGCACATTAGCAGGGATCAGATCATCTAGGCTGGGCTTGGCAGGTCTTGGCTGGGCTCACTCATGTGTCTGCAGTGTGACTGAGTTTGCTCGTGTGTCTGTGGGTTGACTGTACTCCACATGTCCCACATCCTCTTCTGAGGCTAGTGGGATAACTTGGACATGTCTTTTGTGTGGTTTTGGTAGAGGGCAAGACAAGCAACTCTAATCATGCAAGAGTTTTTGAGTCTCTACTTGTATCACGTTCACCAACGTCACATTGTCCCCAAGCAAGGCTTGAGTCAGGGTGGGACAGACTATAAAGTTACATGGCATAGGTCTGGGAGTGGGAAGAACTGGGACCATTATGCTACTCTTCCAAAAGAGTGTTTACTTTTATGTAGCTGCTGCCTTTATCTCCAAAAAGTCTTAGTAATTTCGACACACAAAAATTAGCAATGCAACTACTGTGATATTAATTTTTAGGACATGAAAATTCTCAGAATAATCCTCTAGCTACTAATCATATGGAAAAGTAAAAAATGTTATATTTAAAGGGGTGCTTTGAGATAATTTATTCCTATTTGTTTATGTTACAGAAAGGGAAATGAGTACAGGAGAGATGTTTAGTGATAAAAACCGGTATTAGAAGTTGAATTCCAATCCATAGAATTTATGCAGCTGTGTAACGGCAGAGCAAATTAAGACCCCATTTTACAGATTGTTAACTAAGAGATGAAGTTACATCCTTGTGGTCGGACAGCAATTCAGGGCCTCTCTGTTTTAGTTGGCCAATTGTACATTCCATTCTCCCGCTCTCATCATAGAGTACCCAACTAATTTTGAAAGAGGAAGAAGTGACTGTTCACTTGGAAGCCACAATGCTGTGAAACTGAGGTGTGATATAGAACTTACAAATTAGATATTAACTCGTAATGTGATCTGGCCGTGAGGAAAGCCGACCCGGCTGGGGTTGGCCTGTGCGAGGAGTGAAGCTGCAGGAAGGGGAATAATCCCCCTTTATACGACACTGGTGAGACCGCACCTGGAAAACAGGCCCCTGTTCCAAGCCTCGGTACCCAGGCCATGTGGACAGGGAGGAGGAAACTGTATGATTCATTCGTAGCTGGAGGAAATGACCTAGGGGGGAGAGATTAAAGAGCTTAATGAGCTTGCTTTCCTCCCCTCTAAAGGGACCCCTGACAACTGAGAAGTGCCTTGGCTGGCCCACTGTATTGAGTTCTCTGGGTCCTTGAAGTAGGAGGCCCTACAATATCTGACTCTGTTGTTTCAGGTCCATCTCATGTCCACTGCCCCCTCCACATCAGGTTACCTTCACCTCTATGGGCTCTTTTCTTCTCAGATTTTTAAATAAGTCTCTTCCACCTTTGAGTTTCTGTACCTGTACCTCCTTTTGCTTGGCAGCTGCTTCCTGCTTTCACTTTTAGATGACAGCCTGAATGTCACTTTCATGATGAGTATTCCCCTAATTCCCTGGTGGTGCTGGGGACTCCGGTTACCTGTTCTCTTAACACCTGCATATCTCTTGTGTAACCTTCAGTAGCTTGCCCAGTGTCTCATTCTATGGCATCAGAAGTTGTCTCTATTTTGTTCACTGCTGTATTATATCCTGGCACCTTACAGGACTCAACAAATTCAGCCAAGGGGAAGAAAAACAACCAACAGTTGTGCCTGGTAACAGTGCAGCAGGCCTCAGGTTTGTGCTATTCTTGTGCCACCTGCCAGGGATGCTCTGCTTCTTTTCTGGTCTTGTCTAGAGGCAGCAAGAAGGGTGCTGGACTAGAATGCAGACAATGTGGATTTTAGTCCAACTTCCCTGCTTATTAGCCACATGATTATAAAGAAATCACTGACCTTTGAGCCTCCATGTCTTAGTTTGTAAAATGGAGATATGCATGCTTTTCCTGTGGGGGTGCTGTGAGGATTAAATGAAAGTCCCTTCTGAACCATTGCATGTTCACAAACCCAAGGCCGATCAGATCTTCAGTCTGACCTTTGCTCTTTACTAGTCATGTCATTCAATTTTTCTAAACGTTTTTCTTCTCTTTTGGGATATAAAATAATAATTTCTGTCCCATATCCAGAGCTGCAGGGATGTAGGGGAGATGGAAGATGGTGGTGAAGGTATAGTTAGCATGGTCAGAGGTAGTCACACCCTCCCCACAAGCTCAGTGCCTAACTCTCTTATATGTTCTGGAAGGCTGTTACAAAGACCTGTGCACGAAGACAAGCTCGGGTTACTTGAAATCCTCAAGGAGGTCTGGGCTGGAATCACAGACACTGCCCCTGTGAGCATTAGCCCAGTGCACCCCTTTTAGTATCCTCAGAAAGAGTTAGGCCTTTTTCCTCTTATTGGACTGATATGATTGCTGAGGTACAGAGATCCCCAGGTGCTTGTATATGTATTTAATTAAACTTTATTCTCTTCAACGGAGTACATAGGGTGTAAGAGGGTCTTGGAGTCAGCCGCTTTCATCATTTGTACAGTTGCTGATTACTCACATGCCTGGTAACTGTCTCCATCCCCCCACCACCATGGCAGTGCCTTGCACATAGTAACTGTCATCTGTATTTGGCAAGAAGAAAGAAATAATTGCCATTTAAAAAACTGATTCTAGTCTCTTTGTGTCCCTCAGGGAGTGTTTGAATTAATTTATGCTCATGCATATGATTATTTTATTTAGGAAAACACATTGATGGGTGGGTCTGGCTCAGGAAAAGACCTGCAGTCTATCCTGTATCCAGGGAGGTGGCTGAGAGCAAAGACTTTGAATCACAACACTGGGCGCAATGGTACCACCCTGAGCAGCAAGGCACTTTCTTCATCTGCAGTTACCTTATCTATAATATAGAAGTGGGAATTGTGCCTACCTCTGTGTGTTCTTGTGAGAACCATATAGAGTTCATATCTAAAGAGTGTAGAATAGGGCTTGGCATGCAGTGATTGACTCGTAGATGTTAACTATAATTGTCATTATGGCCAATCCTCGTTATTCATGGATTCCATATTTATGAATTCACCTGTGCTATACTTTTGTTTGCGTTACTCCTCCATATCTTGTGTTGAAATTTGATACCCAGTGTTCCAGGTGAGACCTAATTGGATGTGTTTGGGTCATAGGGTGGATCCCTCATGAATGGCTTGAGAGCTGTCTTTGCAGAAATGAGTGAGTTCTTAGACTATTTGTTCTTGTGAGGGCTGAATGATTAAAAGTGCCTAGCACCTCCCTCCTCTCTCTCTCTCTCTCTGTCTCTCTCTCTCTCTCTTGCTTCCTCTCTCACCATGTAATCTCTGCACATGCTGGCTCTCTTTTGCCTTCTGCCATGAGTGGAAGCAGGCAGTCAAGCAGATGCTTGTGACATGCTTCTTGTACAGCCCGAAAAATCATGAGCCAATTAACCTATTTTCTTTATAAATTTCTCAGTCTCAGGTATTCCTTTATAGCAACACAAATGGACTAAGATAGGAAATTGGTACTGAAGAATGAAGTGTTGCCATAAGGATACCTGAAAATACAGAAGTAGCTTTGGAACTGGGTAATGGTCAGAGGTTGAAAGAATTTGGAGGGCAAAGAGAGGATAGGAAGATGAAGTAAAGTCTGGAACTTATTAGAGACTGCTTAAGTAGTTGTGACCAAAATGTTGATAGAAATATTGACAGTAAAGACCATGCTGACAAGGTCTCAGATGAAAATGACAAACTGATTGTAAACTGGAGCAAAGGTCATCCTTTTTTACTCCCTAGTAAAGAACTTGGCTACATTCTGTCCATGCCTTAGGGCTTTATGGAAGGCTGAAGGGTGATGACCTAGGGTATCTGGTGGAAGAAATTAATAAGCAGCAAAGCTTTCAAGAAGTGGCATGGCTGCTTCTGATAGCCTATAATCAGATATGGCAGCAAAGGAATGACCTAAAGATGAAATTAATAATTAAAAAGGAGCAGAGTATAGAAATTTGAAAAATCTGTGGCCTGTCCATATGATGGAGAAGGAAAGGGTTTTGAGGAGGGGAAAAAAAGGTTGCTGCTGAGAAACCACTTGCTAAAGAGATCAGCATGACTAAAAGGGAGCCAAGTGCTAACAGTCAGGACAACGGGGAAAAGGCCCTGAAAGTATTTCCAAAATCTTCAAGACTGCCCCTCCCTTCAGAGTCCCAGAGGCCTAGGAGCACACAATGGTTTGGGGGACACCTCTAGGGCACTTCTGCCCTGTGCCATCTGGGAATGATGTTCCCCACATCCTAGCCACTCCAGCTCCAGCTGTGGCTGAAAGGGCCCCAGGTACTGCTCTGTCTCCAAATGGTGCAAGTGGTAAGCCTTGGCAGCTTCTATATGGTGTTAAGTCTGCAGGTGCACAGAATACAAAAGTCATGGAGGCTTTTCAGTTTCCACTTGGATTTCAGAGGATATACTGGAAAGCATGAGAACCCAGGCAAAAGTCTGCAACAGATGTGGAGCTACCACAATCAGGTCAGTGTCTAGTGGAGTCATAGGAGCAAGACTGCTACCCTCAAGACCTCAGTATTATATAGCCACCGGTAGCATGAAACTACAGCCTGACAAACCTCTGTCATTTGACTCCAACCTGTGAGAGTAGCTATGTGGTCTGTGCCTAGGAAAACCAGGAGGCTGGGGCTGCTCAAGGCCTTGGGAACTTACCTTTCACATCAGTATGCCCAGAATGTGGAGCCCAGAGTTAAGAAAGATGATTTTGGAGCTTTAAGAGGTAATGTCTGTCTTGCTGGATTTCAGACTTGTGTGGGGCCTGCTACCCCTTTCTTTTGGCCATGAGTGAAGTGTAACATTCCCACTGCAAATGTAATTATACCCTATGAAATGGGAATGTTTTCCCAATTTCAGAGGTTGGAAGCATTTGGAGGGCTCAGAAGAAGATAGTAAATCTCCATTTCAAATGGGAATGTTTACCCAATTCCTGTACAATCCTTATATCTTGGAATTATATAACTTCTTTTTTAAATTTTATAGTCTCATAGCTGGAAGAAACTTGCCTTGACTCTCAGATGAGACTTTGGACTTTTAAGTTGGTAGTGGAACAAGTTAAGACTTGGAGGACTCTTGGGAATGGATGGTTGTATTTTGCATGTAAGAAGGACATGAGATTTAGGGGGCTAGGGGAAGAATGCCATAGTGGTTTTCATAAGAGCTGGTTGTTTAAAAGAGCCTCACCCCTTACACACTCCTCTCTCACCTTGTGATCTCTGCTCATGCTTGGTCCCTTTTGCCTCTGCCATGAGTGGAAGCCGCCTGAGGGCCTCAACAGAAGCTGAAAGTCTCACCTACTTGTGAAAATTTATCATAATCTTCAAATTGATACTCATGGCACTTTCATAGTCATTTGTGGACATGTGCAGAGGGATGAAAAATAGGAGTTGCCTGATGCACACATTTCCACCTGAAATCAAACAGAGTAAGGATACTTGTGAACAAGTATCCTTTCATGGTCTATTGAATGCTATGTTTTTGCATTTTTGTGCCTTTGTGTTACTTTAGCTATTTAAATGGCCCTGAAGTATTGTGCTGAAGTGCACCTAGTGTTTTCAAAGACAAGAGGACTGTAATGTGCCTCACAAATAAAACACAGTCATGGTGTCATTTAACAATAGGGATATATTCTGAGACACACATTGTGAGACAATTTTGTTGTTGTGTGAACATTACAGAGTATGCTTACATAAAACTAGATGGTATAGCCTACTAAACAACTAGGCTACATGGTCCAGCCTGTTTTCCCTAGGCTACAAACCTGGACCGTACTTTACTGTATTAAATACTGCAGAATACTGCAAAATAATGGTAAGTATCTGTGTATCCAAACATATAAATAATACAGTAAAAATATGGTATTATAATTTTACCAGACCACTGCTGTATATGCAGTCCATCATTGACTGAAATGTTGTTGTATGATGCATAACTGTACTCATTGTAGCTAAGCTTTTTTCTAGCATGAGTTACAGTGCTGTGAGCCATGAGTTCAATGTTAATCAATCAACAATAGAAAACAAATAACTTGTCCTTAAACGATATAAAACAAAGTTGAGTATTGATCAGTTGATGAAAATGTTGTAACCAGAGGCTTGAAGAAAACAAATCCCATAGTTTCTCTAAAAGCAATGGTTCAATATTTGCTAATTCAGCCTTTGTAATGACTTTATAGAACACAACAACCACAAACATTGGGAATCAATAGTACTTTGATGTCTGTCCCCTCACGAAAATGATTTGTGGTTGAGGTTTAGAGAATGAGAAAGATGTAAGAGTGGTATCTTTCTCTCTCTCTCTCTCTCTCTTTTTGAGATGGAGTCATGTTCTGTCACCGAGGCTGCAGTGCAATGGCACAATGCAGGTTCACTGCAACCTCTACCTCCCAGGTTCAAGCAATTCTTGTGCCTCAGCCTCTCAAGTAGCTGGGACTACAGGCGCCCGCCACTACGCCCAACTAATTATTGTAGTTTTAGTAGAGATAGGGTTTTACCACGTTGGTCAGGCTGATCACGAACTCCTGATCTCAAGTGATCTGCCTGCCTCAGCCTCCCAAAGTGCTGGGATTACAGGCGTGAGCCACTGCACCCAGTCAAGAGTGATCTCTCAATCTCTCTCTCTCTCTCTCTCTCTTTCTCTGGTGTGTGTGTGTGTGTGTGTGTGTGTGTGTATCTGCATTCTGAGAACCAATGGAAGGCAGAAACCCACAGAAGGCTTCAGAATATAAAAATTCTTCCTGCCTGTGAATGACACATATCTGAAGGGAAGAAGTATCATTATCGTGGTAAGGTAGAGATCAGTGAGTTCTGACCAGCAGCTATTCCTTCTGGTCCCTATCTGTGGTCAGAAATCAGCCCATTTCTCCTGAAAATAAGTGTATCACATAGGTTTGCAGTTCACCCAGTACTGATGTTATGCTGCTTTCCTAATGTTTATATAGTCTCATCCGCACTCATGACTTGTGTTGGAGGTCTAGGGAAAATGAAAGCAAATTTTGCCTGCACACTCTTAAATTGGCTTTTGCACCTAAGAGGTAAAATTATTGCATTCATGCCAATTCATCACTTTCCAGTTGGATGACATAAGTCCCTTTACTTAAACTAAAGAACAGCTCTATGTCTTGTTTTTGTTCAACATCCCAATGTGGGGTTGTTCTGAAGACAGTGGTGAGTCTCTAGAAATTTCTGTCTAGGGACTGTGATGTGGGATACAGATTCTAACATGAATGGAGGTACTTTAAAAGAAAGTGTGACATGAGAAACTGATATGGCCTGGGGTCATTCCTATTGGACCTGTTTTATTGGAGCCATCTTGGTTACTACATATGCCATTTTGTGTAATATGTATGATTGTGGTTTTTGGATTTTAGTCCAGCCATGGAAATACAAACCCTGGGCTCCTAAATTAATCTTAGTTCCCATTTCCCCTCTATGATCTTTCCTTTGTCTTCCATTGTGTGCCCATCCCAGCTTATACTTCATTCATTCCCTCTCACCTCTGTTGAGCATTTACCACCTAAACTGCTAGGTTCTGAAGGGACAAAGTCTTGTCTTTTGGAGACAGTTTTATTCAGTATGATTATTTTCTCTTGACTCTATTAGAAATTTCTTTTATTTTTTCCTGCATTATGTATTCCTCCCCTTCTATCTCATGTAACAACCATTTTCCAAGTGTTGGAGAGAGGAAGGTTAGAGAATTAAACATAATGGGACTGGGGAGAGAAGGATTAGACTAAAAGTCAGTGACAGTTTTGGTCTTCAAGTAATTCATAATCTAGTGAGTTTGCATCTTATTCCCCCAGACTATACTTTAGTGCTTTATTCTTCTTACATTTGCATCTTTGTGTATGAGCATCACTTGAATTTTTGTCATTCTCTCTCATCTCCTTTCCCTCTACTCTCTGCTTAGGCAATTTAATTCCACTTCCATGATTTACATTATCAGCCTTTTAATCACTATCCAAAATACTCCTTTAATCCTGACCTCTCTGTCTTTGCCAAGGTCTGGACCTGTGTTTCCATCTCTTTGTTGTGCATTTTCCCTTGGATAAGACCACTGAATTCTCACATGCTGTACTGCTTATGAAGACAGGGCTTGGGAATGAGCCTATTAATTGAATGACAAACCACGTTCTTGATACATTACTTCAAGGACTCAAGGAAACTTACCAATCCAAAAACTCTGCATTTTTTTTAAAATAAATATTTCAGTAATGTAAGCACTTGAGAAGACACTGGAAAACATTAAGTAAAATGAGATTTTTATGATGAACAATGGAAAAATTGCTCATGCTTTGGTTTTTATTAAACATAATTGCTCTAAGTCAAAGAAGTGGATACAGTTGAGAACAAACAATAAAAAATTGGAACACAAAGTTCCTTTCAAAATAGAAATGCAAATTTTAATGTGAGTACACTGAAGTCTTCCGTTGTGTATGAAGTATATTTCTATAATCCTACTATCAGTGAGCTTATAGTAAATGCTCCTGTTTGTTCTAAAGATTTCAAGTAGGCTGGGTGTGGTGGCTCATGCCTGTAATCCCAGTACTTTGGCAGCCCAAGGTGGGCATATCATCTGAGGTCAGGAGTTTGAGACCAGCCTGGCCAACATGGTGAAACCCCATCTTTACTAAAAAATACAAAAATTAGCCGGGCATGGTGTCAGGTGCCTGTAATTCCAGCTACTCAGGAGGTTGAGACAGGAGAATCACTTGAACCTCGCAGGCAGAGGTTGCAGTGAGCTGGGATCACACCATTGCACTCCAGCCTGGGTGACAAGAGCGAAACCCTGTCTCAAAAAACAAAAAAAAAAACAAAACAAAGCAGATTTCGAGTAAATGATTCAACATTTGAAAAGTTTAAACTAAAATCTTTAGCCCCCTGATTACACACATCTGTTTTGCTTCTTCTTCTTTTTTTTTTTTTTTAGAGTATTAGTTGATGGCACTATAAAAATAATATATGCACATTCTTTGAATAATTGAAAGTCAGTAGTAAGTAAAAAATTAACATTTCTTCATTCCCTATTTATACCCTCCTTTGTGAGTCCCATTTCTTAGTAGGATTACATATGGTTTTATTTCTTCTAATGGTTGATAAGATAATATTAAACAGTATATTATTGCATATTTCTTGACGTATCTGTTGACTCTTTGCTTTGACAAATAGGACTGGGTTCACATACAGTACTTCCCAGTTTTGTTAAATAGTATATTTAAAATTGTGTTTCTTGTTTCATCAAATTTGTAGAGTATATCTTGATTCCTCATTACTTCCAATAGGGAAATTAGGGCCATAGCACTACTACTGACCTCTCTTCTCCTTAGTATTTCCCAAATTGTTTCAGCTATACAATTATTTATTCTGTATCAGAGTCTTAGTATTTAAATTCTGTTTTGTGGTTGTATTTGTTTTATTTTTTACTTTTTAGAAAAATGATGCTAAAAGTTTGAAAGCAAACAGTCTTTATAATATTATGATGTTGTCAATGTAATAAGTATAAAGATGCTTTAGGAGCAAGTGGTAGGTTTGTAATCACAGTGAAAGAAATGTAATCCTTAGACCTAATACCATAAAAACCCTAGAAGAAAACCTACGTAGTACCATTCAGGACATAGGCATGGGCAAGGACTTCATGTCTAAAACACCAAAAGCAATGGCAGCAAAAGCCACAATTGACAAATGGGATCTCATTAAACTAAAGAGCTTCTGCACAGCAAAAGAAACTACCATCAGAGTGAACAGGCAACCTACAGAATGGGAGAAAATTTTTGCCATCTACTCATCTGACAAAGGGCTGATATCCAGAATCTACAAAGAACTCAAACAAATTTACAAGAAAAAAACTAACAACCCCATCAAAAAGTGGGCAAAAGATATGAACAGACATTTCTCAAAAGAAGACATTCATACAGCCAACAGACACATGAAAAAATGCTCATCATCACTGGCCATCAGAGAAATGCAAATCAAAACCACAATGAGATACCATCTCACACCAGTTAGAATGGCAATCATTCAAAAGTCAGGAAACAACAGGTGCTGGAGAGGATGTGGAGAAATAGGAACACTTTTACACTGTTGGTGGGATTGTAAACTAGTTCAACCATTATGGAAAACAGTATGGCGATTCCTCAAGGATCTAGAACTAGATGTACCATATGACCCAGCCATCCCACTACTGGGTATATACCCAAAGGATTATAAATCCTGCTGCTATAAAGACACATGCACATGTATGTTTATTGCGGCACTATTCACAATAGCAAAGACTTGGAATCAACCCAAATGTCCATCTGTCACAGACTGGATTAAGAAAATGTGGCACATATACACCATGGAATATTATGCAGCCATAAAAAAGGATGAGTTTGCGTCCTTTGTAGGGACATGGATGCAGCTGGAAACCATCATTCTTAGCAAACTATCACAAGAAGAGAAAACCAAACACCGCATGTTCTCACTCATAGGTGGGAACTGAACAAGGACATCACTTGGACTCGGGAAGGGGAACATCACACATCGGAGACTATCATGGGGAGGGGGGAGGGGGGAGGGATTGCATTGGGAGTTATACTTGATATAAATGACGAATTGATGGGTGCTGACGAGTTGATGGGTGCAGCACACCAACATGGCACAAGTATACATATGTAACAAACCTGCACGTTATGCACATGTACCCTAGAACTTAAAGTATAAAAAAAAAAAAAAAAAAAAAAAGAAATGTAGTCCTATGTTCTTTAGGATTGACAGAGAATGTTTCCAATGTTAATAAATTCAAATGGATTCTCCTTTCTTTTAATTGCTCAATATCATATCACATTTTAGTTTGCTTTCTACTTGAACAGTGATGTTCTTATACATCCTTTAATTTTTCTTGTTGATTCTGATTGCTATTTTTCACTTGCTGACAAAAGAAACACACACTTTTTCAACCAAGTCCATAGGGTTTTCTGGCTTTTCAATTCTATTATTAAATATTTAATAGTCTTCTTCCTTCTTAGAGATTAAACCATTAGAGTGCCCCAAATTACATTCAAATTTGGATTTAGTGTTTTATGATCCTGCTGCAGAGCTATTTTTCCAGAATTTCTTCCCATTTAATTCTTTATTAATCAGGCTAGTTTAAATGTTGTAGCATCTCCACGTTTCAGATGCTTAATTTTTTAAGAAGTCTGCTTTTTTTTCACTCCTATCCCAATCCACCTAGAACCAGAAGGGAGTTTCACTCCATTCAGACACTCCGAAGCAGAGATTTCCATCAGGTGAGTGAGCTGTCTTCTAAGTCTGCCTTCTCCTCTGCAATCAGCCAGTGGAAAAGAGAGGCAATGCAGAAAGCACATATGCTCTTAATTTTCTTGGGCCAGAAGTGGCACTCGTGACTTCTGATCATATTCCATTGTCAAGAGCAGTCATATGGTCTACCTTGTTGGAGAGATGACAGAAAACGGATCCATTGTTTGCCTCAGAAGAGATAAAGACCACAGGCTATACTCATACTCCTGAGTTAGTCCCATGGGTTGCTCTTTTTGTACTTTCTTTGGTTGTGTTGGAGTACATTATTAAGAATTTTTTTTCCTCAGAAGGCTGCATGAAGACAAATGGCCTGAGTCCTTTCCTGTCTGGGAACTCTTACACTTAGTATTGTGTCTGGGTGTGGAAATCTGGGTTAAAGAGAATATTTTCCTTAAAATGTTATAGTTATTGCCCTGCTGTCTTGCAGAATCTCCTTCATATTCTGTTCTCTTCTCTAAAACTCCTTTGGCTAGATGATGACTCTGAAACTGACCCAATCATTCATAGAACTAATATTTACATTTTTTGAATACACATACAAATTGAAACTCCTGGTTTTAAAACTTAAAACCCATTTTTGTCTCATCTGAGTTCCTTCCTCAGGAAACTAACCCTCAAGAAAGCAACTGAAACTCTTCAGATCACCACATCCAGACAATGAGATGCTAGGCCCTTCATCCATCATGATTGCTTCCTTACCCCTCTTTAATTCTTATTTTCCTGCCTTCTCTGCTATGCCCCCTCAGTTTTTGTCAGTTGGGGACATGGATTTGAGACTTTGTCTCTCGTTCTCTTCAGCTGCAGCACCTGATTTAAGCCTTCTTCCCTGGCAGTACTCAATGTCTCGGTGATTGGCTTTCTGTGTAGTGAGCAGCAGGACCTAGAAAAAATCCCTGACATTCTGGTAACAATCCTTCTGGAATGATCCTTTAAAACTTTACTTTTATATTTTCTTTTCTTTTTCTCTGCCTTACGTTCTGTGGTATTTTTCTCAGGCCATGCTACCAATTTTTAAAGAAATTTCAGCTATCATATTTTTAATTTCCATTAATATGTTCTTGTATCCTAGTCCTTTTATATCAACCCATTAATATTATTTTATTGATTTAATCTGTTCCAAAAGTCTCTGAGAAGTCTTATTAAAATAGTTTGAGAGAACCAGGCACAGTGGCTCACACTTGTATTCACAGCACTTTGGGAGGTCAAAGTGGGCAGATCACTTGAGTCAGGAGTTGGAGATCAGCCTGGCCAACATGGTGAAACTATCTCTACTAAAATCACAGAAATTTGCCGGGCATGGTGGCATGCACCTATAATCCCAGCTACTCAGGAGGCTGAGAACAAGAATTGCTTGAACTCAGGAGGCAGACATTGCGCCACTGCACTCTAGCCTAGGTGATGGAGTGAGACTCAAAAAAAAAAAAAAAAAGTTTTGGGAGATCTCATATTCTGTAGATTATCTATGTATTCCAGTATCAGGCATTTTGTGTGTGCGTGTCCATATTGATTTTTCTATCCTGTCCTCTTTTTCTCTCAATGTTTGGAGACAGATGATTAAAAGAAGTAACTTAAATGAACTTTCTTTATGGTTTAAGTCTGCTCTTCTAATATCTTAAATGTTCCTTATATAATTCTTATAAGGGAGACATTTTTCAGTACTAAGGCTTTTTGTACAGTATAGACCTAATGATGTAAGAAAAATATGTTTGGTGTTTGCCCTAGGTTCCTGCTGAAGAGCTCTTAAAACTGGGATAAGAACCTAAATCAGTGGCAAATACTGCTAAGCCATCATTATGCACTAAGTAGTTATGAGTCATCTCTTCGTTTTAAACAGAAAGCTTAAGGGTCTGAAGTCAAAAGCTTAGACTCCATTACAATGTCTTGTGAGACCGAATCCATAACTTGTGGGGTCTATGTTAACTTTGGGTAGTTAGTGTCAGAATTGCATTTTTTGACACAATACCCAACTGGTGTGGGAGAATTGAATTGGTTGGAGCTGGAAAAAGAAAACACAGTTATATAAAGCAGAAAGTTAGCCTGAGCTCTTCTCTTAATATTCTGTGAATATAACAAAGGAGCCTTAACTTTTCCCTAAAACATCTATCCTTGTCCTCAAAAGCAAAGTTCATCTTATTTGGTGTCAGTGGTAGGCAGAATAATGGTCTTCCAAAGATGGCTGCTTCCTAATCTCTTGTGAATATGTCATGTTGCATGGGGCAAGGTGGAAATTAAGTGAGCAGATAGAAATGAGGTTGCTAATCTGCTGACCTTGAGATAGTGACATTTTCCTGGGGTATCCTGGTGGGCCCATTATAATCATAAGCATCCCTACATGTGAAAGAGGAAGGTAGGAAAGTTAGTGTTAATGCCTGTGTTAGTCTGTAGATATACCTGAGACTGGGCTATTTACAAAAGAAAGAGGTTTAATGGACTTACAGTTTCATGTGACTGGGGAAGCCACACAATCATGGTGGAAGGAAAGGAGGAACAAGTCACGTCTTACATGGATGGCAGTAGGCGAAGAGAGAGCCTGTGCAGTGAAACTCCCCTTTTTAAAACCATCAGATCTCATGAGACTTATTCACTATCATGAGAACATCGTGGGAAAGAACCACACCCATGATTTAATTATCTCCCACTGGTTCCCTCCCATAACACATGGGGATTATGGGAGCTACAAGATGAGATTTGGGTGGGGACACAGAGCCAAACCATGTTGATGCCCAAGAATGATTTGAAATTGCTACAGTGTTGGCTTTGAAGATTTAAGAAGGGACCATAAGGCAAGAAATGAGGGTGGTTTCTGCAAGCAGAGAAAAATTAGAAAACTGGCATTCCCTTAAAGCTTCCAGAAGAAACACATTCTTGTTGATACTTTAACTTTAGCTTATTGAGGCCTATTTGAGACTTATGATCTCCAAAACTGTGAAATACATTTTGTAGTTTTAAAGTCCTAAAGTTCATAGTAATTTCTTATAGCAGCAGTAGAAAACTAATATAGTCTTCTATCAGTGTTTCACCCAGTTAAGTATTCGCTATGTATTTTTTAAAAATCTCCTTTCTTGGATGCTATACTCCCATGTCTTTCTGTTTTCTTGCCTCGTTTCTAATTCATCCTTCTTTGTTTTTGAAATTTCCATCTCATAACCTCTAAAAGTTGAAGAGTTTCATGATTGAGACAGAGGCACTTTTGTATCTTTCTTTCTATGTACTCTTCCTAGATGATTTCATTGGTACCCTTGGTTTTAAGTATAATGTTTATGCTGGTAACTCCAGAAGTTTCTTTTTAGTTGAGCCCTCATCTGTACATTTATGGAATTGTGTATCCAATTGCTTACTTGATTTCCTCACTTGGGTGTTTCACAGTTCTCCTAAATTTGACATTTGGATATTGGACTTAGGACTTTATTCTGAATCTTTTGATTCCTGCCTCAGTTAGTGTCTCACTTCATTTAGTGTTGCTCTAAAGGAATACCTGAGGCTGAGTAATTCATAAGAAAAAAGAGGTTTATTTGGCTTATGGTTCTGCAGACTGTACAAGAACCATGGCACCCACATCTGTTTCTGGTGAGGCCTCTGCTTGCACTCATGGCAGAAGTTGAAGGAGAGACTTTGCGTGCAGATATAACATTGTGGGGGAGGAAGCAAGAGAGCAAACGGGGAGATGCCAGGCTCTTTTTAACCACCAGCTATTGTAGGAACTAACAGAGCAATAATTCATTCATTAATGCAAGGATGGCATCAAGCCATTCATTTGAAATTTGCCCCGGTGGCCCACACATCTCCCACTGGACCCACCTCCCAACACTGCTACACTGGGGATTAAATTTCAACATGATATTTGGAATGATCAAATATCCAAACCATAGAAGTCAGCTATGACCATGATAAGGCTTCATGATAAACTGCCCCCAAATTTAGTAACAGTACACATTTATTCTGACATGCACAGGTCTGTAGAGGCTGAGTCATTGTGATTCCAGCTACAGACCAATAGTTGAACTCACCTGTCCTCCAAGAAGTTTTCTTTTCCCAGGAAATGCCTTTGCCAATTACCTTGTTGTTCAAGCTGGAAATGAGGATATTGATCTTCATTTGTCCTTCTCTCTCCATCTTTGCATCCATTTGCTCTGTAAGTCCTTTATTTTTGCCTCCAAAATAGATCTCAAATCTGCCTGCTTATCCTACTCTCTCCACTTTATTACTATAGCCAAGCTACTGTAATATTTTCTTCTGGAGTACAGTTATCTTCACTCATTCTTTTTTCATCAATAAATATTTATTGATAGAGTGTCTTTTCAGTGCCACATAGAGTACTTTTCTTATTGATCCTAAGTAAGGCTTTGCCTTTATTGACTATTAGAACGTGCTAATTTCTTGGGACATCTCTGTTTTAAGAACCACAGAGATATTTTGAATAAAACTGATGCAACTCTTTGCCTTCATGGAGCTTATAATCTAGGCAAGGGAGCAAAATATTTTACCTATGTTTCTTGTTCCTCTTGTGTCTTCCACCGTTCTATCTACCTCACTGAAGCCAGAGTAATTTTAATAGTGAGAGAAGAGTGTTGCTTAGACTCTTTAATGGCTTCATATTGCGAGTGAATCAACATCCAGATTCCTTTTCCGGACCTACCAAACCCCATGTGATCTCCGCTCAAGCAGCTGTCACCTGATCTCAGCCCCTTTCCATCTCACATACTGTGCCGCAGCTACAGTGAGCTCCTTTTCAATTTCTAGAATCCATCAAGCTCCTATCTAGCCTAGAGGGTAGCACATGCTAGTTTCCAGCTTAGAATACTGTGTCCCTGGGTCTTTCCAGATCTCTGCTTAAAGATTATCTTTTTGGTGGCTTTTCTAATGACCTTAATTAAGACTCAGACTTTTTATTTCTTAGAGTGCTTTGTTCACTAACCTTACAGTGCATGTATGTGTGTGCGTGTGTGTGTATATATATACACACACATATATACACATATATATACACATATATATATATACTTACCTATTTAATTTAGTGTGTTTCTGCCAGCTATATACTGCATAGGGTCTATGCTTGTTTTACCCACCCTTGTATACTTAATTCCTAGTACCATGTCTGGCATAAAGCAGGCATACAAAGCATGCTTGTAGATTAAATATACTCAGGAATGGTGGTGTTTCAGGTGTTGGTGCAAAGTAGAATGGGGAGATGTAAATATCATGGAACTGGACCTAAAGTCCCAGTGGTGCCGTCTTAGCAACTCTCAGAACCACAGAATGCAGGCTTACTAGTAAGCTTGGCCTCATTAAAAGAAATTATTTTGTAATTAGGCATAAATAGGGTTGGGCAGGGTGAATGACTTGTTTAGGGTAATACAGGAAAATCGCTGTGGAGCTGGGTGAGAGCCAGCAGCCCAGGCCCATCTGCTGGAAGCCAGGTCCTCACATGTAGTTCCCAATATAGGCCCCGTGGGATAGCTCAGCATCCCAACCCTGCTGTGACCCACTCACCCACGAGGGGGGTGGAAAGCGGAAGGCTCACACCGAGCTTGAGGGTTTCCAGGCCACTTTGCTTATGATTCGGCTTATGGTTCCTGCTTCTCTTCTTTAATGCTCCTTGGGCTCCTGACCTTAAATCAAGCTCTCAGGCTTTTCTTCTGCTCAGAATGAGCTGGTGACTTTTAATTGTATTTTTCCACTCGAGGTCTTTGAAATCTGCATTGCTTTGCATTTGTGGGTTTAGCGTGACCTTTAATGTTCTCTTGGCAGATTTCTGTTATTGGAAGGGATGGGATTTTTGATTTGTTAGAAAGAATGGAGTCTAAGCTTTGGACTTCAGACCCTTAAGCTTTCTGTTTAAAATGAGGAGATGACTAATAACTATTTAGTGTGTAATGATGGCTTAGCAGTATTTGCCACTGATTTAGGTTCTCTGGCTCCATTGCCTAGAATATTTTTCTGACTTAAACGTTTCTCAGTTCTTTAGCCAGCAGCTGTCCACATTTTTTAAATCCCCAAACCTCCAGAAATTATGATTTCACATTTCTAATAGGCCCCTTTCACTTTTCAATCAAAAAGACCTCTTGTACCTTGTAGTGTGTGTCCCAAAGTGAATTGAATACAAATCACAAGTGGAGAACACAAACAAAGGATACAGCCTAAATCTTCCCTAATGGGGCCCACACCCAGCACCACTATCCTTTACTCTTGGCTATGCCTGAAGTAGGTGTGTGAAAGAAATAAGGGGTAAGCACAGAAGAAAAAAAACACAAGAAGCCTCAGCTCTCAATGGAGTAGGAATGTGTGATTAAATCTTCCTCACCTTCATCAGCTGTGGGAGTCTCTTTCCCAGTGAGAGAGGAGAGAAGCCCACATAAGAACTCAAAGGCAATTATTCCCTTAGGATTTTATTTCAAATTAATGCCTTAGAATAGCAATTATTTGTTATTGAGACATCCAGGAAATATGAATTGATTTATGGCTGTAAAGACAAGAGAGATAGTCCCTGGTCTCAGTGGCACATGGATGTGTGTGTGCATGTGTATGCATTTTAAGTTTATAGTATGAAAAGGCAGGCAGGAGTGAAGAAAACACTAGAAGTTTAGAATCCTGAGGTTATAATAATAGTAATCACAACAATAAATAATTCCATAATATGTACCATGCACACTGAGGTTTCCATGTGATAGAAACTATGCTAATTGCTTTACCACACTTAATTCTCTTTACAAGCAGAAGAGGTAGGCACTTCCAGGACCTCTATAACACAGATATGAAAATGAAAATCAGCAAGATTTTTCATTTGCTTGTGACCACAAAGCCCAAAATTGATAGATTTTAATCCAAATCTCTCTGAACTTCCATTCTATGCTTTTAACCACAATATTGGTAGAAATTCTGGAGGGGTAGAGGTTGGGATTTCCAATGACTGTTCTAACTTCATAACTCTATGTCTTGGTAATATACAGGACTCTATCAGTGGAGACCCTGAGAGATGACACAGGTTCTGGGCATCAGGTCTGTGAGGTGGGGAAAGCGAAGCTCTGAGCTTGGGGTTAGAGGGCTGTGGTTTTGGTCCTCACTCTACTTTGTGGCTGTAAGACCTTGATTTATTCTTTAAAGTGATAGTTGTCACACCAACTTTGACTACTCTTGAGCAATGGGGAAATGGGAAAATGAGCTAATGGGTATGAAAATATTTTGAAAGTGTATTGAGTTTGCAGTTGTAAGGAAAGACCATTATTACACTCATATAAGACAATGTTAGATGTGGCTTCTGGTTCCATGGACAAATAAAATTATAAAGTAATGACAGCTGCCATCCATTCACTGCATATTGTGTGTCAGGAAATTGACCTGGTACACAATGTCTTAATTTAATCTTGGAAGGCAGTTCTTCAAGCTACATATCATTACACCATTATAGAGAAACACACAAGCTCACTGAGGCCGAGTGACTAGGCTGTTAGAATGAGGCAGTAGATAAGTTGCGATTCAAACTTAGGTCAGCCTGATTAACACAGTCACTGATCTACTATGTGGCTTTTCTTGGCCAGATTAGTTTTATCTTCTTTTTTAAGTTTCCTTTTTTGGTTGGTCAAGTTAGTTTTAAAGATACACCGAATGATAAAACTGGAATCTATCTTAGAGATTGTTAAGTCTGTCAAAACACCCACTAAAATTTCTTGAAAAGCAAATTCAAGGGCCAATGCTTGCCTTTAGTGTATAACTCATGGATCTTCTGGTTTCAGGTAGTAGAATCCCAATAGAAGCTGGCTTTACTAGACATGAAGAAGTCACTTCAGGCCTGGCTGAATTAAAGGACTCAGTCCATATCATCAGGATTCATGCGTTCCTTTGTGTTGGCTTGTTTTCATGTTTCATATGATGGCTCCTAGCAGTTCTAGGTTTACATCATCCTTGCTATGGGTAGTACCAGGAGAAGTCTCTCTCCAACCTTGAGCTAATTCTTACCAGCCTCAGATGGGTCATGTCCCATCACTGAGCCAGTCACTATATTCAGAGGAAAGACCATGTGGTTGATTGAGGCTTGACTACCCTATCCACTCCAAAACTATGTGTACCATGTGTAAAGGAGAAATTCTTCCCAAAAGTAAAGTTGGACTGCTGTTTCTGGAGGAAGTGGGTGTGAGTGGTGGATGAACAAAAACAACAGATGTTCCCCCATGCCTATGAAGGTACAAATTTATGTGAGGATGTCATTCAAGTTACTTCCTTGCTTGGCCTCCATCTTGAAATTTCCTCTTGACATCTCAGAGGTAGAGTCCATGGCTCTTATTTTGGCATAGTGCTTGCTACCTGATGCCTCCTTACTCACACACAGTATAGTATCTGCGAATGTTGATATGCCAAGCATAAGAAAGATTCCTGTAGATGGACTAGTGGGAAGGCAAGGCAGACATGGTAGAGTAGGAGAAACATTAAGCATCATACATTCCTAGCTGGTATTGTTGAGCAATGACAGTTACTCATACAGGTGACATAGAAATTGAGGAAGAGTGAAGATGCTCTTTCTGTTCAGACTACTGAATATCTCCAGGTAAAAAGCACTGATCCTATTTTCTATGTTAGAAATCCTTATTCAAGTGAAGTTTTAGTGATATTAAGTTGGAAGAGCCCTATAGAGAGACCTAGCTTAACTCACTGTTTGGATTTTTGACTGTGTCCCCACCCACATCTCATCTTGAATTGTGACTCCCACAGTTTCCACATGTCACGTGAGGAACCCAGTGGGAGGTAATTGAATCTTAGGGTCAGGTCTTTCCTGTGCTGTTCTCCTCATAGCGAATCAGTCCTATGGGATCTGATGGTTTTAAAAATTGAAGTTTCCCTGCACAAGCTCTCTCTCTTTGACTGCCGCTATCCACATAAGATGTGACTTGCTCCTGGCTTTCTGCCATGATTGTGAGGCCTCCCCAACCATGTGGAACTGTCAATCCATTAAGCCCTTTTTCCTGTATATATTACCCAGTCTGGGGTATGTCTTTATTAGCAGCATGAAAATGGACTAATACACTGATACTGAGTGAACTCAAGTGGCTTCCCTAACATCACACAACTAGTGAAAAACACAGCTCAGCCAAGAACCAAAAGCTCTTGACTTGATACTCACTGAAGGATGACTGGCTAATGCTGGTCCTCTGTAGCACATCCTATATGAATAAGTGAGAAACTGTACCCAGCAAGGATAGCAGTATCCACTGAGGACTCACATGTTCTTTCTTTCTTGGCCTTGAATGTTCCCATAAACATTTCAGTGTTGGAGAAATGGTTACAGAGTCAGACCTCAATGTTTGTGCTGCTGTTCTGCCTTAGATTAAGTTAAATATTGTTTGTAGATGATACAGATAAATTGGCTCAACTGTGAGCCTGTCTAGATGGTTAAAAGGATGCTGTTTATTTCTCTAAGGAGGTTGCCCAGCTGGGTAAGAGGGCTGTTGGATTATTGCCTTATTTTACACACAGTCTTCCTATTTATTTCAGGACTTCGCTTCAGAGAATGCACTTAACTAGTCTGCCTGGTTGTCATCTGTCATGCATCTATTGGATTCAGGTGCCCCAATTCCAATGACTTTGTCATCTTCCTCCCTCCTGACCACTGCCCGCCAGTGCCAAGGATGGTGCCAGCAATCTGTGGCTGTTCCATCAATGGAAACTAAATTTAGTATATATAAAAGTGTGATTGATTAATTAGAAAATTAGAAGCAGTTCTCAGGCTTCAAATGTCTGAAAGTGTAATAGATGAGTGACGGGGAACAGTTGGTCCCTGTGTTCATTCAGGCAAAGAAAACAATAAAAAGAGATTTATATAAAGCAGTTGGAATATGGATCAGCCATTAGGAAGGATATACTGGCAATGATTATGAAACTCGTTGAAAAACTTTTGGTTGCTGTAAGGAGACCAGATTTAAGAATCTACTCTGCCTATATTAACAGTATAGCCTTTGGAAAAATCACTGACTACCTCATCTTCTCCTCTGTAGAGTGGTTTGAGATGGAAATTAAACTCATGAGGCTGTTACAGCAATCAAAATCAGATGATATATGAAGATTCCCATCCAGGGTTCATGCGCAGTAGTTGCTTTATGTGTTAGCTCCTGTCTTTTTCTTTCCTTTTTAATTGTTAATATTTAACACTTTTTATTCAAATAAAATAGGCATTTAAATAAGAAAGTAAAAGATTATGAAGGCTTGGAAGAAGGCGGTATAAATGAAGAGGGAGATGATGGCAAGGATTGAAAAACACTAAGAAAGTTGGGTTGACCAGATTTGGGGTGTGAAGGAATGTGGAAGTTAAGGGAGAAGAAATGTCAGTGTCATTCCTAAAGACGATGCACTGGCTGGAGGGATGGTGTGTGACACTATCCAGGTGGGCTGACAAAGTAATAATCATACAGTCAAAGAAAGGATCTACCTTCTCATGCATGATATCAAATCATCTTAGAGTCACTTTTGCATACTGAGGAGCCCAAACCAGATGTGAAAAGGTTTTATTCCCCACTTCCCAACCCCTCAACCCAAATTCAGTGATGCTCTGCTGCAGTGTTTTCCACTCCTGGCTGTGATTCCTCAATGTACAGCTCCTGGGCTGTGCCCTCAGAGATTCTGTTCAGTGGTTTCGTGTGTGTTCTTGGCATCTGCATTTATACACAAGGTGATAGGAGTGCACAGCTAGGACTGAAGAATAGAAACAGGAGATACAGGGTTCACTGTCAACGTTCTATCAACCCAAGCCATGTTTTCAAAGTCTATTCCCTATAAAACACTCTAGGGTGTTCTAAAAAAGTATATTCCCCTAATTTGCATCTGTCTTTTTGATAACTCTGTGGTTGAGTTAAACCACTTTTCATTTTCTCTTTCCCCAGTCTCTGGGCCTGGATTCTCTTGGTCCTTCTGGGTTAGAGCATCACTGGTGGGGAGGATAGGAGATTGCTCATTCATCAATTTCTTTAGGACTGGCACAGAAGCCAGGGGCATCTCTTTTGGTTATCTCTGTACCCAAGAGCAGGTGAATACCCACAATTATACTTTTATTAAAGCACTTAACAAATTTCTGTTCTGTTCACAAAATAGGTATTATTGTGCCTATTTTATGGATATGAAAACTGAGCCTGAGAGAGTTCAGTAGCTGTCCCAAGGTAATCCAACAATGAAATCAGAGGCCATATTTACATCTGAGCTTCCTTCCTTCCTCCCCTCCCCTTCATTTCCCTTCACTTCCCTTCCCTTTCTTCTCTTCCTTTCCTCTTCTTGCCACACCATCTGTCTGCTTCTTGTACCTCATTAGAAGATTTTTGAAGAGAGGGCTCGTATATTCAGTTGTTTTCCTTTCATACCTACACCATATTTTGCACATAGTAGATATTTATCAAATGTATGGTAAATAAGGAAATAACTCATTTTCTTTTCTTAGTGATCACATTGATTTACTAACTAAAGTGAAACTCCCAATATCCTTCTTGGTTTTACCAGTGTGCGTACTTGAAAAACTGTACAATTAATATCAAATGTTCAGAAATACTTGTGAGATGAATATAAAAAGAATATCTGGCACAAAAAAAGAAACATCAGGTCCTATTGCCCATTGAAGCCTTACTTTAATGAGCTATTGGCTTAATCCAAACACTAAGTGGGGTCTGGGATCCATGCCTGCCTGAGTGCTGGCAATTGCCAAGACTCTCATGGTTTCCTTTTGTGCTCAGAAGCCAACAGAAATTGTAATTATAGAAGTCATCCCCTGTTCAAAGGCTGTCTGCATGACAGCCAAGGATTGCTCTCTCCTGAATCTACTCTGTCTACACAAAGTCTTGATCTCTCCTCTGGCCCCAGGGTGCATGCTTGGTGCCTACAAGGAAAAGGGTGGACCATGACAGGAGATTGAATCTTGCTCTCTGCCCAGGGCACAGCATGGAGCTTATGATCTGGACTTAGCTAAAGTCCATGCCAGCCTCAGTGGCATTATTCTGGGTACAGACCTTGAGTTACCACTTTCATAGCCACACCATCCCAGCTCATTGTGCAAAGGTTGCTTGTGAAAAATAATTCAATATTAAGCACACGGGTCTATCTCAATTGTAGTTCTACCAATCTTGGTAAGGCACTTCCTTCAATAAAATGTGACCCAACCATGATCTTCAAAACACTTTAGGCATTAATACTCTTTTAGAATGGACCTAGCCCTTGAGATTTTCTTAGGTGGACTCCATCTTTCTCATTAGCTTTCATCATGTATAACATATATGCAAATGCCTTTGCCATAGTCTACCAAGAATTACTCAGGTCCCTTATCTTAGACCCTAAAAACAATGAGTTATAAATGGACAAAGGAGTACAACAATATTTTGCAAAATGATGGATTTCTATTATCATTAGTATTTTGATAAAATGGATAATATTTTACGTGTGTGTTTATGTGTGTATGTATGTATTTATTTCTTTTTAGAGATGATACCTTGCTACATTGTCCAGGCTGCACTTCAACTTCTGGGCTCAAGCAATTCTCCTGCCTTAGCCCCCTGTGCAGCTAGTACTACAGGCATGAGCAACCATGCCTGGGTAAAGTATATAATACTAAATATGCATTTCAAGAGCAAATATTGAATGTGCACTCTGGAATTATATTATTTGAGATCGAATCCTTAGTCTGCCGTATATTAGCATAGTATTTCTCAACCTCAGCAGGATTGACGTTTTGGGCCACTTAGTTCTATGTTTGGGGGAGAGGGGCCTGTCTTACACACTGTAGGATATATGGTAGGATCCTGGGTTTCTACCTTCTAAATGAGAATAGCACCTGCCCAGTTACAACAATTCACAATGTCTTCAGACATTACTAAATAGCTCTTGGCTTGGAGTGGTTGCGGGGTGGGGGGTTGGTGGGTGGAAAGGGTACATTTGCCCTGATTAGAGAGCCACTGCATGAGGTGATGACCTTGGGAATGTTTAGATCCTTCTGGGATGCTATTCTTTTACCTGTAAATTGTGTATAATAAAACCCAACTTACACTATTGGATGTAAGCACAGAAATTCATTAGCATACACTTAGTATAGGAAAGAACACAACAAATATTACGTATTTATCAGACATTTACTATTGTTTTATGAAAGATACATACTGTAGCTAAGTAATAGAGGTCTATGTGTGTATGTAGCTGAAACTGAAATGAAGCCACCTTAAGTGTTTTTTCCTAAATTTATGTAGGAAGTTTGAATCACAGTCAGATTTCGAACAGTCAGATCTAGATTTTCAGCAGGAAACAAAGCCATAAAGTGGATGTGACTTTCACTGCAAGAAGTTTCTTTTGCCTCCAAAAGCACCTCTCAGAAAGGACCCAGTGGGAGTGAAAGGATGATGTTGACCATAACCCTGTTTCTTTGATTTGGGGAAAACTCATAAAACATGAATTTCCTGGTTTTGGTAGTCCCTCAGTACCCAATAATTTAGAAACTGTTCCTTTTTCCCCAAAGAGTAAGTGGTGCACTCGTATTTAACAAAAAAAAAAAAAAGAAGAAGAAAAAAGAAAAAAGAATTCAAATCTCAGAGGCAAATTTAGTTCAGTGGTGAAATCTTAGAAGACATAATATTGTTTTTCTTAAGAGCATGCAGTGAGAAAATAATTAGTTCCTGTTTAAGAATCAATTACTATTAATTAATACATTAGCCTTACCCTTGATTGATTATAATAGTATTACATTTGTTTTTTATTGTTATTAATGCCATCATAAAGATCAGGCTGGGGAAACAGAAAAATAATTTCCAGAGGGTTATTCTTTAGTCTTATAGGGAGAATAATTTACTTAGGTGATCTAGATTATTGCTAGTGTGTCTTCAGGCTCTGTCTGTGAGACATAAAGTAGGGTAAAGCTGAAAATAAAGTTTTATCTCCGGCTTGTGGTAGCTAGACAAAACCAGAGAATCCAGAAATCTGCAAGAAACAAGTGCTGGTTGAATAACAGACACTGGTGAGGGCAGAACAGTAACCTTGAACAAAGTTGCAGCAAGGTATGCTTCATTTCAATGAAAAGGTTTCATTAATTTCCATTGTTCAACAATGGTAGAGTAGCCAACACACTGCTTGTTTACTCAGGACTCAGGGCATCTGCAGGATGTGGGATTTTCAGCTTTAAAACCAGAAAAGTTCTGGGGATATCAGGCCGCATTGCCTACCGTAACAACAGATGGAGAAAGCTTTTAAAATCGTGAGTGCGCCCTCACTAGAGGTGTTCAAGCAGAGGCTGACTGATCAGTTCTCAGGGATGTGTCAGAGAAGTCTTTGTTTCAATGAAGGAGAGTGGGCTCAACAACTTCTGCAGGTGCCATCCAAGTCTGAGACACTGAGAACGCCTACAAAGAAAACCAATCCGTGCTAGATCCAGTCTCATTGCTAAATCCTCTGGATTAATAAATCCTTCCATATTTAGAACTCAAGCGAATTGAGTTTTCCAAGAACTTAATACCTTCCAGTATTAATCCCTTGGAGAAATTTCTGCAAAAAATCATCAATCATGAAAATATTTTATACAGAGGCAGACATTCATAATATTACAATGAGAAAAACAAAGGATTTGGAATCAAAAGACTCATGCTTTAATTCTAAGTCTAGCACTCACTATATTTGGACAATTTGTTTAATTTCCCTGGTCATTGATCTTCTTACCTCTGAAATGAAGATATTAATGTTTACCCTGCCTGTCTCTTGAGGCTGTGGGAAGGACCATACAAGCTAGTGTGTGTCAAAGCATTGTGAACTGCAAAGCACACTCATGTTAATTGCAGATTTTTGTTGACACCATTCTGCCTATCATTCTAAGATGTTGACAAAGCTTGTATTGTGCTCATAAGCCAAACTGGTGGATACAAGTTGTATTACTTAAAATAGGCTAAATTATGACACCAAAATAATGACATAATATATAACAGATCAATCCCAATGCAGGTATTTCTGGTTGGCATTGATTATTCATTGCAGTAATTCATAGGCCCAAAGATTGTCTATGAATTACTGTGTCTTTGAAACTTTCTAGTTTTTGGTTCTGACATTCCCTACAGTTTCACTGCTCTCATCACTGCTGGTAGGACAGTGAAAAGGGAATATGGAAATGGGATGCTTCTCAAAAGCTATATGTAGAAATGAACACCATAAGTTCACTGACATCTGTTGGCTAGAATTCAGCCACCTCCCTAAACCATACAAGGGAAGAATCTGTCCTAACATGTGTTCAGAACTGTTGGAAGGACCATAGGAAGGAGGACACATCAAACTATTTTGAGTTGTAATGTTCACGCACGTAGGCTTTAGGTTCATTCATTGTGACTCTTCCTACTATCCTGGGAAGCTGAATATAGCTTTTAATTTTAATGAACAGTCATCAGTTTCTGCTTTAAAATTTCCATGGCTATACCACATTTGCAGCTCTTGCTTAACAAGTTGTCATGTTTAGATTTAGTTCCTGGTACCAATGTAGGCCCATACACGAACATACTATAAGCAACTGGGAAATGCCTAAATGAATCTGAGAATAAATATTAATTTCTAGATCTCTGATGTCTTTCAATTAATTAGTTCTGCATTTACAGAGTACCTACCATGTGGCAGGCATGTTGCTAGTATTGGATACTCCAAAATGGGGAAACCATGGTACCTGGTCTCAAGAAGCTCACAGGCATTGTTTCATTTACTTTGCTTTCCCCAGGGAAAAAGTTTTCTTTCTCCCATATTGCCTACTATGCATAAATATTTAAACTTTTCACTTAAAATTGGGGAGGAAGGTTTTAACTTAATCTTACAAAACCAGCCCATGTTTCTCTTCCATCATATTTCTTGGTCCTTCTCTACCCAATGAATATCTGTTGCTTGAAGAAAAAAGTTTCCGCCCCGCGTGGTGGCTCACGCCTGTAATCCCAGAACTTCGGGAGGCTAAGGCAGGTGGATCACGAGGTCAGCAGATCGAGACCGTCCTGGCTAACACCGTGAAACCCCATCTCTACTAAACATACAAAAAATTAGCTGGGCGTGGTGACAGGCTACTCTGGAGGCTGAGGAAGGAGAATGGGGTGAACCCGGGAGGCGGAGCTTGCAGTGAGTAGAGATCGCGCCACTGCACTCCAGCCTGGGCGACCAAAAAAAAAAAAAAGTTTCAGTTCAGTGACAGGTACAAAGCAATATGTATAAGAAATGCTCAGGGGATAGCAATTGTGACTTAGGGTGTAAGGCTTCTTTCTACCTTCCAGTATCAATTGGGATGCTTAGTTTACCACTAAAAACTTTTTTCTTAACTTACCCAGGAAGTAAGCAAAAACTGGTATTTTCTCTAAAGAGGAGCCCAAAGTAGGACTTGGGCAATTCAGTGATGCAACTTTGACATCAAGGATGGAAGATGTTTGTGTCAACATTATCATCCCGTATGTTCCTTTTGAGTTACAGATGACTTCTTTAATTCGAGGTGTCTAGACAGAATATCTAAGATAAGAAGAAAGGCCGTCTCATCACAGCTGCGCCATTATCGGAGCAGGATAATTCTCTACAGAAGCCCCCTTTCACATTTCTTCTTTGGCCATGATGGCATCATATTCCTAATCAATATTGCAAGGGGGATGGAATTCCTATGACTGGTCTAGTTAAATGCAAGGCTGGATGGAGGAGAGTGTATTTTCCAAACAAAACATTTCTCTTAACAAGAAAAAATGATGGTATGCACCTTTGGTTTAGAAAATAGCACTGTTGGTTATACCATCAGTACCCAGTTTCATCCTTGAGGGTCTCATTACCTACTCTGGCTTTATTTTCTACTCCTTTCCTGTATTGTGGTTTGGCGATTCTCTCATATCTCTTTTTCACACTATTTACCTTCTGTCTCCTTGCTGTACTTCCTGCCTTGAACTCTTTAGACTGGGCTGTCTCACTTTACTGGTACATAAAAGGAAGCCACAGAAAGTGTTCACAGACCGCACATCCCATACTCTGCTGAGACAGACATGATTATGGCATTTGTGAAGAATACTGAGTCACATGGATGTGAAAGGTGATAGAACGTTGCCTTCAATAAAACAAGCTCTGAGTTCTGCGGGTAGAATTCCTCATTCAGGAGCTTTAACATCTCCCTTTTGACATGCTCCACCACAGAATACTCATATAATGGAATCTTAATTCCACAGTTGAGAATTGGTGTTTTTCCTGGAAGTTCCACAGCATTGCAGCAAGGGCCTCTATAGAAATAGGTGGATTTAAGCAGGAGGCCTAGAGCATTCCCCATGCATTCCATCCTGTCTCATGTTTCACCCAGAATATCTCCGCTTTATCTGTCGTATATATATATGTCTAATTATATGTATATAATTAGACTACCACATAGTACTTCTTTTGAACAAAAAATGACTCTTAAAGACAACCATTTAGGAGTTCCTCATTCCTTTTGGCCTAAACCTGTTTGTACCGTATCTTATTTTCTCACTCCCAAACTCTTGTCTCCATAGGCTGCCTTTGATCTTACTTTCAGACAGACTCTTAAAATTTTAATACATGTTCTGATTCTGCCTCTTGGCTCTTCACATAGGCTTTCTCTTAGTAGGCCATTGTCCTCCTCTCCCTACCACCTCCCAAAGGCCAAATATCTTCTGTTATCTATAATAACCTACAGAGGCTGGGCGTGGTAGCTTACACCTGTAATCCCAGCAGTGTGGGAGGCCAGGATGGGTGGATCACTTGAGATCAGGAGTTCGAGACCAGCCTGGCCAACATGGTGAAACCCTGTCTATACTAAAAATACACACACACACACAAAAATAGCCAGGCATGGTGGTGCACACCTGTGGTCCCAGCTACTGGGGAGGCTGAGGCATGAGAATCGCTTGAACCTGGGAGGCAGAGGTTGCAGAGAGATTGCACCACTGCACGCCAGACTGGGCTACAGAGTGAGACTGTCAAAAACAAACAAACAAACAAACAAAAAACAAAAAAACCTACAGCTTTGATTTTCAGCTCACCTCTTTTTTTCCACACCTTAGCTAGTTCCTGGTGACAACTGTTCCACTGTCCTCTGTAGCATGGAGGAAGGATTTGAACCCTGACAGAGAATTTTTCTAGACTAATTCTCAAAGCTCCCTTGAAAACAATTCTGAGGCTCCCTTAAATCTTTGTTAACAGCTCACAGCAATTCTTCTTTCCATCTCAGTTGTGATTCTCCCTCTGCCTTAAGCTGTCTTTTAATGAGAGAACTTTCACTTTAAAAAACCTATACTTACGTTTCAAAGGCCGAATACAGTTTTTTTACTGACTGAAATCTCTACTATGTCTACTTTTGGCTCTTTAAATATGGTAAATATCTTGCTTCCAGAATCTGTGGAATTTTTGTCTCTTGAGACATGTGAAATTGAACTGTACTTGGTCCTCAAAAAGATGATTGTTGTGTTGGTAAGAGGATGGAAGGGATGACCTGGAAGGTCTACTCCAGCTCTGATTCTGATGATGTGATTCTAACCAGATGGGGCCAATGGCATATTAGACATCTATTGATGCTACCTCTGTGCTTTTCATCCTGGGTTTATTCTTCTGGTTACTGTATATTTTTCTTGGCCAGCCTCTCCATTTGTGATGCACAGCATGTGCGTCACAAAAGCTCTTTATGTCCCACATGGAACAGGCTGCAAGGATCTTGTGAAGGAACTGAGCAAATCAGATGTCTGCATCTACATTTTCATTTTCTTATGGAAACCCTGCGATCCTTCACAGATTGTGGCTTTTAGTGTATATTATTTATTTGAATACGGCCAAAGACATGACTTCTTAATGTTATGGTGTCATGTCTGTGTCTGAATAAAAATAATAAACCATAACACAATATCACACCATGTATGGTTTTTCCTTAATAAGAGCAGAGGGTAGTTATTAAATAGTAATTTAAAGACAGTTGGACAGTCATTAGATAAATATAACTTGTTTGGAGACCAGACCTTTTATGACTTTAGCAATTATATTTTAGGCATTACGTATTCTTGGAAAAGCATATACTTCTGTATGTTTTTTTTTTTTTAATTCATCTGCTCATGTTACATGGGGAAAAATGTGAAAAAGAAGATGAAATCTATTGGTGATAATAGATGAGGGATTTTTTGTAGCATATTATGTAGGTCATAACTACATATCGTTGTGTTTCATCATGGACCCAGCCATAAACAGAACATGAAGGCTGGCTCTAGAGGTGAAAGCATTTGTGCTTACAGAGAATGGTGCCAGTTAACATGGGACATTGCTAATGGTAAGAAAAATCTTATCATTCCTATTTATTTTCCATGTTGAAAAGCAACCCATGGCACTCACTTGTCTGGCCATCTTCTTGTGCTATAACTTCCTGCCTCACTATTTCATATAGGATAAAATTAAAATTTCTTACACTAACACATCATGTTTTCCTTCATTTTACCTCAATTTTTTTTCTAATCTCATTATATCTTGATATTTCTCCCTAAACGGTAAGCTAAGAAACCTTAAACTATTTGCCATTCCAAAACATTTTCTAGCACTGGTCTACTTTTTTTTTCTTCTTTGGTTTCTTACCCCAGTCATCTGCTTTTAGGGAACTCCTCTTCATTCTTTGAAACATAACTTAAATGCCCTTCTGTTTCATTCAAAACATTCATCAGACATCTTGTATGTGCCAGATGCTAGGGATGTCCCTGCCCTCATAGAGCTAGTTTAGTCAGGTAGAAAATAGAGGAGACATAATAAGCAACTGCAGCACAGCATGCACTTTATGATGAGTTATCTATACTGCTCTGAGATGGCATAAAGGTGTAACATGGTTTTATAAAATTCTCTCTTGATTTAGTTTTGAAGTCCCAGCTGGAAGCTGGTCAGTTTCTTTTTTTGAACAGTTAATTAACTCCATACCCCCAACCACTTTTATCAGGCTTTCACATGCCTGAACACTATCCACCAGCCTAATCGCCCCAGGGCCAGGTACCAGACAATCAGGGATGATCCCATGCCTCAGAGCCTGCTGAAGGTATTTAGACTCATTAATTCTGAGCCTGCGTGCTCTGTATTGCCTGTTTCTTTCCATGGAAAGCACCATAAAGGTACTTGCCCGTGATTTTCCTTTCTCCCTCTGCTTTGACTCTGAGTGGCATGTAGTACTCTTACTCAGATCCTGTAATGTACACAGGAAAAGAGTAGTCAAGAGATCGCAACCTTCTTTTTAAATTTATCATCATGGGCCTGAATCCTTGATTCATTTGTCTTGTCTTGTCTGCCATATTACAAACTCCTTTGGGCAGAGACTTTATTATTTATCTTTATGCTCTGAGACCTCACAGAGCCTGGCATAAAGTAGGTGTTCAATAAATAGCAAATAGTAATAAGGTAATAGAGTAAGCAAATAAACAAACGAATACCACAAAGTGGCACAACTGTTTTGGTCTTGTCTTTTTGAGAGTTGTCTTATATCCAATTCTGCACCATGTTGATTTTGTCAATTACATGAAATTTAATTTAATACACTCTTTTTTCTTCAAGTTTAAATTATTTCCATACAACCAGTAATATCTTTTTAAGAATAATGCCCAAATATTCTGACTTTTCCTCTCTATTCTGAAAGCGAAAATTATCAGTGAATGAGTTAAGAATTCATTGCCTGCTTTTCTCTTAAATGAATGAGATTTCTAGCAGATGTTTGGACTGTTAACGGTTTTTGCCATGACCCTATCAAACCTGACTGCAAGAAGCCTCTGAGAAATTTCTCACCCATTTCTTTTTTCTGGCTGGGGGCTGCAGTATGCTCTCACAGTTTTTCACTTCACTCTGGCTTGTATCTTTCCAACATAATTTTATGTCCAACAATGAAATGAACTTCCTTGGAAGTACTGATGTCTCTTGCTGGATATCTGAAGCAACAGTGGTTCACTTCTATCAGGATATCTTTCATTAGCAGGAAGATTAAAATAACACTTAAATTTTTTTTTTCTATATATAAAACTTAAGCAATTCTTCACACTTTGAGGGAGGATGAACTCTTCTCAAAATGTTGTTAGTCAGAAGCTGAGTAAGACCCCATACTGGCATTCAGGAAAATATTTAAATGGTTCCCTTCTAGTTATTTTAGCAATAATGGAATTCAGCTCAGGAAGTTTATGTTAAATGTAATCTCACTGGAGTTTTCAGTGAGCTTTTCACCTTGCCTGATGGATGATGAAGAGTCAAGGCCTCTTTGAGCTGAACTGTACTCTTTTTTTATTACCATTTTGTCTATTCTGACTAAAGAGCACATTTGATGTAAATGGAGAGTTTCATTTAAGACAGATCACAATCCAATTTGAATTCTTCTTATCAGATTGGACTACTCAAAAATGGTGCAGCAGGAGATTCAAACCTTGCTTGCTTACAAGGTTAATATTTACAAATATTGACTTCTGTTGAGCCCTTTGGAACTTAAAAAAAATGGTCTCTTGATTTCTTAGTGATAACACAGAAGGGTTTTTTTGCTGTTTTTTTTTGTTTGTTTTTTTTTTAGTTCGGCAGTGCACAATTTTATATTTTTACTCTGAAAGCTGGTTTGCAAGGAGGTGCTTAAATATTATTTATCAAATTACTAGTATTTTTTGCAATGCAACTGTTTTTATAATGACACCAGATTAAGAAGAGTGAAAGAATTGAGCTGCAAATCTAAGCTTTGCACTCCCAATCTTATGTTAGAATAATAAATTCAGTTCAGCCATAACTTACTGAATATGTCTAATATTTCTGAAAATGTCTAAGATATTACTGGATATGTCATAGAAGAAACATGGAGAAATGGAAACTAGAATGATCTGTGTGATTCTAGGTAAATCTTATAATCTTGCTGTTCCTTCTTTATTTTCTGTCAGATTCAGAGAACAATTTTTGCCTTGTTAGTTCTATAAAGTTAATGTAAAGATTACATATGACAGTGAATGTGGAAGTGACATGCTGTTTGATAAATAATTTGGGCTTATTCACTCTGAAGTTGAGAGAGAAAGAGAGAGACTTGGGAAGCAGGATCTGATTCGAAGTGATATTTCTACTCAAATTAGCTAGTCAACAATAAGGTATCTTTCATTTGATAATCAGCCTCAGGGAATGTGCAAATCCATACCATTGTTTGGGCCTTTTCTTTTCCATTTCCTGTTTAAGAAATTTCCATCTTGGATCACATTATTTTGGGGAAGTTAACTAATCAAGTAAACTTATTTAAGCTGAAGTGTTAATGCATGGTGGTTATTGAATGCTATGCATTTTCATCTGTACACAGGGATGGCAAAGCTTCAGAAAAGCTATACACACACACACACATACACACACATCCATAGATGTCCATACATATGCACATATTTAATTCATAGATATTGAAAAATAAAATTCTTATATTAAAATCAATATGGACAAATTATAAATTATGTCCATCATTTAAAAAACAAATTCACATGACATTTTAAGATTAAAAAAAGTTTAAATGAATTCCATGCTTTTTGTAGGATGCTATGGTTATGTTTCCACAACTTCCAGGGGCACAAGTAACTTTTTTCTGTCATTAGAGTTGAAGGAAAATGGTTTACAAATACTGGCTTAAGAATTGACTCCTTAAAAATAATCTATTTATAGAGGGGGAATCCTGGAAGCCTCGTCTTCATAAGTGAGGACTCATACAAAGTTTAGTGGCAAGATGCAGGTATTTTAGAGTATGCCTACAACTTACAGAGAAACAGAGATGCATTAACAGACACTGAGAACTCAAAAGAGAAATGGGGAGAGGGAGCTAGGAGAGAGAACTTTCAGGTTCATTCAAACCATGTTAATCTGGAAAATCATCTGACTAGTTCTGTTTTGTTTTGGTTTTGTTTTTGTTTTTTTGCCTAGACTTTCTAGAATGAAGTTAACCATCACTGAGCTCTTTCCAGAGCAGATTTCATAATTTTCATATAGGAGAGGCTTGGTGGGATAAATCTGTTGAAAGGGGTGCTTTAAGCTGAGGTTACATGTTGTGAATATATGTCTACTATTCATAAAATGAAATGGAGAGATGAAAGGATGAAGGGGAAGGGAGATGATGGTGGGGATATTTAAAGTCTTTTAGCGCTTTGTCTCTCTTGGGGCTATTTTGAAGCTCTTGTATATTTTGACGCTTCGGATATCTCTGGAAGGTAGAATGGTGAGGTGGAGGATTCAGAGCTCCCTGGCTCAAAAAACCACCTGGTGTGATTGTTAAAATTTCACAAACTTAACCCAGACTTATCCAGATGAGATCTCTTAGACAGAGACCTGCAAATGTATATTTTTATCAAGTGCTTCAGGTGATTTTGTGAATCAGAAATACATGGGAAATACTGCTTTAGTAGAAAAAGACAGAGGTTTGGAGCCAGACAGACCAAATAAAAATCTCAGCCACTTAGTAGCTATGTGACTTTAACTAAAGCAGTTTATATTTCTCTAGAATGAAAATAATAAATCCCTTTCTTATAGGATTGATTTAAGTCATAGAAAAGCATCCTGCGGACAACCCGTGACATAAAGTAGACGTTCAATACACATTTGTTTTCCTTTCACTCTACCAGGAACCTGGTGTTTGTTTTCTGTTTTCCTTTCTGTGCTAGCTGCTTAGCACCACTCCATAACTCATGGAAGACCCTGCCCTTTCTCTTCAGTGAACATGGATGAAGTTCAGGCAGCATCAGCGTGTACAATAAGTGAAACAGAGATTCCCTGAGTTCAGTAGACTTTTATCTTAGGCAAATGTCTATGCTTACTTTGTGTTTTGTATACTATGTTTGCTGGGGTTGTTTTGACAATTAGAAAATATTTTAGTATTAAAATCTCAAATAGATCTCCCCAAATAAAACAAAATTAAAAACCTCAACCCAAAGGATAAATCTCTACCCATGCCAACCACACCTTATTTCCTCATTATTTTACAAAAGATTCAA
This sequence comes from Trachypithecus francoisi, assembly GCF_009764315.1. Taxonomy (NCBI): domain Eukaryota; kingdom Metazoa; phylum Chordata; class Mammalia; order Primates; family Cercopithecidae; genus Trachypithecus; species Trachypithecus francoisi. The sequence goes on along the minus strand of NW_022681454.1, from coordinate 11,914,396 downwards.
ATTTAAAGATGATAAATAATGGCCACTAGAAAGAAATGCAGCAAGAGGGATGAATATTTACATAGTAATAAAATAAAGTGGATATCATTGTTTGATTGACAAGGTGATTTTTTTAAAATGGAAAGATCAGTTGTGCATTCAACACACACTTCATGAACACCTATTGAATATCACTGTGTAGCAGGTACTGCTGAATGCTTGGAATAGACACGGTTTCTCACTTCAAGGATTTTACAAATGTGAAGGTAAATGTATGATAGGAATATATTATATTGGTGGTGTGAGTAGTTTTAACAAGTCTTTATTTCCATAGGTTCGTACTAGCTCAAGAGTTTAGATTCCAGATAACTTTTGGAATCTAAAGCCTTTTGCATAGATACGCTGCCATTATAATCAACATCCTTTGCATTCCTCTCAATTAAACCAAGTTATATCCACATTATTAGTGTTCTGCAAAAAATGCATAAAAGTTCTCAACTCACTTTGCCAATACATTTTACATAGCAGCCACTGTTATTAACTCACTACTCTCTGCCAGCGCTTATTAAATACTTGTTCGTAAATAGATTGCAAAGGTCTTCTATACCCCAAGGTAAAAGAGGGAATTAACATTTATTGAATATCAACTAGGTGCCAAGTTTATTACACTTATTTTCCATCCTCAAGGCTACAACAAATTGTCTTCTAAGGACTTCGGAACAAGGAACACAAGATTACCTTCTGAAGGCTCAACTACAAAGTCAGCACATGATGGAGGAAATTAGCCCTAAAAAAACCAGGCTAAAATAACAGAGTGGAAATGCCTCAGGAGGTTATTCAATCTTGAGGTAGCTCTGGACCTAACAAAGACTAGGCTACACCTGCCCAATAAGGTTGAATCACAGGCAATGATGCTAATAAACTCCAAGAGAGAAAACATACCATCTGAGGTTGGTCTGAATATGTGTAGTTAGTAGATTCAAGAGAATGTAGATAAGGACCTGGTCAATTTGTTCTAGCACTGCCTGGAAGACAGGGAATCTTGGTCAACAGAGGTTGGGTAGGTCATTCTTAAATTGCCAAAGTCACCCCTATTTTACAAACAGAAAATATCTTAGAGGATACCTTTTCTCAAGATTATTACATTTCTATAATTCCGATCTACTCACCTAAGTAAAATTCTGATCAGGACTTAGCTTTGTAAGGAAAGTGATGGCTGAAAGTAGGCATTCATCATGAAGATTTCAAATAATTGAATGCCTGGAATACATTTTTTTTTTTTCCTGATTAAAGTTTTACACTTACATCTACCCCTTGGAATCTAGATAAGATTGTTTCAGCCTCCCATGTCATGCTTCTTTTAAAGTTTAATGCTGTTTCTAATATTTCCATGAGTTCATGCTGAGGCAGAGAGGGCAGGTTTACATTCATAGGATTACCTTTGGTTCAAATTTCCCCACTTTGGATCTTCTAGTTGTTCCTTTACATCTGCTCAGCCATTGATCCAGGAAAATCAACCTCTTTTCTTCATAAACACACAAAAAATATCCGATATATATAAGGTAAGAGTAGGCATGTGATCTTCCCTGAAGTTTTGAGATAGTGGGACTTTAGGGCAGAGCAAATAACATTAAACTGAGCCTTAGGTATCCTTATTTCCTTTCATTATCCTAGTGGTTTCTTCTTTGAAAGCCCCTTCCCCCATTCTCCTTCTCTTAGACCTGCCCGCATACCTACCTGGAGAAACACACACACCAGCACACACACACGCACACACACTTTCCCATTTTCTTGAGAAGATATTTTTGCTTTCTCCAGCACCTACCTAGAACCCAACTGAAGTTTCGAAATATCTACCAATGTGGATATTTTCAAAATAGGTCCTCTTTGACAGCACAGTTTTGAGATATGGTTCAAGATCAGATTTCCAGTTACAGTAGCATTCTGTTGTCTGCCTCCATCTTCTGTATGTTTTGGTGTGTTTTTCATAAAGTGATCACCTCTAGGGCTGTCATAGACTAGATCACTTGGCTTTCAGAGCAGAGGCCTAGATCCAGGATTTGAGGTCCAACTCACCCTTGGCTAGACTGTCTGCCATTCACAGTACAGGCTCTCTTCTCTCTGTCACAGTTCCTTATACTTATACGTTCAGTTATCTCTAAGGATCTGGTTTCCAAGGCAAGTAGCTTAGATAATGTCTTTGAATAATTATAGCTTCTCTAACATCTACAAATTCTAGAAATTATGACTATTCTCAGGTTACAGCTGATTGAACTGAGACTTAGTGGAGTTTAGGTACTTGCCCAAAGCTGCACAGGATGTCGCAAAGCTGGAATTTATCTTCAGGTCTAGCTCCATCCTTGTGATCTTTCCGTAGCACCTATGAAGCTTACGTTTTACTGAGATCCTGTTTCTGTGTCTAGTGGTGCAAATATTCCTTAAAGTACAAATGATTTTTTACAAAGTCCCTTGTATAACTCTGCTAAGATAATACTCTAATGTGGGATTTTAAAAATTGTTCTTCAAAAGTTCAGAGACATCCTTTGTCAAAAGGACTAGCAAAACTACCTCCACTTGTCTATTTCACTTCCAAGACACATAATGCAAATGCACCAAGCCCAGTTGTCCCATTTTCCCAGAGCAGGCATGAGGTCAGCTACATGTGGTTATTTGGAGTTAACGTGTGACAAAGTAGAACATCATATTTGTAGCAGAAATATGTAGCTCAGCCCAAAGAGATCCACTGCAGTTGCACTTAATGCTTTCAAGAACAATTTGAGAAAACCGAACTGAAACTAGGAAGTAGGATGCATAGAAGATCTTTGGCAGCATTGATTTATAATGATTTGAACTGCTATATTCAATCATATCTATGGCTATGGTTCCAAATGCAAATTTCTTGATAAATACTCAAACTACATTTGGGGAGAGGAATAATAGCACATTTTTAGGGATGTGGTCTGTATTCACTGCCCCTCTAGAAAGTCAGCTCTTTCTAGTTTAAGGTTGGAACAGAGTCCAGGGTCAATAAATATTTGAAGAATGAGACTTCAGTTGGAAATTTTGGGGGAAGGCTTATACATTGTAGGAAAGGTAGGAATGGAAATCCTACCCTCATTCTATAGGGTATAGAGAGGCTATCAATAAATCATCTTTATTTTATTCCTTAATACTTAAGCTGGAATGGGTTTCTACAAAGTCATTGCTTACTGCAGCTTGCCTCTGTAATCCATGATGTTTCCTTTCTGACGTGGGTCTTAAAGGAGCCTGAGGTATCATTTACGATGAACAGAAGAAAAGGAGAACATTAAAGGCAAAATAGATGGCAAGGTCAGAAAAAAATTTGGCTATAGGAGGGGAGGAGTCTTTTGAAGAGCAGTGAAGAGCTAGATGAGGCAAAGGGAGTATATGGATGACAAAGTGGTGGGAGAGAGTGAGGAAAAGAGAAAAGATTGGAAGAATCTTGCTAATCTGATTGGCAAGAATCAGGCCACAGAGGCACTCAGTGTTATGTTCAAGAGCCTGGCCTTATCCTATAGATAACACCTACTGGTCAACTAAGCATAATTCCTATTAATAGAACTTTCCTCCTAATCACCGAGGCAGAAAAACAATGATCAGCAAAGATCAGGTAGGGAAATAAAAATAAAATAGGTTGAGGTAGAAAGAACAAAACTATTACAGTCAGGGAGACCTGGTTCAGATCCCAGGTGTGAGCTTAGACAAAGCATCAGTTTCTTCTGATAACAACAACAATTCCAGTGTTATTTATAAGAAATAAATGATAGATACCCAAGTCCTTGTTTATTGCCTGGCAAGTAATAGTTGCCCCAAAATTACATCCACTGAAGGATCTATATGGTGGTGGAGCCAAGGGTAAGAATGATATGCATGCAGGCTAGATAATTGCTTTTATTGTGACAACAACAATTACCTTAGTAATAATACTAGATAAATATGTATTGAACACCTGGTGCATGCCAGGTACTGTTCTAAGCACTTTACATGCATTGACCCATTTCACTTTCATGACAGTTCTATGCGGTATACATTATTATCATCATTCTTTTGCAGATGGGAAAACTGCAGCAAGGTGAGGTTAGGGAACTTGGCCAGTATCAGACACCTAGCAAATGGCAGAGCCAGGATTTAGGGCACCCCGCCTTCATATCTACACTCCTAGTCACTACATCATACCATTTTATGTTTGGATAGTGCCTTCTAGCAAAATACATGACACAAAGAAATTACTCTGTTAATATTTATTTAACATGTGGATCCAGGATCTATGTTGAAGGTAATCTTTTGAGATAAGCACACACTGCTTCATTTTATAGCTGGGTAGTCTCAGTTTGCCTAAATAATTCAGAAAGGCCACAGATATAGTAAGTTGTGGAGCTGTGCCAGGAAATCAGTTTTCCTCAACTCCAGTCCAGAGCTGCCTCCCTTGCTTGGGATGGGAGAGCACCTGAAAAATATTTCTTATCATCAGAAACAATCATTTGGGATACTTGAGATTTTGTAAGGTACTGCCTTCACTTATAATTGCAAAAAAGGTAAGATAACATTAGTTATTAATACGACTACTTTTATTACATGTGAGTGGCACTTTACAGTTCACAAGATGTTTTGCAAATATTTTCATTTAATCTTTGTCATTGCCTGCACTGACCTGGACTTTAACACTGGGTTGATTCTTTGAGAAACATACCTCTGTAAACAAACATCCATTACAAACAAATATTCAATGCTACTAAGTGTCTGCAGTTCGAGGCAATAACTTTGGTCCTTTCTTCTCTTTCCCAACTCCTCACATCACCTGTGGTTTGATTTTACCTTCTTAGTGCTTACTTTTATTCCATCTCCATCCCATCCAAAAGTACCTCTTTTCCTGACTCAGTGCTTAGCATTTGGACCTCCACTCTCCTGCCCAGGTTCTAGTTGAATCTGTACTTTGTGCCTCAGAAGCTCACATATGAAAAGAATAAAGTCCCTGATTCAGGCACCATCTGTCCCAAGGCTGGTGATCAGTCAGGCCAGCCTCAGCCCCAGTCGAGGACCAGCTTGTGGGGTAAAAAATTCATGCATTCACAGATGAAGAAACAGGCTCAGCAAGGTCATGCAATTTGCTTGAGATTGTAGCCGTCCTTGTTGGTTGTCTCTCAAAATCCGGTTTTGTTGTTGTTGTTGTTTTTATTATTCTTTATTATATGACTTGTGATTTTTTAGCTGGGCACCTGCCTGAAATAAGACCCAGCCTCCCTTGAAGTTAGTTGTGGTCACATGGCTAAGTTCTAAGGCCTATTTTGTTAAGTGGCAGGTGGATGTGGTGACACAGAGAACACTTGCCCTGCACACTCTTCTTCCTTTCTGATGGTTAGAATGTGGACAGGGTGGCCTGGAGTCCAAGCAACTATCTCAAGACATGAGGTGGAGGCTGCAGGTTGAGGATCAGTATAAGAGTGGTGCAAATATTCTATGAATTAAAAATACAAATGCTCTTTCACAAAATCCCTTGCACATCTCTGCTAAGATATCTAAGAAAATGTGAGAAGCTGGTTCTCTTATGATCATTCAGTCACCTTACATTGGACAGCTTACTTCTGGACTCTGTTATACGAGAAATAAAGAGACTTCTATTTCGTCTGAGCCACTATTATTTTAGATTTATTTTTTGTCTCTCAGAGTTGACCTAAATCCTAACTGATTTGAGACCACACAACTAGTTAACAGTAGAGCTGCACGTAAGGTCAGTTCTTTTGACTCCAAATTCAGTTGTTTTTATTTTACCCTATGGAGACTGGAGCCTTCATCCACCACACTTTCAGGGGTTCCTGCAAAGATGAAATAAGGAAACAGGTAAGAGAGCTCTTTGTAAACGGTAAGGCCTCATTTATATGCGAGCAGAAGCAACATTTTGCATTTGTGGAGAACTGTGGAAAAATACTTAATGTCTCAGCTTGCTTGTTGGTTGAACAGGTAGGGAAAAAAAATTTAAAAAGCAAAAAGCCATGTTGTGCTGGAGACCTGGATTCCAAATGAACCGGAAACTCCTTTGGCTGATTCTTGGGCAAAAGATGCCTTTCAAGTGGGGAAGGATGAGTTACTCCTGAGCATCCAGGACCTCTCTGACTAGCTGTGGTTTAATGCTGCCCAAACTTTTGTGTAAATACACCTACAGCTTAAGTAAAATAGGAAGGATTGGGAATCTGAATTGCCCTGGTTGGGATATTCTCTGTGTCCAACATCTGCTCATGAAGGAAATTGTATTAGTAATAAGTCAAATTCCTAGTGTTGGAATTTGAGTTGCTTCAGTAGTGAGTGGCCAGGTTTTCAGAGGCTTGTTTGCTTTATGAAGAGTATTGAGGCAGTCTTTGCTGGCCAGAAGTCTCTCACCAAAGACCGATTTTCACACAGGGCTTTTCATAGTTTTTGCCTTGAGCCAGGTTCAAATACCAAGTAGTCTCTTGGGGATATTTTTGTAAGTTTGCTCTTTTTCCTTTTGCAATTGGCAAAGGGCAACAAAAGCCAATGCTTAGAAGGTATGCATATGCCCCGCACACTTTGTTGGGCTCCTTTGAAAGGTGTTGGGTTGCATCTCAAAGCAAACCACTGTTTTGGAACATGCTGAAGTTGTTTTCAATCTTCATTGCATAATTCAGGACTGGTAGTGCCCCAGTGTGAAAAGATAGGGCAAAATATAGTCATGACACAAGAGATAGGTCAAGGAAGACAGGGACATAAAAATGAGGTGAAGAAATCATGGTGATAATAATATGTAACATTCACTGAGTATATTTATGCACCAGGCACTGTGCTAGCACTTTACGTATGCTGTAGTAATTAATCCTCCTAATGATGCCACATGCCAGAATGATATTTAAAATATTTAAGAGCAAGTAGAACATAGATAGTATCAATGGGTGAAAATAAATGTTGCCTTAGTGCTGGGTCTGGGTCCTGGAAGTTCCGTGCCATGGCAGATACTAGCCCTACTGTGTCTGGACTGTGGAGGAGAGAATTAGGGTAAGAAGGAGAGTATGCTTACTGATCCAATCTTCTCTCTTTGCTCCCCTCCCTGCTCCTCTTATCCTGTCTGTTCTTTTTTCTCTACTTCCCGTTGCCTTCTAATCAAGCATTCTGGAGAGAGTATGGTTCTCCCACACATGGACTATACTAGCAGGGACTTCCAGCTATGATCTTGAAATAAACAATATGAGCCTAACTTAAAGCAAGCTGGATTCAAAGAGCAGGGGAAAGGAGCATAAAAGGATATCAATGATTTTCAGATCAACAGCTCTCAAACTGTTTGATCTCAAGATTCCTTTTAGTTTTAAAAATATTGAGGACCTCAAAAAGATGTTTTTTATCTTTATTTGATATATAGAGAGTTTTTGAAAGCTTATTAACACATTCAAAACCAACAAGTATGATCATAGTTCTATTAAAAATCATCGTTTTATATTTTTGCAAGCCTTTTACTTTATTTTTTTCATTGCAAACATTTATAATGGTTGATTTAATAGAAGACAGCTCCTCTCCTATCTGCTTCTTCATTCAGTCAGTGTGATAAATTGTTTTTGTTGAAATATATGTAGAAAATTCAATCTCTGTCACACAAACACACACACATAGTTGAACTCAAAATCAGCTTTTCAAAAAACTTATTGATGTTCTTCTTTTGTACTATATCAAACTTGCCAAGGATCATTTGTAAAAGATTAATGTGTAATCTTAAATGATATTGATAAACTTTTGATTTTCTATTATACTAAAAGCCGTTGTTTATCTTGACTTTTGAATGGGTCTTTTACTCATATTTGATTTTTTAATATTGTTCAATACTTGAAAATTTCGTTATTTGAATTATTTAGATTTGCTAAATTAACACTAAAATTTATATTTGTTAATATCATCACCAACCTCATCAGAAAAGTCTGTAAGTATTTAGAAGCTGTCAGTCTCATGGTGGAGGATACAGGGTTTCCAGAATTCTAATTTTGACTCGAAAACTTGAATTTTATTATGACAACAAATAGTGTCATTTGTTTACCTTGACTTGATAGCTTCACTTCATTCACTTGCAGGAAAATGTTTGCCAAATACTCAAGTTTGATTAAATATAGTTTGTCAGTTTTTATTTGGAAAAGAAATGGCATTCTGTGAAAAACAAAAACAAAACCAAAAAAGCAATAGTTCAGCTTGCAACTCAAATAACTGCACCAGTGTTTGTCCTGGAGACAATCATCAGACTTTCTGTAGCCAAAGTGTTTTATGCATACTTCACATTTTACCACACAAAATATTGAAACATAGCTAATAATCAAAAATTGAAATTTAATAAAATTAATGTTTTATTGCTTTTTCTAGGTTATTCTTAAGTGACACTGGCTTCTTTTCCTCTTTTAAAATTTCTTGCAAATATATAATGGTGAAAAATTGCTACTCAGCTATGTAAAAAGGATATTCACTCAGTTTTATTTTATTTTATTTTATTTTATTTTGTTTTATGTTATTTTATTTTATTTTGATACAGAGTCTCACTCTGTCACCCAGGCTGGAGTGCAGTGGCTTGATCTCGGCTCACTGCAACCTCTGTCACCCAGGCTCAAGTGATTCTCCTGCCTCAGCCTCCCGAGTAACTGGAATTACAGGCGCACACCACCATGCCTGACTAATTTTTGTATTTTTAGTAGAGGCGAGGTTTCACCATGTTGGCCAGGCTAGTATCAAACCCCTGACCTCAGGTGATCCGCCTGCCTTGGCATTCCAAAGGGCTGGGATTACAGGTGTGAGCCACCACTCCCGGACTAATGTAGTTTTCATACATTTTTAATTTCACAAGTTACTGTAACTTGTGAAAGTGGTAGTGCTATGATTTATTTTACTGACTTTTCATTCAACAGGCATTTGTAAATGTCAATTCTACATAGTTTTATTAAGCTCTTAGTTATTGGGTGTCCTCCTTTAGCCAATGCAATATATAATTTATCCTGTAAGATGCTTCAATAGCTTTGTTTGTTTGTTGGTCTGTTTCTGAGATGAGGTCTTGCTGTGTGGCCAGACTGGTCTCGATCTCCTGGGCTTAAGTGAATACTCCCAAATAGAGTAGGTGGGACCACAGGCACACATTACTGCACCTGGCTCGGCTGTTATATGTTAGTTTGAAAAACTGTAACAGACAGTTGCTGTCATAAGGAGCTCATCGTGCATTCATTTAAAATATTTGGTTTTCTTAAATTCTGAATGATTGATCTCTAAATGGCACCTCAATTTAACTGGCACCATAGTACTATTTAAAAAGTATGTGTTGCATAAGACACAATAAAGTAAAATACTTTCTGTTATAATATCACTTTTTATTTTAGTTTTTTAAACTTTTTTTATATTATAGTTTTCTCAGTTTCTTTGGTGTAGATTCCTCTCTTGCACTGGTCAGAGAACTCTGAAAAATCACTTTAGTCTTTTTTAGAATGTTTAGATGTGGATTGAAATAGTCTTCTAATCTCCCTTTTTAAGCAAAGGATTTATCTTCAAATACAAGTGTAAGTAAGTACACGACTGTGTACTATTTCTTGTTGTGTTTTACATAATTATAAGACAAATTTTGGAATTTTCAGCAAATGATTTTTTTGACAATAGTGAGGTTACAATGATTTTAGCAGTTACAACCAAGTACAACTAATAGGAGCGCAGTAGAGGTTCTAGGAATAAATCTAGTTATCTCTGAAAGTATACAAATCTATTCTGTAGCACTACATCAGAAAATTCTAGAAAATATAACACAAATGCACATTCCATTAGTCCTCAGAGTGATGACGTTATTACATATTGTGAAGAATTTGAAAAGGATCACTGTATAGTTGCCCAGAAGTGAGAATAAAAAGGTCAAATAACTTAATAGTACTACAAAAATAGTTTTGGCCTTACAGATCTCCTGAAAGGGTGTTACAGAACATGGGATTACATTTTGTTTGAAAGTATTACTAGCATTTAAGGTTGAAGTATTTTTATAGACAGAAAGAAACATAATATATGAATTGATCAGTGCTATTAATTGCGTTTAACCCTCTCCAAAAGATATGCTGAATTTCTACCCCTAGTACCCCAGAATGCAGCCTTATTTGGAAATAGAGTCATTGCCGATATAATTCGTTAAGAGGAAGTCATACTAGAATGGGGTGAGCCTACTCTGATATGTTTGGTGTCCTTAGATGAAGAGGAGAAAATCATACTGTAAAAAGATTGCCATGTGACAACGGAGACAGAGATTGCAGGGTTTTAGCTGCAAGCCAAAGAATGCCAAAGATGGCCAACCATCACCAGATACTAGGAGAGTGGCATGTAACAGACTCCTCAGAGCCCTCAGTTGGAACTAACCGACTCTGCCAACCCGGGATTCAGCCTCTGGTCTCCAGAACTTCAAGACAATAGACCTCTGTTGTTTTAAGCCAATGAGTTGCTGGTGCTTTGTTATAACAACACTAGGAAACTAATACAATTAGAACACAATTAGCTTGCCCTAAAGAGCCATAGTGAGATAGACATTCAGGGTCTGGAAGTCCATCCTCATTACCCAGCAGCGCTTGGGCTTCCACCACCAGATGTTACCATTGCCAGGGCCCTGGGAATTGTTTGACTCTTTGGAGTCCTGGGGCCATTTAAACGGAAAAACTGCCCTCCCTTGCTCACAGAAACCTAAATTAGTATACTAATGTTCTCTTGATGGCTGCCTGGATAGAATGGGACCAACACATAGGGTCTGAGGCATGTTTTTTCTGTAGCCTAGCTTCAAAGTGGATATTCTGAATAATGCTTAAGGCAGGAAGAAAAAAAATAGCGCTCACTTTCATCCTTGTGCTGAGACCTTCATCCTGAACTCATATGTTTGCCTCAGAAGATCTCTTTTTATATTCTCCCTAGAAATCTTCCATGTTTTGTCACATTCAGTTTGACATTTTGGGGTTTGGTTTTCTCCCCTGTGTCTAACGTTCATTGATGATATCAAAATCAATCTATCAATTTACCAGTCACTAAAGGGACCAGCAAAGGCAAATGTCTCTTAGGAAAAGTGGGCTGCAGATTATCACCAGCTGGCTGTTTAATAGATAGGGAAACTCAAGTGACAGAGAAAGACGTTTACATTGATTAATACTGGAGCACAAAGAGAAAATAAATACTATCCAGAAAAGCACCTATTGCTTTAACCGGCAGCCCCTCCTCCCTCCCATAAAACAACCTCGTTTCTATTGAAACTGTCTTCAACATGAGACCTCCCAATGACTTTAGTTTCAGAGGTTAGGAGCTTTCCCCTGCAACAAAACACAGCCTCATGCCTTTTTTTTTTCTTTCTTTTTTTTTTTTTTTTTAACTATTCATGGTCACTACATGTGGGTTACCCTGGTATTACTCTTTCAGTACAGACACAAACTATTTTGCCACAATTAATGTTTTGGTCAACAATGTGCAGACTTAAAGCCCTGAGTTATATGACTAGGCAAATAAAACCAGACCGCAGAATTTGGTCTACCCTGGTTGGCTATGATTCACCCATATGGGCAAGCCAGCAGCAGGCTTGCTGCTATCCAACAACCCTAGGAAAATCAGACTGTCATATTATACTTCTTTGTCCCTTTATACAGATGCAGAGTCAGTCTGTTGAAATTGTGGAGCTCAAATATTTAACTTGTGTAATGCAGTGGAACAATTTCAACAGGTAGAGATTAGTCAAGTATCCACACTGAAAAACATTCACACATCACTTAGAGAAGTGTGAGGTTCTGGCCATTATCGCAGGAAGGGAGCAGCTTGGGAATCCATGATATTTATGGATTCCAAAAAATTAGTTATAATAGGTCTCTCTTTTTTTGAGAGGCTCAAACTGAAAACTGAAAATTATTATTGATTTTGTGAATAAATATATTTTCTTAAATGATTTAGAAAGCTCTGTTTATTCATTTACCGACAGTGTTTAGAATATATAGTAGCCAGTATGTCTGCAGATATATTTATGTTGGACTGTTTGGCTTGGTTTCACCTCTGTAATAATTTATAACAGTTTCAATGTAAACCCACCACTGAACAGGTCAAGAAGGTCCCGGATTTTAACCATCGTCGTTGTAGATAAACCCCCAGCACTCTTCCCACCACAGAGTTCCAGCTCATCCCTCACTATCAGGCCTGTGAAAAGTCTTCACTTAGGAAAGTTTAAATGTTAAGGAATTTTAATTCATTTCCTTGTTTCGCATCTTTGTGTTCCCTTTTAAAAGCAGGTTATATTTAGTTTTAAGAAATAGATCTTTGGAGACCCTACTGAATGAAAAATTTTATTTTCTCATAATTTTTAAATTGATGAAAAAGACTAATCTTTATGCATTTACTTGTGCTACATTTGCATAATTGACAGATACCGGCCTTAAAAAATAAGAAAATAACTGACTTTCAGACATTCTCTTAGTATGTATCATATTCAATCAGCTGACGAGACACATCAGTGTTTGGACTGTAGTTTTGCTATGATTATTTTTTCTGGATTTTCTAGGTATTAGATTTATGTATACTTCTAGATATAATGTTGACAGACTCTTACTGTCAAAACATCCTTATTGTTAATGTCTTGTATTTCAGTTATGAAATAAGTAAAACTCCTTTAATAAAATTTAAAAATGTTTGTTTTAACTACCCATATAATATATGTATTATTTTGGCAAGTAGAAGAAATAGTATCTTTCCCAAGGAAGAAAATCCAACTTTTTAAATAGTTTACAATATGCATTTAAGACAGAATGAACATTTTTGAGGGAGATTAAACTGATAAGAAAGGAACACTTAGCAGTGAGCAAAATGTATAGAGTCCTAGATCTTATGGTGAATAATCCTTGTAAAAGATGTTTCATAATTAGGAACTAGTGTGTTGACAAACTGGTTGTCACACTCTGTTTAGTAACATTTATTGTTCCTACATTTGTTCATCTACTTATTCAAAAAATGTTTATTAAGCATCTATTCTAAATTCTGGCAGTATTTTCTTCTTGCATGATTTTGGAAAGTAGGTGTTGTTGCCTCAGGTTTGTTTGTTCATTTGTTTTTGATAGAGTCTTGCTCTGTTGCCCAGGCTGGAGTGCAATGGTGCAATCTCAGCTCACTGCAACCTCCGCCTCCCAGGTTCAAGTGATTCTCCTGCCTCAGCCTCCTGAGTAGCTGGGATTACAGGGGTGTACCACCACACCTGGCTAATTTTTGTATTTTTAGTAGAGATGGGGTTTCACTATATATTGGCCAGGCTGGTCTCGAACTCCTGACCTCAAATGATCCACCCGCCTCATCCTCCCAAAGTGCTGGGATTACAGGTATGAGCCACCGCACCTGGCCTCCTCGGTTTTACAGATGATGAAAGTGAAGATCTGAGAGATTACTTAAGTTGCTTGATATTCACACAGCTAGGACACAGCAGAATCGAGACTTGAACAAGTACAGACAATTACAGTCTGTCTGTTCCCAGAACAACGTTGAGTGGTTGTAAAGCTGGGTTCGAAATTAAACAGATCAGTACATGAATCCTGGTGAGTCTACTCACCAACAATGTGACCTTGGTCCAAGTTGTTCAACCACTCAAGACTAGTTTGCTCCTGTTTACATTTGCATTCATTTGTTCCCCAATCAGCTGGTTAAGACTCAAAAAGCTAAGCTGAGTGTGGTTGCTGATGCCTTTTATTCCAGCATTTTGGGAGGCCAAGGTAGGCAGATTCACTTGCGGTCAGGAGTTCAAGACCGGCCTGGGCAACATGGTGAAACTCTGTCTCTACTAAAAATATAAAAATTAGCTAGGTGTGGTGGTGGGCACCTGTAATCCCAGCTACTTGGGAGGCTGAGGCAGAATAATCGCTTGAACTGGGGAGGTGGAGCTTGCAGTGAGCCGAGATTGCACCACTGCACTCCAGCCTGGGTGACAGAGCGAGACTCCATCTCAAAAAACAAAAAAACAAAAACAAAAAAACTCCAAAAAGCTTTACTCTGAGTATGGGGCTGGATCTAGGCGCCTTTAACTCTGGGCATTAAACTTAAGAGTCAAAAGGAAGTTCATGATTACTGACTGATTCACCAGGATAAGATATTCCTTAAGAATCTAAAAATTAAAAAAGCAAACACAAACTATAACATTAAAATTAGATTGTAATATTTCATAAAATTAACTAAAAAGAAAAACATAATAATAATCTAATTTTCCACTTTTTTCCACTATCGAACCCTAATATTTTCCCAACTACCCTTTCTATATATGTAGATGCCTGTGTGTGTGTGCATGTATTTACACAAGTAGCATCACATTACAATTTTATAAAAACTGTGATATAGATGTAATATTTCCAAATGCATAATTTTAATGGCTATACAATATTGGATATATGGATGGAGCACTCCTCATTTAATGACTATCAAATTGATAAACCTTTAACTGCAAGAAACATTCTTATATATTTTCTTACTTGCATGTTAAGCATCACAGGAATAAATCTTGGAAATGAGATGTCTGAATCAATGTGTATGCCTCATTGAACTATTAATGCAAAATGCACTCTAGAAAAATTATGTGAATGTATACTAAGTATCCATTTTCTATTAACACTAAGTTTCTGTACCTTTAAAAACCTTTTGCCAGTATAATATGGGAAAAATTATAACTTTAAAAAAACTATTTACTTAGTACAATGAGAATGAATATCTTTTAAAAACATGCTTTTTATTTTAGAACAATTTTAGATTTATAGAAAAAATTTGAAAATAGAGAAATCCCAGACACTTATTTCTCTTATTATTAACATCTGACATTAGTATGGCACAGTTGCTAAAACTAATGAACCACCACTGACACATTATTATTAACTAAAGCCCGTGCTTTTTTCAGATGTTCTTAGGTTTTACCTAGGGCCCATTTTCTGTCCAGGACACCATATTACTCTCAGTAGTCATGTCTCCCTAGGGTCCTCCTCATCTTAAGAGTTTCTCAGACTTTTGTTGTTTTTGATGACCCTGACACTTTTGAGGTATATTTGTCAGATATTTGCAGAATATCTCTTCATTGGGATTTGCCTGGTATTTTTCTTATTACATTGGGATTATCTGCACAACAAGAGAGGTGAAGTGCTATTTTCATCGGAGTATATCCAGGACACATGCTGTCCACATGACTTAGAAATGCTGGTGTTAACCATGTTCGCCTGGGAGAGGTAATGTTAGTCAGTTTCTGCACTATAAAGTTACTCTGTTTTTCTCCATTTCCATATGGTACTCACTGGGACGAATTCACTATGAATAGCCCCCCACTTAAGGAGAGAGAAGTTACCCTTCATCTGCCTAAGAACTAGGTATCTACATAAATTATTTGGAGTTCTTCTGAAAGAGGGATTTGTCTATTATACATTTATTTATTCATTCATTCATTTATATATTTATATCAGTATGGCCTCATGGATATTTATTCTATACTTTGTGTTATCATCTGATTCTATTTCATTTAATATTTTGCTCAAATTGTTTCCACTTTGACTACTGGAGCTCCTTCAGTTGACTCTTATGTCATGTTAATATGCCCTCACCTACCCACCTTCCTTCCTTCCTTCCTTCTTCCCTCCCTCCCTCCCTGCTTCCCTCCCTAACTTCCTTCCTTCCTCCTTCCTTCCTTCCTTCCTTCCTTCCTTCCTTCCTTCCTTCTTCCCTCCCTCCCTCCCTCCCTCCTCCCTCCCTCCCTCCCTCCCTCCCTCCCTGCTTCCCTCCCTAACTTCCTAACTTCCTTCCTTCCTTCCTTCCTTCCTTCCTTCCTTCCCTCCCTCCCTCCCTCCCTCCCCCTCCCTCCCTCCCTCCCTCCCTGCTCCCTCCCTAACTTCCTAACTTCCTTCCTTCCTTCCTTCCTTCTTCCTTCCTTCCTTCCTTCCTTCCCTCCTCCCTCCCTCCTCCCTCCTCCCTCCCTCCCTCCCTCCCTCCCTCCTCTCTCCTTCCTCCCTCCCTCCCTCTCTCCTTCCTCCCTCCCTCCCTCTCTCCTCCTCCCTCCTCCCTCTCTCCTTCCTCCCCCCTCCCTCTCTCCTTCCTCCCTCCCTCCCTCTCTCCTTCCTCCTCCCTCCCTCTCTCCTCCTCCCTCCCTCTCTCCTTCCTCCCTCCCTCCCTCTCTCCTTCCTCCCTCCTCCCTCTCTCCTTCCTCCCCCCTCCCTCTCTCCTTCCCTCCCTAACTCCCTTCTCTCTTTCCTTCCTTCCTTCCTTCTCAGCATTTGTTTTTATTTGCTGACACTACAAAGTGCTCCAGGCTCTTCTTTTATATTTCCTACCCAGAATGAACATATTTTAATATGTAACCCTTGTATTACTGTTTTTCTGAGAGTTTTTTCATTTATTTTATTTGCTTATTTTTTCATTAAGATATTTGTCTGTTTATTGATTGATTTTAAAGATTTTTAAAAACACCTTTAAGGCAATTAAATGGCCTTAAATGAAAAGCTGGAATATAGTTGTTAAACTCCCACACTGGGACAGTTATAATAGTGGTAGTTGTGGGTGGATGGGTAAGTGAGAGGGGAGAGAGAAAGAGAGAAAGAGAAATGTTCTTTCTTAAACTATTCATTTTTAGGTAATTTTCTGCTTTTACCATGCCCTCATCATCTAATACAATTAATTGTTTCCTATATTTATGGAGTATTGCTCTTTCTGTTGCAATGTTAAAAATATGCTTTTATTTATTTCCTCCTGGTATAATGGAAAGGGCCCTCCATTCACAGCCATCACTTACTGGAACATCTATTTTTTGCTAAATAGAATGCTGGGCCTTTTATATATATCATTAGTAAATGTCACAATAACTCTGAAAGGTATGTGCACAATTAGTTTTGCCATACAAATAAGAAAATCCAGTCTTCAAGAGGATGCATTGCACAAGGTCAAACTTTTACAATACTGCAGATTTGGGATATAAACCAATTCCCTGACTGCACTAACTATGCTCTTTGTTCTTTTCCATGCTGACTAATTATCAGAAGATATATATATATATATATATATATATATATAATATATATATATATATATATATATATATAATATATATATATATATTTTAAACAAAGTCCCGCTCTGTTGCCCAGGCTGGAGTGCAGTGGCATGGTCTCGGCTCACTGCAACCTCCACCTGCTGGGTTCAAGTGATTCTCCTGCCTCAGCCTCCTGAGTAGCTGGGATTACAGGTACATGCCACCATACCCAGCTAATTTTTGTATTTTTTAGTAAAGACGGGGTTTCACCATGTTGGTCAGGCTGGTCTCGAACTCCTGACCTTGTGATCCACCTGCCTCAGCCTCCCAAAGTGTTGGGATTACAGGCATAAGCCACCACACCCAGCCTATATTTTTTTAATTTTGGTAAGAAACATTCAGTCTGCTTCAACATCAGGAATTCATTTGTCATTGCTAATTTCTTCATTATAAAATGAGCTACTAGAAATAACACAGAATATAATGTTTGTCATTGAAATGTGATGTTAGGTAATTGGGTAAACTGGCCATACAGTTTACACATACTGTTGCTTCTGTATCTGGTGCTGTGACTGAATTCAGCAGGGCAGAAAGGAAAGAGGATCTGTGGACCCAGCTATTGCTCCATGGTAACAAGGGAAGCAAACAAACCAGTGACAACTGACACAATGGCACCTGGTGGCCTGCCCTGACCAGCAATCCCATTACTGGGTATATCCCCAAAGGATTATAAACCATTCTACTATAATGACACATGCCCATGTATGTTTATTGCAGCACTATTTACAATAGCAAAGACTTGCAACCAACCCAAATGCTTATCATTAATAGACTGGATAAAGAAAATGTGGCACATATACACCATGGAATACTATGCAGCCATAAAAAAGAATGAGTTCATGTCCTTTGCAGGGACATGGATGAAGCTGGAAACCATCATCCTCAGCAAACTAACACAGGAACAGAAAACCGAACACCACTTGTTCTCACTCGTAAGTAGGAGTTGAACAATGAGAACACATGGACACAGGGAGGGGAACATCACACACTAGTGCCTGCTGGCAGGTGGAGGGCAAGGGGAGGGGGAGCATTAGGACAAATACCTAATGCATGTGGGGCTTAAAAGCTAGATGACAGATTGATAGGTGCAGCAAACCATCATGGACATGTATACCTATGTAACAAACCTGCACGTTCAGCACATGTATCCCAGAACTTAAAATAAAATAAAATAGAATAAAATAAAATAAAATAAAATAAAAATTATGGCTGAAGCTTTACTTTTGCCTTCAAACTTGGCTGAAAAATTCTGTCATGGCCCGCCCTAATCCAGACCCTCAAACGTGAGGAGATTCTGTGAAACAGAGCTCCTGCTTAGCTGAGTTGACACAATACAAATTCACTATTTTGTTTCGCACTATTTGAAGTAGAAACTGTGGGACAATTGCTCACTATCCATCTTCTCTTTTGTTGATAGCAATGGACCCCTGATTTTCATTCAGAGTAATAATGCTTACATCTAAAATCAAATAAAAACAAAACAAAACAAATAAAACACCATACTCCTTTGCGGGTGGCCCTGATTGGCAACGGTAATTTGTGGTAATGGCAATGAGTTCTGGTCAATGAAATGTAACCAGAAATCACTTTGTAAAACTTATATAGAGCTTAGGCTCATATGGTCCATGCCTTTTATCCTTTGCCCCTCTTATTCCTTTTTGAAAGCCTGATGCAATGTTGGAGGAAAAGCAGTCATTTTCAGCCCTTTTGCAACCTCAGTGAGATAAGCATGAAAACAAAAGCCACACACAGAATGATGAAGCAGAACGGCCATGGACCATGTGTCCCTGATGAAATAACAAAGCCACTGAATCAGCCATCAAGCGCGGTATACCTACCTTCTTGATTTGTGCAAAAATTAAAACTTCTATTTGGCTAAGTGAATGTAGTTTTTTAATTTTTTCTGAAAAATGCCACTGATCATATACTTAATTGACACACCAGAACTATTAATAATATGGCATGAGTTAATAAATAATATTTGGACTTTGGTGGGCTATACAGCATTTGTTTTACTGAGAAATGCTGGAAGGGGGCATTCTACATGCAAAGCAATTTATCGAGTTCAAACTAAAGGAGAAAGTAGTGGTGATGTAGTTGGAATGCTATAGTAGGAGAAGCTACTAGATAACTTTTTATTTATTAGAATGGGGAAATCAGGCATTTTAAGTCTGCGTAGATTACCTTTGGCGATCAGGTATTAATCATAAACATTCATAAGAATATGAGAGAAATAAGAGATATCATCTCTTTAGCTCTTCAGATACTCTGGGCTCTGTGTTTGCAGACTGGAATATATGAAATATATGAAGAACTGAAATAGCACATCCATATTATTTGATTCATGCCCTGCATCCAAGTCACCTTACTTTTCTTTGTTTACTTAATGTTTATTCTTTGCAAAAGGTTTGATTTCATCAGGCAGGTTTGTCACTGTCCTATACAATTGCTTTTTGTTGGAATGAAATTAGCACCAAGTCATTTCAGATATATCTGACCTCTGTTTTGTCCATCCCTACCTAGTTAAATGTAGTTCACTTATGGCTTCAATTACTTGTGGATAGGGAAGCAAAATTGTTTTCTTTCAGAGGTGTCCTAAGCCTTAAAATTTGTTAAAGAGTTAATTAAGTCTATTTTCTTTGAAAAAAAAAAAGGCAGTCTTGGTTGCGGTAATCTCCTGAGCCCCATAAGATTTGCCTATAGTGGGTCAAGTACAAGGATATTGTAAAGCGAAAGTGGAGAGTCATTAGAGAGAGAGAGAGTGAGCACATGTTCAGAGCAGGTGGATGACTGAGAGAACAATAGCTAAGAGGACGCAAGAAGTGATGGGATGAACCTCTCTAACGAGCGAGGTGGCTGGAGCTCACATCTTGTTGAGAGTGCAGATGCTGTGGAAGCAAGTCTCTGAGATGACCCAAATGATTTCCACAGCTCGGCACTAACGCCCTAGTGTAGCCCCCATTGAAATTACATGAATGTCAATCTGTGTGACCAGTAGTATGTGGTAGAAGTTGTAGTAGATTATTTCCATGATGAGTTTATAAAATGCTGTAGCATCCCTCTTAGGTGTACTCTCTCTGTCATCACTTTGTTAGGACAGGCATGCTAGTGCTTCTTCCTCTTCTTATAAGGACACTAGTCATACTGGATTAGGCTTTACTTTTATAGCCCAATTCAACCTCAGTTACATTTTTAAAGGCTGGATCTCAAAATATATTCATGTTGGAAGTTAGGGCTTCAGTATAAGTTTTTGAGGGGATACAATTCAGTCCATAACCCTTTGGAGACATCCAGCTACCATTTCATGAGAATACTCAGACAACCTAGGGAGAGGCCTACATTGTGAAAACCAGAGGTCAATAGCCCAACCGACAGCCACATGAGAGAGCTTGGAAGAAGCTCCCTCCGCCCTGCCAAGGCTTCACCTAACTGCAGTCCCAGTTGATAGTCTGACTGCAATGCCATGGTAGACCCTGTCTATCCATGTCCAATACGATCCAACTAAGCCAGTCCTGGATTTCTGTCCTTGAAACGCTATGCAATGAATGCTTATTGTTTTAATCTTCTAAGTTTTGGGGTAATTTGTTGCATTGAAACAGATAACCAATACCAATGGGTATGGGAAAAAGTAGATACATAGATGAGATTAATATTGGTTAACTAACGCTAATTGGTCCCGCATTTTCCATAAATAAGAGGATAGTGATTTTAGCAGAAGGATTAGACCTGAATGATGAGTTTGGAGTTAGCATAATGAAAAAGAGCAACAAAACAGAAGAGTAGAAAAAGATCCCTGTGGGTCCAGCTGATGTTGCCGACCATACTTCTGAGTTGTTCAGCCACCTACATGTAGAGTCGGGGTTTTGCACCTTAGATGTGGTAGAAGGCAGAGAATACAAGGGGATTGAGGATATTGATGAACAAGAACTACAATCCACCATTGATACTCAGCTTAACTTTTGCTGAAGATTCCTCCACAGTTGGCCATGTACACATCTTGTGCATGCCTGATTCACTTTGACACAGGGGTATAGGCTCATCTGGATACTTGCCTCCTCTTGAGGGTAGAATCTTACTTTTTGTTCTGGTCTCTGTCATCCTGGGCTTATCACTGCTTCCTGAACTCCCATTCTAACAGCACTCTCAACAATCCTGTGAGGTCTGAAGTCATGGACTGTTTTCCTAAGCTGAAGCTCAGGAAGACTAAGTGATTAATCCAGACTCCCACAGCTAGCCAGTGGCAGAGCCAGGCCCAAGACTTGGAACTTCTGGCTCCTTGTCTTATACCATGGTTTTAAAATTTCTTGTTTAGATTTTATTTATTCTCACTATAGAAGACCAGACCCAACAGGTACACTGGGAGCAGGCCACTGAAAGATGAGCAAATTGAGCTGCTTTTAGGATTTGTGCATCCTAATATCATAAAATATTTTTCTAACATTTTGGGTTTGGCATAGCACATTGTGCCAACATTCCTTTCCTTTCATTTTTAAACCCACATGTATTTTCAGGGAAATTAATCTCATATGTTTCTGATTCATTTACTGTATAACTCATCAAAATATTGTTTTATAACAGTTCTTGGCAGTTCATGAAACCATTTAAAATATAGACTTTTCCCCTCTTGCTACCATAGAAGCCATGTTTTACCAAGAGTACAGGACAAATTAACTCTGAAGGGTTTTCCGGATAACCTTTACATGAACACTTAAAGACTCCATCAGGTTTTCTGTGACCATCTAGAATGCAAGTCAACACATATCCATTGAACATGCACTATGTATATGTCAAATGTGTTGGGATCTAGAAGTATAAAGATAACGAAAGGTGGCCCTGGGTTTTCAACGCCTGCAGTGATGGAGTTAGAGAATGGTGACAGTCAAAAATATTTGTTAAGCACTTTAACTGTTCTTGCTACTGGGGTAAACCCTTTAAAAACATCTCATGCAATCCTCACAACCACTATATGTGTTGCTGTCCCTATTTTACATATAAGGAAACTGACACTTGGGGAGTTTATCAAGTCAAATCCTACAGTTGGTTGACAGTGGAACTAGGATACAATCTCTGGCAGTTTGGTTGTAGAGTTTAGTCTTAAGCTGTAATATAGATTAAGAAAGGAAGACCAGAGAGGCTGAGCTTCATGCCTAATTTGTTGGAGTTAGAGATGGAACTTCAGTGAGTTTCATTACCATTAATGACATATAATTTACTTCTCTTTAAACTTTAATTTTGACCACAAGCTTATTTCCTTCTGAGTTCTGTGTTTGTATTGGAGGAATTCTTAGGTAAAGATCATGATCATGCAACAAGAAGTCCTGCTCATGCCTTGTGCATGGCTTACCTGACATGTCCGCTCCATAATCATGTGAGTAAATCCTCCTTCTCATGTAATGAGGCCCTCTAAGAAAAACTCTGTTATGTGCACACTTTATGGAACAATCACAATGTATTCTCTCTAAATTAATTTCTGTATAAAAACATCATTATTTATATTGATATTATACTAAGAAGATTTTTAGTGTTGTCATGTACTTTGAATATTTCTATATGCCAGACATTGCTAAATGCTTTCTTTAAATTACTCAGTTTTATCCTCACAAGAGCCCCCATGAGGCACATCATGTTAGTCCCTCATTTTTCAGAGGAACTGAGGGACAGAGCAATGAAGTAACCATTAAGAAGCAGTAGTCTCTCATATTCGGTGGCATGGGATTTGCAAGTGAACTAATGATAAAGCATGATTAGGAATAATCTGCTAGTTATGGTATGGAATTATGCATCTTAATATATTGAAGCTTTATGAAATTATAAGATATTTGAGATGAAAAAGACCTACCTTAGGGAGCTGATCCTTCCCAATGGCCAATCTGAGAACTAGTAGTATAAAATAAGAAGAATTGTATATATATATGTGTGTGTGTGTGTATGTATAATTTACTAAAATTTATAAGATTTATATATATGTATGTGTGTATACATGTATGTGTATATATATATAGTCTGATGATCAATAATAATTAAATAAACACTAATCCAAGATCTAGTACATTAACAAAGCCTTTCCATGCACCTGTGGGTCCCTGTCCTGACTCAACTCCATGGTAACCAAGACCAGGTAATCATTGTGTTTATCCTCGTTCTTCCTTTTTCATAAAATAATCTAATGCCATATATATATATATATTATAAACAATGTGTTGTTTAATGTCACTTATTTTTAAGCTTTTTATAAATGGTAGATATTCTGTATATTCTTCAGTGACTTCTTTACTCAAGATTATATTTCCAAGAATAACTATGTTTTGTGCAAAGAGTTATATTTCAGTCATTTCCACTGTCTTATAATATTTTAATTAGAGAATATATATTACATATATATATAATTTGCCATCTTTATTATTAGTAATGGTCATTATGGTCATTAGGATTTTCTCTTTTCTTTGTATTTTGTTATCAACTTTAAAAAATATGCTAATTATTGTAAAAGACTTTGTTGCTTGAGGGCAAGAGTTTCTCTTACTAATACGATTTATATCTGCTGCTTATGCAAATGTCCACAAATGTAAAATAATGCTAAATCATTTTTCAAACTAAACTCGTTATTTTAATTTGCACTCCCAGTAGAAGAGTATAAAGGTTTCTTAATTCTGTAGCTATGTGAACTATTATTTACTTTTTGTCAATTTGGTTGCTGTACGGTCTTAATTTTTATTTCCTTCTGATACTATTGAAGTTGGACATCTTTTCAATCTTATTGGGCATTTCTGTTTTAGTCAAGATCTAATAAAAAATACAAAACTGACTTCAAGTGTTTAAGCAGAGGATATTATTGTAGAGCATTGGTTACATAGGCAATGGAGTTGCCAAGAGTTGAACAAGAGATTCACAACATCATAAAGCACTGTCACCCCTAGGCTGCCTGGCAAACAAAGGCAGGAAGTCTTGTCATCAGCACCAATGACCTGGGGCCTCTTCAGCTGGCTGGCTTGAGAATATCTGGCTTAATGTTGAGTCTTGGGTTCAGCTCTCTCATCTGTCCTAAGGACAGAAGAAACCTAAGGGACAGTGAGAAAGTGGTGAGTTCAATAGTTTGGAGGTCTAGTGAGGGTAGAGAACTGACAGGAGAGTCACTAGAGCAAGGACACCCAAGAATGGAAATGGGGATCAGAAAATTCAATATTTAAATGAAAGATTTTGAATGAAGTACAGGTCCTGGTGACACCACTGTGCTTATGACCCATGGAAGTGAATTTGTAAAGTCAAGTGGAAAGAAAAGTCATTGGAGATGAGGAAAGTGACTAACGAAGAGGTGAAGAGGGCCACTGTGTTGTACAACTCTAGGGGGAGCCCTTCACATAGTCAGCCTGACCCTGTTTAGGCTAAGACACAAAGGACCTCTCCCACATACACACAAGTATGTGAAAGTAGAAATGTTTCCTTTTTTTGTCTTATTCAACACTGTATCCCTAGCAACTAGAACATGGTCTGTCAACAGGTACTCAATGAACTTTTGTGGGATGACTGAATTAAGGCTGATGTCAGTGCCAATGAGAGCAAGATAATGAAATTCACAGCTAAAAGCTTTAATAAATGAAGGAAGTTGACTTGGAGGTCAGTAGATGACAGCAACAAATTGGCAGTGATGGAGATAAAACAGAATGGCCTGACCTTTATAAGCAATGGGAGTTCCTTTGCTTTTGGTGGGTGTGAGGTGGATAATGACCTAGAAGCTGTAATGACAAGCCAGCCCTCTCCTAAGACACATGAGATGTGAGATAAAAGATGGTTCACTTGAAAACACTATAGGACAAATGAACTCAGAAGGAGTCGGGTAGATTTTTAGATAAGATGGTAGAGTAAATCTTCTGGGAGGAGACCAAGGATCAAGTAGAATTTGCTGATTATAGACAGGTAGTTCCAAGGCACCATGGACAGCAATAGGAGAGTGGATATGTTGGTCAGAGTCTGGACAGAAAAACAAATTTGACTCAGGTGGTTCAATTTAGAGATTTTTTAATGACGGAAGACCATTTAGCCATGTGTAGGCAGGGTTAAGGAAATCGGCAAGAAAAGTGAAGGCATCCTGAGACTAGCAATGATTGAAAGCCATTACTATCCCTGAGTCTAAAGTGGCAAGGACAGGAAACTGTGAAAAGCCTGGTGAGAGCTGGAATCATAGAGAAAGAAATGCCTAAGGGAACAGAGGTATAGAGCCACTGCCTGGACCACATCAGAGAGCCAGGGAGGAAGCAGTGGAGAATAAGGCCCCCCCTCCATTCTTTCTACCTAACCCATGATTTCCTGCTTGGATCTTTCAATAGCTGTACTCACCTGCAAATTAGAGGGCGGGGAGCCTGGAAACTGCCATTCATAGGAGTTTGCTTCTAGGGCAAAAGTAGGGAAGATCAGGGCAAAGCATGCATTTGAGGTGGTGGTGGTGGGAGAATATAGACTAGCCAGCAGAGGGAAAAGAAGGAGGACTGAGTAAGAGGAATGATAAATAAAGAACACTAGAGATCAGAGTCTGGCTGGTAATAAGGGGCTGAGTTAAAGTTGAGTGGGGAATGAGATGGTTTGGAGTATGCACTAAATATCCTAGAGAGGGTGCAAGCACTTGCCCTCCTTGCTTTAATAAAATCTAGCTCACTCTGAGGAGTCTACCTTTTACTTCATGTCTTTGTGATGTGTTCACTGGGAGCTCTTGCTTTCTTAAGTAATCATTAGAAACATGTGCTATAGTGGAGGCTTTGGAGCTGGGACATGGTCATGTTCTACCATTCCTGGACAAGAACAGAAATGGACAAGGGCAGGGCCATGCTGATTAGAGACAGATGCTCCAAATTGCTCCAATTGCTTCCCAATTGTACCTCCAGGGTGCTACAGAAAACCTGCAATATACTTCCACCTGGAAATAACACAAGCCATTTGGCCCAGCTAAGCATGATCACTTCGTAAGTCTTTTCCGTGTCAAAGACTTTCTTTTGTTCACCATCACAATGCCTTCTTCAATCTATCATCCCCTCCTAAGTAAAATGTGTCATTTAATATGCCCCAGATGACCACCTATTTCATGCAGATTTCCTGTTAAAATTCCCAAATAGAAGTGGACCTGTGTTGGGTTGCTTTTCATTGGGATCTTGTCTTTAATTAATTAAATTGAAAATTAAGTAACTGATTATTGGAGATCCTATAATGAGAAAAGCACACTGTAGAGTGTAGAAGACCCAAGTTCTGCTCTAGAAAGCTATGGATCTGTGTATGTGTCTACACAATGACCTTTGTGTAAAAGAGCTTATTACCTTGGCAAGAAGAGAAATGTCAAGGCACTTAGGATGATGGTGTCATTGGGGAAAGGGCGTAACATTTAATATTATTCACTGATAGTTTCCATTCCAAAGGCTTACATTTGAACTTGGAGTTTCCTCATCTGTAAGAGGAAAGTAATACTACCTATCATGCTTAGGACTATAGTTCCACTTTCTCTTAGCAGCCCTACCTCATTAAGGGACATTTGGTAATATGTTCGGTGTTTTGTGTTTTTATCAATGATGAGGGATGATGCTGACATGAAGTGTTTGGGGAAAGCATTAGGCAACATCCCTCAATGTGAGTACAGTCCTGTCCAATGAAGGATTGTTTCATCCAAAATGCTAATAATACTCCCATTGTGAGGCACTACATCAATTACATACAAGCAAGAGGTTTTTCTGTCTCCTGGTTCTGTGTTTTTCAGCCAGCAGTTGCTTCTCCCCGTTCATGATCTATGCTCCCACCCTCACTTCTCCTGTGGGTCCCTGGTCACTTTTCTGCTGGCTGTAGTTCCTATTGATGGTGTGAGGGATATAGTCTGACCTTTGGAGTTGGATCTATTTGAGTAAAATTTCCAACTCTGCTACTCCTTGGCTGTATGCTTTTGACAAAATCTAACTGTTCTTAATTTTAAAACACTTCTTCAAACAAGATATTTAAGTGCATCTTCTTAGTCTTGTATCCTTTTGGGGCTCTAGCAGAGTATGTGCAAATTTAAAATAATTTCTGACTCACAGAGGTCTTATGAAAATTAAAGAGATGATATGTGCAAAGAGCTTTATATAGAATATGACACATAGAAGGCACTGAATAAATGATAACTGTTGTTTCCTGTCTGCAGAGTGAATGTATCTGGTATTTCATGCCACGGTGAGAAACTCAACAGTTAGGCTCCAGAATATCTACTAGATCCTAGCAACAATTTGAAAAAGTTTGGCAGCCAAAGGAGGCAAATATAAGTTAAATTTTATAAATCTGAATAGTGAAATCATTTTAGAGGCAGCTGAAGGTTAAGAGGCTGAATTGAGGAGGAAATGTTATTCTATCTGAATGCATTCACCTAATCATGCACATTTTAGGATAATGCCAGGTTGTATTCTCCTGAATAGAGGATTTTATGTCTAATATCTACCACTTGCTTGCAGAGAATGGTATCCTATGTAATAGTTCCACTATGCTATCTGACCCTCGCTGAAAGCTCTAAAGATGGAGCATTTAGGCTTTATTTTGAACTTCCTAGATCGAGAAAACTTTGCCAAGCTCAAAATGTTGTTGTAGCATATTTGAGTGTGGATTTTAACAAAGTACAACTCTTCGGAAATAATTGACCAGCACTAAAACGTTCACTCTTCAAGTTAGACTTTTGTCATTCTTGAAGCAGGAAATGGTTCTCTGCAAATATTTAGAAATGCTGTGGAAACTCTGAAGTTCACAGCCATGGCAACCCTCAGGATTGCAGGCTGTAAAAGGCATCATGCCTTCCTTAACATAATTATTTAATTTCCAAATATTTGTCATAAGTGAAAATACGGGGGCCGTCTTAGAAGAGGCAAGCTCTTCCAGTCCATTTTCAGAAGGCCCTGGTTGGCCTCTGACCCCCGCAGTCCTATAAACAGCAGCAGAAATTCCCTTTCCACTTAAACTGCATCTGCTAGGCAAGGTTTCAATAAAGCAGCAATTCATGAAAAGGCTTCCCCCTTACTGCAAGTGTCAAAGTTCTCCTTGTTTAAGCTAACTGTTGGCAAAATGTGCCTGTCCTCAGCTGTGAACTTTGCCTCATTGCTTCATTGACAAAAATAGACTTCACATCCAATTGTAGTATGTACGAAAGCTCTACATGTATATGAAGATGATGTGAACTGGAATAGAATGAAAAATAGTATACATTTTATAAGTTCCTGAAATGAATCTGGTCACATATAATCAATTTTATCTGAAAGTCCTTGAAAAGTTGTATTTGCCTCTATTTACTTGAGTAAATACACGAAGATGAATATACCAAAAAAATGCCAAAAAAAAAAAAAAAGTATACAAAGAAAAGCCATTTGTCTTGGAATAAGGAACTTTGGTTTTAACATCCACCTTTGCTTCTTTGTTGGCTAGCATTTTATTGATAAACTGCATAGGTTAAGGATAACTTCTCTTTTTTTCCTTTTCACTCTGTCATTGAAGAGAGACACAGTAGAGCCATTTAAGTTGGAGAAGACAGAGGGAGCAGAAAGCAATACAGGTGAGAAAGAACTCATTTTATGAGAAAGCTAATTATTTTAATTTGTAATTATACTAAGCTTCAGGTCCCTATGGAGTGTTTTTGAGGAAGTTGGATATGGTCATGTGACTTTCAAACAGGAAATGAAGTTTGGGTATTATTAACATTTAGATGAGAGCTGAGGTCTGGGTATTGACGTAGTCGCTGAGGTTGGGTTCTTTTTTATTGAGAAGAAAAAAGGGCTAAGGCTAGCACCTTAGCTTAAGAAGTGATGAAAGCAGAACAGCCAGTCAGGAAGGCTTACCAAGACCAGGTTCCCTGATGGGTGGAGAACTGGGAAAGCCTTGTCAAGGGAGACATTCAAGGAGGAATGAATTATACCTGTTGGATGCATCTGAGGAGTTCAGTGAGGTGAGCAGTTCAGTGAGCAGTTTTAGTGAGGGTAGAAACCAGGCTGCAGTAGGGTGAGGAATGAAGTCATTTAGCCCAGAGAGAAGAAGGATTATGGCTTCCTTCAAACAGTTGATAACTTCTTGTGGAAACTAGCTCTCATCTCTTTACCTTTACAAGACAAAATAATGAGCAATGCAAGGTCAGTTTGGGTTATATTTAAGTAGATATGCCTAGCAGTTAAAATTACTAAAGAAGTAAAGTAGCAGCCTTAGAAATTGGTAAGGTCCCATCACAGGGGTCATTTTGGGAGAAAACCAACAGAGAAATGGAACATAGAGATGGTTCATTGCATTCTACCTCTCTGATTCTGTGAGTCCATCCTTAAACCATCGAAGAGCAGGGGTGGTTCACTGTCCTTGCAACCTTAGGTAGCCAGCAGCTTATACCCTTGTCCATCCTTCCCAGGCGACAGAGGCCTGTAAGATTGATTATTATCTTTTCCTGTAATGTCCAATATCAGTGGGACAGAGTTCACTGGGAAGGCCTTGTGGTGAGCTGTTGAGTGTTGAGCTCAGACATGAGAAAGCCCAGGACTGTCTCAAACTTTGCCAGGACTCACCAGGGGATCCTCCGAGCATCTCTAACCTCATTTTGCTGCTGCTTTGGGAGAAGACCCTTGGCATTTATGTATGTCTGTGCTGCGTCACTAGTTGATTAAAAGAAAAATAAACACCACTGGGTTGGAAGTCCGCCTTTTACTTGGGACAAGACTACATATAGCTTCTGGGTTTTTCAGTGGGTATTTCAGAGGTGGCTAATCATTGTGCAGAGATTTTTCAGGTTGTGAGAGCTTCTCTTAGTAGGCATTGCAAACATACAAATTAGATGTTCTGACAGCAAAAAAAAAAAAAAAAAAAAAAAAGTCTAAAAACTCCAATTCAAAGGACCAAAGAAGCAGAAGCTCATGCAGACAAAAAGTGGAGAGACAGCCAAAATAAGAACTTAAGGGACTATGAGCACCAAAAAATTATGAAGTCCCATTCGCCTTCCTTTGTATGAAACTCATAAACAGTTCAAAGACATACAATAATTTTAAGAACATCAAATAAAGTTTTTATTTTTATAATGATAATGATTCTTATATTTTTTAAAAAATATTCAAAATCTTTAAATAATGGTATTCATGCAAGGTTTGCTTGTACCTATTGTCGAAACTATCCATGTGTCTATGTGCACATAGCACATGCTTGTAAGTTTGGAGACTAAAAATGTAACAGCAGCTTTAATAACAAGGAATTATATATCTTTCACAATTAATCAATTGATCTAAACTTAAGTACTTGAAGTTTAGATGGAGGGCTATAGATGTGAAAAAGACAGTTAACATCACTGCCTCAAAAGACTCCCCATCATTTTCTCTTTAAGTGACTTTATTTTTTTGATGTATACAACATATAAGCATATAAGAAAAGATTTCCACTTATTCCTTCCTTGAGTTGCTGAGTCTTATTCTTTTGAAATAATTTTAAAATATTAAATTTAGGAGACTGCAATTATATTTCTGATGGCTATTTCAAATAAAGTCAACTCATTAGTGTATAAAAAAATCTGGTAAGTAAAGAGTTTCAGAAAATAACTTATTTAATGTAGAAAAGCTTTGATGTTCATGTGGGAAAAATACTCAATTTTCCATGAGTCTCCAAGTTTGCTAATACTATCAAAGCTCATAATGTCAACCAAGACATTCAGCAAAAATTGGCTGGGTGCAGTGGCTCATACCTGTAATCCCAGCACTTTAGGAGGCTGAGGCAGGCAGATCATTTGAGGTCAGGAGTTCGAGACCAGCCTGGCCAACATGGCAAAACCCCATCTCTACTAAAAACATAAAAATTAGCTGGCCCTGGTAGCACATGCTTGTAATCCTAGCTACTAGAGAGGTTGAGGCAGGAGAATTGCTTGAACACAGGGGGCAGAGGTTGCAGTGAGCCAAGATCATGCCACTACACTCCAGCCTAGGTGACAGAGCAAGACTCCATCTCAAAAAAAAAAAAAAAGACATTTAGCAAAAATAAATAGATAAATGGAAAAATGTATATGTACATATTTATACTTATGTATATTTATGTACTTGTATGTGTACAGGAATAAACTTTTTGGAGAGCAATGAACCTTAAGTAAACTGTGGACATCAGTTAATCCTTCTAATACCTTTTGCTATGAACAGAATGTTGTTACCACCCCAAAATTTATATGTTGATGTCCTAATCTCCAAAGTATTTGAAGGTGAGGACGTTGAAAATAATTAGATCATGAGAGTGAAGACTTTATGAATGGGATCAGTAAACTTATGAGAAGAGACATGACAGAGATATTCTCTCTCAGCCATGTGAAGATACAGCATGAAGACAGCTGTCTTCAAACCAGAAAGATAACCTTCACCAGGCATTTAATCTGCTGGCACCTTGGACTTGCACTTCTCAGTCTCCAGAACTGTGAAAAATGAATGTTGCTTAAGCCAGCTAGTTTATGCTATTTGTAATAGCAGCATGAGCAGACTAAGACAATAATTGGTACTGAGAGTAGAGGTGCTACTATAACAAACATTTAAAAATGTAGAAGTAGCTTAGGAACTAGGTAGAGTCTTGAATTGCATGCTATAAAAAGCTGATATTGCCACGATGAGACTTTTAAAAGCAATTAGAGTGAGGGCTCAGTAAAGAAAGAGGAAAGCTGTAGAGAAAGTTTCACATAAATAACCATGTCTAGAAGGTTGGCAGAAATATCAATAGTAAGGACCATTCTGGTGAGGTGTTAGATGGAAATGCAGAATGAATTACTGGACAATAGAGAAAAGATGATCCTTGTTGTAAGGTGGTAAAGAAATTGGCTAAATTATGTTTATATTCTAGTGTTTTGTGGAAGGTAAAAGTTGTAACCGATGAAATTGGACATTTAGCTGAGGAGCTTTTCAAGTGTGGTGTTGAAGGAGCTGCTTGGGCCCTTGTGACTGCTCATAGTAAAATGAGAGAAGGGATAAATAAATTGAGGACAAAACTGTTATGCAAAATTATTCCAAAACTGAAAGATTTAGAAACTTCTTAGCTTGTCTATGTTATACAAAAATGAGAAAGTATGTTTGGAAGAGAACACCAAGGACATGGTGGGTCAACCATTTGATAAGGAGATTGTGTGGGTGTGATCAAAGCACTAGTCAGTCACCCAAGCAGAACACTGCCAGTTTAAATAAAAGAGAACTGAGATGAGACAGGATGGAGGAAGAGAATCAGACATCTTCGATTTTTACAGGAAGGGACTATAGAGTTATTTGACCATGACTGTGCACTGTTCTTCAAAACAAAAGACAAACAGCCATCAAGGTGATTAATAAATCATCAGTGTTACCTCCTTGATTTCAAAAGAGAAAACCATCGTCTTGATTTCAGCAGGCCAGACAGCTTCCACAAAAAGCCTTGGGGTGAGGCCACCCGGAGTCATGAGTGTGGGACACCCCATCCCTCACTGGGCAAAGCCCTGGGGATCAGACCCCTACCTCCAGAGATGTAGAGCAGAACCTCTGCCACAGTGGGTCTGAAAGGCAGAAAACAGAGCCAAGAAAATTTGTTCTTCAGCCTTAAAATACAATCTTTGCCATGCTAGGTTTTGAACTAGCTTGAGACCTCTTTTCTATTTATCTTTCTTTCCTATTTATCATTTTTGAAATGGGGATGTATATCCTACACTTGTCCTGCCATTGTATTCTGGAAACACATAACTGGTTTGGTTTTATAGGTTCGCAAATGGAGAAGAATTTTGTCTCAGGGTGAATCAAACCTCAAGTGTCACCTTTATCTGATTTAGATGATATTCACATGAGACTGTGGACTTCAGACCAGAATTGGTGCTAAAATGAGTTAAGACCCTTGGGGCTGTTGAGATTGAATGAATGTATTTTGCATGTAAGAAGAAGATAAATGTTGGGTGGACTTGGGACAGAATGCTATGGATTAAATGTTTGTGTCCCTCTCCAATTCATATGTTAAAGTCCTAATCTCCATTGTGACGGTATTTGGAGGTCCTTTGGGAGCAAGCTAATCAGATCATGAGAGTAGAACTCTCATAAATGGGATTAATGCCCTTGTAAGAAGAGACATAGAGAGATGCTGTCTCTCTCAGTCACTTGAGGATACAGCAAGAAGGCAACCATCTTCACAAAATGAGGAGGGCCTTCCCAACACATTGAATTTGCAGGCACATTGATTTTGTATTTCCCAGCCTTCAGAACTGGGATAAATCAATTCAACCAATATTAAAACAGAAGATATTCAAGAGAACTTTACTCAGTAAGATGTAGAAGACCATTGTGCTATAAGCTGTGAGACACCAGGGACTAATTCTGCTTTGTTGCTCTTTGCATCCCTGTCTTTGAGCAGAGCTGGCATGTAGCTCTCACTCAGTAAATATTTGTTGAATAACTATGTTGATTAATTGGTTAGTTATGCCAGTTTTAAAAGAATTGTGTGGAGTTGTGTAGTAAATCCTCATTAGTTACTGAGTATCTGAAAGTAAGATGCTAAGAAGTAGGGCAAGGACTAGAATTACAGTGATCCTGGCAGCCAAAACCCAGAGGCTCAGAAACTAGCAAAGGTGAAGTGTCACTGTCACATGGAAACAAAAGGAAATATGTATTTTTGTGTGTCTAGTATTTGAGTCGTTTGGAAAGCTATGGTATGGATGACACAGCCTGGTAATCTGATCACCAACCACCCTTTTAGCATCATATCCAAGTATCTTACAAACTACTATTGTGAGCTGCTAGAAATGTTTGTAGGAATGTGGGTTTCAGATTGATCATTGTGGTGCTAGAAATAGTAGAGAAGTGAAGAAAGCATTGATAGAACATAAAGGAACTTGGCTTCTGAACACCTGTGTGTGCTATCATTCTTCCTAGGCTGGCGGGGGCTCGGATTTATCCTGGCTATGTGGTTGAGACATCTGTTTCTATCATGAGGGATGCAAATATTAAAGCTAGAAGCATCATCTCTACCAAAAGTTCATGGGATCTTAAAGAAACACAGGAAAGTGTCAAGTTTGTGAAGAGTGATATTGGTACTGAAAAACAAAGACAACATTAAGGGAGAGCTAACTATCCCTTCACCTTTCTAATCCCTTTGTTGGGAACACTATTCCTTCACTACTCTGCTTGGTGAGTTACTCTTGAAGATGCTGCTCACATGTCCTACATGGAGTTTACTCCGGTTCCTCAGTTCGAACGAATGTCTTTTTCCTCTCCGTTTTGGAGAGAGGTTTATATTTTCTTTTAGCAAAATAATTAGGGAAGTTTCTGATATGGCATCTATCATACAAATATGTTATGTGCTCTCAAAGTCACATGTTACATAAAGAAGCCATCCAGTCAATCCTGGTGAATTTACAAGTAAGTGGATCAAAATACTATTGTCTTGGTCATCCAGACATTTATAATCATTTTTGATGTTTTCTTTCTCAACTGCATGACTCATATTTGATGAACTGAATCAAATTGGAACCAGAGTTCTGTGTATACAGAATAACAATGATACATACAGTCCTTTTTTTTAATTTTTATTTATTTTTATTATACTTCAAGTTCTAGGGTACATGTGCATAACGTGCAGGTTTGTTACATATGTATACTTGTGCCATGTTGGTGTGCTGCACCCATCAACTCCTCAGCACCCATCAGTTCATCATTTATATCATGTATAACTCCCCAATGCAATCCCTCTCCCCTCCCCACTCCCCATGATAGGCCCCAGTGTGTGATGTTCCCCTTCCCGAGTCCAAGTGATCTCATTGTTCAGTTCCCACCTATGAGTGAGAACATGCAGTGTTTGGTTTTCTCTTCTTGTGATAGTTTGCTAAGAATGATGGTTTCCAGCTGCATCCATGTCCCTACAAAGGATGCAAACTCATCCTTTTTTATGGCTGCATAGTATTCCATGGTGTATATGTGCCACATTTTCTTAATCCAGTCTGTCACCGTTGGACATTTGGGTTGATTCCAAGTCTTTGCTATTGTGAATAGTGCCGCAATAAACATACATGTGCATGTGTCTTTATAGCAGCAGGATTTGTAATCCTTTGGGTATATACCCAGTAGTGGGATGGCTGGGTCATATGGTACATCTAGTTCTAGATCCTTGAGGAATTGCCATACTGTTTTCCATAATGGTTGAACTGGTTTACAATCCCACCAACAGTGTAAAAGTATTCCTATTTCTCCACATCCTCTCCAACACCTGTTGTTTCCTGATTTTTTGATGATTGCCGTTCTAACTGGTGTGAGATGGTATCTCATTGTGGTTTTGATTTGCATTTCTCTGATGGCGAGTGATGATGAGCATTTTTTCATGTGTCTGTTGGCTTTATGAATGTCTTCTTTTGAGAAATGTCTGTTCGTATCCTTTCCCCACTTTTTGATGGGGTTGTTTTTGTCTTGTATATTTGTTTGAGTTCTCTGTAGATTCTGGATATTAGCCCTTTGTCAGATGAGTAGATTGTAAAAATTTTCTCCCATTCTGTAGGTTGCCTGTTCACTCTGATGGTAGTTTCTTTTGCTGTGCAGAAGCTCTTTAGTTTAATGAGATCCCATTTGTCAATTTTGGCTTTTGCTGCCGTTGCTTTTGGTGTTTCAGACATGAAGTCCTTGCCCATGCCCATGTCCTGAATGGTACTACCTAGATTATCTTCTAGGGTTTTTATGGTTTTAGGTCTAAAATTTAAGTCTCTAATCCATCTTGAATTAATCTTCATATAAGGAGTAAGGAAAGGATCCAGTTTCAGCTTTCTACTTATGGCTAGCCAATTTTCCCAGCACCATTTATTAAATAGGGAATCCTTTCCCCATTTCTTGTTTCTCTCAAGTTTGTCAAAGATCAGATGGCTGTAGATGTGTGGTATTATTTCTGAGGACTCTGTTCTGTTCCATTGGTCTATATCTCTGTTGTGGTACCAGTACCATGCTGTTTTGGTTACTGTAGCCTTGTAGTATAGTTTGAAGTCAGGTAGCATGACGCCTCCAGCTTTGTCCTTTTGACTTAGGATTGTCTTGGCAATGCGGGCTCTTTTTTGGTTCCATATGAACTTTAAAGCCGTTTGTTCCAATTCTGTGAAGAAACTCATTGGTAGCTTGATGGGAATGGCATTGAATCTATAAATAACCTTGGGCAGTATGGCCATTTTCACGATATTGATTCTTCCTATCCATGGGCATGGTATGTTCTTCCATTTGTTTGTGTCCTCTTTGATTTCACTGAGCAGTGGTTTGTAGTTCTCCTTGAAGAGGTCCTTTACATCCCTTGTAAGCTGGATTCCTAGGTATTTTATTCTCTTTGAAGCAATTGTGAATGGAAGTTCATTCCTGATTTGGCTCTCTGCTTGTCTGTTACTGGTGTATAAGAATGCTTCTGATTTTTGCACATTAATTTTGTATCCTGAGACTTTGCTGAAGTTGCTTATCAGCTTAAGGAGATTCTGGGCTGAGACAATGGGGTTTTCTAAATACACATTCATGTCATCTGCAAACAGGGACAATTTGACTTCTTCTTTTCCTAACTGAATACCCTTGATTTCTTTATCTTGCCTGATTGCCCTGGCCAGAACTTCCAACACTATGTTGAATAGGAGTGGTGAGAGAGGGCATCCCTGTCTTGTGCCAGTTTTCAAAGGGAATTTTTCCAGTTTTTGCCCATTCAGTATGATATTAACTGTGGGTTTGTCATAAATAGCTCTTATTATTTTGAGGTACTTTCCATCAATACCGAATTTATTGAGCATTTTTAACATGAAGGGCTGTTGAATTTTGTCAAAAGCCTTTTCTGCATCTATTGAGATAATCATGTGGTTCTTGTCTTTGGTTCTGTTTATATGCTGGATTACGTTTATTGATTTGCGAATGTTGAACCAGCCTTGCATCCCAGGGATGAAGCCCACTTGATCATGGTGGATAAGCTTTTTGATGTGCTGCTGAATCCGGTTTGCCAGTATTTTATTGATGATTTTTGCATCGATGTTCATCAGGGATATTGGTCTAAAATTCTCTTTTTTTGTTGTGTCTCTGCCAGGCTTTGGTATCAGGATGATGTTGGCCTCATAAAATGAGTTAGGAGGATTCCCTCTTTTTCTATTGATTGGAATAGTTTCAGAAGGAATGATACCAGCTCCTCCTTGTACCTCTGGTAGAATTCAGCTGTGAATCCATCTGGTCCTGGACTTTTTTTGGTGGGTAGGCTATTAATTGTTGCCTCAATTTCAGAGCCTGCTATTGGTCTATTCAGGGATTCAACTTCTTCCTGGTTTAGTCTTGGAAGAGTGTAAGTGTCCAGGAAATTATCCATTTCTTCTAGATTTTTTAGTTGATTTGTGTAGAGATGTTTATAGTATTCTCTGATGGTAGTTTGTATTTCTGTGGGGTCGGGGGTGATATCTCCTTTATCATTTTTTATTGCATCTATTTGATTCCTCTCTCTTTTCTTCTTTATTAGTCTTGCTAGCGGTCTGTCAATTTTGTTGATCTTTTTAAAAAACCAACTCCTGGATTCATTGATTTTTTGGAGGGTTTTTTGTGTCTCTATCTCCTTCAGTTCTGCTCTGATCTTAGTCATTTCTTGCCTTCTGCTAGCTTTTGAATGTGTTTGCTCTTGCCTCTCTAGTTCTTTTAATTGTGATGTTAGAGTGTCAATTTTAGATCTTTCCTGCTTTCCCTTATGGGCATTTAGTGCTATAAATTTCCCTCTACACACTGCTTTAAATGTGTCCCAGAGATTCTGGTATGTTGTATCTTTGTTCCCATTGGTTTCAAAGAACATCTTTATTTCTGCTTTCATTTCGTTATGTACCCAGTAGTCATTCAGGAGCAGGTTGTTCAGTTTCCATGTAGTTGAGCGGTTTTGATTGAGTTTCTTAGTCCTGAGTTCTAGTTTGATTGCACTGTGGTCTGAGAGACAGTTTGTTATAATTTCTGTTCTTTTACATTTGCTGAGGAGTGCTTTACTTCCAATTATGTGGTCAGTTTTGGAATAAGTGCGATGTGGTGCTGAGAAGAATGTATATTCTGTTGATTTGGGGTGGAGAGTTCTATAGATGTCTATTAGGTCTGCTTGGTGCAGAGATGAGTTCAATTCCTGGATATCCTTGTTAACTTTCTGTCTCGTTGATCTGTCTAATGTTGACAGTGGAGTGTTGAAGTCTCCCATTATTATCGTATGGGAGTCTAAGTCTCTTTGTAAGTCTCTAAGGACTTGCTTTATGAATCTGGGTGCTCCTGTATTGGGTGCATATATATTTAGGAGAGTTAGCTCTTCCTGTTGAATTGATCCCTTTACCATTATGTAATGGCCTTCTTTGTCTCTTTTGATCTTTGATGGTTTAAAGTCTGTTTTATCAGAGACTAGGATTGCAACCCCTGCTTTTTTTTGTTCTCCATTTGCTTGGTAGATCTTCCTCCATCCCTTTATTTTGAGCCTATGTATGTCTCTGCATGTGAGATGGGTCTCCTGAATACAGCAGACTGATGGGTCTTGACTCTTTATCCAGATTGCCAGTCTGTGTCTTTTAATTGGAGCATTTAGTCCATTAACATTTAAGGTTAATATTGTTATGTGTGAACTTGATCCTGTCATTATGATATTAACTGGTTATTTTGCTCGTTAGTTGATGCAGTTTCTTCCTAGCCTCGATGGTCTTTACATTTTGGCATGTTTTTGCAATGGCTGGTTCCGGTTGTTCCTTTCCATGTTTAGGGCTTCCTTCAGGGTCTCTTGTAAGGCAGGCCTGGTGGTGAGCAAATCTCTAAGCATTTGCTTATCTGTAAGGATTTTATTTCTCCTTCACTGATGAAACTTAGTTTGGCTGGATATGAAATTCTGGGTTGAAAATTCTTTTCTTTAAGAACGTTGAATATTGGCCCCCACTCTCTTCTGGCTTGCCGAGAGATCTGCTGTTAGTCTGATGGGCTTCCCTTTGTGGGAAACCTGACCTTTCTCTCTGGCTGCCCTTAAGATTTTTTCCTTCATTTCAACTTTGGTGAATCTGGCAATTATGTGTCTTGGAGTTGCTCTTCTGGAGGAGTATCTTTGTGGCGTTCTCTGTATTTCCTGAATTTGAATGTTGGCCTGCCCTACTAGGTTGGGGAAGTTCTCCTGGATGATATCCTGAAGAGTGTTTTCCAAGTTGGTTCCATTTTCCCCCTCACTTTCAGGCACCCCAATCAGACGTAGATTTGGTCTTTTTACATAATCCCATACTTCTTGCAGGCTTTGTTCATTTCTTTTTTTTTTTTTTTTTTTTTTGAGGCAGAGTCTCGCTCTGTCGCCCGGACTGGAGTGCAGTGGCCGGATCTCAGCTCACTGCAAGCTCCGCCTCCCGGGTTTACGCCATTCTCCTGCCTCAGCCTCCCGAGTAGCTGGACTACAGGCGCCCGCCACCTCGCCCGGCTAGTTTTTGTATTTTT
The DNA here is from genome assembly GCF_009764315.1 of Trachypithecus francoisi. Lineage (NCBI taxonomy): Eukaryota > Metazoa > Chordata > Mammalia > Primates > Cercopithecidae > Trachypithecus > Trachypithecus francoisi. The sequence continues at coordinate 11,874,940 of NW_022681454.1, read as the reverse complement.
AGTAGAGACGGTTTCACTGTGTTAGCCAGGATGGTCTCGATCTCCTGACCTCGTGATCCGCCCGTCTCGGCCTCCCAAAGTGCTGGGATTACAGGCTTGAGCCACCGCGCCCGGCCTGTTCATTTCTTTTTCTTCTTTTTTCTTTTGGTTTCTCTTCTCGCTTCATTTCATTCATTTGATCCTCAATCGCTGATACTCTTTCTTCCAGTTGATCGAGTCGGTTACTGAAGCTTGTGCATTTGTCACGTATTTCTCGTTTATGGTTTTCATCTCTGTCATTTCGTTTATGACCTTCTCTGCATTAATTAGTCTAGCTGTCAATTCTTCCACTCTTTTTTCAAGATTTTTAGTTTCTTTGCGCTGGGTACGTAATTCCTCCTTTAGCTCTGAGAAGTTTGATGGACTGAAGCCTTCTTCTCTCATCTTGTCAAAGTCATTCTCTGACCAGCTTTGATCCGTTGCTGGCGATGGGCTGCGCTCCCTTGCAGGGGGAGATGCACTCTTATTTTTTGAATTTCCAGCTTTTCTGCCCAGCTTTTTCCCCATCTTTGTGATTTTATCTGTCTCTGGTCTTTGATGATGGTGACGTACTGATGGGGTTTTGGTATAGGTGTCCTTCCTGTTTCATAGTTTTCCTTCTGACAGTCAGTACCCTCAGCTATAGGTCTGTTGGAGATTGCTTGAGGTCCACTCCAGACCCTGTTTGCCTGGGTATCAGCAGCAGAGTTTGCAGAAGATAGAATATTGCTGAACAGCGAGTGTACCTGTCTGATTCTTCCTTTGGAAGCTTCCTCTCAGGGGTGTACTCCACCCTGTGAGATGTGGGGTGTCAGACTGCCCCTAGTGGGGGATGTCTCCCAGTTAGGCTACTCAGTGGTCAGGGACCCACTTGAGCAGGCAGCCTGTCCGTTCTCAGATCTCAACCTCCGTGTTGGGAGATCCACTGCTCTCTTCAAAGCTGTCAGACAGAGTCGTTCGCGTCTGCATAGGCCTCTGCTGCTTCCCCTGTTGTTTTTTTAGCTGCGCCCTGCCCCCAGAGGTGGAGTCTACAGAGACAGGCAGGTTTCCTTGAGCTGCTGTGAGCTCCACCCAGTTCGAGCTTCCCAGCAGCTTTGTTTACCTACTTAAGCCTCAGCAATGGCGGGCGCCCCTCCCCCAGCCTAGCTGCTGCCTTGTGGTTAGATCACCACAGACTGCTGTGTTAGCAATAAGGGAGGCTCCGTGGGCGTGGGACCCTCCCGGCCAGTTGTGGGATACGTTCTCCTGGTGTGCCAGTTTGCTTAAAGCGCAGTATTGGGGTGGGAGTTACCCGATTTTCCAGGTGTTGTGTGTCTCAGTTCCCCTGGCTAGGAAAAGGGATTCCCTTCCCCCTTGCGCTTCCCAGGTGAGGCGATGCCTCGCCCTGCTTCAGCTCTCGCTGGTCAGGCTGCAGCAGCTGACCAGCACCGATTGTCCGGCACTCCCCAGTGAGATGACCCCAGCACCTCAGTTGAAAATGCAGAAATCACCGGTCTTCTGTGTCGCTTGCACTGGGAGTTGGAGACTGGAGCTGTTCCTATTCGGCCATCTTGCTCCGCCCGATACATACAGTCCTTTATGATCTGCTGCTAGGAGGTGTGTTGGGTTGCATCTCAAGAATTTATCATTCAACATTGATTTAAACAGGTACTTACTGAGCACCTACTATGTGCTGGACATAAATCATGAAGAGAACACAGTATAATTACTGGCCTTGAGTCTTTAAAAAATTTAGGAATAAATGATTCTTTTTGGAATATATCAAAAAGAAATGCTAGCGGGGTGTTTAACTTTGAGGAAGAGTGGTATTTTTAATGGATATAATTTGAACATGTAAATGTTAGACTGGTGGTACAAAGAAATTCTATTATTTGATAACTCTGTGAGAAAAGTCTTGAATACCATAAAAACCAGGAAATAAGCAGAGGATAGAAATAAATTCGATTTAGCTCTAACATAAAAACAAAGCATGGATGCCCTTGAGTCTTCCACATCTCTCCGCCTAACACTCTACTGAGTTTTAACTTATATTTCTTGAATTCTCTAGGGCATTGACAGGAAATAATATATATTTTCAGAAATGTTTCTCAAGTGCAGATGAATAAATTTTTTTAAAGTTTATCATGCTCGCCATCATTTTGAAACTCATGCTTGGCTTTCAGAAGACAAGCAAAGAATAACACAAGACAACTCAAGATGACAGAGTAAAAAGTGATCCGACCTGATTGCTTGACCAGTGGTTAAATTCAGCCTAATAGCCACATATTAGGAAATACTTAAGCGCTTTCTTTTCACTTCCCTTTTCTCTATTTCATGTAGACTCAACAGCCCCAGTTGATAGCATCATGGAGGTGCTGACAGGTGCCCAGCAATGGTGCAGTGTGATTAATTCAATGTGCTGCTGCAATTAGCCCATCAAAGTCATTGGGAGATCAGTGTTTCTCCGGCTGTCACGTGGTAAAAATGAGCTGCCTTGTCAGTCCTTCTCTGGCTAGGGCCCACTATAGGTGTGGGGATGTTGCAAAGCAAATGGTCACTGTGTCTGTAAGCAATGAGGGTAAACAGGCCCCTCAAACAGGTCTCTGCTTGTGAAATTGAGTGCATGTTAAGCTAAGCTGCCCCGTACTTGACTTGGAGCAAAGCTCCCTTTCCTGTGTACATTCATTTTATTTTATGGTGATGTAAAAACAACTCTGGTGCTGGCTGCAGTGGGAAAATCAACAACAACACTATAGAGCAACCTGCAACCAAAAACAGCTGAAGAAAAGAGAAAACACCAGGAGAAAAACATGGAAGCAGATCTTCCAATCACCTCCGCAAGCAATGGCCATGTCAACATTGAGAATAATTGATTCTGACAGAGAGGAAAGTAGTAATTGGAAAGAAACTTGTTTGAATAACAGCTTAAATGTTTCTTTCCTTGCTCTCCAGATTACATGCACTGTAAAGCCAGATTTCTTTCTCCTGGTTAGTTCACAGAGACATTCTGTATCCAGGGGGCTTGTGAAAAGAAAAAAAAAACAAAACAAAACTTGTGAATTTGCCGCTTTCTGGATGACTGTTGGGTTTGGATTTCAGGGTCACATAGACAATTTATTGATGCTTAATCCCAAATCTTATCTGTTGCAAACATCCCTTATAGGCTATTTTTAAGATATTGAGAGGCTGAATATTGTCTAAGTCATAGCGTTTCATTCACTCAACTGGCTAACAAAACTAAAGTTAGAGCTTTTTCACAATCTGGCTCCTTTACATCAGTATCCAGTTACAGTGAGGGGACTATCATTGCAGTTTTCCAGGTGATATTACTCAGGATTTTTTAGAGAAATGTAAGCAATAGGAGATAGCTATCTATCATCTATCTATCTATCTGTCTGTCTGTCTATCTATCTATCTATCTATCTCTATTTATTTAGATTTATTATAAGGTATTAGCTCACACAAATATGGAGGTTGAGAAGTCTTCTATTCTGCCATGTACAAACTGGAGATCCAGGGATACCAGTGCTGCAATTCAAAGGCCTGAGAGCTGGAAAGACAATGGTGAAGATTCTAGTCCGAGTTAGGCCCATGAACCAGGGAATGTCAAAAGCAGGAAGAGACTGATGTCTTAGCTCAAGCTATCAGGCAGAGGCGGGACAAATACAACCTTTCTCTGCCTTTTCATTCTATTTGTGTCCTTAGTAAATCAGATTCTGCCCATTCTAGTTGGGAAGGGCCTTCTGCTTTACTCTGTCCACCAAATAAAATGCTAATCTCTTCTGGAGAACATCCTCACTAACACCCAGAAATAATGTTTAACTAGATATATGGGCACCCTGTGGCCCAATTCACATATAAACATCACTATCACACAGGTGAAAGTCCACATTTCACAGTGAAGCATGTTGGCCTTTTATGATCTGCCTTGTTGACTACTACTGTAGTTTCTCCACTCTGTGCCTCTACTTTACCAAACATCTGTAGGACTTACATGATCTGGCCACTTCTCCTCTCTTTGATCATCTCTCTTTCCACCTCATCCTCCACTTACAATCTCTAGCCATGTGGGCCTTTGACCTGTCTTCCAGGTCAGTTCCAGTCTCTGAATGTTTTCTCTCACTGCTCCCTTTGGCCCAAGTGTTCAGCTCCCTTGTCTTCACATGGCCAAATCCTTCCTAACATTTGATTTGGCTATCATGGCCAGAAGACACATTCTATGATGATGCTCCCGTCTCCCAAATAAAATAGTTCTGCTGGAACTATACCATTTAGCTCATTTTATTTTTTATATTGCATATTTGGTTTCTAAAAATACCTTTTATCTTTCATTTGTTTATTATCTATGCTGCCCCTCCTCCACAGCCACATGAAATCTTCATGTCAGCAGGGACTTTCATCTATTATTGACTCTTGTATTGCATGCATGCTGGGAGCTCAGTAGACATGTAAACAACAGGTTCTCCAGACAAAATGGGTTTTTCCATGCTTCCTTTCCTTTGTCAAGTCAGTGTTTCTCCCTCCACGTAGTCAACTTGCTCAGTCAGCCCTTTATCCTGCTTCAAAGAGCAGCTCACATATTCTCTTTTACTGGGGCCTTTCTTCACATGGTGGAGCAAGGTGTTTCTTCTACATTTGCCTGGTCCCATTCATTATAGCAATTAGTATGTTGCATTCCACGTGTTTATGGATATAGCTTGGCTTGGAAATGCAAGTTTTTTGAAGTCAGGAATTGTGTCTGTTTCTATAAATTAACAAGGTTAGTGCGGTGAATATATATAGAAAGATGTTTAAAAATGAGTAAATTCATAGTCATTGCCTCAGCTGACAAGACTTCAAAACCATGGCATCTTTTTGAGGCTCTCTTTTTGTTCAGAGAGTCCATGATTTTGGTTTTTTCCTCATGTTCTCTCTATCAGATGTATTCTCATTATTTAAAGCAAAAGCATAGTTTGGAAGCCCATAAACCGACCAAGTACAATAGTTTCCGAACTCATTTTTTTGCTCTAATTTTCCCTTTCCTCTAGTATCCTAAGTAAGAAAAATTCTCAATTTCTTATCACTGGTGCTATCCTTTAATTCTCAAATAAGGGAGAAGAAATTCTTAATCTGATTGGTTAAATTAGCAAAATCTCTTTTAGCCTTCCTCTAATACATCTCAACGTTCTCTGCCACTCTGTCTTACTCTCTGTCTCTGCTTCTCTGAAATGGAGAAGTGGCAGAATGAATGGACTCTGGAACTTCCCATAATTCTTCTCTCCTTGCTGTAGGCCAAAGTAAGATCCCAAGGGTTAGCTGTGATGGGGGCTAGGTGAGCAGAGGTTTGGCTTTAGACTTGAGGTTCAGCTTCAGGAGCCTAAAGAATTTTCAGCAGAGCTCTGTAATGGGTTATCAGTTGTTGCTGATTTCACTATTAATAAAGTAGTGTTTGAAATCTGTATTTCTATTACCCTTGTATGTATAATAAGTGACTTTTGTATATTCTTCATATATTTTTGAAGGAAAGAACTCCTGCTATATTCATCTTTATTTCTAGCAGATTACACACTAGGCCATTAACATGTTTATTGAATTTGACCAAAGGAGAAGAGCTAAGTAACTTTTTCCCTATCTTAGGAGCACAATGGTGGACATCTGATAGATGCTTAGTATCTGTTGAGTGAATGGATGGATTGATCAATACCTTCTGATTCTTCCTGAATTGCTAAATTAACTCTATTTCCATCTCTGCTCCCCTGATCAGTCTGTTCTGGAGAACTGTGGTCTCTGCAGATACACTCTTTAAAACTACCAGACAGGCCCAAGTGCTTGCCTGTGAGGATTGAGTATCCACTTGAATCTTATCATTTTACTGAAAATCTGTAACACCTTCTATCTGGCTCATCTGAAACTGAAGACATCTGACTTCACATCTAGCAGCTGATAATTTGAGAATGGTTTTTAAATTTATATGAGAACCAGACAAAGCAACATTCAAAACTTCTTCTTAAGGGTGGATGATTAATGGTCAAAAATTAGGAAAAACTCGTTACTAACAAGTTGGACTAAGCAAAATCACTTCTGACATATCCAAGACATCCTAGCCAGCAGGAGTGATATTCGAGGAGATGAGTGATTTCAATTCCAAATGACATCATTTTTGGCATGTTGTGGTAATGTCCAAAAGACATCATTCTTGCCTTTTAAAATATCTTGGTAAGAAATAAAAATGCAAGATGACTGAGGTGATTTTTCTACATGTACATATCTGAGCAAGTAGGAAGAACAAAAACACTCTTTGGGCAATCTTTCCTGCCCGTTAGAAATTAGTTCAAATTATGTTTTGATATACTCTCAGCTCCAATCAAAGTGCTTTTAGACACGGTACTTTGGAGCTAAAATGAAAATACAACCAGCTTTGCTTTGGATTCTTCAATGTGCAAGGTATTTTTACATTTATTATCTCACCACATTCTCATAGGCACACTGCAATTTCAGAAGAGCAAAGGGACATCCCTAATATCACATAGCTAAGCAGTGAGTGACAAAATTAGGACTTGAATGCAGATTTATTTTGTTTTTGCCCCAAATCTAGTGCTCTTGGAACAATAAGTCGTTGCCTTAGAGATCATTCTTGCCAATTCTCCTTTTTATAGATAAAATATTAAGGTTCAAAGAAGACAAATGCCTTCCTGATGCTCTCACAAGTGGTACGCATATTGATTCCATAGAGATTCAGTTTGCAAATCTCGAAGAAGGGTTCAATTCCTGTTTACCAAATACTTGTATATGGGCTCCTCTTATAAAGTTTCAGCACTCCTATAAAAATGCAGAATTTGCAAAGAAACAAACAAAAAAAAGCACCAGAAAGTGGGATTCATTTGTCTTGGAATATCAACAGAATACTTCCTGAGTCTATGGGACAAACAGTAATATGAAATGTTTTTGTTACCTGGTACATCAAAAGTGACTTATTTGATTCTGCATACTGTTATCATAAACATTATACACTAATCTTAGTTTGCAGGGCTTTCATAACAAAATATCACAGACTGGATGTCGTAAACAATAGGAATTTATTTTCTCATACTTCTGGAAGCTAGAAGTTCCAGATCAAGATGAGTTGTTTTTTTTCTGAAGGCTGTGAAGGAAAGATCTGTTCTAAGCCTCTCTCCTTGGCTTGTTGAGAGCCATCTTCTCTATCTTCACATAATTATTCCACTGTGTATGTCTGTGTTTACATTTCCTTTCCTTATAAAGACAGCACTCATATTGGATTAGGATCCACCCTTATGACCTCATTTTAGTTTAATTATCAGTTTAAAGACCTTCTCTCCAAATATGGTCATATTATGAAATGCTAGGGGATAGGACTACAATATATAAAGTCAGTGCAATAGCACAATTTTCTCCATAACATACACATAGATGCACACAGTTAAACCTCAGTAGAGAGATGTTTTCAGAGCTAGTTATTTAGAAAGCATAACTTTGAGGGGTAGAGTTGGGGATGGTTAATGGGTAAAAAAGAATAGTTAGAAAGAATGAATAAGACCTAGTACTTGATAGCACAACAGGGTGACTATAGCCAGTAATAACTTAATTATTTATCTTAAAATAACTAAAATAATACAATTGGTTTGTTTGTAACGCAAAAGATAAATGCTTAAGAGGATGGATACTCCATTTCCATGATGTGATTATTACCCATTGCATACCTGCATCAAAATGTCCCATGTGTCTCATAAATACATACAGCTACTATTTACCCACAAAAATTGAAAGTTAAAAAATAGAAAGTATAACTTTGATTTTCCCAAGCACAATATGTACTACTGGAAATCTTTGAGCTCTTCATCTTGATTCTTTTCATGAGTCAAGATTTTGCAAGGAAAAGAAGTAGAAGTAGAACAAAAAGGAAATATATAAGAAATTGTAGATTTCATCTTATACATACCAGGTGGTCAAGAAGAGACCTGGGTGTGGAATTATGCAGCCTGGGCTGGTGTTGATCTCTGTTACTTGGCAGCTAGATCCTGAGCACCCTGCAAGCTTGCCATTTTTTCTTTCTTCTGGGAAATAGTATCTTGACATAACATGGCCATTGTAAGAATTAAGTGAGTACACTTTGTATACACTATAGAAAAGTTAGAATTTTAAAGATGGGCACCTTTTCTTAGTGGCAAACTTAAAGCACAAACATAGTATTATGAAAACAAACCTGCTCAGTTCAAAGAGGCAGTGAAGAGTGTACCTGGAAGACGGTGCTGAAATCCCTCACCAAGCCCCCACCTCTACTAACTGAAGTTTTTTAGGATCTTTGGGGCTACTACTGAGCATATTTTTTAAATAATTGCTTTAGGGTCCTAGACAAGTGCTAGTTATATTTTATTGTGATCTTTTGTTTTCGTTTTATTTATATTTTTCACCACTCTTCTCCCTTATTATTACTTTTTATTGTTTCTTGAGCCACCTGAGGTAGAATCGCTTATTGTTTTCAGTTTTTAAATGTGAGGAAGCTAAAATCCTGAGTGGTTAAGTAACTGCCTGATATCCTGTCGCCTGGCATTTCTTAAAATGATCTATAGTGGGATCTTTTTTTTTTAATTTTCAATTTTCATGAACTGATGCATTTGTAAAACACAGTAAATGTGAATTACTAGACAAAGAAGGCCTATAAAAAACAAGCCCAATTTTTTATTAGCTTCAACAGACAGAAAATAATTCTGTTGAATTTCTATAAAGGTTTCTATGAGTCTACTCTCACTGCATATGGTTAAACTGTATGTGACCCATGGTTTGAGTAGCACTGCTGCAAAAATAAATAAATAAACAAACAAACAAACAAACAAACAAACTTGATATGCCAGTGCTCAAATACATGTCTTGTATTTGGGTCAGTATTCTTCTACTTTACACCATCACCTTTTCAATCTAAATGTTGTGAGCCCCAATTTATATATCTATGAAATGTACGTATTAACTCAACTCTTGTGTACCTCACAGGATTTTAAAGACATTTAGAAGATATACAGTGGAACTTTGAAAGCTTTAAAAAGCAAAAGTGTATGAATAGTTTTGGCCTGAAAATTTTGTCTTGAAACTGATATAAGCTGATATAAGCAATGTTGCTAAAGAACACTTAGACTTTACACACTACACTGTCCTGGTGAAGTATCTCAACTAAACTATTTGCAATATACACCCCTTGTGAGAGATATAATTGATTATCTATATGTTGAGTTTTTAGTTACATATAGGATGATCTATGTCCAGTTTGCCTGGGGAATTCCTGGTCTATGTCTGTTGTCTCAGCTAATTATTGTGCATCTTTTTCTTCTTAAAACTCTTCACTCCAGCCTGGGTGACAGAGCGAGACTCCGTCTCAAAAAAAAAAAAAAAAAAAACTCTTAGTTTGGGCAAAGAAATTATATGGTCATCCAGTCAGATGATAGATGCTGCAAAATTTTATGTTATTAGTAATAGAACGGGTGCTTTGATGGCTTTTAGCCATTGATTTTAGAAGTAATCAGATGCCTACAATAATTTCCTTACTGAAATAGTATCAGGTTGAAAACAAACAAACAAAAATTGATCTATGCTTTATGAAATTAAAGCCAGATTTTAAAAATAAATATTTAAACAAAGGAGATTAATAAAGAGGATAGAGAAAGAGACTAAGACTTCAAAAGAGTAAAGAGGTGAAATCTCAAAGAACTTGTGATGAGTGAATTGCTTTTGGTCAGTTCAAAAATCTACATTTGGTTGTTTTTGTCTATTTTCTTCTATTTCATTTCCACTTAATATTCAGGTGAACCCAACTTGTCTCAGCTTTAAAAAAAGGAAGAAAAATATATTTCGGGGCCCTCCCATGCTTGAAAAGAAGGTGAAAAGGGAGAGCTGGTACCCACCAGGGGAACCCGGTGATGTCCCGTCATGCAGAGGGAATTCAGGGAGAAGACTCCTGGGAGAAAGCTAACCTGAGTAGGGTGAGTCAAGGCTTCCACTAACCTGGGCGCTCTGGCATTTACCATCTCTTGCCAGATGATGTAATGAACTCTGAATTGTCTCCTGGCTTCTTCCATTCTTCTCCCTTTGAATCCATCTGCTACAAAATCATCACATGGATCTATCAGGTTATGTAAATCTTCTACTTAAAGCCTGTCAATGATTCCCACATTTTCCTAAGATTTATCCAAATATCTTAACACGCTAAATTAGTCCATCCCAAATTTGGTCAATTCCTTTGTTTCCAGCCTTAAGAGCTCTTCCTTTTCTGATTTCCTCTTCACATTTTATCAATAACTATACAAAATCTCCATGTAAACAGATCAAAAGCAGTCAAATATTAGCATCTCATATGGTTCAACCTATTAGAAAAACAGATGGCTTTGAAGTTTTTGAAAAGGGCCATTGATGTGTCACCTGCCCCTGTCACTTGCATCTATTCATGTGGTTCTTTCAGAATTCATTCACCCCATAAATATTTATTAGGTGCCTCGTGTGGCAGGGTCTCTTCTAAGAGTTGGGAAGGCAGTGACAAATATGATACATAGAGTCCCTGAGATTTTACATTCCTGTGGGTGAGTAGTCAATAAACACTTGAGTATTTATGTACCAAAATATCAGGTAGGTGATAAGAGCTACTAAGAGAAATGGAGGAGGGTGAGGCAATGGAGGCTGATGGAAAAGGAAGAACAAGTTGTAGTTCTGTGCCTGGAATACCCTTTCTTCCACCTTAATTCCTCAGCTTTGTTAGATCTTCAACATTCTGCTGAGGCCTTGCCTTTTTCATGGGCAGAGCACCCCTGCCCCACCCTGACACACCCAGACACAGTAGATCCTTCCTTTGGAGGCTAATGTCATGATGCCCTCTAGTTATTATGTATGGATTTGGATTTAGACATACGCTGTGTCTAAAAGTCTCAGTTTATTCCTCTGTACAATCAAGATAATAAAACTGGTTTTGCTTCATGAGGTTTCTGTGAGCTTCAAATGAATGAAAGCACTTTGAAAATTACAAATATCATTGCTAATTTTAAAGTATTATACAAATTTAATCAGCTATTAATATCATCATCTTGCTACAATGATCAACTGATGATGATTTCAAGAGCAGCAAGGTCATCTGAGCTATCAAGATGCTTTTAACTAAATGATCCAAAAGTATTGTGCATGTGCTATGTGGCAGTTTGTGTTCTATGTATCGGACACAAAAGCACATTTCCTTCATGAAGTTCACTTGCAGTTTATTTGGATAAAAAACAATTTTAAAATATACAGACTATTATAGTAGACATTGCTAAATGCTATGCATGATATTTTCTAAACTCAATTTGGCTTTCTCTAAGCCTTCCTCTCACATTAGTAATAATACGTAAGTTTTTTCCTCCAATTAAATCTGTATGGAACCATCAAGTATTAAATTGTATGGCCTCAGGAGATATAAACATAAGTAGTTTAAGACCAAAAAAAAAAAAAAAAAACAGAGTAAAAAATAACAAAGAATATTCCCAATGGTAGTGTCAACTTTTGTACAAAGCTAATTAACCACTGCATATGAATTTGGCTGGAACAGGGGACAGACTGATGCTGACTGAAAAGTCACGACCTTAAAAATCCCGAGCAGATAACATAATTTATTGGTGATAATCACAACACACTCATAATTAGTAAATCTTTCAGAGTACACAGCAATTGAAAGAAAGGAAAACAAAATAAACATCTAATTTGCATACTGAAAATCCTTGTTATCTGAGCATATTATTACATGTTTAATAAGGTTGGCTGAGTTAGATAATATACTACAAAATGTTTTCAACATGGAGATTTTTATTTTCTATTTCAAAAAAATTTGGGAAGAAATGTCTATCATATTTTATTGCTCAAACTGCAGCTTCATTTTTATATCGTGCACAAAATTTCATCCAAGGGACTGACCCTTTTATTCCAAAATATTAAGAGGATAAAAATGATAAATAAAATGGAAATATGTATGGGTTATCATCAGTAGTATTCTTCAGTACTAATTTTTTTTTCTTCAATACTCCAATCCAGTTAAGTATTAATAAAACTTACCCAATAACGTCTGTCAGTGACTGGTTTTGACAAGAGACCAGCATTCCATAGCTGTATTTGACACTTCTAAAAAATCTACTAAATAAATGAGATGTTTATTTCCAGGATCCATGGAAACATGTCAATTTAGTCAATTCTATATTTATTATATATCTGATTTTTCATGACATAGTGTCAAAAATAAATGATTTAAAATTAGAAGATGAGCTGTGAGTCTGTAATATTTTACATTCAATACTTGTAAAACATAGACTATGAAGATGATAATCATAGCCATTTACACTTTGCCTACTTGAAAAAGGTGCTCATTTCTTATTAAATAAGACATTGTTGCCACTGATAAATATGTGTGACACTCTTATCATATGTCAGCACTTGTGATGATAATTCAAAGGTAAAATTCAATAGCTGAACTCAATAAATTTACAGACAGGTAAGAAAGATTGCTAAAGAGAATAATGGAAGAGTTTAATGAGAACTACAAGAGAGGTCCTAAAGCATCCCAGTGAGGAGAAAACTTAAAAATCAGATTCAAGGATTGAGGGATCGTGGACATTTTAATAAAGAAAGTAACAATGATTTACCATAAGCTTTAGATTTTCTGCTGATCACCAGGTTGTTTACTTGATTTATTAGTTCGTTTTTAAGTTGCTGATAAAGACATACTTGAGACTGAGTAATTTATAAAGAAAAAGAAGTTTAATGGACTCACAGTTCCATGGGGCTGGGGAGGCCTCATAATCATGGTGAAAGGTGAAAGGCACATCTTACATGGCAGCAGACAAGAGAGAGTGAGAATCAAGTGAAAGGAGTTTCCCCTTATAAAACCATCAGATCTCATGAGACTTATTCACTATCATGAGAACAGTATGGGGGAACCACCCCCATGAATCAATTAACTCCCACTGGGTCACTCCCACAACACGTGGGAATTCTGGGAGCTACAATTCAAGATGAGATTTGGGTGTGGACACGGCCAAACCGTATCACTTGACATCTCCACTTCATAAACTAACGAACAACTCGAACTTAACATAAGGAAAAGAGCCACCTAATTACCAGCCAGACTTCCCTATCCTATTAAATAAAACCTACATTTTTTCAATTACTCAGACAAAAATGTAGATGTTGTTTTAAAACTTTATTATATTTTATATGAAATACGACATCATACAATAACTCTACTACAGATTCTCATTTTGATCACTCCTTAGTGTCCCAAAGCTACAACCCTAGAGCAGGCCATTTTTCTCTCAATTACCTGAAAGATTTTGGGAAGCAGTCTCCTTATTACCACTCTCCAACAGTCCTTCCTCTACATCAAACTGCCTTTTATAAAGGGTAAGTTGGATCACCTTGCTCCCCAGCTTAGAACTCTAATCATCCCATTTTATGTTAAGAAAAATAAACAACAACAACAAAAATCACCAATGCAACCCGTTAAGCTTAAGCCCCTGCTCATCTCCACTGGGAATACTTGTCTGAACATCATCAAGAGAACTCAGTTAAGTCCCACCCCCTTTCCCCAGTCTGTGTTCCCATGATGTGCCATGCACATCACACCCATTGCACTTTCCACACTGTACTGCAATGATCTGCGCATGTTCCTAAAAGGCTGAGAGCCAATGCCTCATAATAAGTCTTTTTATAACTGATCCATATTGTTATAAAAAGATCTTTTCCACTGGCTAAGTGCTCATACTTTACCCGTTTTGCTTGTTTGTCTCCACTCTAGAAGAAGAAAAATCCTAAATGTCTTGCTTTTTCTTGCAGCTAAGAGCAACCATAACACACAAGTCTAGTCAAAATGAAAGTGATAGTCTGCTGGGGGTGTGTATGATGTCAGTTTCTATTCCCTAGGAAGGTCCCAGAGGTAATAAGGAACCTCTGTGACCTTCTTTATATGCATGAAGTAAACAGTAATTTGATGAGTACTGATTCTGAGTTCAAAGTGTTCTGTAAATTATTTGAAGGAAGATGTTATGGCAGATTAAACTAGAAAAATACTGATCAAAGTGCCAGGATACAAGCTGGGCTATGAGGGATATCTCAGAAGATAGGAGGATGGCAGGCATTTTTAAGTCTTAAATTTTTGTTTTTACCTCTGTGATGAGATTGGAGCCATTTCAAATGGGAGTAATGCCTAATCAAAAACAAAACAAAACAAGAAAAACAAACAGATGGCAATAATTAAAAATTAACGATTGAGAACACATACAAAATATTAATTATGACATGTGCTACTACTACACAAAGCTTCTCTGTTGTAAGCTCTCTCTGGCTTCTGACTTTTTTTTTTTTTTTTTGAGATGGAGTCTTGCTCTGTCGCCCAGGCTGGAGTACAATGGCGCGATCTCGGCTCACTGCAAGCTCCGCCTCCCAGGTTTATGCCATTCTCTTGCCTCAACCTCCCCAGTAGCTGGGACTACAGGCGTCCGCCACCGTGTCTGGCTTTTGTTGTTGTTGTTGTTGTTGTATTTTTAGTAGAGATGGGGTTTCATCGTGTTAGCCAGGATGGTCTCGATCTCCTGACCTCCTTTGCCTGCCTCGGCCTCCCAAAGTGCTGGGATTACAGGCGTGAGCCACTGCGCCTGGCCGGTTTCTGACGTTTTGAATTTTTTTTTCAGACACTGCCTCAGTTTTTGTTTCCACAGAAGCAGAGCTTGATCCAGGGACTTAGGTATGGGTGGTTTATTTGGGAAATCATTACATGAAGCATGGGTGAGAGCTAGAGCAGAATGAGACCGGAAGGAGGAAAAGCCAATAGGAGTGGCATTGCTGCTGTAGGCAGTGGGGGTTGGTTCTACTGGGACCTCTGAAGAACCAATGCATCCCAGAATTTCTGCCAGAATAATGGGAAATGGGGGGCATTTATCCAATGGCTCCTATACTGTGTTGATTGAGGGTGTTCTCTGGGGTATGAATAAATCTTCCCTCTGGGCTGCGCTTGTACATGGGACTCATTGACTCTTTCAGCCTCAGAAAGGGCCCTTCTCTTTTTTTTTTTTTTTTTTTTTGAGACAGAGTCTCGCTCTGTCGCCCAGGCTGGAGTGCAGTGGCCGGATCTCAGCTCACTGCAAGCTACGCCTCCCGGGTTCCCGCCATTCTCCTGCCTCAGCCTCCCGAGTAGCTGGGACTACAGGCGCCCGCCACCTCGCCCGGCTAGTTTTTTGTATTTTTTAGTAGAGACGGGGTTTCCCCATGTTAGCCAGGATGGTCTCGATTTCCTGACCTCGTGATCCGCCCGTCTCGGCCTCCCAAAGTGCTGGGATTACAGGCTTGAGCCACCGCGCCCGGCCGAAAGGGCCCTTTTCTAAGGCAGATAGTGGCAAGACTGGCTTGAGAGGTGAGGCTTTGTTGTAATCTGAGTGTGAGCTCGTGTAGAGCTGGCCATCATGGTGGTGAATGCAGAGGCTGGCCAAGAGGGGTGTGCTGAGGGGCACTGAGAGCATCTGCTACTGGCAGCAATCCCTACCCTTTGGAAGTCACCAAGTACCTTTTCCTCAGTTTTGGCCTCTGCCACTCCCAAACACATGGGTGGTTCAGAAAAACACATTGCCTTTCCCACCCATGGCCTCATGAATTTCCAAAATTACTTCCTCCTGACCTTGAACCTCTCTGCAGGACAGACTCAGTCAGTAGTTGAATGTCACCAGTTCTGAACACTGAGACCCTATGATCCTCAAAAGTAGAAGATGAGCTACTAAAGCAAGCTGGGGCTTGGAGCCTTCCCTCTGCCTCACTTCTTGTCCTGGAGAGCTCTGCCTTTTATCCTAAGTGTCATTTACCTAGAACTGCCTATGTCACCGATGCCAGGTGAAATGATTCATAGACGTGGCCTTATTTTTCATCATATCAGACATTATGAAATGGTCATCGTGCTTCCCATTTTATAGCCAGAGAAACTGAATCCAAGAAGGAAACCATGCTGAGTTAGTAAGTAGCAGAAGGAAAGTTTGAACCGCGTTCATGAAAACTGCACAAATCACCATCTCAACAATACCACCATGACTGTTCATTGGCACTCTTCAACTCCCAATCTTGCCCCACTCTGCCTTCACACCTTCAGACTGTGCTCTGCTGTTAAAGTTGAAGGCTTGTTATGCTTCGTTCATTGAGGTCCATTAGCATCCTGCTCCTTATTTTCCCCCAAGAGGGCCCTCCCCTGTGACGGATGTCTATCTGCTCTCTGCCTCGAATGCCCCCAATTAGAGTGACTTCATGGCTTCTCCTAGCAGTCTGTTCCATTGCCTAACTGCTCCCAGTGGTCTAACATTTTCCCTGATATTTAGCTTTGATAGTCCTCACTGCAGCTTACAGCTTGTTAATTCTCGTTCTGTCCTTGTTGATTAATAAGAAGACTGATCCCTGCCCTTCTCACAATATCTTTCTACGAATGTGTCGGCAGAATGATGGCTCCCCTCAGCAGCCCTTCCTTAAGCTTGAGCTGCTCCAGCTCTATTAACCTCCTCACAGAGGTCTCACTCTCCAAGCCTGGGACTATTTGTGTCCCTCTCCTCTCAACTGTGTCAATTAGCCTATGTCCTTGGATAATTTATAGTGTCCAGAAGGGAGCCCAGTGTTGGAGAGACAGCCAAATCCAGGCAGAGACAGACATGATGCTGTTGAAATTCACTTACTCCTTTTGCAAAGTGATATCTTAATTATTTTTTCCCTGAGGCAGACAGCCAAGATTTCTCCTTCTCAAAGATCTTTTTATGAACTTGGACTAACAGAGTGTGGAAGCTGATTGGGTCTCCCTGGATCATCTCCTTTATTTGGAAGTGAGTAAATGGAGGCATAGAGGGAGTGAGGACAGTGTCCAAGGCTCCTCAGTGGCTCAGTGATCCAGAGAGAATGAGGACCAGCTCTGCAGTTTTCCAGGTCAGTCTCCCTTTCATTGTATCCATGAGACTGGGCTCGTGAAAACATGATACAACTCGTTCTACCAAAAGAAATAGAGCCCAGGAGTGTGGTGTTATTGCAGGCAGTGGAGCAAAGAGGTGTATGGAGAAGAGCGGTATACAAGATCTGATATCAAATAAGGTGTAGGAACTGATAAGGAACCAGAGGATTTGGCAATGGAGGATCACATGATGATCTGGGGAACACATTTTGTGAAAAAATGCAGGGATGAATGAATGATTTGGCATACTAAGGAGTAGAATACTGAGGAAGAGGCAAGGCTTTGACAGGCTTCTCTGAGAAAACATTTTAAGATAATGGTATAATATAATATAATAGTTAAGAAAACAAGGTTTGGATTAAACAGATTTGATTCCATAATCAAATCCTAATCCTTTGGATTAGATATATTTGACTCCATAATCTACCATCTACTAGCTGTGTATCCTTGGTCAATTTACCTAACCTATCAGAGTCTATTTTCTCTTCTGTAAAACAATAATAGCATAATAAAAGTAAACATCTTATGTTTACTTTAAAAACATATTATTTACATATAATATATAACATACCATATGTCTGTATATGACACATTTATGTTACATATAATACCCGATACTACATATATTATTATGTTTTGTTACACATAATATATTATAGTACATATGTTTATAATATAAACTAATGACAATTGAAAATAATAATGAGATCTACTTCTCAGGGCTGACATGATAGTTATATGTGATAATAACTCCAAAAAATGCTTAATATTATATATGTGGTTCATGGTAAATGCATAGCAAATATATCAGCCAGAGCCATTAGCATTCATTGCCCTTACTGTCATCATCATCATCATCAACATGATCATCATCATTTTCATCACCATTATTCCAGTACAGGCTAACTAACACCTTGACCTCTTTTCTAGAGTCATCTTCCTGACCACCTGCCTTCTCACTCCTAGCAAGTAATTCTTCCTCCCTCCCTTATTTCACAGAGAGAGCAGATCATTAGATATGAAATACTTCACTTTGCTCTTCTTACTACTGACAAATTTACCAAGTCTCCTGCATCCTTCTACCTTCATTTCTCTTCTTATTGGAATAGCTGTTTTCTTTTTAGTTTTTTCTAAGATTTAATGTTTGACACTGCCTCTGGCTCAATGCTTTTTCTATGACACTTCATCGCCCTATTATAATGTCCATCTTAAGGATATTATATTGCTGCAAGCTGGCCTTCCCTCCAGACTACATTCCTAAAAATGGACAGCTTTTTTTTTTTTTTTTTTTTTTTCCAGATCATCTTTTACAATGCAGATAGGCTGAGGATTTCCTAAGTCAACAAATCCTGTTTCCTTTGTGCTAAACAGTTTTTTCTTCAATTTATGTCTTTTCTCTTGCATTTCACTATAAGCAACAAGAAGAAACCAGTCTGTGTCTTCAATACTTTGGTTGGAAACCTCCTCAGCTAAGTATCCAAGTTGATCAGTTTATCACTTACAAGTTCTGCTTTCCACTCAATTGTAGAACACAATTCAGCTAAGGTTTTGGCCTCTATAAACAAAGATTGGTTGTTTTCCAGTTTCCAATAACATGTTGCTTATTTCCTTCTTGAGTGTTCAACCTTTATGTCTTCACTGTTCATATTTCTACCAACAATGTGTTTAAGGCTATCTAGGGTTTTATTTTTCCTTAAACTGCATCTCAAAATTTATATAGCCTCTAGCCATTTCTAATTCTAAAGCCAATTCCGCATGTTTAGGTATTTATTATAGCAGCATCCCCTTTGCTAGCACCAATATCTGCATTAGTTTTCTGTGGTCATTTTAACAAATTACCACCAACTTGGTGACTTAAAACAACAAAAATTAATTCTTTTATAATTCTGGAGATTAGAAATATAAAATCAGTATTACTGGGCCAAAATCAAAGTGTCAGCAGGGCTGCACTTTCTCTAAAGACAGTAGGAAAGAATCAGTTACCTCTCTCTTTTACCTTCTGGTGGCTGCCTACATACCTTGGCTTGTGGCCACATCAGTCTGTTTCCATGATCACATTGCCTTTTCCTCTTCTGTGTATGTCACATATTTCTGCCTTCCTCTTAAAAGGATGCTGGTGATTATACTCATAGTTCACCCAGATCATTCAGGATGATCTTTCCATCTCAAGACTCATAACTGTCATGTTTGCGAAGTTACTTTTTCCATATAAGGTAACATTTAAAGTCTCCAGGGATTTGGACCTGATATCTTTGGGATCATTATTTCACCTACTATACAATCCGATCAATTTCTAAAAAAAAAAAAAAAAAAAAAAACACAAAAAAAGTAACTATTTCAGAAGTTTTCTTCATCTCACAGTTTTTTTTTTTTAAGTTTAGATAAAAATATCTACAGCATTAAAACAGTTATTAGCATGAGCACATAAAATTGCTCAACACTGTGGTAGACATTGGATATGCATAATCTTGTTTGATATTTAAAATGAACTTCTTGGTCAGTATTTTTATACCCATTTTATAGTTAAAGGAAAAGATCGATGATCTGCATAACTAATACATGGTCTACTAGAAGTTAAATTGGAGTTTGTCTGATTTTAAAACCTGAGTTCTCCCTAGGCCTAGACTACTCTGCTCTATGCACTTTGGTATTAGGGCCTTTTGGAGGCTTGAGGTATGTCATCCACAAAGCAAACAAAGAAGGCTTAGAAGCGTAAGTCTCAAGAATGATGTACATTTTTTATTCAGCTTCTTTCAACAATGGTGCTGCTGTCACTCATCCTTGGCAGTCCATCATACATGTGTGTGGCCATGGGTGTACTTTCAGCTGACCACATTGGTCACCAGGCTGTGACCACACAATTCACAAATGGAGCTGGAAGCTCAAAGAAGTCTTCATACATACAGGGCCTTCTCAGAAATAGTCTCAGTGACCACACCCCATCTATCTTCTTGGGTTTAATGGGCTGAGTTTAGGGAATATCTTGGTGTGGATATAGCCTTCCATTCCTGCGTAATTACCCAGTTTTTTTTTTTTATTCCAGTTGTCCTGAAAAACATGTCATGGTCTTACTGTGGGAAAAGGAAATATGTTCGTGTTTACATAAAATAGGAGTAGGAAGTGCTATCTAAAGCTGCCAAGATAGGTAGAGATGAAACTTTAGAGAATGCACATGAAGCAGATGATGGGTAGGTTTCAGGAGGAAATGGTAATTATGTGTGACCTCTAAATATAAGTAATATTTCGCTGCATGAGGATTGTAAGATATGGGAAAAAGCATTTTGGTTAGGCTCAAAGATAAGAATGCCTAGTGTCTTGAAGAAAACCACAGATTATTCATTTGACTAGAGCACAGTGAAAAGAATGAAAGAAGGGAGGGTTAAGGTTAGATGCATAGGCTCAGGATTGTCAGATTGTCTTTTGGATTTCAGATTTAATTCTGTTTGAAATACAAATTCGGGACAGAGTAGTCACATCATCAAGAATATTCATAGTGCACCAATAATCTGACAATTGGTGGAATAGATAAGACAGAAAGAGACTACAGGCAAGAGAAAAGGGTAGGAGGCCAATGTTCAGGCAGGAGGTAATGATAATTAAACTAGGGCAGTAGCAGAGAGAGAAAGGAAAGAAAAGAAGACCAAACATATTGTGTAAGTAAAACCCACAGACTGCATCAATTAATGGATTGTGTTGGCTGAGAAAAGGTACTTGAATTCAGAGTTCTACCTTACTTGACTGAGGTACAGACTTACTATCTAGGGTTATTTACAAGTGATAGAAACATACACTGGTTCACTTTAACAAAATGTCTTTTTTAAGTGATTTTTAAGGAAGGATTTGAAAGTCACTCAAAGATTGAAAGGACATTAAAATGAGGCCTCCAAAAAGGACAGAAATGAGAAAACTCTAGGAATTAAAGCATAGTCTACTAAGACTTTACCCTTCAGGGTTAATCAGATTGAACCATTTAGTCTACTTAGTCTAAAGATTGAAATTCCACAGAATAAGGGAAGAGAAAAAGAGAGAGAGAAAAAGAGAGGGAGAGAGAGAGAGACAAAGAGAGAAAGAGACAAGAGAAGGGAAGGCCAAAGAAGTCCCATTGGTTGGTTGCTTGCCTACTCCCTGGCTGGGGGACAGGATGACTTGATTGTTAGGCCATCAAGATTGTATCCGATAGGTGAGAGATAATTTCCCCAAAGAAACTTGCTAGAAAGTGGGAAGGATGCCGACTAAGTAAAAACCAAGGATATCCACCTCTAAGGGCTAAGAAAAATATAGACATTTCCAGCTTCAGAGTCAGAGCTTGCTCTGTGGTATATCAACTCTTTCACCTGCCTATCGAGTAACCCTGTGACAATCACTTAAGCTCTCCTAGTGAAGACCACTAAGAGCAAATGCACATAATAATGAAGGTATTGTGATTTATCTTCTGTTTGATTTTAAGGGAAATATTTGGTTAGAGTTAATTATATAAAGGAAAAATTATTCTATTCCTAGTTTACTAAAAGTTTGTTTTCTGGGTCATGAAATATTGTTAAATATATACCTGACAATAGTGTATTTTTTTAATCATACTGTGTGCTAAATATGCTAGAATTTTATAGAGAATGTTGGGATCACAATTCATAAGTGATAGATAGTGAACTTTTTAATTCTTTTATTATAGGCTCACTTTGTTAGGTTTCTACATCATGGTTATACTTACATATCTTCTGGAATTTAGAGGTGTTCCTCTTTGTATTCTCTGAACCAGTTTAAATGATGTATAAATAATCTATAACTTTAACTTGAAACAGTGTAGTCCTAAAATTATGTGAAATTAGAGTCTTTGGGGAAGTAATTTCTTTTTGCCTTTTAACAAATTCCATAGTTACTGATCACTTTAGGCTTTCTAAATTTTCATGTATAAGTTTTGTTAATTTACATTTTTTTCAGGGAAAGCATACATTTCTTCAAGGTGCACAAAACTTTTTGCATAGTTATTTAGATAGAAAGGAGAAAGAACATTTGACAAGGTATTTGAGAATGTATAGAATTAAGGGAGGGAGTGTCAAATTTGTATATATTTAATGATGTTGGGAAGATCACAAATAAAAAGGCAGGTAGAGGAGGGTGATAGGGTTGAGTAGGAGGCTCCAGAATTTGGGGTTGAAGCACTAAACCAGATAGCTTGCTTGGAATAAACAAAACTAAAGATGAAGTCAAAGTCATAGTCAGAAAGAAACACTAAGAATAGAACCAAGAAATTGGAGACTGAATATCATCCTTAAATGCAACTGAGGAGATCAGAAGCCAGGAAAGTAAAACTAAGTCTAGGTGTGATGAGTGGAATTACAGGTGGTCAAGAACCAAGATTATGGGAGAATTCTTGAGGAATATTTCAATGTCCTGTGGTTCTATGGGTTAGAGATATAAATGCAGAAGAATGATGCATTTATTCATGATTCTTTGGGTTTTAAAAAACACAAGTCTGCCAACTTACTCAAAGAAAATGAACTAGTTCATGTGACTCAAAGCTACTTAAGGGTTAAAGCTATCTGTGGGAAAACTCTTTTCTCTTCATCTGTTATGTCCACTTTCCATTGTGTTGTTTTCAATCTCAGGCAGGCTATCTTTTTGTCATATTAAAAATGGCTCTGGCTGCCGGGAGTGGTGGCTCACGCCTATAATCCCAGCACTTTGGAAGGCCAAGGCAGGTAGATCACGAGGTCAGAAGATCGAGACCATCCTGCCTACCACGGTGAAACCCCATTTGTACTAAAAATCCAAAAAATTAGCCAGGCATGGTGGCGGGCACTTGTAGTCCTAGCTACTCGGGAGTCTGAGGCAGGAGAATGGTGTGAACCTGGGAGGCAGAGCTTGCAGTGAGCTGAGGTCACACCACTGCACTCCAGCCTGGGCAACAGAGCGAGACTCCATCTCAAAAAGAAAAAAAAAAATGGCTCTGGCAGTTCCAGGCTTTCTCATTCCATCATTTCTGTGTAATCTCAGAGATTACAACCACGTCCTTTCCAGATCGTTGCACAAAATTCTCAGGGAAGATTTTGGCTCTGCTTTGGTCAGGTTATCATGCTGTGGAAATGGATATATACTCACTGGCCAGGCCTGGTGCACATGGATAACACTGAAGTGAGGAGGACTAACTAGGAGAATTAATAGTAGGAGAGGTCCATCTCCCAAATAGATGAGTAGACTTCCCCCCAAATTATATGCGTGTGTGTGTGTGTGCGCGCGCGCACATGTGTTTGTATATACAGAGCATGCTGATTCCAAGCAACTATATATATACATGTAGGTTGCTGATTCCAACTGTATAGATACACACACACACATACACACACACACACACACACACACACACACACAGATATAGTCGTTCCTTGGTATCCGTGGAGGATTGGTTCCAGGGTCCCCTGGAGATACCGAAATCTGAATGGTCAATCTCTTATATTAAACGGACTATGTGCATATAAACTACACACACCTTCTCATATACTTTAAATCTTCTCCATAGATTACTTATAATAACTAATGCAATGTCTACACATGACTTCATCAGCATGGACTCAACACAGTTCTTGGTGCATGGCAAATTCAACTTGTACTTTGTGGAACTTGGTATAATGTTATTATCCAAATATTTTTGATCCTCAGTTGGTTTAATCTATTGATGTGGGACCAACAAATATGGAGGGCCGGCTGTATGTACGTGTGTGTGTGTGTGTGTGTGTGTCTGTGTGTGTGTGTATGATGAAGGAATGGATAGAATAGATAAAACACAAAGCACCAGGGAAGTTTTATAAATTAATAGCTAAGGGCTTGAGTGCATGAAGGATCCATGAATATGTAGTAGAAGTAGATTAAAACTGATGGTGAAAACAAGTATGGTAGCCAGATTTGTGTACCATTCATCTCATTTTCTAGCAAAAAACAAAACAAAACAAAACAAACAAAAATAATTTAATGAGTTATTTCTTGCTCCTGACAAACATGGGACACTAAAAGTGGCAGCTTTGGTCAAGGATTTAGAAGATTTTTATACACAGATCTGTTCTCTCATGAATTAGCTGCGTGACTTAGGATAAGTCATTAACCTCTCTGTGCCTCAGAAGGATGATTATTCCATATTCTGTGGGATTGTTAAGAGAATTAAACAAGATACATGGGTAAATAAAACTGGAGATGCCTAGACATTGCTGGCACCCAAAATATATTAGTGAATTGAAAGGGGAATTTAAAGAGAGTATTTTGTTTATTATTATCATTATTATAAGTCCCAGTTTTAGTAATTACATTGCCAATATATTTTTTATTTACATTTTTATTTTTTAATCAGCTTTTTCCTTTATGGGGAAATATTGGAACCATTTTAAATTAATTCTTCTGACTGCATTTCCATGGCTCCCTTAAGTAGCTGAGTTGAATCTTAGACACATGAAATAATGACCCAATTTAAGTTGCTGTGTTTTTCTAAAGCACTGGAAAAGAGGAAAGCACTTCAAAGTAATTAACATGAACATGCTCAATTACGTTTCTGTATGACATGCCAACACCACTGACTGGAAATTCTGAAATTAGGAATCTCAGAATCCTCAATTGCTAACACAATGAGGTCCTAAGGTATCCCCTTCTTTCCTCTCAGGATGGTCTTTTAGAGAATTATTAAGTATTAAAAGGTTAAAAACTAAGAAAACAGTAGCATTAAGGGGTAAAAAAGTTCTCCCATCAGGCCAATGGGTGGAAGGGTAGGGTCACTGAATGTAGCCTTATTTCTGCTGGCTGGCCTTGTTTCTTTCCTACCCAAGCTCCAAAGTAAGCGGACTGTGTAAGCGGGAATGAAATACACAACCCCCTTGTGACTGTGAGCAGCAAAGCATTCTCCGTTTGTGGTTTTCTTCAAATGAGGCTGCTTGGAATATGTGTTTGAAAACACTGAGACTCTTTATTAATCAAGCACTTCACTCTCCCTGCCAGCATAACGTTTCATTGATGTCAAAAGTCCCTTAAAAATGGTTTTGGAGCCACTTCTTGTACACAGACTTCAACAGAAGAAATATTTTTGGAATTGTAAATAGAATAATTGAGGCAAATATTTGCCCATTTGGAAAGCTTCTGTAATGGCTTGAACGTCCAGTTGCATTTTAAATATGCAGATCTGGTTATGGGTGGTAGGTACAGGGGCAAGGATGAAGCAGACCCCAAACTCTGGGTTTCCCTTAGAGAGTTTAATCACAAAACAGGCTGGATGAAAGAAGACATAGGCTTCAAAAATCATTTTGAAAAGATAAATTCGTTTCCAGGCAGGAGCAAGCAGTAACTAATGGGTTAACCTATAAGAAAGGATATGCCAATCAGAAATGGGCTTGCTGAGCAGAAGCTAAGGAAAAGGAGAGTCACAGAGACATGCATTGGCAATGCCCATCCAAGAGCTGC
Organism: Trachypithecus francoisi; assembly: GCF_009764315.1. NCBI lineage: Eukaryota > Metazoa > Chordata > Mammalia > Primates > Cercopithecidae > Trachypithecus > Trachypithecus francoisi. The sequence goes on along the minus strand of NW_022681454.1, from coordinate 11,849,544 downwards.
ACTGAATAGATGATGTCTGGGTCTTGATATACCAAGTATCAAGATCTAGGAGTAGGTCCATTTTGATTGTACAGATGGTCACATCAGGCTACTACTGTTATGTAGGATGAAGCATTTGAGTTACATAGGAAATACCCCTATTCTAATTCCATGTACTTGGAAATCTCTTCCCAAGTCAGTCTTCTGGTAAGAAGGTAACATGCAATTTAGGCCACTTGGAGATTACGGTATAAATTGTGGTAGAGCATCTCTTTGTAGATGAGTAGATAGGCATCTTGTGTTTCATGGATCCCTGTGAAGTTGTATGTGTCTACCGAAAGACATGGATGTGTTCTCTGTGTTGGTGAATCAGGTTTCTGGGCCTGCATGTTGAGGGCTAGAACTTGGGCGGTGGTAAATCCATTTAGGTAACTGATTCTCTGTGAGGACATCTGGCAGAATAAAAGATGGGTTTTGCTACTGATGACTTCTGCTGCAGAAGGTATAATCTTGAGTAAATTAACCTCTCCAAGTCTTACTCTTCTTACCATATGGGGAAGAGACACTTACTTGGCAAGGACACTGCAAGTTTTTGGGACGTTATCAGTGCTCCTCATAATGCTCCTGGAACCTCTTTCTGCTCTAATGTTATATGATGCTCCAAATAGACATCTTGGGATGTCTACTAGTCTGTGATCCTCCTTTGACAACATCTGCCTCTCATTCCCCAGAGTGATTCCTGCAATAATGTTTTTACTCTTTGACTCTCATGCCCTACAGATAAGGACACTTGGTTCAGGAGAAGTAACACTGGATCAATCAGTTTATTTCTCCCATAAATATTAGTTGGGCTACAGTGGCTCTATCCAATCTCTGTTGAATACCTTAACTGGTGGGATGTTTAGGGTCACCTGCTTCATAGTTATGTGAAAGCTACACACAAAGAAAGGTGAATGGATCAAGAAGCACAGATAAAACACAACCAAAAAAGCACTAACAAAAAACTATGAAGCTGAGGTAGATGGAAAGAATGTGGTTCTCAACCCTAAAAATTGTCCTTTTATTAACCTCAGTGACTTATGGTACCCAGTCACATTCTCTGCTCTTATTTTCCATGAGATATTTTTAATATTTTTCCATTGCTCTCATCACCCACCAATGAAGTGCTGCTAACTAGAGCTGGTTTTGTTACATGACAACCAGTGAATCTCTGTTCTTCAATCTCTGATTTGAAACCATGAGAAGCAAGGCAAATGTCACACCCTTGGTGTGGAAACTCTTTGAGGAAGGACAGGATAATCAGTTCATGAAAAAGAGCTGGCAAGTAATCTCTCCTTCATGGGAAGGCCTGCCGTCTCAGAACCATCTGTCTTCAAACACATTTCTGAGGAGCAACTGAAAACACAAGCTTTGGGCTGTGGGTACCTTAGAAAAAAGGTCAGTGTTGTTCTAACGGGCCCAGCTGAAGTCTGCATCCTCATGATGGACACATTTGCTATTTTTCTTCCATCACACTCTACACTAGACTGGGAAGAGGTGTTCTCCTGATGCTTGTTCAGGAATGTTTCTGCACAGGCAGACACTCTGAGCCTGGCTGTGGCCTGATGATGCAATGACACCATGGCCCCCTCACTTGTCGAGGCCCTCTGGGAAAGGCCCACTAGCCAGGATCTCTGTGCAGAAAGGGAAGAGCTTGTGGCACAGAAATCCTCAGAGTCCTGTACCCAGCACTAGAGAAAGTCTCCAGAGTGAGAGCAACAAGCTCCATCCTTCCAAGCTTTTATTAGCCTACTTGGTGAAGGTCCTGTTCATTCCTTTCAGATATTTCTGTAAAGAGACAACCTGGTGAGGAATGAGAGCTGGGCAGAAGACCTGGGTTGAGGTGCACAACTTACTGGGAATCTGGCCATGGGCAAGCTGATTAACACCTTCCAGTTTTAATACCCTCAGATGTAAAACTGGGAACATGGTGGTGAGGAGCAAGTAAGATAATGGAAATGATAAAGAGTAATATAAATTAAGAGTATGCAATACTCTTCAAATCTCCCTTTGATTACTCTTTTTCCCTCCGTTAGTGAGTAGTTTTCAACTGATTTTTCTTCTAGAGGATTTGATTATCTTTGCTGAATCATTGCTGTTTCATAAATATGTTCTCAAAGAGCCTCTGATGCTTTTCTTATTATGAACTGGAGTTTGGTCCTATGTTTTTTGTATGGCTCTTGAGGGCACATCCATTTTCTTAATTCTAATGCAATGTAGACCCTGGGACAAGATACTAATAATTCGTATTATTCATTCGAATAATTCAAAGCATAATGCATTCATTAATTCTCCCAGCAATATTTTAAAGTAGGTGCTATTGTTATCTGCATTTGTGTTTTAATTCAAAAATACACACAAAAAGCAAGCCACACAATAGGTTAACAACTTGTATTGGAGCAGAGAGATACTAAATAGCAAAGATAAGGCTTGAACCAGGTCTACTCAACTCTAAATATCCAACTTACCTCACTGTGGCATAGAATATCATGAAACTTTTGTCATTATAGGGATATTGAATACATAAAATAATAAGTCACCAATGCATGATGATGAAGGGGAATGAGGGTGAGAAAAAGTAGGAGAACACAGTTGTGTTGAGCAGACTCAGAAATTGGGTGCTACTGCAAAGCAGAAGTTAGTTTGAAGCACAAGATCCAAAGGCTGTCCCATGCTCAGAGGTAGGGTGGTGAGTATATGGGTCTAACTCCTTATAGATCATATAAGCAAAATATACATGGTTGTCAGTGGTTAATGTTGTGAGGCAGATCCATGTTGGGGCACTGAGATATGTGTCACAGCAGGACATCAGCCAGCAGCTAGGCACATGGAGACATGATTTAGTTCCTTGGGGGAGGTAGTAGGACAACAGCAAAGAGCTGATGGTAATGAAAGTCTCATATAATAGACATTGGGTCCATGGCAGAGTAATTGAACAGATTCTGAGGTAATTGAACCTACTGGTCTCAGAACAATTCAACCTTTGGAGAATTTCTTACTATCATTGCTTTCCACCAATAGATGAACTACCACCATACCTTCTGACTCAGAGAAAACCATTGCGGTGTCTATAAAGAGGGAGTTGGTTGGAAAGTGTAGTTCAATTCAGTTCAACAAATATTTATGGAGCACCCGCTATGTGCCAGGCACCATGCTAGGCACAGGGATACAGAGATGAATAAGACACAGTCCTTACCAGGAATGGCAAATACACAGCACAAATGCTGCCACTCCCTTGTCCTCCACTGCAGCAGACATCATTAATCAATCACCACACTACTTCCTGCTGAGTCTGCATCTGGCCTGCACTCTCCTAAGCAGGCAGCCACTATCCATCAATAGGAGATGCCAGATGAGTCAAAATGAGTTGACACTTTTGCTTCAAATGTTGTTAATTTTGGTAAGGGAGAGAGACTGAAATGTGTCCCCATATGTATTAATCTGCATGGTTTGGGTTCAAGGTAATAGAAGAGAAGTTTGGAGAATCCTGGGGTCTTAAAAATCTTTGAGTTTCCTTCGTGACTTATTGTTATTATTTTAAAAGGATAGGGTGGCTGAGCGCACTGCCTCACACCTGTAATCCTTGCACTTTGGGAGGCTGAAGCAGGTGGATCACCTGAGGTCAGGAGTTAGAGACCAGCCTGGCCAACATGGCAAAACCTCATCTTTATTAAAAATATAAAAATTAGCTGGGCATGATGGCACATGCCTGTAATCCTAGCTACTAGGGAGGCAGAGGGAGGAGAACTGCTTGAACCCAGGAGGTGGAGGTTGTGGTGAGCAAAGATTGTGCCACTGCATTCCAGCCTGGGAGACAGAGCAAGACTCTGTCTCAAAAAAATATAAAATCAAATAAAAATAAAAATAAGTAAATAAATAAACAAACAAAGGGATAGGGTGAGGGGAGACTTTCTGTTAATAAAGACATGGTATCTTGAGGGAAACATTTCACCCTAAGTGCAGAGTTCTTCTCATCAGAGAGAACTCTTAACATACAACTCGAGGCAAAATTAAAATCCAGAAACACAGTTTAAGAGAGTATGAACTCTTGCTAGAACTGCAATGTATCTACCCCAGGGGTCCTAAGAGTTTGCTAACCCCTAACTGCCAGTTCTTCTGCAGCCAAGAAAATCAAGCAGCTAAGAACTCCTTGGGGAAGGCAGGGTGGTGAATGGAGACCTATTATAAAATATACACCTTCAAGAGAACAAGAATTACAGGTAACCTCCCTCTTCTCCAAAGCGAGTGGTGGTAATAGAACTCCTCTCTGTGGACACTAAGAAGGCCTTGCTTGTTCTGTGGCTTTGACCATTTATGTTTAATTTACGGTTTTAATTTTCTGGAAAGAGCCCAAAGGAGCCCACCGCCCGATGGAGTGCATGATACAGGTTTGGTAAACACAGTTAAAATAAAATAAAAATGCTCCAGTGCCTTTGGATCTATCTAAAACAACAGAATTAAGAAACTCTAAAAACTAGGGTCAAAATTACCTTTCAGTTTATCTTAAATGGCAAAGTGTAAGGGAAGAAAGGTGAGTAAAGAAAGAAATGGGAGGGGGCTTTAAAATGACAGGATATAGCATTAAGCATGGTTGAACTAGACTTAAATGTTGGCCCTACCAGCCTTCCTGAAAATGGAACATTATAGCCTTGCAAAATCTGGATTTCACAGTGAGAAAGAAATCAAACATAACACTTCTCACTCTGAATCACTTTACCCAAAAGAGGGTTTTGAATTGAAACCTTCATTACTGCCAATAACTGAGTTTACCTAAATAATCTCTAGCACTTTGGAAAGAGGGTAAGGCCACTGCTGTTTGGCAGATTTAAAAAAGGCAGGAGTGGTGTCCTAGAGAAACCTTTTCTTCCCTTGAACTTTTTCAGAAAAGCTCTCCTGCTTTGGGCCCTCATCTCCAGAGGCATCCATTGTGCACAGTGCAGAATATGGACCCATAGAAATATTGACTTTATTAACATGTATTTTTATTTGGCATTGCCCATGCATGTGCTAAATGCAGACTTTTCATTCTTGGGAAGGGTAAGGTAAGCTATTTAAACTTACTTGATTTCAGGAAATATCCACAGAGACATCCCAGACCCTCAAGAACCTTGCATCTGTGTTCAAACAGTTGAATTTAAACAAACAGATGACATTTTGAATTATATTTTTAGGTTCCACATTTATTGAGCAGCAGCTAAGAGCAAAGCACTATGCTTAATGTACTGTGAAACTTAGTAAGAGTTTGTTCCTGCAATTCTAAGTCTATGTGAGCCACTCTTAACCTGACTGGAATTGTGCATGGGTTCCCAGATTAAGACTTTCACTGTGCTTGTACAACAGCAGACGTGGTCAACAACAAATAATATTCAACAGCCCCTGGGTGCATTGGTGTTTATATAATTCTAACAATTACAATAACAACAGACACTTTAAAAATTCCTACTATGTACCAGCCTGTGTCGTAGGCTCTTTACTTGCATTAATTAATTTGATCCACATAACAATCTTACGTGGTTATGATATTAGTTTCCTAGGGGTGTCTTAATCAATTGCCCCAAACTGGATGGCTTACAACAACAGAAATTTATTTTTTCACAGTTGTGGAAGCCAGAAGTTCAAAATCAAGACGTCGGCAGTGTGTGTCAGTTCCTTCTGGAGTCTCAGAGGAAGGATCTCTTGTATGAGTCTCTCCTTCCCTCTGGTGATTGCCTGGCAATTGTTGGCATTTCTTGGTTTGTGACTGCACCCCAGTCTTTGCCTGTCTTAACATGGCCTTTCCCTCCATGTGTCTCTGTGTCTTCTCCTTTTCTGTGACTTAAAGGATAGTCATGAGATTTACGGCCGCCCCAATACAGAATGATATTATCTGGATATCTTTATCTTAATTACATCTAAAGAGATCCTTATTCAAAATAAGGTGACATTCTGAGGTTCCAGGTGGCACTTATTTTGGGGAGTCACTATTGAACTTACTATGGTCTTCACTGCATGGATGAGGAGGTAGAATTTCAGTTTAAGAGGTTGCACAAGGTCACAGAGCAGGTGAGATGGAAAATCAAGGTTTAAGCCTAGGTGTCTGAATCCAGAGGCATTGGTCTTCACAACCACGATATCACACCATTCTGCTATGCTATATACTCTTTTTCTCCTCTACACTTTACTGGGGGGAAAGAGGTCATCTAATATGGTGACTGACTAAATTCCTCCAGTCACTGCAGCATGAAGAAATGAATTAATGTGAGACCACATAGATCTGAATGGTGCAAAGGGTGAACTGCAACAGTTGCTGCTGGTGCCCTACAGATACACCAAGATCCTCTGAACTAGTTTGGTTATGGTGCTCCAAGTTCTGCAGGTGCTTCTGCTAATGGCTCACATCTGCAGTTTTCTCTGGGAGATTGTCCAGTGATTGAAGCCACATTGCCCAGAGAATGTTAAGCTAAGGCTCCTTTTCCCCTGCCACACGATAGTTTTGACTGGTTGGGGTAGGGGCACAAAAGTCTCACTCCCTCATCTCAAGACAGGACTGAATCCCCTAGTGGGCTAGACTTAACCTGATCCAACATTCTTGCATCTCTCCATCCCCTTCCCTATCCTGCTGCTCTTCCTCTTTCCAAGGTTTTCCAAAGAGATCTCCATGAATAAATCACAATGTACCCACATCCTCAAATCCAGCTGTGCTGCTTGAATCAGATAACATTTTTCCTAAGTCACTTCATTTAGTGACAATAACTTGAAAGGTAACCCTAACTATCTTTACTTCAGAGATCAGGAAACTGAAATTCAGAGAAGTTCAGGGATGTGCCCAGGACTTCATAGGAAGTACGTGATGGAGCCGAGTTTCAAAGTCTGGTTGTCTGCAAGCCCCACTTTCGATTAAACTTTCCTGTCTGCTTAGCAGAATACTCAGGCTCAAGAAAAGCATGCCCTTGGGAATGGGTCTGGTCTAATGCAAGTTTTTTTGGGCTTTTGAATCACTCACAATTGAGTACTTAATAAACAGAGGCTATTCCTTTAAAAAAAATTGACATTTGAAACTTTTTTTTTTTTTTTTTGAGACAGAGTTTCACTCTTGTTTCCTAGGCCGGGTGGTGCGATCTTGGCTCACCGCAACCTCGGTCTCCTGGGTTCAAGCAATTCTCCTGCCTCAGCCTCCCGAGTAGCTGGGATTACAGGCATGCGCCACCATGCCCAGCTAATTTTGTATTGCTATTATTATTATTATTTTTTAGTAGAGACAGAGTTTCTCTATGTTGGTCAGACTAGTCTCGAACTCCTGACCTCAGGTGATCTGCCAGCCTCGGCCTCCCAAAGTGCTGGGATTACAGGTGTGAGACACCACACCCAGCCAACTTTTTTTTTTTTTTTTAAGAAATTATTTTCCTATTTTCTAAGGCTGTCAGAATTGTCTGGGATGATGCACATTTACACATTAAATGCTTTGCACTGCACTTGGCACATACAGCACACTCAGAGAAGGCAAGAAAATTAAATATCATTCATTTCATTCCTGTCCAATGCTGCAACTCCTGAAACCTGGTCTGTGACTCACCAGTACTGAGCCCCAGAATCCTGAGTGAGCACCTCAAGGAGACACTTCAGCCACCTACGTCAGCTGGACCACCCCATGACACAGTCCCTTCGAGGCAGTCATTCATGGAGGTGCCAGTCTGAATTTAGGGTCAATGATAAGGGAGGCTTCCATGGCAGAGTGAAAAGCACACACCTGAGAAATGAAGAGAAATGGCAAAGGTCACATGTCTCAGGATGAATTGCACTGTGTGTGACACCCTAGCTGAAATCCTATCCCACAGGGCCATCGGGTGAGCAATTAAAGAAAGTGGCTGAAATTGCTTCCATGTTCTTTTTTCTCTTCTAAAAATATCTGTGCTGAGAGTTTTACCCCAGGTGTGTGTGTGTGTGTGTGTGTGTATACATGTGTGTGTGTGTATATACATGTGTGTGTGTATACATGTGTGTGTATACATGTGTGTAGCTGCCCATGCTTGTACAGGCCTCTGTGCTGAAGTTGGTGTCTTCATTCAGACTGCACTTCCTTATGGTTTTCCTTGACGTCTGCCTCTCTCTTCCATTGCCTTTCCTCTAATTCACGCTCTACATTGCAGCAAGAACATCATTCCTCTGTTTAATATACTTTCATGGATTCTCATTTGTCTAGACACCTTCCCATGGGACACATTCTGCCCTCTACTTATAACTTATTTATCTATGTTCTTTTACACAATGACCACTTCTTCCTTAACGATCCAGTGTTGACATCATCTCTTCCATTCATGGAGGCTTCCCAACTCTTCCAGGCAGAGTGAGTCATCCTTTTCCCTGGGCTCCTCTGGCATCTTATAGAGACTTCTGTTGTGGATGCCCCTGCTCTGAGCCACAATGATGTGTCGACAAGTTTGTCTCTCCCACAACATGCACTATGGGATTCTTTAAAACAGAGATGGGGTCATGAATTTCTGGTTTGGCAGGTTTGAAAATATTATGCAGAACATTACAGTTTTTTTAATACAAGAAACACGAATAAACAGAAGGATAAAGCATTAAGCTTAACCTCTATATACAGAATTCTTTATCTGTAAAAAGATGATAATAAAGAGACTCAGCTGGGTGGATTAAATGATTGACTGCAATTCTTTACTCTTTCCTTTTGGGCCACATGGGCAGAAGCTTGGGTGTGTTACTCACTTTGGCAAAGAACATGCGAGGGTGCCAGTTCTAAGCCTGTACCTTAAGAAGAATCACTGTGTCTCTTTACTTCTTTCCTTCTACCATTACCATGAGAAGCATTCTTTCTGGATACCTGTTTCTATTATCCCTACAGCCTGGATTGCAGTATGAAGACATGTGCCGAAGAAATGCCCAAGCCAACCCCAGACCTACAGTGGGAAGCCAAACAGCCCAGAGAAGCTCAGCCTAGGGCAACAGAGGCACCTAGTCAACCTACAGATATGGGACAATAAATGCGTGTTTTTAAGCCACCGAATTCTGGGGGGTGATTCGTTCCACAGCATTATAATGGCAATAGCTGATACTTCAACCTCATTTAGTTTTTGTGAGGGCTAAATCTGATCATTCATGTCAAAAGCCCTAGAACATGGTAAGCACAGATATTAGGATTCATCATTATTAATGTTTGATCTTTATTAACTTATAAAACTAAGTACTGTATGGGAAAGACCAGTTGGAAGAAAAAGAAAGCAAGAATCTATTTCTCAAATTCAATGGGGTTCTCATAGCTGAACTTGGCAATTTCTTTGATATTTGCTAACAGTCTTTCATAGAATGTGAGGCAAGATGATGGGAGGCCTCAGAAAATTCGAATTTAAACAGAAAGAAAAACAGTCTTGGCACAATGGCTCTCGAGCATGGTGGTTGCATACCCACTTCTGTCATCATTGGGATGATCCACCAGCTTTCCTATGGCATTTTCATTTTGCAAAGCACTTCATTTAACAATCCCTCACTTAACCACTCCTTGGAGCCAATCTGTACAAAAAAATAGACAGTTAATTCCTAGAGACTGCCAAAAAGTGATACTTCTAAAGCTGTAGCCAATAGCCTCTCTTTGTTCATTGATGTATCCCATAGTCCCATCTTCATCCCAAATTGCCCTTCTAATCTCCAGACTAAGATGTCTAATAGAGGCCAGACATCCACGCCATGAGGTCCCAGACTCACATCATGCTTAAGATGTCAAAAACAGAATCCATCATCTTCTCTCTGTATCTAGGCCCTTGGCCCCAAGCTGTGGCTCCAATAAGGTCCTTATCTCAGTATCCAAACGAGAACCTGGTGGCATTCATAACTCCTCTCTCACTCTCCCTTTCTCTATTCCTTTCCCCAGGCATCCAAGTTCTAATTATTTCTCAAATCACTCCACCTCACTCCATCATCACTTCTTTCATGTCACCTTTTGCCTAGTTAACAGTAAAAACTTCCCTATATGTCTCCCTGTCTCAACTTCTCTATCGTTTATCTGTCCTCCAAGTTGAGCTCTTTCTGCTTTTTCTTCATACTACTTATCATTGATCACCATATTTTTTTTTACTGTGCATGTCTGTCTATGTGTGCCTGTATGGGTGTATGTGCATGTGTGCATGTTTTCCTAAGTATACTTCATTCTCCCTATTGGATTGTAAATTCCCTGTCTTTGGGAGTCATGCCTAGAATTTTGTTCATACTCAAGAAAAACTTGGTAGACCTAATCAAAAGTCAGGTTAGATATTTAACCAAGCTCTCTGGATAAATATTTCTATTCCTCTATTCCCATTCGTATTAGTCCATTCTCACACTGCTAATAAAGACATTCTTGGCCGGGCGCGGTGGCTCAAGCTTGTAATCCCAGCACTTTGGGAGGCCGAGACGGGCGGATCACGAGGTCAGGAGATCGAGACCATCCTGGCTAATACGGTGAAACCCCGTCTCTACTAAAGAATACAAAAAACTAGCCGGGCGACGAGGCGGGCGCCTGTAGTCCCAGCTACTTGGGAGGCTGAGGCAGGAGAATGGCGTGAACCCGGGAGGCGGAGCTTGCAGTGAGCTGAGATCCGGCCACTGCACTCCAGCCTGGGTGACAGAGCGAGACTCCGTCTCAAAAAAAAAAAAAAAAAAAAAAAAAAAAAAAAAAAAAAGACATTCTTGAAACTGGGCAATTTATAAAGGAAAGAGGTTTAATTGACTCACAGTTCCACATGGCTGGGAAGTCCTCACAATCATGGATGAAGGTTAAGGAGGAAGAAAGTCATGTCTTACATGGTGGCAGGCAACAGAGAGCTTATGTAGGGGAACTCTGCTTTATAAAACCATCAGATCTCCTGAGACTTATTCACTGTCATGAAGACAGCATGGGAAAGACCCACCCCAATGATTCAATTATCTCCTACTTGGTCCCTCCCATGACACATGGGAATTATGGGAGCTACAGTTCAAGAGGAGATTTGGGTGGGGACACAGCCAAACCATATCACCATTTATCAAAGCAGAACTATTTTGAGGGGGAAAGGCAACAATGAGTTCAGAACAAATATCAGGCTACCAGGGATCAACTGAATCCCAGTTCAGAGTATAGCGGTTTGTAATAGTTTATGTAGGAAAGACTCTTGATAGGAGTAAGCGTTGAAAGGCACATCAAAAAATAAGGTGAAAGAGTGGCTGGACGCGGTCGCTCACGCCTGTAATCCCAACACTTTGGGAGGCTGAGGCAGGTGGATCACTTAAGGTCAGCAGTTTGAGACCAGCCTGGCTAACATGGTCAAACCCTGTCTCTACTAAAAATACAGAAATTAGCTGGGCATGGTGGCACACACCTGGAGCCCCAGCTACTCGGGTAGCTGAGGCACAAGAATTGCTTGAACCTGGGAGACGGAAGTTGCAGTGAGTCAAGGTCACGCCACTGCACTCCAGTCTAGGCGACAGACTGACACTCTGTCTCAAAATAATAATAATAATAATAATAATAATAATAAGGTGAAAGAGGAGGATACACTAACATTACAAAACACATGGTGATTCCCAGGTGCTGCTAAGGCTGTTTCTGCCCCTTTATCTGATTCATCTTCAGAGGCTGGGAGGTAGGAAGAGGGACCAGCAGGAATTTGAGAGATGAGGTCCATCTGCGAAGGTCTGCATCCACAACCTGCTAGCTACGTTGTTCATCATGTTTATAATTCACTGATAAGATGTGTAATACAGGGATGATTATAAAAGTACTTACCTTTAAAGTCATTTTGACAAATAAATGAAATAAAACCTCATACAGTCTCATGCAGTCCTCAATGCTACCATTTAGAGATTGTTAATACCCATTTTACAGACAAGATAAACCCTGTCAGGACAGCTTGGTAACTGATACAAGTGAAGAGTAAAGTTGAGAATCTAGTCCTTATCGAGCCTAAAGTCCAAGTACCTTGCAATATTCTCTCAGTCTGGGATTGGAGGGACAAGATGGGAGAGGACATGCAGGAACAATCTCTAGGAATTGCCCTGTTGTTACTCATCACCACCCACCTCCCTAAATACCTTTCTCCACACATTTATCTATCTCATCTGGCCAAATGTTTTCGCTTCTTTGAGGACTACCAGAAATATTGCTTCCATGATTATGTCGGCTAAGCTCATGGTGCTGTCACGTGGGCTCTAACTCAGACCCTGATCCTATCATCGTCTTCCCAAACCTTGAGATGACAGTAACACTTTCAGCTGAGAGAGATATATATATATATATATATATGTTATGTTTTTTTGGAGGGGGGTCTGTTGGAAGTCAACACATTATTTACCACAAGGGGTTAATTTTCTGAGGAGAAAATAATCTTTTCAGCCTTTTTATTGTGCATCGTTTTTCAAGGAAGATGTTGGGGATTATAGTGATAGTGCACACAAATGAAATGACCTTGGTGCTGTTGGCAAAGACTTGGATCTGCTCTGAGTTTAAAGGGAGAAGACAAGGATGCTCCTGAATACGTGAGCAGGCTGACTGCACTAAGGGGGAGAATGGCTGAGTCCTAACTATCTTTTAGATGTCAAGTGCATTTTTTTCTCCTCTGAGAAAGAGAATGTTTTGTTTATGATGTGGCTTTGGGTGGATTAAGTTGGGCAGGCAGCACACAAAAGGAATCCTCTTAAGCCTCATCTCCTCTGAGGCCCCCTGTTTTCCACTTTCTGACAGCACTGGCTGTGACTTCAGTCTTGCTACCTGCCTGATCTTTCACCCTAGGACAGAAACAAAGGGGATGAAATTGAAGGCTCAGCAAGGGAGCCTGGCTTTTCACCTTGCAGGTGTGAGGAAGAAAAGGCTGGTGTGGGGGAGGGAACTGCAAGGAATGCCCCTACACGCTGTGGTCTACTCTTCCAAACACCAGAAAAGCCTGTGTGGAGTCACAGGCGCACCCCACCCCGCCCTCCGGCAACAGCACAACGGGTTTATGATTCGGAGTGGGGGAAGGGACACTTTGTAAATGCAGCTGGTCGTCATTTTAAATCTTAGTAAAAGAAGAAAACGTGCAGACAAAATAAGCTGTCTGGACAAACCACTAGGTGGATTAGTAATGCCTGAACTTGACGGAGAAGCCAGAGCCCAGGGTCAAAGGATAAACTGATTGGTGGGACCTTTTTGATGCCTGAATTTTAGTGAAGCGATTAGTCCCAATTAGAATGACACTGGAGAAGAGGCTGGAAAGCTGGGGCCTCCGGAGCATGTCAAGAGAAGGGGTTTGTTGGCTGAGGCACAAGGGAAGATGGGTGATTAGGAAACATAATTTGCTCAATTACTTGTGATTTGGCTCAAGTTGGTTTTTAGGACTGTTTTTGTAACCTGAAAATAGGGGCCTTAGAAGCCTTTGAAACGTAGAGTGAAATAATTTCAACCCAAAGCAGACTTTAAGAACGTAAAATCTGCCAGACTAGTTTGGAATCACCGTGGGCCCAGGCTGCCATTTTGTCATTGACAGGGGCATCTGGGTCAGGAGGGAAAGGGATGAGCTGTCAAACGCAAGAATTAAGGAAGTACCTTATATTTTTCTAGCAGTTGTCTTAGTCCATTTGCATTGCTATAAAGGCATTTCTGAGGCTGGGTAATTTATTTTTTAAAAAGAGGTTTATTTGGCTCGCAGCTCTGCCAGCTCTACAAGACGAATTATGTCAGCCTCTGCTTCTGTAGAGGGCTTCAGGAAGCTTCCATTCATAATGGAAGGCAAGGTGGAGCTGGTGAGCACATATCACATGGAGAGGGAAGAAGAGAGTAAGTGGGGAGGACGTGCTAGGCTCTTTTTTAACAATCAAATCTCTCAGAGACTAATAGAGACTAAGCAAGAACTTAGGGACTGGCACCAAGCCATTCATGAGGAATCTGCCCCTGTGACCCAAACACCTCCCACTAGGCCCAACCTCCAACTCTGGGGATTACATTTCAACATGAGATTTGAAGGAGACAAATATCCAAACTATATCAGTAGTCTATCAGAGACTGTCACCTGAATCAGCCACTGAACCTATTCCCAAGCTATCATTGTGTTTGCCTTTCCTGCCTTTTGGAGTTAAATGGTGGTGTGTTGACCTGATCCCTTACTAGTTGTATGGACTCTGGCAAGCAACTAAAGCTCTTAATATCAGCATCCACGTTTTAAATATCGGTCAAATAATAGCTATTTTCATATAACTGTTTTGATCAGTAAGTGGGAAAATAATAAAATATGGTTAATAATACTATAGCACTTACAACTTACCACATACTGAACTAAACAACATACATGTATTTTAGCTCATTCCTCCTCATACTAGCTATGAATTTGGATTTCATAAACCCCACTTCAGAGCATAGGAAATTGTTCATTCTACGATTGGGCTTACCTTGGGATCAGAGCTAAGAGCTTGGTGGCTGTGGGGCTGTCGTCCAACCTTTGTGTCTCAGGATCTGCTCAACTCACAGAGTAGAGGGTATGAGTGAATGCACTGGTTCTTACCTCAGTTTTAGTTGTTTCAGAAATATGCATTCAGTCAGTTGCCTGAAAAATTGGGCAATTCAATGCGATAGAAGCTGAGACAATCGCATGCATATTATCCCAGATAAGAAAGAGTCTTTTCTGAGAAATAGAAATAGCTGGCCTCAAACTGTATTTATAATCACTTTCTCCTGTGCTTTGCACACAGAGTCCAAGAACCGCATGAACCAAACTATAGAATAAATTAAGATATTTGAGTTTAACAGACAAAATATTGCCTTTTTAAAAATAACTTGAAACGATATTCCAGTGGTGGCTTCAGTCTCACTTTGTTCCTTCAAAAAATATATATATCTTGTTATGAAAAAAGCTGAAATATGTATATTAAAATATATAAGAATATATGTTAAATGTCTTTAAAATATATATTAAAGATACATGAAATATATATTAAATATATTAAATGTATAAGAAATATATATGAAATATATGTATATGAAATATATAGAATGTATATTCAAATATGTACTATATATGAAATGTATATGAAATACATACACAAAATATATATACAAAATCTATATGAAATATATACACAAAATATATACATGAAATATATATATTTCAACTTCCCTCAGAACAGGATGGGGCCTAAAATATAGGAATCTTTAAGCTTTTACGTAATTCTTTCCTCTATGTTTTCCACATGTATGGAAGAAAGCATATGTATTACAGTAGGAACATTTTATTTCTAGTGATTGCCTATTCCTAGACAACTTGATTTTGTCAAGCCAGATAGAAGAACTCATTTTAAATAGTGACCATGGACATGAGTAAAATATCTGTTAACAAGACACAGAGAGAACCAAGAACTAAGTTAAGCTGTCACCAACAAAGATGCAAAGTTCACTGAATGTTAAAAGAGTTGGGCTGGCTAACTCCAGTAATCTGACTTGAATATTAGAAGGGTTTAACTGTTAAGCTGCAGCAGAGTTTCTCAGACTCAGCACTATTGATATTTTGAACTGGGCGATGCTTTGCTGTAGAGAGCTGTCCTGTGCATCACAGCATGTTAGCAGCATCCCTGACCTCCTTCCATCAGATGTTAGCAGCACCATCACCCCCAGCTGTTACAACCCAAAATATTCTAGACATTGCCAAATGGCTACTATGAGAGCAAAATCACTCCTCTTAAGAATCAGATTTAATTTATATTTGACTTACATTTATACCAGAGATTAGCAATTTTGTTTGTTTGTTTTTTGTTTCATTGTAAAGAGTAATAGAGTAAGTATTTTAGACTTGGGAACTACTACTATACTATGTCAATATTGTGTAAAAACATTTATACATAATATATAAATAAAAGAGCATGCCTTTGTTCAAAAAAAAACCTTTATTTAGAAAAAAAAATAAAACCAGAAGTCTGGCTGGATTTGACCTCTGATTTATTTCACTGAGAAATAACAGGGAATAGATTATATAATATGTTGCTTGTAATGAGTGAAAAAGAACTTTTCTACTCAAGAATCAAATAAATGTCACTGACAGCTCCATTCAGAGATATCTGCCACCATCTTCTCAATATGAGTACACACACATACACACACGCACACTTGCACACGTGCTTTTTTTTTGTTAAGGACACAAATTTGAAATCTTACTATATATAATTTTATATCTGAATGTTTACTTCATCACATTATTTATAACATAAGTAATTTTTGGTGTTGTATATTCTTTTTTTTTTTTTTTTTTTTGAGATGGAGTCTTGCTCTGTTGCCCAGGCTGGACTGCAGTGGTGCAATCTCAGCTCACTGCAAGTCCCACCTCCTGGGTTCATGCCATTCTCCTGACTCAGCCTTCTGAGTAGCTGGGACCACAGGCACCACGCCTAGCTAATTTTTTTGTATTTTTAGTAGAGATGGGGTTTCACTGCATTAGCCAGGATGGTTTCGATCTCTTGACCTTGTGATCAGCCTGCCTCGGCCTCCCAAAGTGCTGGGATTACAGGAGTGAGCCACCACGCCCGGCCTGTATATTCTTAATAAGCCCAATTTTTAATGACTGGGTAAGTCATTCATTTTATTGAAATATCATAGTTTATTTCCTATAATTAGATATTTTTCTTTTTCCCATTTTTTCCTATCATGTGAACAAAAGTGCAATGAATATCTATCCATTTATCTGATAATTTTTATAAGAAAAATTAATAGTAGATTAAATAATCAAAATAGTTTTAAATTTTCTTAATCATTTTTACAAATTGACATTCAGAAATTATCCAATGGCTTATATTCCCAATAGAGAATTAGATATTTGGAATTTAGTTGCATCCTTGATTGTAAACTTGCAACAGGCAGGGTGCACAGCTTTCCACTTTAACCATTCCCCATAGTACCCTGCACAATGTCTGCTATAACCCTCCACATGTAGAGCAGAACACAGAATTCCAAAACCGAGATATATGCTATTGTAGAAAATGTAAAATGTATTTTCATATCTTCAGAACAACTCTGGTTTGCAGTCCATGTGAGTGACTGATTGTACACGGAATGTCCCTGCAAGTATGGGACAAGCAGTAAAGGCCACAGTCTCAGGATCCAAGTTGCATAAATGGACATGTCGCAGGTTGAGTGGGTGTGAAAAAATGACATAGGACTGACATAGTAGAGTTACTGACATGAAAGGAAGACCAGGAGGGGTCCCATTTCCTTGCACAATTCTAGGGTCTGTGTGCTTTAAATGTGTGGAATATTACCATTAGGAAAATATCATTTATGTGGATCATTGAATTTCCTGTTTTTAATCCCTGCAAGCATTCTGGCAATCTTCAGAGGTAGCAGAAACCACAGTCATGCTGTACAGAATCTCAAGCTTGCATAGGCCACCCAATCCTATGGGGAAATTTCTTATAACTGGCTCTTTCTCACAATTCCTCCAGGCCTAGGTGAGACAGCTGACCAAACTGCAGACCTGGGCTCTGTTGAAGGAACGAGGAAAGCTAAAATCTAGCACGTCTTGTGTTTTATCCTCCAGAGTTGAGTCTAATATGGGGTGAGAGGTCTGAGCCACACAAATTTTTCCATAGAAAAACTGGAGAGAACTAGTGCTTTGCCTCTGAGTGCTTATTTCTGTGGCTCTTTGGCAGTGTTCCTTGAGCTCATTTCACCAGAACAGATTGTCGATATTAGACCAGTCCTCAGAAACCTCTGGCATTCAATCTCAGCAAATTGTGTGTGTGTGTGTCTGCGTGTGTGTGTGTATGTGTATATCTGTATGTAGATATTTATGTATAGATATCTGTATCTCAATAGATATCTAAATCTCTCTATATATCTATATATCTATCATAGATGGCAGCAGATATCTAGATAGATGTAGATATAGGTATCTGCAGGTATGTTTGAAAATCTTAAGATCATGATGATGTAAATGATGAACCCAGTGCCCTGTGTTTACAGCCTTATCACCCTGATCATGTGGTTTTAAATGTTTCAGTTACAGATTATTTGGCCAGGAAATCAATACTGTCTTCAAAGATCTTTATGCACTATTAGTTCTCAGTGATACTGGTTACTGGATGGGCACAGAGAACACATTCTGAAAGAACTGTGACTGCTTTTGGTGAAAATGAGTAAATGTGACCTAGCATTGTGAAAAGAACACACGTCACCCGCGTCAGGCTCTGTGCTTGGAATGACACTCTTGGCAGCGTCTTAAGGCACTTGCAGCCTGTCATAACCCTTCACTGAGAAAGTGACATACGATTAAAGGCCTCAGTTCTGTTACACACTTACATAAATGCGGTATTCCTGGATGAAGCACTTTGTGCTGCTGCAGCTAAAATTGCAGCCCATAACCCACACTTAGCACTTTCTATTTTCTTTCTTGGCTTTATTTTTGCCTATAGAACTGATCATTATTTAATATGTGATAGATTGACTTATTTACCCTGAGTATTGACTATCCTCACTGAACTCTAAGCTCAGCAAGGGCAGGTTGTGTGTGCTTATTTCTGTTTTTCTTTGCTGTGTGGAACCATTATCTAAAACAGTTGGCAATGTACTTTGATTGCAGGGCACACAACAGTAGCTGGATAAGCTTCCTTCTTGGATAGCTTAGGAGCTTCTGAGGGCAGCCATTATGTATGGGAATAGTAAATGTTTAATTTATTATTGTGATTTTCCTAAATTTGGTCCTGAGATAGCTCTCTGGACATAGCCTTAAGCTATGATAATCGCTTTCTAGGAGAGCCCTGACCGGGGAAAGTTAAGTTAAGGTATATTGATTAGGTGTGATGCAGGGCAGGCAACACAACAAAACAGAAAATAAAAGAAACATTTGATCACTCACAGGTCCACGAAAGAGGAGGTGTGCTTAAGAGGACTGACTGGAAGTCCAAAGATAGTATGGCATATAACCAATGGGTGGAGAGCAGGAGCCAGAGATGACATATGGGATGAGGCCTTCATTAAGGTCCATGAGTATTATCCATCAGGCTTTCCTGTAGGGATTGTGGATTGGTCAAGTTAAAGAAAACACTTGTGAACAGGAGTGCTTATCTACATGACTCTGGCATTGACCATTCAGTTTTATCATGGACAGTAGCTGTGGGATTTTAGGTTAGTGAGCTAAGAATAAGCGGGCCATATTGCAAACAACATGGGAAAGAAAAGTTTTAACTTGGCCAAAAGTGAAGGAATATAAACAGGTTTCCAACAATGGATACCAGGCCTAAAAATGGATCCCAAGGCAACAACTATATTAAACAACTTTATGACATGTACGTTTGTCATATAAATAGTCAGTCCTCTTGTATGTAGAGAATAAGAATAATGATTAATATGTAACATCTTTAGATTTTTGCTTAATGGATCTGCTTTTAAACGAAGAGAAGGTTACCTATTCCAGTCTGCTCTATAAGCCACACCCTCTGTAATTGTCAACCATTATTTCATCTTTATAATGGCCCTATGAGGTCAGCTTTATCTTATTTTTTAACAATTATGAAAATGGAAATTGAGGCTGCAAGATGTAAAGTGATTCCAAAATTAGCAAAATGCACAAAGTTTCCACTGTATGAGGCTGGCCTCAAGAATTCTTCAAAAGATGTGGAGTAGAAATAGCTTTGCATGTATTATGAAGTCCCACAGGCACAAAGTGCCCTCTAAAGGCATGATTTTTTTTCCTGACAATTTTTATTGGGTCAAGACATAATAACACGACATTTTTATGGGACTTTCATCTCAGAATCCCAAAGCAATCCCAAAGCACTTAGAACACATTAATTAGCTCTCACAACTTACAAGGTAGGTAGCAAATTATTTTGATAGGAAATTAACTATAATAAGGCCGGCAACAACAACATAACAAGTGCTAGTGAATTGCCTTAAAGGAATGCAAAGGACTCATATACATTTCCTAGGTTAGAGAAGAGGCTACTTATTAAAGGAAAGTGGAGCAGGAACAATATTTGAGAAGATTTAGGATCTCTTTCTATGGGTGGATGACGTAGAGGTAGCAATGGTTCGTGTGCTATGATTAGTGAGGTTGACTATTAACTCTCAACAAACATATGGTCAGCTCTTCAAAAATAATTTTTTTGAAAATATAGCTACAGAGTTATGTATATCATTCAGTTCAACATTTATTTTACACCACTATATAAAGCTTGTAGGATGGATAAGATCTGGCTATTTTTAAAAACATTATTTCTTCTCTACTGTTGTGCATGGCATCTGAGTAGAAAACGCTGAAATGAGTTTTTCCTATGCCAAGATTCCAATATATCACTTTTCTACTGTAATGACAGCAATATTTATTGAAAGGCACATTTGTCTTTTCACTTACCTGTTTACTGAAGCCTTGAGAATAATTCCCAAATGGAATAATAGAGTTCCATTAATCTGAAAAACTCTTATGATTTGTCTATTATAAAGTAGTAACTGGGTTATCCCCTGAATAATTAAGAATCATTAACTTAGTCCAGGTTGTTAAAGATGATCCGATGAGGAAGACAGGTGAATTTACTCAAGTAAAACAGAAACACATGGCGATAAATGGCTAACAAAGTTCCCAGAGCTAAATGCTGATGGAGATGAGATTCATCCTTTGATCTCTGACTCAGATCTGGTGCTCTTTCTCATTCATTCCACTGATAAAGAAAAATGGCTTTGAGTTTACTTTTTTTCTTTTTGCCAACGGCATATGTAATTAACTTATTTTGTACAATTGATAGGGACAGAGGGCAGAGAAACTCTAGGCAGAAAAAGGCAGGTCCCCAGCAAAATCCCAGACTGAAGCTGGAAAGCCTAAAACCATGGCCCAAAGTGAGAACTTATATCTCTGTTTTCCTGTTTTCCTATTTGAATGTTACCTTTCCCTAATCCACCCATGGCTCTCCTCCACCTTATCCTGTGCGTATAAAAACCCCAGATTGAGCCGGTAGATGGGACTATGTCTGGACATCAGAGAGAAGCAGCTTGACTTCAGAGGGACAGCTAGACCATGTGACTTTGGAGAACAATCTGGCTGGATATGGCTGGACTTCAGGGGAAGATTACCTACCCACCCCATCCCCTTTTCAGCTCCCCTTCCCACTAAGAGCCACTTTCATTGGCAATAAAATCCCCCTCATTTACCGTCTTTCAATTTGTTCATGTGACCTCATTTTTCCTGGATGCCAGACAAGAGCTCAGGAGCCACAAGTGCAGATACAAAAGGCTGTCACACTGGTCCTTTGCCCTTGCTGGCAGAGGGCAGCTGTCTCACGCAGAAAGGCAGAGGACCCACTAAGCTGTTAACACTTAAGCCGTCCATGGATGGCAGAGCTAAAAGAGCACTGTGGGGCCTCAGGGGGCACAGGCACCCCTGCCTGGACATTGCCGTGGGGCCTACATGGAATTCACTCCTGCTGGCACTAAAGCATCCGGCTGGTTCCTGCACCTGCTTACCTGTGTGCTCCCTCTCATGAGTAGAATGCAGTGGGTCTGCGTGAGTGGACTTTGATCCCAAGAGTGGGAAGCAGCCAGCTGGTTCCGGCTCTCATTCACTCCAGTTCCCATACTCATTTGCTCACACTTTCCCTCCTGCTAGGGGTTGAGAGTGGAGGGCTGAGTAAAAGAGGCACTCCTGTCGTGAGTCCTGTGAAGGGGTCAGGGACATATTCTGCTTCACAATCACAGTTTTTCTTTCTTAAATGTCCTTCTGAACCTTGGGACATTATTTACTTGATCTTTCAAAGGGATCACCTGACCTGAGGTTTAGGGATTATGTCTGTGGAGTCAAGTCAGATATATTTGTTTGCTAAGGTTGCCATAACAATGTTCTACAGACTGGGTGGCTTAAACCATGGACACTTATTTTCTGGAGGTTAAAAGTTTGAGATCAATGTGTCAGCAGTGTTGGTTTCTTCCTAGACCTCTCTCCTTGGCTTGTAGATGGCCACCTTCCCCCTGTGTCTTCACACAGATTTCCTCTGCATATGGGTCTTCCTTATCTCTCTTCTCATAAGAACATCACTCATACTAAATTAGAACCCACCCAGAGGACCTTATTTTAACTGAATTACCTCCTTAAACACAGTCATATTCTGTAGGGGTTAGGACTTCAATCGGACATAAATGAGCCCGTAACACTGGATGTGTGGAAACACTGAGCTCCGTAACCTGGAGGCAAGATTATGCCTATCGTAATCATAATAGGTATTTTAAATTCAAGTTCCACCACATGACAGGGAATGGACGTGCTTTATCCCATGTTGTGTCATTAAAGCCTCACAAATCATGTCTTACTGGGCCTGTTTTCTAGGTTAGGTAGCTAAGAGAAGGCAAGTGATTTCCCTGAAATCACACAGCTATTAAGTGGCACGGGCTGAGATTCCCGTTGACCTCCAAAGCTCCTGTGAGTTTCTCTCCCGTTGGATTCAAATGCTGCAGCACTCTCAAGGGGATGCCCTCGCTGAAACACAATGCCAGGCCTGTCACTCAGAGCCTGAGTTCTTTAGCCAGGAGGGTGGAAGCCTCAGTAGTGAAGGGAAACAGCCCAGACCAGAGGCACTGCAACTCTCAATGCAACACCAGGAGCTTTTCATGAAAGGCCACTCAGCCAGGCCCAGGAAGGCTGAAAGACATTTAAGTACTGCATGTTCTAACATGTGGAAAGCAATAGCTCTCCACCAGGCAGGCCTGCAATCAAAAGCCCAACGCCATTGCCTCTCTGAGGGGCAGTCTGTCTCCCAGGAATGTGGCCATGATAAACGAGAAATATGTATAAAGTGTGAGCCCTTGCCCCAAAGGGTGCTGAATAAATGCCGGGCATTATACTATTGTTTATTTGGGCTACCAAAGTGCATTGGACTGAACAAGAGTATTTCTTTCACTGACAACCGTGGTCATTGTGGTGAGAAGATTTATGTTAGGATGTATGAATGATGCCTCTGTGTACATGTGTGTGTTTATGTGTGCGTGTGTGTGTGTGTGCGTTGCTAATATTTGGTGTGCTGTGTAGGGTAATGGGGGCTGCATTTATCCTGGAAAATGAGCTGGAAATTTCAGGAAAGTTTTGGTTACCCACAATTCCCATTTGACGGCCTTTCTGAAAGTTTTAGATTTAATCACAGAATCTTTATTTGAAGAGGAGCTCAGGGATTGCCTAATCCTTGTGTCCACCTAGTTTCAAGGCTTTCCTATAACATTCTGGAGATGTAGTTAAACAACTTCTGATTGAACGCTTCTGCTGATGGTGAGCTCACTACCTCTGGAGGAACATTTGTTCCTTTTGCTGACAGCTTAAGGGAACGGAGGAAAGGAACCTTTATAGGGCACTTTGAATGCTTCAGGCACTGTGCCCAAAGCTTTACATGTGTCGTTGCATCTACTTGTCTTCATAACACTTGAGGTAGTTTTTACTTCCATTATTATTATTACCAGGAGCAAGGCTTACTGGGAACCACCTACACTTCTTTGCACTTTATATATAGTAAGTCATTTAGTTTTTCTAACAACCCTCTGAAGTAGCTACTTTTATTTCTCTCATTTTATGGATGATGAAACTGAGGCTCAAAGAGGTTAAACAGTTTGCTCGAGTTCACATATCTAGAAAGTGAATTTGAACACTGGCAGTAGGTCCAGAACTCACACTTACATAGTAATGTTCTGCTGCCTCTAATTATCCTCATTTAAATGACAATAAAACTGAGTCACAGTGCCTTTGTGACAGGTCACAGGTCACACAGTGAAAAAGTGACAAAATGGTGATCTGAATCTGGTTCTGCCTGACTCCAAATTCTTGTTTTCATAACTCCATATGGCCTTCAGGTATGACAATGTGCTACTTGTACCCACTGAGACAAAATTGACGTCCCTTAAATCCTGTGCATGGACCCTTCAGGGTCTGCTGTAGAATGAATCCACAATAGCATTTCAGACTTATAAGCAGCTCAGGTTGGCTTCAAGTCTAAACATATGCAGTTTTTTGTTATTCCTTGCTCTTTAAAAGTTCTACATTCTGTCCTCTCATTGTCTCCTTCCAAAAGAGGAAAATTTCAAGTGGGGCAACCATCCTTGAGCCCCAATAATATGGCGTGATCTGAATGGACCAGAACAAACAGAACTATAATATCCCCCTGCTCCTTTATTCAGTTGGTCAATTGCTTGGTAAGCAAATAAAAGTGCATTCAATGATCTGTTAAATATCAATGATTGGCTGTCATATATATATATATATCTATGTGTATATGTGTGTGTGTGTGTGTGTATATATGAGTACTTTGGGCTGTGAAATATTGGTCTATTTAGTCATGCACTTGCACATAATATTTTTATAGCGATTGCATTTTAAAAATACTGATATGTGATGACCACATCCCCCTCCTTTTTTTTTTTTTTTTTGAAATTGCCCTGGTTAGTCTTAGTCGTATATGTTTCCCTATTAATTTCAGAATAATATTTTAGGTTTTGTAAAATGTTCTGTTGATATTTTCATTGTTACTACACTTAGATTATAGTTTCCTGACACGTTTTTCATATTCAATCTTTTAACCCATGAACATGGTATCTCTCGTGGTTTGAGTTTCGTTTTTTCTCTTTGGGTAAATGTTAAAGGTTCCCCTATAAAGGTTTGACATATTTTGTTAGATTTATTTAAAGGAACTTTACACTTTTAGTTGACATTGTAAAGGTTATCTTATAATACGGTTTTTGAACGTACTTTTTTTAACATTCGAATATTTTTTGTGTTTTATTTGCATTTTGATACTTACGTCTTCACAGTATGTTTTGTGGAATCTTTGGCTTCTGGGAAGTCACCACAACTCCAGGCGTCTTGAGGTGGGAGTGAATTCTGATGCAGAGAGAGCAGGACTCAAGATCCCTCTCCTCTAAACCACTTGGATTTGTTCTGTTCTAATTGAAATTATATATTAGAAATTCAGGTGTGAAAACCATGCTACTGGAAAAACTACTGTCATATATATATATATATATATATATATATATATATATATATATTACATGTTATATATATATAAAACCATGCTACCAGAAAACCACTGTCATATATATAATTTAAAACATATATAAAACTATATATATATATGTACACAATGTACACAGAGAGAGAGAGAAAGACTGTAGATAACACTTCTGGGCTCTGGTTACACTGTTTTATTTCTTTTATTTTCCAAGAACTTGAAGAAGTAGCCACCTTTAGTGATTACTAATCTCTGGTCTACATCATCTTCATCCTCTTTTTATCTATCTCATGATTTCTAATCCAATTTAACAATATTACTGAATTAGACCCACAAATTAAAATCCATTGCTTGAAAAAAATAATAGACACTTTAAAAGTTGTACGTGAGTCTACAGACCCAGAATGATCAAAACCAAAATGCAATCTTATCAAATTATTGGACCTGAAATAATCTTTAGGCATCTATAATGAAAAAGCAAATTACTTTTAAGGGAATAAAATTGAATTATCATCAGACTTTTTGACAACAATGCTTTATTGCAGGAAAAAAATGGACTAATTTAAGACACTCAGGAAAAGAAAATATCTTTACAAGAAACCCGACTTTCAGTATAAAGGACAAAAGCTGTACTCAACCTGTAAGCACTCAGGAATATTGCTCCCATGAGCCTTCTGAGGAATTTAGTTGAGAACAAACATTAGGGAACCAAAATGACTAGAGACATAATGACATCATAACTGGTGGTGAGTTTAAAATATATCATTATTTGTATAAATAAGACTAAATGAAGGTTTTCAGAGAGAGACAATGTAATAGCTATATATTCTGAAAATGCAGATGTAGCACAACTTTCTACATATGAGGGGGAAATGGAGATCATATACAACAATCATTGTAAATGGTGTTAGTCATCATAGGTAATATTGATTTTGTTATTTTGAGACTGTTGCTTGTGTAATATGAGATGAAATAAAACCATGCTATGAAGCATTCTATTTCCCCTGTGTCCTGAGCACCGAAAGTTTCAATGTGAAAGACAGGTGTACAGATGTAACAGGGAAGAGGTTATGTAAAAGCTTTGTAATTTTGATTTTGAATTCAAAGTGTCAATAGGTACTTATGTATGTGCATGAACACGTGTGTGTTTTCTTTGCTCTGTTCACTAAAAAGTCCTCAAGACAATTATCAACCCAGTAGCAATAAGCATTCCTAGTGCCCAGATATTTATTTTGACATAGAGTTTTATGCTAAAAAATACAGCTAATTGTAGGTCTTAGATGAGAAATGTAGAAGATGATCATGGAACTATGGAAAATTATTAGGGTCATGTTAGAAGTCTCAAGATCCAACTTGAATAGGTTTTAATTGGCCAGATATGGCACCATTTGAGTTTCAGAAATAAAAATAATTGCAATGAATGGAAATCCATTACATATGTTTATATCCATGTTTGAATAATGATTTTTTTTAAGAGGAAGAATGATTGATAGCCTTATGAAGATGATAAGGTATCAATGAATCATTTTGAAAACTAGTAAAAGGACACTGTAAGCATTTATTTTACCTTTCCAGTATAAACAATAACACTAGGTAACCAAGTAGACAATGAAGGCAAGGGTCTCTTTATACAAGTATGCAACTAACTAAAAAGATAATGTGTTGAATTAGAATTTCAGCAGTTTACAATGAATTAACAGATATAGCATTATATATCAACAGATGGTAACCATGAAAAGGACAAAACAAGAAAATACATGTCTCCTGTGGTCTTGCTAAACAACATCAGAGTCTTTTCAAGGGTATCAAACCCGAGTCTGATAAAGCCTTTGGGTCTACTTACCAACTGGCAGGAAACCCGGAGGATAGAGGAACATGCTGATCTGCACCATGTGTATGCAATCAACAAGTTCAGTTCAAATGTCTTGGATCCTTCAGCAAATAATGGATAAGGAACATAAAACGTGGAGAGAAAAATCTATGGATAAAAGGAGACTTAAAAGAAATGTCAAATTTAAAAATAATACAATCCTAATTATATTTGGCAAATATGGATGTTAGAACTGTTGTTAAGAGCTAGGAAGTCATTACTATAAAAGTCAGGAGTGGGACTTTTCCCTTCCCTGTGTAGGAAGGGAAGGGGTCGTGACTGGAGTGACGCCTTGGTGGTTTTGGATGGTTGGTAAAGTTTTATGTCTTAACCTGGTAGTGGATCTGAGGCTTTTTGACTTAGGATAACTCATTAAACTACATATTTATTTTGCATGATTTTATCTGTGTTTCATCTTTGAACAAAGAGATTATTTTGAGTACTACATTGTCATAGAAAGAAATTCAAATATTCTGTAATAAAATAAAATGTAAAAGGTTTCTACTGTAGCTAATTTTTTGTTTTATTTTCCAGAAAAAGTCATTGGGATCAGTTGCTCAGAAACCTTTTTGGGTATTTCCTGTGTATTTGTTTTACGCAAGTGGTATGACATCATTCATATTGTTTCACTATTCTAAAAAATATTTACTAAATATATAATATTTCCTGGCTGGGCACGGTGGCTCACACTTGTAGTCACAGTACTTTGGGAGGCCGAGGCAGGTGGATCACAAGGTCAGGAGATCGAGACCAGCCTTACCAACATGGTGAAATTCCGTCTCTACTAAAAATACAAAACTTAGCTGGGTGTAGTGGCATGCACCTGTAATCTCAGCCACTCAGGAAGCTGAGGCAGGAGAATCACTTGAACCCAGGAGACAGAGGTTGCAGTGGGCTGAGCTCATGCCATTGCACTCTGGCTTGGGGGACAGAGCAAGATTCTCTCTCTCAAAAAAAAAAGAATATATTATATATATATATATATACACACACACACACTATTTCCTTATATTCATATATGCTTACTTCATTGTATATTGAATCCTTATTTACACACTTTCACACTCATTTGAAGTATTTGTATTGGAGAATTGAATTATTAAGTTTCAAGAAAGGATTGATAGCTATTAATTTTTTATTTCTTCTCTAGTCATTCAGAATTCTGAGTCTGAACAGTACAGATCTTTATACATTCCCAACTCTACCCACAGCTCCACCAAATGACAACAAACAGATTATTTATTTATTTATTTTATTATTATTATTATTATTTTTGAGACAGGGTCTCACTCTGTTGCCCAGACTGGAGTGCAGTGGAGCGATCTTGGCTCACTGCAAGCTCCGCCTCCCAGATTCAAGTGATTCTCCTGTCTCAGCCTCCCAAGTACCTGGGACTTCAGGTGCCCACCATCATGCCCAATTAATTTTTATATTTTTAGTAGAGATAGGGTTTCACCATGTTGGCCAGGCTGGTCTTGAACTCCTGCCCTCAAATGATCAACCTGCCTCGGCCTTCCAAAGTGCTGGCTTTATAGGCATGAGACACTGTGTCTGGCCCTAACAAATAATTTAAAATTAACTGATGTGTATCTACAGTTTAAAAAATAAAATAAAATCATGATACCATAACTATACATTCGTTTGTAGTAATCAGAGGTATTCAGATACCATATTGAATTTATTAATTGCTCTTAACACAGTTTGATTTTTATTTGCAAATCTACATTGAGCTTCTTCTTTGTGCCAGGGACAACACTAGGCACCAGGTTTCTGAAGACGAATAAAGCGTAAAGCTTAAGATGACTAAGAATACTGATACTTCTTTTCTAGATTTCTTACTTAACAGGTCTCATGTATTCTTCCTGGACTTTATTCTGTCTTCATTCTAAATGGCTAATTACTTTTTGCTTAAGTAATTGCAATAGACTTCTAGCTAGCTTTCTTGTTTTGATTTTGAAGTCATTCTCCTCACTTATGACAAGGGGATTTCTCTAGTTCATGAATGTCCCTATTCTTATGCCAAATATTCTTCAGTGATCACGTTACTGATCACGTTAAACACATCATGTGGAAAACTACATGCTCCTGTCTCTGCCCACCCAAATAGCCTTAGAGTTTATGACTCTGTTACTTGCAATTTACACTCCAGGACTACCGTACAACTTTTAGATATTAGAACATGTGCATTCTGCAAAGAATGCCATTCCTTTTTCTCAACACACAAATCCCTATTCATCCTTAAGTAGCTATTTTCAGCACTGCCTCCTCTGGGAAAATGCCCTGTCTTTTCGGGACACACTTGAGCACCACTTTCTCCATGATCTTGTGGTACTTATGACATTTCTCCATCATCATGTTATATTTTAAACTTTCTTTGCAGGATTATCTTCTTTCTTAACTCAAAGTAACTTGAAGACAAACACGATGACTTTTCACCTTTTTACTTCCTGCTACTGGTGCAGACCTGAACATAATGCACTCAATAAATATTCCATTCATTAACTTGACAGATATTTATTAAGTTCCCTAGTATCTGTCACTAACAATCTAAGTTCAGAGGATACAGCAGTACAATACAGATGAAGATCCTGCTCTCACAGGGCTTACAATCAGAAGGGATAGAAATGAGAGAGGCAAGACATAAACAACTGAACACACAAAAATATCCATTATAAGTGCCATGCAGAGAATTTATGTTGAATGTTGTGATAAAGAGTGATTGCAAGACATTTCTAGATTGGATTGTCAAGAAAGGCTTCCTAGAGGAGATGCCATTTAATCTAAACTGTAGCTGAATGGATGGATCCACCAAGGGAAGACCAGATCAGGGCCAAGGGTGCAGTGCAGAGACCTTAACACTGGAACCAGTTTGCTTCAGGACAGGAAGGAAGGCCAGCGTGGCAGGGTCATAATAAGCAAGGAGTGTGGAGTGGGTAACATTTGAGGTCAACGGAAGGAAGCAGCCAGATCATGGAAGGCTGTGTAAGTTGTATTATGGAGTTTGTATTTTATCCTATGGAAAATGGGAAGGCTCGGAAAATGTTTTAAGTAGATGAGGGAAAGAGTCAACACAGGGAGCTCAATTTGGAGTCTTTTTCAGTAACCATTGTGGTAACAATCTTCGTTTAGACCATGTGGAATACATATACTCTAGTGGAGGTGGGGAATGGAACTAGCATTGGATGTATTTTGTAAATACAATTGACAGGATTTGCTGATAGATCAGATGTTGTCATTAGTGGAAAAGACAGATCAAAGATGTCTAAATTTTTGTTTCTAATATCTTGGTGGATGTTGGTGACTTTAGCTAAGTAGAAAAAATTGGAAAGAGAAGCAGGTGTGTGTGTGTGTATGTGTGTATATGTACATCTGTATGTGTGTGTGTGAGTGTACAAGAAAGAGAGGAGAATGAGAGCAAGATAATAAAAAGTTAGATATAAAAGTCCAGTATTGGAAGATGTCAGAGGTGTAGAGAAAGCTTTGGGCAGCCAACAAATACATACCGATAAACATTTTGAAATTTTGTGTTAACAGATGGATGTGTTACTTGGCTACTGGAGAGGTCATATTACTTAAGACAAAGCAGGAACCTGTTACCACTATTTTAATAGTTTGATGATCCAGAGGCACCATGTTAAACATTTGACACCTTAACACAATAGTTTATATTATATTTGTATATAGTAGTACAATTTTATATTGTTCTGTTGTGTTTTAGAAAATTAGTTGTGAATTTGAGATTGACACAAAATGTACTATAGTTTTTCCTATTTAAAATAATGGGTAATGACCTCCCAGTTAGCATTTTATGCTGACATTCTGTGGGAGGTACCCCTAGATACTCCATGATGGCCTACAGAGCAGGTGACTGGTTGAAGTTGCCCTGGAAGATTTTATGAGCATAGCAAAGAATAAAACTCCAGATCTCAGCCCTGAGGCACTCCGACTTTGAAAGGACAAGCTAAAATGGAGAGGCGACAACAATGAATGAATGAAGAAGATATAGCCATCTAAATAGGAGAGAAAAGAACCAGATCAGTGTGATAAGGAGAAAGGAAAAAGGAGAAATTATTTCTATAAAAAAGGAGAAATGAAATAATGATGAACTTCAATAGCAGAACACAGCAGTCATTGTTGGTGTTTGTAAGAGGTATTCCTGGGAAGTACAATGAAGTCGGAGCAGTAGGAAGCTCAGGAGACTGAGGGGGGAAGATCACTCGAGCCCGGGAGGTCCAGGCTGCAGTAAGCCAAGATTGCTCCACTGCACTCTAGCCTGGGTGACAGAGTGAGACCTTGTATTAAAAAAAAAAAAAAACAAAAAACAAAAAACAAAAAACTTTTCACCTTTGAGGGGTACTAAAGAATCAAGTTATTATTCTAAATTGATAAATAAGGGGAAATCAAGTATTTCTCTGCCTCTTTTTCATTGTCCATACCTTAATATAACCAAATAGTTGATGAGAGAAAATTTACTTTTTAGTATATTTCAGCTTATTCCTAGAGAAGAAACAATAAAATTAGAATATGACCTTCTCAAAAGTCTAAAGAAATCTCCCATAAAACCCTGTTTTGCCTGAGTCCCCCAGTTAAGTCCCTCTCACATCTCATTGGCCAGAACTATACCACCTTTCTTTGCATAATCTAAGCACTGATAATGGTAGGGATCTACAACATTTGGCTTAAGCCAAATCAAATGTATCTCTTGGGTTGGGGATGCTACTAACCTTCTCAGGGAAATGTGACTACATGAAGGAGGCTGGAAAATCTAGATAAAATTTAGGGCTTTGAAATAAAAGAGCTAATGGTTATTGAGTTAGTAACCATCAACGTCTGCTTAAATAAGAAGCTAGTGAACAATAAAAATTCACTCAAGAAAGTTCAAGAAGTTCTTTTTACAAAGTATACCATGGGTCTTAAGAAAAAACAAGATTAATAATTTGCATATGTATAGTCAGTTTGGGGGAGCTGTATATGGGAAGCTGTTGAGGCATCCTCCCCACTCTCTCTCTTATCATGGTCTCTCTCCTAAGGTTCCATGTCCTCTTGTTTCTCTGTAAGTATGCACTACCTCCTCCCTATAAACTACTTTTCTTTTATTTGTGTCAGATTGGACAAGGCCTTTGTTGTCACCCTGGTCTCAACTATATGCTGCTGTCTAGATCCAGCTGGCTAAATTCTCTTAGTTTCCTTATTTCAAAATTCCAAAAAGCTTGTGATGATTTACCTAGTTCATGTTTTCCTTGCTAGCCATGGAATTTTAGTCTGTCTTTGGGTAAGCTGAACTTGAGAAAGTGCCCACCGTGATCCAATTGACTGTGACAGCTGAGGCTGTGGGTTGGGGAAATTCATCTTTAGCAAGGACAGGTAATGTGAGAGACAGTCACTCGCAAAACATGTCTAATACAATTATGTTCTTTTACGATTGTGCAGAGTAAATAACATTATTTATAAAGTGAGCACTCAATATATTTTTATTCCCTTCTCATTCATTCATTCATTCATCAAACATTTATGAAATATCCACTTTCTTTCAGACATTGGAGATATACAGACAAAAAGAACAGAGTGCTTAAAGGAGACACACCTAGTCAGATCAACATTTGTAAATAGTTCAGAACACCATGGGAGTATAAACAGATGATGAACACCTACCTCAAGCTCAAGCCAACACTTGATCTGAGTCTTAAAGTCTCAGTGGGAGTTAACTATGCAAACATAGATGACAGAGGAAAGGCATCAAATTATGATGGAATAGTGTGGACACGTGTAAATGCAAGAAACAGCCTTTGCATTTCACAATTCTAAGAGTTCCATTAACATTTTATTCTGTGTGCACCTGGATTTTTGCAGGACAGCAATCATGTGGGAAACAACATAATTTAATTTCATTAGATTCTGGAAAAGAAAGAGCTGAGAAGTAGGCAAAGCCTACCCATAGAAGAATGTTCTGGATTTTAGAATAATTAACACAATGCAGGGTATTCAGATATGGGTAGGATGAAGTAAGAACAGTCCATCCTGGATCTTCCATGGAAAGCAGCTATAAAACCTGGACAGAGTGGATGGAGAAGATACTTTGAGTACTCTAAAAAATAACTCGTAGCAGGAGGGGTGGCGAAGAAGGCCAAAATTCAATGTATCACTGAATCAGCAGTAAGTTTTTCATTCTTTTTTACTCTGGTATCCACATGGCCTGGTGCAACCCACCCCAGAGCCTGAAAGAACTCAAGAGAAGTACTCTAGTTATAGCTTGAGTAGTAAGAACAAATTTCCTAATGACCAGAGAGAATACAGTAAATGCTTAGTTGCAAAGTATCTTATATTTCAGCCTGTAGCTTCTCACAAACACCTAGAATTCTGAGTAGAACCTTCCTATTGGATAAAGAAGCTGTGCTTTGAAGAGGGAGGAGAAAACTCTTATTTCTATACCCCCACCCCTACCTTTTCTGTCCTCCACAGCTTAACGCTAGAACTGTGCACAGCAAAGGGAAGTATGGGAGACTCTGGTGAATAAATCAGCTTTGGGAATAGTAGGCTAAAAGGGGGAGTCCTAGGAAATGAGAAAATTTTGAGATTTCAGAGAGGGAGGACTTCCAAAAATTCACCTAAAAATTATTTGTGACTTTCTGGACACACCCCAAGCAATGCATGCATGCATCTACTAAAACTAAAAGCTTAAGATTATCCATATGGTTTAAGCAAGACTTAGCATCTCACAAGGTAATATTCAAAATATGTACAACACAATTCAAGCATTACTCAATATGTGAAGAATCAGGACAAACTTAAGAGAAACAGAAAATCAACAAATGCTAGTTGGAATTATCTGACAGACTCTAAACAGCTATTTTTAAAATGGTTCAACAAGTTAAGGTAAGCATTGTTGAAATGAATGGGAAGGTAGAAAGTCTTAACAAAAACAAATAGAAGATATAAAGAAGAAACGACTGGAAATTAAAAACAGAAAAACACATTAACCAAAGTAAAAGTATCATGGTAGGGGCTCACTAGCAGAATGAATATGCTAGAAGAAAAAGTCAGTGAACTTGAAATATGTCATTACAATTTATTTAATCTGAAAAACACAGAGAGAAAAGATGGAGAAAAAGGAACAGAGTCTCAGAGACTTATGGGAAAATATAAAAATCTAACATTTATGTCAAAGAAGTCCCTGAAGGAGATGAAAAGTAGTGTGCAGAGAAAATATTTGAAGATATGATAGTAAGAAAGCCTCTCAAATTTGACAAAACCCATAAACTGACAGATTTAAGAAGTTAAATGAACTCCAAACAGAAAACAAACAAATAAAGACACTCACATTTGGAGACATTATAATCAAGCTGCTGGAAAGTAAAGAAAAAATATTGAAGACAACAGAGAAAATGATGCATTACTTAGGAGAGCAACAATTTCAATGACTGTAGCTTTCTCATCAGAAACCGTGGTAGCCAGAAAGAAGTAAACAAACATTTTTAAAGGGCCTAAAGAAAAACACAGCCAACCTCCATTGAGTGAAAAATTCTTGCAGAAATGACAGTGAAATAAAGCTGTCTCAGATAAAGAACTAAGAGAATTTGTTGCCAGCGGACTTCCTCTAAAATAACTGTTAAAGAATTTTGTTTGCAGAACAAATCTTTTCTTTTAAAAAGAAAGCTATGGTTTACATCTAGCTATATTAATATCAGACAAAGTAGACTTCAGAGCAAAGAACATTAGGGATAAAGTGAGACATAACATAATGATAAGGTCAATTTCTCAAGAAGACGTAAAAGTCCTCAATGTGTAAAATAAGTACTGACAATAGAATTTCAAAACATATGAAATGAAATTTGACAGAACTGAAAGAAGTGTACAAATCGACCATTATATTTAGATGTATTACCTCTGCTCTCAGTAATTCAACCTCTGTTCTCAGTAATTGATAGAGTTAGTGGATATTGAGTCTGCAAGGATGTAGAAAAACTGAACAATATCATCAAAACTGGATGTTTTTACACTTATAGAACATATCAACCAACAACCGAAGAATGTACATTCTTGTCTTCAAGTGGACAGAGATCATTCACCGAAATAGAGTGTATTCCAGGTCACAAAACAAATTTAAAAATTAAAATCATTTGAAATCATACAATTGTTATTCTTTCATTCTAACAGATTAAACTAAAATCAATAACAAAGATTTCAAGAGACTCTCAAACACTTGAAAATTAAACAGACAGGGTGCAGTGGCACATGCCTGTAATCCCAGCACTTTGGGAGGCCCAGGTGGTTGCATCACACGGTCAAGAGATCGAGACCATCCTGGCCAACATGGCAAAAACTCATCTCTACTAAAATTACAAAAATTAGCTGGGCGTGGTGGTGTGTGCCTGTAGTCCCAGCTACGCGGGAGGCTGAGGCAGGAGAATTGCTTGAACCTGGGAGGTGGAGGTTGCAGTGAGCCAAGGTCACGCCACCGCACTGCAGCATGGGGACAGGGTGACACTCTGTTTCCAAAAAAAAAAAAAAGAAAGAAAGAGAAAAGAAAATTGAACAGCATGCTTTTAAGTATTTTATGAGATTTAAAAATATTGTATGCCTCTCAGGTGTAAAACATTATGTTTTAATATAAATAGTGAAGTAGTTGCTATAGCTAAGCAAATTAAGATATCCATCATCTTGCATAGTGATGCATTTTTGGTCTTAAAATCATCTAAAGTCCACTCTCTTAGCAAATTTCCTGTATACAATACAATATTATAATTAGAGTTATGTGCTACAAAATGATGTTTTAGTCCATGACAGACCATGTATATAATTATGGCTGATAAAATTGTAATACTATTTTTTACTGTACCTTTTCTGTGTTTAGTTACATAAATACTGTTCTGTTAAAATTGACTGCAGTATTCAGTATGGTAACATGCTGTAAGGTTTGTAGCCTAGGAATAATAGGCTATATCATATAACCTAGGTGTGTAGTAGGCTATACCATCTACGTTTGAATAAGCGTATTCTATGATGTTCACACAATGACACAATTGTCTAACAGCATGTTTATCAGACTATATCCCAGTTATTAAGCAACACATGACTGCATATTCTTCATGTTGCACGTTGTATCTCTCAATTTACTCATCCTACATATCTGCAAGTTTACATCCTTTAAGCTTCATCTTCTCATTTCCTTTCTCTACCTCTATCCTTGGTAACTGCCATTTTATTCTGTTTCTATGTATACAGTTTTCTTTTTTTAGATTCCAGATATAATTGAGATCATGCAGTATTTTTCTTTCTGTGTCTGCCTTATCTCACTTAGCACGATGCCTTCCAGGTCCATACACATGGTAGCAAATGGCCAAATTGCCTTTTTTTTTTTTTTTTTTTTGTCTGAGACGGAGTCTCACTCTGCCCCTCAGGTTGGAGTGCAGTGGCACAATCTCAGCTCACTGCAAGCTCCACCTCCCGGGTTCACGCCATTCTTCAGCCTCAGCTTCCCAAGTAGCTGGGACTACAGGCGCCCACCACCACGTCCGGCTAATTTTGTTTTTGTATTTTTAGTAGAGATGGGGTTTCACTGTGTTAGCCAGGATGGTCTCAATCTCCTGACCTCATGATCCACCCACCTCGTCCTCCCAAAGTGTGGTGAGCCACCACACCCAAATTGCCTTCTTTTTTTTGAGACGGAATCTTGCTCAGTCGCCCAGGCTGGAGTGCGGTGGCGCGATCTTGGCTCACTGCAAGCTCCACCTCCCGGGTTCACGCCATTCTCCTGCCTCAGCCTCCCGAGTAGCTGGGACTACAGACACCGGTCACTACGCCCGGCTAATTTTTCTTTTTTGTATTTTTAGTAGAGACGCAGTTTCACCGTGTTAGCCAGGGTGGTCTCGATCTCCTGAGCTCGTGATCCGCCGTCTCGGCCTCCCAAAGTGCTGGGATTACAGGCGTGAGCCACCGGCCCGGCCTGCCTTCTTTTTTAAGGCTGAATAATAGCCTCTGTGTGTGTGTGTATACACACATATATGCATATATATATATTTATATATATAATTTCTTAATCTGTTTACCCATCAATGGATATTTACATTGTTTCCATATCTTGGCTATTGTGAATAATGCTGCAATAAACATGGGTTTGCAGATAGTTCTATGAGGGCTAATTTTATTTCCTTTGGGTAAACAGGAAGTCCCAAGAGAATTAGAACAATATTTTGAACTGAATCAAAATAAAAATAAGACATATCAAGATTTGTGAAATTCATTTAAGGCAGTTTTTAAAGAACAATTCATAGCATTAAGTATTTATATTAGAAAAGAAGAAAAGCTGCAAATCAATACATCTGTTCTTACCTTAAGAAACTAAAAAGGGCAAAATGGACCCAAGCAAATAGAAGGAGGGAAATAACTTAAAAATAGACAGATGTCAATAATTTTTTAAATAGAAGAAGAGTAGAAAAAAGTTGGACAATAAGTTGGCTTTTCTAAAGATCAACAAAATTTATATACCAAACTAAAACGGGAAAAAGAAAGACAAGAAAAGTTTGGATAGAATTTATTAATGAATAATACACCTAGCATTTGGTAATGTAACATGGTTACTACAGTCAATAGTAATGTAATTGTATATTTTAAAATAACTAAAAGAATGCAATTGGATTGTAACATAAAAAATGCTTGAGGTGATGGAAACCCCTTTACTCTGATGTAATTATTATGCATTGCATGCCTGTAGCAAAACATCTCATGCACTGCATAAATATATATACCTATTAGGTAATCCCCAAATAAAAAATGAAATAAAATAAAAAAATTTAAAAACTGGGATATTCCTTCAGAACTCATACATATTAAGAGGGTAATAAAAAGTACTATAAATAATATTATGTACATGAATTTTATAACTTAGATAAAATTACCAATTCCTCAGAAACCACTACTAAAACTGACTCAAAATATCATAACTCAAATAGTGCCACAATTATTGAAGATATTGAATTCACAAATTAAAACCTTTCAATAAAGAAAACCCCTGATCAAGTGGATACACTGAATAATTCTGCCAAATGCATAAAGGAGTAACACCAATTCCAGACAGTCTCTTCTAGAAATAGAGGAGGAGTGAGCACTATTTGACTTATTTTAGGAAGCCAGTATTACTCTAATACCAAAACCAGACAATGATAGTACCAAAACAAGATATAAAACAAAAGAAAAAACTACACACTAAATCCCTTATACAAATAGACACAAAAATTGACAAAATATTAAAGAATCAAATTTAGTAATAAATATTAATAAAAATAATACAGAAGACCAAGGTGGAATTTTTTAGGCAGTGCAAGGCTGATTCAATATTTGTAAATCAATTAGTGTAATTCATTATGTTAACCCGCAGAAGAAAAAAGATCGTATCAATACATGTAGAAAAATCATTTGGCAAAATACATCACTTATGACAAAAATTGTCAGACAACTAAAAGTAGAAGGAAACTTTCTTAAACCTATAACCATCCCCAAAAAACCAAGAGCTAGCATCATACTTAATGCTTCTAAAATTATTATAGAAAGGTTATAAATGGTTAAAACAGTAGAATAATGTTGTAATGCCGGGCGCGGTGGCTCTCGCCTGTAATCCCAGCACTTTGGGAGGCTGAGGCCGGTGGATCACGAGATCAGGGAATCGAGACCATCCTGGCTAACATGATGAAATCCCGTCTCTACTAAAAATACAAAAAATTAGCCGGGCGTGGTGGCGGGCGCCTGCAGTCCCAGCTACTACGGAGGCTGAGGCAGGAGAATGGCGTGAACCCGGGAGGCGGAGCTTGCAGTGAGTCGAGATCGCGCCACTGCACTCCAGCCTGGGCGACAGAGCGAGACTTTGCCTCAAAAAAAAAAAAAAAAAAAGAATAAAGTTGTAATACTCATGCTACCTGATTTTAAGACTTACTATACTATACAGCTGCACTAATTAAGACATAGTGGCATTGAAGGGATGGACACACAGATCCATGAAACAGAAGATAATCCATAAATATACCCACTCATATGTAGCCAATTGATTTTTGACAAGGTGCAAAGGCAGTTTGATGGACAATAGATAATCCTTTCAAGAAATTGTTTTGGGAGAATTGACCGTTCAAAAACAATGTAATGAACCTCAACCTCAGTCTCTTACTTAATATAAATATTAACTCAAAATCAATCACAGATTTAAATGTAAAACATTAAATGATAAACCTTTTTGAAAATCTTTGTGACCTAGTGTCAAGCAAGATGTTCTTAGCTATTATCACCAAAACACAAAGCATAATTATTTTTAAAAAGTAAGAAATTGGATTTTATCAAAATTTAAAAAGCAAAACACAACAAAACATTTGCTCTTTGAAAGGTACTGTTAAAAGAATGAAAAGCAGAGTCATAGACTGGGAGAAAATATTTACAAATCAAATGTCTGACCAATCATTTGCATACAGAATATAGTTTAAAATTATTGAAACCCAACAGTAAGAAAATAAAACCTATTATTTAATTTTTGTTTTTTGTTTTTTGGAAAAAGGGTAAAATATTTCCATGGGTACTTCACCAAAGTGGGTGTATAAAATATAAACACATTAAAAGATGCTCAGCATGATAATTCATTCGGGAAATTTGAGTTAACACTACAATGTGGTAACAGTTCATGAGTATTAGAGTACCTAAAATTGCAAAAAAAAAAAAAAGAGAGAGAGAGAAAGAGAATTATGAATCACTGCAGGGAGCATGTGGAGCAACTGAAACTCTCATACAATGCTGGTGGGGAAGCAAAATGATGTAGCTCCTCTGGAAAACATGTTGGCAGTTTATTGTAAAGTAAAACCTACACTTATCTGGTGACCCAGGAGTTGCACGCATGGGTATTTATCTTACAGTCATGAAAATTTATGTTCATACAGAAAGCCTGCATATGAATGTTTATTGCAGTCCTATTTATAATTGCCCTAAACTGAAAACAACTGAAGTATCTCTCAGCAGGTGAAAGGATAAACAAATTGTGGTACTTCCATACTGGTGTGGTTTGGCTGTGTCCCATCCAAATCTCAACTTGAATTGTAGTTCCCATAATCCCCACCTGTCCTGGGAGGGACTGAATGGGAGGTAATTGAATCATTGGAGTGGTTATCTTCATGCTGTTCTCTTGATAGAGAGTGAGTTTTCATGAGCTCTGATGGTTTTATAAGGGGCTTTCCCCACTTCTGTTGGGCACTTCTCATTCCTGCCACGATGTGAAGGATGTGTTTGCTTTCCCTTCTGCCATGATTGTAAGTTTCCTGAGGCCTCTCCAGCCATGCTGAACTGTGAGTCAATTAAACCTCTTTCCTTTATAAATTACCCAATCTCAGTATGTCTTTATTAGCAGCATAAGAACAGACTAATACACATACAATAAAATATTTTTCAGCAATAAAAACAAATAGACTATAGATGCGCCAAACAACTTGGAGGAATCCCCAAAGGATTATGCTGAGTGAGAGAAGACAGTCTCAAAGTTTATACATTGTGTTACATTTATATAACAGTCTCAGGTCAAAACTATACTGATGAAGAACAAATCAATGTTCACCAGGTACAGAGGAGAGAGGTTTGGATGTTAAGAAATATCAGTTTTTTTAGTGTGATGAAGCAGTCCTGTATCTTGATTGTGGTGGTGATTACAAGAATTTATACATATGTTAGCATTCACCAAAATAAAGTCAATGTGTGCCAGGTGCAGTGGCTTGTGCCTGTAATCCTACCTACTAGGGAGACTGAGGTGGAAGGATCAATTGAGTCTAGGAGTTTCAGGCTGCAGTGAGCTATGATAACTACACTGCATTCCTACCCAGGCAACAGAGTGAGACCCTGTCTCTAAATATATGTAAAGGATGAATTGGTTTGGGGGCAAGACATGGACATTTTAACCCCTTACATTTCTAGAATTGCACCGAATGACTTCAAACCTTCCAGTAGGAAGATTGAAAATTTGTAGGTATTTTTCATGAAGTTTGCTTTCCTTCTGTGCAAAGGAAATTTCCCTAGCTGTAAACTCTATTATTAAATCCTCCTCTTTGAACGTGGTTATTATTTTTAAATAGGAGCCCTTCCCCTCCCTCAGCCCCAGTGTTGTGAGGAATGGTGAGGTAAACAAGCTCAAAGTTCCATCAACAGAGAAGATGAAGACTTGGCTGGGCCCACAGCAATAAGTGATTAAGACCCCAGGTGTTTTATAAGGTAGTGACACATCAGCTCCATCAGCTCATGAAATAACACAATGCAGTGGGCCTAGGAGCCTGCCTATGTACACAGTGACAGACTGTGCTTTATGGATGGAACAAAATGCATTACAAATTTAGCAGGGGGGAAGGAAATCAGGTAGAATTAGGCATTTTATTGGATCAACTCCACAATGTTAAGTGAGACCAAGTGGACAAAGATAGCTTTTGTGGCATTTTCCTAAATTTTATGAATGACAAGATGTGACACAGTATGTTTTCTCTACAACTGATTTGTTTGTGAAGTCATTAGGATCATATTTACTCACTCATCTAACATTTCATGAGCCACTCTCTGAGCCAGGCATCATGAGAGACATTGAGAATAGAAAGAAATCAGTCCTTAAAAAAGCTCTGTCTACCACCCTGATAAATCCTGAAGGATCTCTATGCTCAATGGTACACATCATCTCATCTGACCAAAGGGTGAGGTGAGGCCACTTCCCCAGGAAGGAGTGATAGCTTTTTCCACATTCACAGATAAATTCCAGGTCTTCCCCTGACAGGCAGTAAGCAGAATGATTAGTCATGAACTCCAGAGCTACGTTGTTTAGTTTTGAATCCCTG
This sequence comes from Trachypithecus francoisi, assembly GCF_009764315.1. Classification (NCBI taxonomy): domain Eukaryota; kingdom Metazoa; phylum Chordata; class Mammalia; order Primates; family Cercopithecidae; genus Trachypithecus; species Trachypithecus francoisi. The sequence continues at coordinate 11,807,889 of NW_022681454.1, read as the reverse complement.
GTCTGCAATCACTTCCTGTCTGATTCTGGGCAGGTGACTTAAACTCTCTGTGGCTTAGTTTTCTCATCTGTAGAAAGGGGATAGATAATCCTTTTTTTCTACCACACACAACTCTGATCAGGATAAGAATAAAGAATGGAGAAATCTAAAGTCCCAGCACATGGTAACACGTATACTCGGCACACAGCAAACATTCAACCAGTGCTAATTCTTATGATCTAATCCCTGCTTAATGATCTTGAACTAAAAACCTACTCTTCTGACTTACTCTCCTGTTTCATTCCAGATGTGCCCAGCTTAGGTAAATAAGGAAATTTTGTCTTTAGCACTTGGTTTTTCTGTTTCCTTTATCCTATGACGTAAAAAAGCTGTTCCTCTCTGGGTCTTGGTTTCTTTTGGTGCCCAAAGGGAGAGGTCAGAGGAGCTTGACCTAGATGGGTTGCAAGTTCCCCTCAAGCTTCAGGATTCTACACTCCAGGAAGGGAAAAATGACGCAGGCCATGGCTTTATAATTCCTACTCCTTGCTTGAGGAAACTGTTCCCTAGTGAACTGTGACTACTTAGTAAAAAGAGCAACATTCCCCTCTAGTGGTTATTTGAAAGCAATAACTTACCTTTCGGGAGTGATTCAAAAAAAAATGCTTTCAGTGTGTGGCAACAGGTAGATACCTGTAAGGTAAGATGATTCTGAGTGGTACATTAACAAGCACTTCTTAATTGTACTATTGATAATTTACATTTAAGGTACACGAGAAGAAACAGAAGTAATGCATCAAACTTAGTTGACTGCATGGATATCATTGTTTGTTCATGGTTCCAGTAGAAAAAAAATGAGGCAATTCAAAAATGATAACTAGTATTACAGGTAATAGTTTGGAGATTGGATGGATATCTTAAGGAAGAAGCTTGGAAAACACTAGTTAATTTACTTTTTATTTTTTATCAAAAGTAAGCATGTATATGATTAAAAAGTATCCAATGCAAGACTTGTTAAGGACAGCAGAACTTTTTCAAGCTAATTCCGTGTAACTTTTTCAAGCTAATCCCATGATATTTTCTCTGTATTTTCAAATGACATGACTATATTTCTAGATTTTGTTTTAGACATTATATACCGACTACCCAAAATAGAGGATGGGATTTTGTTCTCTTTCATCCACCCCCACTACCACCATTTTCCCCTTTACTTCTCATTCTCTCAAATAAATTCTATTGCTTCATCTTCCCCATATATTTATCTAGCAATTTTGATTAGGAAAATGCTGATACACCCTTATTATTAATATATAAATGCTATTTTTTGTGATCCATATAATGTGATTATATGTACTTTCCTGCATGGGAAATAACCTATGAAGTGAACAATTTGGCTTATTTTCTATGTGCTTAATGATTAATTCAACTCTGAATTCTCTTCCAATTGTGTAATTCTCCTTTGAATATACAAAAATACTTTAGACAAATACCTCAGACAATTAAAAATGTCATCTTCTTAAGGAAATTTCCTCTTGTCTGTGTCTGCCTGGCCTGGTCGCTCTCTGGGACTGCACAGGCAACCCCATTATTTCTCTTCATTGTGGCAATCAATTTGTCTCTCTCTTTTATTGGATCTCCTATTTGGATTTTGGATCATATTTCCTGGTTTATTTCCTTATTTAGAGAAAAAGAAAATCAAGTCTTCCAGGTGATTGCTGAGAAATAATTGGAAAATTTAAGAACTTTTCTCTCTGAAAATATCTTTATTGTGGCTTTTTTTTTTTTTTTTAACTGAGACAAGGTCTTGCTCTGTTGTCCAGGCTGTAGTGCATTGGCACATGGCTCACTGCAGCCTTGTTCTCCTGGGCTCAAGAATCCTCCTGCCTCAACTTCCTGAGTAGCTGGGACCACAGGTGCACACCACCATGCCTGGTTTATTTACTTTTTTTTTTTTTTTTTTTTTTTTTTTGTAGACATAGGGTCTCACTATGTTTCAAGGCTAGTCAAACTCCTTGGCCCAAGCAATCCTCCCACTTTGGCTTCCCAAAGTGCTGGGATCAGGCCCAGCCTTTATTGTATTTTTATGTGAAATTGAGAGATCGTCTGTGTTTAGGGGACACATCAGTTTCCCTAGAAATTTTTAATACATTTTCCCATTTCCTGCTAGCTTTATGTGTTGATGGTGAGAAGTGCAATATTATTTTAATTCTCATTTATGTAACTTTTATGTAAATATCTTATTTTCTCTTCAATATTCTGAAAATTCTTCATGGTATGTCTTGGTATTGGTTTGCTTCCATGCAGCGTGCTAAGCCCTTTGAAACAGAAATTCATGTACTTTAGATTTGGGGAAGCTGTGTTGAATTTTTTTTTTTTTTTTTTTTTTTTTATGAAATCTTTATCTCCCAGTTTGCTACTCTGTCTGACTGGAATTCAAAATATTTGGATGTTGAACCTCTTGGATATGTCATAATGTTTTTTCCCCCCTGTCTTTAATTCATTTTTCATCTCTGTCATTCTGTTCTACTTTTTATATAGTGTTTACTGAATTTTATCTTCAAAAGCCTCTGTTGGAGTTTTCTTTATCTTTTTCTTCCATATTTCTAGATTTTTTTTTGTATTTCTCATAATTCTAGGATTTCTTTTTAATCCTCTTTGAGAGTTCCTATTTCATAGCTTCCTGTTCTTATTTGTAGATTAAATATACTCTGTTATCATCTGAAAGATACTAATGACAGTACTTTGTAATTCTCTCCCCTCTGGGTTTGTGTGTTTTGTCTTTCCCCTCCCCCTCCTCCTCCTTTTCCTACCCCCTCCTACTATTTAGTTTCTGACTTTTACATTAGATATTCTTTTTCAATATCAAACGACCTTGGGTGATTGCCAGTTTCTAAGGATGGGCTCTGATATTTGGTGAGAAGTTTCATGTGTGTCAAAGGGGTCTGTCCTTTCAATTTTTCAGAATAGAGAGACTTAGTTAGGGGTTTACATTAGAGAATCCCTGAAGCCAGGTGTTTTCCCTTAGACTAACTTGATGCTCTAGAGAAGATTCTTTCAATCTCCGGGAAATATCTGGCTGCCAGCACTCCGAAAGCTCCACATGGAGAAAAGGACAGCAGGTCTCAACATTTCAACAGTATGCAAACTTTCATTGGTTTTCCATGATTTCACGATGACACTCCCATACTCATATCTAACTATGTCTGTCATCCATCTGTCAACTGACCCTTTGTTTTACCTTTCCTAAGGAATAAGCCCTCCTTCTACCTGGGTGAGAGGAATGCTATATGAACAAGAAGAGCTATCTAGGGATCTGATTGCCTTTGACAATGTTTCAACTGCATCTCTTGCGTGTTGCCCCACCTTCTCTCCCATACTCAGACGTACATGATACAATAAATTTCTGAGCCTTTAATGGGTTCGATGGCGTAAGCCTGCTAAGTTAGTTACTACAGATTAGGCATCTGCTTTCCAGCTTTCAAAATTGTTGCACTGTTCTCTCCACTTTGTCCTTATTGATTTATGCCTTAAAAAAAATAACTTACCTGTTCTTTTAGTGGTTTTCTTTGGAGTGGATGTTGGGAGAGCAAGATTGAAGTAAATATGTACATGTGATGTGTATCTGTGGTTGTATGCCCGTGTTCTCTTACTATTATTTTTCAGGATTCCCTTTTCATTCCTTGGTAAAGCAATTTTAGTGGCAATTTTTCTATAGTGTGACTAAAATAAATATCTAAAAGGTAGAATTGTGTGAATTATCTCTGGGTGTTCTTTGAAAAATGCATAGCTATTGAACTCTAAAGTGTGATTATCACAGCCTCAAAGAGGTTGTAAGAGGAGACAAGGAGTTTTTAGAGTCCTCACTATGTGTCTAGCACTATGCTCCACTCCTTAGGATATGCTATCAAATTACATTTTAATGTAGTAAAAATTCCAGGAAGCAGATATTATTATCCTTGTTTTACAAAGAAGGAAACAGAAGGTAGCCCATAGGCTAAAGAAATACACAGCTATTGAATAAAAAATAAAGACTCAGCTAAGGTCTGCTTGAAACCTATGCCCATAATCTTGCCACTGCAGCAAACTAAATTCATTGTGTGGCTAAAACTCCACAAAGTAATTGAATTGTGCACTGTTACTCACAATTATCAGAATTCTTTCTTGTCACCAACTCGTGTTTGACTTAAAAGAGAGAAAGGGATGGCTGAGAATGTGGTCTCTGATTGGAAATTCTAACTCATGCTGTGACCTTGGGAACATTGCTTTACTTTCAGGGCCTCAATTTCTACATCAGTAAAACAAGGTCATCAGAATAAATGGTCTGTTACATTCTGATGATCTATCCTGCAGATGGTGAGCTGGAGGTGCTGAGAGCTTCAACAACGCACCCAAGTCAGATGGGAAGTCAGATGCTTGGCCACCCTCAAACTCTCTGTTTATACTCTGCAAGAAACTTCCCAACAGACAGTGCGACAGCCTCCCAGATGCCAATGGGCATGAAATATGGTTTTCTCCCAAGTCCCTCTTCAGAACTGAATCTTTCCATGTCTCCTTCAGGGACTGCAGGGCCTCATCTAAACTTAAGATAAATAAATACTCCAAGATGTGGGATAGAAATGGAAGTCAAAAGGAGAGACTGGGGAAAGGAGTTAGCGAACCTTGGACCTTTTACCATATGGCCTCAGCACTTTTGATTATTTTATAAATGCATGAGGTGACACATTGGTTCTTTAAAGCCATTTTTACACATACATCCCTTTTAGGGTTATAATTCATGTGAATTTAGATAATGAGGTAATTGGATTTAATGACTAAAGCAGTGATTCAGGAAGGAGAAGATCTCAAATTATTTATAATAATAATTGATACTAATACTTGTATGGTATTACCAAGGCAACACTAAAATGGTAATAACTTCCATTTGAGAGATGGAAGAAACCATAGACGTAATTTTGCCCAAGCCCCTGTTTCAAATATCTAAGAAATCTAAGACACAGACAGGCAATGTGACTGAAGCAAAGAACTGACCAATTCAATGGCAATTCTTAATTCAGTGCTTTCCCACACAATGCACCATCGCTTCTTCGCTTGTAGTGTCAGCACATCTCCCTGGATAAGTATCATAGTGTGGATTTGGAACACCACAACTGATGTCTACTTGATTGGATATTTCTCAATTTCCTGATTGCTTTGGTGAGTGATGGTGTTCTAGGCAAAGTAACTCTTAGATCATTAATAGGGAACATAGATTTTCAGAAAAGATATAGTGAAAGAATCTGAGTTGTAACATCAGAAGACGTCTACCCACAATTGCGATTGTCTTAAAAATGAAATAAGACCATTTTATATTATGATGTAAAATAAACAGTTTTAATAAAGTATGTTTTCATTTAGTCATGGCATGCTCTCTATTTAAATACATCATGCATTTTCTATGTGCTTTGAATAGAGCATATAGAATATTGCTATAATTGAATTGTGCACTGTTCTATAGCAATATCCTATAGCAATATTCTATAGCAATATTCTCATTAAATCCTCATAACACTAAATGAAATAGGTATAATTAGTATTCCTATTCTCTGGAGCCCAGTGATATGAGTGAGTTTCTTAAGGTCCACACCTAGTATTTGGTAGAGTTGAGATATAAACACATGCAGACCTACCCTGGAGCTGAGGACCTTTGCATCTGAGCTATCTTCCCACTTTGAGAACTTTTACATGAAGCACATTGAAGAAAGATTTTACAAATCTTTAAGGTCGGCTATTTTACTACAATTTTGTCAGCTTTTTCGCCACTATGTAATCTGAGTCCAGTGTTTCACTCATTTGGGTGGCTATTTGTTTGGCAATGTCTTTTTAAGCTCTTTGGTCTCTATTTTCTACCTATTTGTTAATGAACTGCCTGATAACATCAAAGTGGTCTATGACTTCGTAGGACAGTCATTTATAAATTTGTCAAGAAACATTTTGTTTGTTTGTTTAACATTAATTTACCCCAAATGATGGTTCATTGTAATTTCTTATTGACATCCCATCATCATAATATTTTCTGAAATTTCCAGTTGCCTTATGAGAGAGAAAAGGTCAAAATTCCAACACTTATAAGACTTGTAAAAGTAGGCAAATTCTTCAACGTCTTTGTTTCTCAGCTTCATTAGTTTAAAAATAAATAAAATAAGATTAAATGAAATGACTCATTCATTCTTTTATTCAATAGTTATTAGTTGCATTTTTAATTACAAATAAGTGTTTACTGAGTTGTTAAATAAATTACCCATTTAGAGAGACATGGGTTTAAATGCTGCCTTTCCCCATTACTAAATGGTTTCATACATGTTTTCTCCTTTATAATTTGTGAGAAGCAGTGCCATTTATTATCACTTCCCCTCAGGGTGGCTGTTTGGATGAAATGAGATCACATGTGGGAAGAGTAAACCACAATACTTGTGGCATAATTGGTGTTAAATAATTGTTTTTCATTCATTTACCCAAACATATTCACGCCCAAAACTGCCTCTTTCTAGTGTAAGACCTTGTTACTGAGTAAGCAGATTGCGTATACAAGGTAAGCAGTTCCAACATTTGCCTGAAATGTTTTCTTTCTCATTCAACGTTGCTTGTTTACATGGTGTCGGATCAAATGGAAGAGAGAACAATGTGATTCATGATCTTCCTCCAAGGAGGCAGCTGCAGCATAAAGGATGTCTCAGGAAACAGGATAATCTGTTTATGTGGCCACAACTCTGTGATCCCTGACCTGTCTTAATCCTTGGCAGTGGATATGTGTGGCACATTTGCCTCCAGGTAGAATTGAATGTTGCAAGGAGAAAACACTCTCTGTGTGGGTACTTTTCTTATATTGTTGCTGATAGCTTGAAAACCTGTAGTCAGTGTTTTAAATCATATTTTTCTTCATCAGGCTCAAGAGTTCACATCTCTTGCTTTGCAAGAGAAACACAGATTTTCTTGAAATCCCATCTCTCTTGAGGATTTGGGATGCTCTTGGGTATCTGCCACAGTAAGAAAACAAGCTGAAGGAATGTGGAAATGTGAAGCCATCTGGCTGCTGGTCCACTTTCACACCGGCTCTAGGGGTCACTGAGAGCCCTCCAAGGGCTGTTGAGACCCAGCTCCGACAGGAAACATTTGATCTTATCCCAGCAGTGCCCGGACATGTGTGCTTAGATATGTGGATTGTCTCCAAACTGGGTGGTGAGAGAAGATTTGAACTGGGGAACCTGAAGGAGAACTATCAAAGTTCCAAGTCCCAAGAGCTTTGATTAACATCACATTTCATTACAAGTCCTTTTTTTTTCCTTGAGTGTGTTTCATTGGAAATTGCAAACAGTTAGCATAAGAGGGAATTTGCTAGATGCATGACAATGAATAAATGATATACAGTCCCTGCTGTCCAAGGTCCCTGGTAATAGGCAGACAAATGAGCAGGCATTGACAATATGGGGTGATGTGTTAAGACAGGTCCCAGCAGAGACAGGTTAACACATATTCATTCATAGAACAGAAGGTGGGTACCTGTTTCACTTTGCAGCATCCAAAATGCCTAGACTTGTCATTCATTCAATAAATAATGAACATCCGACTATATATTGTACTCTGTATACTAGTCTCTGGTGTGCTGTTTTAAGGGATGTGTTAGACTGGTCCAGCGGCTATAAGAGAATATCACAGATAGAGTGACTTGCACAACAGAAATGGATTTCTCCCAGTTTAGAGACTGGGAAGTTCAAGATCAAGGTGGCAGCAAGGTAGATTACTTCCTGAGGCCTCTTATCTTGGCTTGTAGGCAGTTGTGCCCTCACTGTGTGCTCGTGTGACCTTTTCTTTGTGCATGTGTTCCATGGTGGTGGGGAGGGAGACAGAACATGCCCTCTGGTGTCTCTTCTTATAAAGACAGTAATCTTACTGTATTAGAGTCCTCCTCTTGTGGACTCATTTGACCTTACTTACTTCCCTAGAGGAACCTGCCTCCAAACACAGCTGCACTGGGAGTTAACACTTCAACATATGAATTAAGAAAGATACAAACATTCAATGCCTAGGGGTGATGGGGATTTATCTCTATATAAAGTGCAGAGAGGTGACAAGTGAGAATTTTAAAGATAGCATGTGTATATCCATGAGGGATTGGAGTAAGATTGACAGATAAAGCAGAGAGTACCCAGTTACATTTGAATTTCAGATTAACAACAAATAACATTTTAGTATAAGCGTGTCTCAAATATTACAGCAGTCATACTTATCTTTATAAAAATGTTACTGATCTGAAATCCAAATGTAACTGGGTATCCTGTATTTTGGTTTGCTAAATCTGACAATTCTTGTCAGGGAGCTGTTACATTCGGGGAACTCATTATGGCATAGTAAAACTAGCACATTTTGTAGGATAGGAGAACGCAGTCAGCGCCTTGTTACAGTTTAAGGAGTGTTGGACCATGAATCATCAGAGCATGCCAGCCCAGGTGCCTCTCCTCTCAATTTGGTAAAGTGAATCTATATTTTCCGATTCTGTGGTTTGTATAGTCTCAAAGACCATGTAACAGTTACCTAGTCATTTTTGTTTAGTTCTACTGTTATGGGCTGGACTGTGTCTTCCAAAGTTCATATGCTGAAGTTCTAAACCCTCGTACCTCAGAATAAGACTGTGTTTAAAGATAGGGTTTTTAAGGAAATAATTAAATTAAAATTAGGTAATTAGGGCTGGTCCTGATAGAGTCGGACTGGTGTCCTTCTAAGAAGTCAAACTTTGAACAAAGAGTCACACATAGAGGCAAGGCCATGTGAAGAAGTAGGGAGAAGATGGCCACCCACATGCCTCAGAGAAAGGCGTAGAACCAGTGCTTCCTTCATGACCCACAGAAGGAGCCAACCCTCTGTTGCCTTGATCTTAGACTTCTAGACTTTAGAACTGTGAAGAAATAGATTTGTGTCACTGAAGCCACCCTGTCAGTGGTGCTTTGTAATGACAGCCCTGGAAAACGAATACACCTACTTTTACAAAATAAAACAAGAAGACATATTGGAATTCATTTAATTTTAATTAAAAAGCACTTTTTGAACCTCCCGGGGTGAGTAAAGTATCAGCTGCAACAGCTGAAAGGGCTTCCACAAACCACCAAGACTTGCTTTTACCACCTTTACCTGAGCTTCCGCTTTTATGATAAGAAAATCTCTAACTCTGAGGATCACAGGGCTTGAGATTACCTAAGAGATTGTCCTAAGTATAGAAAAGAATCTGAAGAACAGGAAATTTGTAAATTAGCAATATTGGAATGAATGTGCAAATGGAGGTAAAACTTTTTTTCACAAGTAGGTGAGAGAAATTCATTAGACCTCTGGCTATGGTCTGAATGTTTGTATTCACTCAACATTTATGTATTGAAATCCTGATCCCCCAGGTAATGACATTAGGAGGTGTGGCCTTTAGCAGGTACTTAGGTCAGGAGGATGAAGCCCTCATGAGTGGGATTAGTGCCTTTATAAAATAGGCACATTGGAGATCATTTGCCCTTCCCACCATGTGAAGACACAGTCATCTATTAACCAGGAAATGATCCTTCACCAGACTCTAAACCTGACAGTGCCATGGTCTTGGAGTTTCCAGTCTCCAGAACTGTGAGAAACAAAGTTCTGCTGTTTATAAACTCCCTAGTTTATAGTATTTTGTTATAGCAGCAAGAATAGACAAAGACAACCTCTAAAGATAGGGTTGAATTTGCATGTTTATAGACAAGAATTAATTCACATTGCTATTAGTTATGTACAATTTACAGAGTTGTAAAAGAGCTTGAAGACAACAAAAGGCTAGAATCAGGTAATTTGGAGGGTGAGCTATGTAGGCAAGGCATAGTTTTCCATTGACACATGCATTTTTCTATCCACAAGAATTCCTAGGTATTATATAAAATTTGGAAACAAAATTCATTACTTTGTGTTGCAGGGCAAAATAATATGCATAATCAGCTGTCCAGAGACCAGGACGTGAGAATCTAAGGAGAAAGGGGAAAAGCCAGGAAGAAAGACATCTCTCTCTGGCCAGCTTCTTTTGGAGAACTTATAGAACCACCAATATTAGAGCTAGAAGGGTCTGGAATATTGTTCTATGTGCTCATGTTATAGATAAGGAAAGGGAGGTGCCGATTGTTGAGTTGACACGGTCCAGTTACATGGGGTGGGATATCTGGGCTGCCAAGGCCAGGCAAAAAGCCTCTCCATGATATTCCAGGGTGTTAGTGTCTGTTACAGCTTCCTATACCCTCTTTTTTTTTTTTTTCTGAGACAGGGTCACTCTGTCACCTAGGCTTGAGTGCAGAAGCATAATCGTGGCTTATTGTAGTTTCTACCTTCATGAGCTTAGGTGATCCTCCCACCTCAGCCTCCCGAGTAGCTGGGATTATAGCTGTGTGCCATTATACCCAGCTAATTTTTGTATTTTTTTTATAGAGGTGGGATTTTTCCAAGTCACCCAGGCTGGCCTCAAACTCCTGTGCTCAAGCTATCCACCCTACTCTGCCTCCCAAAGTACTGAGATTACAGGCGTGATCCACTATGCCCAGACCCTATGCCCTCTTTAAAGCAGTGTACAAAATAGACTTTTATTTTATTTTTATTTTCATTTTTGAAATGGAGTCTCGTTCTGTTGCCCAGGCTAAAGTGCAGTGGTGTGATCTTGCCTCGTTGCAACTTCCGCCTCCCAGATTCAAGTGATGCTTCTGCCTCAGCTTCCGGAGCAGCTGGGATTACAGGTCCCGCACCCCAACCACGCCCATCTAATTTTTGTCTGTTTAGTAGAAACAGGGTTTCATCATGTTAGCCAGGTTGATCTTGAACTCCTGACCTCTGGTGATCTGCCCACCTTGGCCTCCCAAAGTGCTGGGATTACAGGCATGAACCATCACGCCCAGCCCCAGATAGACTTTTTACATGGAAAAATCACAGGCAAACTGGAGCAAAAGTAGAAGTCAAGTGTCCTGGTATCTGCTTTCTGAAGCTGGGAAGCTGTTTCAGGAAGCTCTACTCCATGTGTCTTTTGTATGCCAGAACTTTCTGCTCTTCCATACCTTTACCCTGGTTGTTCTTCCTGCCTGCAATGTGGTGCTCTCCACTGCCACACCATCCCTTTCCAAATCCACCATTTTCCTCCAAACTTCAGGCACTTTTATCATTGGCTTTATTTGTGCCTAAACTCTTTCTTCCTCTATTAGACTAAAAAAAAATTCCTTGAGGGAGGATCCATGTCCTATGAATCTTTCCTTACTTTTCAAGTCCAAGGAAAATCTTGCTCGTTTATTCAATCACTGTGAGTGCCTTGAGGGGACTGGGTCTATGTCATGAGCAACTAATACAGAGCAGTCAGGAATACAGCAGGTACTCATTAAATTTTCTTAGAATGAATGACATACATGATGTCTTTTTTTTGGGGGGGGTGCTATTTATTTAATTATTTTATTATACTTTAAGTTCTGGGATACATTTGCAGAACATTCAGGTTTGTTACATAGGTATACAAGTGCCATGGTGGTTTGCTGCACCCACCAACCCGTCATCTACATTAGGTATTTCTCCTAATGCTATCCCTCCCCTACCCGCCACCCACCCCCTGACAGGCCCCAGTGTGTGATGTTCCCCTCCCTGTGTCCACGTGTTCTCATTGTCCAACTCCCACTTATGAGTGAGAAAATGCGGCATTTGGTTTTCTGTTCCTGTGTTAGTTTGCTGAGAATGATGGTTTCCGATTTCATCCATGTCCCTGTAAAGGACATGAACTCATCCTTTTCTATGGCTGCATAGTGTTCCATGGTGTATATGTGCCACGTTTTGTTTATCCAGTCTATCATTGATGGGCATTTGGGTTGGTTCCAAGTCTTTGCTATTGTGAACAGTGCTGCAATAAACATACATGCGCATGTGTCTTTATAGTAGAATGATTTATACTCCTTTGGGTATATACCCAGTAATGGGATTGCTGGGTCAAATGGTATTTCTGGTTCTAGATTCTCCAGGAATCGCCACACTGTCTTCCACAATAGTTGAACTAATTTACACTCCCACCAATAGTGTAAAAGTGTTCCTATTTGTCCACATCATCTCCAACATCTGTTGTTTTCTGACTTTTTAATGATCACCATTCTAACTGGTGTGAGATGATATCTCATTGTGGTTTTGATTTGCATTTCTCTAATGACCAGTGCATTGGTGTGTTGTATTCAGGAGACCTATCTCACATGCAAAGACATACATACGCTCAAAATAAAGGGATAGATAAATATTTGCCAAGCAAATGGAAAGCAAAAGAAGCAGAGGTTGCGATCCTAGTCTCTAATAAATCAGACTTTAAGTCAACAAAGATTAAAAAAACAAAAAACAAAAAAGGCATTACATAATGGTAAAGGGATCAATGCAACAAAAAGAGATAACTATCCTAAATATATATGCATCCAATATAGTAGCACCCAGATTCATAAAGCAAGTTCTTAGAGATCTACAAAGAGACTTAGACTCCCACACAATAATAGTGGGAGACATTAACACTCCACTGTCAATATTAGACAGATCAACAAGACAGAAAATTAACAAGGACAATCAGGACTTGAACTCAGCTCTGGACCATGAGTTCTTTATTATATATTTTTCTTCAAAAGTTTTGGAAGAGCTTGAGAGCCTGTTGATGCCTAGTGATGGGTGTGAAGGTGGAGATGGAAGATAACGAAGAAGCAATCAGGGAATAATTCAAAAATTAAGTGACCGCTCTCTCTTCTCTGACCACCCACATCTTTAGCCATTCCTGTCTACCAGCAGAGCTCATCAGTGCATTTTAGCTTGCACAGTACTCTACTTAAATTGGATCAGTTTACTGAAACTAAATTTGTACCAGTGTACTTAAACTTTATTTACACTGAATACTTAAATTTGTACTCTACCTAGTGAAATCAGTGTTTAACTTAAGTACAGAACTCAAATGAAATTAATAATAGATACAATTTAAATATACTTAATCACAAAATGAGTATTTTTTCCTCTTTGCTGAATGGAAAAGTTCAGCCCTGTGATTTTTAGCTACTCATGGAAAATATAGATTTGACCTTGGCCACGAGAGCTTGGTCAAGTGAGGAGGATGGAAATGACTCTCCTTTGTGCTTTACATATGTTATATTTAAGATGACACACAAGACCATGAGATTGGTGCTTTTACTCTCATTTTACAGATACAGGGTATAGGTGACCTGCCCACCTTTAGCCCATTGATAAGTGTAGGACACAGGATTTAAAGTCAGGGCTGCCTGACCCATGTCTCTGCTATTTCTACCATTCTTCATGTCTTCCCAAATCTCATAAATTGTCCTTGATTTTGTCCTGTGTGAAGAGTCCATGGATCAGCTAAATTCTTAAATGACCCACAGAGAGAAAAGACAGAGGAGATTCAGCTACTGGGCCCTAGAACAATGAATGTCCACATCTAATTTCTCTCTGAAAGTTGCCTGAGAAAGTTGCTTCTGAGGTTCAGTACATTTTTACATGTGTGCTTCTCCAAAGCATCTAGCAAAGCCAAAGAATAATAGTGTATGTTGTTTGAAGATTTTGATTGCATTTATTGATTTATTCCCACCACACTCTGGTGAAGATGATTAATTATCCCGGTTTAACAGATCAGGAAGCTGATTCTCAATTATAATGATTATAATGACAGGATTAGCTAATACTTGTTAACTGTTTCTTGTTGGACAGGCACTGTAAAAAACACTTTACTTGCCTCAGGACATTTGATTGTCTATGGGAATAGATACTATTATTATCCTTGCTTCATAGATAAGGAAACCAAGGCATGGATGGTTACTGGATTGTCCAAGGCTTCATAGCAGCTAAGTGGAAGTGGTGGAACAGAAATTCCAGCTCAGGTAGGTGGGCTGAGAGTTCACATTCATAATCCATGTACAAAGGTGTTGAGGGACTTGCTTAGGGTAGAAAGGTTGGCACACAGGAAATGGCAGGGAATGAATCTGAATCAAGGCTCTGGCTTCAATGTCCATATATTTTGTAACATCCTCCCACTATAGGTTACATAAGAATACAGGTTTGGAGATAGACTTTGGTGTATTACTTTCCTCTGTATGCTCCTGGACAAGTGTCATAAGTTCTCTGTGCCTCAGTTGTCTCTCTTGCTAAATGAAAATAATTACACTCTGGTCTGGGTGTTTGTGTTATCCCAAAATTTATATGTTGAAAGAAATTCTGACCTACAAGGTAATGGAATTAGGAGATGGGGCTTTTGGGGAGGTGGTTAGGTCAGGAAAGGAAAGCCCTCATGGATAACAGTAGTACCCCTATAAAAGAGGTCCTAGAAGGCTTGTTGATTCCCCCCACCATCGACGAACCTACAAGTGCCTTGATCTCCAAATTCTTAGCCTCTATAACTATGAGAGATAAATTTCTTGTCCATGCGTGGTGGCTCATGCCTGTAATCCCAGCACTTTAGGAGGCAGAGGCAGGCAGATCATGAGGTCAAGAGTTCGAGACCAGTCTGGCCAACATAGTGAAACACTGTCTCTACTAAAAATACAAAAATTAGCCAAGTGTGTTGGTGTGCACCTGTAATCCCAGCTACTCGGGAGGCTGAATCAGGAGAACTGCATGAACCCGGGCGGTAGAGGTTGCAGTGAGCTGAGATTGTGCCATTGTGCTAGAATTCGTCTCAAAAAAAAAAAAAAAAAAAAAATTACACATAGTTATATGTGTGAAGTCTTAGTATACCATCTACTATATAGAAAACTAATAAATGTCAGTTGCAATGATTTTTTAAATAATTCAATTATTTTGCAACATTCATTCAATTAATTTGACAACATTCATGTTTATTAAATCATATTTATTTTCATTAAAATACAAGGTATCTGCAGTGAGCCGAGATTGCACCACTGCACTCCAGCCTGGGCAACAGAGCAAGACTCTGTCTCAAAAAAAAAAAAAAAAAAGAAAGAAAAGAAGAAGGAAGGAAGGAAGGAAGGAGGGAGGGAGGGAGGGAAGGAAGCAACGAAGGAAGAAAGGAAAAGAAAAGGAAGGAAGGAAGGAGGGAGGGAGGGAGGGAGGGAAAGAAAGAAAGAAAAGGTATGTCCCTGTAATTAAAAGTGTCATGGGAACTGGAAGTCCTGGGCTTACTCCTGGCTCTGAAAATAGTATGTGAAAGAGCCTTATTTTCTTATCAAAATAAATGGGAAATACCAAGAGACTATGTTTCTGGAGGAAGCTAAAACAAAACCCAGACAGACCATCCAAGGCTCTTGTTGAATGCCAGGGGTTAATCTAGGTGCCAGGGGTATCTGTGAGGCAACCAGGTGAGAGTGGCATCCTCAGAACAGAAGAGAAAAGTGAGGCTGGAGAAATTGCTTTATCTAACATGAGTAACTCCAGCTTTTTTGAGGCATTTGTGACTTCTGACAAGGGTAATAAAAGGTAACATTAAAGAAACCTAGCTTCCACAGAAGAAGAGTTTCTTGAGATCTACCTTTCCAAGGTAAGAAGCCATAGAGAGATATGGGCGAAGATGTTGACAGAAATAAGAAATAGGCATTGACTATTAAGTTTCTTATGTATGCATGTATTGAGGAACCAAGAAAGGTGTTTCTATAAGCGTTCTCCTCTGATAGCAATATTAACACCAAAAACAGAAATATCCCTAAAGCCAGCTCCAATGGTCTAATTTGATTAAACCCAAGTTGCTTCATTTGTAAAGTGAAAATAGTAACGCTTACTTTGTAGATTGTTAATGGAGATAAATAGAATGCAAAGTTTCAGGGATGTCATTTGCGCTCATAAACAATAGTATGACTGTTATTATAACAATTTCCAAGAAATAACCATCTTCAACGTCTATCATGTGGTTTGCTGTGATAAAACTTGCTGCAGCTTAAATAGATGGAGAACCCAATCAAACTCTTGTCAACAAGGGCCAAGATGATAAATTAAGATGAAGCCAATTGGTCCACTATCATGGCTTCTTGGGGCTCATCTTGAAGTGCTTCGGTGCGGTCTGTTTTGTTTTACTCTGTTTGGGATCATTTCTTTTGCCACTCCAGCTATGTAAAGATAATAATCGCACCAATAGAACTGGTGACCTTTCACCCTCTCTCCCTTTGATAAAGTCTCATTTTCTAGCAAAACTATGACAAATGTTTCTTCCTTCACGTTTAGTAAACTAGTAGATAATCTATCTATTATACTTAATAGCCTTACCCCCAGAAGTCATTGATATTTGGTTTGGATCCCTCTGAATGAGGTGAACATTATATCTCTAACCTATGAAAAAGCTTTGCTCCTTTGCAGTGTTGGTGGAGTTAAATTTGTTTTCACAGCTGGTTGTACTTGGAGAAGGGTTAGCCGCCGTCTTGAAGGTTCTACCACACCAGTTCATCACTAAGCCTGCTGTGTGGTGGGGGCTTTGAGCTGTTAACGGGAGGCATGGGGGGAAGTCTAAATTAATCATTTATGATTTATTTATTCTTTTTTTTCCATCATGCAGTGAAACGAGCAGATGCCAACATTTCTAAGGCCAGGGCAGTCTAGGTGATGTGATGTTTGATAACTAACACCTAATATTTATCTGCCAACAGGAACAATCTGTAGGATTAATAACCAAACCATATACTTAAAGGCCACTCCATAATTTACAGCTTGATTTTCCTTTTCTTGGTTTCAACTGATTCCTATTAAAAATTCAGTGAATTAGGGGCTGCATTCTTTTATGTCATCATTTTCCAGGTGAGGAAACAGAATCCCAGAGGTGGCTCTGTGATTGCTTGAAGTCACACAACCAGGAAACAGTAGGTAGGTATCTTGAATCTCAGTTACCTAACCCTAAGATTTGTACTATTTCCATTTCTGCACTGAAGGGAAGGCACAGTGTGGTGGCTGTCTCTGCCACAGAGTTCATAGTCTGAATGTTTGTGTCACCCTGAAAGTCATATGTTGAAATGTAACTGCCAAGTGATAGTTTTAAGACGTGGGGCTTTTTGGAGATGCTTAGATCAGGAAGACTGCATCCCTGCAAGTGAGATGAGTGACCTTATAAAAGAAGCCAGAAAGAATGTGTTCTTTCCTCCAGGTGAGGATGCAGCAGAAAGAAGCCATTTTTGGCGGATCATGAGGTTAAGAGATCGAGACCATCCTGGCCAACATGGTGAAACCCTGTCTCTACTAAAAATACAAAAATTAGCTGGGCATGGTGGCATGCACCTGTAGTCCCAGCTACTCAGGAGACTGAAGCAGGAAAATTGCTTGAACCCGGAGGCAGAGGTTGCAGTGAGCTGAGATCATGCCACTACACTCAAACTTGGTGACAGAGTGAGGCTCCATCTCAAAAAAAAAAAAAAAAGAAAAGAAAAAGAAGAAAAAAAAAAAGAAGAAGCCATTCTGAAATGGAATGTGAGCCCTCACATAACACTGAATCTGCTGGCTGCTTGATCTTAGCCTTCCCACCCTCAGGATTGTCACCAACAAATTTCTGTTGTTTGTAAATTACCCCGTCCGAAGAATTTTGTTATAGCATTCTGAGCTGACCAAGACACAGACACAATAATTCCACTGTCCTGTCATTCAGTGCCACCCTTAACTCAAGAATTGCAATCAGCCTTTATGAGTACATGTGCTGCATCGGAAATTTGCTGAGTACTCAGAACGTTGGATGAACTGAGACATAGAGACTGCCTTAAAAGAACATTCACACTAGAGCTGCTTTATCTAATATGGTGGTCACTAGCTACATGTGGTTGCTTAACTTTAAATTCTAGTTGATTCTTGAACAAAGTGTGTGGGGATGTATTAAGGGCACTTCCGCTTCACTTTGTACAGCTAAAAATTTAGGCAAAACTACCCCAAAGCTTAACTACGAATAGCCTACTGTTGATCAGAAGGTTTACCAACACATACTTTGTATGTTATATGTATCACATACATATCATATGTATTATATTACAATAAAGTAAGCAAGGGAAGGGAAAATGTTAGTAAGAAAATTATGAGGAGGCCGGGTGTGGTGGCTCATGCCTGTAATCTCAGCACTTTGGGAGGCCAAGGAGGTCAGATCACTTGGGACCAGGAGTTTGAGACCAGCCTGGCCAACATGGTGAAACCCCATTTCTACTAAAAATACAAAAATTAACTGAGCATGGTGGCGCATGCCTTAATCCCAGCTACTTGGGTGGCTGAGTCACGAGAATCGCTTGAACCTCGGAGGTGGCGGTTATAGTGAGTTGAGATTGCATTACTGCACTCTAGCCTGGGTGACAGAGCAAGATTCTGTCTTAAGAAATAAAAAAAAAAAAAAAAGAAAGAAAAAGAAAGAAAAAAGAAAATCATGAGAAAGAGAAAGCATATGTGCTATTTATTAAGTGAAAGTGGATCATCATAAAGGTCTTCATTCCCATCATCTTCACTTTGAGCAGGCTAAAGAGGAGGAAAAAAAAATTAGAGGGGTTGGTCTTACTGTCTCTGAGGTGACAGATGGAAATCTATGTATAAGTAGACCTGCATTTTAAAAACCTGTGTTGTTCAAGGGTCAACTGTAATTAAAATGGTATAAAATTAAATATTTGCTTCCACAGCTACACTAGCCATATTGGAAGTGCTCATTAGTCACATATGGATGTCACAGAAAGTTCTTTGGAACAACATTGGTTTAGAATGAAAACAGGTAGTCAGGACCAAGGAGTGCTGCTCAGGAAAATAGTCTTGAAAACATTATATTAAGTTTATTTGAAATCTGATAACTTCTCCCACAAATTTTGAAGATTTTTAGCCCTGTGCTAGTCAATAAGATGATGTGATTAAGCATTCAATAAACAGATAGTTGAGTGTTTATTTTGAGCCACTGGGAATATAATGATGAATAAGGCCAACAAGGTTCTGCTTTATATCAAAGAAAGTTCAACCATTAAAGGAAAAATGAGCAAGGAAAATACTCTATGGTAAAGATTAGGGATAAGTAGAAAATTAAAACATGGTGCTGTTTTAAAGAGTGCCTGTGTAGGACTTTAGATTAGGGTGGTTGGGAAGATGTCTCTGGTGAGATAATATTTAAGCTGAGATTTAAATGACAACAAGGAGCCAACTATGAAGAAAACAGGGAAGACCAATGTAAGCAGTGAGTACAGCCAGGAAGAGCATTCTTGATGTGTTTAAGGGATTTTAGAAAGGAAAGTTTGTCTGGAGAATAATTTAAAAGTTGGAAAATAGTTCTACATATTGAATAAGTAAGCAGGACTAACAAGAGTAAGGGGTTTGTATTTATCCTAATGAGATAGGAAACTTTTAAGATAAAAACCTTAAAGCAGAGATATGGCATAATCTGACTTATAATGTAGTGTATGGCTGACATGGTTTGGCTGTATCCCCACCCAAATCTCATCTTGAATTCCCACCTGTTGTGGGAGGAACCTGGTGGGAGGTAATTGAATGATCAGGGCAGGTCTTTTCTGAGCTGTTCTCATGATAGTGAGTAAGTCTCATGAAATCTGATGGTTATTATCAGGGGAAGTTTTCCTGCACAAGCTCTCTCTTTGTCTGCCGCCATCCACCTAAGATGTGACTTGCTCCTCCTTGCCTTCCACCTTGACTGTGGGGCTTCCCCAGCCACGTGGAATTATAAGTTCAATGAAACCTCTTTCTTTTGTAAATTGCCCAGTTTCGGGTACGTCTTTATCAGCAGAGTGAAAATGGACTAATACAGGAAATTGGTACCAGTGACTGAGGCATTGCTGAAAAGATACCCAAAAATGTGGAAGCGACTTTGGAACTAACAGGTAGAGGTTGAAACAGTCTGGAGACCTCAAAAGACAGGAAAACGGGGGAAAGTTTGGAGCTTCCTAGAGACTCGCTTGGACCAAATCCTGATAGTGATATGGACAATAAAGTCTAGACTGAGGTGGTCTCAGAGGGAGATGAGGAAATTGTTGGGAACTGGAGCAAAGGTGACTCTAGTTATGTTTTAGCAAAGAGACTGGTAGCATTTTGCTCCTGCCCTAGAGATTTGTGGAACTTTGAACTTGAGAGTGATGATGTAGGGTATCTGGCAGAAGAAACTTCTAAGCAGCAAAACATTCAAGATGTGATTTGGGTGCTGTTAAAGGCATTCAGTTTTATACAGGAAGCAGAGCATAAAAGTTCAGAAAATTTGCAGCCTGACAATGTGATAGAAAAGAAAAATCAATTTTCTGAGGAGAAATAGAAGCCAGGTGCAGAAATCTGCATAAGTAAGGAGGAGCTGAATGTTAATCCCCAAGACACTGGGGAAAATGTCTCCAGGGCATGTCAGAGGTCTTCACGGTGGCCCCTCCCATCACAGGCCTGGAGGCCTAGGAAAAAATGGTATTGTGGGCTAGGCCCAGGGTCACCGTGCTGTGTGCAGTCTAGGGACTTTGTGCCCTGTGTCCCAGCCACTCCAACGTGACTAAAAGAGGCTAAGGTACAGCTCAGGCTGTTGCTTCAGAGGGTGGAAGCCCCAAGCATTAGTAACTTCCACATGGTTTTGAACCTGCTGGTACACAGAAGTCAAGAATTGAGGTTTGGTAACCTCTGCCTAGATTTCAGAAGATGTATGGAAATACCTGGATGTCCAGGCAAAATTTTGCTGTGGGGGTGGGGCTTTCATGGAGAACCTCTGCTAGGGCAGTGCAGAAGGGAAATGTGGGGTTGGAGCCCCTACACAGAGTCCTTTCTGGGGCACTGCCTAGTAGAGCTGTGAGAAGAGGGCCATCCTCCTCCAGAATGGTAGAGCCACTGACAGCTTGCACCTTGCACCTGGAAAAGCCACAGACACTCAGTGTAAGCATGTGAAAGCAGCCAGGAGGGAGGCTGTACCTGGCAAAGCCACAGGGACAGAGCTACCCAAGACCATGGGAACCTACCTCTTGTATCAGCATGACCTGGGTGTGAGACATGGAGTAAAAGGAGATCATTTTAGAGCTTTAAGATTTTACTGCCCAGCTGGATTTCAGACTTGCATGGGGCCTGTAGCCCCTTTGTTTTGTCCAATATCTCCCATTTGGAATGGCTGTATTTACCAAATGCTTGTACCCCCACTAACATGCTTTTGATTTTACAGGCTCTTAGGCAGAAGGTACTTGCGTGGTCTTGGATGAGACTTGAACTGCAGACTTTTGCGTTAATGCTGAAATGAGTTAAAACTTGGGGGGACTGTTGGGAAGGCATGATTGGTTTTGAAATGTGAAGACTTGAAATTTGGGAGGGGCCGGGGTGGACTGATAGGATTCTGCTGTGTCCCCACTGTGCCCCCATCTTGAATTCTCATGTATTGTGGGAGGCACCTGCTGGGAGGCAGTTGAATCATGGGGTTAGGTCTTTCCCATGTTGTTCTTGTGATAGTAAGCCTCACGAGATCTGATGGTTATTATAAGGGAGAATTTTCCCACACAAGCTCTCTCTCTTTGCTTACTGCCATCCAGGTAAGATGTGACTTGCTCTTACTTACCTTCCACCACGATCGTGAGGCTTTCCCAGACACATGGAACTGTAAGTCCAATTAAACCTCTTTCTTTTGTAAATTGCCTAGTGTCAGATATGCCTTTATGAAAACAAACTAATACAATGACTCTGCTTGTAATATGGAGAATGGGTTATGTCATGGAGTATGAGTAAAAGCAGGAAAACTATTTTGTAGATTATTACAACAGTTCGTGTGAGAGAAAATGGTAGTTTGAACCGGGAAGCAGGCAGGGAATGTTGAGAGAAATCGTCAGGTTTGAAATATGCTTTAGAAAAAGAGTCAACCTGATATGCTGATGAATTGGATATTACAGAAGACAGGACAGATCCTAGATGTTGGGCCTAAGCAATGGGGCAGATGGTACTGCCATCAACTAAGACTGAGAAGACTGGCAGGTGTACGGAAAGGGAGAAACCAAGGGAGAATCAAGAAAGAGTTGAGTTAATTTTGAGGTGCTTATCAGAAAACCAGATAAAGATACCAAACAGTAGTTGTATATATGAATTTTGGAAATACCTTAGGACTCAAGGAAACATTTTGGATTCCTCATATGCCAATGGTGTTTAAGGTAACAGACTGGGTAAACAAGAAAGTAAATGTTGATGAAAGGTGAAAGCCCAAGAATGAGTTTACGGTCACAGAGGGGGAAAGGAAACAGCAAAGAGTTGCTTCAGGGAGGTAAAGGGAAAAACCAGAAGCATGGAGTTTCAGTCAAGTCAAAAAAGGAGACAATTTCAGGAAGGATGGAGTCATGAACTGTGTCAAATAATGCTATGAGATCAAATTCATTAAAAGTAAAGTCATAACTGTAGAAGTTTGCAATGTAAGTGTCATTCGAAACCTTGCTAATTGAGGTCTTGGTGCTGATCGGGGGTTATAGAGGAGAGAATGTAAGGTGAATAAGTGGAGACAGTGGCAGTTAGCAATGCTTTTAAGACCTTTTGTTATAAAAGAGAGCAGAGAAATAAAGCAACAATGGATAATATATTTCACTGAAACCTATACATTTATAATGTAATCATTTTAATGTGTAATCAGTTTTAAAAATTTGTAAGAGAAATTGATATTTTTAAAATTAAACCAAATCTTCAAAATCTCATCTGCATTTTACACTCATAGATGTCTTAACTCAGATAAGCCACATTTCAAGTACACAGTGGCCACAGTGGCTGTTACCATATTGGACAGCACAAGCAGAGCGACCTAGAATTTCTGTTCCAGGTGCTGCTGAGGCCAAGGATAAAGGAGAGACTACTGCATGAGTCTTCTTTTGCTGATAATAATTTTGCTTTATAGATGGTGGTGTTCTGTCTCATATAATTGCTTCAGAATTGTATAATATTTTGTATAATATTTTTGTATAATATTTTCTTTTGTATAATATTTTCTCAGGTACTCATAGCCTCTGGTTGATTATTACCTTTTAAAAACATTGGCATCTGTGAAATTTTAATTCTAAACTTACACATTTAAGGGTAGTGTCTGAGAACTTGTTAGGTGAGAGAAACAAATAAGGTAAACAAGAGCTTCTCTTTTTGGTGTCCCAGTTAAATGAATGTGGACTATTGGGAGATGAGAGTAAGTAGAATTTGGAAAACACTGGAAAATACAGTAATATCATGGCTTGTAAAATCTTTTTATAAGTTGGCCATTCTGAGTCCTACTCAAATTAGGACATTGGAGATAGACAGAATCTCTCTTTCTAAGAGAGTCAGTCTGGTCTCAGGAATTCAAAGAGCCTCACTAATATGAAGAGGATAGCAACCACAAACGCAAGGGCAGATGCAGAAAAGGATGTGCAACAGTGGTTTATTGAAGTGTGTTAAGGATCCGTAAGAAGGAAGAAAAGGCAAATACATTTTAGACTATTCACCTGATGATTGTATTTGTTCATTTGGACTATTGTGGCATTATTTAATCATTAAATAATTCATTGATTTGGCAAGGGTTTATCAAACACCAGTGAGCTAGGTCCTGGGCTAACCTTTGTGGATATGGAAATGCATAACCACTTTTGTCTTCAAAGGGTTCTGTATTAGTTCATTTTCATACTGCTGTAAAGACATACCCAAGACTGGGTAATCTACAGAGAAAAGAGGTTTAATTGACTCACAGTTCCATATGGCTGAGGAGGCCTCAGGAAACTTACAATCATGGTGAAGGGGAGGAGGCATATCTTACATGTGGCAGGCAAGAGAGAGTGTGTGAGTTCAGACCTTCAGATCTCATAAGAACTCACGAGAACAGCACGGGGGAAACCACCCCTGTGAAACAATCACCTCCCATGAGGTCCCACCCTTGACACAAGAGGATTATGGGGATTAAAATTCAAGATGAGATTTTGGTGATATATTAGTCAGGGTTCTCTTACATGGACAGAACTAATAGGATATATATATATATATTACACGATCACAAGGTCCCATAATAGGCTGTCTGCAAGGTGAGGAAAAAGGACAGCCAGTCCAGTCCCAAAACTGAAGAACTTGGAGTCCGATGTTTGAGGACAGGAACCATCCAGCACGGGAGAAAGATGTAGGCTGGAAGACTAGGCTTGTCTCTCTTTTTCATGTTTTCTTCCTCCTTTATATTTGCTGGAAGCTGATTAGATTGTGCCCACCAGATTAAGGGTGGATCTGCCTTCATCAGCCCACTGACTCAAATGTTAATCTCTTTTGGCAACACCCTCACAGACAGCCCCAGGATCAATACTTTGTATCCCTCAATCCAGGCAAGTTGAAACTCAGTTTTTAACATCACAATGAGGACACCCAAACCATATCAGGCTTCAAAGCTACTTGCGAAGACTAATAAACAGATGTTTAAGTAGAAGGTAATAAGTTCCTAGAAAAAAGAAGGCACAACATGTCACAATCGCAGATAAATTGGTGTAGGTTTTAAATATGGAAGGTTTGGAAAAATGTTTGTGGAATAATGTTTAACAATGTTTCATTGTTGAAAGAAATAGTGAGATTTGAACAAATAATTTGATAATTTGTGAGTGTTTTTATTTTCCTACTCCATTAATCTATGTACCCTTCAGTGTCCACATGGACTTGAGACCTTGTTCCAACTGAATAGCTCAATCATTTTATTTCTGTGGATTTGTGCCAAAGTAGTTCTAGGGAACTCATTACAGTACACTGTACCAAAATATTTATATGTCAAGTGATGAGAAAAAAATAATCAAGGATGGAAAAAAAATGCAGCTGGTGTGACCAGGATTGAAGCAAGGAAGAGGCCAAGAAGGGTGACCAGTGCAACAGGGCCAAATCACTGCATTGTTTAATGACTAAATCATGCCACCATAGTCACAATGAACATATACAATCCTTAAGTGACTAGTCCAACATTCATTTGCTTATTTTTCTGAGGTAAACAAGAAGGTCTTCATGCAGTCAAGGCCAAGCCAGAAGTGCTTATGGCCAGTGTCAAGAACTAGTCTTGCTGAGAGATTGGTTACATGAAGGAGACTTTAGAAAATAAATTAGTATATCACGAAAAATGGGAGACAGGCTTATTACTGTTGGAGAAGAAAGTTAGAAATCTGGAATGGGGAAAGGCTAGACTATTCGTAAAGTTTAGATTACAACTGGAGGTATTGGAATAAACTCATGATTCTTAATAGAAAGATATATAAATAAATATAAAATCAAATGTACCTATAAAATATATATGCATATACATATGTATTTCCTAGCTTTATCTATTAAGAGGGCCTAACAGCAATAAGACCCAAGTAGCAATGAGCATATAGAAAGTCTAGGTCTTAGTTTATGAATACCATTCTCTACTAAAATAAATGGGTATTCCTTATAGAAATGGATGATTCTGAGTTTAAGACAACAAAAATACACACTGAATGTCTTAATTGGGACTGCTATAAGAATTCACTATAGACTGGTAGCTTAAACAATATTCATTTCTCATTTTTCTGGAGGCTAGGAAGTCCAGGGTCAATGTGCTGGCAGGTCAGTGTCTGGCGAGGACTGGATTTCTGTTTGTAGATGGCCAACTTCCCACTGTATCCTCCTATAGAGAGAAAGAAGAGAGCTCTGATCTCTATCTCCTTATAAAAGTACTCATACCATTCAGGAGGGCTCCATCCTCATGACCTAGTCAACTCTCAAAGGTCCCCACCTACCAATACTATTCAATTGGGGATTAGAATTTTAACAGATGAATTTTGGGGAGACATGAACAGTCCATAGCACTGGGCATGAAACAACTTTGTTTTTTGCAGAAAGAAGTGTTTAAAGAGAAATGATGACATGTCAAAGGTATGTAGAAGTCAGCTTGAAGGGGCTTCCACTGTGTCCCAAATCTGGGACAAATTGAGCATCAAAATAATATTGTTGAATTTTAATCCACTAATAAAGTAGAAATCCAGGAGTCTATGCTAATACAAGTGAATTAATAGAGAGAAGAGAAACTCTTTCTAAGAGTAGAATCCCAAGTAACAAATTTATATGGAGGGGTAGAATTACAAAATTACTATTTATTAACCATCATAGGAATAAGTGATTAAAGTATGAGTCATCAATGATGCTACAACTAATGGGTGGAAGTTTCATGAGAAATAGGATATCTTAATAGTCTTAAAGTATCTCCCAAAGAAATATTAATTACAAAGGAAGACGATTACTTTATAGTGGAGAAACCTAGAAGATGTCAATTTAATCATGTGGTCATCGTTTACCTTGCCAATACTAGAACAAATCAATATTGTCTACCACCTATTAGGGTATTGAGAACATGGCATCATTTCTGTGATATTGCTGTCCAGAAATTCATGACCTAAACATAATTATGAGAAAGTATTGAGTCAATGTTGATTTTCTGATTTGAGGGCTATAATGGTAGGGTTATATTGTAGTTTTTGTAGTTGTATGTCTGTATGTGTGTATGTGTGTTTATACTTAAGTATTTAGGATACTGGTAAATTGTGTGTACAAATTAATGCCAAATCTTTCATTTAAAAATAGTATGTATTAATGTAACATGGAAGAGAGAGAGAAACTAATAACATTAATGTGGTAAAATACTATTTTTTGAGAAATCTGAGAATTTTTTTTTTTGTATTACAACATTTCTGTTAGTTTGAATTACTTATTCAGTAAAGTAAATCTGAAAAAAAAAAAAAACAGAAAAACAAAGATGGTCAACTCTGGTGTTTGCCTAAACCCAAACTAATGCCAATTTTGATTTTGTTCCGATACCAGAAAAAATGAAACTAACTACTTAACCTAGGAGCAGAAGACAATATCTCAGTTCTGGCCAAGGAGAGGAAGGGGCAATGAGCTTCAGAAGCCTTTGGGGAAAGATTCTCCTCCATTAAAAGAAGCCCTGGAGGGAGAAACTTTCTGCCTCATGATCTACTTGCTCCTCGCCCCCATACCCAAACCTGCCTTTGAATGCAATTGTATAAGTACGTGATTCTTGGAGCAGCTGCAGCCAGAGATAATCATGCGGTCAAGTGAATCTTAGAAATGCTAACCCAGAGCCCACATATTTTGATACTAAACCAAAACAGAACTTTCATAGTTAGAGAAAAACTAAAATTTGATTTCATGCTCTTTCTAGTAAGATAATGTTACTCGCAACTGAAGTCATTCCTAACCAGCACAGATAACTATAGGCACAACACTAGTGACTTCCAAAAAGGACTTGGTGGAAACATGTGAGCCATCACTCTGGAAAAGCATAACCTGAGTTGGTATAGAATAAACTGTGCGCAGGATTTCCTGTGCAGAATGATCGACTTACTTAAAGTGTGGCCCTGTAGACACCAAGATTGGTTACAGTCTTTAAGAAAACAGCTAGGCATTCTGTCTACGTATATCTCATTGCTTTAAAATGTTGTGGGAATTCTGAGTACTTTATTGAAACAATGTGAAGAACACACTGAGCTTTGGGAAGCCAAGGTGGGCAAATCACTTGAGGTCAGGAGTTGACACCAGCCTGGCCAACATGGTGAAACCCCATCTCCGCTAAAATTACAAAAAAATTAGCTGGGCATGGTGGCAGGCACCTATAATCCCAGCTACTAGGGAGGCTGAGGCATGAGAATCGCTTGTACTTGAGAGGTGAGGTTGCAGCGAGCCGAGTTTGCGCCAGTGCACTCCAGCCTGAGTGATAGAGAGAGACTCAGTCTAGAAAAATAAGATAAAATAAAATAAAATACACTCTGAGAACACTTGCATGAGGCCAGATTCAGTTTTTCACCTGCAGTCCATGTATCCTGTGCAGGGACATTCAAAAAACACCTCCAAAATTTTTGTAGTAGGATCACTATTGCCTGAATATTAGGAATGTGCTTTCATGCCAGGAGGTGGTCATCTGTGAAGACCCAAGTGTTTTTACTGAATTTTTGTGAATTAATTTTTCCTCCTCTCATTTTTGAGTAAACTTTATATAAACTTAAACTGTCTCATGTTCTCAAATAACCAGTTAAAACATTAGACCCGACATTATTTATTTTAAGGATTCGCATAACCAGCAGTGAAAGACAGGCAGCTACTGTGTGGCATCTTGCAATTAGCATAAGAAAACAGAGCAAATCTTTCTAATAATAGAACAAATCTATAATAAACTCTTCAGTTGAGAGGAAAATGTGGTGTGACTTCACCCAGTAAATTCTCATGGGAAAGTAGAGATTCTTCTTTATTTTATGTATTTTTTTATCCAAAGCAATTTTATATCAATAAACCAACTTTTACCTGGATGATATGGCTGGCATGTGGCAGGGCTCACGCTCAGACCCAGGATGTTATGGCACTGACTCTGATACTCCTTTGACTTCATAACTAATGATGTTTATAATGTATTCATTATACTTCGCTTGTTTATAAATGTAAGTTGTTAATAATTGCTCTGTATCATGGGACATACCACTTAATGTTCTATATATTTGTATATATTGACTTATTGTCCTAAAAATGTTTTGTAATAGCCACTATCATCTCTATTGAATGGATGAAGACATTGTTAAATAAAAATCTTTAAACAAATTAAATTTAAGCAGCCCCCAAACCAGAAAATGTTCCCAGTAACTTTAGGGCTGCCACTGGTCGAACAATATTTATGGACAGAAAAAGGAAATGAGACAGAGAGACAGCTAGCTAGCTCTAATTTGATGATTCTCAGTTATTACAAAAGCAAATTCCTAAGTTGGAGTTTCAGTTTGTTTATGTACCGAGTTAGGATGCAGCTTGTTACATAGGACTTATATGGAAGCCTAAATTTAGATTTATTTAAAAATTATTTCCTTTTGGTCACCCTCTTAATTTTGAGGGATTGACCAAAAACTTAAACATTGATGTCACTCTCTGTTATTATTGTAAATGGACATATATGGTCTTAGCTCCCACTGGGCAATAACAGAACAGTGGGTTTTGCGTGGCGGCAACAAGAAAACAGAATGATAAAAAGCAAAACAAAACAACAACAAAAAAAATCTGATTGGCCAAGATAAGGCCACCTCAGGCTATTTCTCTGCAAAGTAAAAATAGAGGACACTTTCATATGCTTACTCAGGCACACAGGAATCTCCTGTTTTCAGGAAGAAAAAAAGATACATTTTGAGATCTCTCTGCTTTCTTAAAGTTTCAGTTTGATTATGTGGTATTTAGCATGAGTCACTTCATTTTTGTTTAATCTAATTTGCCGGGCCCCCTTCAGAAGCCCAGTCTGAAACAATGGCTGCCTGTCATTTTGTTTAACAATTTCTTCCTTTTGGTCAGGTTCTCAGCTAAGTGAGATTGTGAACAAACCTTAGGCCATTAATGCTACTCTGAGTTAACCATAATTTTGGGGTTTTGGTCTCAACGTGTCCTTCATAGGTTATGATGTTCTCATCATCACATATTTCTTTGGGATTTTGTCATTCCAGTACCTGAGAGATCATTTGACACTCTTCAGATGGCTACAAGCACACATTAAAACTTTTGAGAGAATACAGTGTGCCCAGTGGATTATTATGATTCTTAGGTGGATAATAACAAGAGTTTGGAATACGCTCCTTAGCCAGGATCTCTGTGAAGCAAACCAGGAAAAAACAAAAAGATAAAAAATGATCCAAAGAGTCTACCTGTTTTAACCAAGCAGCCTGTTTATTAATCCCCTTCAATGGGGTCTCTGTAATACCAGATGTGCTCATGCATGTGCAGCAAGAAGTATCAGTAACTGCATAGATTTTTTTCTGTGTAACCAGTAGGCAAGCCAGATAAATTGTATTATCCAGTACTACTCTAACAAGAGAATTTTAAAAGTCCATTGTGCAACCATAACTTTTGCATTACAATCTACTGTGGAGCCAATTGTGAGGAATAAACTGAATCATTGCTTCATTTACATTTACTCCAAGCCATAGAGGGGAACAAGTGACTTAACAAACCGATGTCCGTTCAGAAAGATTAATGACCCCGGCAATGTTATTTTTTACCTATGATGTAAGTTAAGAGAAGTGGACCAATGTTCTGTTTCTGATTGATTATACAGTAATAAAGACACCATTAAAATTCTTAGAACATTGGCCCTTCAACTTCCATCCATGAAAGCATAAGGTTTTCAGTGCGTAAGTTTCACTCTGAAATCCTCCATAAATAAAAGTATACCCCATGAGTGCTCACAAGGCCTCTTTTTCAGTTCTATTATTCATGGATGCGTTACTTTGAATAGTGAAATTTTCAGTTTCTTTTTAATAATCTAAGGCAGAGTTATTACAGATTACAAGAGAACTATTATCCTGGCACGTAAGTCAGTTTTCGAAGACACTCCATTTGGGATGCTGGTGCAAATCTGTCCTGTAATATACTTATTGGTCTAGGTTCTTCTACAGAATGACTAGGTTACATTTAAAAAGATTTTGAGAACAAATAGGTCTAGGAATCTTACCAGTAGTACAATTTGAACAACAGTTACATTAGCCATCTTGCCAAAGTTACGGGCTGAACTAAATGATTCTTTAGATCATGCACAGATCTAGGTTTGGCATGAAAGATTCAACTCTTCATCAATTTACCCACAGATGCTAGTGATTGCAAAATTCTAATTACAGCATTATCCTGCCAAGCCAAAGAGATGGGCATAAGCAAGGAAAAAATTCAGACAGGCAAGAGTTTCATGATGGCAGAGAAGTCTTGATGTGTGATCTTGGAAAAGCTGTCCATCTACAATGCTGTCTGCTTTGGGGGAGAAACTCCCCTGGTTAGGTTTACATTAAGGTCTCCCACTGATGTACAGTTCCAAGAATCTGAGTAACCCTTTTAAGATGTGAGATGCAGACCTAAGGTTTGAGGCCCCCAAGGGTTTTGTTTTTTCGGTTTGTGTGATAACAAAAACTTTGTATGGTCCCTTTCAATGGGGTACAAGGGCAGGCTTTCTTTTATGTAATTTATAGAACACCTAATCTCTGGGTTTCAGATCATAAGAGGTTTGATTATCCTTGATCAGTAGATCACAGAATGCTTCTCTTACCTAAAGAAAATATGCTTTGATATAATGCAATAAAACTTTGAAGCATTTAGTCATATTAGAGTTCAGGAGAGCAGGAGATATATGACATTCTATTATTAGGAACATAGGCCATAAGGTGACTATACATGGTCAACTTACATTTCATTGGAAATGAATGTTATTTCTATCCATCGGCAGTGCCTTTGACCAAGGAAATCCAATTCATTCAGTTAGCTTTACCTAATACTGTTGCATTTGTAATTCCTTATTTAACTGTTTTACAACTTGTACAGTGAAACAAGTACTTCTATTGCTGGAGATTTCTCCAGGCATGCCCAATGAGCAAAACATATTTTCTAATAGCCTTTTAACTGCTTTTATAGCATCGGCCTTCATGCATGAAAAAGATCCTATACAATGAGAAAACATGCATTGAAATGGCAATTGAATGAAATCCCTCTATTAATGTTCAAATGACCCATCAGGTAGCAGAAATGAACCAAAAGTTTTCATTGAATTTCAAGGATTATAGATTTGACAAGCCAAACATGGGTCATAAACATCATAGCGATTTTAGAACAGTCACTACACAATTTTTTTTTCATAATTTTGATAATTTTATATCTTCCATGGTGAGTCATGGATTGGAGAGCTTTTAGTAGTGAGAGCTTTAATGACTCAGTAAAACCAGAAAGCTGTCCAGGCTCTTCATGAATTAACATTTAACATTTGATTTACATAATTTTAAATATCAATTTTGAGTCTCTAAATTGGGTACACAGAACTGTTTGTTAAATGGGCTATCATAGGTCATTTGACTTGGATCATGAAGTTTATTTAAATCACTTAACAACTTCAGGATTGCTGGACTTAGCATAAAAATCTGCCTATTTCCTTCATATTTAATTCATTCTTGTTCTTCTTGATGTTGGGTTAGTTTTATAAACCATGCGGTGTCTTCATTAGAGTTCTGGGAACTCTTACACAGTCCAATTGCATAATCTTAAGATTATAAAAAAACTGTATTTATCAGATTCTCTTCCATCCTTTCTTTCTATAAGTCTCCTTGAACAAGAAGCAATTTTCGACTGTAGTTGACTGCAAATGCTTTTAGAGAAGAAGTAAAACCACTGTGGATGACAGTGACTTAGACTGTCCAAGGTTAAAATCTGAGACTTAATTATAACCAGCACTTGACAAGGAAATTTGGTTATTTCTGTGATAGAAAGCATTTTAACATGGTAACTAAAATTATGGTCATGTTAGATTTATAGAAATCTCATACTTTTTTAGAACACTCATATCAATAATATACCAGTAAATATAATCCTAAAAATTTAGCATCACTTATCATTTGGTGATGCTTTCCATGTAATCTAAAATGTTAAATTAGCCCTATTAGTTTAGTATCTCTATTTCACAAGGTGAGAAACACATCTTTTATTGCTGCTGGGTAGCCAACTGGAAAATACCAAAGTCAAATCAAGGTTAAGAAAATGACTTAATTTAGAATTTGATTTTGTGCAATCTGTCAAAAAATCCAATATTTCAAACACTTGGTCAAAATAGGATCACAGATCACTGTGAAATAATACCCATCCATTTAATGAGAGTGATAACAAAAAGAATTTAAAAGCAAATACAGTAAGTTATATAGTGGTGGAAAAACCTTAACTCTTTAACAGAGAGGACTTAGTTTCTTTGTCATCAAAACTTAATATAAACAACATAAAGCACAGGGATTCATGTTGATAAAACACAGAATCTTTTTTGTTTTGACCAGTTACTTAAAAGGTTAAAAGAAAAGACTTTCACTATTTTCCATGAATAGCAGATCAATACTCCAGGAAAATCTTGTTGCTTTAATAGAGACCAAATTCCAGTTTTGTATTGTATATTTTTTATATAAATCTCAATTTTTAGGAAAAAAACTTTAAATAATTCCCTTTTAATTTTAGCCAACATGATTACACATAAAATTCCTTTTACAAGATTCATTTTCCACAAATCTTTTCTCTTTCTCACTTTGCAACCATCAGTCTATGTTAGAACAAAAATTAACTTTATTTTTTCCTAACCTAAAACACACCTACCATATAAGCTTCATTTACCAAAAACATATCTTACTTTCCTCATATAAGGGGTTATTTTTTTAATGCTAATAACATTACCTTTTAGTGAAAACTTAAGAAATAAAAAGTTTTGAACTATTTTATATCACCATTTTGTAGACAAGAACCATTTTATAACTTGCAGAAATATGTTTTCTCATAGCACATGTTTTCATGGTTATTAACAGACCCAAATATATTCATATTTTCTGTATTGTATAAAACCAAGATGTTGACGATGCAGTTGAACGTTTGTCCCCTAAAACCTCATATTGAAATCTGATTCCCACTGTTGGAGGTGTGGCCTAATGGGAGGTGTTTGTATCATGGGAGTGGATTCCTCATGAATGGCTTGGTGTTGTCCTTGTGGCAGTGAGTGAGTCTCACTCTATTAATTCCTATGAGAGCTGGTTGTTATAATATAAAGAGCCTGGCACCTCCCAACCCTTTCTCTTGCTTCCTCCCTCATCATGTTATCTCTGCACATGCCAGCTCCCCTTTTGCCTTCTTCTGTGGGTGGAAGCAGCCTGAGACTTTCATCAGATGTCCAATATGTCAGCAGAATTATGAGCCAAATGAACTTTTAACAAAAATTACCCAATCTCAGGTATTCCTTGATAGCAATATAAAATGGACTAAGACAGTCAAAATGGATATATTCTAAACCTGCATTCAGCAATTAATGTTTCAGTATTTTAAACTACTTAGGAATGACTCAGACATTTAATGAGTATCTGTTACTTATTCTAACATGATGTTAAGACTTCAATTTACTGAAAAATAATTTTGAAACTATCACATGTTTATCTATAAAATTTTATCTCTTTCCAACAAGGAGTTAAGTCAAGGGACTATTGCCCTTTTCTCGATTAATCTGTGTGACTATACTTCTAAGCAATTGGTAGCTAGTTTGCTCATTGTAATTTCTATCTTATAGTTTTAAACATTTTTCCAAACTGGGGTAAATAAAATGCACTGGTTTGGGGCCCTGTAATGTTGGAGGACTAGTAGAGATCTCTTTGATCCATACAGTCTTTGATAGATTTGATGTTTGTTTTAATCTCATCTCTGTTTGCTCTACTTATCCCATTTTTATAGCCATCTAAACATTTTTTAACCTAAATTTGAGTTTTCAAACTGATAGCTTAAGTAAAACAAGGTAGAAAGTTAACATCTTAGTGGCACAAAGCTGAGATTTTAGGTCTGAAGAGCATCATTGGCCCAAGCCAAGAAATAAGAGTATAGGTAAAGTCCCCAATAATACAAGATGGCCAGTAAAAGGACCTTAATCAAAGGTAAGAATTGTTATCTAAATTTAAACTACTGCATCTTCTATTGTATGTGTTTCTAATGACTTAGTCCTCTGACATTTCCCTATGGTGCAGAGAAGCAGACAGCCTTACAAATGAAGATTTCCTTTATAGATGTATATTTTTGCCAAAGTGTTTCAAAATAGCCAACTATATGTCAGAAAAATGTATTTAGTTCACCAGGAAGACTTTTTACCTCATCTAAAATTATCGAGGAAAAGGCGGAGCTCATTAACAAACAGGGCAAATACAACATCCATTATGCCTAGATTCAGCATGGATATCTCTGATAAACAGAATCAAATCTACTTTACCTGAGAACGTGTCTTTGATAAACATTTTATACAATGGGTTACTTTACATTTTTGTGTTCAGTGTAGCATAGTAAGCCAAAAGTCTAGCAGATTTTATATTACTTATTAATTAGTAATATAAGGTTTTTAATTTGCCTTTTGTCGAGTTTTTCAAAAGAGGCAATAAACATTTTGAAATATTTTAGAAGCTTCTACACATCAATAGGTATCTCAGAATGACACTAATTCAGGAGCTCTTATTTTTAAATGCACTTCTTAAAGTATAGTGTTGTTCATTTGGAATGTTTTACATTCTGACCATGACAATTTTAAATTATCATTTTAGTAATATTTCATCACTCTTATAAGAATTTGCTGCTTCCAGGGCCAAGAACTTATTCATGTAAAGGTAGGCATAGTTAGAAGGTGAAATACTTTGTTCTTCAGAAATTAAGAATTCTATTTTTTTGTAGAATCTTGGCTTTGACTCTGAGATCCCCTTGATGAACTTATCCAATGTTTTTTTCCTTATGTAACTGTACAAGAAAAACTAAGAAAAAAAAATAGAGCTTAAAGCATGTGTCAATTTCTGAAAGTCAGAATTTGCACCCCCTGCATTTATTGCCATTTACTGCCAGTTTCTGTCTGACCCAGTCAGACATTTGAGGACTGTGGATCCAAGTTCAGTTATGTATTGAATCCAGTTCAGTTCTTGAGCCAGTCCAGTTTCTGCTGTGACTTACAAATCCAGTCAAGATAAAAAATTTGTTCAAATAAGCTCAGATAGATCAAAACACAAATCCATGGAACTTCAGAATCCAAGTGAGAGTTGACTCATAATTCCCCATTGCTTCAAGACACCAATGGGCACAATGGACCTGGTGGATACTTTGTTTGCTCACTCAATGATTGGTCCTAAGGCTTGGTGGAAGATCTAGCTTAAAACCTACTTCTGACACCAATTTGATATTTAAAAAGCAAAAATTTAACTTTTTTTTTTTTTTTTTTTTTGGCGACAGAGTCTTGCTCTGTCACCCAGGCTGGAGTACAGTGGCGTGATCTTGGCTCACCGCAACCTCCACCTCCTGGGTTCAAGCGATTCTCCTGCCTCAACCTCCTGAGTAGCTGGGACTACAGGTGCCAGCCACCATGCCCAGCTAATTTTTGTGTTTTTAGTAGAGACAGGGTTTCACCATATTGGCCAGGCTGGTCTCGAATTCCTGACCTTGTGATCACACTACCTCGGTTTTCCAAAGTGTTGGGATTACAGGTGTGAGCCACCATGTCCAGCCAATTTAGCATATTTTAATTGAGAAAAGAACGATTCAGGAATCAGGCAGTCTCCAGAAACCAGAGGAGGTTCAGAATGGCTCTGGGGCTACCTATGGTTGTGTAACATTTATGGACAAAAAATGGCAATGAGGTACAGAAACAGCTAGTTGGCTGCTCAGCTGCTGTGATTGACTGAGACTCAGCTATTACAAAAGCAAATTCCTAAGTTAGGTTGTCAGTTTGTTTATGTACTGAGTTATGTTATAGTTTATTAGATATGACTCACACAGAGGCTTCTGAAGCCTAAATTTAGTTCAATTTAACAGAGTAAGATGTTTATAAATAATATGTACAAGTTAAAATAGTTATTTAATAGCAAAGCTGAAATTCAAACTTAGAATGTCTGGCTCTAGAATCCACACTTTTAGCTACAAAGCCTCCTTAACAACTAAATGGCAATTTTAGGCCTAAGATTCCTGGCTCTATATAAAGACTATCATTCCCTTTGCTGTCTACACTCCTACTTTCTTTTTGTTCTATCATGCTAAAACTGCAAGGAATCCTTAGTGTTCAATAATACTCTGATTTTATATAGAAACTTACTTAGTTCATAATAAAACCATGGTTTCTAGCTCCTAGTTGGTTAATTTTTAGATTCTGAATCTCTTTAAGTTTTCTTTTTCTTTCTTTGTAGATCTTGAATGAACAGCAGAAAATATTGAGGACCTCATTATTTCTTCTCCCTAAATTCAAGTATCTAGTTAGAATCTTCACTAATGTGCAATTCTTTGTCATTTTTGTTGTTTTCCAGGTGGTACACTGGTTCTGACTACTTCCTTTAAACAGATAGTCTCACAAACAAGGTATTTCAGGCCATATCCTTTCACTAAACCTGAAGGAATTAGAGAACTATTCCAAGAGAAAACTGCCCACTGTGTATCTCCCTCTGACCTTTATGGATGGGATGTACTTGGTTAACTTGTCTTCTCAGAGAAGTTGAGGAAAGGCAGTGATGGTGAGATACTATGGCCATTTACTAGTCATTTGATTTCACTGTTCCGTGAGGTCTGAAAATTCTACACAACTTTTACGTAATTTCATAAATATGCCAGGATTAAGCCCAGATTACTCCTTATCTATTTAGAGATGCACTATCCCAAACCTTACAACTGCAGATTATTGACTCTTCCTAATCCCTGCCTTGGCTATTCAGGCTTTCTTTTGATTCTCTATGAGTGTTATAATAGTTTTTTTTTTTTTTAATTATGTGAAAAATGGCATTGTTAGTTTGACAGGAATTGCATTGAATCTGTAGATTGCTTTGGGCCGTGTGGACATTTAAATGGAATTGATTCTTCCACCCAGGAGCATGAAATGCTTTTACATTTGTTTGTGTCATATCTGATTTCTTTCAGCAATGTTTTGTCATTCTCTTTGTAGACATCTTTTATCTCCCTGTTTAGCTGTAGCCCTAGGTATTTTATTTTTGTGTGTATGGCTATTGTCAATGAGATTGTATTCTTCATTTAGTTCTTAGATTCAACTTTATTGGTATATGGAAATGCTAATAATTTTTGTGTGTTGATTTTGTATCTTGATACTTTGCTGAAGCTGTTTATCAGATATAGGAGTTTTTGGCAGAATCATTGTGGTCTTTTGGCGTAGAATCCTATCACTAGTGAAGAGAGATAATTGATTGCTTCTTTTCTTATTTAATTGCTTCTTTTCTTATTTGGAGGCTTTTTGTTTTTTTCTCTTGCCTAATTGCTCGGACTAGGGTTTTCAATATTATGTTGAATAGGGCTGGTGAGAGTGGACATCGTTGTCTTGTTCTAGTTCTCAGCAGGAATGCTTCCAACTTTTCCCATTCATAGCTAAGGCAACTCTAAGCAAAAAAATAGTAATAATAAAGTTGGAGGCATCACATTACCCAACTTCAAACTATACTACAAGGCTACAGTAACCAAAATGTCATGGTACTGGTACAAACACACACACACAAGTCAGTGGAGCAGAATAGAGACACCTAAAATAAAGCTGCACACCTAAAACTGACTGATCTTTGACAAGACTGACAAAAATAAACAATAAGGAAAAGATATTGTATCAATAAATGGCCCTGGGAAACTGGCCAACTATATGCAAAAAAATGAAACTGGACCATCATCTCTCACTCTGTACAAAAATTAACTCAAGATGGATCAAAGACTTACATGTAAGATCTCAAGGATAGAAATCCTAGAAGCAAACCTAGGAAATGCTCTTCTAGCCTTTGGCCTAGACAAATAATTGATGACTAAGTCATGAAAAGCAAATGCAACAAAACCAAAAATTGACAATTGCGACCTAATTAAACTAAAGAACTTCTGCACAACAAAAGAAACTATCAACAGAGTAAAAGTAAAGAGACAACCTACAGAATTGGAGAAAATATTTATAAACTATGCATTTAACAAAGGACTAACATCCAGAATCAATAAATAACATAAATAAATACACAAGAAAAAAACAAATTACTCCATTAAAAAGTGGGCAGAGGTCTTGAATAGACACTTCTCAAAAGAAGACATCTAAGTGGCTGATAAATAATAATAATGGCAGAATACAGAGCAAATGAGGTGCCTAAATAGATCATTAGGGACAGGAAAAGTCCCCTGGTCTTCCATTTTCCCCGTTTCCCTTCTCTGCCAAGAATGGAAACTTGGTTAGCAGTAGACCAGTTTGACTGACTGTGGTTGAAAACGGGGAACAAGGATTGAGCTGTGTGATAATATAACAGTGTATGAGGGATTTGCCAACAGTATATTTTACAATGAGATGTGTGGTCTCTATCAGATGGGGGTGGAAAAATGAAACAGGAAAGACAGAACCATCCCCAAATTCTATAAACTAACCAGGGACAGAGCCCCGTTGTGCTCATTGCATGATCAGATTCCAAAGGCTTCCAGATAATATGAAAACTGGACCCTATCTCTCACTCTGTGTAAAAATTAACCCAAGATGCATCAGACTTAAAGGTAAGACCTCAAGGATCAAAATCCTAGAAGAAAACCTAGAATATGCTCAGCATCACTAATCATCAGAGATGCAAATCAAACCCGCAATGACATACCATCTCACACCAATCAGAATGGTTATAATTAAAAAGTTAATCACATGGTGGCAAGTTTGTAGAGAAAAGGGAGTGCTTATATACTGTTGGTGAGGATGCAAATTAGCCCCTATGGAAAGCAGCTTGAAGGTTTCTCAAAGAACTAAACTTAGAACTACCATTTGTCTCAGCAATCCCATGACTACACTCAAAAGAAAATAAGTAAATCATTCCACCAAAAAGACACTTGCACTTGCATGTTTATTGCAGCACTGTTCATAATGACAAAGACATAGATTTGATGCAGGTGCTCATCAATGGTGGATGGGATAAAGAAAATATGATAAGATATACACCACAGAATACTCCACAGCCATGGAAAAGAAAGAAATCAAGTCCTTTGCAGCAACATGGATGCATTTGGAGGCCATTATCCTAAATGAATTAAAGCAGGAACAGAAAAATCAAATACCGTGTGTTCTCACTCATAAGTGAGAGCTAAATATTGGGTAGACAATGGACACAAAGATGGAATAATAAACTCTCAGTATTCCAAAAGGGAAGAGTGAAGAAGGGGAACAAGGATTGAAAATACTTATTGGGTACTATGTTTGCTAATTGGGCAACAGAATCATTAGAATCCCAAACCTCAGCATCATGCAGTATATCCATGTAAAAAACCTGCACGGCTATTCCCTTAATCTAAAATAAAAAAGAAAATAAATCATAACATAATATTAAACTGGGATCTAAAGTAGTATCTCATAGAGTAGCAACACATTTTCCTGTTAGTACATTTGAACGTCTTTTTATATATTTCTGGCCATTAGTATTTGCTATTGAATAGTATCTACTCACATATTTTTGTCAATTTTTATTTTGGGATTTTTGTTTTGTTATCTTTTCTTTATGTTTTTGTCAAGCTTGCAAGATATCATTGTTTTTATTTTGTTTTTGTTTTAGAGTTTGTTCTGTTGCTCAAGGTAGAGTACAGTGTGGCATGATCATTACTCACCGTATCCTCAAATTTGTGGGCTCAAACAATTATTGCACATCAGTCTCCCATGTAGCTGGGACTACAGGCATACACCAGCATACCTGGCTAAGTTTTTAAAAAAAATCATAGAGATGGAATCTCGATATGTTGCTCAGCATGGTCTCAAGCTCTTGGCCTCAAGCGATCCTCCTGGTGATGGGATTACTGTGCCTGGCCCTAAGATCATTACA
The DNA here is from genome assembly GCF_009764315.1 of Trachypithecus francoisi. NCBI lineage: Eukaryota > Metazoa > Chordata > Mammalia > Primates > Cercopithecidae > Trachypithecus > Trachypithecus francoisi. The sequence continues at coordinate 11,767,639 of NW_022681454.1, read as the reverse complement.
TATATAGATCATAACACATTGTCTGTCAAATGTATTTGTAATCTCTACTTTTTCTATATTATGTAGTCCACCATGTCGTTTTCTTTTTATAGATTTTGGAGTTTCCATTTTAATGAGGAAAGTTTTTCTCAAATCCTGGATTATATTTTCAGTTTCACAAGTTATTTATTATAATTTTTATTGTTCTTTTTAAATCTTAACTTTTTAATCCATTTAGAATTTAATTCTAGAGTAGGATATAAATTGGGAACTAATTTGAATTTTCTTCAGGTGAAGAGCCAGTTGAGCTAATGTCTTGGATTAAATAAATCAACTTATTTCTACTAAGTGGATAAAAGGAAGTAAAAATATGCTCAAAGAATTAAAGAAAAGAATAACTTTAATACATGAAGAGAAGATGTCTGCAGAGGAGCAGAACCTGTATAAAGCCATGAATGGTAATTCTGCAACTGAAAACTGCAAGAAGAGAATACATGTTTACAAGATAAGATCAACAGTTTCCAGGTGTTACATTTGAAAGGACAATAAGGTGAATGAAATACACCTGGAAATGAGATAATGGGCTGTGTCATTGTATTACCCATTTCTGACAGGTTCAGAATAGAGTCGCTGTCTAAGCTGCTGAGTGATGTCTGGGAATATACAAACTTTACTGCTTGCCAAGACTCAGTCTACTTATATTAGAAACAGTTTGAACTAGTACTCTATGTCATTAAATTGTTTGGGAAGACATAAGGTATTTTATGTAAAAAGATTTAGGAAGTAAATGATAGAGTTAATATTACTTAGTATTGTACAATTGAGTGTTTGTTGTAGAATGTGTTATTGGCCCCAACCTATCACCTTTCCCTGTATCTATGTTCTTTGCTCTTTGGTTTTGTAGTATATTTATACCAAGGAAAATGAATTGGAGGAATACATTTCTACCCTTAGTCTTGGCATGAGATTTACTTTGGCCAAGTAAGATGTTTATAAAATTCAAGCAAGCAAAATTGTTTAAAATGTTTGCATATGAAGCTTGCTTGCTCTTGTGCTTCCACCATTTCCTTGCGAAGAACATGCCTGAGATGGCTCATGATTACTGGAAGGAGGATGAAGGCACGTGAGCAGAGCTGTCTTAGTTAAGTTGCCCCAGCCAATGCCAATCTAGAGAAGGCTGCAATCCAACTTTCAGATGCATGCATGAATCCGGCCATGGGAAAAGGATTCCCTATTTAATAAGTGGTGTTGGGAAAACTGGCTAGCCATATGCAGAAAACCGGAACTGGAGCCCTTCTTTACACCTTATACAAAAATTAACTCAAAGTTGGATTAAAGACTTAAACATAAGACCTAAAACCATAACAATCCTAGAAGAAAACCTAGACAATACCATTCAGGACACAGGTATGGGCAAAGACTTCATGACTAAAACACGAAAAGCAATGGCAATACAAGCCAAAATTGACAAATGGAATCTAATTAAACTAAAGAGCTTCTGCACAGCAAAAGAAACTGTCATACAGAGTGAACACTGTACTCCAGCTTGAGCAACAGAACGATACTCTTAAACAAAAACAAAATAAAAACAACGATATCTTGCAAGCTTGACAAAATCATAAAGAAAAGATAACAAAACAAAAATCCCAAAATAAAAATTGACAAAAATATATGAGTAGGTACTATTAAGTAGCAAATACTAATGGCCAGAAATATATAAAAAGATGCTCAAATTTACTAATAGGAAAATGTGTTGCTACTCTATGAGATACTACTTTAGATCCCAGTTTAATATTATGTTATGATTTATTTTCTTTTTTATTTTAGATTAAGGGAATAGCCGTGCAGGTTTTTTACATGGATATACTGCATGATACTGAGGTTTGGGATTCTAATGATTCTGTTGCCCAATTAGCAAACATAGTACCCAATAAGTATTTTCAATCCTTGTTCCCCTTCTTCACTCTTTCCTTCTGGAATTCTGAGAGTTTATTATTCCATCTTTGTGTCCATTGTCTACCCAATATTTAGCTCTCACTTATGAGTGAGAACACACGGTGTTTGATTTTCTGTTCCTGCTTTAATTCATTTAGGATAATGGCCTCCAAATGCATCCATGTTGCTGCAAAGGACTTGATTTCTTTCTTTTTCGTGGCTGTGGAGTATTCTGTGGTGCATATATTATCACATTTTCTTTTTTTTCCACCATTTTTTTTTATTATTATTATACTTTAAGTTCTAGGGTACATGTGCACCATGTGCAGGTTTGTTACATATGTACACTTGTGCCATGTTGGTGTGCTGCACCCATCAACTCGTCATTTACATCAGGTGTAACTCCCAATGCCATCCCTCGCCCCTCCCCCCTCCCCCCTCCCCATAATAGGCCCCGGTGTGTGATGTTCCCCTTCCCGAGTCCAAGTGATCTCATTGTTCAGTTCCCACCTATGAGTGGGAACATGCGGTGTTTGCTTTTCTGTTCTTGTGTCTTATCACATTTTCTTTATCCCATCCACCATTGATGAGCACCTGAGTCAAATCTAGGTCTTTGTCATTATGAACAGTGCTGCAATAAACATACAAGTGCAAACGTCTTTTTGGTGGAATGATTTATTTATTTTCCTTTGAGTGTAGTAATGGGATTGCTGAGACAAATGGTAATTCTAATTTTAGTTTTTGAGAAACCTTCAAACTGCTTTCCATGTAGGCAACCTACAGAATGGGAGAAAATTTTTTGCAATCTATCCGTCTGACAAAGGGCTGATATCTAGAATCTACAAATAACTTAAACAAATTTACAAGAAAAAAAAAAAAACTTTCTTGCTTTCTTTCTCTTTTTCTTTCTTTCTTTTCTTCCTTCCTTCTTTCCTTCCGTTTCTTTTCTTTCTTTCCTTCTTTCATTGACAGGTAACACTGAATATATTTGCCGTGTACAACATAATGTTTTGACGTATGTAGACATTATGTAATAGCTAAATCTAGCTAATTAACATATGCATTACCTCACATAGTTATTATTTTTGTGATGAGAACATTCTACATTCATTCTTCACATTCTTCAAGAATACAATATATTGTTAACTATAGTTACCATGTTGCACAATAGATCTCTTGAATTTATTCCTTCTACCTAACTGTAATTTTGTATTCTGTAATCAGCATCTCCTGAACCCTCCCCTCCTCCAAACTACTCCAACTCTTATTAACAACTATTTTACTCGGTACTTCTATGAGCTCAAAAATTTTTAGATTTCTATTGCTTTAACACACTGAGTCTTAAGGCCATTTGTTCCAAGAACAGCTAAATGATGAGTATTTAAAATGTGTCAGGCAATGTGCCAGATGAATTACATATATTATCTTGTGTAACATTTTTGAGTATTTTGACACGCTGATGAAGTAGATGTTAGAGATTTTTTTAAATTTGACAATACATTTTCACATGAGGAAATATGGACCCCAAATGCTTTTTTACTTTCCAACGTTACAGAGCTATAAAGAAGTGAAGCTATAGTATTCAAATTTAGGCAGCCTATGTCAGATATTCTAAGTACATAAGAATTTGTGTCAAATTGGTCTTGTCTGTTAGAGATTTTTCTATCTCCAAATTGTCAAGATTGCATGCTGAGAAAAAGAACCAAAAATAAACTGTTTTAGAAATATAGAATGTTTCAAAATATGTTGTAACATGAAATTTCTTTTTAATCTTTCTCTCTTCCTACACCACTGACATATACAAAATACCTTAATAAAAATGCTTAAAGTAATGAAATACCAACTTATGTGTTTGCTTACATTCAGAATGAAAGTATGCCAGGAAAAACATATGCCTGCTGCTGTGGATGGATATTAGTTCCTGGACTTTCAGGATGCCTCCTACTAATTTATTTTCATCACAGGCAGTTTAAATTATACCCCCGCTCTTTTTTTTAATCATTTAGCACTACTTACAAAAAGTAGAAGAAAAAAGTAAAAGCTTTCACTTCTAGAATTTCAAACATATGGTAAGATTGAGCAGATTCTGTGGGGTTGGATGGCAGGGGACCTGAACTCTTGACTTGCTCCTACCACTAAGTAACTATAATGTGCTGGCAAGCCTCTCCACATCTCAGAGCTCTGATTTTCTTTTCAGTGAAATGGAGTCACTACTAGCTCTGGGAGTCTATAAAACTCACTCGCTTATTCATTCCTTCAAAACTCAATTGCTATACACTAGCTGTGTGTCAGGTACCACACCCCTCATGGATGACAGGAGAAACAAGACAAGACCTTGCGAGAATTCTGTTTGAGAAATAGTGATGGAGCCAATGAGTACATAGTTCCTGAAAAATATAGTAAGTGTTTAGTATTCTTTCCTCCAAAGCAATTGCAGCAAAAACAAAAATGGATAAGTGGTACCTAATTAATTAAACTAAAGAACTTCTGTAGAGCAAAAGAAACTATCAACAGAGTAAACAAACAACCAATAGAATGGGAGAAAATATTTGCAAACTGCGTCTAACAAAGGACTGATATCCAGCGTCTATAAGAAACCTTCACAAATTAACAAGCAAACAAAACAAATAACCACATTAAAAAGTGGGCAAAGGACATGAACAGACACTCCCTAAAGAAGACATCAGCATGGCAAACAAACATAGAAACCAATACTCAACATTAGAAATCATTAGATAAATGCAAATTAAAACCATAATGAGATAGATAGTATCTCATACCAGTCAGAATGGCTATTACTATACAGCCAAAACACAACAAATGCTGGTGATGCTGTAGAGAAAAAGGAATGCTTATACACTGTTGGTGGAAATGTAAATTAGCTCAGCCACTGTGGAAAGCAGTTTGGAGATTTCTCAAAGAACTTAAAGGAGAACCATCATTCAACACACTAGTTCCATTGCTGAGTTTCTAACTGATACGGTTTTTGGATATCCGTCCCCTCCATATCTTATGTTGAAATGCAATCTCCGCTGTCGGAAGTGGGCCCTGGTAGGAGGTATTTGGGTTATGAGGGCAGATCCCTCACGAATGGTTTGGTGTCTTCCTCATGGCAATGAGTGAGTTATTCCTCTGAGTTAATGCAAGATATAGTTGTTTAAAACTGTGTGGCACCTCCCACCTCTGTCGCTCCTTCTCTTGCTCCCCCCATCACCTTCCACCATGATTGCAAGCTTTCTGAAGCCCTCACCAGAAGCAGATGCTGACACTATGCTTCCTGTAAAGCCTGCAGGACCATGAGCCAAACTAAACCTCTTTTTCTTCATAAATTACTCAGCCTCGAGTATTCCTTTATAGTGATGCAAATGGACTCACGTAATACCCAAAGAAAAATAAATTGTCCTTGATGTGGGCAGAGCCTTCCATGGCAGATGCTTGGTGCCTAAAATCACAAGTGATAACAAGACAGTGTCAGTGAAGCAAGCTGCTGTGGGCTGCTGAAGCCCTGCTCCTTTATGATCACAGAATCCTCAGGTGAGGACTCACAGAGGAACAGTGTGCCTGTTTCATGTCTTTATCTGGTTGGATGCAGCCTTTATTATTACTTTTTTATTTGTTTAGTAAGCAACACAATTTGTCCTTGTTGGCAAAGTGCCCTGTGAAATGTAAAATGAAGTCTTTTTCTAAGCTGGAGTTACTTATGTCAAGGGCGCTCTATACAATCCGGAAAGTGTAGAACAGCCGGGTATAGAATGACATCGGAGAGAACAAATAAAAATCATCCTAATGAACATCACGGACTCAAACTTTGCTGCCTGTGGGTATTAATTTCCAGAATGGATTAAAAATGAAATAAAATGATATTCGTTTGGAGAAATACATGTGATCAAAATGATTCAGAGAAAAAAGAACCTAAAAAAGAATAAACAAGATTTTTTTTCACTCATGCTTAAATGTAGGAAAGTAAAGGTGCCAGTATTAGAGTCAGATAAATTAGAATTAAATTAAAAGTGTTAATAAAAAGCTTTAAATTATGATGAAAGATATTTAGTTATAAAGTTGCGACACCAGTAAGTATAAATTGAATAGTATGAAATCTGAATATATGAATAAATAATCTTAGAGACATTAGAAGAAACTGACAGAAACAGAATTGTAAAAGGAGATTTTTACTTTGGTATGATTGAATAAAAACAGCCAGTTATACTGAGCTGTCTCTATGTGCCAGTCTTCCCTTCCCTACTCCCCAAGCTATATATGAGTTAGGTCCTTCAGTCTTCCCAATAAACTTATGAGATAGACACTAAATATAAACAATAGGGAAATCTCATATTGACATAATCTCATAAATGACATTGAGCTAATAATGTTATAAGAAATTCTGTGACTAATTAAAAATGATCATATTCACTTTACAACCATACATAGATTGGATTATTTATAAAAATTGACCTCAAAAGCCAGGTGTGGTGGCTCACGCCTGTAATTCCAGCACTTTAGGGGGCCATGGCAGGTGGATCGTGAGGTCAGGAGATCGAGACCAGTCTGGCCAATATGGTGAAACCCAATCTCTACTAAAATACAACAAAAAAAAAAAAATTAAATGGGCATGGTGGCACATGTCTGTAGTCCCAGCTGTTCAGGAGTCAGAGGCAGGGGAATCACTTGAACCCAGGAGGCAGAAGTTGCAGTGAGCTGCACTCCAGCCTGGTAACAGAGCAAGACTGTCTCAAAAAAAAAAAAGACCTCAAAATATTCAAAAGGTAAAAATTTTATAAGTCACTTCGGCTAATGACCAATATGTTTAAACACAAAACATTCAACATTTAAAAAAGAAACATCATCTCAACAAAGAAATCTGGATTAGGTGAGTCAAAAAACACACAATACAAAAAACTTGAAAATAACAAATATGATGTTTTATTTTAATACCAACAGGCATGTCTTATGGAGAAATTGAAATGCAATTAATACATTTATTTTCACTATGAAATAAGAAAAATTAAACTATTATTTAACTTGTAACATTAGATTGAAACAAAAGTCATGCATTGTTTGTAAGAATGTAAAATGGTGCAACTTCTTTGGAAAACATTCAGCAGTGGCTTAAAAAGTTACCATATGATTCAACAAACTCACTCCTAAGTATAAAACCAAGATACATGAACACATATGTCCACACAAACCTTGTACTTAAATATTCGTAGTTTCATGATTCGCAGTAGCCAAAAAGTAGAAACAAATGAAATGCATAAATATATAAACATAATGTGGTTTATCCCTGGAGTGGAATATTATTACTTGGTCATAAAAAGGAAAAAGGTATTGATGCACACTACAACATGGATGAAGTTTGGGAACATTATTCTAACTGAAAGAAGCCAGTCACAAAAGATCACACGTTGTATACTTTTATTCATATAAATGTCCAGATTGGACAAATCCATAAGATATAAAATAGATTGATATTTGCCCTAAGCCAGACAGGGGAGAGTAGAATGTGTTTGGGGAATGGCTGCTGAAAGGTATAATATTCTTTGGGGAACAATAAAAATGTTATAAAATTAGATTTTGGTGAATATTGTAAAACTTTGTATATATACTTAAAGGCTCTGAATTGTACACTTTACATGGGTGAATTCTATGGTATGTAAATTATATCTCAGTAAAATTGTTAAAATAGAAGAGAGGAAAAAACTAAGAAAACTAAAACATAAAAGTTTTGTGTCTGTGATGTTCACTTTTGTTATAGAAAGGGATTGTCAAAATAATCTTTAGATGTGATTCAGTTTACTTTTCAGTGCACACACCCAATAGGACTTCATCCCACACCTCACACATGCTCTGAAAATAAGTCTGCTGGTTGTTTTGGCTTCTCAGATACACTTCTTCGAATATACTGATTGCCATTTATGATTAACTGGCTCAGAGCTGGTATTTATTTTCCCGTTGATTAGACTAGCTGCACTTCTTCAACCTCCCAAGCTTGTGAGGACTTTTAAATCAACTTTTAAAGCATTGACATCTATCTATATATATATACACACACACACATGCACATATATATGTGTGCGCATCTGTAAAAATAAGGGTATATGCTTAGGTACTCCTCCCAACAATTGTAAAATGGGATATGGCAGGGCAATGATTGTTTTACATGATAAAACTGAGACTCAGTGATGGAAGTTGCCTGCTCATGCTGGACAAGAATCCTGGATTTCTTACTCTTTGTCTTGCCTCTTTGTTAAAATAAAATGTCTATGGTACATTTCGTTTTCCTCATTACCCACCCCTGTGTCACCCCTCTACATACACCCCCTGACAAGAAAATCAATGAAAATGTTTAATACTTTGTTTTCTGCATCAGCTTTTCCCTTCACCTCTATATTCAAACACATACAGAGAAACATTACTTTTAGAGAAAAAGTTTAATTATTTTTATTATTATTATTATTTTTGAGACAGGATCTCACTCTGTTGCAGGAGTGCAGTGGTGCGTTCTTATCTCACTGCAACCTCTGCCTCTCAGGCTCAAGTAATCCTCCCACCTCAGCTTTCCCGGTAGCAGGGACTACAGGCACACATCACCATATGCAACTAACTTTTATATTTTTTTGTAGAGACAGGTTTATTCCATGTTGCTCAGGTTGAAAGTTTAATATTTTTATGCAGGAAGAGAAAAGAAACAAAGCCATGGATACAAAACAACTCTTTTCTTGGATCCTTTCATTTTTTGCACATGCTTCTATGATATCATATGTTAGTGTGTTTCAATGGGAGTGTATCTGCCTGTCTCCTTGGGTAGATGATCATTTATCTATGTTATGCTGTCTATCTATAAATGCACCCATGTGTCTGACAGTAGCATTTCAGTAACATTGGTCTAACGGACTCTGTAGCTATCTATGTTCTACATAAATAAATAGATGAAATCATTATGTAAAAACAGCACCAGTACATTCAATTGCCTACTCAGTAGCTCCTAATAGGTAGTAAAGCTTGATTTAATCGATTCAATGTGTTAGACTTATATAAGGTGTTTAAATGAAGAGCATGGTAAATATTGTAGTAGTGGCAGAAACTAAACTTAGACACAATCTTGGCTGAAATCTTGGCAGCCTTTCCCATTCTATGGTTTGATGTAGGAATGTTGTGAAAGGAAAATAAAATATATCTATTGGGATGCTTTAGGAGGCAATTAATGGAAACTTAAACTGTAATGAACCTGAACATTATAGAAACATATTTGTGCAAGTGAGACAGAATCCAGAGGTGGCATGAACTTTCAGTTTGGTGGATCCAACAGTTAATATCATCAAGGTCAACATCATGTTCATCCTAATGTAGGTTTCCTCATAAATGCAATATGCCTGTCAATTGCCCAAGATGCTGAGTTTCCTTTTTCATGACTTGTAGGAGGGAGTAAACCTGGCTTAAGTTCACAAAAGCCAGAAAGCTTATCTCTCAGAAGCCCTCAGCTAGCCCCTCTTCTCATCATCCCCAAGTAGCTTAGGCTTGTTTATCCCTGAATGAATGATGAGTAATGGGGCTTAGACTAATCAGCTTGTGTGGAACAGATATTGGGAAGGTAGTAGTACTTCATTGCAGAAGACTTCCTGCTAAGACCTGAAGCCTATTTTGATGGACTCAGGTACACATAGCCTTTCTCCTTGTTGTCAGCGATGTTCAACTCAGCAGCCCTAGCAATTTATGTAGCTGGATTATCTATATTCACTCCTCCAAATTGCCAAATTTAATGTTCTAGAGGAACGAATGATGGATAAAAATAGACATTTCTTTAGTATCTGAAAGAAAATGTTATTTTTAGATATTGAAACAATTGAATGTATAGACAGACAGTCACTTAAGGCTATAAGTATATATAAAACTTTCCTTTTTGTTTATAGCAAATTAAGTGTACATTTTCTGAGAGAATTTTATTTTATCTTTATCTGTACACTTTTTAAAAAGTCTTATTTTATATCCTTTTAAATCATCTTTGAACACTCTTCCATGCTTGATGTGTTGGTTAACAGAAATAATGATGCAGTGTGCCAAGTTTATAATATGCTTGGAACACTTGCCCCTGGGGAAATTTAACAGATTGGGCTCCAAGTATGATTTTTTTTTCGATCCCAAGATAAAGGTATTTTTTTTCTAATGGGAGAAAACATTTTGGACATAAAACTATGCTAACAAAATATGTGTAAGAATGAAGTACAAATAATTCTGAAACATAGATATTGAATTTTCTTGGACATTCACATGAGTTCAAAATTAAGAGACAATTGTACACAGTGCACTTGGCGAGTCCTAATTTATTTCTTAGGGAAGGGAGTAAAAATATGTATTTTGTGAACAAGTGGTTTCAAAAATAATTTACCAAAACACATTATTTTTTCTTTTCTGTATTTATCAATGTATCACGTGAAGTATATGGTTGACAGTCATTTTATTTGTAAATCATTCAGACTATAGTGTCCAAAATATGGGCTAATTTTGAGTGGATTGATGCAAAAGTTGTTCTGGATGAACTTCTGAGGCAGCTCCTTCTAAAAATTATATTGTTTTGTAGAAGATCTAAAATGAAATAAAATGCGCTCTTTCCATCACGCCTAGGAAGACATTACAGAGCTCTCTAAAAATTATAAAACGAGATTTAAGGACTTGGTGCATCTAACAAACTTACCATCCACAGTTCCTGTCCTGGTATTATGGTATTTTTGGTTTAGAGTGGTTTGTCTCTTGTCATTTGTGCGGAGAGAGACTGAGTTTGCTGGTCTAATCAGTGATGGATAGTGTTTTGTGCATGAACTAAAGATAATACCTATGAATAAGAAGGTATCAGAATGATCCGAGGTGGCTTGTTGAGCATGCTGTGTACCTCAGGTACTGGTTTATAAATGGCAATGAATGACATCTTCCTTTTGGGTTGATCAAAGAGAGAGCACGTCCCTTGAGCTCAGGCAGTTGTTGTTTTCAGCAATGTTGAATTGTTCCTATTCTCTGTGAAGGACTCCTTTATGTGCCAGTCTTACTAACACTGAAATCCAAGTTACTTTTACCACTGAAGTAATGTATTCACTACCAATGTTTTTATACATTCCTGCTACAAATTTCTAACAATAAAGGTAAGCAGTGCATTTAGAAGTTTAAAACATTTAATAAAGCTGTTTCCCATTTTGCTTATTACTTTTTATTTATGTAGAAACAGTTGTAGATTACTAATACATCATATGATATATTAATAATGTTATTAAACAAAACACAAAAGAAAGCTAGTTGATCTCAGGAGTGCTGGGTAGGGCATGTGATAGGGGCTTAAAATGCTGGTTAATGTTACCAGATTTTATTTTGTAATAGTGTTTTCCTTACAAAAATCACGTGAAAATTATCTGAGCAGAACTTGAAAAGATAGTGTTGCTGAACTGGTATTGCTTACATTATCCCTTTGCCTATCTCCAGGTTGTGTAAAGGAAGGTAAATAGCTCATTAAGAGACAGCTTGGTAATGGGAACTTCTAGAGAGAACATTATTTTGGGAGTGTGATGTTTTCCAAAGAGCAAAGGAGAGATGCATTCCCCCATTTGTAAGTCCAGGCTGCAATGTAAATGAAGTAAGGGAGTTTTCGGAAAACCATTTGGAACTCAATACGTGCCTTCCTTTTTCCAACTTTTACTTTAGATTCAACAAGTATATGTGTAAGTTTGTTACATGGGTAAATTGCACTTTGTGGGGTTTGATGTACAGATAATTTTGTCATCCAAATATTCAGCATAATAATTGATAGGTAGTTTTTCGATGTTCACCCTCCAACCTCATAGGCCCCAGTGTCTACTGTTCCCTTCTTTGTGTCCATGTGTACTCAGTGTTTAGCTCCCATTTATAGGTGAAAACATGCAGTATTTGGTTTTCTATTCCTGTATTAATTCACTTGGGGTAATGGCCTACAGTTCTATCCATGTTGCTACAAAGGCCATCAACATATGCTTTGAGTGACAAAGGGACTGGAATCTTTTTTTTTTATTATTATTATACTTTAAGTTCTAGGGTACATGTGCATAACGTGCAGGTTTGTTACATATGTATACTTATGCCATGTTGGTGTGCTGCACCCATCAACTCGTCAGCACCCATCAATTCATCATTTATATCAGGTACAACTCCCCAATGCAATCCCTCCCTCCTCCCCCCTCCCCATGATAGGCCCCAGTGTGTGATGTTCCCCTTCCCGAGTCCAAGTGATCTCATTGTTCAGTTCCCACCTATGAGTGAGAACATGCAGTGTTTGGTTTTCTGTTCTTGTGATAGTTTGCTAAGAATGATGGTTTCCAGCTGCATCCATGTCCCTACAAAGGACGCAAACTCATCCTTTTTGATGGCTGCATAGTATTCCATGGTGTGTATGTGCCACATTTTCTTAATCCAGTCTGTCACAGATGGACATTTGGGTTGATTCCAAGTCTTTGCTATTGTGAATAGTGCCGCAATAAACATACGTGTGCATGTGTCTTTGTAGTAGAGTAATTATAATCCTTTGGGTATATACCCAGTAGTGGGATGGCTGGGTCATATGGTATATCTAGTTCTAGATCCTTGAGGAATTGCCATACTGTTTTCCATAATGGTTGAACTAGTTTACAATCCCACCAACAGTGTAAAAGTGTTCCTATTTCTCCACATCCTCTCCAACACCTGTTGTTTCCTGACTTTTGAATGATTGCCATTCTAACTGGTGTGAGATGGTATCTCATTGTGGTTTTGATTTGCATTTCTCTGATGGCGAGTGATGATGAGCATTTTTTCATGTGTCTGTTGGTTGTATGAATGTCTTCTTTTGAGAAATGTCTATTCATATCCTTTGCCCACTTTTTGATGGGGTTGTTTTTTTCTTGTATATTTGTTTGAGTTCTTCGTAGATTCTGGATATTAGCCCTTTGTCAGATGAGTAGGTTGCAAACATTTTCTCCCATTCTGTAGGTTGCCTGTTCACTCTGATGGTAGTTTCTTTTGCTGTGCAAAAGCTCTTTAGTTTAATTAGACCCCATTTGTCAATTTTGGCTTTTGCTGCCATTGCTTTTGGTGTTTTAGACATGAAGTCCTTGCCCATGCCTATGTCCTGAATGGTACTATCTAGATTTTCTTCTAGGGTTTTTATGGTATTAGGTCTAACATTTAAGTCTCTAATCCATCTTGAATTAATCTTCGTATAAGGGGTAAGGAAAGGATCCAGTTTCAGCTTTCTACTTATGGCTAGCCAATTTTCCCAGCACCATTTGTTGAATAGGGAATCCTTTCCCCATTTCTTGTTTCTCTCAGGTTTGTCAAAGATCAGATGGCTGTAGATGTGTGGTATTATTTCTGAGGACTCTGTTCTGTTCCATTGGTCTATATATGTGTTTTGGTACCAGTACCATGCTGTTTTGGTTACTGTAGCCTTGTAGTATAGTTTGAAGTCAGGTAGTGTGATGCCTCCAGCTTTGTCCTTTTGACTTAGGATTGTCTTGGCAATGCAGGCTCTTTTTTGGTTCCATATGAACTTTAAAGCAGTTTTTCCAATTCTGTGAAGAAACTCATTGGTAGCTTGATGGGGATGGCATTGAATCTATAAATTACCTTGGGCAGTATGGCCATTTTCACGATATTGATTCTTCCTATCCATGAGCATGGTATGTTCTTCCATTTGTTTGTGTCCTCTTTGATTTCACTGAGCAGTGGTTTGTAGTTCTCCTTGAAGAGGTCCTTTACATCCCTTGTGAGCTGGATTCCTAGGTATTTTATTCTCTTTGAAGCAATTGTGAATGGAAGTTCATTCCTGATTTGGCTCTCTGCTTGTCTGTTACTGGTGTATAAGAATGCTTGTGATTTTTGCACATTAATTTTGTATCCTGAGACTTTGCTGAAGTTGCTTATCAGCTTAAGGAGATTTGGGGCTGAGACAATGGGGTTTTCTAAATATACAGTCATGTCATCTGCAAACAGGGACAATTTGACTTCTTCTTTTCCTAACTGGATACCCTTGATTTCTTTCTCTTGCCTGATTGCCCTGGCCAGAACTTCCAACACTATGTTGAATAGGAGTGGTGAGAGAGGACATCCCTGTCTTGTGCCAGATTTCAAAGGGAATTTTTCCAGTTTGTGCCCATTCAGTATGATATTAGCTGTGGGTTTGTCATAAATAGCTCTTATTATTTTGAGGTACGTTCCATCAATACCGAATTTATTGAGCGTTTTTAGCATGAAGGGCTGTTGAATTTTGTCAAAAGCCTTTTCTGCATCTATTGAGATAATCATGTGGTTCTTGTCTTTGGTTCTGTTTATATGCTGGATTACGTTTATTGATTTGTGAATGTTGAACCAGCATTGCATCCCAGGGATGAAGCCCACTTGATCATGGTGGATAAGCTTTTTGATGTGCTGCTGAATCTGGTTTGCCAGTATTTTATTGAGGATTTTTGCATCGATGTTCATCAGGGATATTGGTCTAAAATTCTCTTTTTTTGTTGTGTCTCTGTCAGGCTTTGGTATCAGGATGATGTTGGCCTCATAAAATGAGTTAGGGAGGATTCCCTCTTTTTCTATTGATTGGAATAGTTTCAAAAGGAATGGTACCAGCTCCTCCTTGTACCTCTGGTAGAATTCAGCTGTGAATCCATCTGGTCCTGGACTTTTTTTGGTGGGTAGGCTATTAATTGTTGCCTCAATTTCAGAGCCTGCTATTGGTCTATTCAGGGATTCAACTTCGTCCTGGTTTAATCTTGGGAGAGTGTAAGTGTCCAGGAAATTATCCATTTCTTCTAGATTTTCTAGTTGATTGTGTAGAGGCGTTTATAGTATTCTCTGATGGTTGTTTGTATTTCTGTGGGGTCAGTGGTGATATCCCCTTATCATTTTTTATTGCGTCTATTTGATTCCTCTCTCTTTTCTTCTTTATTAGTCTTGCTAGCGGTCTGTCATTTTGTTGATCTTTTCAAAAAACCAACTCCTGGATTCATTGATTTTTTGGAGGGTTTTTTGTGTCTCTATCTCCTTCAGTTCTGCTCTGATCTTAGTTATTTCTTGCCTTCTGCTAGCTTTTGAATGTGTTTGCTCTTGCCTCTCTAGTTCTTTTAATTGTGATGTTAGAGTGTCAATTTTAGATCTTTCCTGCTTTCTCTTGTGGGCATTTAGTGCTATAAATTTCCCTCTACACACTGCTTTCAATGTGTCCCAGAGATTCTGGTATGTTGTATCTTTGTTCTCATTGGTTTCAAAGAACATCTTTATTTCTGCTTTCATTTCGTTATGTACCCAGTAGTCATTCAGGAGCAGGTTGTTCAGTTTCCATGTAGTTGAGCAGTTTTGATTGAGTTTCTTAGTCCTGAGTTCTAGTTTGATTGCACTGTGGTCTGAGAGACAGTTTGTTATAATTTCTGTTCTTGTACATTTGCTGAGGAGTGCTTTACTTCCAATTATGTGGTCAATTTTGGAATAAGTGCGATGTGGTGCTGAGAAGAATGTATATTCTGTTGATTTGGGGTGGAGAGTTCTATAGATGTCTATTAGGTCCGCTTGGTGCAGAGATGAGTTCAATTCCTGGATATCCTTGTTAACTTTCTGTCTCGTTGATCTGTCTGATGTTGACAGTGGAGTGTTGAAGTCTCCCATTATTATTGTATGGGAGTCTAAGTCTCTTTGTAGGTCTCTAAGGACTTGCTTTATGAATCTGGGTGCTCCTGTATTGGGGGCATATATATTTAGGAGAGTTAGCTCTTCCTGTTGAATTGATCGCTTTAGCATTATGTAATGGCCTTCTTTGTCTCTTTTGATCTTTGATGGTTTAAAGTCTGTTTTATCAGAGACTAGGATTGCAACCCCTGCTTTTTTTTTGTTCTCCATTTGCTTGGTAGATCTTCCTCCATCCCTTTATTTTGAGCCTATGTATGTCTCTGCATGTGAGATGGGTCTCCTGAATACAGCAGACTGATGGGTCTTGACTCTTTATCCAGTTTGCCAGTCTGTGTCTTTTAATTGGAGCATTTAGTCCATTTACATTTAAGGCTAATATTGTTATGTGTGAACTTGATCCTGTCATTATGATATTAACTGGTTATTTTGCTCGTTAGTTGATGCAGTTTCTTTCTATCCTCAATGGTCTTTACATTTTGGCATGTTTTTGCAATGGCTGGTTCCGGTTGTTCCTTTCCATGTTTAGTGCTTCCTTCAGGGTCTCTTGTAAGGCAGGCCTGGTAGTGAGAAAATCTCTAAGCATTTGCTTATCTGTAAAGGATTTTATTTCTCCTTCACTGATGAAACTTAGTTTGGCTGGATATGAAATTCTGGGTTGAAAATTCTTTTCTTTAAGAATGTTGAATATTGGCCCCCACTCTCTTCTGGCTTGTAGAGTTTCTGCCGAGAGATCTGCTGTTAGTCTGATGGGCTTCCCTTTGTGGGTAACCCGACCTTTCTCTCTGGCTGCCCTTAAGATTTTTTCCTTCATTTCAACTTTGGTGAATCTGGCAATTATGTGTCTTGGAGTTGCTCTTCTCGAGGAGTATCTTTGTGGCGTTCTCTGTATTTCCTGAATTTGAATGTTGGCCTGCCCTACTAGGTTGGGGAAGTTCTCCTGGATGATATCCTGAAGAGTGTTTTCCAACTTGGTTCCATTTTCCCCCTCACTTTCAGGCACCCCAATCAGACGTAGATTTGGTCTTTTTACATAATCCCATACTTCTTGCAGGCTTTGTTCATTTCTTTTTCTTCTTTTTTCTTTTGGTTTCTCTTCTCGCTTCATTTCATTCATTTAATCCTCTATCGCTGATACTCTTTCTTCCAGTTGATCGAGTCGGTTACTGAAGCTTGTGCATTTGTCACGTATTTCTAGTGTCATGGTTTTCATCTCTGTCATTTCGTTTATGAGCTTCTCTGCATTAATTAGTCTAGCTGTCAATTCTTCCACTCTTTTTTCAAGATTTTTAGTTTCTTTGCGCTGGGTACGTAATTCCTCCTTTAGCTCTGAGAAGTTTGATGGACTGAAGCCTTCTTCTCTCATCTCATCAAAGTCATTCTCTGACCAGCTTTGGTCCGTTGCTGGTGATGGGCTGCGCTCCTTTGCAGGGGGAGATGCGCTCTTATTTTTTGAATTTCCAGCTTTTCTGCCCTGCTTCTTCCCCATCTTTGTGGTTTTATCTGTCTCTGGTCTTTGATGATGGTGACGTACTGATGGGGTTTTGGTATAGGTGTCCTTCCTGTTTGATAGTTTTCCTTCTGACAGTCAGAAGGACTGTCTGTTGGTCTGTTGGAGATTGCTTGAGGTCCACTCCAGACCCTTTTTGCCTGGGTATCAGCAGCAGAGGTTGCCGAGGATAGAATATTGCTGAACAGCAAGTGTACCTGTCTGATTCTTCCTTTGGAAGCTTCCTCTCAGTGGTGTACTCCACGCTGTGAGGTGTGGGGTGTCAGACTGCCCCTAGTGGGGGATGTCTCCCAGCTAGGCTACTCAGGGGTCAGGGACCCACCTGAACAGGCAGTCTGTCCATTCTCAGATCTCAACCCCCGCGTTGGGAGATCCACGGCTCTCCCCAAAGCTGTCAGACAGAGTTGTTCGCGTCTGCACGGGCCCCCGCTGCTTCCCCTATTGGACTTCAGCTGTGCGCTGTCCCCAGAGGTGGAGTCTACCGAGACAGGCAGGCTTCCTTGAGCTGCTGTGAGCTCCACCCAGTTCGAGCTTCCCAGCGGCTTTGTTTACCTACTTAAGCCTCAGCAATGGCGGGCGCCCCTCCCCCAGCCTCGCTGCTGCCTTGCGGATAGATCGCCGCAGACTGCTGTGTTAGCAGTGAGGGAGGCTCCGTGGGTGTGGGAACCTCCCGGCCAGGTGTGGGACATATTCTCCTGGTGTGCCTGTTTGCTTAAAGTGCAGTATTGGGGTAGGAGTTACCCGATTTTCCAGGTGTTGTGTGTCTCAGTTCCCCTGGCTAGGAAAACGGATTCCCTTCCCCCTTGCACTTCCAGGTGAGGCGATGCCTTGCCCTGCTTCAGCTCTCGCTGGTCAGGCTGCAGCCGCTGACCAGCACCGATTGTCCGGGACTCCCTAGTGAGATGACCCCAGTACCTCAGTTGAAAATGCAGAAATCACTCGTCTTCTGTGTTGCTCGCGCTGGGAGTTGGAGACTGGAGCTGTTCCTATTCGGCCATCTTGCTCTGCCCCCCGGGACTGGAATCTTAATCAGCCCTAAAGAAAAACAAAATAGCACTGTAAAGGAGAACCTGGAAGGATATGCTTCATAACAGCATAGCAAAGAGAGAGGGCTCCATTGAGAATGTCTGTACATCCAAAGTTTGGAAAATTTCCAAGTTGTGTCCTTCCCTTGGGCAGAATTGTTGTCAGAATTCATCTTCTTGCAGTTGAAGGGCTGATGGCCCTAGCTTCTTGCTGACTGTCAGATGGAATTCATCCTCATCTCCTTGCAGTATGGGCCTCCCAAGTTGGCTGCTCGCTGCTTCTAAGTTGGTTGGGGAGAGAATCGCGAGAGTAAATCTACCAGCAAAATGAAGTTCTATGTAATGTAGTGTAATCACTGAAGTGGCATCCCTCATCTTTGCCATATTCCCTTGGCTAAAACCAAGTCTTGGACCTTTTTTTTTTTTTGGTCTATTGGTCTATTGTGAGTGTTTGCTCACACTCAAGGGGAGGAGATTATTCACACAAATGTGCAAATACCAGAAAGCAGGAATCACTGGAATTACCTGTGGGTCTGTCCCTACACAGTCCTTTGACTCTGTAACTTACTTGGGCCAATGGAATGTGAGCAGAAGTATCTGAGGACTAGTTCCAAGCCTAGTTGGTAAGAGAGATATTGTGTTTTCATTATCCTCACCTGTATGTCTGCCTTCAATCATGATGAGAACATTTCCTGAGTAGTCATTTGTCCAAAGAAAATGAGAGTTACCTAAAGTAGACTTGGACACAAATTACATCTTGAAACCAAGAGCAGCATATATCAGTGAACTTCCATCTAATCCACAGGATCTTAAGTAGTAATAAATAATTATTACTTAAAGCTACTGGGTGTGAGGAGGTAAAATAATGTAGCATTATTTTAGCAATAGCTGATTGCTATAATACCTGAGTATAACTTAAATGGTTTGGAATCTGCCTGTGATTTCATGCCAGAGGATGGAAGAAAGCTCAAAAGACAAATTGACAAGACAGTGATGAAAAAAACATAACATTGATTTTTAATTGACCTTAGTAAATGTAGCTTATTCCGTAATTAATTTCAATATTAAGTGGCCAAGTTAGGACTTGAAGCCATTTCTTGTGATACCCGTTATTGGTTATTTTTGCTAAATCATGCAATCACTTATATCTGAATAACAAATAGCGAGTGTTTGATCAAAATCATGGCTATTTCATGATGATGTACACATCTCTTTCTCTCTATATAATTTTTTGGTAGGGTTGATGACAAAACAGCATGGTGGAGAGAGAGAAAAAGCATGATGGGCTTTGGAGCTAGAAATACCTTGACTGAAATCTTAGGTTATCTTCTTTGATTTTCTATTCTGTAGTAAGAAGAAAATGGCACTCACCTTGCATGTCATTGTGAGAATTAAGTGAAATAATACAAGTTTGCATCATAGCAAGTGATGCATAAAGGGAACTCAACATTTGCTGGTTTCTTTCTCCTGCCTCTCTTTTCCTTTGAATCTATTTTTGCTTCCTAATCAGTCAATCCCAAAGAATTTCTAAAAGGTTCTGCTTGTTAGGAAGGGGTCTTAAGTCAATGTTAACAGGTTAACAAAAAAGCGAGAAAGGAAAAGTAAATCCATAATAAATGGGAGAGGAAATCTCTTAATTCATTGGCTCTCATTGCATTTTGGAGAAGCAGGTACCACTGGCTTTGGACAAGATAGTGCCATCTTCCTCCCTTTAAACAAAGCTGCAGAGAAGTTCCAAAATATCAAACAGTGAAATGTTTACCTGAGACCTTAGGTGAAGGCTGAGAAAATAAACACCGTAAATGTGTTTGGTGTTAGGGCGGAAGGCGCTGGGTCTCTCTTTTTCGACTTGTGGAGTCCCTGCCAACACCTTGCAGCTCTGGTATCTTAACAGGCCTGAGCTTAAACGCTGAGTGGAAGGGGAAAGTGTGGGGTGTTTGTACAGCTGAAAACAAGATGAAAAACCCCAGGCCCCCCCTCACACCCCATTAGACCCTGAAGTCCACGGAGTGTTGCACTCAACACATAAACACTCTGCTTGGGGAAGCCGTGGTCAGGGTGTGAGAGGGAGGGACACTGTCTCAGAGAGGAACAATGGCATCTCTGTGAGGAGCCAGGAATCCCTGCTCCTGCAGCTTCTTGGCCTGGGATACATTAATCATTACTTCCACCTTATGCATTTCAGTAAACCTTAAGGCCTTTGGGGATTGATAATGGGGCAACAGGTAAGAAGATACCCTATCAAAAAATAAACACTTTGGGCCAAGGATTCAACATCACTGTTTCTTTCTCCAGGGTGTCAGAGGGAGAGAAAGATGGAATTTGGAGTAAACAGTACAGAGTCCTATCACAGCCGGTTGTGGCATGGTGGGCAGTTGATGAACTTCTCTGGCCTTTCTACAACCTGTGCCTTTGCCCACATTGCGCTGTCTGCCTGGAATATTCTCCAATCACACACACTTTCGGTGGGGCATAGAGTCTTAATCACCTTTTTAGATTAAAGTTCTGTTTTTTATTCTCTTCTTTAAGGATAGCCATCATTGAATTTAGAGAAGACTTTTCATCTTCTGGTCTATGCTGAGTTATTCAATCCTTCCCCTGTGTTCCCACAGCATGCCACGATCAGGTTCTTACTAAAGTATTAGGTTGGTGCAAAAGTAATTGCAGCTTTTGCCATTACTTTTATGGCAAAGACCACAATTAGTTTTGCACCAACCTAAATACTTTTCATGGTGTATTGGAATTTGTATGTCTGCATCTTCCCTCAGTCTCTCATTAGACACCCATATATTTCAGTTTGCTGAGGTCATACAGGCTGTGAGTCATGGACCCTCTTATTTCCTGCCTTAATCCCTGCAATAGTAACTATACATATGCATCCATTGTGTGTGCTGTGCTGTTGTAGGTCTTTCCAAAGAAGATGTTGAAATCCTAACATCTAGCATCTAAGAATGCAATTTTACTTGGAAATGAAGTCTTTGCAGAGGTAACCAACACAAGATGAGGTGAAATTGAATTAGAATAGGCCCTAAATTCAATGACTGCTCTCCTTAAAGAAGAGGGAGATTCGGAGACACAGAAGTGTACGTAGCAGGAAGGCAGTCCTGTGAAGATGGAGGCAGGCATTGTAGTGACGTAGCTACAAGTCAAGGAAGGTCACAGATTTACAGCAACCACCAGAAGCCAGAGGAGGCAAGTAAGGATTCTCTGAAGGCTTCAGAAGCAGAACGGCCCTTGCCTACTCCTTGATCCAGACACCCAGTCTCTAGAACTATGAGAGAATACTTTTCTGTTGTTTTAAGCAACCCAACTTATGGCAACCATGGGAAACTAATACAAACATGAAGTCCTTTCCATTCCTTTGTTTCCACTCACCTTTTCATTTTCCTAATATTTCCTGGGATGTAAAACCAGAACCCTACTTAACATTTTCCTTGGAATTGGAAAAATGGCTTCTTCTCTAAAGCCAATATAAATGCTTGAGTCTCCCATAACACAGCAGCAGCAATGCCTTTCTGGGACTCTAAGTCCTTGGGTAGATTAAGAAACACTCCTCTCCTTTCCTTCACAGATAAATTTAATTTTTTGTTCCACCTACTTCTGTGCACATTTTATCTTAAACTTTTCATGGGGTCTATTCCTTCTACCCACCCTTATTCGTTCAGATGGTAGAGTTCTGAGCTTAGTTCTCTTCACTTTTTACTCTGCAAACCTTTCTTAAGCAATGTCATCTTATTCAATGTCTTCAATGACTATGTATTTGGTGATGAACCACCAATCCAGGCTTCTAATCACATTTCTTAGCTGTACTAAACTGTAGACTAACTAGTCAAATAGTAAGTGCATATTGCTCTACATAATTCAAGGTCAATATGTCCACACTTTAGATTACTGTCTTTTGTTCCTTACTGTTTTCTTCTTAACATCTCAATACAGAACGATGGCAACACCATCCACTCAGTAATCTATGAAATAAATGTGGGAGTTATCCTGAATGATTCCTTTTATCATCTTTCACATGCAGTCAGGGATGGCGATCCAACAACTCCACCTCTTTAAAATATCTAACATTGTATTCTGCCTATCTCCTTGCTCTGACTTAAGTCATGTCTTCATCATCTCTCTTGAATGACAGCAACAGCTTCTTAACTGGCCCTATTCCCACTAACCTCTATCTCACAAGTCCACTTTTCCTAATACTACCAGAGTGAACTTGGTAAAACGAACATCAGGTTGTGGCATCTTCCTGTGTAATACACATTAGAATCACCTCTCTGACCAGTTACAGATTCACCACCATAATTTGTTCTTCACCTCTTCAACCTCTCTTCTCCTCCACCTCTTTCATATCCTACTTTGCCTTGCACGCTATGATTCAGACATGCCCTAGTACTTTTGGTTCCTGAATAATAGGTTTTCCATCTCTCTGTGGCTTTGTGTGTTCTATTCTCTTGGTCAAGAATGCCCTGCATCTATTAGCTATCTATCGAAAAGCTCTCATCGCTGAAGCTGGAGCAATCATAATTCCTTTCTCTGTTCACCCTATCCCCATGTAGAATTATCTCATTCTTTGTATCCGGAAGACAGCCCATAGCTGCTTTGATCATAGAACTAGTACTGCATTTTTTCTGTTTGCATGCTCATTTTTTCCCAGTAGACTGTGAAGATGTTCAGGATAGGGCTATAGCTTGCTCATGTATATATTCCCATTGCCCGTCACAATGTGAGGCACATAATCAACAGAAAATGAGTTAACAAACAAGTGAATGAATATATAAATTAGTGTATGAGTGAATTAATCTAGTAAGTAGAGCTAGAAACTTTTATCCCATGTTCTTTTCAGAGTTTATTTGTTGATAAAATGAGATTATGGATATGAAAAAACGCCTTGTAAACTCTATTTAACTACAGACTGCTAAGAAATAATTAATTTTATATCCAGTCGTGAAAGAAAGAGAAAAGATCGTCATATTGCCATTGTTACCCTAGAATTTTCACTTTAGAATGTTCTTTGGGAGAATCTTTAGTAGGGCACAAATTGAACAAAAAATTCATCTCTTCTCTTTGATGTCTGCCAAGCTGGAAAAATTATGGACTAGATTGGTGGATAGGAGATCTGAGATCTTGTGGGACCTTGAGCAGTTTGCTTTCATTTTCTGGGCCTCAGTTAAAAGATGAGTTTTAAGATTCATTGAAATATTCTATGTATATATACATATATGTATGTGTGTGTGTATATATATGAAGAAACTGAAGCTTGGAGAAATTAAATAAGTTGTTCAAGGCCACAGCATTTAAGGAGCCAGGATTGGAAGAGGCTGCCTGGATTTTTGTGTCCGTGCTCTTATCTACATGCCATGCCACCTTTCATGGAGTTGGTATTGATTGTAAAAGAAATGCTAGGAGAAACACTGAGATAATACTATAATTTTTGAAATAAAATTAAATTATGTAGTACAAATATCGTTTTAAGTCAGGTTATTTTCATGAAATTGGATTTTTTTTTGTTCTTCTAAGTCTCCATCTTAGCCTAGGTTCCTCCAAAAAGAGCCCAAAGCAAGAAGAATGTGGTGTTAGGGGTTTATTTGGGGAAGAGACCCCAGAGAGGGAGTGTGTGACTGCATATGCGAAAGGGAAAGAAAAGTCAATTTAAAGGTGTGTTTTCAGATTGATCACACAATCTGATGGGGAGGTGGGTGCTGAGGCTCAATCCCACTGGAGACCCCCTGATTAGCCTCATGCCCTGGTTATCAACCCCTTTGATTATGAATTTCCCTAAGGGTAGGAACTTTTTTTCTCCAGTACTTCCAGGGTAGGGCATGCTTCAGAATGCTTGAGTGCATTTCTGGGGATTCTCAAGCTACAGAGGCTTAGAGGTCCTGGGGGCAAGACTTACACAGTGGCAGAAGCAAGGCATAATCAGGTCACACCTGTCTGCAACTGATTGCTGAAACGATGTCTAGAGTAAAAGGTACGTAGAAAAAGATGTGACACAGAGCACAAGAGATACGCATTGCTTTCCCTCTCAACGTATATTAACAATGGAAACAGGGAGGACACTACACAGGATGCTCCATCTGCCTGTGAGGTGATGGGTCAGTCCATGGAAGAGTGGGTAGAAGAAGCAAAAAGAAAGCTTGACCCCAAAGGATGCAATTAAACACGTGACTACTCACTTCTCATCCCCACGTGTTGGCTCAGAGAGTGTAAATTGTGGCAAATACATTGAATATAGCAAGGAGGTCCACAGGCTCTTACTTCAGAATTTCCATATAGCCCAACACAAAGTGCATAATTTAAATTATAATTTGTAAACGTGTCTTTCCCTGAAATAGTGCAACATAGTGGCCCACCTACTTTGCTTTTCCATTTATTCTGGGGTTCAAGGATAAAGCTTCCTCAAGGCTAAGAGCTCACAAACTGGACACATTCCCACATAGGCTGACAATACAGGCAGGCCAAAGAGAATCTAAGCTGGCTTCAGTTACCAGGAGGATGTTTGGTATGTGGATAAATGCTAGGCCTGCTGTAGAGCTGCTCTGTCAGAAAGAATTGACTCCACGACAAAAGACATGGTTAGGAGCTCAGACTCTGGAGTCATATCCAGTGGCTCCTAGATGGAGCTTGGTCTTCCAGGGCTATCTTGGCTGGGTCTCCCAAAAAGCATTGCTAAAAAAAAATACAATAGGTCCCTAAATTTACTAGTTACAGACTGCAGGATTAGGTGACTGAAAAGGTTAGGGACAGTTTCACAGAAATCAGGCCACCTTTGTGTGCCAAAAAACCAACAGAGTCCAGGTATATACCTCACCTCCCACCCCATATACATAGTTGATGATATCATGTAGGCTTTCTCTCTCATGGACCCTTCAGGGAAAAAACATGTGGAGAAGAGGAAAATACCCGAGAGATGGAGCACTTCTATTCTTTTTTAAAAAATTATTTTGTTTTAAGTTCCGGGGTACACGTACAGGATGTGAAGGTTTGTTACATAGGTAAACGTGTGCCATGTTGGTTTGCTGCTCCCATCAACCCATCACCCAGGTATTAAGCCCAACCTCCATTAGGCATTTTTCCTAATACTCTCTCTCCCCCAACTCCACCCACCAAGATGCCCCAGTGTGTGCTGTTCCCCACCATGTGTCCATGTGTACTCATTGTTCAGCTCCCACTTATAAGTGAGAACATGCAGTGTTTGGTTTTCTGTTCCTGTATTAGTTTGCTGAGGGTAACAGCTTCCAGCCCCATCCATGTCTCTGCAAAGGACATGATCTCATTCCATTTTATGGCTGCATAATATTCCATGGTATATATGTGCCACATTTTCTTTATCCTGTCTGTCTAGCATTGATGGGTATTTGGGTTGATTCCATGTCTTTGCTATTGTGATTAGGGAGCACTTTTATTCTAATCAAACTGGAATGATCCAGTTTGCTTAAATGATTGGATGATACTAAGCTAACACTGAAAAAGACCTAATCGTTCATTTAGTCCAAAAATTGCACATGGAGGCTTAGGAGAAGACTCAATTCGTCATAGTATCAAACAGCCAAGTGAAAAATCTTGAGGGAGCCTAGAAGGCCTAGATGGTCCAGCTCTTGCCCCATCTGCTCACCATCATCCCCCGAGTCTCTGCCATCATCCCACCATGCTCTTCCCTCAGTAGTTTGAACAGATATCATCTACCATGAGAGGTTCCTGTGAATATCTCATCTTCCTCCTGGGACCCCTCTAAAGTATGACCTAGTAATCGTCAAGCTTCATCTTTAATCATTCTCCCTCTCTCCCTTCTCTGAGTCTATAAATAGTTCTTGAGTTCCTGTGTTCTTGGTGCAGTTCCCAGTTTGGGGGACACAGTGGTAAGCAAAAATAGACAAAGTGATGTCCTCATGGATCTTAGAGAGTATTTGTGTAATTACACACATACCGTCTGCTTATTCTCCTAGACTGAAATTCTATGAGAACAGGAAACAGGGGCAGTATCTGTTTATTTTTTTCACCAAAGAATTAACATGCTAATTGCTCTAAGATCCTTTTGAGCCATATTTTTGCTACCTCCTGTGTCTCTTTCAACATGCTTTTCCTGTTGAGACTTTTTAAAAAAATT
The DNA here is from genome assembly GCF_009764315.1 of Trachypithecus francoisi. Lineage (NCBI taxonomy): Eukaryota > Metazoa > Chordata > Mammalia > Primates > Cercopithecidae > Trachypithecus > Trachypithecus francoisi. The sequence goes on along the minus strand of NW_022681454.1, from coordinate 11,741,418 downwards.
CTTTTTCTGGTAAGCTGCTGTACTGCTCATGTCTCTCAGAAGTCCTCTCAGGTACCTCTGGCCATGCTGTTGCATCAGAAAGTGTGGGCCCAAATTCCTCTACCTTCCTCTGCAATTTCAATTTGGGGAAGTTTTGACTAACTTCTGCATTGCCAAGTGAGCTCTGCAGGAGACTGGAGTTGTGTGAGGAAGAAGAGTCAGTGTGGCTGGAAAAGCTGAAAACAGGATTCTCTGGAAAGAGCATAGGACACTTGGAGAAAACGGTGAGAATGAAAAGAAAGAATTCAGAAAAAATTTTCCATATAAAATCTGGTTTGTTGGGTAAAATGGTAGCTCCTTTTTTAGCTCTTTGAAGAATCACCATACCACTTTCCACAATGGTTCAACTAATTTACAATTCTACCAACAGTGTACAAATGTTCTCTTTTCTTTGCAACGTGAAGAATATAAATCATTCGACCATAAAGACACATGCATGCAAATGTTCATTGCAGCACTGTTCAGAAGAGCAAAGACATGTAATCAACCTAAATGTCCATCAGTAACAGACTGAATAAAGAAAATGTGATGCATATACACCTTGGAATACTATGCAGCCATAAAAAAGAATGAGGTTATGTACTTTGCAGGGACATGGGTGGAGCTGGAGGCCATCATCCTTAGCGAATTAACAAAGGAACAGAAAACTAAATAACTCATGTTCTCACTTGTAAATGGAAGCTAAATGATGAGAAGTCATGAACACAAAGAAGAGAACAACAGACACTGGAGTCTACTTTAGGGTGGAGGGTGGGAGAAGGGATAGGGCAGGAAAAATAATTATTGGGTACCTGGTTTAATTTCTGGATGTTGAAATAATCTGTGTAACAAACCCCTGTGACACAAGTTTACCTATATATTAATAACAAACCTTCACATTTACACCTGAACCTAAAATAAAAGTTTAAAAGTGTTGAAAAAAATCTGATTTGTATTAATGGGTAAAATGTTTGTGTCCTTCCAAAATTCAATATGTTGAAGTCCTAAGCCCCAGTGTGATAGTATTTGAAGGCAAAATGTGATAGTTAATGTTATGCGTCAACTTGACTGGGCTAAGGAATACCCCAATAGCTATGAAACGGTTACTTCTGGGTGCTTCTGGAAAAAATTAGCATTTGAATCTGGCGACTGAATATAAAAGATCACCCTTACCAATGTGAGTGGGCATGATCCAACCTGTTGAAGTCTGAATAGAATAAAAAGTTGAACAAAGGGCAAATTTGCTTCTGTTTGAGCTGAGACATCATCTCCTCCCGTCAGATAGAAGCTCTCCTGATTCTCAGGCCTTTGGGCTCAAACTGAATAATACTGTTGGCTTTTCTGGTTTTTCAGCTTGCAGAGGTCAGATGTTGGGACTCTTTGGCCTCTATAATAATTTGAGCCAATTCCTATAATGTTATAATATGTATGTATATATGTATGTGTGTGTATGTATGTATGTATGTATCTATCTATCTATCTATTGATTCTGTTTTTCTGGAGAATGCTGACTGATACATGACACCTACAGGAGGTGATGAGATTTAGATTAGGTCATGAGGGTGGGACCCCCATGATGGAGTTAGTACCCTTATAAGAAGAAGAAGAAGAAAGAGATCTCTCTCCATCTTTACACACAAACACTGAGGAAAGACCATGCAATCACACACCAAGAAGGTGGCTGGCTGCAACCCAGGAATCACCCTCATCAGACACTACGTTTGCTGGCACCTCTAGCCTCCAGGACTGTGAGAAAGAAATATCTGTTGTGTAAGTCACCCAGTCTATGGTATATTGTTATAGAAGCCTAGTCAGCTAAACCATGAAGCCTCCATTTCCATCCCAATCTCCTCATGAAAACTTCAATAAAGCCTCATGTTGAGACAAACTTCAAGGTGGGTGCAGGGCAAGAGAAGGAGCCTCCCAACAGGTTCACCTAGGAAATTCATAGCTGTCCATAGTGTAGTCACTCCCTCACCATTGCATCCAACCCCATCCCATCAAGATTGAGTCTGTAATGGGAACCAGTCTGGCTTATATATATATTTACTGTACTTGGCATTTTATCAGTTTATGTCTTTTAAAAAGAGAACTCAAATCAGAAAAGCTTCCAAAGGAATACAGATCTATTGACGTCTCAATGTCTTGTTTTCCGTATTGCTTACAAATACTTCCATATGAAGCTGCAAAGCAGACAGCTAAATTATTTATGTATATCAACTCCCTATATTTTTAGCCTTCCTTGCTTATAAGAATGGCCAACGAGACCTAAGGGGAAATTATCAAGTAGAGCCTCTGTTAAGTTTTAAATAAAGATGCCTGATTTATTTAGCTGGGAGGTAAGCTCTGCTCAGTAGGAATTTTCTCCTTCCTGCTATCTGTAGTGCAGAGATAATAGGTGCAATTACAAAGATCATTTTGTGACCCTGAAGCAACACTCAGGATGAAAGTCACTTGTTAAAATTAGTGGGGCAGATAGAAGTTGCTTGGGTGTCTGATATATCTTTGTCTTGCCATCATACTAGCCTGATCTGCCTGCTTCTGGACTAATTTTACCCAAGAGAGAAACTGAACTCTTTTTTTTTTTTTTTTTTTGAGAAGGAGTCTCACTCTTGTTGTCCAGGCTGGAGTGCAATGGCACAATCTCAGCTCACTGCAACCTTTGCCTCCCAGGTTCAAGCTCTTCCCCAGCCCCAGCCTCCCAAATAGCTGGGATTTCAGGTGTGTGCCGCCACGCCTGGATCATTTTGTATTTTTAGCAGAGGTGGGGTTTCACCATATTGGTCAAGCTGGTCTTGAACTCCTGACCTCAAGTGATCCACGTGCCTTGACCTCTCAAAGTGCTGGGATTACAGGTGTGAGTCACCACGCCCTGCCTGAGTATTGAGTACACTGTTATATGCAGCCAAATTGAATCCTCACTGATACGTCTCTGCTCTTAGTAGTCAATCCATTCTTGCCTCTCCAAACAATGAGAACTGACTCCTCATTTTTAGAGTTTGTTTAAAACAAAAGAAGCAAGCCCAATCATCTTCACTGAAATTAGTAGCAATGTATTATCTAATACTAGATGAGTACAAAGTTACAAAAGAGATATTACCCACACAAAGTGAAAAATATGTCGTCTACTATGAGCAAGACATCCCCGTATTCTCTCCAGCATGACATCTTTTCTGTCACAGATGCCGAGTTTTCCCAAGTCTAGCATGTGGCTTGTGAAGGAAACTAGAGGGAAATTAGAATTAGTTCTCAGGTAGGGAAGTAACAGTGACCTATGATCTCTGACCTGGGAGAAAATTTGTTTTCTTTCTTCTCTTTCTTCCTTTCTTTCTTTCTTTCTTTCTTTCTTTCTTTCTTTCTTTCTTTCTTTCTTTTCTTTCTTTCTTTTTTCTTTTTCTTTCTTTCTTTTCTTTCTTCTCTTTCTTTCCTTCTCCTTTCTTTCTTTCTCCTTTCTTTCTTCTTTCTTTCTTTCTCCTTTCTTTCTTCTTTCTTTATTTCTTTCTTCCTTCTTTCTTTTTCTTTCTTTCTTTCTTTCTTTTCTCTTTCTTTCTCTCTTTCTTTCTTTGTTTCTCCTTTCTTTCTTTCTTTCTTTCTTTCTTCTTTCTTTCTTTTTTCACTTTCTGTAGGACTAAATAACTAAGAAGCTAAAAATGACCTTTAGACATAGCTCTTTAATGGCAAGCATGCAACTATTATTTGTCAATTAAAAATACAATTAAAGGCCGGGAGCAGTGGCTCACACCTATAATCCCAGCGCTTTGGGAGGCTGAGGCAGGTGGATCACAAGGTCAGGAGTTCAAGACCAGCCTGGCCATCATAGTAAAACCCTGTCTCTATTAAAAAGGCAAAAATTAGCCAGGTATGGTGGTGGGTACCTGTAATCCCAGCTACTCAGGAGGCTGAGGTGGGAGAATTGCTTGAACCTGGGAGGCGGAGGTTGCAGTGAGCTGAAATCCCACCATAGCAGTAAGCTGAGATCCCACCATTGCACTCCAGCCCAGGCGACAGTGCGAGACTCTGTCTCAAAAAATATATAAAAGTAAAAATAATAATAATAATATAAAAATTAAATCAAATTTAAAAAAATCAAAGGTTCTCTCCTTTGATTTTTCACTCCTTTAAAAAATTAATACAAGAATAATAATAAAAGGAGGGAACTGTTATTTCTTGGCTCAAATGAAGTGGCAGAAAATTCTAGAATCACTGCCCTGTTGCCAAATTATTTGACCGCACAAAATGGCAAATATTCACTAAAATTGCATTTAACTTTCAAGGACAGAGCAATCAAGAGTGACACTACGCTGCCAAGATCTGTGTGGGATGAAAATCAAACTATTTATAGTAGTGAAGTCTTAGGGGACCCAATTTTCAAAACGGCAAATAAGAAGCTGGATTAACATCAAGAGTGCGGACCATTAGAAAAAGCCTCATGGCACATGCAGACATAAAGTGGAGTTGGATGCAGAATTAGATTTTTAAATTGGGAAATGTACCTCAGCAAAAATGTTTAGCTACAATATAAAACCACTGATTTAAAAAAATCAATTGAGGGCCGGGCAGGGTGATCCATTCCCATAATGCCAGCACTTGCCGAAGGTAAGGAGGGAGGATGGTTTAAGCCCAGGTGTTTGAGACCAGCCTGGGTAACATGGCGAGATCCTGTCTCTACAAATTTCTTGATCCCAGGATATTGATACTGCAGTGAGCTTTGATTGTCCCACTGCACTCCATCCTGGGTGACAGAATGAGATTCTGTCTCAAACAACAACAACAACAACAAAAATTAGTTGAAATAAAACAAAATAAAAAGTAGCTGATATTTATTACTTGCTGAATTTATGTCAGGCCCTAGATGTTTTATGTTTATTATTTTATTTAAATTTCCCTAAAATCACACAGCTCAAATCTGGAAAGCATAGCTTTGAACTTGGGTAGCAGGTGGTTTGCCTAATGACTTATGTGGACTCTGCTGTGAGCACGAACTCCTAGAGAGTGATACCACCCTCTCATCATGGTATGCCTTCCTAGATGCCGTCCCTGCGCAATACAGTCAGCCCTCAGTATCCCGGGGTCCACATTTGCAGATTTAACCAACAGTGGATCAAAGGTATTTGGAGAAGAAAGAAAACAATAGGAACACAAAAAGTAATACAAATTAAAAACCAATACAGTATGACAACTATTTACATAGCATATTTACATTGTATTAGGTTTTATAAGTAACCTAGAGATGATGTAAAGTACATAGAAGGATGTGTGTTGATTATATGCAAAGATTACATGATTTTATATAAGATACTTCAGCATCCAAGGGTTTTATTATCAGTGATTGCCCTGGAAACAATACTTGGAGGATACTGAAGGAAGATCATAATTATCAGGTAGATGTAGGTCAGAGGTATTGTATATGACACTTTAAGTCTTCTCTCTTCTCACAGGGTACTGTTCATCTTGCCACTGGTAGACTTCCTTCTTTCCTTCTTCTTTTGTACTTACTAAGCACAGAGAGCCAGTTCTCAATATCAACAGTAGTTACATTCACAAACACTGAATTCACGAATGCTGAACCATTGCTTTTAGGGGAAATACAGAGTTAGGTTTCTGCAAGCCTCTGGTCACAAGATTTTCACCAACCATTCAATATATAATCTTTGTTTTCTGAGCATTTTCTTTAAATACACTTTACTAATTGTGTATTGTTGTTGCATTAACACTGAACTCACAGCCAACAGCACTGTAACTCATGCCTGATCAAACGTATCTAATACATGATGTTTTCTCCATAAGGCACATTACAGCCTTCTTGCACTTAGGAACACTAGACAGCACCTTACTTTGGAGTTATTTATATAAATAAATCACCAACAAAACACTCATAATTGCATAACACAGGCACTAGGTAGATGATGAGCAAAACACTTGTCTATAGTACAAGAGCTGAAAGAAGAAGGCAGAGTGTCACCTTCTGTTGACCTTGGCTGAGAAACCAAGACTGTGTGTCAGGAGACTCAAATTTTACCCTCTGTGCATGTCTGAGACTGACTGTGAAAGCAAAACACCATAAGTATTGATTTTGGGATTACAAATTAATTTTAGTCAGTAGGTGAATCCTCAAATACGAAATGCACAAATAATGAACATGAACTGTTCTACGTTCTTTGTACCCTGTGAGGCACGGAGGATCTAATAGTAAACACATTATAAAAACTGTTCCTTCTCATTAACTTAATATATAGATGGGGGCAGTTAATAATGAACAGTCACATAAATATAAAGAGCTCTCGGAAGTATCATACTATATGACTTTTTGATTGATGTGTCAGCTAATTCATTCATGTCATTGTCCATTTATTTAAGAGAGCGTTATTATCTCTCTACTACATGCCAATCACTGTTAGGCAGTTAATGCTGCCAATTTACTTGTTTGACCCCCTCCTTGGCCAATATGTAAGCTATCTGAGCCAAGGAGAGCACCTTAATTATTTTTATATTTTATATTTCTTGCATGTGTAGAGAATAATGGACTAGAGAGCAGAACTCCCAGTTTTTCACCAGGGCTCTGTTATCATCTCTATAAAATAAGAAAGCTTGAGTAGACAGTCTCTATAGACCCACTGAAGTCTGAGTCTATATGAGGCACTCTATAAATATTTGCTGTATTGAAATACTCTCCCAGTGGTTGCAGATAAGACATATAGTGGTAAAAGTCTCTGATAACTGAAGTAGAAATGGCATGTTTAAGGAGCAATAGAGTCAAATTTGCTCTGAAGAGCAAATCTCTAACTTGTCTTGACCTGGGGCTCCATAACTCTGAGTAAACAATAAAGATGCTATGTAAGCAGAGCAGGAGGTTCTCACGGTGAATGTGAAAGCCCAGGAGCCATATTCCAGCATATTATGGCTGGTTTATGGAGCACATCAGTTCATAATGTGAGACAAATTGGCACCAGAGACTCATGGCTGCAGTCCAAGTGGACCACCAAAGGAAGAAAAATGAAGGGAATGCCAGAAGGAGAAGACTGCAGTCTCTCCTCTTTAGATCTTGAGTTTCTAATTCTTCAAAGTGTTTCTTTAGCAAAAGATTGACACTCCAATCACTTTACAGTTTATGACTCTTGAAATAAGACATGTAGGTGTTCATTTTTTCATTCAGTCATTTATTCATTCATGCATGTAACAAACATGAGTTTGAGCTCCTACTAAACGTCAGGTAATGTGACAGATATGCAGGTTACAGTGGTAAAGAAAACTCCATATGGTCTCTGCATGAATGGAGTTTAGAGTCTAGCGGGAAGGATATGCAGTGGGAGAAAGCATGCTGCTATGGGAGAACAACCCGGAAAAACTAATCTTCCCGCAGAGGCCTCCCTCATGGCCTTAGGCTAGAAACAAAATTGGCATGATGAGGAGGGAGTATTGGGATTTGGAGGGCGGATAGAGAAAAGCACTCTAAGCACAGAAAATACCCGTATGAAGAGAGAATTTGGCCCTGCTGAGGTATTAACAGACAAGACTGGAGGCTAAAGAGATGGTAGAGGTGGTTAAGACACTTGGGAAATGGCGTGGATGTAGTGGCTCACACCTGTAATCCAAGCACTTTGGGAGGCTGAGACTGGCGGATCATGCGAGGTCGGGAATCCGAGACCAGCCTGACGAACACGGAGAAACCATGTCTCTACTAAAAATATAAAATTAGGCCCGGCGTGGTGGCTCACGCCTGTAATCCTAGGTACGCCGGAGGCTGAGGCAGGAGACTTGCTTGACTCCGGCAGGCGGACGTCGCGGTGAGACGAGATCTTGCCATTGCACTCCAGCCTGGGCAACAAGAGCAAAACTCCGTCTCAAACAACAACAACAAAACGCTTGGGAAAGAGGTGGGACCAGAACTTCAAAAGCCTTGTAAGCTTTTATTTCCTATTCAAAAAGAAGGTGCTAGCAGATTTTAATCAAGGGAAAGGCTGGATTAGATTTGCATCCTTAAATAAGCCTTGCTGCTTATTAAGTGAAAGTAAATAGGTTGTGGCTAGATCAGAGTGTTACATGGTAAATACAGATGAGGTTGTTGTCATAAGCTGAGCAAGAGACACCACCAGCTGGTGCTCAGACAGTTGTGGAGAAGCTGAGGAGATGTGTAAGGATTCATTACAAGAAGTAAAATTGGCAGGACTTGATAAATGGTTAGCAACGGGAGCAAGAAAGAGAAGTATTACAATACGCAGCTATTGCCTTTTTGCTTTGTATGCTAGTAAGCTCTAAGACACAATTTCAGTCAGCATTTTATTTCTATGAATGAATAAAAACCTTTGGGCATGTATTTCTGTTCATAAGCTCTCTATTGCTTCATTTTATTGTTTAATTATAAGGTTTTTTTTTCTCTTGCCATATAATTTGTATTTTTGTAACTCATCAATGTCATTTTTGAAATGAGATGGCATATATGTATAGATTCATTACATTAAAATATTCTCATTTATTAACAATGTTTTGACTGTCATAAAATCAGTTAATATATTCCATTAAAATTAAAAATACATTTAAAAAACTCATAGAGTGGCAGGAAAGGTGGAAATGGTGAGGAGAGGGGACAGCAGCAGTGGCTCAAAAACATTCCTTAATGCGGCCGTTCTTCTTGTAAATCCCTCCTATCCCTGCCAAAGTCTCTTTGTACATTGGGCAACACCAGGCTCAATGATGGCATTAGTTCATAGCCTGAAAGCTATAGTGAATAGATAATAGATCTGAAGGACTTCTCGAATCATGCCATCATCCTACATGAAAATATATAGTAAACTGTTAGATATTTATTAACACAAAGCAGTAAGACATGGGTATGGTTGCTCTGGATCAGAGCAAGCAGCAGTAAGCCAGACATGGAGAGGACATCTCAACAAACTCCTATTCAAATGTCAATGCCCAGGTATCTAACCCTTTCTTTGTGAAGACTTTTTTCAAACCAGTCACCCACAGTACTTTGTTCATCTTAAAACTGAACACAAAATGAGGTTGAAGGGTTGATTAAACCATCATTTGTCTATGGGCTGACCTCAGTTTTAGACTTGATAATAATCTGTAAATGAGTCTTTTATTGTCACAAAAAACACTGACAAGATTGAAGACATTAATCACACATTTACATTTTCCCTATATTCCAATTCTAGCACAAATTTCATGTCATTGACTTTAAATATTATATTTTTAATTAATCTTGGATTTATCATGTAAATAGTACAATTACATGTAATTATACTTCATTTTTATAATTATGATTTAGTGCTGCTTTAATTTTTAGTGTGCCCTCAAAACCCAAAGAGATAGACATCATAAGGGAAATAATAAGAGACATGAAGGACCTACAATGCAAATAAGGTTTCTACATAACATCAAATAAACATACAGAAAATAGTCAAGCACATGACATGAAGAAATTTTTCTTTTGAGTAGGAGAAAGACTTGAATCTGTAGAATGAATAGTTTGATAAAAGATGATACATGCTTAGGCATATCCTGATAAAATTTATGCACTTTAGGGATAAAGATGAAAAGGTAGATGAATAGACAGAGAGATAGTTGAAAATGTAGCCTCCAGAAACAAAGACACCCCCACTTCCAGAAACAAAGGGCAATTGAGCTATACAGAAAAATCAACAAACCAGTTTGGTCATTGGACAATGTAAAGCAAAGAGTAGAAAATAGAAGATAGTAGAATAATATCTATAAATATTTATGAGAAAAGTACTGAGTCTCACTAACCATATTCCATCACCCCAATAGGGGAATGGAAATGATATTTGCAGCTACTAAAATATTCAGAGCTTACCACCTACTAATACCACCGAAGAAATTACTAAAGCAAGGACTATAATCAAACAACAAATTATTCAGAAGAGAGACCTCAAAATTGAAATGAATAAAGAGGAAAGAGAACAAGGGTGATTATTATTTTCTCACTGCTTCTGTTTTTATCATTGTAACTGGTGGAAAGACTTCAATTGAATCCCAGTTTTTCCTAAACATCTCTGATAATAAAAATCAGGGATGCATCCTTAGGGAATTTTATGAATTCAGCAACTTAATAGAAAAATCTGACTAACAAAACTCAAAAAAAAAAAAAATCTCACAGGATTTAAACACAAGCAGTATAGCTCAGGGCTTGCATTGCATTTCTAAACACTGTGTTAATGAATTTTATCACCATGTTAAACATATATATATATATATCAAATTCGAATAACCAGCAGACATATGCAACTCCTTTGTGGATGGGTAAATGAAGATTAGAGCTTATGAGATAGTATTTTCCATTTATTATTATGAAATTATATATATGCCAGATATTGATAATATTTATTTTTTTCAAGAATACAAATAACCTATATTCACATAAAATCAATGGATGTGAATTATAATGCTCTTTTGGAAAGGCGGACTGGAAACATTTACTAAAATATACATATAACTTTAAATGAAACAGTTCCATCTTTGGTCTATCCTTTTCTTTTCTTTTCTTTTCTTTTCTTTCTTTCTTTTTTTTTTTTTTTTTTTTTTGAGACAGAGTCTCCCTCTGACACCCAGTGGCATGATATAGGCTCACTGCAACCTCCACCACCTAGTTCAAGCTATTCTCCTGCCTCAGCTGCCTGAGTAGCTGGGACTATAGGCATGTGCCACCACACCTGGCTAATTTTGTATTTTAATACAGACAGGGTTTCACCATGTTTGCCAGGCTGGCCTTGAACTTCTGACCTCAAGTGATCCACTCACCTTGGCCTCCCAAAGTGCTGGGATTACAGGCATGAGCCACCATGCCCAGCTTGGACGATACTTTTTAACAATTAAATAACAATGTGTGAAAATAAGTCTATTGCAGACTCTTTATAATGGGAAAAATGGAAAAGTATTAACAGTTTATGAAAAGTTGAAAATTTGACTTAGCTGTTTACACCAATAAATAGAGTACTCCAACAAAAGGAGTAAATTAGGGTTATATTAGTTTACTAAAAGACATTTCACAAGGTTTTTAAAGTGAGAAGCAAGATGTAGTGTAATATGTGGATTATAGTTTATATTAATCTGTTCTCGCATTGCTGTAAAGACCTACTTGAGACTGGGTAACATAAAGAAAAGAGGTTTAATTGGCTCATGGTTCTGCAGGCTGTACAGAAGGCATGACTGGAGAGGCTCAGGAAACTTACAATCATGGTGGAAGGCAAAGGGGAAGGAACCACTTCCTATATGGCTGGAGGAGGAGAAAGAGAGAGAAGGAAGAGGTACTATACACCTTTAAACAATCAGATCTCATGAGAACTCAACCACTATCACAAGAATAGCAAGGGGAACATCTGCCCTCATGATCCAATCACCTCCCGTCCGGACCTTCCTCTGACACTGGGGATAACACTTAGACATGAGATTTGGATGGGGACACAAATCCAAACCATATCATTCCTCCCTTTGCCCCTCCAAAATCTCATGTTCTTCTTACATGGCAAAATACAATTCTCCTTTCTCTACAGTCCCCCAATTTTAACTCATTTCAGCATTAACTAAAAAGTCCACAGTCCAAAGTCTCAACTGAGACGAGGCAAGGTCCTTCCATCTATGAGCCTATAGAATCAAAAGCAGTTTAGTTACTTCTAAGACAAAATGAGAGTGCAGGCATTGGGTAAATACACTCATTCCAAGAGGAGAAATCAGCCAAAAAAAGAGTGGGGGAGGTTACATGACCAATACATGTCTGAAACCCAGGAGGGCAATCATTAAATCTTCAAGCTCCAAAATAATTTTCTTTAACTACATGTCTCATATCCAGGCCTCACTGATGCAAGGGGTGGGTTCCCAAGGCTTTGGCTATAGTTCAATTTGTATAAAATAGTGACAACATTGCCCTATATATTTATAGGTTCGTGCATATATCTGTGTTTAGATGTGTGAGAATATATTTGTCCCTTTATAATTACATGAATATGGAGACAATACAGAAGAATTTATAAATTATTTACATAAATTAAGATATAAACAATAGAGATGAAGAAGGATTGAACAAAAAATTAGCTATGACTAATCTCAACTATCTGCAGCCCTGTCAACAGTGTTTCAGTTTAGGTTCTGCAAATGAGAGGCATTTGTGCCCTATCCAGATGATAAAAAGAAAGAAACCATTATTAACCTTGGAGAGCATCATGTGGACAGACTGCATTGTGAATTTTGCCTTGCTTCTTGGAAAGCTTCTGAAAACCGTTTCCTTTGCTGGACAAGCAGCTGAGAACTTGAATAAGTGAGTGGTTTCTGTTATTCCTGCACTTGCTGATTTCCTGACTGGTCATGGTTCTACCCAAGCCCCTCCAGTAGTTTTGGAAACATCTAACTCCATGTGATAAATTTTCTCCTAATGAAATAACCAGAATGCTTTTCCTTTCTCTGATTGAACCAGTATTTTTTGTCACAATAATGCTGTATTATAAAAGACTGCAAAACCAAATAGCTTAAAACAATAAAAATGTATTATTATATAGGTATACATGTGCGATGGTGGTTTGCTGCACCCATCAACCCATCATCTAGGTTTTAAGCCTGGCATGCACTAGGTATTTGTCCTAATGCTCTCCCTCTCCTTGCCCCCACCCCCTGACAGACCCCAGTGTGTGATGTTCCCCTCCCTGTGTCCATGTTTTCATTGTTCAGCTCTCACTGATGAGTGAGAACATGCGGTGTTTGGTTTTCTGTTCCTGTGTTAGTTTGCTGAGAATGATGGTTTCTAGCTTTATCCATGTCCTATAAACCTGGACTTCCTGCACATGTACCCCAGAACTTTAAGTAAAATAAAAATAAATAAAAAAGTATTATTGCTCATGAATCCACAGACCATTTTTTAGGTCTGTCTTGGGCTAGGCTGATCTCAGTTGAGCTCATTATGCAGCTGAGGTCAGTAGGTGGGTCAGTTGGGGCTAGATGGTGCAGGATGGCTGGTCTAGGGTGATTCTCTTCTACATGGTCCCTCATCCTCTAATAGACTTACTCAGGCTTTCCACATAGTCAGTTGAGCCTAAGAGGTCAAAGGGAAGTACACAGGCCTCTTGAGAGCTAAGTTTGGAAGGTGTACACCATTCCTTTTGCCATGTTCTGCTAGTCAAAGTAAATCACAAGGCCAGCCAAGATTCAAAGCAAGGGGAATCATCTCCATGTGGGGATGAGTAAGGCTGCAAAGACACATTGCAAAAAGGGCAGATACAGAAAGAAGTGAAGAATTTGAGTCACTTTTTAAAAGCAGTTGACCACATTGCCCAAGCCTTCTGTTAGGGAGGTAGAGAAGGTCAACAGAGAGAAAGAAGAAAGGGATAGAATGCAAGAAAGCAAAGTATGTAGAAAAAGCACAGCACATTATATAATCTTATTTATTTATTTTTAATTAAAAACATTTTAGAGATGGTGTCTTGCTGTGTTGCCCAGGCTGGCCTCAAATTCCTGAGATAAATCAATTTTCCCTTCTTTGCCTCATGAATATCTGTTACTGTAGGCATGCTCCACTGCACCCTGCCTATTTATTTATTTATGTAAAACTATCCCTATGTGTGTGTGTATATATATAATGTATATGTATGCATGCATGCATAAGGAAAAAATTCTAAACCCAAATCTTTTAAGAAGAAATATAAAGCAAAATATTTTAAACCAGGGTGGTTTCTATATGGAATGGGAATGTGAGTGGGACTGTAATGTAGATGGTCTAGAGAATGAATGAGTTTGGAATGCCAGATACATCAGAGAAGAATGACTTAGTTCTAATGGGGGATTAGGAGAATAATGTTATGGACTAAGGTGAAGGAGGCAGGACTCAGCTAACTGGAGAATTTGTGAATTAGGGCAAAATGGGGATTCATGGGAAGAGTTCAATAGGAGAATGTTAAATTTACATTTGAAGTTCTAAAATACCACTTTGTGTACTGTTTGGGGAACAGAATGTAAGAGACATGAGAAAATATGAGACTTGGGTTAGGAGACTGTTTTAGGAGTCACATGAGAGATAACAATGGTGAGAAAATGAGTGCTACTAGTAGAGGTTGTAAGGATTGCATGGGATTGGGATATGTTTTGAAGTACATTTGACAAGACTTGTTAATACATTGGATTTAAAAGGAGACAAATCAAATATAATGCCTAGATTTTTGCCTTGAAAAACCTGGAACTGCTGAAGTCATTCAGTCAGATGATGAAGTGTGAAGAATAGGCAGATTCTGGGGGAAAAGGTAGATTTTCTACTTTGATCATGGTAAATGTAAAATGATTATTAGAAATGTAAGTGGAAATAAAAAAGAAGTGTGAAGCTATAGGAAGTTACAAGTAGAGCTAAACGGTATCCTTGAGAGCAGCAATGGTGAAAGGAAGTGGATAGTAAAATCTGGGGTCACAAACATCCAGTGATCTTGTGGTTTTGAAGAAAAATGCAGAGGTAGAAGCAGGGGTAGAGATTTAGCCTACAGATACTATTTAAAAGCACAGGGATTGTTGGGATAACCTAAGGAGAGTACACAGAAAGAGAAGATGCCCAGGAGAGAGAACAGGGAAACCAATACATAGAATGCCATCAGATGAAGCCAAGAAAAGGCAAGTCAATTGGGAGTAAAACTGGAATAAAGAAATGCCACACAATCCAAGAGAGGCAAGTGCTTAACTGAAGATGGAGTTGTCAAGTATATCAAAAATTGATAAGAGATCAAAATGAAAAATAAAGAAGAAACATTTATTTAACAAAGTTCTGATGCTAGGGGATCACCTTGGCAAGGGCAGTTCATTTGACTAGTTGGAATAGAAAGGAGGACATAAAAGGAGACTAGAAAACAGTACATAGGAAAAAAAAAAACACAACACTTTTGATACAACTTTATTTATTTATTTATATAAAATTATACAAGTTAATCTGAGTATACATAAAAACATGTTTCAACCTAAATGTTTTAAGAGGAAATGTAAAGTAAAATCTTCTCAATTAGGGTAGTTTCTGTACTGATAAGGATTGTGAGTGGCATTATTGTGAGAAGTAGAAGTTATGGGGATATTCTGAGTTGAAGTTATAGCAGCAGCTATCAAAGACAAGGCCTTTCAGAAATTCTGCTGTAAAATCTTGCAGAGATATAGAATAGTAATGGGTGGGAAATGTGTGTTCAGTACAGAAATATTTTAAAACATGTGACATACTAAATCATGTTTACATACTCATGGAAATGACTGAATATAAATGAAAAAAAGATAAAAAAGATACAAAGGTAAAGTGGAGGAAAAAGATGGGATTCAGAAAAAATAAAACAATTGGCTTTTGCTAGAAGCAGGGTCTCTCCATCTATAACAATAGAAAAAAAAATGACTATATTGAAGGCAAAATGTAAAAGGTCCTCTTCGATTACTCATATAAATAAGAAAGAGGTAAAGTCATCAGGAAGGAATGAAGACAGAAATGCCTATAGGAGATTTGAAAAGAAAAAGGAGCTATGAAATAATAATTCTTTGGAGATTGGAAAATCAGACGTACTTGGGAAATATGACATAATTTATTGAAATAATAGGATCTAGAATTTTAATTATTAATGGACTATAAGACCATACATACAGCATAATTCCATGCCATTGTTGTTTTCCAGCAATAATCCACTACTTAGTTGCAGGAAGAATAGACAATTATTTTCTTTACCAAGAATTTAAATTTTTACAGGAGGAAAGAAAAATCCAGTCGGGTAGAAGTGTTTATAAAGAAGAATTTTAATGATGGACAATGGAATCTAAACTGCAAGGGAGGAAATAAGGGCAAGGTGCGTGGTTAGTAATCAGAAAATGGCCAAAAGATTGAATTTTCAGTGAAAGAAAAAAGTAGCTAGAGATGGAAGATAGATCTCCCATTGTCATGGGAGAGGCAAATCCGGAATGATGGTAGGTGGTGGTCATGGGTAGTGTGCTTACGCCTGATATTTCAGAGACAGTGCCACTATTGAAATCATGGAAGTAGGTTGCATAATGTAGGTTGCTTCTGCAGCCGGGGAGACATTGGTGTGGGATCACCTACAGAAATGAGGAAGACCAGCTACACAAGAATGGCAATAAGAGTGGGACAAAAAATACAACGGGTCAGGTGCTAAAATAATCAATTAATTTGGAGAAGTAAACGGGACTCTAGGAGGGCAGCAATCATGAAAGGTAGTGGGCAGTAAAATCTGGTGTCACAAGCATCCAAGGATCTCGGGGTTTGAAGAAAAATGCGGGAAATATCATTTGGAAGAGCAAAGGGTAGAAAAGAGATCACCTATGTTTCCTGCAGTGTTTCCTGGGATGTTAGAGAATAACCAGTCTTTACTAGAAATTGCTGCTCACCCAGTGGTAAGAGATGTCCCAAGAGCATCTGGTCAAGGAACTGCTTCTTGAACAGCTGGAATAAGAGAACTTACTATGACCAGAGTGGCAATGTCAGGGGACGTCAGATTCAGTAAATGCTTGAGAAATGGTTGAGGATGTCAGGGAGTTTGCTGGTCATTAATAACCAGTTTAAAGGATTACAGAATAAGGGCTTGCACCTGACTGAAGGCTCTACAGAGCATCACATGGATGAAGTTAGTGGTAATCTGGGAGGGGCAGGTGTCTACTGTGACTGGAATGTGAATCATAGGCACATTAGACTCACCTTAGAGAAGCTGGGTAACTAGTTTCAATGGCATGCTGGGGAGCCACGCAGTCTACTCTCTGTAGCAGCTCCTGATGAGTTGAGGTGGTTAATAGGTGAGTAAAACTATCTGGAAGAAATTGCTTTCTTGGGCAGCTGAGAGTTTGAATATTTATCCACTACCACAAAATGTTGTTAGTTTTAAATATACTAAACTCCTTAATTGTAAAGTTTGTTTCATTTTTCTTTCTTTGTGCCTTTAGCAGCCCATAGCCCAACGTTCGTTTCATTTTTTATACTTAGTTTATTTAATTAAAATATGCATTGTATTTTTATATTTAATAACAATCTTCTATGCACTTTAAAAATATTAGCCTATTTAATCCTAACAACAATTCTCAGATATAGACATTATTATCCTGAAATTACCAATGGAGTGACTGAAATACATAGAAATTATAAAACTTATCAAAGTCACGGCTCAAGTGACAGAGCCAATATTCAAATCCACACCGTCTGGTTCCAAAGTTTATGCTCTACCTACTCTTCTATGCTGAAAGAAAGAAAGAGTGAAAGAATGAATGAGTGGTAAGAAACATTGGAAACTTGCTAGAAGTCCTGTTGGCTAAAAGGGACTGGCCAGTTTATCACTTTAAGTATCTCCATATTATAAATGAGGAGGCTGAAGCTCAAAGACATTCAGCAACTTTCCAAAATGTGCTGAGTAAGAGGTGTTAGAATAGGGGCTCACACCAGGATTATTTCACTCAAGATCAAAGCACGTAACCGCATTTTTATGTTACTTTTACTATCAGAAGACCAGATTATGATGATTAAAAAACATACATACATTCTGAATCAGTTGAAATATAATGCAAAGGAGTAAGGCAGATATTGGCCAAAATATCACTTCTGTAACAAATAAAGCTCATATAAGAAAAATGTTGTCCCTCTGTTTGGGTATATGACTCTGTATTGCTCCACTCCAGCTTCGGGCGGATTCATAGACCACCAGCATAAGGGCTGACAGGAAGTCACGAGCTCTGTGCTACGCAAAGCAGAAGAAAAAAGGAAGGGAGCTAGCCACACACACCCAGGTTCCTTTTTGTTGTTCTTTGTACTGCATCCTGTAGTTTTTATCTTTACTTATTTTTAAACCATTTTATTGAGGCTTAACTGACACTCAAAAAGGAAAGCTGTATATATTTAATGCATACAACTTGATGAGTTTGGAGGTAAATACACATCCATGACTGTCAACCCGATCTACGCAATCTATGCAATAAACCTACCCATACCCTCCAAAAGTTTTCTCCTACCATCTTCATTATAATTATTGATTTTGTGATAAGCTTACCATGAGATCTTTCTTACCACATTTTTAAGTGTGAATACAGTGTTGTTAACTATAGACACTGTGTTGTACAGATTCATGTAGGATTACTCATCTTGTATTAATGTAACAGAAACTGTGTACCCTTTAAATGAAACCTCCTCATTTCCCCCATCCCCAGCTCCTGACAAGTACCATTCTACTCTCAAGTTCTATAAGTTTGACTATTTCTGCTTCATCTTATAAATTAGAATCATTTTGTACTTTTCTTTCTGTGTCTGGCTTACTTCACTTAGCATAATGTCCTCCAGGTTCATCCATGTTGTTGCAAATGACAGGATCTCCTTCCTCTTTAAGGCTGAATAATATTTCATAGTCTGTATATGCCCCATTTTCTTTGTCCTTTCATCTATTGGTGGGCTTTTAGGTTGTTTCTATGTCTTGGCTTTTGTGAATAATGCTGTAATTAATATGAGTGCAGATAGATATGTCTTCCAGATCCTGATTTCTGTTCCTTTAGCTATATACCCAGAGGTGGGATTGCTAGGTCACATGGTAATTAAATCACCAATTAGATAGTCACTTCCTCTTCCTAGAGCTAAAAAGAAGACAGAGGGGTGGTGCTAAGGTAGTTCTTTCCACAGAAAGGGATCCTTGGAAGAGGGATAGATCCCATTTCATCACTGCAACACAGGGAAACACAAGGCAGAACAGCACTTAGTGAAAACTGGCTTTAGGGTATGTCTGACGTTATTGTCTGCACACTGGATACTTGAGTCTTCTACATTCACATTGTGACTTTTATTGTACAGTCTAAATGGTTAATTTAATGGAATGTAAGATGAAAATGTCAATTCTGGTCATTAGAGTTGTGTGACCTTTCTCCCTTGTCACTTGGCAAATTACTGTCTATATTTACAGCTCTTGCACAAATATTATTTCCTCCAAGAGAACTTCTCTGAGCATGATGCACTAGTCACTACCTCACCCCCCAACTTCCTTTGATCCAACACATTTCGTCTCTCCCTGTGCTGTAACACCTATGAACCAGGTGTGTGCTCTGTACCGCACATATGCACATACAATTGCATCCTAAATTATTCACCTGATTCTTTGGCTCTGAGATCCCTGATGGCATCAGTAAGAGCTTATATATGGCGGGCATACAACAGAACCCCTGGCAATTATTAGGCCCCTACACTGGACTCTTGATTGAATGATTGAATTGTGAATATTAAGTTGAATTCCATGAGATCGGTAGCTCAGTTCCTGTAGAAAGGCATAATTGTCTGACTGATTCAAATGAAAGGTGAGGAAATGGTGGTAAGTCAAAATGAAATAAATAAAACAATTAGCAATAACTTTGAAAAAGGAAGTTTTATTTTCTATTTTAAAGAAAAAGATAATATATATACAACAGAGTATTAGATTCAACAGTTTTCCACTTGAAAATTCAGTGGCACAGGGGCTAGATACAGTGGCTCACACCTGTAATCCCAGCACTTTGGGAGACCGAGGCAGGTGCATCACTTGAGGCCAGGAGTTCGAGACCAGCCTGGCCAACATGCTGAAACCTTGTCTCTACTAAAAATGCACAAATTAGCCTGGTGTGGTGGCAGGTGCCTGTAGTTCCAGCTACTCAGGAGGCTGAGGCACAAGAATCTCTTGAACCCAGGAGGCAGAGGTTGCAGTGAGCTGAGATTACGCCACTGCACTCTGGTCTGGGTGACAGAGCGAGACTCTGTCTCAAAACAAAACAAGACAAAACAAAACAAAAAAATATCTGGGCACGGTGGCTCCTGCCTGTAATCCCAGCACTTTGGGAGGCCAAGGTGAGCAGATCACAAGGTCAGGAGATTGAGATCATCCTGGCTAACATGGTGAAACCCCGTCTCTACTAAAAATTAAAAAAAAAAGGAAAAAAAAAGAAAAAAAATAGCTGGGCATGGTAGCACGTGCCTGTAGTCCCAGCTACTCAGGAGGTTGAGGCAGGAGAATTGCTTGAACACAGGAGGCAGAGCTTGCAGTGAGCTGAGATTGCGCCACTGCACTCCAACCTGGGCAAAAGAGTGAGATTCCATCTCAAAAAAAAAAAAAAAAGAAAAGAAAAGAAAGAAAGAAATTTCAGTGTCACAGTGTAAGAAGTATAGTATAGTAGATGCACACCAAATGATTGATCTATTGGTTAGAATATCTAATGTGTCTAGTTACGTTTAAAATGTCAAAAACTAAGTGACTTATTCTATGACTCTTCCCTCATCATTTTTCTTCATCCATATTCACATTAGAGAAAAAAATGTTCCTCTTCTACCAGATGGTAGCATAAATTTTCAGGTCAAGTGATATTAAAAATAGATAATAGCCAGGACCCCATGAGTCTCTACAGAAAGACTAAACAGTCACAATGGGGAATATCATTGTTTTGGTTTTCTTTATGAGCTTTTATGTACTCAGCTGCTTCTCAGGCAGACTTTTACTGCAGTGGGACCTGGATCATTCTGAATTCCGGTTCCACATCACTTCCCGTCCTTTACACTCTCTCAGCTCTGTGCCACACAAGTCAAGGGAAACAGCCTTGCAGCTGCACTCTGGTTCTGAATGAGCTCTCCCCCAAGGAACTGGCTGGGTTTGAGTCTTGGAATCAGAATTCTCTAAGTTTTGTCTCTAGGTGCTGCTGTTTACAAACATTCTTCTAGTTAAGGAGCTTAGACGTATGTAAAAAATATAAAATGTGAAAATCAAGTTATTTCAAATCAACTTAAAGAGTTCATTTGGTTTTTCTTTAAAATGCATAGTGATTATTACTAATTTTGATGAATAATTACTCTTGGCTAATATGTTCAAAACACATTTCAAATGCTACTCCTTTTAGAAAGCTTTTTCAAATCCTGCAAACATTGTCTGCTCTTTCTAACATCCCATCCTTTCATCCACATTTACTTGTATGTCCAAGAAACACTTGCTCAATAGAGCAGTCTGCGTCTGATTCTTCTTAGTGTCTCTTTCAGCGGCTGCGGAAAAGGAAGAAAGCACCAGCTTATGTTGGCTAATTTTTATTGAAGTAATCTATGATTTGTTCATAGTTTTGATGCTGTATATTTAAAATCTTGAGTTACTAATGGTGAAGTTGGAACCACCATTTTATTATTTTAATGCAGATAATCTGTCCTTTTTATTACCAATATTTATTTCTAGTGTGCTTACTGGAATTACTACTAAAATTTAAAAAATGGAGACATGGATTAAAAATGGGATAAAACCAAATAATAAGTAAAATATTATCAAAGTTTCATAAAAGGTATAATGTAGATGGACCCTAGAGATATTTTGTAGAATATTCTTACTTTATGGATAAAAAATACAAAGGTCGGAGTGTAAGTGAGTTATACGAGATCACGCAGTAAATCACTGCTTGACTCTAGGCTAAACCGAGGTTTTAAGAAAAACATTACCTAATGCAGTCAGACAAGCGTGAGTTTTCTTCAAATTTTATTTCTATTGTGTGTCCTTGGACATATGATTCGAAATCCTAAAGATTAACTTTTTTCATTTGTGAAATAAGGCAGCAATGCCAACTCCCACCCATTTGTATGAGGATGAAATGATACGACATACAGCAAAGCACCTGGTGCTCAGCAATAGATGTTAAATAATTGTAAAGCACTGTGAGAACATTAATAGCTCACATAATTAAGTGGCTGCCATACATACGGGTTCTGATACTCAATAAACATGTCCCTCTTTAATTCTTCCTTAGTGTCTGATACCTACCTCATAATCAAACTTTGCCAAGCAGTCATAGCTTTTTCCCTAAGAAGTATATGCAGCAGATATGTCAACCACTAATTTTAGTAGAGAGACAATACTTCATGCATAGCCTTCAAGAGGTCCCACCCTTTACACCCATATGACTTATACCACCATTGATTGTACAATAGGTGACACTGATCCAACCTGGCAATGGAATCCTCTCTGAAAAATTAAGGACAATAGCACTGAGAGAAGGATTGATGAGAATAGTGGACATGGAACCAAGAAGTCACATAGAGTTGGATCCATTGTTGGCAGTATGAGAAGCTAAAGCTTGAAGGAAGAGAAGAGAAGAGAAGAGAAGAGAAGAGAAGAGAAGAGAAGAGAAGAGAAGAGAAGAGAAGAGAAGAGAAGAGGGAAGGGAAGGAGAGGGAAGGGAAGGGGGAAGAGGGAAGGGAAGGAAGAGGGAAGGGAAGGGAAGGGGGAAGAGGGAAGGGAAGGAAGAGGGAAGGGAAGGGAAGGGGGAAGAGGGAAGGGAAGGAAGAGGGAAGGGAAGGAAGAGGGAAGGAAGGGAAGGAAGAGGGAAGGGAAGGAAGAGGGAAGGGAAGGAAGAGGGAAGGGAAGGGAGGGCAAGGCAGGGGAAGGGAAGAGAAGCTGTTAGTGAAACAGAGAAAGCCAACTGCAGACAAAAGCAGAATGGAGAGGCTAGAATGAGAGACACAAGACAGATAACAATAACAGCAGCTCTTAGAAAACAGAGTGGCTTTGACATGTGAGAGACCCAGCAGTGTCTTTTTAATAAAGTGTATTTCACTGAAGATAATCAGAGCAGATTCTCCTTCTTGTAACCAAAATATTATGGCTATAACTCTGTATTAATGGTACAGATAACTTTTCAGTGGCAAATGAGAGAAAGAAAAGATTTATTCCCAGTCAGAAATGTACTGGCACCACTCACTCTAACTCAGAAATGTTTACTTTAGTCCCTTTCAAATGTGACATCACTTAGCTTCTTCATAAGCTTACAGGTTTTTGGCACAGGAAATAGCTCTTCCACCCTTCCCCCATCCCAAACCTGGCCCCTTCTTGTTCCTTCTCTGAATTCTTGAATGGTGACCATGTGAGCTATCACCAAATGTGTGGTCTGAGCCAGCCTTTGAAGATTGCCATAATGATCTTTGCTGACTTCTGCCCTGTGCTTTTATTTGGAACCCCTGGTTGGCTGTTTGCTTTCCTACATGTTAGCAGACTGGAACTGATGAGTTTTAAGTGCCTGCGGTGATCAACACCAGGTCCTTTAGTTTTGTATTTACTGAATATATTAAAAAGTAAAAGAGAATATGTCAGTATAGAGAGCATCCCATGTCCTCCCTGTTTCCCTTCCTTCTTCTCTTTCTTCCTCTCTCCGTCCTTTCCTTCCTTCCTTCATTTCTTTTTCTCTTCTCCTTCTCTTTCAGTCTCCCTCTCTTAATTTTGCCATTTCCCAGTTTTGAATATAGCTATGTGATAATAATAAAAATGTGAACTGTTTTCCATAATTTCAATATATATATTTATTATATATTTTTTAAAAAATTGGAAATATAAAGAATAACATCAGAATTTCATCATGCAGAAAAATTATAGTTAACACTTTAATGTATTTGTTCTTCTTTCCAGGATTTTGTCAGATAGATAAATAGATAGACACAGAAGGAACAGTGGAATAGTATATGTTTTTTTGTTTTTTGTGTTTATCACTTTTCATATGATAAGCATATTTCTCAAAGTTAAATATTCTTCTTAGAAATTATTATCTTTAATAGCTGAATATTTTATCATATACCTGCACCATAATTTAATACATTTCTTACTTTAGCAAATAATTCTTACTTTTTTAGATATATGAAATGTAATGAGCAGTTTTCATAGTTTTTAAATAAAAATTCAATGTATATTTGATGTTCCCTAGGATAAACTAATACAGTATAAGCAAGTTTACAGGTTTATGTTTTATAAGCCTTTAGGCAATATTGATATGCATTTACAGAGTTTCACAAAGCTTACTACAGGTTAAATTAGAAAATATCATTAAAAAGTACATATCTCAAAGGTAAGATATTAAGTGTAATTAGTAATGATTAATTTGTTTCAAAAAATTGTTAATAAGAACAAATAAACAGGAGGAAAATGTCAGCTTCTGTATAACAAATTACATCCTCAAGGTATTTATAGAACACTAATAGAGAGTCTTGCTAGAGATAATTTTATTCTTAAAAATAGTTTAAAGATATAAGAATATCTTTTATGTCAAATAAAAAATAAGTTTCAAAACAATTTTGTGAGTAGAAGCTATACAATAATAATAGACATGCATTTAGATGGTAGTAATGAATAGCTCAGATTTTGGAATAAGATAGATAAGGAGAGATTAATACTTGTTTTAAGGTAAGAAAAAGAATATTGCCTTCAAATGAACAACGGCAGCATAAGCATATGAATCATCTTTATTTTTCTGTTCCAAAAATAGATTAATATTTAAAAACATATATTAAACGTACATGGCCATGCATACAAACCAGAGCAAAATTGTTTTGAGCTATCAGAAAATCCACAGTGATGAGTAATAAATAAAGAATGAAAAAATTGTTTGAACTTAAACCTCTACAGATGAAAATGTAACAATGAAACTAAAAGCTCAATGGATAGATTAAAGAACAGATTACATAAAGTTGAAGACAGAAAGTTTAAAGTGGAATGCAAAGCTGAAGAAATAACTTGGAGTGTGGTTCAGGGAAGCAGAAAAACACCACGAAGAGAAGTTAAGAGGCATCGAGAATAAAATGAGAAGCTCTAACATGTTCTTGTCAGGGTTGCAGAGGCCATACCAAAGATAACAGGAAAGAGGCAACGGTCAGAATGGTAGAGGATAATAACTTCACAGAATCGTTGAAAAAAAAAATCTTTAGATTCTAAAAGCACAATGAACACAACGCAGGATGAATTGAAGGAATTCTTCACTTATAAAATATTTAAAGACCACGAAAAAGAGATCCTAAGAGCAGCCAGGAGGGAGAAAAAGAGACTAAATACCTACAAAATGTCTATAAGACACATAATGGACTCATTTGTAGCAAAAAATAAAGACAGAAGAAAGTGAAATAATTTTTAAATATGCCAAAGAAGTAATATTTACCAACCTAGAATTGTATATACATGTAATATATCTTTTAAGAATCAGAGTAAAATGAGACACAAAAATGAGAACTTACCAGTTACTAAAGACAGTTCTGAAGGATGTAGTATTTTAAGCAGAAAGACAATGGTTCTAGATAAAAAAATCTCAAATGCAAAAAAAAAAAAAAAAAAAAGGCAAGAAAATATACCAGTTAGTTTGTGGATAATTTCAAACAAACACTGGCATAAAATAATGATAATGTCTAATTTGTGAGAAAACAGAAAAAGAACTAAAATACTAAGCAAAAATAAAATATAATTTGGGAAATAGCTAATGGATTTAAAATAATCTAAGGTTTATTATTGTAGTTAATTGTTGTCATTTTATTATCTTGAAAGAGAGTGAAGATGTTGATTAATTTTAAATTTGTTAGGTCAAGTATAGCTGGTCATATAGTTCCTCTAATCACTATAATAACATGCACAGATTATATTATTTACACACAAGTAGAGGGGAAAAATGGAAGGAGAAAAAGAAAAAAAAAATCGATCAACACAGAAAGATCACTATAAAGGAAGAGAAGTGAGAAAAGATGAGGCAGAAAGAAAATACACAATAAAATAGTTAAACTCAATTCAGATAAAATCATTACCATAAAAAATGTGTAGGGACTCAACTATCTAGTTAAGAGGAAAAATGTCACTGTGGATTTGAAACAAATTCCAACTTGATGTTATTTAGAAAAGACATATGTAAAATACCCAGAAATAAAAAGGTTAAATTCAAAAGATGGAAAAATATTTACCATGCACATGTGAAACAAAAAAGTTGACTTAATCACATTAATATCAGACTTAATAAAATGAAGACATGAAGTATGAAATAAATAAGTTTTTAAAGTTTAATAACTAAATAGTATATGATTGTTTAGGATATATATATTCTATAAATAGGCCATTTATGTTATATACTATATAATATAAATTTTAATAATTTTCTTATTTTAATATATTCCATATATATGGAATATATATAGCTTATTTATAGTGTATATAACTATATATATTCTGTTTATATATGGAACATATATAAATGAGGAAATTATCAGAATGGATGTAGGTTAGGTGTTAACTCCAGTGGCAGTGGCAGGGATAAAATTCAACTGGGAAGGGGCCTGAAATGGACTTCCAAGACACTCGGGATCTACATTTTAGTCAGTATAGTGTATATAAATGATAATTTATCTTTTAACTTAAAATTTAAGTTTACGTTTAATTTTTCTATGTGTTTTCAAACTTAAAATAGTATGCTAAAGGATGAAATGTTTTCTTTAGAATGATTCAAGGAAACCATCAAACAAAAATTGGTACATTTGAGAAAGAAGCAATTGACAGCCTTGGAAATGGGAAATGTACCTCCTGAATCTTTTTTAAAAATAAGCTGACTAAATACTGAGAAAAAAACAGCACTGAGAGTAGATTTAATGAGTTTTACATGAAAACTGAAGATCCAAGTGCAGCACAGATTCATAAAAATATCAAAAACGTTAAAGAGAACTCAAGACATAGTTTGAGAAGTTCTGTCACAGATCTATTAGATGGTTTGGAAAGGGAGAAATGTTTAAAATCTGTACATTGAAAAGTTTTCTCAAGTGTGAATAAAATATTTTTAAAAATACATATTTGGATACATTGTATAAAATTATAGATCCATAAAAATTTAAAAAGAATCCTAAATGCAATGTAAGAAAATAGACTTATAAATGTCTATAGAATAGTAAATTCAGATTAAAACTAGATTTCCCGTGAGAATTGATGAGATGCTGAAGAGACAGATTAACATGGATAAAGTAATGAGGGTAAGCAACTACACCAAGTTGTGATTCTAAATCCCTTTAATAGTGAAGGCAAAATAAAATAATATTTAGACGCACAAATGATAACAGAAAATAATTACCCACGGATCTTTTTTTGAAAAAAACTGCTAAAGGATGGTTTTCAGCAAAAATAAAAATGGAATATTTTAAGTTTAAAGTATCAATCCATCAAAACGATACACTTCTAAATTTATATCCTCCTGATAAGACAGCTTCATAATATATGAGTCAGAAATTAACAGAAAAAAAGAAGAACATTATAATCAGGTTTGATAATTGTGTTATATAAATCTTCAACATTCTGATTAAATTTTGACTGCTTTGCATGTCATTTACCAAAAGATGTGGTTTAAAATCTCCCACTATGATGGGAATATGGATTTCATTTATATATATCTTTTAGCTCTGACCATGTGCATACCTTATTATAACCCCACAATTTTAATCACCAACAAAAACGCTTACATACATAAACCAAAAATTATGTTCAAGTATGTTCATAACAGGTGGGCTCAGTGGCTCACGTCTGTAATCCCAGCACTTTGGGAAGCCAAGGCAGGAGGATTGCTTGAGGACAGGAGTTTGAGTCCAGCCTGGGAAATATGGCGAGACCCCCATCTCTATAAAACAAACAAACAAATAACAATTATCCAGGTGCGGTGGAGTGCACCTGAGGTAGGAGAATCACTTGAGCCCAGGAAGTGGAGGCTGCCGTGAGCCGGTTCACACCACTGCATTACAGCCTGGGCGACAGAGCAAGAACCTATCTAAAAAAAAACCTCGGCCGGGCGCGGTGGCTCACGCCTGTAACCCCAGCACTTTGGGAGGCCGAGGCAGGCGGATCGTGAGGTCAGGAGATTGAGACCACCCTGGTGAACACAGTGGAAACCCGTCTCTACTAAAAAATAAAAAAGGCCGGGCGCGGTGGCTCAAGCCTGTAATCCCAGGACTTTGGGAGGCCGAGACGGGTAGATCACGAGGTCAGGAGATCGAGACCATCCTGGCTAACATGGTGAAACCCCGTCTCTACTAAAAAATACAAAAAACTAGCCGGGCGAGGTGGCGGGCACCTGTAGTCCCAGCTACTCGGGAGGCTGAGGCAGGAGAATGGCGTAAACCTGGGAGGTGGAGCTTGCAGTGAGCTGAGATCCGGCCACTGCACTCTAGCCTGGGTGACAGAGCGAGACTCCGTCTCAAAAAAAAAAATAAAAATAAAAATTAGCCAGTCGTGGTGGGCGCCTGTGGTCCCAGCTACTGGGGAGACTGAGGCAGGAGAATGGTGTGAACCCGGGAAGCGGAGCTTGCGGTGAGCCGAGATCGCGCCACTACACTCCAGCCTGGGCGACAGAGCTGGACTCCGCCTCAAAAAAAAAAAAAAAAAAAAAGTTCGTAACAGCATTATTTGTAAGGTATCCATATAGAGACAACCTAGGTGTCTAACCACCTAAGAAGGGATAAATTAATTCTAGTATATTGATACAATGCAATACTACTCAACAGCGGAAATAAGCAAACCTCACATACATCATAATACTGAACAAAAAAGCTAAATAGTATATGATTTCATTTACATTTAGTGCAAACACACACTGAACTAGTCTGTGTGACTCAATGTCAGAAAAGGGCTTATATTTTGGAGGAAGGTGTTAATTCTAGGTGAGAAAAATGAAGGAGATACTTGGGCGTCTGAATCTGGCTGATGATTACTCTGTTACAAACTCAAGTTGTACCACGACAGTAAGTAAAATATTTATTTTAAAAATAGAGGTATATGTTTTAAACAGCCAGCTAATCTTGTAAGTTTGTTTATTTTATTTTACAAAACGGCAGCCCATAGTCCTCCACTTCCAGTTTCATCATCCAGCCACTTTATCGTTTTCAACTGATTATTTTTGTATTATGTATTGGTCTCTAAATAACATATGTTTGTTGCTACCTTTTTTTTAGTATTCTGTATTATCATTTGACAATCACCAAATATATAAGAAAATAACTTCCTTTCCAAATGACACCATTTCACCACATATACACATCCTTAACAAATCCCTATAATTTCAATATAGCTATAACGTAATTCGGCTAAATCAATATTCAGTATTTGTAAAACTGCAACTATGTGAGTGCTGCTTATAATTCAGCCAAATGGTTAACCACAGTAAAATTTTCCCTGCATAAATTTTTTCATCAAAATTAATATTTGTCATTTATTTACAAATTCAAATTTCTTTGCAATAATCAAAAATGTTTTGGAGATATTCAGATGACTTAGGTATTCTGTCAATTTTGCATTCCTAATAAAATGACCACCACAATTAACCTGGGCTCTGTCTTCACCTTTGGTGTTTCTCTTGCCTCACATTTCTCTTGTGACCAGACCTCTTATTTCTATAAGTCATACTTTTCTTTATCTGTAAGTTGTATGTTACTCTTTTATTATTATTATTATTTTGCTGAGCAAATTCTGAAGGAGCTACCTGAAATGAGATGAGTGTTGTAGAAGTTATTCTGAAGAACGTGCATCTATAAAATGATCTT
Organism: Trachypithecus francoisi; assembly: GCF_009764315.1. Taxonomy (NCBI): domain Eukaryota; kingdom Metazoa; phylum Chordata; class Mammalia; order Primates; family Cercopithecidae; genus Trachypithecus; species Trachypithecus francoisi. The sequence continues at coordinate 11,712,107 of NW_022681454.1, read as the reverse complement.
TTTTCCACCTTGACAATTAATTTGTGGCTGAGTATAGAATTCTAGTGATTGAAAATCACTTTCTTTCAGGAATTTGAAGGCTATATTTTTGCCATATAGATTCCAATGCTGTTATTCAAAGCTTAAGTTATTCTGATTATTGATTCAGCATATAGGACCTAAATTATTTGTTGGTCTAAAATCCTACATAAATTCCTCTTTGTCCTGACTGTTTCAATATTTTCTGATGTGCTTTGCCCTAGGTAAGAGAATGGCAAAATTTTTCTGTAAAGGGTTTGATATAGTTTGGCTCTGTGTCCCCGCCCAAAATCTCACCTCTCATAATCCCCACATGTCAAAGGCAGGACCAGGTGGAGATGATTGAATCATGAGCGTGGTTTCCCCATGCTGTTCTTGTGATACTGATTGAGTTCTCACGAGATCTGATGGTTTCATAAGCATCTGGCATTTCCCCTGCTTGTACTCGCTTCGTCCTGCCACTCTGTGAAGGTGGCTGCTTCTCCTTTGCCTTCCACCATGATTGTAAGTTTCCTGAGGCCTCCCCAGCCATGCAGAACTGTGAGTCAATTAAACCTCTTTCCTTTATAAATTGTCTTAGGTATTTCTTCACAGTAGTGTGAGAACTAATACGGGGTCCGGTAGTGGATATTTCAGGCTTTGTGGGCCATGCAACCTGTGTTACAACTACTCAACACTGTCATATTGTAAAAGCAGCCCATAGGCAATACATAACCACAAGGGCATGAATGTGTCCCAGTGAAACACTTTAAAAAAAAAAAATAGGTGGCAAGCTGGATTTGGCCCATGGGTCATATTGCCAACGTTTTACCTAGGTCATTGTTTATCTATTGTTTTAGGCACTCTGTGGGTCTTTTCAATTGAGAAACTTATAGCCTTTAGTTCTGAGAAAATGTTATTATGCTATTACATTTTTAATTTCCTGCTTTTAATTCTTCTTTTTTCTCTCTCTGAAACTCTTATTATTTACATATTGGTTCTTCTGGACTGAACTTTCCAATTTTATTTTACATATTTAATATCTGTGTTTTATTTTTGTTTTGGCAAAATTACTCATATTAATTTTTCTAAATTTCTATTGATTTTTTAAAATTTCAAAGAAAATAAAAATTTTCAAATAGCTCTTATTTTATAATAATTGTTGTTTTAATACACACTGTCTTTCTTTCATGACTGTAATAACTCTAAAAACATAAATGATATCCGTGCATAATCTTATTTCCTGCAAGTTTCTTGTGTTTGGTTTTATAAAAATCTTTTATGTAAGTTTTAATCAGACGATTTGTAAATCTTATTTGTCAAATATTATTTTAAAATTTGAGATTTGGAAGCCTTAAATTATATAGTAGATCCTGTGATATATTAACCTCATCTAGAATATATCTAATAGGGCCTGTTAGTTGTAGAACTTTGAATGTTAATACCTTTGTGCCTTTTTTCTTGGGTTGATGACATTGCCCAGAGATTTCACTGAAATCTTACTTGGAGAGTGAAGGTTCTGGCAATGGTGGTGGGAACATTGGTTTCTAAGTAAGAAAAGCACACCAGGATGCTCAACAGCCAGAACACAAATATTAACTAAATCTTCCTGTTTTCCCTTTTCTACCTCCAACCTTGTTAATACCTCCTGGCCCCAAGACCATAGGTCCTTTTCTCCAAGGAAGTAATATACAATATTTTGCCAGACCAAAGCAAGAGTAGTCATTTAACTTTATGAAGTGAGTGGGGATGTTTAGAAATATAAAATACTTTCCAGAATTTGCTTTATTACAGCCATATTATCTTTCTTTCCATTGACTCATTACCAGTAATATAGGGTCACAGGTTAATGAACCTTATATAATTGTAGTTGTATAAAGCATTTTGATCTCATTTTTTTCCCTCTACTGATTTATGATTGAGTTTTCTTGGAGTTGTTGATTATTTTATTATCAATTCACCTGACTTGTAACTTCTCAGATTGTGCTAACGTTCTATCGTCTTTCGTTTTCTACATCCTTGTGGGTTTATGGCTCATTTAAATTCAGATATACCAACAATCACAGAAACATCAGTTTTAAATTCCCATTAAACAGTAGAATCTCAGAGTGGTTAAATACAACCAGGCTATATAATAATTATAAAATGTATTCTTAAAGCCCCCCAAAAATAACTGAATACAAACATATACAAATATTAATTGAAATGAAGTTTATTGATCAATTTATTAAGACTTTACAGACAAACACTGTTAATAGATCCATTTATTTGTATAGATAACTCTCAATAAAAATATAATCATAAACATATATGTTCCTAACAACATAGAGACAGTTGTGTGTGAAGTAAACACTAACAGAATTCATGGGAAAAAAGAACAGATCTTATATCATAGCAAGAGATTTTAACATACTTCCTTCAGAATCTAAAGATAAAATAGAGCAAAAGTAATACAAAAAGGAACTTTATATACGCTCATGTGCTGCATAACAGCATTTGAGTCAATAACAGACTGTGTAAATGATGATGTCTTATAAGATTATAATAGAGCTGAAAAATGCCTATCTCTTAGTAAGGAGATCGGCATTGTAACATTGTGGCACAGTGCATTACCAACTTGTTTGTGATTATATTGGTGTAAACAAATTTATTAGTTCACTTTTATGCTGCTAATAAAAGCACCTGAGACTGGGTAATATATACAGGAAAGAGGTTGATTGGACTCACAGTTCCACATGGCTAGGGAGGCCTCACAATCATGGTAGAAGGCAAGGAGCAAGTCACATCTGACATGGATAGCAGCAGGCAAAGAGACAACTTGTGCAGGGAAACTTCCCGTTATAAAACAATCAGATCTCATGAGACTTATTTGCTATCTGGAGAACAGCAAAAGAAAGACCCGCCTCCATGATTTAATTACCTCCCCCCAGGTCCCTCCCACAATACATGGGAATTGTGGAAGCTACAGTTCAAGATGAGATTGTGGTGGGGTCACAGCCAAACCATATTACCAAACCTATTGTACAGAATTACATAGCACATACAAGTATGTGGAGTACATAATAGAGTACATAATACTTGAAAATTATAATAAATAGCTATGTTGTTGGTTTATGTATTGACTATAACATATGTTTACCATTATTTTATAATGTACTCCTTTTACTTATTGAAAAAAAAAAGCTTAGAATAAAACAGCCTCAGGTAGGTCCTTCAGGAAGTATTTCAGAAGAAGGCATTGTTTTCATCGGAGATGACAGCTATATTTGTATTCTTCCTGAACTCAACCTTCCAGTGTGATAAGATGTAGAATAGAAGACAGTTATTGATGATCTCAGTCCTGTGTAGGTCTAGGCTAACATGTGTGTTAGTGTCTTCGTTTTTTAATAAAAAAGCTTAAAAAGCAAAAAAAAAAAAAAAAAAAAAACTTATCAAATCAGGATATACAGAAATAAACTATTTTGGTACAGCTGTACAGCATGCTTGTATTTTAAATTGTTATTACAGTAGAGTCAAAAAGGTTAAAAAAATTGAAAAGCATTATAAGGTAAATGTTATAGTAAGCTAAGCTTAACTTGTTTTTGAAGAAAGAAAATATATTTTAATACTTTTAGTGTAGCTTAGGTGTACAGTGTGTATAACATCTACAATAGTATAAAGTGATGTCCTAGGCCTTCACATTCACTTACCATTCACTTACTGACTTACTCAGAGAAACTTCCAGTCTGCAAAGTTTTATTCATGATAAGTGACTGATATGGTTTGGCTCTGAGTCCCCACCCAAATCTCATGTCAAACTGTAATCCTCATGTATTGGGGAAGGGACCTGATGGGAGGAGATTGGATCATGGGAGAAGTTTCCCCCATGCTGTTCTTGTAATAGTGAGTTCTCACAAGATCTGATGGTTTAAAAGTATGTGGCAGTTCCCCCTTTGCTGTCTCTTCTGCCACCATGTGAAGAAGTTGTTTACTTCCCCTTTGCCTTCTGCCGTGATTGTTGTTTCCTGAGGCTTCCCAGTCATGCTTCCTGTTAAGCCTATGGAACTGTGAGCCAATTAAACCTCGTTTCTTCATAAATTACCCAGTTTCAGATAGCTCTTTACAGCAGTGTGTAAATAGACTAATACAGTGCCCTATACAAGTGCAATATTTTTTATCATTTATATGGTATTTTTATTATACTTTTTTATGTTTAGATATACACTTACCATTGTTTTACAATCGCCTGTAGTATTCAGTCAGTAACAAGTTGTCTAGATTTGTAGTCTAAGAGCAACATGCTATATCATATAGCTTAGGCATGTAGTAGGCTACACACTCTAGGTTTTTGGAAGTACATTTTATGATGTTTGCACACTGACAAAATTGCCTATATGATGTGTTTCCCAGAATGTAAATGTATTCCTCTTATTAAGTAATGCATGCCTACATATATATTTATATGTGTGTGTATGTATATCTGTGTGTGTGCATATATGTATACACAGGGTTATTATATATACATATATAAATAAATACACACACACGCACATGCTTATCTTTTCCCCACATATTTTTAAGAGTAACTGTTTAGGCTATGTGGTTATCTTGCAGTGGGACTGGAGTATAAGAAAAACAAATTATGAAATTAGTGATATATCCTACTTCTATTTTTCCCTTCTGTGCTCAACTTCATTTGTCTTATTTTCCGTCTACGGAATCTTTGTCAAGCACTTAATTTGGCTAGTTTGGCTTTAGTATAATTGTTTTTGAATTTCTCAAGGTAATTTAGAAGCCATTCTTCAAAATTAAAAAAAAATCAAAATACCAACTCTCACTTTTTAGACCTATTGAAAATATAAAACATTTATTATATTCTCTATCCATTAATAAAAACAAATATATTAACAAAAAAATGAAATAAGACTCTATGTACATAACCACATGGGCATATATAACAACATGGGCATGAATGTGTTCCAATGAAACACTTCTTTTTTTTCAAAGCTAGATGGCAAGCTAGCTTTGGCCTATGGGTCATATTGCCAATATTTTACCTAGGCCATTGTTTATCTATTGTTTTAAGCATTCTGTGGGTCTTTTCAATTGAGAAGTTAATATCCTTTGGTTCTGAGAAAATTTCCTTGTACTATTACATTTTTAATTTCTTGCTTTTAATTCCTCTGTTTTCTCTCTCCAAAACTCTTATTATTTACATATTGGTTCTTCTGAACTTGACTCTCCACTATTTTATTTTGTATATTTAATATCTTTGTGTTTTTTATTCAGGCTTTTATATGTGCCTCTCAGTAAATATTTGTTTATTGAGTGAAATCCAGGTTTGGTTATTGCTTTCTCTTTTCCCTTTGGATTCTTTGTAACTGAAACATATATGGATATGGAGAGATTTATAAACATATTACAAATGGCTCATTAAGAGACTTAGTTATATTATAAATTATTCATTGTTATAGGATTACCCATCACATCTAATCACCGCTTTTTTTTTTTTTTTTTTGGTAAGGTCTCACTCTGTTACCCAGGCTGGAGTGCAGTGGGATGATCACAGCTACTGCAGCCTTGACCTTTTGGGCTCAAGTGACCCTCCCACTTTAACTTCCCCAGTAGCTGGGACTACAGGCAGCTATCACCATGCCCAGCTAATTTATTTGTATTTATTTATTTGTTTATTTATTTATTTTGGTAGAGGTGGGGTTTCGCTATATTGGGCTCAAGTTATCCACTGGGCTAAATCTATCTTCTGGCCTCAGCCTCCTAAAGTGCTGGCATTACAGGCATGAGCCACTGTACCCAGCCCAAACCATTTAATCCTAATAAGACTAACATGGTACATATTACCCTCTTTATTTTAAAGGAAATAACAATGCACAGAGTTTGACAAATCTAAGAAGTAAGTAGATTATGGATACAGGATTTGAAGCAAAGCATTTGTGTTCTAAATCCATACTCAGCCAATGTTCTATTATACTTTGCAGAGGACAATACATGAATATGTCATGTCTATATTGTGTCTAGCAATAAACCTGGGTTAAAGCCAACAAATATTGTGACAACTTTAACTTCTTCAGTTGCTAAATCTAGAGAAATTTTATTTGTTCATTTGTGCTGCTCAAACAAGAGACTGAGACTGAGACTGGGCAATTTACACAACAGAAATGTGTTGGCTTATAGTCTTGAAGAGTGGGGCATCCAAGAGCAAAGGGCTGATACCTGGTGCAGGCATTCCTGCTGTATCATCTCGTAGTGGAAGGTGAGAATATTAGAAAAAAAGCAAGAGCTCAAACTCACACCCTTAAGCCTTTTTTATAATCATCATGAATCCATTCCTAAGGGTGGAGCCCTCTAGACTTAAACACCTCATATTACACCCCATCTTCCAGAAGTGTTGCATTAAGGCTTAAGTATCCAATACATGCTTTTTGAGGGGACATATTCAAACCAAACCTGAAGAAATATTTGCTAACATAATATATGCAGATTCACTTTCTCTTCTGCTTTCCACTTCGACTTGCTCAGTATTTAAATATTACATTTGGATAAATCTGTATGTATGCCAGTAATTTGTAAAGAGATGAAAACAAAAGTCATCTTACGATATTGTTTTAATTATAAAATATTAGCACTGTAAGTGATTAAAGTTTATCATAACCTTATTTAATAACCGTATACTTATTTACCTTCCCTTGTCACTGAATTTGAAATACTGGTATTTCTTACAGAATAATTAAAATTATTGAAATGAAATGCAACTTCCTACACAATTCCAATGATCTAAATATAATCAGTGAGTTGTTAATTGAAAAGATTTAAATATTTCCTTTTAAATTTTGATATTTCAAAACAAAAAAATTTGTTTTTGATAGCTATTCTAATATTGTGCAATTCTAAATTTTAAAAACACTATAAAATATTAACTCACAAAAAAAGAGAATAGCATATTAGATTGTAGAAAACAAAGCCTGGCGGTGGCTCATGCCTGTAATCCCAGCACCTTGGGAGGCTGAGGAGGGTGGATCATGAGGTCAGGAGTTTGAGACCAGACTGGCCAACACAGTGAAACCCTGTCTCTACTAAAAACACAAAAAATTAGCCAGGCATGGTGGTGGGTGCCTGTAATCCCAGTTACTCGGGAGGCTGAGGCAGGAGAATTGCTTGAACCCAGGAGGTGGAGATTGCAGTGAGCCGAGATCATGCCATTGCACTCCAGCCTGGGTGACAGAGCAAGACTCCATCCTCCATCTCAAAAAAAGAAAAAGAAAAAAAATAAAATAAAAAAGCCTAGTACCACTTGCTATCAGCCAACCTAAGGACTGTATTTTTATTTTTTACATTTCAGTGAACTCTTATGCTCATATGCTCGTATTTAATTTGTATAGGGCCAATTATGGTGTACATTCAAATGTAGGTCCTCTCTTTTTAAAACCAAAAATGTGTCATAAGGACTTTCTATTTGTCTGTTAGTTGTTAAAACCATGTTTTTAATTGTGTAGAATTCTACTGAGTGAATAAAAACATCACTTAATGTCACTTAAATTAGTCTTTGCTTTAAATTTAGTTAACTTCTAATATTTTTCATTAATGACCTCTTCATTAAATTTGTCAGTAATTATATGGGACAATCACCAAAAGGTATGGTTATATCATATATGCTAATAAGCATATATAATGCCTCTTGGATTTATATAGCACTATTGTTTTTAATAAACTTTTATAAGCATTTTATTTTATCCTCATATAATTTTGAGGTAAACAATATAGATATTATTCTTCTCGCTTTAAGTTCATAGAAAATCAAGTTTAGTGGCTGGGCACAGTGGCTCACGCCTATAATCCCAGTGCTTTGGGAGGCTGTGGCAGGCAGATCACGAGGTCAGGAGTTCGAGACCAGTCTGGCCAACATGGCGAAACCCCGTCTCTACTAAAAAAAATACAAAAATTAGCCAGGTGTGGTGGCATGTGCCTGTAGTCCCAGCTACCCAGGAGGCTGAGGCCGGAGAATCACTTGAACCCAGGAGGCAGAGAGTGCAGTGAACCGAGATCATGCCACTGCACTCCAGTCTGGGCAAGAGAGCAAGATTCCGTCTCTGAGAAAAAAAAAAAAAAAATCAACTTTAGTGAACTCAATGTGATATCTTTAAGATCACGCACTCAGTAACTGAGCGAGGACTAAAAACCAGCTTTTATTCAGACTCTTATATTGCTTCTCAATAAATACTTGTTTATTGAATGAAATCCATATTTGCTTATTGCTTTCTCTTTTCTCTTTGTATTCTTTGTAACTGAAACATATATGGATATGGAGAGATTTATAAACATATTACAATGGTTCATTAAGAGACTTAGTTATATTACAAATTATTCATTGGTACACACACACACACACATACTACATGGGATCAACTACATGCTATGATTTTGTAGAATTATCTGCATTACATATGTTTAAATACATTTGCCCAAACATTTTCTGATGAATGTATGTGTGCTACTGACTGGGAGAGGTGCTAGGGACACCACAGAAACAAAGACAAAGCCCCGCCCTTATGAAACAGCAAGAGACAATGAGGTGAGGAGCAGACAATTGAACAGTTAGAATTCAGTGTTTTACAAAGTGATCGAACCATGGGGATGATACAGAATGGGCTCCCCAAAGGTCAGAGGGAGCTGAAAGCTCTTCGTGGAAGGACGTAGAGTTCTGACTGGTTCTGGAAAGATGAATAACTCAGCAAGGAAAAATAAAAGGAAGGAATTTCAGGCGGATAACGCTAAAGCAGAAAAGGCACAGTTATGTGATGCTTTGCAATCTGTCTGGGGAGCAAAGTGGACAGTGGGTGGGAGACAGAGGGTTGCTGGGAGGGACAGGCGCTGCACTCCAGGTACTTGCCGCCTCTTCACTGGGCTCCTGTAGCCAATCAGTCCTGCCTCTTCAGTGAGATCGAACTCTCCTTGTTGCTTTGGTCTCCTTCCAGGCTATGCAGAATAGAAAACAAGGCACATAGTCATGTTGGCAGGTTCTGACTATCGTGCAGTGGTGGGAAATTAGTTTTGCTCTATTAGACTGAGGTTCTTAGAGCCCAGATGTAAGGGTAGGAAATACAAGACAGAAACTGAAAGAGAAGAAAACTGCCCTGTACTGGATGTCGGCTGTGTGCCCGAAACCAGGACAAACTCTTTTGCATACAGTTTTGTATTTCCTCTTTGCAATAAACAATGCTGGTACACTCGGCTGTCACCATTTTACAGATGGGGACACTGAGGCTAACAAAAGTCAGTCAAGGTCACACGGCTAGTTAAATGGGGTGGCTAGGATGTTTTGGGGATTCCAAGCTGAGAAGGCTTTGGCTTGATTGGTTCTGGTGTCAAAAATCAGTTGCTGCTTGTAGCGGGGCAAGATTTAGTACTTTTCTGACATGTGAAATGGAGTCTGTGCACTGGGGGATGACCAAACATTTATGTCGTCGCCCACTATTAACTCTCTGGGCAAGGAAACACGTGTCTCCATTTATACTGAAAGTCTTGGCGGTCGTGCCGAGGCAGCGCTGGGGCATGTGTTTCTCTGTGTCCATGGCAGGAGGCCACACGCCATGCCTAGGTGCACGTTAACATGACATAAATGTTAATGTCCTGTTCTAAAACCAAAGCCTGCGGGAGAGAGGAAATACCACCCCCGCCGTACCCAGGGCCCGGTGTTTGGATACTGCAGTCTATATTTTGACTCCAGAGTGTGATGACTATGTAACTTTTCACAAGGATTTCATTTTTTCCCTGTCAAGCCACATTATTTTAAGGGTGACAATAACTTGGCTGCAAATGAGCTGAAACCATCAAGGTGATAAATGAGTTTCTGGGGGAGGGAGGCATCGCCTGGCCTATACTTTGCAGGACCACACACCTCTGTCGTCCTTCTTCCACCCTCTCAGAACAATGTGTCATAGATCTCCACTCCCCGCATCCCCCAAGGCCCCTTCCTTGCCGGCCTCCTGCTTGTTAAGGCAATAGAGAACCGTGAGCACTTGACTTTGGAAAATATACCGTATTTCACAGAGTTTGGGAAGGAGGGAGAAAGAATTGCTATTTTCCTTTGGCTGTTAGCAAGAATCTGATTTATAAAACTGCCTTGGAGACAACTCCTCACCTAGTTTATTTTCTCTGTCAGCCAGGTCTGTCTCTGAAGTGAGGCTACCCGGTCAGCTCAGTGGTCAGCCTGCTTTTTTGAGTTGAAATCTAAGAGTTATGTCCAGAAGCGCCTGGTGAGTTGGGAAACTGGATTTCTTGTCAAGAAAGATGACTTTCATACTATTTTACTGGATGGAGCAGGGGGTAGGGGGCAGGTGTGCTGTGAGTTCTATATACAGAATCTCATTCGCTGTTCACTCATTTAACATAGCCAGATGAAGCAATTTGCTAAAGGATTTTCCCTGAGACCTAGCACCAGGATTTGAACCAAGGGCTGTTGTACTTTGAAGCTTCTTTTACCGCTTTCTCCTTTGTTTTTGTCTGGTTCCCCATTCAAGTCAAGATAACCCATGCCATCAAGTACTGGGAGAAAATGAGCTCACTGCACAGTGAGTGGTAAGGAAACAGGAACAGGGCTTGGTGATGGTCAAGAAGTGTAAAGCAGGTTAGCACTGTCTCATTTGAAACTATGAACTTTCTATTTGCTATTATTATATTTGTTCCTACTTGCTATTCATATATTTCTATTGGGTATTTCTGTTATGTCTCTGGTTGGGAAGGGACGAAGGCCTTAGGGAGTGGATTGGCTTCACATATTGCAGTTTGTTTGTGCCACCAAGCAAAGAACAAAGGCTCTGCACTGATTAAAAGCCTTTGTGTCTTCTAGGCAAACGACATAGGCAGTTAGAGCAAAGAGGAGCCGAAGTCAGCTGACAGGTGTGGCAAAGGGATGGCCTCTCTCTCAGAACAGCCACTGCCAAGGTAGAGTTCCAATGCTATGAATGGCTGAAAAAGCAATGTAGTTTATTGTTGTCCTCTTTTACTTGTGTTATTTTTTAAAAAATCTTTCATGAAATTTGAATTTTAAACTTACAGGTTGAGGTTTAAATCCATTAATTAGAATGTATCTAGTACAATTATTTGTTTACATTGCTTAATACATTCACTAGACTTAGAGCAGCTTGAGGGCATAGAGTTTGTCTTATTCAGTTGTCTTTCACTAGGACAGAGAATAGTTCCGGGCACATGACCCAGTGAATTCTGGGAAGTTAATTACAGGTGAGATAGACAAGCGTTTTAATTCTCTTGAACCTCAGTTTGTTTCATTATAAAATAGAGATTAAAATGCTGGCCTGATTGGGCTACTGTGAGTATCCAAAAAGGATTTCTTTGTTAAAGTCATTGTGTGAATTATAATACAATTCCTGAGAATATATACAAAATATATGAAAGTAATTTATTAATAATAATTATAGTACATACACCAATAACTTCAAAATCAATCTCTAGCCCCACTCTGACTTCTAAACTCTAGATTTTAATAATTAACTTCTTCCTTGATATTTTCACGTGATTGTTTTAAAGGCATCTAAAATTTACAAAAGTAATACTGTGTTCTATACCCTCCTCTCAAACTTGCTCCTTTGGAGATTTCGGTCTAAGAAAACATTATCTATATTTACATAGTTGCTCAGATCACAACTCTCTGAGTCTTCCTTAACCCGCCTCTTTCTTCACATCCACATCATTATAAGCAAGCCCAGTTGGCTCCACCTTTAAAGTGCATCCCAAACCTTACCTCTTCTTAAAACCTTCACAGTGATCTCTGTTTCAGGCCATCATCACTTTTCTCTTAGACTCTGGCATGGCATGCTCCTCCTGCTTTAACCCACCAGAGGGTCCTTTTCACATGCACATCAGGTCATAGGACTCCTGCTCAGACCTCCCAAAGACTGGTCTCTTACCGCAACGAGATACCATCTCACGTCGTTAGACTGGCGATCATTAAAAAGTCAGGAAACAACAGATGCTGGAGAGAATGTGGAGAAATGGAAGCGCTTTTATACTGTTGGTGGGAGTGTAAATTAGTTCAACCATTGTGGAAGACAGTGTGGCAATTCCTCAAGGATCTAGAAACAGAACTACCATTTGACCCAGCAATCTCATTAGTGGGTATATACCCAAAGGATTGTAAATCCTTCTACTATAAAGACACATGCACATGTATGTTTATTACAGCACTGTTCACAATAACAAAGACTTGGAACCAACCCAAATGCCCATCAATGATAGACTGGATAAAGAAAATGTGGCACATATACACCATGGAATACTATGCAGCCATCAAAAAGGATGAGTTCATGTCCTTTGCAGGGACATGGATGGAGCTGGAAACCATCATTCTCAGCAAACTAACACAGGAGCAGAAAACCAGACACTACATATTCTCATTTACAAGTGGAAGCTGAAAAATGAGAATACATGGACACAGGGAGGGAAATATCACACACTGGGGCCTGTTGGGGGGTGGGGGGCTAGGGGAGGCAGAGTATTAGGAGAAATGACTGACCTCTTATCATAGCACGATTTACATGTCGGGCATGCCTTTGTCTTGGTTATGTCTTTCTTCATTCCCGTTATCAGATTCTTGCGCATTCTTTTTTGCTACCATTGTTCTATTCCTTGCCTGCCTCACATGTTCTGTTAAATAAGGGACTTTATATCTGCTATTTTCTCTGTTTGGAATCATCTTCTTTAAAATATTTATATGGCTTGCTCTGTCATTTTGTTCACATTTCTCTTTAAATATCACCCCATGGTGGAATTCATTGATGATTGTAAGATTCCATGCTATGCAGCTCATCATTTTCTTATCTTGATTTGCTTTGTCTGCCTAAAATGAGCACTTTATTAATATATTAATAATTAATATTATTAATATACTATCAATGATTAATATTAATATACTATTAATGATTAATATTATTAATATACTATTAATGATTAATATTATTAATATAAAAATGTAATGTTAATAATTAATATTAATAATTAATATTGTTAATATATTATGATAATGATATGATATTAATATAATATATAATATACTAGTATTATATTATAATATTAATATATAATAAAATAACGTATTTAATAATATATTAAATACATAATAAATATATATTATATATTTATTTATTTTATTTTGCATGTCTGCTCTTAAGAGAATGGATGTTCCATGACATCAGGTCCTTATTCTGTTTCATTTACTACTATAACCCAGCAGTTTTCACCTATTTCACATTTGTTTGTTGAGTGTCTACTAGATGCCTGGCAACGTTTTAAGGAATGTGGCAGTAAGCAGAACAGACACACATTTCTGCTCACATGGAGTTTACATTCTAAAGGGAGGAGATAAAGTATAACCATGTAATACAGCAGGATATGCCAAATAGCATAGTAGGTTCAATATGAAACATAAAGCAAGCAAAGATAGAGTTGTGGTCAGCATAAAAATTTAAACTGGATGGTTCGAGAGGAACTCATTAAGAAAGTAGCATTTGGTCAAGGCCCTGAAGGACATGGGAAAGATATTTGGGAAAGATGTAGGAAAGAAAAGTATGCCAGGAAAAGGGAGTAAGAAGAAAAACACCCAACAACACTTTTTTTTTTCTTTTTCAAAAAAAACGTAGAGTTCAGAGTGGCTAGAGAAGCATGTACGACATGAGGAATCAGAATATTATGTTGATGGGTGGGGAGGTTCACATTCTGTAGGACATTGTAGAATAGCCTATGAATATCAGCTTCTGTTGTGAGTTAAATGGAAAGTCATGGAAGGTTTTGAACAGAAGACTGATATTATATCTCTCACATTTTAAGAAGATCATCTATTAAAAATCAATAGTAGAGGAGTAAGCCCAGAAAATAGGGAGATAATTAAGGAGACAATTGTAATAATCCAAGTGAAAAAAGATGGTTGCTTGGATAGTACGGGGGCACAAGGGATCAGAGAGTTTGTGAGAGGTGGTCAGATCATGTGCAGCCAAGATTTGAAGTACAGCCAAGATTTACTGATGGATTGTCTACAGGGTTTTTATAACTAAAGATGACTCAGATGACACCATGTATATTGGCCTGAGGAGGTAGGAGAATGAAGGTTACCATTTGCAGAACAGAGGAAGATCATGAAAACGGCAGCTTTGGGGTTTGGTTTTGGTTACTTATAAAAATAACTATGAAGATGCCCAAGGGAGATGTCAAGAAAGGAGCTGGAGAAACTGGTATGCAATTTAGGAGAGAGGGATAAGCTGAAAATACAAACTTGGAGGTTTAGGGCATACACATAGTCATGAGACTACATGAGCATCAATGGAGTGCATATTGATAAAATAAATCCAGGCCAGGCACAGTGGCTCACGCCTGTAATCCCAGGACTTTGGGAGGCTGAGGTGGGCGAATCACCTTAGGTCAGGAGTTCAAGACCAGCCTGGCCAACATGGTGAAATCCCGTCTCTACTAAAAATACAGAAATTAGCAGGGCGTGCTGGCGGGCACCTGTAATCCCAGCTACTCGGGAGGCTGAGGCAGGAGAACTGCTTGAACCCGGGAACTGGAGGTTGCAGTGAGCCAGGATTGCACCATTGTACTACAGCCTGGGGGACAAGAGTAAGAATTTGTCTCCAAAATAAATAAATAAATAAATAACCAAAGATTGATCCTTGGGGTAGTTAATAGCTGAAATACAATTGTAATCTATTTTTGTATAATCATGACATCCCAAGTAATACCCCCGCATCTCTCATGCAGTATGTATTGAGGACATTATTTTTAATAAGATCATTACTATGATCATGTAAGTTATGTGTGTGTATACATTCGTTACACATAGACGCACACACATATACCTTTTTACTAATTAATGATTTTACTAATTAACTTGATGGTTTCATCTTTAAAGTGACTTGCCTTTTTCATTTAAGTAAATTTAGTGTAAAGCAAGTTTGTCCAACCTGTGGCCTATGAGCCACATGTGGCTCAGATGACTTTGAATGCAGCCTGACAAAAAATCGTCAATTCCCTTAAAACATTGTGAAATTCTTTTGTGATTTTTTTAGCTCATCAGTTATTTTTATTAGTGTTATTGCATTTTATGTGAGGCCCAAGGTAATTCTTCTTCTTCCATTGTGGCCTGGAGAAGCAAAAAGATTGGACATGCCTGTTTTATTTTATTTTATTTTATTTTATTTTTAATTATACTTTAAGTTTAGACATGGAGATATGACAAAATTCTTATCAATGAGACATGAAGAAAGGGTTGCTAGAGTTTCCTTGGATTTTTTTTTCATCACTCTTATACCACTCATTCCCACTAAACATGAGGAAAGAGGCATGTCTCCTCAGTTGCTGTTGGCAGTCCTCTTATAACCATGAACACTAGGCATGATATCTCCAAACCAGAAGGTATAAATGCTCATCAGTAGTAAAAGATACAAATTGTAAGGAACACATAGTAGGCTCAGACATGATGGCAGAATGGGCTACTGCCACACCTCACAATGTGGATGAACACCATGGGCATTAAATTGAGCACAGAAAGCAGATCCAAAAGGGAAAGTACCCTGTGATTTCATTTACACATGGTTCTAGAACTGGAAACACCAATATGTATAGAAGTCAGCATAGTGCCTTCTTTTGGAATGCAGACATGCTTGGGGCCTCTACAGTGATAGAGTGATCCTGATTTGCTTTGTGGATACATGGGTGCAAGGGCATTGAGCTGCGCAATCATGATTCATGATTTATGCACTTTACCTTACACGTAAACAAAATTAGCAAAAAGTCAATACTGAACTATATCACAGGAATTTTTGTTTCATTTATTTTTATTTTTATTTTTTGAGACAAGGTCTCACTGTGTCACCTAGACTAGTGTGCAGCGGGGTGATCTAAGCTCACTGTAACGTTTGCTTCCTGGGCCCAAGTGATCCTCCTGCCTCAGCCTCAGAGTAGCTGGAATTACAGGCATGTGCCACCATGCCCAGCTAATTTTTGTATTTTTTGTAGAGATGGGGTTTTGCCATGTTGCACAGGCTTGTCTGAACCTTCTGAGCTCAAGCAATCCACCCACCTTGGTCTCCCAAGGTGCTGGGATTTCATATGTGACCCACCATGCCTGGCCTCTCAGGAAATTTTTGTTAAGAATATGGTAAACAGAAGAGGCTCAGATAACAAATTTTTAAAAACTCGCATATATTCCTTTGATTGCTTTTAACAAACATACATTTTAAAACTCCTGTTATTAGTTGAGATGTGAATACAACCCATTTTTCCTTAGTAGGAAGTTGATATTTTCATCATTTTATTTTATTTTTTAGGCATGTAATATTTATGAGTAGTTCAAAATGCAAATGATGCAAATTGCAAATAGATGCAAATTTTAATTAATGTTTTAGAGGTTATTTGTATTATTAGTAATGTTTCTGGGTTATGTGATTGGCCTAGCAGTGCTCATTATATTTTAAATGCATTAATAAAAGCAAATAATAGAAATTACAAAATGGAAAAGATGGCACTGTGTGAGGCAATAATATTAATATGGCTCAAACTTAGATTTATGAGTAATTCAATTCTATCTTTAAGTATAACATAAAATAATAAAACAACAGCAGAGAATTCTATTAAAAAGCAATTTTACCTCTTGCTTTTTATTCTCCTGTTATGTATTCTTTTAGAGAAATTATGATATATTTTATTCTTTGTCTTTTATTTGCCTTTTCCACTTCACACTGCGTCGTGATCTCCTTCCGTATTTATTCATATGGAAGGGCCTCACCCTTTTGAATGGCTGCTTAACCAATTATTGCACAAATGTGCCATAATTTATTTAACCCGGATTCTATTAATGCACATTTACATCAGGCTCAATAGTGTATTATAGACAATAATGCCCTTAATATCCATGTATATATATATATATCTGTCTTTGTCCACAAATGTCAGGGTATGTAGAGGACATATTTCTGCAAGCCAAATAGCTGGATCAAATGGTATGTGCATCTAAATTTGGTAGCTACTGCAAAATTCCATACAGTTTGAACCAATTTAACTTTCCACTAACAATGTACAAGTGTATTTTTCCCCTTACCAACAGTCTGTGTTCTCAAACTTTTTGATCTTTGCCAAGCTACGTGAAAAATGGTATTGCACTGTATTCGTTCCTTTTCACACTGCCATAAAGAGTTACCTGAGACTGGATAATTTATAAAGGAAAGAGGTTTAATTGACTCACAGTTCTGCATGGCTGGGGAGGCCTCAGGAAACTTACAGTCGTGGCAGAAGGTGAAGGGGAAACAAGGCATGTCTTACATGGTGGCAGGAGAGAAAGGGAGTGAAGGGGGAACTGCCACACACTTTTAAACCATCAGATCTCATAAAAATTCATTCACTATCACGAGAACAGTATGGAAGAAACTGCCCCCATAATCTAATCACTTCGCCACCAAGTCCCTCCCTCAACACATGGGCACTACAATTCGAGATGAGGTTTGGGTGGGAACACAGAGCCAAACCATCTCATGCATTGTTGTTTGAATTTGCTTTTTGCGTATAACAAGTAGTATTGAGCATATTTTCAGGTAAATAAGAGCCATTTTTAAATTTCTTTTTCTGTTTACCATCTGCCCATATATGTGTGTGTATGTGAGTATAAACACACACACACACACACACACACACACACAGCTGAAATCATCAAACCATATAGAGCTTATTGTCATGAAAGGAATAGGATGGGGACATCATTTGATATTTATTCCAGTTTATTCCACTATCATCTGTGGAAGAGGATCTCTTTATTTTACTGATGTGTACAATGTCACATTTTCATATTCTTTTTTTCTTTATTT
Organism: Trachypithecus francoisi; assembly: GCF_009764315.1. Taxonomy (NCBI): domain Eukaryota; kingdom Metazoa; phylum Chordata; class Mammalia; order Primates; family Cercopithecidae; genus Trachypithecus; species Trachypithecus francoisi. The sequence continues at coordinate 11,694,249 of NW_022681454.1, read as the reverse complement.
TTTCTGAAAAAGGGACACATTTTCATATTCTAAGCTCTCATATATGTTTGAGTTTCTCTCTGGATGCTCTCCCATTGATTTGTGTCTACATATACCTGTGCCATTATTACTCTTAATAAGTTCTGTGATATTTAATATAATACAGGACCTGTCCACTGTATCACTCTCCCCTCCACCCAGAATGTTTCTGGTTGTTGTTGTTTGAGAAAGAATCTCATTCTGTCACCCAAGCTGGAGTGCAGTGGCATAATCACAGCTCAGTGCAGACTCAACCTTCTCGGGCTCAGGTGATCTTTTTACCTCAGGCTCCCAAGTAGCTAGAACTACAGGGGCATGCCACCACACCCAGCCAAATATTTCTGGTTCGTTTAGATGAGGTATGTTAGTTAAACTTCTGGACTCTGAAGACAGAATGTTTGGGTTCAAATACAGCCTTTGCCATGTACTAACTGTATAAACCTGTCCAAGTTATTTAACCTCTCTGTTTCTTGAAGTCATCAAAAATAAATATGGGAATAAAATAATGCCTTTAGAACTATTGATGAAAGTGTATCATTTAATACAAGTGTAATGCTTAGAAAAGCACTTCAGGGAAATGCAACAGTACATTTATTATCATTATTGTTTATTTGTTTTTCCACATGAAACTTAGATTTATTATTGCCTAGTTCTAAAAAATATACTTTTTTATTGTTGTTGCATTAAATTTATAGATTAATTTAGAAAGAATTGAAACTCTATGATATTGGATCTTTCTATCCAAACACAAGTATGCGTTTTCATTTATTTTAGTCTTGTTGTGGGTCTCTCTTAGTAGTTTTTTAAGTATTTTCTCATCTCAACCCTGCTAAATTTCTATAAAAATTTATCTGTAGGTAATTATTCTTTTGCTGTTGCTGTTATTTTGTCTTGCATCAGATTTTTTCTAGAGAAGCAATTGTATATATTAATTTTATATGTAGTCACCCATAAGAGTTACTGTAAAAAGTGAATTTGACATGGTATTTATTTTAATAAATCCCTTAAAATATTGCTTTTTATTTTTCTAAAGAAATGTAAACATTTATCTCAAAAATTAGATAGAAATAACAATTAGATACCACCAGACACCTATTAAAATGAGCAAAATTCAAAACACCAACAACACCGAATGTTGACAAGGGCAACCAGCACTCTCATTCATTGCTGGCAGGGCTTTAAAATGCTACAGTCACTTTGGAAGAGAGTTTGGAAGTTTCTTACAAATATAACAGGCTTTTACCATACCATCCGACAATTGCACTCGCGAATATTTACCAAAATGAGTTGAAAACGTATGTCCACACAAACTCCTGCACACTGACATGTATAGCAGCTTTATTAATAATTGCTAAAACTTGTAAGCAACCAAAATGTCCTTCAGTAGGTCATTGGATACTGTCTGAATGTATCACAGTCAGAATGGATAGACTGTGGTACATTCAGACAGTAGAACATTATTCATTCCTTTAAAAAATGAGATATCAAGCCATGCAAAGATAAGGAGAAACCTTAAATGCATCTTACTAAGTGAAAGAATTCAATCTGAAAAGGGTACATACCATATCATACCATGTGCTTCCAACTATATGACATTCTGGAAAAGGTAAATCTGTGGAGACAGCAAAAAGGTCAGCGGTTGTCAAAGGTCAGGAAACAATAGATGAGTAGGTGAAACAGAGAGTATTTTTAAGGCGGTGAAATGGCTCTGTGTGATAGTATAATGGTAGATACATGCCATTTGTCAAACCCATAGAATGTACAACACCAGGAATGAACACTAATGTAAACTCTGGACTTTCAGTGATAACAACTTGTTAATGTAGGTTCATTGATTGTAAAAAATGTACCACCCTGGTGTGGGATGTTGATAGCAGGGGAAGCCATGCCTGTGTGGGGGCAGGTGCATGTGGGAACTCTCAGTACTTTCTGCTCAATTTTGTTGTGAAGCTGAAACAGCCTTAAAAAATAAAATCTATTTAAATTGTAGGATGGGCGTGGTGGTTCCTGGCTGTAATCCCAGTGCTTTGAGAAGCTGACGCAGGAGGATCACTTGAGCCAAGCCTGGGCAACAGAGAGAGACCCTATCTTTACAAAAATTTAAAAATAGCTGGGTGATGTGTGTGTCTGTAGTTTCACCTACTCTATAGACTGAGATGGGAGGATCACTTGAGCAAGGGAGGTAGAGGCTGCAGTGAGCTATGACTGCACCACTGCACTCCAGCCTGGACAACAGAAGGAGGAGATCCTGTCTCAAAACCCAAGAAAATTAGATAGTATCTAAAAGAAATATTGAACTTAACATGATTACACAGAGATAATATTCATATATAAACACATGGGTAAATATTGTTAATTCATCAAGCATTTGCTTATCCTCTTCTATGTTTCATCTGCAGTTGCAGATTCTAGGGCTACTCAGTCTAATAAATGGTTAAAATTTCAGTGAGAATAGCAGACAAGTAAATTAATAGTTATAACACAACCTGATAACTATGCTGAGAAAAAGTAAGCTTTCTCTCCTCTTTAAACTTTTCTATTCCTGGCTTCCTGTAAATTCACATAGTCAAGTCTAGAAGACAAAAAAAGCTGGCCTTTCTCTTGTTTTGATTTTTCTTCTGTGCCGCACCTGTGACCTCAAAGCTTTAGATGACTAACTTTGGCCACTGGGGAAGTTAAACTGACTTGTCCTGACCTTTCATGACCTGCCTTGAGACTAAATCCAAGCCTAGAGAAACAGTCACTGGTGTGGGCAGAGCCCTAGTTCAGCTGTGTTTATCAAGAGAGGGTCTCAGGGGTGTCTTTCTGCAGGGCAACCTCTGTGCACTCCATTTTTAATGACACTTGGAGTCATTAATACGTGTATTGCTTTTACTCTAATCCACCGTTTAAAATATTATATGTCTTAATGACTAGTGGTAGGAAGTGATTCTGCTCTAACAATTTCCTTAGAGCAAGTGAAAGTAGGAAACAGAATAGAATCAATTAACAATATTTATCAGCCTCACTTGATGGGGACAGCAGTCTCAATCAAAGTGGACAGGATGCCAGTTCTGATCACAGGTGTCTAGAAGGAAAAGGAGGGACAGATTATGCAAACTATTTTCTGATCCACCATTCTCTCATAACTACAGACTTCAATAATTACTATTAATCTGTCCCTGGTGTTTAGTATTACCTTGGATAAGTCACTTAATCTCTGTCTCTCATTTACTCAAATAAAAATATTAGCCTAGTTCAATAGTCTTCAAACCTGGTTATACGCTAGAAGCCTCTTTTGAAAAATGATGGTCTCCAGCGTCCATCCCAGATTGACTAAATTCAGAACTCTCAGATCTGGGCTTAAGTATGTGCATTGGTGTTTTTGTTTGTTTTTTACCTGCCCTGGGGATTCAAATATACAGACTGCACAGAGAAGCAGTTGGAAAGAGGATCTTAAAGACCCTTCTAGCCCCTAGGATCTCTGAATCTATGTAGTGTTCAAGGACTAAAACCACTCACAAAAATGATCATATTTCCGTCAAGCACATTTAAACAAATCAATTTATTTTCAACTTTTTAATTCATTTAACCAGATACAGATTGAGAATGTGTTGTAGGTTAGACCCTGTGGGAGTCATTGCAGGAAAATGCTGATTCCCAGACCTGGCCAGAGTTTCTGAGGCAGAATTTGAAATATGAGGCACAGGAGTGGGACTGACTACGTAATTTGTGGGCTCCAGGGAAAAATGAACATGGGGATCCCTTGTTAAAAAAAAAATTAAGAATTCCAAGATGGCGGCAGCAGTGCATGAACCCAAATGCAAAGCCCTTCTAAACATGGAGCCCCATATGACTGCACACGTTGTACACTTGTGAAGCCGGCCCCGCACCAACATTTGTTACACAAATTCCACAAGTCATTTTGATAGGTCACTCAGTTTGGTAATCACTGTTATAGGAAATTAAAAGATAAACAATTAGTTGCATTTGTCATAATATAGTGGGAGAACAGGTCAACACAAGTCAATGGGCTGGTCAGTCACCTCTGAATCTGAAGAATATAGACTCACTTTGGATTTCTTAAATATAATGGAGATTTACAGAGGAAACTGGGAAGAGGAGACACTTAAAAAAAAATTTCTAGTGCAGAAAATCTAGTACTCACTGGGACGAGCCATTGGTGTCCACTGGAGATCTAAGGAGCTCTGCAAACCAGCCACCCCAGTTATACCTCTTCTACTTGCAGGAGATATAAAAGTTAATCCGCTTTCTTGTGAGAAAATGGCATTGACTCACATGACAGAAAAGCCTGTATGTAGGGCTGACTTCAGATGTGCTTGACAGGACCTGGTTCTCCATTCTTTACTTGACTCTAGTCTCCTTATTTTATTGGCTTCTTCCTGAGACAGGTTCTCCCTATGGCATTAAAATGCTGTTGCAGCCAGTCTAGGCTGGTGGTAAGGTGGACAGATCATTTCCCCAATAGTCAAACTGTCTTCCTCTGGTTGGCAGGCACCCAAATTATTCCCTCTCCTTGAAGATAAGGCATGCTGATTAGCATAGACCCCCATCTGAGTTCTTTGAGGGAAAGCTGTGTTTGTCTTCCTTTCACAGATGAAGAAATTGGAGTAGAGAGGGCTATAGCTTACCAAGGTCATAAAGCCAGTGAAAGCAAAGCCTGGAATTTGAACGTATGCACCTGACTTGAGGACCCACTTTATTAGCCACTTAATTGTTTTAAAATTTCTGACTAAAGAGATTTTTCATTTTTACTGATTTCTTCTTACTCTTAAATTCAGCTTTCCCATAACTTAGGAACACCAGTGGCCCTCACGACTTACACACTTCCATCTGATATATTGGGACATGCTGCCAACTCTGTAATTTTCTGTGTTTTTGGTCTACTCAGATTTTTTTTATTTATTTTTTTTTTTTGAGATGGAATCCTACTCTATCATCCAGGCTGGAGTGCAGTGGTGAGATCTCGGCTCACTGCAACCTCCGCCTCCTGGGTTCAAGCAATTCTCCTGCCTTAACCTCCTGAGTAGCTGGGATTACAGGGACATGCAAACACTCCCAGCTACTTTTTTGTATTTTTAGTATAGACCAGGTTTCACCACATTGGCCAGGCTGGTCTCAAACTCCTGACCTCAAGTGATCTGCTTGCTTCAACCTCCCAAAGTGCTGGGATTACAGGAATGAGCCACCATGCCTGGCCCTATTCAGATTCTTGATTGAGAGAATATGATCAGCCTAGTTTGACCTTGTTTGAACACAACTTTATATGCCAGGCTTCTTCACTGGCCACGAGACAATTATGATGGGTCAGGGGCTGTCTCCTGGTCTTAATAACCTTTATCAAGTGAAGGCTGGTACTGATGATGTAATGTTCAGGCAGTCTCTCCTTCCCTCTTTCCTTGCCTACTATTCCTCCACACCCAGCCAGCTTGGAGCATGGCTAGTTCTCTTAGAAGTAGACTTTAGGATTTACCTGTGAAGTACTACACACTACATGTGTGTAGTGGGAAGTATACTATGAGGCAAGCAAAATGTGGTAAGGCTGGCCCAAGCACAGTTCTGTGAAAATTAAAAGGAGCAGTCTCATTTTGCATGGTCTTTTGAGATGTGGCCATAGGGTGAGTCTTGGAGATGAGTAAGAATGATCAATCAGGTGAAGGGAACTGCAGGAATAGGACTTGGGGGTTAAAAGACTTACCTGTTCCAGACATTGCATGTTTGTTTTAAACATTGTGATCAGTCACTTCTTTTCTCAGGAGACATATTGAACAACTACTGTATTCTCAAAGATGTGTGTCTGTATGTGTGTATATCAAAGAAGTGACCATTTGCAGACTTCCAAATTTCTTACTCTATGGGCCATAGTGGGCTTTATGTTAGTTGTGAAGTCCTACAATCTATACTCAAGCGCCCTCTGTGATAATTAATCTTTGACTTTTCCAAGAAGATTTGGCCAACTTGCCTCTGTGATGGTTCAGGTCCTCTGCAAAGCAGATACCATGATGGAATTCAGTGTGCAAGAGATTTATTGGAGAAAGTGTTGATGAGGAATAAAGGTTAGAGGGAGCAGGAGAATTAGCTAAGGAGAGCCTTTAGGTCATGATGCAGGTCTGATACCTACAAACGGGGAGAGGGAGAATGGGTTAGGAAGAAAGAGCTTCTGACCACAGTGCAGCTCCTAGAAGGTGTTACTAGGGCAAAAGGAGAGTCCGGAGTAGAGGCTGCCTATTAGAAGAGTCCAACACCGGGCAGGAGTGCCCTGGACTGGCACAGCTCCAGGAGAGTGTGACCTTGAGTGAACATCCTGGTGGATGGAAGTAACATCTGAAGGCTGTTGGCCAACCACTCATCACAGCAGATACTATGTTAAAAAGAGATTGGAGCAGCCCCCACCCTGGCTCATACCTTCAAAAAATAACACTTTTTATATTGTATGTCATATTATTCAAATTATAAACATACATATTTTTCACTCCTGAATGATAATTGTTGATATATGTGGCCCCACTAAACTTAGCTCCTTGAGAAGAAAGAGTACGTATTGTTTTTCCTTTCTGAAATCTCAGCATCTAGTAAAGCACGCAGTATTCAGTAGTTATCGAACAAATGAATGAATGATCCAAGCAATTAACCAATCAATAAAGAGTTTTCAGTGAAGAAGTTAAATGATTGAAATCAATCTTTTGAGAGGTTATTCTGGCATTGCTGTAAGCTTAGTGGTGCAATAGAAAAAAACGTGGACTCTCCAGTCAGAAGGTCCTAGAGCTAAATCATATTTTAAACTGCTTGTTAGGTTTATATTTTTGGTCAATAACCTGGTTTTTCTGAGCTTCGGTTGCCTCATGTATAAACCTAGAATAATATCTACTTAATCGCTTTTTCTGAGAACTAAAAGAGATGATGTCTAATCTGATTTGGCTGTGTCCCCACCCAAATCTCATCTTTAATTATAGTTCCCATAATTCCCACACGTTATGGGAGGGACCCAGTGGGAGATAATTGAATCATGGGGGTGGTTTCCCCATACTGTTCTCATGGTAGTGAATAAGTCTCATGAGAGCTGATGGTTTTATAAGGGGACACTCCTTTCACTTGCTTCTCATTTCCTCTTTGCCTGCTGCCGTGTCTTTTGCCTTCTACCATGATTATGAGGCCTCCCCAGCCAAGTGGAACTGTGATTCCATTAAACCTCTTTTTCTTTATAAATTACTCAGTCTTGGGTATGTCTTTATCAGCAGCATGAAAATGGACAATGCCCGTGAATGGCTGATACAGAGCCTAGCATACAGGAGAATTACTGTAAATGCTGCCTCATTTACCTCCTTCCTAGAACTGAATCCCCAATTTCCTACTGAAGAAAGTACTTTATTCCCCTATTCTTCACAATGAGGCTGAAGGAACAAGGGCTGATCCCAACAGTGACCTCAAAAGTCCAATATGTGGCCGGGCGCGGTGGCTCAAGCCTGTAATCCCAGCACTTTGGGAGGCCGAGACGGGCAGATCACGAGGTCAGGAGATCGAGACCATCCTGGCTAACACGGTGAAACCCCGTCTCTACTAAAAATACAAAAACTAGCTGGGCGAAGTGGCGGGCGCCTGTAGTCCCAGCTACTCGGGAGGCTGAGGCAGGAGAATGGCGGGAACCCAGGAGGCGGAGCTTGCAGTGAGCTGAGATCCGGCCACTGCACTCCAGTCCGGGGGACAGAGCGAGACTCCGCCTCAAAAAAAAAAAAAAAAAAAGTCCAATATGTGACAAAATAATCTAATTGATATACTTACTAGGTATATTGTCTTTTAGTTATCTGAACAGTCTCTTTATAACTAACGCAACAAAATGAGCATTAATGAAACGAAATCTGCATTAGCACTATTGTCATTTTCATAGGGGGAGACTGAAGGTCACAATGTTCAATAATTCACCCTAGTTCACATTTCAGTAAAGGAAATTACAGGATTCAAACCCAAGTCTGTGTTGAGTTTGAGTTCCTAACCATTATACTGACTATGTAGTGATGGACAAGCAGTTAGGAAATCTTGGTAGCCCTTGAACCAAATCTCAGGTTCTGTAAGGATGTTCCCAAGATCCCAAGAAGTTAGCATGAACCAGGCAATAATACCTTCTGAAGAGAGAGCATTAGGATTTGAGGCCCATGTCTCCCTTTTGTTAGGGTGTTCTGCCCTCTGCTGGTTGCTTTTAATACTTTTATACATTTGGGTCATCTAAAATGCCAAGTATTCAGGTCCTCTTGGTAGTAGTCAAATTAGTGAAAGTAAGAATACTTCATATTATATGTAATTAGCTTATAAATATATGACTATTTGACTATTTTCAAGTATGTGTGTGTGTCTCACCCACAAAGCTACATAGGCTAACACAGTGCCTGTCACACAATGGATTATAAACAAATGCTGCATAAATGAATGGCTGGGAACTCACACACAGAAAGAACACAAAAAAGTAAAGTGTAGGACTGAATATAAATATATAAAACATATATTCTGACAGATTTGGTGCTTAGTGTTTCTTGAGTGAATGAATGAATCCATCAATTGACTAATCTTTCAACCAACATTGACATTTCTGTGATTACAATGGAATCATGGTTGACAACCTGTGTCCTCTTTTGAGCCTAAAATTAATTCAGTCAACAAACGACTTCTTTTCCTTATTTCTCCTTCTAAATAGTCACACTGAAATCTTGTAACCTTCTTTTTCTTGTTGATAAAAGGCAGAATGGTGACAGAAAGCACTGCTTCCCCAGGTAGTGATAATTTGGAGAAAATACTTTTAAGTATGAAAACCTTGAAATGTGGTTGAAAAATTCTGATCGTTTTTGAGATTTAGGAATTTGCTCACTCATCTCCTTCTTTTCCTTCCTTCCTCTTCACTTTCCTTCTGTTTAACAGAAAATAAATTTGAAAACCTTGTTTTTTAAAAAATTTATATTTTCTCCCATTTTCTGTCTCTGTTGGTGGAACTTTCAAGGACATGGTCACTCTTTGAAGGCAGCAACAATGGGAGATATGTTAGATTTCCTTCCCCCACCTCATCCCACCCAAAAGTAGAGGAATTATTATGGAAATGATTCCAGTCATTTCCCCCTGCAGTGTCAACTATTAATAATTTACTATTTCAGAACTGGATGTGCAAATTCATCATGTAGATCAGCAAAACTGGGAGGCTATCCATGGGCACACAGACTTAACGAGTATTTTATTACCTTCCAAACAGCGCTCCCCAGCCTGCCTGTTTAGCATTTGCTGAACACTTGCTTGGAACTAATGAGTTCATCCCAGACCTCAGGTGATCATTACCAGGAGCTTGGCTCTGCAGTTCCTCTGGGAAAAAATGAAAAATGCTGGAGAAAGAGGAATGAGGGCACTGTCAGGAGTGATGACATCTGCTTTTCTGAATTTTCAAAATTGTTTCATATCTTTTGGATTCTAAGTAAAAGACATCTTAGAAGATAGGAAAATATCTCAGTGGCATATTGAAGGCATTTTTCCCCTAAATTCATATTTTAAAGTGGAATATAGGCATATATATCTCTATATCTATCTACCCACTTACCTACCTATCATGACTTAAGAAAACCTGTGTTCTGATTGAATACTTTGAATCACGATTGCCTACTTTTGAGTCAACCACAATGACAGCAAAATTGTAGTCCCTCAATTTGGTTCAATGTAGCTGATTCTTCCAATCAGTCACAGTAAAGGTGCATTGGGTGTTTGCCACAATAATAAAAAAATATATATTAATATACAATATATAAAGTTGTATTACATTTTAATATATAATTACTAATAGTAATAATAATATTATTCTAAAAGTTATAAAGGCATTGTATTTTAGAGATTCAGAGAAGAAAAGAAAAAAGCATTCCTAATCCCACCATAACACAACCACAATGAGGGTTGAGTTTTATTTTCTTCCTGTCTTTTCATTATACATAACCATATTTTATAGGTCTATATACAGCGATCTTGTAATTTTGTATCTCGAGTTTTTTCACTTACTATTTGTGCATACTATTACCATTTTAAGCATTTTTAGATACTATAATTCAATATTTATGATTATTTTAATAGCTCTGTAAATGTTTCATCAAGTGAGTATAGCTTACTTGCAAATCCACTGTAGTGTTTCCCATTAATAAATTTCAAATGTAGAGATTTATATGCTCTGAAAACTAATGCCTAGAATCCTACAACAAGTTTTAACAATCACTGTTCTTTTTTACGTATTTTAAAACCACAGCGTGAAAAGGATCATTAGTTGACCCGGGTTATGTAACTGTCTCACCCATTTGTACTACTTTCAACATCTTTCCGAATGCTAATTTTCCATGTCTATAAAGTCAGGCTTAGTATACCTATTTTAGCTTACCTAAAAACCCTGTGGTGAGTACTCCTTGAAGGAAAGCACTTTTAGATCTTGAAAGCACGGATGCAACTTACTACCTCATTTAGTTGATTTTCTAAATGTTATGTAAGCCCTTTGTTATGCTTTTAATCTTGGAATGGCAGGATGGACTAGCAGCTGCTAGAAAGAGTCACTATCAACCCCAAAAATTGAAAGCCAGCAAATCATGCTTGTAGTTACTGGGGTCCTGAAAAATGTACAGCATAAGGCATGGTGGGCTTTGCTTGCAACTTCTGGGGCTACCCAAGAAGTACCTTTTCTTGGACCCTCAGAAACGCTCTGCCTTAGGGTTCATCTTTCCCTGACTCTCACATTGTTGTTTAGACCTGATGCTCTTCCAACTGGGGTATTGCCATTTTCATCCTAGGCTTGATAGTTATTTAATTCTAACTGGCCTTCTTCTGTTTTGAGCTAGAGAAGACTTCAGACTCATGTGGGTATTGGAGAAAGTGAAGGCAGGCCAAGCTACTTGGCTTTAGATGCAATCACTTATATAATTAAATAATCATATCAATGATAATTTTACACCGCTGATAAATTTGGGGGTGTGAATTCATACACAGATCTTTCTTTCTCTCTGGTGCGCTGTCTCTCTCTTCCCTCAGCAAGTGTGACAGGGTGGGAAATAAAAAACATTTTGCCATCTTCATATAACCACAAACCAGCAAGCACAATTAAGTGTGACATACCAGTGAATACAATTATAAGGAGAGCCACAAAACAACAAAGCCTAGTTAAGAAACCTTTGATGAAGACAACATGCAATACTATGATCTGAAAAGTAACAGCAAGGCGGTTCCTGGTTAATAACCCATTGTGTTCAAGTACAACTCTAGAAAAATAAAGGCGTCCTTTTTGTTGTTGTTTTTGTTTGTTTGTATGTTTTGTTTTTTTTTTTTTTTTTTGAGATGGAGTCTCACTCTGTCACCTAGGCCGGAGTAGAATGGTGCGATCTCAGCTCACTGCAGCCTCCGCCTTCCGGGTTCAAGCGATTCTCCCGCCTCAGCCTCCAGAGTAGCTGGGATTACAGGCATCCACCATCATGACTGGCTAATTTTTTTGGTATTTTTGTAGAAACAGGGTTTCACCATGTTGGCCAGGCTGGTCTCAAACTCCTGACCTCAGGTGATTCACCTGCCTTGGCCTCCCAAAGTGTTGGAATTACAGGCCTGAGCCACCACGCCCGGCCAGGTGTGCATTCTTATTTTCCTAGCGGACATAGTGCAATGTGCAACGTTAAATGAAGAATTAATATTCCTTATGAAAATGGATATTTGCCACTCATAACCAGTGTTTTCCTAGTAAGACATTATTCCATTCCTTTTCGTTTGTTGATTTTCTTAATTATTTTGCCCAACTTTTCAGAGAATGCAAACTCATAGGCAACCTGTCACTTATGTTGATTTTGTCCCTGATGCATAATTGGGCTCCCTGCATCTGATGCCACTCCCCTTGTTTCTCTGCCTCCCTTGACATTAGATGGGGCCACGTGACCAATTCCAGTCAATGGCCTGAAAACCAAAGTGACTGTTAATCCTGGAATGCCTCCCCCATTCCTTTCTCTCCCTTTTGCAGCAACCTTGGGGGTCATGCCTTCCAGATGGAGGTTCAAGATGGAACAAGGTACAAGATAAAAAAATACAAAATAGCTGTTGACCCCACATCGAACTGTGGTACAAGTGAAAAACAAATTTTATTGCATGAAGCCACTGAGATTTCAGGGCTTCTCTGTGGCAGCAGTTAGCATTAATTAACCTGACTAATACAGCTCCACAACAAAGTAAGCTGAAATGCCCAAATGGTTTGGGCAAGGGACATATCTGCGTATCTTGCCAGCATTTCACACGTCAAATTGGGGAACTGAGGCTGCTGCACAGAGAATTTAAATTCAATGCTCAATTATTTTCAAGAGACCATTTTTTATAATGTGAAATTTGCACAGCGGCCATGATGATCTCTTTGCTGCTGCTTAGGATGTGTGTGTTCTGCATCTTTTCAAGGTTGATAGTTCCCAAATAGCTGGTACTATGTGATTAGTTTCCATTTCCAGCATGACCTAATAAAATGCTCTAGCAGCATGTGGTTGCCAAATATATGTTTTATGAATGAATGAATGAATGAATGAATGGAGTTTTAAACATCTATCTGATATTTTAAATACCTGACTTCCAGAAATATAAATGGCAGTTTACTAGCTTGTTATCTCATAAGACAGATAGACAAGTTTTCCTAGCGGTGTGCCTTACACTGAGAAGGAGGAGGATGTGGAATTAGAAGTTCTGAGTCTAAAATCTCACCTCCACAGTGCCAGCTCCAAGACACTCTGCAAGACTTTTATCCTCTTTCAGCCTGTTCCCCATTCCCCACAAGACTAGAAAATAAGGTGATGTTTCATTGCATCATGAAAATTAATGAAAATACCTGATATCTCATCAGAAAAAATAAAGGACTTTCTCAATAAATGTTAATTACCACTTCTGCTCTGGGAAATCACAACTTCACCTAAGAGATAATGAGAAAAAAATAGCCTCCAGTTCAGAAGACTTATGACATATGACCACGAGGTGACAGCATTGAGTCAATACCGTCTATTTTTCTGGCATAAAGGAGGAAAGATCGTCAATTCTGAAAGTGTAAAAATGTATATTATCCGGTGTGAACACACAACAGATAGTTGCTAAAAACTATAAGATATGAGTGTTATAATCTCAGAGGCGTTGCTCTGTGTCTCCACATTTTTATTGCTTTCTAAGGCTTAGGAAATAATTCAGGTTGACACGTTGTTGTTAATATTACTATCATTATTATGCAATGGAAATGGGGACGTTTTTGTTCTCTTTGCTTAGAGAAGTTTATCAGAGGATTATCAGGCTTTTACAGAGAGGAAAGAAAAGTTTCCAATTCTTTTTCTGGGGGACATTTCAATTTTTCTAGTGCAGAAGAAAGACTCTTCCCATAAAGATTGATTCCTGAACAGTAGGACAGTTACCCCGCTGCCTCTGGGAGGCGGAGCAACCTCAAAAGTGCAGATACAGCTCCCAAAGCCTGGCCGTCCTTCCTTTTAAACTTCTGGGGCTTCCCAAGAGTAGACCCTCCGTCTGTCCCTCAAACTCTCTACCCTAAAATTCAACTCTCCTCGTAAGAATTTCACTCTTTTCTAAACCCTGTTGCTCTTCCCGCTGGGATCCTGCCGCCCCTCACTTTGTCCTTTGGTCTTGGTTGAAAGTCATTTTGTTCCTGCTGTTTTTCTGTTGTGTGAGCTTGTGAGGGCGCCAGATTCCTGTGTGCTGAGGAGACAATGGAGAGACACTGCATGTCTGAAAAAAAAAAAAAAAAACTGAAATAGTTCAAATATTTAGGAAAGTATGGAATACAACACCTGTGTACTCACCATCTGAATTGAACAAACGCTATCATTTTATCGTATTTCAGCTCTTAGCAAAACAACAAATCATTACAGAGAGCTGAAGTCTCCACCTACAATCTTATTTTCTCCTTCCATCACCAAAGATAATGATTACCCTGGTATTTTGCAGTTCATGTGTTAGTTACTTGGCTACTTATTTTATGGCTATGGATTACCCTGGCATTTTGCAGTTCATGTTTTAATTATTTGGCTACTTATTTTATGGCTATGGAAGTAATTCTGAACTGTGTGCATACTTTCCCTGCTTTGGAAATGCAGAGAATGAGATGGGCAGGGGCAGAATCATTCTGCGCTCACTTACCCATCTCTCCTGGCTTCTAGAGACCCACACCACTTTCTGTCTGGCCCTGTCTTTCTTTCAGGTTCTCACTTCTCAGAATGCTGGTATTAAAATAGCATACTATTTAAACTCAAAGGGCATGGGGTTGGAATCCCAGCTCTGCTATAAATGAACTAGAAGACTGTAGGCAAATCACATCATTTGTCTGAGCTATATCAGGTTATCAGTGTAAAATGTATGAAATAATACCATTTCCATGGGGATCATTAATTTAATTACATATTGTAGCTTTTCATCAAAATTGAAAATTGCACATTTCTAGTGCTTGGCACTAGAAGTGCAACCACAAATCAAACAGCATATCCGGGAAAACAAATCTTATTTTTGAGAGGAAAACAGGTGCATTAACAACAATTATTATCCAATGTGGTTAGTATGACAAGACAGGTGTTTGCAAACTGTTATGGGAGTCCAGGAAAGGAAAATATCAGTTCTTCACTTAGACATCAAAGGGAGTTTGTTCTTGTTATTTGTTCATTCATTTTTCCACTTTTTATTTCTTTTCTCCCCAAGGTGATAATTTGAGTTGAGCTATGTACATATGGTGGGGAAGAAAAAGGAAATTCACATTTGTTTGGCATTTTTGAAGTTACAAGAACCAACCGTATCTGATTTTACTTTCTTTTGCATCTGTCCATGTACATTTTCTAATTTCTTTATCTAGCATTTCTACAGTATCTGGCATTTTTTAAAAATGATATTTTGACGTTGTTTTTCAGATTAAAAATCTGAGATGCAGAGAAGAATCACAAGGCATCCAAGGTCACATGACAATTAACAACTACCAGCAGGTCCCCACATCCTCTCCCGACCCACATGGAGCGGGGCTGGAGGTGTGGGAACAACCTCCATTCATTCTCCTCTGAATCAACATGATTTGGGGAAATCTCTTCCAAGTCAAAATTGGCCTTTTTTTTTTTTTTTTTTTTTTTTGAGACAGGGTCTCACTCCATCACCCAGGTTAGAGTACAGTGGTGCCATCTCAGCTCATTGCAATCTCTGCCTCCCCAGCTCAAGTGATTCTTGTGCCTCAGCCTTCCAAATATCCAGGACTACAGTTGTGTGCCGCCATGCCCAGCTAATTCTTGCATTTTTAGTAAAGACAGGGTTCCACCATGTTGGCCAGGCTGGTCTTGGACTCCTGGCCTCAAGTGAACTGTCCTCCTTGACCTCCCAAAGTGCTGGGATTACAGGTGTGAGCCACCATGCTCGGCCCTGTTTTATTGGCCAATTTTGCCAGCATTGGACAAGGTATCTTTTTCCCTCCTCCTCAGAGCTCTCAGTTACTCTAGGAGCGTTCCCTCTCCTGTGCCTCTTTGAGATCCATGCCTCGTAGGATCCTCTCAGCTTCCTCAAAGATCAGGAATTTTCAGAATTGACTTTTAATTTATTGCTACTTTTATTTGACTTATTTTTATCACAGGTCCTCATGGCTATTCTCACAGTTTCAAACCCAACCTACATGCCACACACTCCTTACCCAACTCTCTGACTTTCACCATTGGATTTTACTTCAGAGTTTCTTCATCAAAGAAGCCTTCCCTAGACCTTACAGAGTCTCAATCTTATATCCTCCCACCACTTTCCTTCATAACACTAGTTATGATGTTAAATTACACAATTTCATGTGGTTATATGTTTAGGATTTTTTTCCTCTTCAAAACTTCTAGGATGACAGAATATATCTGTGTAACTTAAAATTGTGTATCCATTGTCTAGCATGACAAAGTACATAGTAAATGCTAAATAAACATTAAAAACACATGCACACACACAAAAGACTGGGCACGGTGGCTGACACCTGTAATCGCAGCACTTTGGGAGGTCGAGGCGAATGAATCTCCTGAGGTCAGGAGTTCAAGAACAGGCTGGCCAACATGGTGAAACCCTGTCTCTACTGAAAATACAAAAATTATTATCTGGGCATGGTGGCGGGTGCCTGTAATGCCAGTTACTTGGGAGGCTGAGGCAGGAGAATCTTATGAACCCGAAAGGTGGAGGTTGCAGTGAGCTAAGATTGTGCAATTGCATGCACTCCAGCCTGGATGACAAGAGGGAAACTCTGTCTCAAACAAACAAACAAACAAAAGCAAACAAACGAAACCCACAGAAACAAATTCTCAGATATTCATCTTTCGTTTGTAGCATATCACCTTTGTGAACTCTAAGCCTATAAATCAGACTCGTTACATTACTATCCAATAGTCAGGGCAGACACAGGAGGAATGCTTGCATCTAAACACAATTTCCCCTGTATTCTCTAAGTGACTAACTGGCTTTGGGTCCCCACTGTCCAAATGGACAATCATCAGACTTGGTTTCTCATTCATCAGATGCTTTCTCTCTTTCCTTCTCCTCCATTAAAATAATCACCACTCACGCTGACTGCCCTACTAAGTATTTTGCAAATTGATCACTCCACTATTATTCGTGTAGTTAAAAATGGACGAATCTTTTCAAACTTAGCTAAAATTT
The DNA here is from genome assembly GCF_009764315.1 of Trachypithecus francoisi. Classification (NCBI taxonomy): domain Eukaryota; kingdom Metazoa; phylum Chordata; class Mammalia; order Primates; family Cercopithecidae; genus Trachypithecus; species Trachypithecus francoisi. The sequence goes on along the minus strand of NW_022681454.1, from coordinate 11,677,563 downwards.
TGCTAAACAATATGAATGAAGACATCAGTTTCATATGAAATTATAATTTTTTCAGTATACAATGAGTATATAGTTATTAAATATATTAATATAAATGCCATCTCAAATTTCATCATGTCACACATCCCATGTCATACAACCTTCCCCCACTGACTTGTTCCTTACTCTGTACTGTTCGTGCTGGAAAGGCTTCCTTTACGTTATTTAATTGAACATACTATGTCTTTTCTAATTGAGTCATTGTAGCAAATACTGTGATAAGTATTATTATGTCTGTTTTGCAGAAGAGAAAACTGGAGGTTAGAGAGGTTAAGTGATAAGTCAGCTCTGGGCAACAGAGCCCAGCTTTACCCAGGGCTCTGACACCCCTAACCAGGCTCTGTGGTCAGTCTTGTTCCCCTCAATCTTGATCACTTGAATTCCTTGCTTCACATCCTTCAATGTCACCCCATTGCTGATAGGAAAAGTCCACACGTCTTAGCAGGATACATCAGACCCTATTGGATGGTGCCTTTCTGGTTATTCTGTCTTGTCTTTCAGCACACACTGACTAGTGCTCTGTGCTCTACGATCTCTGACCAGTTGGCTGGAGTACATGCCTCTGGCTTCTCAGTGTCTGCTGATGCTGTCTCCTAAGGTAGAAAGGCTTCTCCCTCTGCTGCTCTACCTTGTGCTATTTGTCTTACATTTTCTACTTTATAATTTTTTGCAACCTCCCCTACTTTCAAGGCCCTTCTTGGTATCTCCTATCCCCCATCTGCAGAGTGGCTTGCTTGATTCTCCTCTGCAATCCTAACATTGTGTGTATATTTCTAGTGCAGACCTCACCACATCATATTACAACTGCTGTGCTCCCATCTCCTGCTTATGGTGATATCCTTTGCAGAGAAGACCTGAGTGTCCCTTGTCTCTGTATCCAGCAAACCTAGTGAGCACCAGGTTCAAAGAATCATCATTAAATACATGAACCGATTCTATTTAATGAGAAAATTTGTGAGAATAGCAATTCATCACCATCTTCAAGTATTTGTTGAAACAAACTATTTAAACATTTTCTGCATTTGGAACATTGTCTTGCTATTCTAACCTAATTTAAAACTCGATTATTTTTAGAAGGAATCTAGTTGGGTTTCAAGGACAATATTAAATCACTTTATTTTTTACATTTAGGTGCTTTTTTATGTAGAAAGTGGAATTCTGTAAGCCTCTGCTATTTGTTCCTTAAAAGAGTCTAACTCTTCAGCTTTCCGAGAGGCACACTGCCTGTTTCTGTTGAGGAAGATATTGCAAAGGCAAAGCACCTTCTCAAATTCTGACTGTTCAGCTCTTGGATTTGCACCCTGTCTTCAGTAACTCTTTCTAATTAGCCCCTTGATAGTTTTCCTTCACTCCAAAAATACCATTTTGCTGTAGGGAGACAAGGACAATCTCTTTTCTCCGAGAGATAATCCTAGATTTCCACTGCTGAGTCAGATAAAAGTAGTAACATATTTCAGAGGGTGCTTTTTATCTAAACGTGTGTGCTGAACCATCTTTGCAGATCTCTGCACAGTGAATACAGTTCATTAGAAGCCTATGCAAGTGACATGTTTCTACATCACAGTTGACTTTGAATTAGCGTATTTTTGCAATCATTTTGATCATCATTTAATTCCCTCTCTTCCTTTCAGTAGATTTGTTTTTTATCTACTGGATGAAACATTACCAGACCTGAAGACTTAGCAAATATCTGTTCTGCTCTGGTCTTCTCTAATCCCATTCACTCCACCTTGGTCGGAACCATTTCCTTCTGAATGGGGAAATGAAGGCCTCATTTTTTTCTATTTCTATGAAAACTTCCTGGAACTGAGCTTGATCTATGCATTCCTCCTCTGCTGGGAAGCAAGATCCTTAAGGACACAGAGTATGATTGTGTCATAATTGTTTTATCAGTGCCTGGGTGTGTATTCATTCATTATGCATTGCTACCAAGAAATACCTGAGACTGGGTGATTTATAAAGAAAAGAGGTTTAATTGTTTCATGATTCCACAGGCTGTACAGGAAGCATGCTGCTGGTTTCCGCTCAGCTTCTGGGGAAGCTGCAGGAAATTTAAAATCATGCTGGAAAGTGAAGAAGGGGCAGGCACATCACATAGACAGAGCAGGAGCAAGAGACAGAGAGAGACGGGGGAGGTGCCACACGCTTTTATATCACCAGATCTTAGGAGAACTCACTCACTATTGTGAGAACGGTACTAAGAGGATGGTGCTAAACCATTCTTGAGAAGCCTGCCCCCATGATTCAATAACCTCCCACCAGGCCCCACTTCCAAAATTAGGGATTGCAATTGAACATGGGATTTTGGTGGGGACACAGATCCAAACCACATCAAGGTGCTATTTAAGTATTTGTTGAGATGAATGAAAACAAAGTGGTTGGTTTCTTTGTCTCCTGGTTTTCCTGGCCTGACAAAGGAGAGCTTCTGGGATCTGAGGTGAGTACTGCTGTCTTCCTCTCTTCTCACTCCTCACCTGGCATCTGAGCCACTGGGAGCCCACACAGGGCTGTTTGAGCTGCATCCCCAAGCCCACCCTGCCCACATCCAATCCTGCTATGTGTTCTGAATGTGACTTGTGTTACTCATACCCTAACACTTGACTTCCAGGCAATAGGATGTTTGATGGCTGAGAAGAAGATAGATGCTCTTATTCAAAGTCATCTTTTTGATACCTTGTATAGCATATGGCACAGAGTAGGTTCCAAGCCAATATTGATAAAATGAATGAGGGTACATTAAGGGATCTATATCCTCCCATCTGCCCCCAAACCCAGATTTATGCTCTGAGGTTTAGTTCTAATACAGTTTCTTGTGGAAGGCTTCCAAGATCGTTTCTGTACCTCTTGGAGATGGTCCCACTCTTTTGTAATCCCATAATGTCTCCACAGACAGATAAAGATATTTCTTTATCACACCATGTTGCAGTTCTCTCTTTATTGATCTCTGTTGCTCTCCTAAATAATTATGGGCTCTGTGAAGGTGATGGTTTTAACTGAGTCTTCCTAGTTTTCCTGACTCTTGAGGCTTTACCAGCAGTAGACACCGAAGATATATTTGTTGTATAAATAAGGAAGAAAGAAATATGTAATGTTTTGCAGCATTATTACATCCTTTGAAAGTGGGAAGTTATTCCCAGTCACAAGCATTAGTTGAAATGCCACTACCTACCCAGAGAGGTGCAAGTGGGAAGAAAAGGAATAGCGTAAACAAAGGAGCAAATTATAAGATGCACCAGTCCTTGAGGTCTAGAAAATGCCTTTGCAAACATCTATTGATTCCCAGAAACCTGTTAACACTCAGATGACAATAAAAAATGTGTAGACAAAGATAGCAAGGAAAATGAAGCTTCTTAAATATATCTAAAGCCACATGTTTTGGGTAGGGATATTACTCCCAAGTAATTCCTTGGGAGAGATGGCCACTACTGATAAATGGCGTTTGCATAAGAAAGTGAATAAACAAGTTGTGTTTCAGTGCAAGAATGCTTAACAATATCTGACTCTTAATTATCGTTCTTGAAAAAACGGACATTTTTAAAACTCAGCTATGTGTTGCATATGATACATACACACACACACACACACACACACACAAATAAAAAGATAGATCACATATATACGTTGATCAAGGTTACCTGGCTAATAAATGTCAGACTATGATTTACCCAGAAATGTCATTCTGTGTCTCAGGTTGTCAAATCAATTTGTTCATTCAGAAACACTAGTGGCTCAGAGACACCTACCATAGACCAAGTACTTTAAAAGGCACTTAAGGATAAAACTTCGCCCTTGCCCTTAAGTAGTTACAATTCAATAGGAACAGTAAGTCATAACAAAAGAGCTATTATGAAATATATAATGCAGCAGGATCTCAAAGTGGGGGCACTTCCAAGTGTGGGATCAAAGTGTCTTCCCATTCTCACAAATCAATAAATACATAAGTGTAGAACTGAATTGAAGCAGTATTCCTATTTGTGTGGTATTGGATTACTTTATTTTGAGTCTTATCCCATAGCCATGAGTTAGGTAGATGAGTCAAATGAAACTCAAATAGTCAAAGTTACAAGTTTACCTCTATTTAAAATATGTTAAGTCAAATATGTTAGGTTATAGGAAACTTAACGTTTAAAGTCATAGAAAGAAAGCTCTTAGCTCACAGATTTTAAAAATTGTCTTTTCTTTCTTTCTTGTTTTAACTTTTATTTTAAGTTCAGGGGTATAAGTGCAGGTTTGTTACATTGGTAAACTTGTGTCATGAGGGTTTATTGTACAGATTATTTCATCACCCGGGTATTAAGCCTAGTACCCATTAGTTGGTCATCCTGATTCTCTCCCTCCTCCCATCCTCCACTCTCTGATAGGTCCCAGTGTGTGCTGTTCCCCTCTATGTGTCCATGTGTTCTCATCATTTAGCTCCCACTTACAAGTAAGAACATATGGTATTTGCTTTCCTGATCCTGCATTAGTTTGGTAAAGATAATGGCCTCCAGTTCCATCCATGTTCCTGCAAAGTATATGATCTTGTTATTTTTTATGGCTCCAATAGTATTCCATGGTGTATATGTGCCACATTTTCCTTGTCCAGTCTATCATTAATGGACATTTAGGTTGATTCCATGTCTTTGCTATTGTAAATAGTGCTGTAATGAACATATGCATGCATGTGTCTTTATAATAGAATGATTTATATTCCTTTGTATTTGTATATCCAGTAATGGATTACCAGTTTGTATGGGGATATTTAGCAAGTAATCACATGACAATCCTACTAATGGGATTGCTGAGTTGAATGGTATTTCTGTCTTTAGGTCTTTGAGGAATTGCCACACTGTCTTCCACAATGGTTGAACTAATTTACACTTCCACCAACGGCGTATTAGGGTTCCTTTTTCTCCATAACCTTGCGAGCATCTGTTACTTTTTGAGTGGGTAGAGGACATAAACAGACACTTTTCAAAAGAAGACATACATACGGCCAACAATCATGTGAATAAAAAGCCCAACATCACTGATCATTAGAGAAAGGCAAATCAAAACCACAGTGAGATACCATCTCACACCAGTCAGAATGGCTACTATTAAAAAATGGCCTTTTTATAGGAGTTGGCTAAAGTCAAATGTTGGTGAAGTGTTGCTGGCAAATATGAACTGTGCTATGAGATATTAGACTTATGAATGTCCATAAGCTGAATAGGCATAAGTGGCAGAATTATAACCAGCCAATTTTTAAAAAGATGAGCTTTTACGTTTCATTACTCTTTGTGTTAGTGAGGGTTCCCTAGAGGGACAGAACTAATAGGATATATATATATATAAATATAAATATTTATATAATATAAAATATATATATAATATAAAATATATATATCTCCTAACCATTCTAACCAAATCAATGGCCAGAACACATGTGTTTTGATTGTATGTTTCTATTGTTATCATTGTTTGGATTTCAGGCATTTATCTAACACATTTTCAGTGCAATTCTCAGTCAAGACGCTTTCTCATTTACCATTTTCTAACTTAGTAAAATCTATCCCACAGCTCATTTTTATTCTACAAGTCTCAGTTTAAATGTCTATCAGTCATGACAGCTATTGCACTATAGTTAAAAATAATTTAAGTGGCTTAAAGAAGCAAAGGCTTGCTTTTTGCTTCTATTCTGTCCCCATTGGAGGGCATCTCAGGGCTGTGTTCTAAGTGCCCTTGCTCCAATGCCTGGGTTTATAAAATACCTGTGATCCAGAAGGTGCCTTGTCCCTATGCAGAGGGAAGGAGAGTACTGAAGGTCTCCAATCCCATCATTCAGTTCTGTGACTTTAAGTCACCCACATCATGTCCACTCACACCCTGTAGCTGGAAATAATGGCATGGCCCCACGTAACAATGAAGGGGCCAGGAAGATGGACTCCACTATTTGCCTGGAAGATGAAGAGCCAGAAATGCTTCTGAATATCCTTGAGGACCTTCACAGTGACTTCCCCAAAACAGACTCAGAGCACCCTCTTCTTCATCCTCACCAGTAACTGCATGCCTTCCACTTGAGGCCACAGCTCATGGGATCACGCTTTCTGCCAGGTCCTGGTAAAGGCTCCTCTTCTTCCTGCTGCTGCCGCCAGTCCTTGGCTGCTTTCTCATCTGGAGCTGGTTTCCCTAACCATGCTAACCACCTTGTAGATAGTTTTCTTTTTTTTTGAGACGGAGTCTTGCTCTGTCACCCAGGCTGGAGTGCAGTGGCATGATCTCTATTCATTGCAACCTCTACCTCCAGGGTTCAAGAGATTCTTCTGCCTCAGCCTCCCAAGTAGCTGGGACTACAGGCTTGTGCCACCACACCTGATAAATTTTTGTATTTTTAGTAGAGATAAGGTTTCACAGTGTTGACCAGGATGGTGTAGAACTCCTGTCCTCAAGTGATCTCCCTGCCTTGGCCTCCCAAAGTGCTGGGATTACAGGCAAGAGCCACTGTGCCCGGCTGATAGTCTCTTCATTAGGCTTTCTTTAGTTACCACCTTGAGTGCTATCCCTTTCTTCTTCGACCCCTAGGGTCCCCAAATCAGCAAGCTCAGATCGCAGCTTAGATCCCTTTCCTCAAAAGGGAATTGGTTAGTCTCTCCAAATCAAAACCGCCACTCTCTCCCTGACATGCTACACCACGTTTTCTGCCTATTCTGCTCTCCTATGAAGGTTCTGTCTAAAGTTACATGTAATCTCCATACACAAAGTAAATGGATGAAATTATGTTTTTGTCTCATTCCAATTCTCTGTCCACCTGCACAGATAAGAGCAGAGCAGATCAACCCATCTGCTGCCTAGAAGCAGATGCCCAAGAAAGCACATGGATAGTAGGCTTTCTTTAGTCTAGGGACCATTTGGATTACAGTAGGGTTGGACCTGTGGTTGCAAAGGAGAGCAACTGGCATCACAGTACCAAAACCACCACTCACCCTTTTCCTTGCCTTGGCCATCTTCATATATTGATAGAAATTTGGGGATGATAATTGAGATGCTAGATTTGTATTGCCTTGAAGAGGTTCTTACTGCAAATGTTTGCAGCTATTCTTAGAATGTGTAAGTCCTGTATTGATCGTTGTCCTCAGATTTCATTTTAATCCCTGATTTGGAGACAGTAGAACAGTCTTACTAAATATATGCTTATATCTTTTCTTCTGATTGTCTATTGCTGTATTAAAAAATTACTCAAAACTTAGGGTCTCAGAGAAAGAGACATTTAGTATTATACCTTATGATTGTGTGATTCAGAAATTTGAGCAAGACATGCCGGAGCTGGCTTGCATAAGCTCAGAAGAGCCAATTGTTAAATATTCAGGTAATTTGTGAGCTTTATAGCTAAACCTTCAATAGCATAAAGCCAGCCATAGTGGGGGTATTTATATCACAGAAGGCAGCAAACACTAAACTCATTTTTTTTTTTCCCTCCAAGGGCATGTTTACCGGCATACCACTTCTTTTGTTCAACATTTTATTGACAGTAGTAACTCAGGAATATTCAGTTGGCAGGAGGACAGGTCTGGAGGTTCCAGAAAGGCTTTGCTCACATGTCTGGCACGTCTGGCACCTTGGAGGAGACAGCTAGAAAACTCAGCTCGGACTGCCTATCAGAACACCTATACATGGCCTCTCCAGCAAGGTGGTTTCAGGGTAGTCAAATTTTTTTTTTTTTCTTTTGATGCAGAGCTTCGCTCCTTTTCACCCAGACTGGAGTGCAATGGTGTAATCTCATCTCACTGCAACCTCCGCCTCCCAGGTTCAAGCAATTCTTCTGCCTCAGACTCCTGAGTAGCTGGGATTACAGGCACGTGCCACCACCTCCAGCTCATTTTGTATTTTAGTAGAGACAGGGGTTTCACCATGTTGGCCAGGCTGGTCTCGAACTCCTGACCTCAGGTGATCCACCCATCTTGGCCTCCCAAAGTGCTGGGATTACAGGCATGAGCCACTGCCCCTGGTCATCAGACTTTTTATATTGTCTCTCAAAGCTTTTGGAGCAAGTGATGCAAGAACCCAGACAGAAGCTACAAGGCTTTTTATGACTTAGCTTCACTGGCTACAGGAAGTTGTCAAGCAAGTCCCTGTACACAGTCTAGATTCAAAGGAATTAGACTCTGTTTTTCAATGGAGGGAGTGGTGAAGAAGCAGTGACTATCTTAAGTCTCTTACACACACACACACACACACACACACACACACCAAATATAATTGTTTTGTCTATATCTCAGCCTCAGTGTTTCATGGGCATCTCTAATTCATCATGTTCAAAACTGAATTCATAGTCTTTCCCCCTGTATTAGAATAATTCCTGCTAGTTTCTATAACATGCAAACCCTGAAAAGTTAAGTACTCGTGCTGTCTTAGTTCAAGGTGATATGGGAGAGCCAGCCTCCACAGGGGCATTCAGGGACCCAGGTTATTCCAGTGCTATACCTCTTCTATATTTCACAGGAGGCTTTAAGCTTCAAGTTCCTTTTTGTGGGATGGCAGAAAGAGGAAAAGGGGTATCACTTGGGATGTTTTTTAGAGACAAGGCCCTTTAACCCCACATGTATAGCCAACTTTACCTTCTCCCCAGGGACAGGGACTGAAAGTTCCACTTGAACAATGCATCCATTCCAAAGCCCAGGTCTATGAGTAATGCACGGTCTTTTCCATCAGAGTAGATACTGTTCCTTGCAGTTCAGTAACTCCTGAATGAAAATGTGGGTTATCTTTCTCTACAAGTCCCCACTGCCAGCCATTATAGAATGATGCAGGGAAACTGCAGTAAAACTTGCATTTGGTCAAAGGAGATGGAAGGAACATACATCAGCTCCTGGGCCATAGCAATTCTAGTTCTTGCTGAATGAAAACTTCAAAAATTTTCTACCTTACAAGGAATGAGAAGTTCCTCCTCGTGTTTTTACTCTTGTATCATATAGAAAGTCTTCTGCTCATTAAAGTCTAAGGACACCAGTTCCACCTTCTAAAGGTTTCCTTTGTATTGTCATCTCCCTTGACTACATCTGAAGAGGAATGAGGAATATTGTATTCCTGAGAACTTCACAGTTTTTATAGCCTGATTCTACTCATGAAAAATAGGTGATTGCAGAATTATTTTGAGTGTTGAAGATACTTTTTTCCTTTTATTATTATTTTTATGCTACCCTCATTTTATTTTTGGCAAAACAATTTCCTCACAATTTTGCAGATGTCTGATTATTTTTTCAGTCAGTGTAATGTGGCAGTTACCATACCCAAAGTTCTCTCCAAAGTCATGATTCTCTAGTCTGATTTATGTTTTGGCTTCTTTGCTGTGAGGTTTCTTTCTTTCTCTAGAAAAGGGTAGCTAGTATCTTGATGCATTCTGAAACAATACATAAGAAGATCACATCCTTATTCTGATCTTTGCCATGGGAATGAGTATTTTTGTTAAATTAAGAAGTTGTTTTGGGTCTTTCATATAAAGCCTTTTAAAATTTCATCTTTTACACTGGAGACCTATTCATAGTTGGTTTTTTCAATCCTGTACTACTCTGAATGTTTGCACTGTGGCATTTTCTTTCTTTTCTGCTTGCCAACAAGCTAATTCTTTAGACTTTTTTTTTCTTGTATTTAATCCTTGCCAAATATAACCAATAAGAGTTTGTACACAGTTTATAACCAATTTTTAAGGTCATGGACTACCATGCCCTCCAAATATCATGACAATTTTGCCAGATTATTTGCTACTGTAAAGCACGGCTCTCGACGCATTCAGCCAGCCATACCTTTCTTGTCACCTGTGATCAGCTGCAAAGGAAAGAACATTAATTACATTGATTTTGTTATGATGAGTTTCTACTGTTGATTGTTTTGTTTTGTTTTCACAATAACCCCCTATTTCTAATTTAGTTGGGGCAGGCTATCTTCTATTGAAAACACTACCACACCATACAGGCTTAATACAGCAGAGAAATTTTCTCACTCACCTTATGATCTAGTGCATGCTGGGAGATTCCCTTTACAGTAGTGGTCCCAAGCTTCTTCCATTTTGCGGCTCCAGTGTCAGCTGGAGTTCTCCTACTTGGAAGCCAGGGGGAAAAAAAGCATGGAAGTACCTATGAGAGATCTCACAGGCTGGTCCTGGACGTGGCGCTCCCAATGTATGCCCCCATTTCATTAGCTGGAACTTGGGCACACAGATCTGCAATTCGGTCTTCCTGGAGGCCTCGGAGGGACAGTAAACAAGTTTGGTGGCTATACAGCATTGTCTCAATTACAGTTCCAAAACAGCTCCCTTTTTACAGTTCATATGTAATTGAATATCATTATGTACTTGGCCCTGGATACAAAGGTGAAAAAATAAGACTTCTGGCTGGCCTCGGTGGCTCACGCCTGTAATCCCAGCACTTTGGGAGGACGAGGCGAGTGGATCACCTGAGGTCAGGAGTTCCAGACCAGCCTGGCCAACATGGTGAAAATGCATCTCTACTGAAAATATGAAAATTAGCCAGGGGTGGTAGCACACACCTGTAATCCCAGCTACTCAGGAAGCTGAGGCAAGAGAATTGCTTGAACCTGGGAGGCAGAGTTTGCAGTGAGCTGAGATCATGCCACCACACTCCAGCCTGGGTGACAGAGTGAGAGACTCTGTCTCAAAAAATAAAATAAAATAAAATAATATAATAAAATGACTTCCATATTCAATCATTCAGGAAGTCCTAATCCTCTTGATACCTTTTTCCAAGATGTCTTTGTAGTCTACTGTGACAACTACTGTCTTAGTTTAGAAACTCATTTTCACTCAGTGGAAACTTTTGCAGTCACCACCTACCTAGTCTGCCTACCTTCCATCAAGACTTTGCCAGTCTAAGGTACACTCTGCTGCAAAACTTATTTTAATGAAGTGAAAGTAGTACCATCTTACTCCTGGGCTTAAAATCTTTCTGCCTATCACTCCCTGTAATAGATACATCATTCTTAGGAACACAAAGCCCCTTAATGATCTGCTTGTATTTGCCCATCTAGGATTAATTTTTGCCCCTCTTCTCTCTCTACTCCCCCTTCCAGCTAATGCCAACCACTATTTTTAATTAAACTTTGTTTTAAATTTTTGAGATATTACAGATTCACATACAGTTATAAGCAATAATACCCTAACTACTTTTAACTCATGAGATTTACTGTGCCGCTGCCTCCCCAACAACCCTCCAGAGGCATCTTTCTACCTGACTGTTACTCTCAATTTAATCCTTATTTCAATCATTACCTTCAATGAGAAGCCTTCTCCTCTCTCCCTTCAGTGTTGCCGGGTGCTGCCCTTGCCCTAATTCTTCACTGTGCATGTGTCTTTACCTTCATGTACAACTTGCAATGTTGGCTTGCTGTTCAACAATGACATGCTAGTCAACAGTGACTTGCTAGTCAGCCCATCTTACCATAGCAAGGAATATTTCTTTTTCAACGTCATAACCGATAATATAAGGCACCCTTCTTGGCCCACAGAAGGTACTCAGCAAAGGACTGTGGATTCCTGCTTGGCAGAATCCATAATGACTAAACATTCAGGCTCTGGATTTTGTCTAGTTGGTTTTTGTACAGTAAAGGATTGACCCAGCATGTTAGGGGTGTTCAAATTCTGCACATTCCAAAGAAAAGACTGTCTCATGACTAGTTCCTGGGAGATAACTTCTAAACTCTTGGAAAACCCTGCCTGATAAAAAGGTCTTTGTTCACCTGGGGACCTTGGCCACTCCAGTTTATGCTAATGGTGCTATTTCACGTGGGGGCCTTGAGCTACGTTCTGTCACTTTGACATCTGGCGGGGCAGGAGACTGAGTGACTAAGGTCAGCCAAATGGGTATCCATGCCTATATGACTGGTCTCTGATGGAAACTCCGAACACCAAGGCATAGGTGAGCTCCCTGGTTGGTCATACTCACGTGTTGGGACACAATTCCGCTGGAAGGATTAGGCACTGTCTGTACTACTCCAGGGAGAGAGGACAATTGGAAGCTTGTGCCTGGTCTTTCTCGAACTTTATCACATTTGCCGTTGCTGATTTTTATCACTGTACTTTTGCTATCATAAGCTGTAACTGTGAGTATAATAGCCTTTTTGAGTTCTGTGGCTCCTTATAGTCAGTTGAGGACTTCAGGGTGGTCTTGGGGACTCAGCACAATGCAGAATCTGGTTTCAAAGCTAATCTGACCATGGACAGATCTCTCACATTTTATAGGCTTTAGCTTTGTCATCAGATGTGTGCTGATAATAACACCTTACTGAGATTATGGAAAGCTTCAATATTGCATGTAAAACACTGGACAAATCATTAATGATCAGTAACTACTACCTGTTCTCATGGTCATTATGACTATGCCGTGAGGATTTCCGTATTATAACAAATTTGTGTAGTCTTTACAAATCTCATTTACAAATAGCTGCTTACTATGTCATTAAGAGATAACTCCACTCTTATTTTTGAAAGTCTCAGTCTTATCTAATTATTTCCTTCATCATAAATGACGTGGTACTTGAAATACACATTGCAATTTCTATATTTAGGATTATTTCCTTAAGACACATACCAGAGATGAAACTTTTGGGTCTAAAAGATTCAGCATTTTTAAATTTCTTGGTGCATATTGACAGATTGCTTTGCAAATGTCAGTGCTGTTTTTCGTTTTTAAAAGCAAAGTAAAAATTTATTCATTTTCTTAGGCTCACGAGGGCATAGAAAAAAATGATTTTTTTAATCAAATATCTCTGAGTAACATATCATCTTAATGTGACCATAAATTTCCTAAGGACAAACTCAGAAAAATAATTTTTGCCTCTTCTGGTTCTGAAGATGGAAGGACCACATTTTCACATACTGAGATTAAGTATATTCTCTATTCACTCATCTATGCACAAGGTAAGAATCCACTGAATAAATACATCATAATGTGAAAAAAATAACTTCTATTAGCAAATCTGCCTCTATTACAGAGGATTAAGAGAGAAGAAAAACACTTTTGCCCTGGTTCCACAGAAGGAATTAATTCATTAGGCAGAGTTATGCTAATCAAATTCATTTGTAATATGATAGTCTGTCATTAATGTTTGCACGAATCTGAGGCAGAAAATGAACATTTTTCCAGAGTTGAATTTTAATTTTGGCTTCTCCAAATGTATCACTGCCAGTATGGCATTTTCACCTTTCCTACATACCTCTTAGAATAAAATGCAGGTGACAGGCCAAATAAAATGTACAACAGCACACTTTTATCCTTTCATCTTTCTATTGGAACTTTCTTAATGTTTCAGCTATAGCTAATTACTGCCATGGAGGAATGCCACACAGATTTCTTCTGAACTCCAACTGGTAGAGGAAACTGGAATGTCCTGAGGTCATAAAATGACATTCTGGTCATCTATAGATGTGTTCAAGGAATGAAGACTTTGCAGCCTCAGTTTGCTCTTCTCTTTACCAGTTAGCAGCAAAGACACTGAAGAAAGCATACTGAGGATGAGAGCATCTAGGGGTGCTGGACAGACACTCCAGCTACTAAATAGATACAGGAGCTGGCGGGTGCATCCTACCCTACTCACCAAACTTACCATCCACTTTTCCTTTAAACTAACCCTGTCTCTTGGACTTGTATTAAATGCTGCCCCAGAGCCCATGTTCAGATTGTTCCTGGTGCCTGTGTTGTCTTCCTCCCATCTCTGTACGGCCACGCCCTAAATATACCTCCAGATTCTGCTGAAATGTGTCTCTGGGAATTTTCATTTGCCCAGTATATTTCGGCTTACATTGTAGTAATTCCTGTACAACTTCTTTCTTATGCACTATCAAACTCTCAAGGAAATAAATTTTGTCTCATTTACCTTTGTATTTCCAATAGAGACCTACACATCATAGTAAAGGAGAGCATGTGGAATGAATAGATGAACACAAATGGATACTCAGTCTTATTAAAGCTATGGTGTAAATGTGCATCACAATAGGAAAAACATTTCTGGCTTTAGGGACAGTTGTTCCTTTTTTAATTAAAAAAATTGTTAAACATTTACTTAGTCTCAAGCATAGCTCAAATCCTGGCTTTTCCAATATGCTGTGTAGCCCCGGACAAATTACTTCTCTGAGTGTCAGTATCCTCATTCACAAAGTGGAGATTGTAGTCTCTAAGTCACAGGGGTTTCATTAGTACTCAATGAGAAAAATTACATAAAGCTCCCTCAATACAGTATTTGCTTGAAGTTTGACATAGTCCTTCTTTCTTGTTCTTCTATTTGACATTTCATTTTCAAATAAAAAAAAAAGAGAAAATTATTTCTCAAAAATAGTCTCTAGTTTCATCTTGTCTTCTACGATATATAAGGATTATTTCTAATACTAGAATATGTAGTGATATACAGGGTAGGTATAAGAAATACATCATGATTATTTCTAATACTAGAATCTGTAATGATATACAGTGTTATATAAGAAATATATAGGGTTATTTCAAATACTAGAATATGTAATGATATACAGAGTATACATAAGGAATATATCATGATTATTTCTAATACTAGAATATGTAATGATATAAAGGGTTTATATAAGGAATATAAAGGATTATTTCTAATACTAGAATATGTAATGATATGCAGGGTAAGTGTAAGGAATAAATCACAATTATTATACTAGAGTCTGTAATGATATATAGGGTTTCTATAAGGAATATAAAGGATTATTTCTAATACTAGAATCTGTAATGTTATACAGACTATGTATAAGGAACATATAATGATTATTTCTAAAACTAGAATATGTAATCATATACAGAGTATGTGTAAGGAATGTACAAAGATTATTTCTGATACTAGAATCTGTAATGATATACAGACTATATGTAAGGAATATACAATGATTATACCTAATACTAGAATATGTAAGGATATAAAGTACATATGTAAGGAATAGACAATGGTTATTTCTAATGCTAGAATAAGTAATGATATACAGAGTATATGTAAGGAATATATAATGATTATTTCTAATACGAGAATATGTAATAATATACAGTGACCTTACATTTCTATGGCATACCATGTCTCAATCTTGTGCGTAGGAAGGGGCTTAATATTATTTTTCACAATGTGGAAACTGAGGCTTAGAGAAGACAGGCAACTGCCTCATGGCTATGTAAGTAGGAAGCCCCAACGCCAGAAGGCACAGCCGCTTCTCCTGATACCCATCAGAACACCTTCCAATCTCTGAAAGCTCTGTCTATAAGAAGTGTTGCTGCCCTACACATGCATTTCAGCAGAGACTTTTCTCATCAGAAACCTTCTCCCTATTAGTTTCCCAGGGGGCTCAATTTCTAGCAGGCCTCTTCTTTTTTGAGCTTCAGGCCCTCCCGCTCCTGGAATTCTGCAAGCAAGGCTTGGTAAATATGTCATCGAGGCAGTGTGTCATAAATCCATCAGCTTTCTCCATGTCTGTCATGATGCTGCGGGAACCCTGTGAGCACAGCCCAGGTAGATGCTGGTCAGCTGTAATGGGAAAACAAATGAGCCTGCTTGCAATGAGCTGGAACCTTCTGCCTGAGTTAATGTTGCAGTGGATTTGTTTGCTTCCTGCAGCTGGCTAAGCAGTTTTGGTAACTGTGACAACACTTTTCATGGATTTGTTTTTACCCCTCATCAGATTTTTCATGCAGCCTTTCAGTTCTACAATATCCATGCTGGAAGTGCTTTGTGATGAGCTTTAAACAGTGAGCTTTGGACCACAGCTCTGAGAAGAAGCACAGGACCCCTGGATCTCCTGCATGAAAAAAGGAGACTCAACACACCCTTCACGCTTTTCTGAATTGGGGCTGTGTAATAACCTGTGCAGACTCCATAAATATTTCTTTTTTTCTTTTTATATTCTTTTTTATTTCAATAGGTTTTGGGGGAATAGGTAGTGTTTGGTTACATGAATAAATTCCTTAGTGGTGATTTCTGAGATTTTGGTGCCCCCATCACCCAAGCTGTACCTAATGTGTAGTCTTTTATCCCTCATCCCCCGTCATGCTTTCCCCGAAGTCTCCAAAGTCCATCGTATCATTCCTATGCCTTTGCATCCTCATAGCTTAGCTTCCACTTATGAGGGAGAACAAACGATGTTTGGTTTTTCATTCCTGAGTTACTTCACTTAGAATAATGGTCTCCAGTTCCATCCAGGTTGCTGCAAATGCCGTTATTTCTTTCCTTTTAAAGGCTGAGTAGTCATGCGTATTTCTCTAAAAGATGCAATGTACTTAAAGAACTCTGGCCTGGGAACCTGGGGAACTGGGTTTTAGTTCTTCTCATAGGATATTACCAGGTAAATATAGACAATTCACCTAAACTACAAATTTGCGTGGCCATAAGACTCATTTGGGACGATGATAGCTTTTAAACAGTAATACGGATTCTTTGGCTTATATTCAGATTATTAAATTAGAATCTCCAAGGGATAAGCCTAGGACCCTGTATGTTTAACAAGTGATTCAGGTGATGCTTGCAATCAGATATATTTGGAAAATGCTGGCCTCCTGGATCTCTATGTCCACCAGCATCTCACACTTAACAATATATGGAAGCACGTCCGCATAAGTGGTCTGTATTCCACCTGTTTCAGGTTACTTGGAGAGTTTGCTAAAAATGCAAATTCCCAAGCTATCTTGAAGACATGCTGAATCAGAATCCTTGGGAATAAAACTCATGCGCTTTTATAAAAGGTTCCTTTTTTTTTTTTTTTTTTGAGATGGAGTCTCGCTCTGTCGCCCAGGCTGGAGTGCAGTGGCTGGATTTCAGCTCACTGCAAGCTCCGCCTCCCGGGTTTACACCATTCTCCTGCCTCAACCTCTCGAGTAGCTGGGGACTACAGGCGCCCGCCACCTCTCCTGGCTAGTTTTTTGTATTTTTTAGTAGAGACGGGGTTTCACCGTGTTAGCCAGGATGGTCTCGATCTCCTGACCTCGTGATCCGCCTGTCTCGGCCTCCCAAAGTGCTGGGATTACAGGCTTGAGCCACCGCGCCCAGCCCTATAAAAGGTCCTTAAAGTGAATTTATCTACACCAAAATTTGGGAACCACTAATAGGATTTTTTTCTACAGTTTATCATGTTTGGAAGTATTATCAACATTGTAAGGCAATCGTGAGGATTGCAAGAAATAGTATTTGGCACAGTTTCTGCCATGGATAAGTTCTTGATAAATGCTAGGAACACAATTAAGTGTTTTGCCCATTTCTTGGGCAGGAATTGCATCTTATACTTCCGATTTCCACATCAAGGTAGAAGGGAACATGGTATCTGTTCAATAGGTTCTTATTGATCAAAGCTGCTTTTCTATTTCAGAGTTTATGCTGTCTTTTCTCTTTTGGTTCTTTCTTCTCGTGTCTATTTTTGGACTGGAAACATCTCAGGGAAATGAGAACTGCACCTTGACCAAAGCTTCTCTGTTCACTGTGAAATGTTTCATTTGGAGTGTCTTAAGCAGTGTTTTCTGAGATAAGTAGAGTGGCTATTATTAGTCTGGTTTCATGTATGAAAATACAGATCAGAAAACGAAAGGTGACCTTGTACGTATACTTTGTTGGTTAAAATTAAAAAACAAACGAACAAAAAACAAAGGACTAGAACTCAAATACTCCATATTTCATTGGAATTTTTTCCACTTCACTATACTGCTTTTCACCGATATCAGTACAGGACCATAAATAAATTCAGTCTTTTCCCCACAGGTCTTTATCTCTCCTCTTTTTGTCTTCATTCTCTGTATTCACCCTTCAGAGATGCCATTTTTCCACATTGTTCTTATCTTTAGCTAATATGTGATAAATTAATCACATGAAAGTACTAGACACAAAGGAAATTCATCCCTTCGTCCCTTGTGATTGCTTTTGAAAAAAGAGCAATATAAATGGAAACTCCTTGATCCATGCTGTAATCATGGAAATTCAGACACCATGGAACTTGAAGAGATCAAAGGGAGTCATGTGGAAGTTCTTCCCTTTAAATCACAATTTCAAATGCACTTTCCTTCTCTGTAAATGTCTAAGGCTGCTACTGACAACACAATTATAAAGCTATCTTTTTTGTAATACGGGATCCCCAATCTTATAAACTTTAATTTTATTTAGATAAAAGCACAGATTCACAGATCATTGAATATCTTGAAAGCCGTTTAAGACCCGTGCTCCTTTCTAAGTACCAGTGTGAGGATAACGTTGGGAGCAGGCATTGGAGTCTCCTAGAATAGAGACACCATTAGGATATCAGGTCCAACTCAGAAGCCAGTAGCCTGATATCAGCCCTGACATCTTGCCTTGGGCTGCTAGACAGAGAAGCTCACCCAGTGGCTGAATCTGTGCAACCTCCTTCTCGTGCTTCATAGGGTGGGATGTGATATGTTCACACACCCTTTTCTGGGACAGTGTTTCTACTTGGAATTTTGCAATATTATTTAGCTCAGACTTTAGATTTAACTACATAAATTTATAGCCATTCAATTGTTCTTTTCTTTCTGATTAATTAAAATGCATTTCTTCATTACTTTGTATGAACCACTCTTAGTTATTTTCTCACTACTAATAATAGTTGTCACTTCTTGAGGGACTACTCTCTCATCTGTTCTTCCTACTCTTCTTATTTGTGATTCATTTGTTTTCTGGAAGTTGTCATCTCTGTTGTAGAGAGCAATACACTAAAACAAACCAAGTGTTAAACATACAAATGTGAAATTTTTAATATTAACATATAGGAATATGGAGTCTTCCAGTGGTCAGTGGTGTTTGATTCAACCTCCTCCACTTCCATCATTGTATATTTATGTGTTCTTGAGGCTGTGTTGAGACAATCAATATTATTTTATCTCGCATACTACCCTCTTTTGGCACCTCTCATTTCACACACAGATTCAGGCTACAACTAGCAGAAAAGTTGCACCGTTTTGTTAAAAACCAAAGTCAGCGATGGTTACATGAGCCCTCACTGCTGTTCCCAAGATGCAATTCGAACCTTTGAATGTTCTAAAGGATGTCCTAGTGCTATGTCTTCATTCCCCAATGGAGGACTGCTCCAAATTCAGATAGACTAGGCTGGGGGTGTGGGCAGTGGAGCTTCCCTGAGCAGCCTCCTGGGAAGGTAGTCTTTTAGGAGATAAACTATCCCAGGTGCAAAAGCTGAGTCTTGAAATAATGTCTCAATGTCACAGAGGGCATTATTTTGCATATTACAAAGGCCATGGCCATCTGGTAACTGGCACATGCTGTTTCTGGTTGTAACTCTAATCAAAATGTGTGTAAATCTTTTAAAATTTTCTAGCCATGGTGATAAAATACATATTGAATGCCTTAGTCTGCTCTGGTTGCCATAACAAAATATCATAGACTGGGTGGTCTAAGCAACAGACATTTCTCACAGAGTAGTAGGCTGGGGACTCTGAGATCAACGTGTTAATAGGTTTGGCCTCTGTTTAAGGGCCTTCCTCCTGGCTTGCCTTCCTTCCTGACTGCCTTTTCAATATGACCTTACTTGGCCTTTCCTGGATGTGTTTGTATGAGAAAACACTGAGATGTCTCTCTTTTTGTCATTGTATATGAGTACTAACCTCATCATGACAGCCTAATTCTCATGACTTAATCTAAACCTAATTACCTTCCAAAGGCCTAACCTCTAAATACTCTCATATTGGGGATTATTAGGGCTTTGACATATGAATTTCAGGAATACAAAAGCATTTGATCCATAAAGTTGAATGAGAGAAAGGAAATGATACTATACTCTTGTTACAGGAGAAATATTATACAATTTTAAAGACTGTGTACCAGAAACAAAAAATATTTCAAAGACATTTCGTTTGTTTTCTCAAAGAAGAACAAGAAAATGTTAACTCTGAAACAAAATTTTGAAAAAGGAGAAAAAACAAAAACACACTGAATTGAAGAAAATGGTGCCTGATAATCAGACTGACTTGGAAAAGGAGCTGAGAGGAAGTAAAGGGGAGCTTGAAATTAAACACTCTATAGTAAAATTTGAATTGGTATTGGAAACAGCAAGTGTAAGAACTGATAATGCAGAAATTGATCATCATTTTTGGATAACAAAGTTAACTAGAGAAAAATGGTTAAAGATATGAAAATCATAACTGAGAAGATGACAGATGTAGAAGACTAGCAATCAAGATCTACAGGCCAGGTGTCAGGGCTCACACCTCTAATCCCAGCACTTTGAGAAGCCAACGTGGGCAGATAGTTTGAGCCTAAAAGTTCAACACCAACACGGTGAAACCCTATCTCTACAATAAATTGAAAAATTAGCTGGGCAAGATAGTGCACAACTGTAGTCCCCGCCGCTTGGAAGACTGATGTGGAAGGATCTCATGAGCCTGGGGAGGTGGAGGCTGCAGTGAGCCAAGATTGAGCCACTGCAGTATAGCCTGGGTGGTGACAAAATGAGACCTGTCTCAAAAAAATAAAAATAAAAAAGAAAGAGGGTAAGAATAACAATTAAGATATAAGTAAAGAGAACTTTCCTGATCTCAGAATACCTATATTTATTGGTCAAGAATATTTGTTGAATATCAAGAAAAAATTTAAAAAGCAAACACCTAAACATGGTTATTTCCAATTTTTTATTATTAAACATTTCCAACATATACGACAATTGAAGGAAAGTTACAGTGAACACCAAATACACATCACCTTGATTAAATTATTAGCAAGAAAATTAATTGGAAGGCTCCAAGCTTTAGGTTGCTAGTAAGCAAACTGAAACCCAATGTAAGCAGTAAAACAAAATTAGAGTCTTTATCAGTTAGAAATCACCAACCAACCTCTCAATAGGGACTTTCCACTTCAACCAGTCAGATACGTTTTCTTGTTCTTGCTTCCTCAAACATCTTCTAAAAGTTTCCTCTTCCAGTAGTGCACTAAACTGCTTGCTGTCTGGTCCCTCGAAATTCATGATTCATTGAATGCTCAAATAAACTTTTTAAAAATTTAACATGCCTAAGTTTGTTTCTAGTACTATGAATTGGTATTTTATTTGTTTACTGCATTATCTATCCATCTATTCTTCTCCCTGTCCACACGTCAATCTGTCTTATTTTTGTTGCATTTCAAAGTAAATTTTAGACATTTGTGTACTCCCCACTAAATACTTCAGAATGTATTCTATTAAGTGGGTTCAAAATTTAGTAAGTATGTTTTTCTCTTTAGATATACAGTTTAGGTTCGATATAATGAGCAAATCTTACTATACGTTCACTGGGTTTTGACAAATGCACACACCTGTTTTTACCATATGTCATACTTTCCTTAATCACTACCTTCATCCCTTATCTGAGGTAATTACCATTCTGATTTTTGCAGATTACATTAGTTTCACCTGTTCTATAATTTTATAAATGGAATCATAACATATGGACTCTGTTGTGGGAGGCTTCTTTCATTCCCCAAATGTTTTGAGATCCCTCCTTGTGAGTGCTTGGATCAGTGTATGTTTCTTCTTGTTGCTGAGTGGCATTCTGTTGTTCTAATGTAGCAGTTTCTATCCAATTCCTTAATTCCAGTTTTTGTCTATGATGAATAAAACTTCTATGAGCATTTGTGTAAAACTTTTGTTTGTGTGGTTGTGAAAGTATGTTTATATTCCTCTTGGGCAAATGCCTAGGAAAGGAATTAGTAAGTTGTAGTGTAGTTGTATGCTTGATTTTATGAAAACTATAGAACTTTTCCCAAAGTGGTTATACAATTTCACATTCCCTCTAATAATGGATGATAGTTGGAGTTGCTAATTGCAAAACTGCCAAATTGCAAAATTGTTGTGTTATGTCTTTCTAAATTTAAACATTTTGATACATGTGTAATGGCATCACATAGTGATTTTTATTTGAAGTTCACTTACGACTAATAATGATAAGCAGATTTTCTTGTGTTCATTGGCCATTTATATATCTTCCTTTGTGGAGGGCTCATTAAAATATTTTGCCATTTTTTAAACTGGGTAATTAGACTTCTTAATATTGAGTTTTGGAGTTTGTTATTAATCTTGTAAACCAGTCTTTAGTATGATGCGTGTTTTGCAAATATTTTTTCCAAGTATACATCTTTCTATTTATTTTTCTTAGTATATTGTATATTGCAGATATTTCAAATTTTGATGAAATATGATTTACATTTTTTTCTTTAATGAATATTATTTTCTATGTCCTCATACATAAACTTTCTTACACTAAGTTGTGAAAATTGTTTCACTGTTCTCTGAGTGGCCAGGCTGTATATCCAAGGACAAAAGGCAGATAAATATCTGTCAGGGAAGATGCATGATATGGTGATATGGAGCACAGACAAAGCACACACCAGGATCAAGTGATATGGCATTCATCTACAACAAGAGGATAGACAGTGTGTGCACAAGATCCAGCCCCTGGCAATGCATTGGTCTCCCACGGCCAGGGGATTCACTCTGAAGCAGATGTGGTGGTATGGCTGCATGCCCCTTGTTTCATGCTGCAGCAGAAGGGCTTCTCCCCCTCTGCCACCAGGATCTGAAATATGGAAACTGGCATTTGTGTTATTGCCAACAAGAAAGTGTTATTTCTTTTTTTCACTAGCTGACAACTCAGGGCATGCTTAAGGGCCATCGAAACATGCACTAAAGCAGGATAAAGGATTATATATCAAGCATGGACCAGGGGAAGATGTTCCCTCATGAGAGACCAGCCTAGCACTGGTGATAAGGACTCTTTATCTGCCAATAAAGGAATGTTACACACCCAAGACCACTTTTATGGGACAGTGCAGGTGGCAAGCACTGCACAAAACTGCCTTTCCCAACAGTCAATCCTCTAACTTATGCCTGGAAATAGCAGACAAAGCACATCCAATCTGGTAGAACAACTGTTTACACTCAATCTGGAGGCAGAGCTGGGTCAGATGGGGGGCATGAACAAACCTTATGGATGCTGTGGATGAGATTTTCTTTTTTTGCAGAATACCTCTGTCATTTTGAGATAGCAACTTACTAGGGTCACCAGAAGAACCAGTCCCAGATATTCAGTTCTTGCTGGAGGATAGTCTTCAACTGGAAGCCTCAAACTCAACAAAAGAGTCTAAAACAAGAGTCTAAGGGAAACTGCAGACATATAGCTGACAACCATTCTGCCTGAGCTTAGATCTTCTCCAGTTGAATTTCTGCCTTCCTTCAATTGTTAATGCACACACATCTATGTCACCAATAATATAAATGCCCTCTTCCTTCACCAGCAGACAACTGAGGGCTATCTGGTTGCCCATCACCACCTTGGCTAGTGAGTTTAGTGAGTTCTGTTGGCCTTGGAGCCTTGAGGAAAGTTAAAGTCATTGTGTGTAGGCCAAGTCATTATAACGGGAGTGTGGGACTAGAGGGACTTCATGCTGGGATGACAAATCTAGCTTGGTTTGAGTTATCTCCTGTGCATGACTGTGCTAATTCTTATCAGGGTACGGTCCTGCTTGGCAAGGCAAAAGCTTCTGTAGGAACACAAAGAGGAAAGATGAATGTTTCCACTCTCCTCCCACTCCAGGAACCTCCCAAGGCCAGATATGCTTTCAGCTATCACTTTTCCCATTGTTCCTGTTACTTGATCCAAACTTTTCAGTCTTCATCATCCAACCAGGGTAACGAATTTCCATCCTAAACAAACTCCCCATACCTATAACATTACCCACTTGTAACATCATCCCTTTCTACAGGATTGGGAATCTTTAGTGGGACCAGGGGAACCCTAGTGCCCCAATGTCTGTCATCCCTTCCCCATTAAATCGGGGTCCAACTGTTGGGACACTCCCAAAGGTAGCATTGTCTCTTAGTTTGAATTGGGAGGTTCTACTGCTGGTACGATTGAGGCCTGGGCCACAAACCACACCCCAGGGAGTATATCTCAGCAAAAAATAAAAATAAAGGAAAGAATTGTTGGCTATACTGAGACTGGGGGTTGTGCAGGAACAGCCTAATCAGGTGAATGTCTGGCCCTCCACCTCTTCCAAGCATAGTAGTGCCCAACTTATGTGGGCATGCTGTTTCTCTTCCGCTGGGGCATAATGATTGATGTCCGAATGACTTTTGGTAGGTAGGTCTAACACCAGGTAAGTTGTTATTCTCTTGGCCATTGCAAAGTTTTTGTTTGAGTTGTCCATTCCTACATTCTATCACCTCATTTTCTTGGGGGTGATGGGGAGCAAGAAGGATCCATATTATGCCATGGGAATGTACCCTTTGCTGAATTGTCTGGGTTGTAAATGTGTTGACTTGATCACATTAGGATCTTAAAACTATGTGTTCATGGCAGAGAGGCGCCACTAGAATCTGTGGCTAGGCACTGGCCATCAAATGTGATCAATCTGCCACTTTTGCACGGAGCCTATGCATAGGTTGATGAGGCCTAAATCACCATGCTGCATGCCCCAAGTTTGGTGGCAGAAGTCAGAAGACTGTGCCCCATTCTTGGCTTCTTTTTCTTGTAGAGTTAGTCCTTGTGATTTAGTCCATTTTTGCACCTGAGATACATTTCTATGTCCCATTCTGTCATGGACCCAGCAGGCAATCATGGTGATTTACTGAACACATACTAGGTCAACATACAAGTTCAATCCATATTCCCTTTTGAATGGTCATTTGCCACAGGTGTCAATATGAGTGACAAATAGGTCTCCTTACCAGTTTTCAAACCACTACCATAGTTCCTGTTCTTACACAGGGAGGGTCTTAATTGTCCAGTAATTAATCTGCAAGTCACTGGGCCATGCGGTTAGCCAATGGCTCATGAGTCTATAATATGCAGCTGAGAAATGCTGTTGGAGTGGACTGAAAATTCATCATAACTGCACATAAGTGTCAGTCAAAAGGTAAGAACTCTTAGGGTTAATGGCCACAGTGGTCTTGGGGACTCCATCAGTTTTGATTTTTGCAGACCCATCCATGAACCACGTCAAACCACCTGTTTTAACCTTGGGCCCCATCAGGTAATGGAAGGACAAGTTTTCCTTATATTTTTTTCTCTGATGTCTCCATAATTTTAGCTTTTGTGTTCTGATATTTTATCCATTGCAAATTAAATCTTGAGTATTGTGGGAGCTAAGGGTCTAGGTTTATTTATCTTTTTTTTCTGTATAAATATCCAGTTGTCCAGGTACTATTTGCTAAATAGTTTTCTTTTCCTCTTTTGGTTGCTTTAGCACCTTGTGAAATATTGAAATTATTTTGGGTGTGTGAGTCTATTTCTGGGTTCTTTGCAATGTTGCATTGATGCATTTGCCAATTTATATGCCAATATTACACAGTCTTGATTACTACAGCTTTATCATAAGTCTTAAATCAGGTAATTTAAGCTCTAACTTTTTTTTTTTACTTTACAAGATTATTTTGAATATAGTAGATCCTTTGCATTTCAGAGAACATTTAGAATTGCCTTGTTTACTTCATTAAGAAAATGAACCTTACTGGGAGTATGATAGGACTTGCATTGAATTTATAAATAAATCTGGAGATAACTGATTAATTCAGTCTTCCAATCCGTGATCATAATATGTTTCTCTCCATTTGTATGAGAAGTATTTACTTTCTCTAAGAAATGTTATATTGCTTTTAGCAAAGGGAACTTGTAATTTCACTGTGCATAATTATACTAGGTACTTTACATGTATTGTGTGTGAATTCTAACATCTGAAGCAATTTTTAAATTGTTTTTCTTTGTTTCTTTTGATCATGTGTTCTTATTTTTGCATGTATTGAAATATTTTGGATTGTATATATAGCATTTCAAATATTATGGTCTAAAGACTATATTCTGTTATATATCTCCAAAGAGTTTTGATTTTTTTGTTGTTGTTGCTTTAGTAGTCAATTAACTTAATTAGAGTTAAATTTAAAACTTTGTAGTAGCATCTCATATTTCAGTTGAATTCTTTCATTTTTAATTCGAAAGCTTTGAGTTTGTCTTACACATGCATATTTCAGGTGTTTAGTCAGAAATTTCCATAGAGTTTAGATACACAGTTTGAGTAATTCTTCTCTTGCTTTCTCATTTCTCACGCTTCTTTCTTACCTTTTAACAGCTGCATTAACTCTAAATTCTATTTATTCTTCAAGACAAAAATACTACAATCTTCTGTCCAAGATTTAGCTATCCCCGTATGACCACTGCAGTCTACCCTCACACCAAAAGTCATAAACATGGGCAGCTAATCTCATGCTATTGCATTTTTTGAATTGTTGACCCTTGTCCAGGATTTTCTACTTTTTTACTTTTAGTTTTTACTCTCCAGTATTTTCAGGTGTAGTAATTTGTGCTGTGTCTGTTGTTTGCAGTTTTATCTATGGAAGGGTCAATTTATCAGGGATGTATTTTTCCGTATCAGAAGGGCACAAAACACAACTGAATTGTATTTCATGTAAGAATTAAATAAATACAAACCCATCTGAATTCTGGAAGGAAAAGAACAAGACACTGTTATAAAAAGTTTCATGCAAAGTAATAATTAATCTCATTTAATATTTCTTGTCTGCAGTATGAAACTGGAATACATTGAATAGGTAGATGCAATTTTGAGAAAAAGAATTCTTTAAAAATAATCAAAATTACAAAATCAAGAAATAATTTTAGAGGCTTGGTGATATATATTGAAATGTTTATTCATAGGTTGTAAATTTAAATGCAAATAATAGTAACGTAATATGAAAATGAAGTAAATGTACATATATTAAAATATTAACTGTATTTGATACTGTCTAAATATTTTTTAATTTAAAATGGAGTTAGTAAAATTGAAATAATTTGTTTTTAACTTCCTAACTGCACATTATATCAATGATTAAGTTGGATTCATAGAGGTAATTTTTTCCTGGACTTTGATAACAGGCAAATAAAGACTGAAAAGCATTTTGATAACAGGCAAATAAAGACTGAAAAGCATTTTCAAAGCAAAGAGCATCTACTAGTAGAAGTAAAAACTGGTTGTGTAGTTTTAAAATCATTACTGTAAGAAGGACAGATAAACAAAAGGCAAGATGAAATGTAGAGTCTATAATATCGAGAAAAATGTTATAATCATTATAAAATGTTGCTGTTGTTATTTCCTTGTGGTAGTAGAAGGGGAGATGTTATGAGGGAATTTTGTGTCCCTTGTATCTTTTTATTTAATTCTTAGCACTGAGCACTGAGCATATATTGCATTAATAATTGTAATAAAACTGAAACATTCTGTTTAAAAACTTGGAAAAAATAGGGAAAAAGTAATTCATGTTTTGAACAAACTCTATGACGTAATTTAATTCACTTACAAGATTATCCTCATAGAAAGTATTACTTAATGCTGTGGAAAATCGTTCTCTGTACTTCACCATTGCCCATGGAAAATTCATTGTAAGCCCCATAGCATTTCTTATATTTACTTACAGTACTGTTTTACAGAATGAGCATCATACCTAATGAACACCAAATATTACATATTCTAGATTTGTTAGAAAAACGTAAAACTTTAAAGCATTTAAAAATTTCTTCAATATATTCACATGCCACAACAAGGGGAAGATACGTATTTACATATAAATTCAAATTCAAAGGAATGTATAGAGAATCATCTCTTTAGAATAATGTGCTCAGCTTTAGACTAAGTTAAGATGGCAACTTTTGAAAGCAGAACCCACTACCAGGGAAGCAACATGTATCGTTGTTAAAAGGGCAAAGTCAGAAATAGTTACATGGGCCTTGACCATTGTTCTAAGATACATTTAGAATTTTTGAATGTTTTAACGAATGTCCTAGTGCTATGTCCTCATTCTGTGAAGGATGACTGCTGCAGCGTCAGGTAGACCAGGTGTGGAGGGCCAGTGAGATTTTCTTGAGAGGCCTCCTAAGAAGGCAGCCTTTTAGGAGATGAGCTATCCCGGGTGCAGAAGGTGAGTCTGGAGACAATGCCTCAATGTCAGAGAGGACATCATTTTGCATGTTGCAAAGGCTGTACTGGTCATCATACTAGTTTTCCCACAAAGGACTAGAAAAGGGTAAGGTAAAGATACATACGTGGTCAACTAACCTTCTAAGCCTTTAGGAGCCAAAGACGATGCTGCTTCTCTGACAATGTAGTAAGTGAAATAAGGAAAAATGAGGAGCAAGAATATGTTCTTTATGTGATCATCTTTGGGGCTCACTGGACTATGCTGTAGGAAGACTTGACATTGCCCTGCAGTGAGAGGTGAATCAGATGATTTTGGAGGAAGGGATCAGGAAAGCCGTGTTTCTAAATTTGGTTGATTATGCAAGGGTTCCTCGGAGCCGTACTGGTGGACTGCATGAAGGGAGCAAGAGAGACATTCCCGGTAACATCCTCATCTAGTTGGAAATAACTGATGGGGAAGTGAAGTTGGGAGTTCTTCAATCTTTTGTGCTAAACGTGAATGAAAAAAGGTAGACCTCTTTAGAAGGAAAGTGCTCCTCCTGTTGTTGTTGTTTTTTCCTATATATTACAGTATAGAGAAAATAAGTTTCTGTAATTTCTCTACTTTACAGGGAAGGGCATAGAAGACACATTATTTCTCTCTGTTCCCCAAAGCAGGATGAGTAAATAATCTGACCTGCGTTGGGATGAATTTCAATAGAGAATAGAAATACTGTGGAAAGGTCGTGCTCTTGGTCCTCTGACCACTCGTACTGGCCTGAACCCAGACTGAATGGGTGTTCACATGATTTTGCCTTCTTGTTTGCTCTTAAATTTTCTTTTTCTGTATGTTATACTCATCTGGCCTGTCAGGGCTTCCAGGATCTCTGCAACTTTGCAACATTTTACTGGTGTAGACATTTTGTAAAACATGCATTGTGCACCTAGGGGCATTGAAGCTGGAGGTGAAAATAGCTTTTTGCTTTCTTGTTCAAGGATTGTCCTGTGATAAAGTGTGTCAGAAACTATGCATTTGGGAGTGATTATGCTTTTGTTGAAACACTAATAAACCTTAGACCTTCAACTCTACTTGATACAGATTCGTATCTTGGTTTGTTGGTTAGAATTTCAGTGGGAAACAGGGTTGAGCTTGTTCAGATCCCAAATCTCCAGCAATATTTTAAAGATAGAGTATTAATATCTCTTTAATAAAGATAGATTTTGATATCTGATCAATTGAAGTATAGCAAATGTATTAACATTAGAGCATAGATAACTAAGGTGAATGAAAGTTTTAATTATTTAATAAGAACACTCAGTGTCTCTCAAAACGTTGCATTTATATGACATCAATTGTTAGCCACTAACTATATATTCCAAATGTGGTAAGAACCTACTGATGTGCTTATCCTGAATGGCATCTACTTCTGTGAACTGTTTCTTTGAAAATTTTTCAAAAACAATGCGCTTTTCTATCTCCTTGTCCAGCATCACTATATCTGATGCAAGACAAATCAGTAAGAATTCTTTCTCAAAGTTTTTCATACTGGAGCTATAGGAGAGGAGACATTTCCATTGATATATTGATATCATGTTAGTGCGAGCTGGTAAGCTGTCTATGACCACATATGCCTTGCCATATGGAAAAGCCAGTTTGTGACAGGGGAATATGGAATCAATATACCCTCCAAAAGAAGAGTGGAGGTTGTGAAAGGGAAGGTACTGTTTTCAGTCCTGTGATCTCCGTCCTGCTCTGGATCCTGCTTTGTGGAGATTTGGTTGTTCAACCCATCTGTGTGATATTCCTGTATCCTTCTAATAAATCCTCTTATCAATTTATTTGAATTGTGTTGCTTTCTATTGCAACCAGAAGTACTCATTAAATATACTAGGTACTTTAAGTTAATTTCTGCTATATTTGTGAAATTTCTACAAGATAGATATTCATTCCATTTATGTATGAGGGAAATTAGGTTAAATCACCTGTATTATTTCAAAGCCTGTGCTATTTTCACTCCAGCTTTCTGCATTTCTAATGAGTTTTGGAAGTCCTTTTACTGAAGGTAACATAATAAAGGAAGCAGTTGATCACAGGCTCAGGTGACTGATTAACCTGAAGCCTTATGGTAGAAAGACAGTAGTTATCAAAATCCATGTATTCTATCTACTAACTACTATCTTGAATTCTATCTCTGCTATGCATTCTTACTATCACACTTCTAATTATTATTATCATTATTTTTAGATAAAGTCGGCTCTATCACCCAGGCTTGAGTGCAGTGGCATGATCTCAAGTAGCTGGGATGATAGGCATGCACCACCACACCTGGCTAATTTTTGTATTTTTAGTAGAAACGGTTTCACTATGTTGAAACCCTGCTGGTTTGACTATGTTCGAGCCCATGCTGGTCTTGAACTCCTGATCTCAAGTGATCCACCTGCCTCAGCCTCCCAAAGTACTGGGATTACAGGCATGAGCCACCACACCCAGTCTACGGTTCTGATTTTGTTTCTCAAAAGATCTTGCCCATAATTTCTTGCAAAAATCTCCTAACGTGTGTTCATCCTCATTGTTTTACTCCTGTTCAGACAATCTTCCATCATAGTCAATCACACTATAATGGAGACTATTTCAGAATAACATAGAATTTTTAGAATGTAAATCTGATCAGATCTATTTCCTATGTTGAGAGCATGCAATGGCTTCCAATGGTTGCAAGATGAAATCTAAATTGTATTTGTGTTATCTTAGTCCATTTTCTGTTACTGTAACAGAATGCTTTAGGCTAGGTAATTTATAAAGACAGTAACTTTAGTTAACTCATGGTTCTGGAGGCTGGAACATCCATGGACATGGTGGCAGCTTCTGGCTAGGACATTTGTACTGTGTCATAACATGGCAGAAAAATGGAAGGGCAACTATACACATGTGAAAGACATTGTAAGACCAAACCAAGCTTGCTTTTATAACAATCCACTCTTATGAGAATGAATTTACTCTCAAGAGAACTAAATTACTCCTTATAGAATTAACTCACTCCTCCAATAATGACATTAATTCATTTCCCTGATATATGTCCAACCTCTCAATCCTGTTACCTATCTGATGCAGGACAGGTCAGCAAGAACTCTTTCCTAGAGTTTTTCTTACTGGAGCTACAAGAGAAGAGATGTTTCCATTGATATGATGACATCATGTTAATGTGAACCTGGAAGCTGTCTATGACCACATATGCCTTGCTATGTAGAAAAGCCAGCCTGTGGTAGGGGAATATGAAATCATCGTACCCCATATAAGAAGAAAAAAAAGTTCACATGTTTCCAACACATTACATTTTGTGGGACACATTCAAACCACACCATGTGTGTACTTAGGTGCCCACTAGATTCTCTCTGCCCCTTGAGATTGAGATAAGAATACTTGTACTCGGCCGGGCGCAGGGGCTCAAGCCTGTAATCCCAGCACTTTGGGAGGCCGAGACGGGCGGATCAAGAGGTCAGGAGATTGAGACCACCCTGGCTAACATGGTGAAACCCCGTTTCTACTAAAAAATACAAAAAACTAGCTGGGCGAGGTGGCGGGCACTTGTAGTCCCAGCTACTTGGGAGGCTGAGGCAGGAGAATGGCGGGAACCCGGGAGGCGGAGCTTGCAGTGAGCTGAGATCCGGCCACTGCACTCCAGCCTGGGCGACAGAGCGAGACTCCATCTCAAAAAAAAAAAAAAAAAAAAAAAAAAAAGAATAATTGTACTCTCAAGATAAAGGAAGTTTGAGAATCACTAGAAAAATCAGAGCATTTAGGTCCATGTAGATAACTGTAGAAATAAATTCTGTGTAGAAATAACTATGTGACATGGTTATTTCTCTGTCATCCTCTTCTTTCTCTATTCTGTCTCTTTTTTAATGCAGTCTCTGGTATGAATATAAGAAGAGTGTCAACTCAGCCTCTACCTTGCTTTTTGCAAACACAAACAAAAAATACCTACTATCATAAAAATTCATGAGAGGAGTGGAATTGCTTGAAAAATTGGTTCACATACACACACCCCTCTACCCCAAGACAAGTAATATAAAAATCTAATAGGTATATCAGTTTTCTAATGTCCTCTTCAAGAAGCAGCATAGTGGAGTGGCTAAGTGTGTGCTCTGTCTGGTTTTGAATCCAGGCTCCTACACATGCCCTTTGGATAACCTTGAGGAAGTTCCCTAACCTTTCAGTGCATTCCTCAGCTGGAAAATAGGCATAAGGAGAAATGTTGTCTTTTAGGGTTATTGTATAAAAGCATTAATACATATAAAGTGCTAGTCGATAATGGTGCCTGGCACATGGTAAATGTTCAAGAAGTGTTTGCTTCTGATAAGATTATGATAATCACAGTTGGTATGAGTATCACCAAGAGGGTCTCTCTTTGTTCTTTTTAACCATCTCATTCTTGCATTTCTTTCTTTGCCTTTTCCTCATCAATGTTCAATCCCTCATTGTTCCCCACTCTTTTCGTTGCCCCCACCTCCCACAGAACCACAAATATGTGGTTCATGTTGCTGGGAGAGGAGATCAGCTTTGCTGTATTCTAGCGCCTTTCAATCAGCCACATGCTGGCTTAGTATACTTTCCATGCTGTAATTTTTCTTCACCAACAGAGGTCTCATCCTACAAGTAACTCTGGTCTTAGATGTTAATACAATTTTAAAAAATTCTTCTTCTTGGTTGACATGGCATATGATCTTTTCTATGAGCAAAATTAAACATTATCTTTGCAGTCTCATATCTTACTGTTATTCTGTATGCATGCTAGATTCTAGGCTCACTGAGTTGCCTTACTGGAGTCTTTCATGCTTGTGGGTCTTTGCACGTACTCTTCTCCATTCCTCGAATGCGCCTTCCTCCCTTCTTGTATTCCAGTCAATCTCATATATTTCTCAAGCTGCACATCCGATGTGATATTCTATCTGACCTTTGAAACAGTGAACTGCTCCTGTTGGGGATTTATTTATTGAGTAATAAATAAATAACATCCATTTTTCTCCTTTGAGTTCAAAATGAAAATTCTAGAGTCTTCATTTCAAAGTTCAAAATATCAAACAATGATGTGCCAGAGCTGGCTTCCGCCAAGTAGCAACAGTGATTGTTGTCACCTTCAGCTGGCTTCCGCCAAGTAGTAAAAGGTGATTATGGTCAGTAACTTTTTTTTTTTTTTGAGAGAATCTCAGTTGCTCAGGCTGGACTGCAGTAGTGCAATCTCAGCTCACTTCAACCTCTGCTTCCCGGGTTCAAGCAATTCTCCTGTCTCAGCCTCCCAAGTAGCTGGAATCACAGGTGCATGGCACCATATCCAGCTACTTTATATATACATATATATATATATATATATATATATATTTTTTTTTTTTTTTTTGAGATGGAGTCTCGCTCTGTCACCCAGGTGGTAGTGCAGTGACCGGATCTCAGCTCACTGCAAGCTCCGCCTCCCGGGTTTATGCCATTCTCCTGCCTCAGCCTCCCGAGTAGCTGGGACTACAGGCACCCGCCACCATGCCCGGCTAGTTTTTTGTATTTTTTTAGTAGAGACGGGGTTTCACCGTGTTAGCCAGGATGGTCTCGATCTCCTGACCTCTTGATCCGCCCGTCTCGGCCTCCCAAAGTGCTGGGATTACAGGCTTGAGCCACCGCGCCCGGCTTACTTTTTATATTTTTAGTAGAGTCGGGATTTCACCATACTGGTCACGCTGGTCTTGAACTCCTGACCTCCACCCACCTCAGCCTCCCAAAGCGCTGGTATTAGAGGCATGAGCCACCGCACCCGTCCCTATGGTCAATAACTTTTTGCTAGTAAGTTGAAATCAACCATGGTGGAGAAATTTATACCAAATAAATCTTCAAATTCTGTAAATCATCCTTTTTTTTCTCTCCCATAGAGCTAAACATTTACTGGCTCACCAGGGATATAAGGGAAATAGTGATGAAAATGTCATCTATTGTATTATTATTATTATTATTTAGAGGTAGGGCTCTTGCCTTGTCACCCAGGCTAGAATTGTAGCTCACTGCTGCTTTGAATTCCTGGGCTAAGTGATCCTCCAGCCTTAGCCCTCCAAGGAGCTGGGATTACAGGTGTGCACTACCACGCCCAGCTAATTTTTTATTTGTTTCTGGAGATGGGGGTCTTGTTATCTTTCCCAGGCTGGCCTCAAACTCCTGAACTCTAAGCAATCCTCCCAGCTCGACCATCCAAAAATGCTGAGATTATAGTATAAGCTACCACACCTGGCCAAGAACTTTTCAATAATGGATCTTGTGCAGTAATGTCATCCTCAAAATTAGATTAACCCACCCATTTTTGAGCAATGTTGAGGAACCACAGACTTTTCTGTAGCGGCCCAGGACTTTACCAACAGATTATCACAAGCAGAATAGAAAATATGATATCATTCTGTGAGGAAAAGACTTACTCAGTGTCTTTTCTCAAGCTCTGCAACCAGTCAGACCTCTTGGAGAGGACTGAGGATTGGGAGATGAGACACCAGGAATCTTAACAAATGGAAATTTCCTCTTCATCTTCACAGAGGCTCTCAAGAGAAAGAAAGGAAAAGGAAGTTTCCCTTCTTTTCCTCCAAACCAGCCTGCACATTCTATAAGTATACAATTTATTGCACTTCTTGCAACTTGGTTTACCTACCTGTCTCTCCTACTGGAGTTGTCTTGATGACAGATCCATTTGCATCTCAGGAATCAAAAGCAGTTTCAGGAACACAGTACGTGCTCAGTAATTGTTGAATAGATAATGAAGTCAAACCATGATGGGCTCATGAAAAAGTGGAATTTACCTGAGCCCTACAATCCCGGAGGGCTTAAATGGGCCAATCAATCCCTCTGCCTTTTGTGTTCCTTTTCTTCCCTCTTGCATCAATCTTTTACAAATAAAGTCTCTCCTTACATAAGTCTGGATTTGTTTTTAATTTGACACTCATCACAGGTGATTTTTATATTTAATAATAGGAGTCACAAATATAACACTCTCTTAATGCCTATGATGAAGGGCAGGATCTGTTACAAGATACTGAGCAGGGAATATCTAAGGCCCAAAGAAGGTGGCAGCCTGAGGGGAGGGGAGGGAGCAAGGCAGGTAAGTAACAGAAATTGAATTTATAGCTGTGATTTTCAGAAATATTATGGAGTATTAATCAACACCCCTACCCCAGACTTAACCACATCAGAATCCTCAGGCTGGGGACCAGGAATTCATATTTTAAAGGTGCTTCTGAAGTGATTTACATTCACAATCAGTTGAAGGAAACTTTAAAACTTTTACTCCTTCAATTGAATCCTCTTTATTGGAGCTGCCAGTGTTTCAAAGTATGCGCTTCAATATTAACAGAATTGAGCCATGCAATTTAAATTTCTAATCCCCAAACATTTAAAACCAGGCATTAATTTCCACCTTGTGCCCCCCTCCTTTGAATGTGACCTTTATTTTAATAGTGATGAAATTTATGAAGCATGCTTCATTTGCCTGATTTACTATAACATAGCTAAATTCATTTTGGAAATGATTGGGCTGTGGCTCCATATTAAATCCTTAATATATACATACAAGTGAATTATTGGTTCTCGTAGTCCACCCAGTTAAAAACACAAATAATGGAAGTCAAATCTCCAGTCAAATTTCCCCTTTGTACAACTCAACAGAGCTTGTCATCACCATTCAAAATCCATGAATAGATAAAGATGACAATAATTGTCAGAATCTTGATGGCAAATGAGCAGTGTGAGAGATTCTCTTTCAGTGTGGATGGGTTGTTTTGGCACACTACAGATGCAGCCTCAGGCTACCTAAAATGAGTGACCAATTCCAGTAGATGATTTGGCCCCTAATTTATGTTTTCCTTGTTCCATATCGTTTGCCAGCATGGTAGGCAGTGAAATATAGTGGGAAAATTATGAAGCCAAATAATAAAACAAAATACTGGAACACCTCTTGGGGTCAATTTTGAATCCATAAAGTGCTGTTAAAATTTCCAATATTTATTCCAAAGAATGTTAGTGGTCATGATGGCATTCCCGAGTACCCTCTAGCATGGATAGAGAAGGACAAAAGTAAAAAATGGTGAGGCGATATATATTTTCTCATGGAAAATGAATTCCAAACATACAGTCTCAAACAATTATACACAGGGAAAAGGGAATTGGAATGACTGAGCTTTGACTATATATATACATTTTTCATCAAGTCTTTCATTTAATCCTCACAAAATCTTGCAAGGAACGTGTTACAACTCATAATACAGATAAGGAAACTGAGCTTGAGAGACCTACGGAGACTTGCCCATAATTCCAGATTTAGAAGGTTATAGGGCTCAGATTCACAGCAGGATCATAAGATTCCAAAGTCTACTACTTATCCGCTCAACTGCAATACCTGCTGGAATGTGCAGGGGAATTCTGCATACACATCCTCATTTGGCTTTGCAAAATGGTAGATAATGGCCCTGCAAAAATGGGAAGGGCCATATGTCATTAAAGAAAATGGAACAAATAAATGTCTTCCCCTATTCTACGTTACCTCCCTAGAGAAATGCATTTATACTTAGTACATTTTTATTTCTCTCAAGTTTATACAGTCCAGATACACATTTTATATATCTCATCATCCACATAGCACTGTAGCAGCCCACCTCAAAAGAGAGCAGACTTTGGAAGGAAAAGATCTGGAAGTGAATCTCAGTTCTGTCTCCTACTGTTTATTAAGTGTGGTTGTTTCTCTATGAGATTCAGAGGTGCATTTCATAGTTTCTGGCATAATTTGGGTGCCTGCAAAGTACATATTTTAAGCAACATGACAGGGACTTTGGTCAGGCTCAAACTGGTTGGGAGCCAGAGTGATGAGAAACAGGGCTGTTGTGTTGGCTGCATCCTAAGACTGGATAGGAAACCAGGAATGAAGAACATGGGTTTAGCCAAGGGTGTGGTAGAAGCTGTGTCCTAGCAAGGACTGTCTTCTGAATTGTTTTTTCTAAGGCAATATTTTTCTTTTGACACACTTTTGGAGCTACTCATTATAGCTTCTTCACTCTGGGCATGGACCTTGGCCACTCTATCCATCACTTTTGTTGACAGAACAGCACCAGCTTCTTCTAACAAGAAGAGCATGGTATTGCTTTCTCCTTTCTACCTGGCTTGGGCTTTTGGACCTTTCCAAGCTTAAAAAAGAAGAAAAAATAAGAAAAAAAAAGTTCAATAAAATATATTTCATCACCCTGGTAATATTTTGAACCAAACATTCACTGAAAATAACTGGCTGACTCATTTAAGTAGAATTTGAGAAGTCATATTTAGTTATTTATTGTACAATAATATCTTAAAATGCATTTTTATTTATGCTATATTACAAATATTATTATGTAAATAAAGGTAAACAACATGTACCAGAAAGTCACTACTATGGATAAGGTACTCTGCTTAAGACATTTTATTCATTTGCTCAGGCTACCATAATGAAGTACCATAGACTGGATGGCTTAAGCAACAGAAATTTATTTTCTCATAATTTTGGGATCAAGCTAGCATCAGGGTTGGTTTCTTCTGAGGCCTCTCTCCTTGTCATATAGACTGTCATCTTCTACCTCTGTCTTCACAGAGGTGGTCCTGCCTCTGACTATGCCTGCATCTTAATCTCTTCTTATGAAGACACCAGGCATATTGGAATGGGGCTACCCCTGTGACCTCATTGTAACTTACTTAGCTATTTAAAGACTGTCCCAAATACAGTCCCATTCTGAGGTTCTGGGGTTTGGGATTTCGATGTGTGAATTTTGAAGAAACATAATTCACTCTGTAATGTTGATGTGGATTATTTTATATTATTATTTATAAGCTTCATATAATTGGTTACATTTTAGGATGAGAACTGAGCATCAAATACGTTAAATGTCTTTCCCAAAGAGCTGAAAAATGACATAACTAGAATTTAAAGCTCTGTCTGGGAAACTTCAAAGCTCATAGTAACTATTCCAGTGTTTTGTTCACCCTCTGTCATATCTTATTTCAAGGTGCTCCCTCTGAATATACATTAATATTCATCTCTCTCTCCCTGCTCCTGCACTAGCTGACTCATTGTAATTGTTGCTACAGCCTGATAACATCTTGCTCAAGTGATGCTAAATTTTGCCAGATCAATGGACAGTTCCCTTCAGGCGTTATGCAGCAGCTGTCTTTGCTAATTTGACAGTATGTGATGAAAGTGGAACTTAGAAGTGTGTTTAGTTCAGTTTCACAAAGTTTGAAGTAGTTTTGGGTTCAATACAAGTTGCCTAGTTAAATGATGCTGAATTGTTGTTGGTTCATTTCTTAGCCAGGGATGCTATAACAAAATTACCATAGTCTGAGTGGCTGAAACAACGCAACAGAAATTTATTTCTCATAGTACCAGAGGCTGGAACATCCAAGACCAAGATGTTGGCTGATCTGGTTCCTGGTAAGGCCTCTCTTCCTGATTTGTGGATGGATGACTTTTTGTCTTATCCTCTCATGGAGAAAAGAGAGAGAAGAAGGGAGCTCTTTCATGTCTTTTCTCATGAAAGCACTAATCTCATCATGAGGGCCCCATCTTCATGACCTATTTACCTCTCGGAGGTCTCATCTCCAAATATCATTACATTGGGATAAGGGTTTCAACACATGAACTTTAAGGGGACACAGACAGTCCACAGCAACTCATGAAAAAGGGCACTTTCGACAAAAGCGTGGCATCACACTTTCACATGGGCTGCCTTATCTGATCGCATCACAAAATGTTCTAAGATAGAAAACACTAGTATTGTTACTACTTACTTAATTTTTTTCTTTTTCCATAACTAGTTCATTTTGTGTTATATCCCCTTCCAGGCATCTCAGTGCAGTGATCATACCAGACTTACAGGTGGTTAGAGGACAGATAAGGAGATGACCATGCCAGGACATAAAAGCCTAGCAGTGGCAAGCCAGATTAATGGCCAAGAGGTTGGGGGGGTGGTAGTGAGGAAAGATGAAGAGAGCAACAATAAAGGGAGATGAACTGATGATAGCAGTTTTGGAAAAGGGGCTTTCAAAAGTGTATTTTTGACCACATTTATAGGCACACCTCACTTGTGTAGGATCCTGTTGGCTTCCATTGAGGCTTTTTATAAAGACATAGCCCCCAACCTAAGAGAGAACTCTATTAGAGAAGATTAGACCGTTGTGCACAGACCTACAATAGAGGTAGGCATGCAATCAAATTAGAGTGAATGTTTAAATAATTTCCTGTAGACGTGTTTTAATTGTGTTCTACTTCTGTAGCTGGAGCTGGAGTCAATTTTATCTAAAGTCATCAGTTGTGGCAAAGAGAAATTTGACTGAAACCTGAAGGGTATTAAGGGAAGGTTATGAATTCAAGAGGTGAGAATGAGAGAGAAGGATTCTGTGATGAGTACATAATAGAAAAACTAGTGACACAACATGAGTTAGAAAATGGCAAATTACAGAGAAAGATATGTCAGGAACTAGAAAGTAACAGAATTGGCCACAGATGTTGTTTAATGATAGTTTATTTTGGGACAAAGGAGAGAGCTTCCTTTGCAGATTAAGGAATTATGGCTTTATTCGGAAGGAAGTAGGGATTCTGTTTACCTTTCACAAAACGATAATGTCTCTTTTCTGGAAAATCACATATGATTCTGGAATAAAATTACTGTCATTCATCTTCTTCACCTTCCAAATTTTCACATCAAACTTTTATCCCACAGCACTTGAACCACAATTTCATTTTAAAAGAAAGCCTAAGACTATTCATAAAGAATTAAAATTTGTCTTTGCTTAAATATTTAATAGATACTTTTATGGAATTGAGCAGAAACAAGGAAACTAAAATACAGATAAAGATAGTCATCATAGCAGTATTATCTATAACAGTGAAAAATTAGAAATGCCTTATTAGGGG
Organism: Trachypithecus francoisi; assembly: GCF_009764315.1. Lineage (NCBI taxonomy): Eukaryota > Metazoa > Chordata > Mammalia > Primates > Cercopithecidae > Trachypithecus > Trachypithecus francoisi. The sequence goes on along the minus strand of NW_022681454.1, from coordinate 11,637,679 downwards.
AATAGTCAAGCAAATTATGATAGCCCCGTACAATGGGATATGATGCATCCATTTGTAAGATTTTGATAATATGTATAAAATTGGAAGAAAGTGCAACAAAATATTAATAATAGTTATCTTCAAGTATAGGATTCTGGGATGTTTTTAAAATAAATTCCTCTACGAATTTATTTTTCAAGTTTGACAAACTGATCATATATTTCTTTATAATCAGAATAAAAATTAAAGTATGGCAGTATCTTTCGAATAGTCTGTGGCAACTTTGGGAACTTTGAAGAGGACATTGGTCACCAGCACAGGTGCATTCTAGTCACCTAACCATCTAATCCCTAGACTTGTGTTTGGCTAATGTTATCTCTAACTCTTTATGAAAAAGAAAAGTTATATCCTATGGTCCCATTTTGATCTTCTGGCTGGAGGCTAAAGTGAAGATCTGATTTATCCTTACACCTCAGAATCTAGAACTGTACTTCACATATTGTAGATATCAAGGCATCACTATTTATTGCACACAAGATCTGATCAAAACATTTGTTCCTATCACAAATAGTGTATGGTTAATCTCAGAATTTTGGCCATATTTTTCTTGGGGTTTTTCCCTATCACATATTAAGTGTATCTCTTTTTGTTCTATCATATGCATTTGGCTGAAATTTCCCTGTATGTGTGTGACGGGGTTGGGGATGGGTCCCAGCTATACTCTTTACTGACTTTATGGCCGTGGACAGTAAATTATGTTCTTTTATCTTTTTTTTTTTTTTCCAAAGGATTGGCTTTAGGCTTAAGTTAAAAATTATATGTAGAAATACCTAGGAGTGGAACAACAGAAGTAGTAAGTAAAGATTACTTGAGCTTGAGTCGACTACTGCTTGGTAAACATGATTGACTGCAAGTTGTTTTGAAGAAGCTCTGAGCTGGGGAAAAGACAGACTTAGCATTCATTATTGCAGTCAATAATAATGAGAGGTGGGGATGTAGTCCTGACTACCCTTAATATCAGGAAAAAAGGCATAGCTTCTTATAGGATCCACCGTCTGCCTCCCAAGCATGTCAGCGCAGTAAGAAGCAATATATCACTTTTGAGAGGCAGGTGCAATCTCGAATTTAAAGGGACATTTCTAGTGTTGGTTAATTCCTGACAGTTCAGGAAGTACCAGGAATGGACAGTAAAATCTGGATACATTTACAAAGTAATTTTCTCAGCATATTCTGCAAATGTTTCATTGTCCATATTAAAATGCTCTGAAGGCAGAAAAAAAGGGAGATTAATATACATGTATCTCAAGGCCACAGATTGTGGGTAATATCAATTCTAACAATGCCTCTTGGGAAATGAGCCCCAGAAACCCAGGCGCATAGGAGAGCGAGTCCTTTGCTTTAGATTTTCTGTGGATTATAGAGACATCACCATCTAGTGGACAGAGCAAGAATTTAGGAATAGGAAGATGAGCTTTAACATTTCATTTTCTTCATCTGTAAAATGTGATTAGTCACATTTCTTAAACAAAGGTAAACTTTATATCAAGTAAATTACATACACCATGTATGTATTATATCATGATATTATATATGTTTAAATAACCCTCACATTGCATGAGAAAGCTGAAGTTTAGGGAAATGAAGCAACTTGCCCAGTATTACACACTTCTAAGTGATAACATTGGACTTGCAGTCACGTCTCATGGACATTCAAATCACAAGAGAACACTCTTTATTCCACGTTGCCACACACGTGGTGAATACCAGATGCAAAGAATGCCGTGGCCTGGCTGCTTAGAGCTGGGATTGAGTTTTGGCTCTGATGCTTACCAGCTGGGTGGTCTTGCACAATTCATTTAATTCCTGAAACCTTTGAGGTTATTCCTAGATAAAAAGTAAATATCAAACAAGATAATCTGTTTAAGTACTTTATAAATTCTAAATGTTTTGCTTTATCATGATAATTGTAGTCATCTCTATTTTGGATTCTTTGATTCTTTGGTTGAGAAGCTCCACCACCTAAAACTACCTCCACCAGAACAATCACCAGAGCATTACGATGAGAACTGAACCATGAACTTATTGAATCCCTTGCCCCCAAAAGATTAGCACCCTTTTTCTGGCCATTAATTAGAACCTAAAATTATTTTGCAATATTTTAAGTGTGTGACTGGGGGCTTGGCTTTTATTTTTTAAGATCTATAGAATGTTTAAACTCTTAACCAATCCCTTTCTTTCTTCTATTCTCCAGACTACATCATTTTAGATAATCATTAATGACTAAACAAAGATGTGCTATAGATTTATACATTCAAGGCCTCAGAAAGCACCCTGTAGACATTCTCTGGGATGAAAGAAAAAATAAAAGGAATACTTCACTGGGACCAGTGACTTCAATAGTGAAAAAGACAGTTTTTGTGACACAGAGATGAAGAACAAGGTAGTTTAGAATTCAATAGTAGCGAGAAGAAAGACAACATTAAATACAAATCCCCTAAGTTCAAATACAAGATCTTCCTTTCCATGGCTGTGTGACTTTTGACAAGTTATATAGTCTCTCTGTGCCTCGGTGTCTTCATCTATAAAATGGAGTTACCTACTTCATAGGTTTGCTATAAGGTTTAAGTGTAGTCATATGTGTAAGGTACTTAGAACTGAGACTGATGACTGGTAGGTGTTATGGAAGTGTTGGCTATTTTCTTCTTGGTGCTACCAAAACTTCATATGTGGTGTGTGTCATCCTGTATTTTGATTTCTCAACATTGTTGTCATTTGCTCTTCTATTTTTCTCACAAAACTATGATTTTCCGAAATGGAATGGAACACTGTGGCCCAAGATTGAAATCTGTCCTACAGACTACTCTTATAATCCATGATCTGAGCATGATTTTTTTTTACCTTTTAAAAATATTGTTAGACATAAGTAAGAATATGCAAAACAGACCATATGTGGTTCACAAAGCCTAAAATATTTAACATCTGGCTCTTAATAGCAAAATATGTCAAAACTTGTTCTAGAGAAAGAGACCATATTTCATTAACTTTTACACTCAATATGTGTTTCATAAAGAAAAAAAAATGGATAAAGAATAGAAAGGCTGGAAGATGTCCAAGAAAAATGCATGTAAACACTGTGGAAGGAGCAATTAATTCTGTTCTTGCACATCAAGGAAGGATTCTAGCAGATCTTTAAAGATGGTGGTAATCTCAATGAATGAGGATGTTTTGATACATTGTGGTTTGGAACTCAGAAATACTTCACAGAGGTTATTGAAATATATAATGACAATTTTATAAATTTAGTAAATCCAAATATTCTCTAGGTTCAGCAGGGTCAAATCCTAGGTAAGAAAAATATCCCTTGGGTCTCATTATTGTCCTGTAGGGTAGAAACTACTGCTCTATTTTTTATAGAAGAAGAAACTGAGGCTCCAGAGTTTGAGTCACTCATGGTTTCATAGCTCACAAATGGCAGGATAGAGACTCCCAATCAGATGTGACCAACCAAACTATCTCCATCCTCATTTATCCACTACACAGCTCACCTTTGAAGGTGAGATCTCATAACCCTGTCTGGCTCAGTACCCTCCCTCTGATTAGGAGGACTGTTAAACAGACATGACTCTGGCTTAAAGGGTCAACATCAATCATGCTCTGGACCTAGAGCTAGTAAGTAGAACTTAGCCCTGAACTAGTTAGACAATTTGTGTTTTTGCTCCAGTCACAACTTCCTTGTCCTTTTTCTATAATGCTCCACATAGCATCCATTCCCTAGTACCTGCCCTGAATGACTTTCCGGGACCCCAGGTCCTCAGCAGCTGGTGTGGTAAGTTTCCAGGCACAATCCTGGGTCTGTAGTGCCATCTGTGAGTCCACTGCTCATGATTTGATCTCATCTTACTGCCAAGAGTCTTCTCTTTTAGATCTGGATCTCTGCCTCAAGTCTATTGCCAGTGTTCATTTAATTCTGACTCCCTACATCTGCCAGAAACAGTGCTTTTAACAGTTTTCTTATTGAAGCATTGCCTTTTATTTTTCTATTGCCTACTCTGTCCCTAAGAATATATCTGTTATCTCATTCTTCTTTGTCTTGACCGTTTTACTGCATGTAGTCCTCATTGGTGACAACGCAATGGAGGATTAAGCAAAAGCAACAAAGGATGATGTTTCTGATTATGTAAGTAAATCACTGTTAATATTTGATGTTGTGTGGTGTTTCTTTGCGGGGAGTAAATGTGTGTGTGTGTGTGCATATGTGTGTGTGTATGTATGTGTGTGTGTGTATATGAGCATGTGTGTATGTGATCTTGCTCTATGATGGGGAGCCCCATCTATCTTGGTTCAAAGAATGCTTCACTTCACAGTAATGTTTTTCATGGCACTTCTAGGACAAAGTAAATGTCTAAAATTTTCATTTAGAAAATAGTTACATCATTATTAAATATATTAACTTCTAAAGAGTCAATAATGTATGCAAAGTATATAGCAATTTGAAAAATAATGCACATAAATAAAAACAAAAATATTTTAATTTGGTTTATAAATAATCACAATTATTCATTCACTAATAGGATCTATCTGCTAACACTGCATAGTTTCATAATACTGGAAATAAAATTGGATACCACCACCCTAATTTCCTGTTTCATGTTGGTTACAAACAGCTTGCTTTTAATCATAACAGCTATTAAAAACACAAATTTATAAACACGTCATTATCAAGAGGAATGTAACAAGGACTATTGTGGAAAATGTGAACTATCTTGAGCTAGTAGTTTATGTAGTATTTAACAGATTTTGACTATGACTGTATTTCTCTAAAAAAGGCACAATATCCTGCAGTACTGAGAGTCTGCTGTGGTAGTTCAGGTAACTTTTTCCTTTAGTCAGGGCCTCACTCTATCGCCCATGCTAGAGTGCGATCAGAGCTCACTGCAACCTCTACCTCCAACCTCCAGGGCTTAAGTGATAATAGCTGGGACTACAGGTGTGTGTCACCACTCCTGGCTATTTCTTTTTAAATTATTATTTTAGTAGAGAAGAGGTCTCACTAAAGTTGCCTAGGCTGGTCTCGAACTCCTGAGCTCAAGTGATCCCCTCACCTCGGCCTCCAACAGTTCTGGGATTACAGGCATGAACCACCATGCTCAGCCTCAGGTAACTTTTAAAAACAGTTAAAATGGTTATGTGGGATTTTGAAATTTGTTATTGTTACTGATGGCACATCATATTAAAAATAGTCAAAAAACCATTTTATTGTCTCATTTTAAAAATGAATCTTGTTCAGTGATGTAAATTTTTAAAGAATACTGAGTTTTAACAGATGCCCTATGCCCTCTTGGCTGTATAACCTACCAACATTTGTATGCCCTGATTGAGATAATATGGTTTCACAATGTTTGAACCCTGCTTTTGTTCACTTAGTGAGATAATATGGTTTCACAATGTTTGAACCCTGCTTTTGTTCACTTAGTATCCTAGCTCGCTTTTGCTTCTAACCGGCAAGAAGTAATGGGGACAGGATTTGCCCTCTAGCCCAAAGGTACTGAAAAAATAAACAAAACTAATATGGGGCAGTTTGTTTTCAAAACACTGAACATAAAGCAAGATAAAAGGATAGTGATCAATGAGAAATAGAAAACATGAGTTGAACCCTATGATTTTTTCCATATTCCTGGCCTTGAAGAAATCTCCAGTACATGACCTCAGGAGAGGAAACTGTGATAGAGCTGACAGTCTATGAAAGCAAAAGTGACTACAGTTTACAGGACAGAATATCAGAAAAGAGATAATGGCATCCCTTCTGAAGAGGGTCCCATTCTGCAGAAAATTGATCAGAGCATGTGTATGACAAAACTATCTGAGGCTGGAGAAAGGCTGTTCAAAGAGTAATTGAGAAGAGTGCCTGACACTCACACTAAACCAGGAATACTGCCTATTCTCACCAGTCACATTGGAAATATTTATAGTTCATATAGAATTGCATAAAGTTTCAGGAAGTTTCATCTCAGTAGTAGGAAACATTAGCCTTAGTTTGAGCACTAAGGCCCTCCTAACATGTGATGTAAACAAATCCAGAAGTACCAAAAGTTTCAAAGTAACTTACCCACATTATAGTATAAAACTCAAGATTATGTATAAGGCTACATACAATATAGAACCAATATAGTTGGATCTTGCTTTTCTGAAGTTCCAATCTGACAATCTCTGCCTTTTACTTCAGGTATTCAGAACATTTATATTTATTGTGATAATTTATATAGTTAGATTAGGTCTATCAATAATTTTGCTGTTTGATTTCTATTTTCTCCATTTTTCTCTTTGTTATATTTTTCTTTTTTACCTTGTTTTAGATTATTCTTATTTCACTTTGTCATATTTGTTGGCATATTAGTTATATAACGATTAAACTACCCACCTAAACATATGTTCCTCATTGGCAGCCAGGCAGTGAGTGATTCAGCTCAAAACTCATCTTAGCTGCCACTTTCATGAATCACTGCTGAAACCAAATAGCTTCTGTTAGATTTCTCAGAAGGCAAATTCTGAGGTAGGCCAACGTTCCTGGAAGCTGTGTCAGCAAATTTTTTTTATTGAAGGCAGATGTGGGCCACATATAACAGTGCCTATAACAATATTTTAAATGAGAACTTCTCTATTTATTTGTATGACTTACCTTTCCTTTCTCATGATTTTTACCTATTTATTTATCTATGTTATTTTCTTGGTGAATTTCTCTTTGATGCCTCATAATTTACTTCTCTCAGACTAGAGAAGTGTCCCAGAAGTATCTAATTACTTTCTTTTTTTTATTTAAAAAATTGTGGATACATTTTTGACTTACCAAATTTTTTTATATTCACCTTAATTTGCTTCCGATTATTTCTATTACTTTTTGTTTAAATGTTTTATTCATCTTGTTCACGCTTTGGAATATAACTGTTTTTAAGTCCTTTGAAGACTGCTATTTTTTCGTTTCCTCAGAAGTATTTATTTGTCTTGGGTTTGCTGAAATTTGCAGTCCTCATAAATTTTGAAATTTTATTTCAACTTGAGGGAAGAGGGTAGTATTAACTTTTAATTTTAACTTTGTACTTACTTCTGCATGTAGTGGTTTTATGCTTTTCACCTTTTCATTGATTTCCTCAGTTGAGAACTAGATGTCTTATTGGTAGCTTTAGCTTTGTTTCACAGCATTGCAGGTAACTACTGCTCTTTAACAAACCACTTTAATATTTGGTAGCCTAAACAACAATCATTTATTTGCTGATTCTCCAGTTTTAACCTGTCTGTAGCTTATTTTTGCCATGTGATATAAGCTAAAGATATGTATTTGCATCCAGCAAGGAGCATAGCGGAGCCTTCCAAGCTGGAACAACCAAGGGGGTTGTTCACTACATGTCTGACAATGGGACTGGCTATCAGTGGGAGCACTCTGGTTCTCCTCTAGGTAGCCTAGTGGAGACTACTGTGTGAACTTTAGCAATCCACCCAAATTTGCTTACATTATAGAAGGAAGAGAAAGAGTTGTTGGTAATTATCTTTAAAGATAATTTACCACACAGAGGAATGCAATATAACTAAACCGAGTCAATACACCTTCAGCAATTTTGTGATCATAGGAGTGTTGTTTTACTTCCCTACAACCCCAGACAACCAACCCATTATTGTCTACTCTTGGACAGAGGTTTCAGCAATTATCATTATCTTTTTCTAGCTACTTTAGGCCCCTATTTCACACAGCAATCCTATCTCTGGTCTTTTATCATGTAGAACTGTTTTGAATCCTTGTTACTCTTTGTATTGCAGGGTGAGGGTTCATCACATTCTCTTATATTGCCCAGAAGTCCAAGAAGGGTTCTAATAATTAGAAAAAAACATAAAGGGATCTATTTAAGATACTGAGTCATCAACTATTGATAGCATTCAGGCAGAATTATACAACTATGTTTTGGGCCTTCTTGTCTAGGAATAAGAGCTAAGGCTAGGTAACTTTTTAGTTTTATTTTATTTTATTTTGTCTAACATTCAGATTTTTTTTATTTTTCTAAAAACATAACATTGATCTGAAGAAAATTACATTAAAAACAGGGCTTAGAGGAAGAAAGTCTGGAAACTTTCCCATTTTACCCTTCATGGCTGAGAAAATTCTATATAGACATCTGCAGTGGTCTGTGGTTGTCACAGGCTGTGCCAGTCCCACTTTGAATGTGCTCTGTGTCATGTCTGGCTTGATTTGTGAATGAATGTTCCTATTAGCAATGTAAAACGCTCAATTTTGACTATAAGTGGGACAGACAAAAGAACACAAATCATGAAGCTCTTTAGTGTTCATTGACATAAAGGCTCACTGCAGATAATTTCTTTCACCTTCACTCTTGTCTGAGAAATATGTCAGATGCCCTTTGACATGTCTATGTCCTATGTAGAAACAAGTCTACACTTCTGGCATTTTAATAGCATCATTTTCCTCAAATGAACATTTTATGTAGACTCATAATACATTAGCGGTAGAAAGGATTTTGAATATCACTTACTATAAAGCGTTCATCTCACAGATGGGGTTATGTTGCTTAGTTGAGAGGTTATCCAGGTCCTTTATGGCAATGGTAGAGAATTATAATAATGACGATGATGGCAATTCTCATTACTGAGCACCTGGTACGTCCCAGACAGTGTATTGTCAATGGTTAAGACAAATTAACTCTTAATACTTACCATAAACCTCTTAGGTTAACCCCATTTCACATGAAGAAACTGAGGCTTGAATAGAATAATATACCAAAGGTTATAGTTGTCAAGCAGCTCTGGGGCTCAGTGAGACCTCATATGTAGAGAGAGTGTGGTTCTGCTAGCTAAAAAAAAAAAAAGATGGAGATGCAGACATATTAAAGGCCCAGTGTAGAACAAGGAGAAGACCACTGGCTTTGGATCCAGCCTGGGAGACAGAGCAAGGTTCTGTCTCAAAATAAACAAACAAATAAATAGTCCAGTCGCAGTGGCTCATGCCTGTAATTCCAGCACTTTGGGAGGTGGGTGGATCACCTGAGGTCAGGGGTTCGAGACCAGCCTGGCCAACATGGTGAAATCCCGTCTCTACTAAAAATATAAAATTTAGCTAGGCACGGTGGCAGGTGCCTGTAGTCCCGGCTACTCAGGAGACTGGAGGAGGAGAATCGCTTGAACTCGGGAGGCGGAGGTTGCAGTGAGCCAAGATTGTGCCACTGCATTCCAGCCCGGGTGACGGAGTGAGACTCCGTCTCAAAAAATGTATACAAATAATTAAATAAATAAGTACATAAATAAATATCAATCCTCAACATATCCTCTTTATATGAAGTCCAATAATCTCCAAGTTTACCTACACTCATCCAATATGAGGAAAATGTGACAGAAGCAACGTCAAAGAAGGTGACTTGTTTTCATGCAATTAAAAGTATTTATTTTGAAAAAAACAAAACAAAACCCAGAAGCATAATCAATGTGAACTCATATGCAAGGTTCTTCCCAGAGTGTTTTAAGAAACCCACGCAAGAGGCCAAGCACAGTGGCTCACGCCTGTAATCCCAGCACTTTGGGAGGCCGAGGCAGGCAGATCACGAGTTCAGGAGATCGAGACCATCCTGGCTAACACAGTGAAACCCCGTCTCTACTGAAAAAAAAAAAAAAAAAAAAAAAAAAAAAAAAAAATTAGCCAGGCGTAGTGGCGGACGCCTGGAGTCCCAGCTACCCGGGAGGCTGAGGCAGGAGAACGGTGTGAACCCAGGAGGCAGAGCTTGCAGTGAACCAAGATTGTACCACTGCACTCACTCCAGCCTAGGCGACAGAGCGAAACTCCGTCTAAAAAAAAAAAAAAGAAAAGAAAAGAAAGAAACCACACAAGAAGCCCTGAAGCGAACCTTCACCATCTTGTGATACATCTACTCCTGTCCACATGAAACTTACCTTACTTGATTGGGCCAGATTCGCATAAGGACAATATAAATAGTAAACCCATTTAGCAGCTTTGACCTTTGAGGAAACGTAGTAACACAAAGAGGGAAGCTTTATGCTCTGTCTCGCAGACATAAGAAATTATACTGATGTCATCTCTGCCATCTCATATAAGCTAGATAGTGTGCATATTCAACCTAGTTCCAAAATATTCATTTAAACAACATTCATATAAGGTGAAAACAAAACAGAGTAAGACATCCCATCTTCCCCTGCAAGGTTGTCTAATCTTTCCATAATTCGGGTCACTTTTTACCCCATAATCACTGATGGGGTATTGAGAAGGGGATCAGCCCATTATGTCAGTTTTTGTCCCTAGTCCAGACAAGGTTTGTTCTCAGAGGTATCATTCTTGTAACATCTTGGCATCTTTTGCTTTCATGTACCTGCTTATGAACACAAGAGTTTCTGGGCTCTTCTCAACAGCTTGGCACCAGAAATAATGCTTAACCTTTCTCTCATTTCTAGAATGAATAGATGAGAAAAAATCCAAAATTACATGCCTCCTAAATATCAATTAGGGGAAAAGTGAAGGCATGACTTTCCAAGACAAAGGAAGGTTGAGTTATAACAGCATTGTCCTATTTAATAAAAAGAAAATGAAGGGTGACAGAGGGCTCTGACACTGTATCAAACTGAAGACCATAGGGAGGGCTAAATAGCTAAAGAAGCTGTGATTTTACATACTGATGCTTAAGAGAGGAGGGCAATACATTTTCCTTCATTTTGAAAGAAATGAGGATTAGCAAAGGGAGGTATACTGAAAAGAGGCTTGAATAGAAGGTAAGAAATTATGGCTTCTAATCTCAATCGTGTAACAAGCTGGGTAATGATATGGCCTGGATGTTTGTAATCCTCAGCGTTACAGGTGGGGCCTGGTAGGAGGTGTCTGGATAATGGGGGCTGATCCCTCATTAATGGTTTAGCACCAGCCCCTTGGTGATGAGTTCTTGCTCAGAGTTTATGTTAGATATGGCTAAATTTAAAAGCATATGGCACCTCCCCTCTCTCTTGCTTCCTCTTTCTCTGTGTGATGTGCTTGCTCCCACTTTGCTTTCCGTCATGATTGTAAGCTTTCTGCAGCCTCACCAAAAGCACATGCTAGAGCTATGCTTGTACTACCTGCAGAAACATGAGCCAATTAAACCTCTTCTCTTTATAAATTATGCAGCCTCAGGTATTCCTCTATATCAATGCAAGAACAGATTAACTCAGGTAATAATGGGATAATCACCATCCTCTATTTGTGTTAGAATAGCTGTATATGAAATGGGGTTTTGACTAAGCAATATTTAAGGAGATAAAAGATTGGGACATCAAAACTAAAAATAAAAAACACTAGTATTGCATGAGTAGAGGGTATAGGAATAGACGAAAAAGCTATCTTAAAGTCCCAAAGGTTCCAAGAAAGTAATATTATCTTGCCACATAAATACATTTTCTCTAAAATGTATCAAACACTCCAGACAGGCCACTTTTGCTAAGTTCTCACAGGGACCTGAGGGAATTTTAAGTCAGTCTCAACTCGCCACCATGCTCTGAATAACCATAAACAAGTTATAACAACTATTATGTCTTCAATTTCCCCAAAATGAATGTCTCAGACTTGCTGACCCTCAAACTCGTCTTTAAGAACTAGCCAGAAAATGACAATAGAACTGATAAAATCTGTGTTTCTGCAGTTTTATTCAGACTTCAAATATATTATTGTGGGATAATACAGAATTTCCTGATGCCAGGAAATTAATGTGTCTATGAGTTTATGGGGAGAGAGAGAAAAATGGATGGTTTGAGTTTGGTACTTTTCCTGGACTCTGTCATATAAGTCTCATCTCTTGGCTGATTTTGATCTGTATTCTTTCTCTGTAATAAACTATACCTGTGACTATAATAACTTTCAGCAAAATCTGTGAATCTTTCTAGGAAATTATAGAACCTGGGATAGTTTGAGGAACCATCAGAACTTGCAATTGGTGTCAGAAGTAAGAGCAGTCTCATGTAGACTCGGCTGCTTAACTTTGCGGTTGGCTACAATTCCTGCAGGGTCAAAACTCTGCTTCAAGGAACTAACTATATTATAACACAGCTTGGAGAATTCTATGCCTAAGGGCATCATAAGAAAAAAATATATACACACACAATGGAGAGCCTGGTAGAGAACACCATCAAATGGTGGAAGCTATTAGCTCCATGATCCAGGCAAAACAGCAGACCAGCCAGAAGTCTAACAGAGAGAAGCAAGGAAAGAGAAAGTTAAGAAAAGCTCTTCTGGGTTGAGAGTCTACACTGAAGGTCAGAAAGTTTGTGCACACATGTTAGGCTGCACAGATTCAGGAGGAATCCTTGTAAAATATGGGGCATACTTGAGTGCTTCCCCAAGCCACACATATAGACTCTAATCAACGCAGGCCAGAAGCCTCAATGGCACAATCGCTGACCGAACACTAAGTGAACAATTGGCTCCTCTGGCCCAGGGAGGCCTTCTAAGGACCCAAGCATAAAAATAAAATCACACTTACCCTTGGATGTCTGGAAGGACAATGTGCATAATAACTTTATTCTGTCACAAGTGATTGGCAAAGGAAATGGCAAGTTACTCATAAGTTTCTGGCTTAATGTGAGATAAAAACTGTTAACCCCTGAACTGTGATAATCATCTTGAGCTACACACACATCCAATAACTAAGATGTCAAATGAAAGACAAGTGTTGATGAAGATGTGTAGAAACTGGAACACTTACGCACTGCTGGTGGGAATGTAAAATTGTGCAGCTGCTTGGAAAACAGTTTAGTAGTTTCTGAAAATGTCAAACATAGAGTTACCATCAGGTCCAGCAATTCCATTCTTAGGTATATACCTACCCAGTAGAAATGAAAACATACCTTCCTACAAAAAATTGCATATGAATGTTCAAAGCAACACTATTCACAATAGCCAACAAGTAGAAATAACTCACATGGCCATCAGTGATATATGGTTAAATACAATGTGACATATTCATACAATGGAATATCACGTGACAATAAAAAAGCCAGTCACAAAACACTATATGTTATAGAATTGTAGTTCTATGAAGGGTCTGGGATTGTCACCTCTGGAGAGATTGGAAATAGAATACTGGTTTCCAGGGGCAAGTTAAGAGTTTGGGAATGAAGGGTAATAGTAAGTTAATACTAATTAATGTAAGGGTTTCTTTTCTTATTTTTTTCCTTCCTTCCTTCCTTTGTCCCTCTCTCCCTCCCTTCCTCTCTCTCTCCTTCCCTCCCTCTCTCCTTTCCTTCCTTCCTTCTTTTCTTTCTTTCCTTTTTTTTCTATTTTTCTTTATCCCTCTCTTTCTCTCCTTCTCCCTTCCTTCTTTCCTTTCTTAATGATATCCAAGAGACAAGAAAAGGAATGCAGTTAAATGAGGATAACAGAGACAAAAAGCAGGTTTGTGCTGAAGGGTAAAATGTACCCATACATCCAAAGGGAGACTTTAAAAATAATAGAAATATTTAGGAACTTAAGGGGCAATTGTTCATGGATTTTTTTTTCTGCCATGAGTGATGAAAATGGTTTCCTCATCTTTCTTACGGAATGTACAGAGAAATATTTTTTGCTCATTGATATAGCTCTTTTTCTTCTTTTTTGTGTTGCCTGTAAAATTATTCAGTCTAAATTTCAAGTTTTGTGGCAAAAAATATTATCTATCCACCATGGAGAGCCACAGTATGGTTTATATCACATCAAATAATAACAGAGTGGCTAACACTCAGAACTGTGTGGCAATACATCTAAGTGCTTCAAGATAGTCAAGAAGACACTAAAGAACTATCTTTTAAAAAGCTGCAACAAATATATATTAGATCCATTAGGTGATTTCAATTTCAAAATGATTCCAGTTGCTGTAAATCCTAACCCTCAAGGTGACAGTATTAGGAGGTAGGGTTTTGGGGAGGTATTAGGTTATGAGGGTGAAGTCTTCCCAATTGGGATTAGTGCCTGTATTAGTCTGTTTTCACACTGCTGATAAAGACATACTTGAGACTGAGCAATTTACAAAATAAAGAGGTTTAATGGACTTACAATCATGGTGGAAGGCAAGGAAGAGCAAGTCACATCTTATATGGATGGCAGCAGGCAGAGAGAGCTTGTGCAGGGAAACTCATGTTTTTACAACCCTCAGATCTTGTGAGACTCATTCACTATCAAGAGAACAGTGCAGGAAAAACCCTCCCCCATAATTCAATCACCTCCCACTGGGTTCCTCCCATGATACACAGGAATGGTGGGAGCTGCAATTCAAGATGAGATTAGGGTGGGGACACAGCCAAACCATATCAGTGCCCTTATCAAAGAGATCCCAGAGAGCTCCCTAACACTTTCCACCATGTTACTACCACACTAAGAAGGTGCTAGGAAACAGGACTCAACAGGCATTGAATCTGCTGGTGACTTCATCTTTAAACTTCTCAGCCTCTAGAACTGCAAAAAAACAAAAAGGTTATTGTCTATAAATTAACCAGTTTGTAGTAACTTGTTACAGAATTACAAACAGACTAAGATGTTATTTCTTAAACTAACACAGTCCTTGTAAAATTAAAGCTTTGGTCTTTGACTATCATTACCTTGAGGACAAAGCACTTCATACATTTTAGTTATATCTGGCCTCTCTTACTCATAGTGCATTAGAGTATTTAAATATAATTTTGAATGAATGTTTGCAGGGGATTAGAAGTTGAATTGATGATCTACAACTATAGGATACTAGGCTTTTTCTAGAGTCTCCATGGTCTAGGAGATGTTATTTCAATTTGGAGAAATGTTGCCTTACCTATTTTTCCAAGACCTGTACCTTATTTGATTCTAATCATTGCTCATCTAATTGAAATCCTGTTATTTGACAATCTCACTATTCTCTGAATACAATTAAGAGCAAGGGAGAAAAATGGCCCCGGGGCTGACAGATAGTTGTTACAAAGTGAAAGTCTTCTGAAATTCACCTCTCACAGCAGCCTAGGGGGTAGGACACTGCCACAATTACTACTTGGTTTTGAGACTTTGGGGTAGTTTAGGATTATTCCAGAATATACTCTTACTGTTCAGATTGTGTAACCACAGCACATCCTGCTGTTTTAATCAGACCAAGGCTGCAGTGTGAGTTGGACCCCTGAGTTGGGGTTAGCTGGTTTTATTTTTAATGCACTATGTCTAGTTCACTGAAGGATTTAGCAAACATCATGTGCTAAAATTTTTGAACTTTTAGTTTACGAAAGAAAATGGGCAGCTCAGACATAGGATTATGTGTGTACAATGAAGCCCAGGTATCAGAAACACTTATGCAACCTATAAAACTCCCTGATCAAGGTTTCTTCTCCTAGCATTACTGAGAGTTCAGTTTGTGTTTACGCAAATGAGAAAACAAATCAGTAGTTAACAGGAACACTGCTGTGCTGACACATTAACATTCACTTTATAAGCAGAGGATGTCAATGAGTGCAGGTTAGCCCAGTGGGGACCCTGCCAGGCAGAGGAATGTGCAGAGGGTTCCTCTCCTGCTGGGATGGCAAAAATAGATCCATCTTTGTCAGCCCAAATCAACACAAAAGTGGAGTGGCTTTGTGCATGTGGATTGATGTATTACATGCATATGGATGATTGGATATAAAGTTATGCATAAGTAGCAAAGATCCTAGCATTAGTCTAACTGTATGTATTAGTTTCCTGAGGTTGCTGTAACAAATTGTCACAGACAGGGTGGCCTAAAACAACAGATGCTCATTCTCTCCTGTTAAAGGAGGCCAGAAGTGTGAATCAAGTAGGGTTGGTCCTTTCAAGAGACTCCGAGGGAAAAATTCATCCAGGTCCCTCTCCTCCTAGCTTCTGGTGGCCACTGGCCATCCCTAGCATCCTTTGGCTCAAAGCAGTGTAATTTAAAACTTGGCTTCTGCTTACACATGGCTGTATTCCTTTTGTTTGTGTCTGTGTCCACATTTTTCTCTTCTAATAAGGACATCAGGTATTGGATTACGTTCCACCTGAATCCAATATGACCTCATCTTGAATTAATTACATCTGTAAAAATTGTATGTCCAAAAAGCTTACCTTCACAGGCCCCTGGGTCTAAGACTTCATAACAACATTTATCCTAGAATCTGATCACCTTGAACACATAATGAGGGCTGATGAGAAAAGGGCTCACATTCTATGCCTTGTGAAAGAGTAGCATGGAGGGGTAGTGTGTGAGGCATAAAGAAAGCACTGGGGTAGAGCTAGGAGGAGCCCAAAGAAGGGCTATATCTGCATGAGGCTAGCCCAAGGTTGGGCTGTCAGTTAAGAAATCTGCATTAAATTTCACCATAAATCAGACACTGTGGTGTGTATCGGTAATACAATAGTGCACAAGATATACAGATCTCTGGTACCAAGTGGGATAGGAGAAGAGAGGCTGACTTCACGTATAGCATGGAGTCTGGTATGCACATTGTCTCTGGTCCATTTTCCCCTTTGATTTATGCTAAGACTCCAAGACAGTGAGCTGGGAGTGAAATCGGAAACAGTGAAATGTGAACATGCACAATGTGTAAAACATCAGAAGCAAAGGACAACAGTTTCCTAGGTTACAAAAGGCCAGGCAAGTTCTGATGCATTTTGCTTCAAACCGACATATAGGGGAAGCATGTTAGTACAACCCCTGTGAGAATGAAACTCGCCAAGAGGCATTTGTGCAGGCTGGAAACAGCGCTGCATTACTTCCCTATTGCTGCAGTAACACATTGCCACAAACAGTGGCTTAAAACAACATGCATCTTACAATTTTGGAGGTCAGAAGTCTGAAATAGGTCACGCAGGATAAAAAGAAGATGCTATCAGAGCTGTGGTCTGGATGCCCTAGAGGGTAATCTATTCCTTGACTTTTCTAACTTCTAGGAGTGGCCCACATTCCTTGACTTGAGGCCACATCCCTTGGACTTCTGCCACTGTCATCACTTCTTATCTGGCTCTGCTTCTTCTGTCTCTTTCACTTATAAGGACCCTAGTAATCACAGTGGATACATCTAAATAATTTAGGATCATCCCCTCAGGATCATCCCAGAATTCTTAACTTTATCACATCGTGCAAGTCCCCTTTTCCATGTAAATTAATGTATGTATAGGTTTAGGGATTAGGATATAGACATCTTTGGGTGCCCCTTATTCTACCTACCAAAAGCACTCTCGGTCAACATTATCTGAAACCTGAAAAGCAGAGGCCTCAACTGGACTGGTTGCCAAAATTAGCAATCATTTGGTCAGGAAAGGCTTTGGACATTGGTCCCCTTTATCCTTGGAAGCCTCTTTGTGTTCAGATAAATATAAATTTACCATCAATACTTGTGGCTGGTATTGTTTATTGTGTGTGTATAAACTCCTGAGAGTGGAGATAGGGGATGCTTTCATCCCCTCTCTTTAGCAATATTCAACTCTAATCTTAGTGCAGGTGTCATGTTTAGTTTTCTGCATATACAGTCTATGCCCAGTTCAAATTTGATTCTGTCAAAATTCCCTGACACACATACAAAATATAGGAATATATTGTGCATATCATGTGATTAATAATATATAAAAATGTTTATATTCAACATGAATGATACATTTATCATTGAAATTGTTATATATAATCTGTGTAATGGATATATTTTATAAACATTGCAATTTATAATGTGAATATTGTGCTGATACTAATCTGAATACTATTATTTATATAATATATCTATAGAACTATATTAAATATATATAACATATATGTATCTATTTTCTTAATATAGCTTTTTACATTCATTTCCTAGGATGATCAAACTGGATTGAACAGACAATAGTATAAAAAGAATAACAGACTTCACAGCAGGCTCTGAAGCACAATGTAAAATTTCAGACAAGAAGCATCATGCATTGAGAAATTGCTTTATATCATATACTGCATTGTTTAATCTTCTTCTAATTGTATGGGATGGTTAAATCATAATGATGTCCATTTTACATATGAGAAAACTGTAACTGAGAAGCCAGTGGCTTTTCTATGACCAGACAGTCAAGCATGTGTCAGAATATGAGCTGAATTCCAGATTTCCCGATTAATCCAACACTGTCACTTAACAGCACTCTAAACCTGGCGCATTTGTGCAACTGTGAATAGAGGTGTTGGTGATAATAGCTCATTCATAGAGACTGGTAAGGGTTAAAGTCATAAAACGAGATAATACATGTAAGATTTGATCAACTGTAAAACGCGATTTTTTGTTAGAGAGCTTGCTACTGAGTGGATATAATCCTGTGTTAAACTGGGTGGAACAAGCTATTCCATTTATAGAATTTCAGAAAGGGATAATGTCAAAGTATTATGGAAGAGATTGTTATCAATGCAAAATAATCTGCTTTGATTAATTTAATTTCATACTCACAAATTTCTCATTTTGTTATTGATTCTATTGTAGAGTTGAAAAGCAAGAGTTCAGCAAGGATAAATAATCTTTTTTGATGGAGACTGGGTTCAAAATTAGAATGTCTCCAGAAGCTATATTATTTTGGCTACTCTCCACTCACTTTCAACAATGTGCATGTCCTCAGTGGGGAAAAGATGTATTTGCATTTATTAGCACTCTGGAGTACTCACCCATTATTTGAAGGGTGGCATGGTCCTGCAGGTAAAAAGGAGATGACCCCATATTCAGATGATTATAACATAAAATACTAATTATTTAAATAAATAAAGCCTTATCAAACTGACTTCCTAAGGCTCTCTACCATCTGTATTTTTGTTTTTTCCTGCAAGTGCAGTCTGGCTTTTCAAAATTCTGACAGTGGTTGCAGGGAAAGCTGGGAGTATTGAAAAGAGAAGAAAGTTCTTTTAAGGCCTCAGGGCAAGCTCTGAGTTCTCTAGATGGATTTGCTTCACATTCTTTGGTGAAACCTCTGTGCATATCAAAATCTCTTGCAAGACACCATTCACTGTCCCTTCAGATACGTAGTTTAGTGATGAATGTTGACCATTTCTCGACTTCTGTGTGCATATTTGTAACAAATTCAGGTCTCCAACCTCTAAAATAAATACAGGTTTGTAAATTTTCAATTTTTTTTTGTTTTTCTTGAGACAAAAGTATTATTTTTTAATCACTTGAGTTTACATTAAATTTTAATTAATTTAATTCCCAATAATCTGCCTGCCACAAGCACCTGGAATGCGTTCTTTTCTGGTCTGGAACATAGATGCTTCCGCCACTTCTCCATCCAGGTGCTTTTTGTAACATCTACTCATTGTAAACGGTTGCTCTGTTACCCCACTCAGAAAGTCTGCCCAGATGACCTTTTCTCCCAGAATGAGTTGGTTATGTTTTATTTTTATAGAGAACCCTGAGCTTATCTGAAACACCGAGCAAATTGAGGGTGGAAAGTTTGTGTTTAAATCTCTAATGCCTCCCACTAGAATTTGAATCAAAGAGATAATTACTTTAAAAAATAAATTAATTAATTGTCTGTAAACAAATGGAGAGCCAACAGAACAATCTACAACCCAAATGGAACATTGTCATGAACCACATGAGTTTTACACTGAAAAAAGTTGTCGTACTGACCTTAAACACTTAGGAAACACCCTTTTGGTGTGTTGGACTCTAGTTCTGTTCTCCAGTACTTCCAGTTTTTTCCTCTGGGCATAGGGCCAGATTTTAGTTCGCCCATGCAGTCCAGTTTAGACATGACCAGGATACTTATTTAGATCAAGGAAGTGTATGTGTCTCCTCTGGTCAAAATAATTTAAGAGCTAGTAAGTGATTCTCCATATTGCCTTTTCCTGTGATATGGAGCCATGTGATCTTCCAAATTGGTGAGACCATATCCAAGCCTGAACTCTGATTAAGTCAGATACAGAGTAAACTCCCATCCCTGCCAACCTGCAATGGCTTGTGAACAATAAACACATTTTTTATTACTTTAAGCCACTGAGATTTGGGGGTTATGGCAGCAAAAACTACTATTTTTCTGAATAACATGATGAATATTCTTTCAAAAATTGACATTTTAATGTAGTCATCTTGGTGTAAATTGATAATCTTTCATTGTTCTTATTCGTAGTGAAAGCCAGAAGATATTTGGATAATTCTGTTTCTTGGGCTGTTACACATTTTCCCACCCACCGCAGTATCTCAAGCCTGTAATCCCATCCCAGGACACTGGGAGGCAGAGGTGGTGTTCCAGGGCTTTTCCTCAGTTAGGATATAGACGGATCCTTATCACACAGCTGTGAAGATTTAGGCTTGCCGACAATTTGAAGTTTGAATAAGGCAAGGTTTCATTAGGTAAAAAGGAAGAGAAGGGGAAGTAGAGACCCTCCACAAAGCCAGAGTCCCTGCTGGTGCCCTTCCCACCTCACAGTTTGAATCTCAGAATCCACACAGGAAGAAGAGGGGCCAGACTCCTCCCAGCTGCAAACAGTCGAAGTTCTGTGGCTCCACCCCAATGTGCGTTCTTCCCAGTGCGCAGGCCAGCTGCAGTTTTGCCAGGAAGCCCTTCCCACCTGTGTGTCTCAGTGTGAGAATGACATGAGTCTGGGAGTTTGAGACCAGACGGGGCGGCATCGTTAGGCCCTATATCTACAAAAAATTCTGAAAAAAAATTAGATGGGCCGGGCGCCATGACTCACGCCTGTAATCCCAGCACTTTAGGAGACCGAAGTGGGTGGATCACCCGAGGTCAGGAATTCGAGACCAGCCTGGCCAACATGGTGAAACCCCGTCTCTACTAAAAATACAAAAATTTCCTGGGTACGGTGGCGGACGCCTGTAATCCCAGTTACTCGGGAGGCTGAGACAGGACAATCGCTTGAACCTGGGAGGCAGAGGTTGCAGTGAGCTGAGATCACACCACTGCACTCCAGCCTGGGCAGCAAAGAGTGAAACTCCGTCTCAAAAACAAAAAACAAACAAACAACAACAACAAAAACGATGGGCATGGTGTACATCTGTAGTCCCAACTACACGGGAGGCTGAGAATGGATGATGGCTTGACTGCAGGAGTTTGAGCCTGCAGTGAGGCAGAATGGTGCCATTACACTCCAGCCTGTGTAACAGAGGAAGACTTTGCCTCTAAAAATTAAAAATACATATCCTCCCTCATCTGTGACCAAATGCACATGTGAGCTTATCTTGAGGTGTGCATTCTATAACAAAAGGAAGGTCCATTTCATTCACTTGAGATTTGTAAAAAATAATAGAAGGCTATGTTTATGTAGTGTACTGTACCTTGAAAAGTTTTGCTTGCTTTGGTTTGTAATATCTCTGTTAGAGACCATCAAAAGCCCAAATATCTGTGTTCTAAATGAGAAAGGAATAAGCGTAACTGAATTTCATCACTTTGGTCATCTCAGCAATCAAGTAGCAAGAAGAGAAGTGGTCATTTCAATAATTAGAAGTGGTGACTGGGTGTTGTACATTGTGCTTCTCTGTGGATAATAAACTCCCCAGAACCCCCACCCCCAAATTCTCAATATGTGTGGAATAGAAATTCTGCTAAAATCGTTAACATTGTTTAAGAAGAAAAACCTCATGAGCTGAGGGCCAAGGAATAGGTCAAATCTGTGATCTAGTTGTTGTTTAATGTTATTGTATTAAGTCGATTTTTACACTGCTACAAAGAGTTCTCAGAGACTGGGTAATTTATGAAGGAAAGAGGTTTAATTGACTCACAGTTCTGTGTGGCCGGGAAAGCCTCAGAAAACAGAATCATGGAGGAGGGGAAGCAAGCATCTTTTTCACAAGGTTGCAGGAGAGAGAGAGAAGCAAGGAGGAACATCCAAACACTTATAAAACCATCAGATCTCATGAGAACTCACTCACTATCATGAGAACAGTCTGGAGAAACCGCCTCCATGATCCGATCACTTCCCTTCCTTGACAAGTAGGGATTTACAGGTCCCTCCCTTGACACATGGGGGTTACAATTTGAGATGAGATCTGGGTGAGGACACAGAACCAAACCATATCAGCTATTTTGGTGAAAATAGATATTTTGTTTAAAATGCTTCTGAATTGCCTTTAAGACTTCTGAGCTTTCTCTCACTGACCCAGTAAAAACAAAGTAATACATATTTGGATCTACTTATTTCCTCTTCCCACCAAAAATGGCTTCTTTTCTAATTTTCACTAAAAATTCCTCTAAAACAAGGAAGTAGCATACAAACATGAAAAAGCCTTCAAGTTTTGACATTGAAGAGGAAGTCCTAGAAGTAGGACTGTGACAAAGTGTTAGGCAAGAATCTGGCTATAAAAACAAAAACACTAGGATGGCATAGTACAGAGGTAATTGTCTTCTGTGAAAGAAGGCTGCCTCATGGTAATTATTGTCATAATAATAGCTAGCATTTTTTATGTGTCAGTAACTAAGAACTAGATATGTTGATTAATACTCAACAGCATAAAATATTAGCCCATTTGACAGATTCACAAATCCAGACACTGAGATAAAGTAAGTTGTTCAAGGTCATATGCATATGGCCAGTAAGTGCTGGAGCTTGGATTCAAATACAGACATAGAACCCACGCTCTTATTAGAGTAAAATTCATCAATAAATATTCATGATAATATTAAGAAATGACAACTTTAAAAAGTGTTCAGGGTAATATTTTGAAAGTTAGAAAGTTAGAAAGTATGCAACATTTTAGCTATGTTTCTATCTAGTATTTTTTGTTTATTATTTAAACTGTAAGTACTTAGCTTTTTATACAACTCAATCTTTCACAGACATATACATACACATATATGTACACACACATAAGTATATGTGTGTATATATACATGCATCTACACATATACGTGCTCTATAACTTTATTCCATATGTATATATGTGTGTATGTGTATATGTGTGTATACCTACGTATATTTGTGTATATGTATATATACATATATACATACACACGTGTATAAATTATATATACATATATGTATATATTTTATATATAAAGCATCAAAAATATGTATTCAAATATTTGAAATACATATGTGTATATCTATAGCTTCTGTGAAATATATATATATATATATATATATTTCCCTCTCAGAGGCTATGTATAGACTAAGTTCAGAGACATTGAGAAATTTAAGGTCACAAAATCTCAGGGATTAGAAACAACAAAGTTTGTTCCTTGTTCAAAATATTTATTGGTTCATTGTGGCTGTGGTCAGCATTCCTTCTTCATTCTTCAGTTCAGACTGAAGAAAGAACTTTTAGTTATGAGCCCTTTTTTTTTTTTTTTTTTTTTTTTGCAACAGAGAAAAAAGAAAAAGTGGGGAAACAAATAGTGATTTTAAAAGATTGTGTTCATTTGGATGTCATGTTCCATTGACCAGGTGAGTCACATGGCCCACTAGGCATTAATATGGTGGAATTTTTGTTTTTCTGTAGGAGGGGCACCAAGGACGTCTTGAATGAATGGATGAGGTAGAGACCAGTAAATATTTTGAACAAATAATACAATCTCCTATGCATAGAAAATTGGCAGCAAAACTGTCTCTTAACCTCAGAACCTTTACTTTCAAGTGTAGTTTTAATTTGACTGCACACGAGCTGACAAGCAACCAATTTGATAATGGCAGTCTCAGAAAACAAAACAACTGCTGTTGGAGAGCTGAGAGTATTGCTTTGCCTTTTATGCACTGCGATTTCTTATGTATTTCCCAGTTCACTGTGAAAAAATTCAATCTCAACAAAAAGATAATTATTATCCTTGAATAAATAATATGATGTCAAATATTAGGTAGACTCTTAAGTCTGTATTGATCTATTTGCTAGAGGTTTTTCATTCCTTTTTTCCCAGATACACTCAAGAGAAATATTTGTCTTAAAATTTCCCTGATTCCCATAGTAATGAATTCATATTGGTTTACTCAAACTAGGTATTACACTCAATCTCACTTTCTGTCACTTAAGGCTGCTCCCTCACTGGAAATAGAATAACTTTAAGGATGTCTTAGCCATTCTCCTTTTCTGAACCATGCCAACAATGTACTATTTACATAAGCCTGCTATTGACTTGGGACTCAGTCTTCTTTATCCAGTTTGAACATGACAAAATCCTTAAGAGGAAACTGAGAGATATTTTCCCAGACTTTTACTCATTATTCTTT
The DNA here is from genome assembly GCF_009764315.1 of Trachypithecus francoisi. Taxonomy (NCBI): domain Eukaryota; kingdom Metazoa; phylum Chordata; class Mammalia; order Primates; family Cercopithecidae; genus Trachypithecus; species Trachypithecus francoisi. The sequence goes on along the minus strand of NW_022681454.1, from coordinate 11,613,569 downwards.
TTCTCCGTGGGAGTCTTGCCAGATCTTAGCTCTGGGTCTGACCCTATATATCTGAAGACATCTTCAAATTTATGTCCCTCTGTGGTCTCTTTCCTGGATTTATCCCAGATTCCAAAATGGAGCTTAAAAATTAAAGAGCGAAAAAAGAAATTAGTGTTATGCATTCCACTCATTCTTCTTTTTTAGACTTTTAAATATGCACAGATTACAGTCTTTTCTTGTTCTTGTCACTTGGCAAGATTTGCAATACATACGAAACTCATTGCTGTTATACTTTTTCATTATGAGTCAGTCTTTCTACTCACCTAAGCTGTTATTCTTGGAGTTTCTTGTTGGGTTCATTCAATGTACAAAGTTCAACATATTATTCCAAGTGTGTAGCTTTGTTAGTGTCAAAGGGAGAACAAAACATTCATGTAGGAACACAGTCAGCCTTGGGACAGAAGGTGAAGATGACAAGGGTTTCTTAGTGCCTGTATGAGTCAGATGTATCCAGATAAACAGAACCTATGGGATATACATAGATATATAAGAGGGATTTATTATGGGAAATGACTCACATAATTATGTAGGCTAAGACGTCCCATAGTATGTCATTTGTTAGTCGAAGAATCAGAAAAGCCAGTGGTAAAATTTAGCCTCAGTGCCAAGGCCTGAGAACCAGGAGTTGTGTTTTCAGAAGGTGAGAAAAAATGGATTTCTAGTTCTAGAAGAGAGAGTGAATTTACCTTTCTTTCAACTTTCTATCTGGGCCCTCAATAGATTGGCTGATGCCCACCCTCGCTGGTGAGGATGACCTCCTTTACTCAGACTCCTGATTCAAATGTGAACATTTTCCAAAGACACACCCCAAGATAATGTTTACCAGGTATCTGGGCACCTCTTAACTCAGTAAAGTTGACACACCAAATTAACTATTACTATGTCTGAGCTAAAATTCATGACCGATTGCTACCTGAAGATTCTCCTCCCCATCCATTCACAGAACTTATCTTTGCTCATTGAGTATAAGAGGCAATATGCTCCAGTAGTTAAGGGTCCAATTGGAGAACCCAGCCCACCTGGGTTTGAATTCTTGCTGAGTTGCTTGACTGGTCTTGCTTAAGTTATGTAGCTGTTTTAATGCTCAGCTTTCATTTCTTTTATAAAGAGGTGCATAACAGATCTTACATCTTAAGGTTATTATCTGTATTAAATAAAAAAAATTACATTTTGTATCATGCTTAGCACATAATGAGTTCTTATTAATGTTAAGTATCACGGATAGCAACTTGGATTAGGACACTGACCTTCCTTTCTTTCCCTACTCTGTTATAGCTGTTTTGATACTATAATTTTATTATTTTTATTTTGCAATGATTTCATTTAAATGCTGTATTAATCAATTTTCATGCTGCTCTGAGGAAATACCCAAGACTGGGTCATTTATAAAGAAAAACAGGTTAAATGGACTCACAATTCCACATGTCTGGGAAGGCCTCACAATCATGGCAGAAGGTGGAGGAGAAAAGGCATGTCAAACATGATGGCAGGCAAGAGCACTTGTGTAGGGGAACTGCCCTTTATAAAACCATCAGATCTCATGAGACTCACTCACCATCATGAGGACAGCATAGGAAAAACCTACTGCCATGATTTAATTACTTCCCACCAGGTGCCTCCCAAGACATATGGGGATTATAAGAGCTACCAATTCAAGATAAGATTTGGGTGGGAACACAGCCAAATCATATCAAATGCCATTCAAGAAATCATGTTTGGCACATTATATTCATGTTATAGTCTTAAAATCCCTATAAGGGAGTAGACAGAGTTGCTCCTACAGATACAAAAGCTGTATTCAGACAGGTTAGGTAACTTTTAAGAGATTTAAGTGGCAAGGTTATTATTTTATTCTAAATCTGTTCTATCTTAGAGCATTCATACCCGTTGCTATGGTTTGAATGCTTCCCCAAGTTTTTTGTGTTGGGAAACTTAAATTCCAAATTCGCATGTTGATTGGAGGTGGGGCCTTTGGGAGGTAATTAGGACTAGATAAGGTCATCAGGGTTGGGGCCCTGTGTTGGGACTGGTGGTTTTATAAGAAGAAGAAGAGAGACTCTGAGCTGGCACACATGCTCTTGATCTCTCATTATGCGATGCCTTCCACCATGTTTTGACACAGCAAGAAGGCCCTTGCTGGATACTGACCCCTCTTGGACTTTCCAGCCACAAGAACATAAAAGATAATTTTTTTCTATGAGTTAGTCTTTGGTATTTTATTACAGGAACAGAAAATGGACTAAGACCCTCTCTTTCCACCATATCTCTTTACTTTTCAAAAACTAGCAACACAGGAATAACAGTTTTTTGGTGAGGAACTTCCTTTCCCATGCTTCTTGCTTCCATATGAAAGGAAACCCATTAGTGTGACTTTCCTTTCCTGTCCCCAGTTTCCACATCCTGATCCCATTGTTGATGACTTATGGGAAAAAATGGGAGCAGTTTTGGCTCAGTTCTCCATTTTTCTCTCCTTTTAGGAACCTGCCTATTAACAGAGAGGGTGTGGCTTGGTGTGCTGGAGGGCCTGCAATAAGTCTAGTTGTAAAGAACTCACCCCAGACAAGAGCTACTTATGATTATTTGGGCAAGTCTGCCTAATTCTGGGAAGGCTTTTAGGAAACTCACTGTTCCTGTACAATTAACCACATCCACCTACACAGTTTTCAACAATAGCAGAGAAAGTATTTTTATTTCCCTTGACCTTATTTCTAATTGTATCTCAGTTGGTTTTAAATTGAAACAGTGAAACACTCATTTTATTGAGTCCTTTCATAGGTGATTGTCAAGACCGACCTTTTAAAGTGATTCAAAGGACAGATGGTTTCGTTGGTCATTTGGAAGGCAAAATAATTGTGAAAAGAGGTTTTACTAAAAGCCAGAGTTCTCAATGTCATGTACAGGTTTGCTCAAACTTTCCCCCCAGATTTTAGTGCTAGAGCTTTCAAAGTTAGGGCTAACTTAATGAATATCTCCTGTCTCTGATGTTGTTAGCAAATAATTTTCAGATATTTGATCCCACGTTTTTTTCTAAGTAAGTGCTTGCCCAATTTGGGGGATATAGGTGTCTATTGCATAATCAACCAAAAACTATGTATCTTTCATCTTCCAAGTGAAATAAAAAACTAAAAGCAAAATCATACAGTTAGTTTGTATATCTTCTATTTGTTTATTTAGCTGTCATTTTACTGTGAAACTCCTGTTCTATGACAAGGGCTTTAATAACACTGGTGATACAATGGTGAGTAGGTATAAAGGATTCTTATGGTCGGAGAACACAGGTAGGAAGTCTATGTAATGCCAAATATCTGTTACTAGTTTTTGTTACTTTATTTATAAAATCTGGCCCTAGTTAGCTTCCGAAAAGAGGGCAAATCTGTCAAGGACACTCAAATGTCTGCTGGAATAGGATAGGGACATCAGTTACTTGAAAAGGAAAGAAACCAGGGAGACTTCAGGACATGGGACAGCTAAAGTGATTGGATTCTCAACCTGGAAAACTGCCATTAGTGTGACGAAGCTTTGATAACGTTCAGTATCTCTGTCTCTCCCTGCGCTTGGTTGGATATTTGGGTGGATCAGACTGTGTTAGGTCCTTGCTTTTGATTCATTACCTATGGCCCCTGTGGCATCTATGGCCATGAGGGGGTTGATTATAAAAACAGTCATGGCCAAAGCCATGTGAGAGCTACTGCTAGAAAGGGCGGAATCATTGTGAATTGAACAGCCACTTCAAGAAGACGTTATGGAACAGATGAAATGGCTATTTTAAAGGTCAAAAATAGTAGACTACTACAAATTTCATACAATACACCTAAAAATGCATTCGGCATTTTGGGTTGAGCCCATTTACACTCTCTTCTTTCACATGTTCAAAGATGTTACCAACTAAAGTGATTCAACAATTCCACAGTAACCCTCAGGACTCCACAGGAATAGTGGTCATTCTACTTTCTACTTTATGTTTAAGAAACTATATGCTTATTTCTCATGGAAGAATGAGAATAGGAACTGCATGGATGATTTACTTCAGATGCCAGGTGGAATATATAAGCAGACTTCGTGACTCAATTCCTGCTCAAAGAATGTTCATTGAAGAATAGAGAATGTATTCAACAAACAAATCACTCTTATTTGCTTGGGCCTGAGATGTTTCCAGTGTTAAAATTGGAAAGTTCTAGGTGAATTGGGGCAAGCTGGTCACCTATGTCTTAAGCCAGTATGTATGTGTAGTTATCTTATTATGCACAATTTGGGAGAGTATAATAGCTACAACTAGCAGAGGAGTAAAAAGAAAAGTATTATGCTTCAGGGACCTATGATAGTGGCTGACACACAGTTGCTATTTGATAGATGAGATTCATAATAAAAACAAAATTAATGCATCTTTCAAACATATTATCTATCATACATTGCATTAAAAGAAGTAAACATGCCATCTCCAATTATTCTTCAATCACCTCTTCTATTATCATTTCTCAGATGAGAAAATTGATGTAATATCATACAAATTAATCTAAGAGAGAGTATGTGACCTAACAAGGGTCATGGAGATTATAAGTGGTGGCACTAACTAGGATATTAACTGAAATTTCTGTGACTCAAATTTTGCCTTTCAAGGAGACCTGTGTTCTTTCCTCCTGTTACTTGTTGGTTCCCCTTGGTTTTTTCCTGACTTTGAATCTTGACTCTTGATTCATGGCATTTCTCTGTCTTGAGCACTGTTTATAATTTCCCAGCTTCTAATTTGTCTGCCCACATGACCCTAATTACATCCTCTATTCAATCACTGGTTTTCATTACTTATTACTTTATTCAATTATTCTTCTAATCTTTAATGCATGCCCAGTTTGTGTATAAGTCATGAAACTTGACCCCTATCCTCCTAGTAGTAGGAGAATCTTCATGTGTGGTAGGGAAATTTTACTGTATTCAGCATTACAACCTCAATCATATTCTAACAGTCTATATAAGATTAATAACTCCCAGGAAAAGATTCTACTTATTCTCCAAGGGCTAGATCCTTATTCTCTTGACTCAACTCGGGATTCAAAGCTTAGGTCTTACTGTCTGTATTAGTATGTTCTCACACTGCTATAAATATACTACCTGAGACTGGGTAATTTCTAAAGGAAAGAGGTTTGGTTTAATTGACTTACAGTTATGCATAGCTGGGGAGGCCTCAGGAAACTTACAACCATGGTGGAAGGGGAAGCAGTCACCTTCTTCTTCTTCAGCAGGATAGGGTTGGTACGAGCACAGGAAAAACTCCCATTTATAAAACCATCAGATCCCATAAGAATTCACTCACTATCATGAGAACAGCATGGAGGAAATGTCTCCCATAATCCAATATCTTCTCTCCCTTGATATGTAGGGATTACAATTGGAGATGAGATTCGGGTGGGGACACAGAGCCAAATTATATCACTGACTAACCTGTTTTCCTCTATTGTACTGAAACATACATACATACATATATATATATATATATATATATATATATATATATATATTTACAAAAGATTAATACAGCTACAGGCAAAACTCCCACACTGAATGGTTATTTTGTTCTTTTTAGAAAGCAAATACCACTTGTGCAACCCATCCATATACAACCATGACAGTCTTTGAATAATCAGTAATGAAATAGACACAGGCTCAATGTTCCATGGCATGACTGTAAAGTGTAGAATAATAAAAAACGTGATCTGGAAAAATGTTTGCTGAGAGGAAAGTCATTCTGTTCTTTGGGGCTTTGTTTTCAAGTTCATTTTCATTGAAAATGAACTAAGGTTGTGGGCTGTGACTTCTTCATTCCAGTCTGTTACCAGCCTTGGCTGGGAAGAAATTCTCAGTTTGGATTTCTCACTGGCTAAATGGGACCACGGAGGCAAAGACCCAGTAGAAAGTGCTGTTCTCAGGAGCCAAGTGTAAAAAATCACAACACGATATTTAGAGACCTAAATATTCAGTTACATCTTTCATGGCAAATATAACTTTGGTACATTGTACCAGCAAATTTTTTTTTTCTATTTATCATCAAATGCCCTCCAAAAATATACAGTATGACATATTTTTGAAAGCCTAATATTTCCAAGAGGTATTTATTGCAGTGAGTATTTGAGGAGGCAGAATGAGCTGAGGTGGAGCTCCCAATTCATCTGACTCCCAAGTCTCTGGGTGTGACTCACTCTTTCTAGGCAGATCCTGAGTTGGATCTTGCTCCTCTTGATCACCATCATGCCCGAATCTCTGGCCACCAGAGACACCTATTTCCAAGGAGTAGTCACTGAAGCAGTTTATTGTTCATCCCCACAGTTGTGCTCATTGCAGAGGACAGGCAGTCTTTGGAGTCACTTTGGGGAAAATGCAGATCATCCATGAGGGCTTTTCCATCTTGGCAAAGCAGACTTGCTCTGAAAGGGGTAGGTCACTGCAGTGAGCAGTTAGGTTTCAGATCAAGCCAGGGATTAGTCTACATTTGGTGAGAACACTTGGATTGCCACAAAGCTTGCCTCCATCATTGGAAATGACTCTGCTGGGGTCATGAGTCAAGATGTTGTGGTTGTACTTGAAGTATTAAGCAAAGCACTCATCTCAGGTAGAGTTGGGTGCTGGGGAGATGAGGGAAACATGAGCGCTGGAAGGGATTTACAGCCTGTTACGGATGATCAAGGGCATCCTCTCACCTTCTGCAACAGACATGGTGGTACCTTGGGCAGCAGCAATGCTGAAACTCTTTCTCCAGCTGTATAAAAACATGCATCTTCCTCTGACAGGGATCAGTGACTGGGTGGATATAGAATATAGAGAACTTTTGTCTCAGCATTGATCAGTGTGGGCAACCATGAAAGAAGGGTAATGTAAGCTCAAGGAAGAGGCTGTGGCAAGAATAGAATTAGTGGTGTGGCTGGAGGTGAGGAGATGTTTCATCAAAGCGACAGAGATATCATTGCCAGCAGCACCAATGGCTTCTGTTTTTTCATAAACTTGGACTCACAGAACTGAATCAGGGTACCACCTTTGATGGTCCAACTGGTTGATGCATCATCAGTAGAAGCAGTAGCAGCAACAATAAGAGACAACACTCTGGAGAGGAAGGTGGGAAGAGCTGGTCTGGGACGAGCTGAAAGCTCACAGGCCATTTGTCATGAGCTGGAAAGCATGTCTAGCTCACATTATCTGGGGAGGCTGTTGGGGAATACCGTCCAGTAAGCTGGTCTATTCTAAACCAGGGGTCCACTTGACTTAGGGAGGACTGGTGTCTACCTCTGCTCAGTTAGGAACATGGTGCCCTCCTGACCCAGTAAAGGCTACTCCACTTCTTTCTGTAGGAAGATGTAGGGTGGTGGGCACCTCTTCTTAGGGGAGAAAGCCTTCCTTGCAGGGAGAAGTTTCTACTTCCTTTTGTTCCATAAATAGTTTTCAGGAAGGCCAGTCCATAACTTTCTAGTCTTCTAAGGAAGAGTCTTTATAGGAGAAATTCACTTTACACTGTTTTAGAGAGAGGGGAAGACTGAAAGATCTATGGTGACCTGCAAGGAGGGCACAACAACCAGGGGAAGCGAGAAAAGAGAAAGCTGCTGCTGCCCAGGGAGCATCTTCGGGTCATGGGAGAGATTTCTTTTTCCACAATCCCCTCTGCCTTGGAAGCCATACCTCCTTCAGAAATGGTTATGGTCAAACAGGCCAAGACCAAGACTGCTCTGGACAAGGTCCCTACCATTGCAGAGGCTTGGTTCAAGATGGCCTAGGAGGTTGGATTCCCTCTGAAATTCAAGGACTGGGAGGTTGGCAGCCTGCTTCTCTGGATGCGAATACTGTTCTTTGTCAAAAATGCATTATTTTAGCCAGGCATGGTGGCTCAGACCTATAATCCTAGCGCTTTGGGAGGCTGAAGCAAGAGGATCACTTGAGTCCACAAGCTTTAGGCTGCGGGGAGCTATGATAGCACCATTGCACTCCACCCTGGGTGACAGAGTGAGACCCTGACTTTCAAAACAATAGAAGTACTTTGTGTCTTCAATCACATGGAATTCCACATCAGACAAGAGGAAAGGAAATGAAGACCACAAATATTTAATAATCAGATATGATGTGCCAAACATACTGCTCCACGACATATAGTTTTATTAAGCCTTACGTTTACCCAGGGAGTTAAGTCTTTGTCCCCCACTTTACGATGGGTACTTTGAGCACAACCTCGGCTCCTGAACTTAGAGGGGTTTGAATTCAGATATCGCTTGTTAGGGGCAGATTCTTCAAATGGATTAGATACTTACAGCTCTTTTTCTCTTGGGGTGACAAATTTCACGGACTCCAAGTCATTTTAAATGAAACCACCTATTATTTAAAGAAAAAAGTAACCTCTTATAGTCTTCTAAAAAGCACGTGAGGGTAATAAATGGGTTTATTTCATCATAATTTATGAATATCACTTATGACAGAGGCAAGAGGAAATAATTTACCTAAGTACTTCAGCTTTTGCTGAACGAAATGCTAGTCTTTTGAAATTTTCTCCTGAATCTCAGTGTGGCTCTCTTTTTACTTTCTCTTGCTCCTTTTTGTTGGTTTGGGCTTATGAATTAGCCAGACCTGTGTTTGGATTTGAGCTTCACTACTCCTAGGTTACATGATCTTGTGAAATACTGATCCTTGTTGCTTCATCTAATTGCCACTCCTAAGAAAAGGCCTTAAAAACAACCGCTGTTTGACCCAGCTGCCCCATTACTGGTTATAGGTCAAAGGAATATAAATTGTTCTGTCATAAAGATACATGCACACATGTTCATTACAGCACTATTCACAAGAGCAAAGACATGGAATCGATCTAAATGCTCATCAGTGGTAGACTGGATAAAGAAAATGTGGTACATACACACCATGGAATATTATGTGGCCATAAAAAGGAATGAGATTATATCCTTTGCAGGAACATAGGTAGAGTTGGAGGTCATTATCCTTTGTAAACGAATGCAGGAACAGAAAAACAAATACCACATGTTCTCACTTTTAAGTGGTAGCTAAATGATGAGAAAACCTGGACACATAGAGGGGAATACCACACACTGGGGCCTATTGGAGAGTGTAGGGTGGGAGGAGGGAGAGGATCAGGAAAAATAGCTAATGGGTACTAAGCTTAATACCTGGGTGATGAAGTAATCTGTACAATAACCCCCCATGGCACAAGTTTACCTATATAACAAACCTGCACATGTACCCTGATATGGTTCAGTTCTATGTTCCCACCCTAATCTCATCTTGAACTGTAACTCTCACAATTCTCATGTGTCGTGGGAGAAACCTAGAGGGAGGTAATTGAATCATGGGTGTGGGCCTTTCCTATAATAGTGACTAACTCTCAAGAGATCTGATGGTTTAAAAATGGGTGTTTCCCTGCACAAGCTCTCTCTTTGCCTGCTACTATCCATGTAAGATGTGACTTGCTCCTCCTTGCCTTCTGCCATGACTGTGAGGCTTCCCCAACCATGTGGAACTCTAAGTCCATTAAACCCTTTTACTTGTGTAAATTACCCAGTCTCAGGTATGTCTTTATCAGCCGCATGAAAACAGAGTAATACATACCCTGAACTTAAAATGAAATTTTTACAAAAAGAAAAGGTCTAATGAAGCTTCACTATATGGTGGCTCTGAGAATTAAACCAGGCGAGCCCTGTGATGTGCCATCCATGCAGTAGGCTCATCACCAGTGGATCTATTCCTATATGCCTAGTAAAGTGTCTTCTGAGTAATGCAAGTTAAGGTCAATACAGTCATACTGAACTGAGTAGAGTATTTTTCAAAGGGCTTTTACAAAATATCACAAATGTGTGTTTCTGAAATTAAAAAATATTTTGTATAGTGTGCCACACGACCCTGTCTGTGGGTATACACCTAAGGAATTCAGTGGAATCTTCAAAAAAAGAGCGTGTATTCCAGCAGTGTATTCCAGTTCCATAGAGGTAAACTGTGTCTTGAAAAACTTAGGGAAACTGATTCTTGGAGACAAGGCTGATATGGCAGCAATAGCACTGAATCAGCTTTCCTGATAACTTGGGCATTCTTTGCTAGAGCAGTTTTCTGCTCTTCCCTTTGCTCTTTCTTATTTGTTTCACTTTATTTATTTTTAGTTAGTTGCCCATGAGACTTTATCGCCTCAAAGAGATGTGAACAGAGTTTTAGATGGTGACATCATTGTAGAGCTCAGATGTGTTCATTGCTGTAAGCAGAAAGCTTCTGGCAGGCTGCAGTTTAATGAAGCAATCTCAAAGCCACTTAGACCATTGTTTGCCTTTTGCCTTTGTTTGCAAATTCAGCACAAATTCGTGAAATCTGCCAGAAAATGACAAGACTCTAGCAAAATTACTCATAACTCAAGGGACTGCGTGAAACCAAACTGTCATTGCTGCTTTCTCTGGCAGTTTGAGACGGCCAATGAGACAGGCACCTGCGTGGTGTTTACAAGGTCAGGATAACAGCACTTTGGTGTGGACCCTGTCCTCAGCAATCGTACCTTTGAGACCCAGGATCCTGGATTCCACAGAAGTTATTGAAAAAATCTCTGCTGCCCAGAAAATTGCCTCTAAAAGTCACTTTCTGAAAATAGCCCTGGAAAATAGGGTCTCAATGAAAGTGAAGATTAGCACTAAGTTTCCAAATTAAAAAAAAAAAAAACTAGCCTATTTTTTCTTAAGCATATAGCAAATTACAACAAGAAGGAAGGGAGGAAGGGAGGAAGGGAGGGAGGGTATTAAGTAGTTAAAAAGAGAACAGAAATCCATAAGGGGGGCTCTAAGGCCTCACATGATTTGGTCCCCTCCTGCCACTTCAACCTCATCTTGTTCCATTCCACTGCCTCTATTGTGCCCCAAGGACACTGAACTCTAACATTCCCTTGAGCAGTAAACAACATTTCAGAGCTTTGCAGTTTTACTTCCTTAATTTAGAAATCTTCTTCCAGCTATGCCAGGAAGGATACCTTCTCATCCTCTTTATCAATTCCTCGAAGAGGACTTTATTGGTGACTTCACCTAAAATATTACACTCTCAGCCCAATCTCTGTATTTGGTGTGTTTCCTTCATAACTCTAGTTATATAGCCTATAATTAAGCTGTTTCTTTAAAAACAGTAACTAATATATATTAGCATTTACTATTTATAAATGCCTGATACTATTTAATGTAATGAAACTTAGTTATCACAGCAACTTTAAGACATAGAGACTATTGCCATCCCCTTTTAGCATATGGCAGAAAATTGAGGCATGAAGATGTTAAGTAATTTCTCCACATTCACATGGTTAGGAAGTGGTGGGCCCAGAACTCAAACCCCAGCCCTCTTGCTAGGCTACCTTGCTGTCCTGTCTCTCCTGCTTTGTGTCCTGTCTCCCTACCCAAGAAGGGATGTTCCCAAGGGCAGAGACCTCTCCTGATTTCACTATTGCATCTCTAGCGCATAGAACAGTGTGTGGCACATAGTCTGTGCTCATATATTTGTTGAAAAATTGAATTAAAAGAAAAACGGAACATTTCAGAAGAAGAAACATGAGGGGTTAGGTCTGCAAACACACACACAAAACAAACACCTACAAAAGACTCACGTAACAGATATGAGGGATAAAACCTTTCTTCTATATTCCTGGTTGTAATTCTGGGCTTTGTGCTTACCTGGCTCGTGCTTTATTTTTCTCAGTGTTATGCATATTGTAGTTTATGGCAAGCACCTAGCAGGATACAGCTGACCTTCAGTGTATGGCAGTAACAGTGATGAAGAAGGAGAGGAAGAGGGAAGAAAGACAAAAAAAGAAAAGAGAAAGACAAAGCTGGTTCATTTTTGGGGAGGCTATGCATGCACAAAAGTGTTGTTTTTTTAGACGATGAATTGCTACATAAACTTTACCTAGACTTTCCCTTAACTCTTGGGTAGTGTGGTTTATTAGAAGAAGATACCTTTTAAAGTCAAGTATTCTTAAACTTTTATCTTTGCGTCTTAACCTGTGGTGTGCTGGCATGTGTTTAACAAGCAGGCAGACACAGGAGCTTCTTTGCAGCAACTGCTCATTGACATGCTGTAAATTATTCTGCCATGGCCGACTTCAAGCTGCCAACATGACTTACTGAACGAAGAGTTGCCTCCTATAAGCCAGTGTGAGCTCATTCCAGTGCATCCCTGTACCTCCCACAGCGTAACCTTGCAGAAATTACCTCTCTGAGACTCAGTTTCATGGTCCATAAAAGGGATCTGCCAATAAGTGTCTTCTAAGGCTGGGCCTGTTGGGCAGATTAAATGTGAAAATTCGCTGAAATGCCCAGCACAGTGCCTGCCACACAGCAGTGCCCCATAAGCACTGCTTCCTTATTTTTAAAGATAATTAAGTTTAAACATCCAAAAAGTTTCTTCAAGTTTGTGTTGGCCGGGGGAGAAGTTGGGAGAGAAACTGGGTCTCTTAGGCAAAACAATATTAATCTTACTTTTCCACTTTCTTTTATATTCTCTCTCATACAATGACTTTATCTAAAGATTTTTTTTCTTGGTTCTTATTTTGTCTGACTTAAGCTAGATGGTCAATCTCCAAAAGAACAAAATAAATGAGAAGTAATGACTGTGGCCTTGCTGTCATGTTTACTTTCTAAATGGAATGAACCTTTCAGAACATTTTGCCTGATAAAATGACATAGATAGGGACCTGAAGCTGAATTCACAAGATCCTTAACATACAGATTTAAGGATTTTAATAAAAAGTATTCATCCCTTGATTTATTGCAGAAGTTTTAAAACAGCCGACTAAACACATATGCTTAGGTATATGTACACACTCACATGCATTATAGTCTAATGTAGATAATGTTTACTGTGCACTGTTGGGGGCAGAAACTACTCCACATGTATACATATGTATGTATCTGTGAGACTACAATTTTTCTTCATAAATTTACATGTAATTTAGAACAAGGCGACTGAAAAATAATTAGTTTTTGATTGATTTACTTATTCATTTATTTATTCATTCCCTTAAGCAGTCATGCATCAAATCTTTGTAGAATACCTGCCATGTGTCAAACCCTGCTCTAGGCAAGAGCATATACATAAATGAATTCTATGGGTCCCCTGCACTGCATGAGTTAGTTGGCTCTTGGGGAAGACAGACATATACGGAGATAATTACAAAGCGAAAGAGGACAAAGCACCATCATGATAATAAAAGTGGAAGACAACCAAATCTCCTCATTTTCAATTTCGTAAAATAAGAATTATACAGAGGGAAGTGTGAAGGGAAGTGTCACCTGTTATCTATTAATAGTTATAATTATTTGATTATATTTTTACGTTGAATAATTCAACATAGGACAGTTTCTTCGAGATGACATCACTGAGTATCCTCCCCCAAGGCTTCTTAAATTCAAGGTCTACAGGCACTTGTGCGGCAATACACTTTGTGGCCTGTAGATGGCAGGCGTCGCTCACTGTTTCGCTGGATCTCACCCACACCTGACGGATGATGCAGCTTTAAGCTTTTCGCCACAGCAGTCTCACAGGTCTGCCTACCGCTGCTCCACAAGTGCAGAGCTACATATTTATTTACTTAGAACGACTTAAAATCTAGTGATTTAACAGATTTTTCATGTCAGAGATTTTTAATGTTCCTGAACATTTTGTGAGCAGAACTCATAACAATGCTTGTGGGAAGGGCTTCAACTTGAATGACTTTTGATCTTCGGATGTAAATAAAGAATTATTTAAGAAAAAAAAGTCGATACTGTAGAATAATCAAGTAAATTAAAAATAGAGGCCACTAACCCTACATATAAACGTGCCTACTAAGCACGGACACTATTTGCAACACCCCTTCTCTGAGATCATGGCAATGTTAGCACCTTGGACCCAGGGCTAGAATTATTTCAACTAAGCAAGAATTTATTGGCTTTCTACTATGTGCAAGACGCTGCATTGGGTGATAAGGGAATATATAGTTGAATAAGCATAAAACCTGGCCTTGTAGGACTTATGATTTGGCTGAGAAAGCTAACAACAATGCAGAAATTCTAGCAAGTTACTATGTGAGTGGAGTTTTGGAGGATATTACACCCAATACTGGGCAGAATAATTGTGGAGAAAATGAAATTAGAATCGGCTGTGGGGTTACCCAGAGAAACGTCACAGGCAATTTTGAGGAGAAGGCACCTCAAATATTTTGATCAGTTTAGGCAAAACTATATTTTACAAGCCTCCTGGAAATATAAATTGCATATGTTTTTCTTTTTAAATTTTTGTCCACTTCTTGTAACACGTAATTACATGTGATAATAAATGGAATCTAATTTTAGATTTCACAGCCAACAAATCTGTATAATCCCCAAATAAATGAGTCTATGTCTTCTGTGCAATTTACTCTATATCTTGAAATTATTATCTATTTATATCACATTAAAATAAACCTAGTTGGCAACTTTATAATTTTAATATATGCTAATATTTCTGAAATTTGAAAGTTCAGAAAAATATAGATAATAATGAAAATAACCTGTAATCTCAACTTCCCAATAAAGCTTAGCCTAATATTTCTGTGTTAAACAAAATCTTAATGATTACATAAGTATTCTAATAGCAAAATATATTTATAAAAAGCTAGTAAAATCAGACTAAACTTACTGATGCTTAAAGCTAGTCATGAGCATAATGACATTTTCCTGCCTTGTTAAGAATTGTAAGCCATCAATGAAAACAATTTACATTTTAAAACTGGAAAAAGAAACTAGTCTCCACTTTGGCCTTTATATATCTAACAGATTTAAGTCCCAGCTAAATTGAGTCTTTTATTGTGTAGTAACTTCTCTTTCTGAGGTCCTATTTCCTTTTTTGTAAAATGGAGTTACAATATCTACCCTTGGTTGTGAGGTTTAAGAAAAGTCATGTGCTAGACCTGGCACATGGCAGGTGCTTAGTTAATACTTTTCCCCAACTCTTTATGTCAAAGAAGTTCCTTTTCTCTCTCCTGTTGAGAATCCCCAAGAAGCTTGTAAACAACACCCTAGTCCAGGATTCCTTAACCAAGGGGCTACGGTCCTTTGGGGTCTGATGAATCTTCATTCTGGGAACTATAGGGTTTTTGACAGCATCTATGTTCTCTCTTCAATAGATGTCAGTGGCAACTCCCCTATTTGGGGCAACTCCCCTATTTTTGGCAACCAAAAAAGTTTTCAATTATGGCCAAATCATCTCCTTGGGGTAAAAATCTCCTCTGCGTGAGAACCACTGCCCTAGTTCTTAAAGAATGCCCATGAAATAGCCGGGCGTGGTGGCGGGCTCCTGAAGTCCCAGCTACTCGGGAGGCTGAGGCAGGAGAATGGCCTGAACCCAGGAGGCGGAGCTTGCAGTGAGCGGAGATCGCACCACTGCACGCCAGCCTGGGTGACAGAGTGAGACTCCGTCTCAAAAAACAACAACAACAACAAAAAA
Organism: Trachypithecus francoisi; assembly: GCF_009764315.1. Lineage (NCBI taxonomy): Eukaryota > Metazoa > Chordata > Mammalia > Primates > Cercopithecidae > Trachypithecus > Trachypithecus francoisi. Next base: position 11,598,071 of record NW_022681454.1, on the reverse strand, counting down.
AGGAATGCCCACAAATTTGATATCGCTGGATGGGAAAGACTTCTTTCCAGCATGCCCATGCCGTCCCCACAGACTGCACAGCTGCCAGTCTGGTTGAGAGTCCTTATAATCTACCTTCACCAGCTTCACTCAGCTGCAGGCACTGCTACCCTTTCCTGCCTTTGCAGTTATCACCCTGGTCCTGGGAAGTCCTGGACACAGCAGCTTGTATCTTAGCATCTTTTTCCCTCCCAAACATCTCCTGGAGTCTATGACCCTCTGTTTTGCCATAAGTCCATTATCTGGTTTGCCTTGAGTGAATGCTTCCCTCACTGCATCACAGCCTCCCCGACTGCCTGGCTGCCAGACCTGCTCAAACCGGCCAGATCTGCCTTGGTCCTGCTTAGTAGTCTGGTTTCCCACCGGCATATTGCCCTCACCCCCAGGCCACTTGGCTGAGGCTGAAGCATCCTTCCTAGTTTGCAATAATCACCCAGGAACCCGGACCAAAGATCTGTATATCCTCAGTGGCTGACACAGAACATGAGCCTTGGGAAAAAGGGTCATGTTTTAATATATCATGGCGTATATCTCTACAAGACAATGGGAATGAAGTAGAATTGGAATTTAAGTTAAAATCTCACTATTTATACTTGTCCTTTACTTTTATTTTCTGTCTTGATTATTTTATCTGCTATTTTATGGTTTTACAGAGTATACATGATTGTGGTTTATTTTACCTTCATTTTTGAAGCTGTTTTCATGAATCCTTGGCAGTTCTATCATATTTTTGACTGTGAGAGCTCCTGCTGCATACAAAGGCAAGAGGCTCTGCAAAACCTCTAGTGAACATTCATCTCTTCTTTGCAGTGCTATGATTATCATGCTTAGCTGGACTTTTAGCTAAAAACTGTCTGATTTCAAGACTTAAGTCATTGGTACCCCAAATTATAGATACCATCTCACTAAGACCTCCTTATTTTAGTATTTTAGTACCCACCAATTCTATCAGGGTATCCTTAGGTTTCAAATTCAATGCAAATAGAGCCAAAATGTTTACCCCTCTATCTACTGAACTTCTAGAATGGCCTCCACTCGAGGCAAACTTTCTAACCATATCAAATTCGTTTCTCTAGTTTTTTTTTTTTTCTACATTCTGTCTTTATTTTTTTCTCCCATGAGTTCTAGGTCAGAATGTTAGTTAAGATTTCTCAAAAAGTAGAATCTTTGGCAATGGCTTGCATCACCTAGTTTATCTGGGGAAGCAATTCCAAAGAATAGGATGGGAAAATAAGTAAAATGAAACAGGGAAGAAAGAAAGAATATCTTAAATATATTATTGGGATTGTCACTGGCACAGACCTCTTGAGCTAAACCCTACTGGGGAACTTTTGAGCCATGAGTCATGTAGACTGCTTCTTGAACTTTTCCACATGAGGGACAGGAGAGGGTTGGATTTATCCACTGGCTCCAATCTCCCATTGGACAAGAATTGTCCCATAGAGTATTGATATGGTTTAGCCCTGTGTCCCCACCCAAATCTCATGTTGCATTGTGATCTCCAGTGTTGGAAGTGGGGCCTGGCGGGAAGTGGTCAAATCACGTGTGCGGCCTCCCTGCTTGCTGTTCTCATGATAGAGTTCTCAGGAGATATGATTGTTTGAAAGTGTGTATCACCTCCCTCTTCACTCTCTCCCTCTCCTGCTGGTCATGTGAAGAAATGCGTTCCTCTTCATCATCTTCCACCATGATCATAAGTTTCCTGAGGCCTCCCCAGTAGAAGCCTGTATATAACCCACAGAACCATGAGCCAATTAAACCTCTTTTCTTTATAAATTACCCAGTTTCAGGTATGTCTTTATAGCAGTGTGAGAAGAGACTAATATAAGTATTAACTCCATCATAATTCCATGTTTGGCTATATGTCAAAATGGCTTAACTCATTGTCACCAGTGACTCATGTGGCAGCATGAGATGGTTGAGGCAACATGGGGTCATAACATAAAATTCTACCTACTTGCAACTGATTTCTCTAGCAATGGCTGGAGCAGAAGTATGAGTGGAGAGCATGTGAGCAGAACACAACTATCTCATATACCTGGCAGGTGCAAATTTCTTCAGGCCATGAGCTTATGGGCCTGGGTAAGAGCCACAGTATGTTACCAGTGCCAAAACTCTTGTGTTAGTGATACTGGTTGCTAGATTACTGGGTGACTAGAGAGTTGTGGCTTCACCTGATAAGCAGTAACTCAAGAAAATGTATTATCCAAATAAAGTCAAAATTATTGAAGAAAGACGAAGTCTCAAGATGACCTCAAATGTGCATATTTTTATTCAAGATTCAGATTATAATAAGCCCATGGTACCACTCTGGTTTTACAATGTTTTTTATTTAATCTCAGTTCATGTTGAACTGGAAGAGGAAAGGGCCTTCTTACAGTTCAACATAGTAAACTCCTATATGGTGGATGATAACATTATCAAAAGAGAACAGTTAAATCATTTTGCTACCATTGTCTTCACCTTCTGTCATGGAAACTTTTATATCACTGCAATCACTACAGAAGCTGGACTTTTTGGTTGATTCTACTTATATGTCCAGATAAAAAGCAACATTATATAGATCCCACTTATGGTTTTATGAACTATGGAAGGAATTGTGATAAGCAGCTTGAAATAATGATTTGGGGGCATCACTGAGGGGTTCTCTTTTATAGACAAGGAAATTCAAAAGGTCAACTGAACATAATTAATATGGAGCATCTATGATTGCAGTTCTTTTCCCAAAATTGCTGAAGCTTCACAAAACATATCAGCATTTAACATTCTCTGCCAAACCTCTGTGTGAACCTGTAGCAGAACATTGTCTCAAATAATTTTGTAGTGAAGTACCACAAGATGAATGTGTACACATTGTGTGTGTGTGTGTGTGTGTGTGTGTGGTGGTGGTGGATAAATGTAGAAGTTACGTGATGTTATGGGTTAAAGGAGGAAGGATCATCTTAAGTTGTCTTCCTCCATAGCAGAGTAGGAGGTAAAGATTTAAATGTAAGCAGTGTCTTGGGTGATCCCAGGAAATACTGGTAGGGAGCAAGGAAATGAAAAAAAAAGGGAAGGAAGCTGTGTTATTCCAGGTCCTCTGAGAACCAAAACATCGAGGAAGGATTACATGTATAAGGATTTTATACCGGTATAAAATACCAGTATAAAAGAAAATGGGAGCGAGCAGGAGATGCTAGGGGAGCAGTCAGATTGCAGCTGAGGTCTGATCCTTAGTAAAGGGAGAAGGAAGAAGGGACAGTTGGGTGGAAGCATCTTAAATTGCTAAGGCAAGTTTGTTAAAGCCTACAGACCGTCCTTGGGCAATGGTAAGCAATCAGAGGAATGCCGCCTCTGCCTTAGTATACCTGCTTCTTTCAGTCTTTGGCTCAGAGAGGTCCCTGGAAAGTATGGTCTCAGTGCAAATGCAGTGTTGAATTTAAGAACAAAGCATTTTAACGTTAAAATGCCCATACTGCCCAAAGCAATCTACAAACTCAACACCATTCTTATCAAACTACTAATGTCATTTTTCATAGAATTAGATAAAATTATTGTATATGTTCATATGAAACAAAAAAAAGAGCCCAAATAGCCAAAGTAATCCTAAGCAACTGAACAAAGCCAGAGGCATCACATTACCTGGCTTCAAACTATACTGTAAGGCCATAGTAATCAAAACAGCATGGTACTGGTACAAAAACAGACATAGATCAATGAAACAGATAGAGAATTCAGAATTAAAGCTGCACACCTACAACCATGTGATCACTGACAAAGTCAACAAAAATAAGCAATGGGGAAAAGACTCTCTATTCAGTAAATGGTTCTGTGATAACTGGCTAGCCATATGCAGGAGAATGAAACTGGACCCCTACCTTACACCATTTACAAGAATTATCTCAAAATGGATTAAAGATTTCAATGTAAGACCTCAAACCATAAAAATCCTAGAAGAGGCCAGGTGTGGTGTCTCATACCTGTAATCCCAGCACTTTGGGAGGCCAAGGCGGGTGGATCACAAGGTCAGGAGTTTAAAACCAGCCTGACCAACATGGTGAAACCCTGTCTCTACTAAAAATACAAAAATTAGCTGGGCATGGTGGAGCACACCTGTAATCCAAGCTACTCAGGAGGCTGAGGCAGGAGAATTGCTTGAACCTGGGAGGCGGAGGTTGCAGTGAGCCAAGATCATGCCACTGCATTCCAGCCTGAGTGACAGAGCGAGACTCCATCTCGAAAAAAAAAAAAAAAAAAAATCCTAGAAGAAAACTTAGAACATACCTCTCTCAACATCAGCTTTGGCAAATAATTTATGGCTAAGTCCCCAAAAAACAATTGTAACAAAAGCAAAAATTGACAAGTGGAATCTAATTAGACTAAAGAGCTTCTGCACAGCAAAATAAACTATCAACAGAGTAAAGAGATAACCTATGGAGTGGGAGAAAATATGTTCCAACCTTGTCTCTAACAGAGATCTAATATCCAGCATCTACAAGAATGTAATTGTATTGCTTGTAACACAAAGGATAAATGCTTGAGGGGGATAGATACCCCATTCTCCAGGATGTGATTATTTTGCATTTATGGCTGTATCAAAATATCTCATGTGCCTCATAAATATATACAGCTACTATGTACACATAAGAAATTAAGGCAAAAAATTAAAATAAGAAGCTATACAAGCTGCCAACAAACATATGAACAAAGGCTCATCATCACTATTTATTAGATAAATGCAAATCAAAACCACACTGAGATACCATCTCACACCAGTCAGAATGGCTATTATTAAAAGGCAAAAAAAAAAAGAGAAAAAGGAAAACAGATGATGGTGAGGCTATGAATAGGGAATGCTTATGCACTGTTGGTGAGGTTGTAAATCAGTTCAGCCACTGTGGAAAGCTGTGTGGAGACGTCTCAAAAATCTTAAAACAGAACTGCCATTTGACCCAGCAATCCCATTACTGGGCACAGACCCAAAGGAAAATAGATCATTATACCAAAAAGACACATGCACTCATATGTTCATCACAGAACTATTTACGGTAACAAAGACATGTAATCAACCTGGGTGCCTATCAAGGATGGATTGGATAAGGAAAACATGGCACATATGTGCCATGGAATAACATGCAGCCATAAAAATGAATGAAATCATGTCTTTTGCAGCAACATGAATGCAGCTAGAGATCATGATCCTAAACCAATTAACACAGGAACAGAAAACAGGATACTGCATGGTCTTACGTATAAGCAGGAGCTAAACATTGAATACACATGGAGACAAAGGTGGGAACAATAGACACTGGGGACTACTAGAGTGGGGAGAGTGGGAGGCATGGGCTAAAAAGTTACCTATTGGGTACTATGCTTACTACTTGGTGACAGAAGCATTTGTACTCAAAACCTCAACGTTATGTAATATGTCCATGCAACAAACCTGCATCTGTACCCCCAATCCAGAATAAAAGTTGAAAAACAAAAATATTAAAATTATTTTTAAAAAAGAGCAGAGCAGCTGGAGCTCTCAGTCAATCTGCAGTCAGAGATCTGGCAGGTGTATTCTCAAAGCCATCACAGATGCCAATACAAAGTGCATTTAAGAATGTATTACTGAGATGGGCACTGGGGCTTAATCTTGCTCAGGACTTATGGAGGCCTTGAAGAACAGACCTTGAAGTTTTCCTGCCTCAGGGATCAGGAAACTGAGATGCTTATCCATCACTTGCATTGTGGCATTACCTAAGGACTGCTTTCAGGGTCATCAGTTACCTCGCATCTCTGGCCGCCCGCATGCTCAGCAGAGAAAATCCGGCCAGAGAATGTCACATGCTTGTGGCAGAAGGCATTGGCATACATGAGGTGGTAAGTATAATATCAATGGGATATTGGCAGAGCACAAAAAGTCCAGTACAGTGAGGTAAGGAAAAAGAGAAGCAAATTCTTCTTAACACTAATTATTTCTTCTCCAGCCTAGCTAAGATTCACAAGATTTGGGAGCAATCAAGTAGCATTTTCTTTCTGTTTATGATTTCCCTCTGAGACTATCATTGCTTTAGGCAAATGCATTCATGTGAAGAGTCATTTTTCTCCATGTCTGAGCCTGTAATAAATGTCAACCCTTTTTTGGCAACTGCAACTAATGCTGCAGACCTACCATTACTAAAAATGAAATTACACGTTAGGACCCCAGATCAATTTATTTCAAGGGACATTTAAGATCACTCTGGACAGGCAACGGAATCTCTCCACCTCTGTGGCTATGAGCCTCCTTCTGGAAAAAAAAAGATATTGTTTTTACTTGATTTGTTTTCTCTTTCTTTTAGTGCTTGGATCAAGCAAACAATGGCAATGAAATTTCTAGCCTTGTTAATTCCCCTGAAATCTAGCCTCCTCTCTAAAATACTTGGTAAAACCAAGCACTCAGGAAACAAAGTTTAAAGTCTTCAAGGTGTGTTCAGTGTAGCCTGTAAGCTGTTTAATAAATAGCCCTTAAATTTGCATAGGAATCATAGGCTATTGGAGCAAAAAGTAAGCTCAGGCAGTGTCACAGAAAATGCTTCATTTTACAGATGAGAAAAATGAATCCCAGAGAGGAGAACTGGTTTGCACAAAACTACACACACATCCATTTAGTAGCACAGCAAAAACCAGAATGAAGGTAGTCTGACACTCATTCCAATACTTTTCAATACTGTTTCATTACCACAAATTTGAAAATAATCGCATAAAAATACATGGGTTTTTTTTTGTTTTAAACTTTGATAGAAAGGCTTTTGTGCATTTTCTCATTTAAAGAAACGAGTGAGATGTCAGGTCGTTTGCAAGGCAGTGCAGTCATCTGGGTAAGAACAAGGGAACCTCTGGGATCTAAATGCTCGGGTTCAAATTCCAGGTCCAACATGTGTCACCTGCATGACCCTGAATGATCTTCCTGTGCTTCCCTTTTCTCCATGGTAAGAATGGCACCTATCTCAGTATCCTTAAAAGGATTGCATGAAATATTGGTAAGCAATGGCATCTATCTGAGTACCCTTGAAAGGAGTGCATGAAATGCTACAAACAAGTGTCTAGACAGTGCCTGGACCACATTTAGTACTCCGTAAATGTGAAGTGACATAATGTCATCTTCACAACAGCTCTTAAAGGTAGGTGTTATCATCCTCATTGTACAAATGAAGAAACAGAAATTTACCAATGTGTCTCAGTAGCCAGTGGGAGAGCCATACCTCAGACTTGGGAGGAAATTCCCTAAAGCTTTAACCACCAGAGATTTACCACTTTTGCTTTGCTTTTTTAACGTTAATTTTTATTTTAAGTTCTGGGGTACATGTGCAGGATGTGCAGGTTTGTTACATAGGTAAACCTGTGCCATAGTGGTTTGTTGTACCTATCAACCCATCGCCTAGGTATTAAGCCAAGCATGCAATAGCTATTTGTCATAATGCTGTCCTTCTCCCCACTGCCCCTTTCCCCTGACAGGCCCCAGTACGTGTTGTTTCCCTCCCTGTGTCTACGTGTTCTCATTGCTCAGCTCCCACTTATAAGTGAGAACATGCGTGTTTGGTTTTCTGTTCCTGTGTTAGTTTGCAGAGGATAATGGCTTCCAGCTTCATCCATGTCCCTACAAAGGATATGATCTCATTTGTTTTTATGGCTGCACAGTATTTCATGGTGTATACGTACCACATTTTCTTCATCGAGCCTATCATTGATGAGCATTTGGGTTGATTCCATGTCTTTGCTATTGTGAATAGTGCTGCAAGGAACATACATGAGCATGTATCTTTGTAATAGAATGATTTCTATCCCTTTGGGTATATACCCAGCAATGGGATTGTTGGGTCCAGTGGCATTTCTAGTCCTAGATCTTTGAGTTGCCACACCATTATTTATTTACTTATTTATTTATTTTTCTGAGACAGGGTCTCTCTCTGTCATCCAGGTTGGAAGAGTTCTCACTATCTTGCCCAGGCTGGTCTCAAACTACCAGTAGTTTAAGACCCAAGCAATCCTCTCTCTTCAGCTTCCCAAACGCCTGGAATTAGAGACTTGAGCCACTTGCCTGGCCTCTTTTGCTTTTTAATTGCAGATACTCATGCAGTGATGATACATGTCAATCATTTGACTTCAAATGTACTTTTCATTTCATCTGGCAAATCATATCCCTCTTCTTGAATGGGATTCCTCTGTCACTCTGGGTCTTATTACAGTTCACCTTGAAGTGTCCAATGAGTGCTGTTCTCATTTCATACCCTTTACTGGTTTGATATAGTCATGGATCAAGGACAATATTATTCCTTTTCAAAAATATAGAATCTGCAATTCCTCAAATTTCAACATAATGATATGAGTTCTTATTAACAATATTTTAAGACAATTTTTCACCTTTTTGCATGTGCTCTACAAAATGCCTACCGCTAGCTGCTCCTTTACATTTTGCCTTATGTAGGGTAGTTAACTTCCCTCTAGGTCTCTACTCAGCTGGCCCTAAATTTTGTTCCTGTCATCAAAGAGTTCATAATTTAAGAGAAAAACCTTGGGCGTATACAAAAATATCTATAATAAGGCAAATGTCAATGGAGTAAAACATGTTACAGACTTACATATAGATAATAAAATGGGAAATAATAAAACATAACATACATTGTATTTATTTAAGGAGAATTTTAAGATTAAAGCTAGAAATCATAGAGTATTAGTGTTTTTTCTAAATGAAAATATGTAGCTTGGAATAGAGGGAAATTAAGCTATAAGACAACAGATAAAAGACAATGCCAAAAATTGTAAAATGTCCTGAAATGAAGGGTGGTTCCTGTGACAACAAGATGTAAGAGCAACATTTCTGAACATATTAATATACTTACAAAGCAATGTCTCAATCAGAATGAGGTTGGATATGGCAGGTAACACAGAAAGAGAAGAATCAGAGAAATTAATGTTAGCAGTGTCCAATCAATCACTTGCCATTGGCAAGGACTTACTGTAGATATATAACTCAATTACCATTGATTATGGAATTCTAACTTTTTATGGGGTCCTTGTTCTTTCTGTATTTGCCAAGGGGTATCAAGAAGATATTGCATTAATGACAAAGACTTTAAATGTTGCTACTCCCCATCATAATGATTTCTCATAGTTAATTAACAACAGTTCCTTGTTATAATATGGGTTCCCAAGTTCACTGGCCACAGAAGAAGAAAAGATACACAAGAGATCTGAATATCTCTGGCCAAAAAGATCGTTATATTTATCATCATAAATTGATACTCTGAGAACACACTAGTTTTGTATTGTACATTCAGTGAGTCATTATCTCAGTGCCTTATTGTGCCTAGGTGCTGGTAAAACTCTGAGCCTTTAAAGTAGAGTCAGACCCAGCAAGGCTCTCTCTTAGAAGTCATCAGTATCAGGTTCACGTCTGTCTTCTATTGATACCTATACTTTAAAGGCAAAATATTATTTTGCAAGTCCTATCAGTGTTCCTTGGAGGAAACCAGTTGCCCTGAATGGTCACATTGATGGTGAAGTTGAGAGTTGAGAACATGACATAGAAGAAACAAACTTGGTATGTGAAATTAACAGAGATTTAAGAATGATGTGGAGAGAGGCATGACAGAATGTAGGAATAGTTTAAAGGTGCTTCTTATCATGGAGGAAATCTGAATCTCTATTGGCATAAATGGCCAATAAAATTTTTGTATTTCAATGATACATTAGAAGCCTTGTTAGTCTTCTAGGCAAATAAAAGGCTAATAGAGAGATATGTTGCTGTTATTGTTGTTGCCGGACTCAAAAGAAGGGAGCTACATATCAGATTTGTTCTGACATGAGCCTAAATAGTGACACCAAATTCAAGGTGACTCACAAAATTAATTCAGAAGAAGCAAAAACTGATCATCAATAAGTCACCCCCCACCATTGTAGAATTTCTGGAATGCCTGGGGAGGGTGATTTTTCTACTGCTTTTGAATCTGAAAGCACAGGGTATTCAGTAGACCTTTGAATTTTATTGGGTAAAAAAATACTCTTTTGCTTATAATCACAGGAATGTATCAATAATAGAAAGGAGGTATCATATCATATTGGGGAAATCAGAGAACATTTCATTTTTTATGGAGCAGCCAAGTGAGGCTTTGAATTATAAGCCATATTTTGATAAGCAAAATAGATATGAGTGGTTAAATAGAGGAGGTGGGAAAATAAACTCTGTAGAAAGATAGTTCTGAGCATTTGTGAAAATAAGAGAACTGCTTGGTGATCATAGGGAAGACCATTTAGTTGATAGAAGAACTACTAGCTATGGAGCTAAAACCAAGAGGTCTTAGACTATCATATTTGAGGAATCAACATAAGGCAATTAATAGAACCCACGAGCCACTGCAAAACTATAAAACTAGAAGCCAGAAATTGTGTGTGAACTCAGGGTAGGGGGAAAGCAAACATGAACCTCTCTGGTGCTTTCTCTTGAGTATCAATGGACGATGGGCTCAAATCTCATCCCCCAGCCCACTTCTAGTTTCAGTGCCACTATGGTAGACATTCCCATGCATCTGACTGCATCATCTCGTCCCAAATCCACATAGCGAGGATCCCGTTTTTGCTGCTGCTGGAACTTCCCTGAAACCATGGAAGGCTGCTTTGCTCGTGTTCATGGTATAGCTCAGGAGGGTGGGTGAATAAATGACTGTAAGGGAATTCTTTACTACCAGGGAATGGGTGTTAGGGAGTGGATGCTCTCCTTCCATCATTCAGAGAAATAATGCTGAAGTTCATGCTGACAGGTTCCATAGAAAGTTCCCAGGAGCACCAAGCCCCAGGCATTCAAACCATAGGAACTTGGTTTATAAGGTTTATAATGCACATTTCCCTTTCCATGTCTCGATCTTCCTATTCCCTCAATCCTGTTTCCAGAGGTCACCTCCCTAATAAGTCTGCTCACACATCCTTGTCTAAAGATCTGTTTTATATGTATAAGTTATGAAAAGATTTGAGAGGACTGGGTGCTGTGAGATGCAGACAGGGTAAAGCTATAATATTCTGTATCCTAATCAGCTAATAGTACTTAAGGAAAGGGTGGATTCTTGGGGAGTCAGGGAAATGAGTCTATATGAATAAGTTGGAATCAGAATGCAAAGGGTCTAGATCCCTAGACTAAGACTTTGAAAATTTAAACCATGGATCTCACTAAAATTGGGAGAAGGGCTCAGATCTAACAGGATACCTTTTCATTTTAGGGGGAAGATTCACATGCCTAGAGTTGAGAGATGAATTTAGAAGGACTCAGCAAAGAGACAAAAGTCTTTTGCCATAGTAACCAAAAATGGATGACATTTTTTCATTATCCCCTCTCAGGTTAAATTCTCTATGGCATTAAGGTATTTACATTTGTAGTCTTAGGCTAAATAACCAATTTTACTTCAATGAAAAGAAATTCCTTTTTCCTTCCTGGGTGTATATATTACATACAGCTTTGTAATCCTCTTACTGGTACAACACATTCATAATATGCCTTTGATTTCGGACTGAAGTTCTAGCAGTTGATTTTGGGAGAAGGCATTTGAAAACCCTCTCAGATTCTCCTGGCTCATTAGATTACTTAAATTATACTAGTCAGATTATTTATATTCTACTAGTTAGATTATTACATTAGTTATTTGATAAAAGGTTAAGACTAGCCTCTTCTTTGGATGACTTGCCTCCACAATGGTGAAACACATGAAAATGGGAAACGTTTGAGCTTCGAATGGCTGAACACAGGATCAATATTTATCATGGAGGTTGCTGACATCCCATTAAGAAAGATTCAACTGCAATTTGAAGAAATGCATTTGGTAAGGTTGAGGGGGAAATTGGCTTTCCATTGAATGCAGAAGGCAATTCATAATGAAATTCAAAATTGAGTAAAATTGGTCCAATCTAAAAACCCAGGAAAGAAATTTAAGTCTTTTTAGAAGAACTCAGTCAAGTTTCAAATCAATAGGAGCTGATTTATTATTTGAGGCATATAATAAAAAAACAAATTTCTGCTGGGCTTCAAAGTGCCTATGCAATTAGGATTTCTGAGCTTCGGCAGAACCTGGAATCAGAGACAAAGAAATAAACAGAAAGGCAGGAACAAACATCACTAAAAATTAGTTTGAAGAATTTTTAATGTCTTCCAGTTCCTTGCCCTGGAATCCAAAGTGCACAGGTCTGATTCTTAGCACATGTTTTTAACCTGTGTGATAGGATTTAAAATAAGACGTTTTTTGGGTCTTCTCTAAGGCATCTAAAAGCCAAGAGCAGAACAAAGAATGGTAGCAAGAGCTCCTGCATTCCACTGTTGTTTTCCTGTCCTTTAGGCCTCAAGGTTTGTCTTTGACAAGCCAGGTAGAAGCATTTCCTTAGAGATACTGAGTTCCAGAGTGTTCTCCTTCCTTTCAAGGTAGTGACAAAAATGCTTTTCCTCTCACTTCAACTCAAATGAGCAGAGTTTTAATGGGACTCCTTGCAGAACTATAAGCTGAGGGCCACAGAGACAGAGTGGAGTGTGAGAGAGACCTGGTTGTAAAAGAAGCTAATTAATACGCTCACTCATGGCATGGAGACAGGAAGCACAGGTTCTCCACGTGGGTCACCCGGAGAGATAGCTAACAGGGCCACTCTTGTTTCTACCTTCAGGTTCCTTATCCCACGTATTCTAACCAGGGACACTGCAACATATATACAATTCTGAGTCAAAATGGCAAAATTTGTGATATGGAAAGTGGATCCTGTAATCAGGGGTTCACACAAAATTACCCTTGAGGCCCTGCAAGAAGGGAAGGAAAACTGAGAACTAAACCCAGAATACCTGTGTATTCATTTGTCTCCTCTTGCCGAGATGAGTCACTGACTTCTGTGGGATGGATGAAATCCAGTGTAGTTATCTTGCTATCAAGTGACCACTTGGTATCCTCAAGAAATGGTGACATATGGAGACTAAGAATTGGACTCTTGATGATAGGTTGAACTCTGGTGGTGGCAATAGCTAGACCAGCTTTGGCTAATAGCAGGGCTGGGGGCCCATGTTGTTGGGCCCATGTACATCCTTCCTCTCTGTCACCATGGCCTCTTCATTTATACTCCAATTCTTCCAGAACTGGGGTGGTCAGTATAGAAGCTGGTTTGCCCCATGTGGCCAAGGCATTTGTCTCCTTAATTGGTTAGTGCCTCTTTCATGGCAAATGCTCATTGGTGAAAATCAACATATAAAGACTTCCTGCTTGGTGCTCTCCTCCAACTTCTTGTCTGTCCATATTCTGCTACCCTAGACCTCCTTGTTACTGAACTTCCAATCTTTTTTCTTCCACACTCCTGTCAGCCAGCCAGGTCATTTGCCACTCTCTAAATTTCATATATAATCTGACTTCAGGGAACTTCCTTTTTGATATAAAGTAGATAACCAAATGCACCACCTGATATGGTTTGGATCTGTGTTCCTGCCCAAATCTCATGTTCAATTGTAATCCCCATTGTTGGAGATGGGGCCTGGTGGGAGGTGACTGGGTCATGGGGACAGATTTCTCATAAATGGTTAATGCCAGTCCTCGTGGCAGTGTCCTCACAACAGTGAGTGAGTTCTTATGTGATCTGGTCATCAGTGACTCACGCTTGTAATCCCAGCACTTTGGGAGGCTGAGGCGGGTGGATCACCTGAGGTCAGGAGTTCAAGACCAGCCTGGCCAACATAGTGAAATGCGTGTCTACAAAAAGTGCAAGACATTAGCCAGGCATGGCACTGTACACCTGTAATCCCAGCTATTCGGGAGGCTGAGGCAGGAGAATTGCTTGAACCCAGGAGGCAGAGGTTGCAGTGAGCCAAGATCGTGACACTGCACTCCAGCCTGGGTGACAGAGTAAGACTCTATCTCAAAAGAAAAAAAAAAGGGTATAGCACCTCTCCACTCGCCCTCTTGCTCCTGCTCTGGCCATGTGATGTGCTTGCTTTTCCTTCTCCTTCTGCCTTGATTGTAACTTTCCTGAGGCCTCCCCAGAAGTGGAGCAGATGCCAGCATCATGCTTCTCATACAGTCTGCGGAATCGTGAGCCAACTGAACCTCTTTTCTTTATGAATTACACAGTCTCAAGTATTTCTTTATGGTGATGCAATAATGGAATAAGACACCACCCAAATCTCTGCTTACTAGGATAAATTTCCCTCACAACTATCTATCAAGGTCATCCCTGAATAGGTGTCATTCATTCATATCCCTTATAGGCTTATATTCATACAGTTAAACTTTATCTACTATCAACTTATATGTATATGACAAAACCTCAATTTCCTGATCTGCCAGCTTTATACTCACCTCCCTTCATTCGGTCACTAGATGCAAGCTGCCTTGTGAAGAACATGGCCTTCATGAAACAGAGATCTCCCCAGCAGGGGCAGACTCTGGAGAATATAGCAGCTGGAGACTCTCAATTGACCATACTCCCTAGGGCTGGGCAATGCAGACTTAATGAAGGGGATCTGAGCAGTGTATCTCCAGGCCCACTGTAGAACTCTGCTGTGCATATCCATACTCATCTATCCATGTGCATTCAGGGAACAGTTCCACCAGAATTCTTGTAGCCTCTCCTCTTGAGGGGAAGCTGTAAGATGAAAGTTAGAGGAGTGAACAGCACCCTTCTAGCTCCAAAGCGGCCCTCAGGGATGTGATTGATACTGGTTACCTCCCTCCTTCATTGTCCATTCTAGGCTCCTTCTCTCCCCAGCTACCATCACCTCTGGCCATGAGGGCTTACAAACCCAGACCCTCATCCTTGAGAGACTGACCCCCTGAGTATCGTGTGCTTCTCAGTCAGGGGCTGCTCTGCCTATTTTTTAACCCCAATGGTTACAGAAGAGAATACCAAGAGGTGCTCTGGTGAGTCATGGGGAGTCCGCATGGATTCCTTTCTGCCTGCCTGAGGGCATGGATCAAACCTGCAACTATATCCTTTATCCTTTACCCAGTGCTGGGCACATACTCAACAAATATCTGTGCAATGAGTAAAGGTCTTGTATTTATGAGTACTGGTGCCTTTACCTGTAATTCATGCTCACACCAAATTCCTAGTCAGTATAACTATTTGAGACCCCTTTCCTGCAACAATAATACTTAAAGGCTTTAAGATGAATGGAATGAAAGATTGTGCAAATGATGAGGCACTAGAGGGGAAAGAAAGAAAGAAAAGAAGGAAGGAAGGAAAGGAAGGCAGGAAAAGGAAAGAAGGAAGGAAGGAAGGGAAAGGAAAGGAAAGAAGAAAGAGAGAGAGAAAGAAGGCAAGCAGGAAGGAAGGAAGAATGCTATGCTAAACAAGGGGCAGATTATTCATGCCTCTCCTTTGTAGACCATATAGAGTAACTGCTGACATTGCCATGGCATTTGTAAACTGTCATGGCGCTGGTGGAAGTGAGTGCAGCAGTGAGGATGAGCAGAGGTTACTCTCATGACCATTTTGGTTTTGGTGAGTTTTACCCAGCTTCTTCACTGAAACCTCTTTTTTTTTTTTTTTTTTATCAGCAAGGTCTTTATGACTTGCATCTTGTGCTGACCTCTTATCTCATCCTATGACTCAGAATGCCTTAACTGCCTGTGAATGCAGCCCAGTAGGTCTCAGCCTCCTTTTATCCACCTCCTATTCACAATGGAGTTGCTCTGTTCAAACGTCTCGACATTATCATCATCCATGCTCTAATTCACAATTCTTCAGTATGTTGCTGAAGGTACCCCATGGTCTGTGTTCTTTTCCATACACACAGTATCAATCCAGGGCAACCAGCAGCCCTTAGGGCTACTCTGTCTATGGAGTAGCCATTCTTTTGTTCCTTTACTTTCCTAATAAACTTGCTTTCACTTTATGGACTCTCCCTAAATTCTTTATTGTGCAAGATCCAAGAACCCTCTCTTAGGGCCTGGATTGAGACCCCTTTCCTGCAACAATAATACTTGAAGGCTTTAGGCAAAGATGCAATGGAATGTAATATATCATTATAGTGAAAATGTGAAAGATGAATGGAATGAAAGATTGTGCAAGTGAGGAGGCACTAGAGGGAAACAAAGAAAGAAGAAGGAAAGAAAGAAAGAGAAAGAAAGAAAAGAAAGAAGAGAGAGAGAAAGAAAAGAAGGAAGGAAGGAAGAAAGGAAGAAGGAAGGAAGGAAGGGAGGGAGGGAGGAGGGAGGGAGGGAAAGAAAGAAAAGAAAGAAAGACGTACAGAATTTAATGCTGGATAGAGATGAAAACTAAAACACATCTACTTGAATTTGTGTTGAGATGTTCCCATAATGTATGTGTACACATATATATGTGAACCATAATATATGGTGAATGCAGAATTCACTGCAATGGACTAGAAACAAAATGGGCCCAGTGAGCCTATGCTTGTCTTTTCAGAAACTTTTATTTTCTCCACAAATGCTGAGTGTCCACAATGTGTTAGGCATTATGCTTAAGTTAGAGAAATAATGTAATTTTTTTCCCAACAAAAATTCAGGATCCAGTAATCTCTTAGGGGAACGTTTTAGCTAACTAAACTAAAGCTTATTAAGTGATTATTATTATTACTGAGATCTGTGCTAGACATTTGTTGTATTTTATCCCATTCATTTGAAGTAGATATTGCTGTCCTAGTCTTAGAGATAAGGAAGTGGGGAGTCTGCAAAACTGAGAGAAACTGATAAATTTCCCCATGATATTTTAACCCATGATATTTTAATACTACTCGTATGTGGTGTAACCAGAGTAGGTTCCAAATCTGGTGTTTTTCCACTATTCTGTTAGGTGCATAGCTTTATTATGTTTCCCTCTAAGCCCTGTATAATTGGGAAGTGAAAAAGGAAAAAAATGCAGAATAAATATATGCATG
This sequence comes from Trachypithecus francoisi, assembly GCF_009764315.1. Lineage (NCBI taxonomy): Eukaryota > Metazoa > Chordata > Mammalia > Primates > Cercopithecidae > Trachypithecus > Trachypithecus francoisi. The sequence continues at coordinate 11,581,174 of NW_022681454.1, read as the reverse complement.
GGCCTCAGGTATATTTTAGCTCTAGGCGATAAAGTCATATATTTCTGTACGGCTCGTACCCTCTATCAAAGGCATGGGTGTCCACAAAATGATTAGTGTTCGGCTCAAGTGAATTGTCTGCAAATATCAAAAATTCTAGTTTGGGCTAAGCTTTATGTGTAGCTTAACCCAAACTAGAGTTGTGAATACTTTCAGAAAATAAAACCTCCCTGATGTGGACCTTTCTGAAGAAGCCCTCTCTCCCTCCTGTAGGCAATGGAGTTCTCTCTTGCCTCCTGTGCTTGCCTTGATAAATGAGTTCAAACATTTTTCACTGCAGCTTACAAAAATTCTATCCAAACTCACTTAAGTTAAATTTAATTTCAGTTAAAGTGGACTATTTAATTAAAATAAAAAGTCAAGAGGCTGACTAAATTTAGGCATGACCTGACAGAAATGTTCCTGCAATGTCTTTGAAATTTGATCTCTGTTTTGCTAGCTCAATTCTTCCTTCACAGATATTGATTTCATTCTTAGGTGGACTCTCCCTGTGTGGTCCAAAGATAGTTCCCTGCAGATATAAGCTTATATTCTACCACCCAGACAACTCTAGAGGGAAGAAACTATCACTTACCTATTAGTTCCTAGCAAAGTCCCAGGAGTAAACGTAAATATCTTGTTAGGCATATACACATCCTAAGCACAAAGCTTTGGGAGTCAGTCTACCTGAACCAGTGGTGCCAAGAGTGGAGGGGAAAGGCTGTTTCTTCAAGCAAGTAAGAGAAAAATAACTGAATACTTCAAAGACAAAGCCATAGCTGTCCATCCTCTGTTTCACAACATTGATCACACTAATCACACTGTATTTGTTTTCTTTTTTTTTTTTGCCGTTTTTTTCTTTCCCTTTTTTATTTTATTTTATTTTATTTTTATTATTATACTTTAAGTTCTAGGGTACACGTGCATAACGTGCAGGTTTGTTACATATGTATACTTGTGCCATGTTGGTGTGCTGCACCCATCAACTCGTCAGCACCCATCAATTCGTCATTTATATCAGGTATAACTCCCAGTGCAATCCCTCCCCCCTCCCCGCTCCCTATGATAGGCCCCGGTGTGTGATGTTCCCCTTCCAGAGTCCAAGTGATCTCATTGTTCAGTTCCCACCTATGAGTGAGACCATGCAGTGTTTGGTTTTCTGTTCTTGTGATAGTTTGCTAAGAATGATGGTTTCCAGCTGCATCCATGTCCCTACAAAGGATGCAAACTCATCCTTTTTTATGGCTGCATAGTATTCCATGGTGTATAGGTGCCACATTTTCTTAATCCAGTCTGTCACAGATGGACATTTGGGTTGATTCCAAGTCTTTGCTATGTATTTCTGTTTTCTATCTCCTTCATTTGACCCAAGTGCAGCAGGTTACATTCATACATCTCTTCATCATTTATTTCTCCAATGCACATTGATTGGGCACTTACTATGTGACAGGAACTCTATGAAATTCTGAGGACACAGTGATAAATAAGGTGAACACTTTCTCTGGCCTCACAGAACTTACAGTCTATTGTGGAGATAGACATTGAAAAAGGGTAACAAGTCTTATGAAAGAAGAACTATGAAGTCCTACAGTCTTCTAGCAGACTAGAACAGAGAGCTTTATTATTGCTCTAAGAAGTCAAATAGGCTTTCCCAAGTAAGAAAATAGATATAAATATAATTATAGCTATAGATCTCAATAGATGTTTCCTAAATAAGAAAATAATTGAACATGTGGGTACTCTCTTATCTTTTTAATTTAATTTAATTTTAAATTCTGGGATACATCTGCAGGATGTGCAAGTTTGTTACATAGATAAACGTGTGCCATGGTGATTTGCTACACCTATCAACCCATCACCTAAGTATTAAGCCCCACACGCATTATCTATCTATCCTGATACTCTCCCCCAACACCCACCACAGGGCCTAGTGTGTATTGTTCCCCTCTTTGTGTCCATGTGGCCTCATTGTTCAATTCTCACTTATAAATGAGAACATACGACGTTCAGTTTTCTGTTCCTGTGTTAGTTTGCTGAGGATAATGGCTTCCAGCTCCATGCACGTCCCTTCAAAGGACATGATCTCATTCCTTTTATGGCTGCATAGTATACCATGGTGTATATGTACCACATTTCCTTTATCCAGTCTACCATCGATGGGCATTTGGGTTGATTGCCTGTCTTGCTATTGTGAAGAGTGCTGCAATAAATATACTTGTGCATGCATCTTTAAAAGAGAATGATTTATATCCTTTGGGTATATGCCCAGTAATAGGATTGCTGGCTCAAATGGTATTTCTGGTTCTAGGACTTTCAGGAATTGTCACACTGCCTTCTACAATGGTTAAACTAATTCACATCTGAGGCACTGTTTTAAATGGCTATAATAATGTCTCATGTAAGCTATTTCATTTTGCAAAAGACCTAACATTTGCTCATACACTATGCACAATGCATAGGAAATATGCATATATGTGTGTATATTTATCTACTGTTCATTACATATTTGTTTTGAGTAAGTGTAAAAGACCAATGATACAAGCGTGTACACAGTAGGGAGACTGGGTCCTGATGAGGCTGGAGAACTGAACAGGGATCCTATCATAGGATCATGTGACAAAACTAAAGGTTTGTGATACCAGGAGCCCTTGAAAGGTTTTAAGTTAGGGAACACCACATTTGCCTTTTGGAAAGGTCATTTGGCTACAGTGTGGAGAGTAAATTGCTAGGGAAGGTTGGGTATTAGGAGTGGAAGCGAGACCATTATCCTTCCAATAGACTCCCCCTGAAAGAATGAACGCATGGCACTTTTGGTCCTACCATTCTGTATGGGTTATAAATGGCTGACATGTTACCTTATTTAGGGATTTCATTTTCTATCACACCTTCACCTGTATTCACTCAGTTCAGATAGATAATGTTGAGAAAGAGTCTAGCAAGTTTTTTCAAAGCCACAAGACTAGGAATGCCCAGGTGCCTGACATCGTTTACAGTCCAAGGAGACCTAGGCACTAGACCTGAAACTCACAGTCCTGCTATGTGCAGCGAAGGCAGCTTGAGGGAGCAGAACTTGAGGCACTGCCTCTGCCATTGTCTTGCTTTGTAATCTTTGTAATTCATGCTCCTGAGTGTTTGTGCTCCCTCGCTTCCATGAAAGTGGGGTACGAATACAATTTTCTGTGCTTTCACTCGGCAGGATAATTGTACTCATCAGGTGGGAAAAGGTGTGTGCGAGTGCTTTGTGAATTCATTCATTCTTTTAACAATTTATTAAGTGTCTATGATACATCACAAGCTGAACCACATATTTATAATACACATTCAAATAAGAGAAAAAAACAGAAAAAAAGCAATTATTGAATCACAGTGTATCAGTTTTTATAAATAAAAAAATAAGCAAAGCATGCTCTCATAGATACACACCATCAGGAGAAGCCCTTCGTCCATTCCATATGGGGGTGGGGCTTGATCAGAGAAGGATGTCTACAGGAAGGTGTACTCAAGCTTAATTTTCTTTTCTTTTCTTTTTTTTTTTGAGACGGAGTCTCGCTCTGTCGCCCAGGCTGGAGTGCAGTGGCCGGATCTCAGCTCACTGCAAGCTCCGCCTCCCGGGTTTACGCCATTCTCTCACCTCAGCCTCCCGAGTAGCTGGGACTATAGGCGCCCGCCATCTCGCCCGGCTAATTTTTTGTATTTTATTAGTAGAGACGGGGTTTCACCGTGTTAGCCAGGATGGTCTCGATCTCCTGACCTCGTGATCCGCCCGTCTCGGCCTCCCAAAGTGCTGGGATTACAGGCTTCAGCCACCGCGCCCGGCCTCAAGCTTAATTTTCAAAACACTGAATGTTTACTGATATTTTCAATTATTTTTTATTATGAATTAATATTTAAAAGTACTATTTGTCTTATTAGCCGCAGGAAAGGGGACTTTAGAAGAGTCTGTTTAGATTATGTTAGCACGCAGGTATGGGGAGATTTCCTCGGAGTGGGTCTTCCTACTCCTATGCAGATGGTTCCCAGCGAGAGGGCAAGTTCCTTTCCAGAGGAAATCTCAGTGCAGCAGCTGGTACTTCTGATGTACTTGCATAACTGTCAATTTTTACCCCAAATTTGTTTCCTCTGTGTACATGCTATAAATCACCTGGATTTTATTAGGGAGGTCTTGTATTTCTTAACAAGGTAACATCTTTGGGAGGCAAGTCTGTTTGCCCGGGCCGTGAGCAAATAACATTGAAAACAACGTCCTCCGAACTGGTACTCTGGTGAGATCAAGTGGATTGAAACACAGGACAAAGCTTCTTTTATAAATCACACCTCATCTTTTATGACTCTCATGCTTGCATCTGGACTCTGAAAGATTCTAAGCTTGAAATAATCGAAGCAATGAGGGATATTTTCTACTTGCAAAGAAAAGATTTAGTTTATTTGCTTATTTCTCCCCCTTTTCCTTTCCTTTCCTTTCTTTTATCTTTTTTCTTTTTTTCTTTTTTTATGCCGGAGTTTATAAACATGCAGATAAATTAACTAAGAGAAACAATAACTTGGATACCTGTTGACATATGACTAAACTAATGGATGAGTGCTTTTAGGAAAAATAATACACACTGAGTTTAAAACTAATGGATTTGGAGATCAGGGAGGGAGACCGAGAAAGAAATTATTGTAGATGAATTTGCTTCTTTATTTTGAAACACTAAAATGATAACCACAATAAAGGTTATGAAGAAGATGATGATGATAGTGATTAGAATGACTGTGATTATATGGGTTGTAATACGTAATAAAGTGATGACAGCAAAATTGGAGTATGGAGTGTTTCTGGTATATCGTATTCCATCTTCAAATGTATCTTTCTAATCTTTAACGAATTTTCTGCTCCTTCGTTCCAGTTCTCTGGATAACTCTAGAAAGTGTGGACTGTAAGAGATTTGAAAATTATGTTATTTATTATTACCTTTTAAAAATTACGCTTAGACAAATTTAAGGACAGTTCCCTCTCTAAATTATATATAGTGCGTATGTATGTGTGTGTGTGTGTGTGTGTGGGTATATACACACACTTCATATATATAATTTGACATATATATGAAATACTAAATCTCCGTGATTATGTGCTTCTAAAACAGAATGTGTTTTGTGACCTAAATTTACTAAAAACCACCCTTCCCAATATTTATCCTGAGTAATTATAGAAATTTTAAAAATCTTAAGCAGTTTAAGTCTCAAATTATAACAGAATTTGCAGAATGGAGGCTAGCCAAATACGGCTGGAGAGAAGTGTGAGTCAGAACAGGAATCCAATATGCACTAGCTTTTGAGAATCAAGTTTAGAAAGCTAGTGGCCTAAATAAGAACCCTAACCCTACACACTGCAAAGAAGTGTCGAAAAGATCCCAACTACTAGAATTAGGAGGTAAGCAATAAGAGCAAGAGAATTGAGAAACATATTTTTGTTTTGTTTCTAATTTCAACAATCCAAAAATTAAAAGAAAATGAAATAAACACTGTTTTGTTGTGAACCTTTAGGGATCAATCCTTGACAAAACGCAGGAGATAGAATAATGTCTAGAGGGGAGAAAATGGATGTTATAAATTTTTACAGTGCAAAAGTCAAGTTGTAGCTGCCAGGAATTGGAGGCAGCAGAAGGAAGGTAAAGTAGAGAGAAGTGAAGGTATGTTCCTGTTTTCACCCGAACACTGGAATGGGAAGCCGCAAAGACAGCATCCTATCAATGGATTAGGAACGAAGTGGAAATTATACAATTAAAATATTTAAAAACAACCATCACAGGAAATGAAGTAACTATCAAATAGTATTCTCTGCCTAAGAACAGAGGGTAAAATAAAAATTAAATTCTTACCTGTCATGACTAAAGCCAACAAATAATGCCTTAAGAAAAAGTAGTAGTGTCATTGTAGAAGTGACCAGCAGAAGACAAAACAAAACTATTTAAAAGTGGAAACGGAAAGGGAGAAGGAAGGATAGAGAAGATGAGGGGGCAGTGGGAGCCTGGGTAAGGTGGAGAAAGCTTCTAGGGGAAATGGGGTTGTTGGCTCTCAGGGAACAGTGAGTGAGCGATACCTGGAACAAGCATGGGATCAAAAGATAATCATTGTTTGTTTGTTCCCTTACATTAAGAGATATTCAAGAGTTTATTATTTATTATTTATTCATATATATTTTTAGAGACAGGGCCTCACTCTGTCATCCAGGCTAGAGTGCAGGCATAATTACATCTCACTGCAACCTCAAACTCCTGGGCTCAAGGAATCCTCCTGCTTCAGCCTCCCGAGTAGCTAGGATCACAGACACACACTGCCACACCTGGCTATTTTTTAAATATATATATATTTTTGAGAGATAGGGGTCTTGCTGTGTTGCCCAGGCTCTTCTCAAACTTCTGGCATCAAGCAATCCTCCCACCTTGGCCTCCCAATGTGCTGGGATTACAGGCGTGAGCCACTGTACCCAGCCTGAGATTCAAATGTTTTAAATCCTTTATGGAACAAATCAGTTAATAAAGTAATGGTGAAGATATTGGAAGAAAAGGATGTAATTGATCAGCAACATCCCGAAGGACAGAGAGTTGTTGGAAACCAATGCCCAGATAAAAGGTTAATTTTGACATGCGAGAAAGGGATCTCATGGATTGAGAGCTAAGAAAGAGTGACAAGATTGGGTTCTGATGTTAGCAGCACCAGCACTTCCTTCTTCTCTCTTACAACCTAAATCACAACATCATTGACATTTTGTGCAGCTGAAGGCAGCAGGCCAGGTGGACAAAGGGACTAATGTGGAGTCCCACTCCGGAAGGAGTCAGACACATGCATTCTGCTTCCTAGGTCAGTGTTCTTCCCTTTCACATTGCTTTTATCTTCATTTTTGTGACTGAGTGCAAACTGTTAGCATACTTAAGTGCTTAGTGCATACTGCCTTTTTGGTTATTTTCCTTTGTGGTAATATCTCCTCGGGGATTCATCTGAAGTCTTTGAAATCAACCTGCCTACACATTTTAAAAAATGCAGTAAAGAATGCCATATTCTATGCCTATATTCTATTCCAGAGACAATTTTAGAATGAAAGGAAACTATCTCCGTTAGAGCCTTCGGGGAGCTTAGATTTCCGATATAAAAATGGGAACGCAGTTTTCCTCTAGCTCCCATTTTAGGACTTCAGCTTTTATTATTTTATTGCTGGCAACCTCGAAAAGGGAAAAAGGAAAATAAAACCATGCCATTCTAGAAATAGTGACCTAATTTCAGCCTTAGAAAAAAGTAAGAGTCAGAGGAAATAAAGAAATCCTCAGGAAGAACAGGACTATCATGGTTCAGAATTAAGGTATGTTAACAACATTCTCTTATGGCAGAGGCTGACATAGTAAGATAGAGAAGAGAGTATTTGACCTGTGTACAAGCACCTGGCCAGATGTGGGGAGAGGAACCAACAGACCTCAATTTATTGGACCTGTATCTTGCCTTTAGCCAAACCATGCTAATCAAAAGTTAGCAAATGAATGTTGGGAACTCGAGTTGTAAACACAGTTCTAAACTTGGGAATCTCTTAATAAGGACCACTGGCTCTGCCTCCGGGGCATCAGATCTCAAAAGCAAGCCCCATGAAGTCTAGAAACCAGAGAACAAAACTGTTTATCAATCTGTATTCACAAAAACAATAAGCAAAGACAGATGTCTCTTCCTAGGAGAAGCAAATCGAGTCACAAGAGAAAAGCAATTGCTGCATTAACAAGTAAAAAGGAAACAAATGGAAGCATTTTTCTTTAGACCGATGCATGGGATTTTCTTTGCTGATGTAATCTGTATTATATACAGGTTCATGTAGGAATGAACTCCTTGGAGTTTGTCTCTGGATCTCAGGCAAGTTGGAGGGTAAGCTCAGTTCCACAGGCTTAAGGCAAACTTCCTCATCTGTAAAATGGAATAGGAGAATCTTTCTTGCAAAGTTTATGAGGATCGAGTGGGTTACATTAATGTCCTGCTGCAATGCCTAGTACAGATAGGACAGTTAACAAGTTACTTCTCTTCCTCCCATTCAGGATGGCAAAACATTTAAAGTTTTGCCACAATGCTGGACAATTATTAGGGAGATAAAGGTGGATACAAAAAGAAAGATCAGGGGAAAAAAGAACAACCTGAGAAGATTAGAAAACTGGCTATAGCAAGTTGTATGTTTTTACACTTTTAGTAAGAGTTTTCCTTTTCTCAGGGCTTTACAAGTAGGGACCTGGTATTATTTCCCAAAACGGTGAGTAAAGAAGCAACTTTTGAGCATTTGAGCTTTCAAGAAGGTGAAGACGACTGGCCGCATGTTAAGGTTTTATTTTTGAAAAGTTTTCAGAAAATTCGTAAAAAGCTTGCCATGGACTGTGGTTGTAATTGCCAAATGTCACGTGCAGTTGCTCTCAACTTCTACGTCCCATTCTAATTCTTGATCATTTGTTTGACTTTTCTCCTAACTTTCTCCGTAACTTTTAATTCATCACTTGCCTGTGTACTTGGGAAGTTCCTCATTTTGGCCTCTCTCAGGAGACCTCTCTCCATACTAGGCAGGCAGACATTGTGATGTGTATCTTAGCTCCCCAGTTTTCCTTTTAAGGAGCCCCTGAGAATGGTAATATTATTATCCCTATTTTACAGAAGAGTTGGCTTACATTTAAAAGCAGTAGCAGTGAAGCCCAGAGGCACCTTGTCTGGCTTTAAATTTTGGTCCTATTTACTAGCTGTGTGATTTTGAGCAGGTTGCTTAACCTCTCTGTGTCTCAGATTCCTCATCTGTTAAATGAGAATAATACTTTTGCGTTATGGTTATTGTAAAGCCGATAATGCATGCTATGTGGTTAGCAGAGTACCTCGTACTAAGGGAGCTTAGGATAAATAGTAGCCATCATTATTGTTATTAGAGAGGTTAAGTATCTTGCTCCTAGAAATATCAGCAGCCCCTGTAAAAGGCACGTCAGCCTGTTTCTGGAGCCAGTGCTCTCCACCACTAGGGTGTACGCACCTCAGGCGTCGTGTTATTTTATGAATCGAATTGAAGGCCAAGTGCTATAGTCTTTCGAAAAAAATTATTACAGCTTAAAAAAGATCAGAAAATTTATTTTAGAAATTTAAAGGTATCAGAACATTGTAAATATTTGATTCATCCTATAATTGAAATTGAAGGATGGATATATATGATTTGCAAATAAAATAAAATAAAAGTACACGTAAAGTGATTTAGCCTGAGTATCTCCAATAATGGAAATGGCAAGAAAGTGGCCTTTCTTGCAAGGATAATGAACAATTTACAAGAGAAGTAAATACAATCTGTAGCTCATTAAATCTTAGCAATAAGCGTCTGTGGTAAAAAGAAACTTATTGGAGCTTGAATGCGGGATAGACTAGGTGTGATGATGGATGACACTAAGAGTTTTATGTGGGGGGTGGAGGGGCAATTCAAGAGGGGTAAAGAAATATGATGGTAATAGGCTGCCTCTTTCTGTGGTTCTGAACAGAAGATGAAAGCCATTTAGGAGAGGGAACTGGTCAGCTTCCCTTCTCTGAAGGCAGATGCCTCAAGGATGCCCTACTTAGCACTGACATTGCAGAATCGTTCTCCTGTTTCTCCGAATTTTTTAGAACAAAAAGATTTAAGACATTTGAGCCCCTAGATGAGGTCCTGCTTATTCGCCAGCTCTTTCTTGTCTCTTTCTATCTCATCCTTTCTAAGGAGCTCAGAGTCTGAGCTTGATTTTAAAATCTGTGTAATTGTGTGATATTATAACAATCACTTCTCTGGAAAAATGTTGAGCACAATGGGAAAACAGAGGAAAAGCAACAACTCTTTTCATTAACATTGTCTGGGGTTGTGAGAAACAAGATCACTTCCCCACGGTTCTTGTCATATGCATAGGAATTCATCAGGCAGAGAGAAAAGGAACTGCATGTGAAATGAAATGGTGAGAAGTGCATTTGGAGGAGGTGGCCAGGGGAAAAAAACACGTTTATTATCTCCTCTTTGAAATGTGGGGGTCCAAGCCATATGTGCTTGAAAATTTTGAATTTTTTCAGAATTTTGAAAGAACTTCATTCAATTCCTCCCAAGTTTAACTGTTCTTCTCCCATTAAGAGAATTTTTTTTTTCTCTGTGAGCACTGGCCCGAATCAGCGCTTCCTCAGGTTATATCTTTTATGAATCATAACATTTTTCTCATCTCTGTGGGAATTGGCCTCTCCCCAATTTTCTGCATTGGTCTATAATTTTCCTTAAGAACTTGAAAAGCAAAAATTAGACTTTGTTGTACAGAATAAGTGGTGGATGAGTGCATGCACCAGAAACCAACATAAGAACAACTCCTTTTGGGTGTTCATAACTGGTGTATTATTTGTGACTCAGACTCCTTAAATTTCGTTTCCATGTAGCAATTTACTTTAGAACTCAGTCAGTATTCATATGTTCAAACAATTTTTTGTCCCCTCTGTGTTCTCTCCAACCCGCACTCCCATCCTATTAACAAGCACTTCCCAAAGGCCCAATTTTATTGTATTCATCTAATTGATAAATGTGCTCAATTTATATCAGTGAGAGTTTAGCATATTTCAGAAGGTTTTACATTACATGATTTCATGAATTAGAACAAGACAGAGTCCATTCACCATTGCACAAATGAACAAGGAGTGGGTGTATATGTGTGTTGCTCACATTGCTAAACTATTACAGTGTTATTCAAACTTGAACATGCATCAAGCTCACCTAGAGGTTCTTATTTCCAGAGTTTATCATGCAGGAGGTCTGGGATAGGGCCTCGTAATCTCTATTTCTTTTTTTTATATATATATACTTTATGTTCTAGGGTACATGTGCACAGCGTGCAGGTTTGTTACATATGTATACATGTGCCATGTTGATGTGTTGCACCCATTAACTCATCATTTACATTAGGTATATCTCCTAATGCTATCTCTCTCCTCTCCCTCAACCCCACAACATGCCCTAGTGTGATGTTCCCCTTCCTGTATCCAAGTGTTCTCATTGTTCAATTCCCACCTATGAGTGAGAATATGCGGTGTTTGGTTTTCTGTTCTTGCGATAGTTTGCTGAGAATGATGGTTTCCAGCTGCATCCATGTCCCTACAAAGGACATGAACTCATCCTTTTTATGGCTGCATAGTATTCCATAGTGTATATGTGCCACATTTTCTTAATCCAGTCTGTCATTGATGGACATTTGGGTTGGTTCCAAGTGTTTACTATTGTGAATAGTGCTGCAATAAACATATGTGTGCATGTGTCTTTATAGCAGCATGATTTATAATCCTTTGGGTATATACCCAGTATTGCGATGGCTGGGTCAAATGGTATTTCTAGTTCTAGATCCTTGAAGAATCGCCACACTGTCTTCCACAATGGTTGAACTAGCTTACAGTCCCACCAACAGTGTAAAAGTGTTCCTATTTCTCCACATCCTCTCCAGCACCTGTTGTTTCCTGACTTTTTAATGATTGCCATTCTAACTGGTATGAGATGGTATCTCATTGTGTTTTTGATTTGCATTTCTCTGATGGCTAGTGATGATGAGCATTTTTTCACGTGTCTGTTGGCTGCATAAATGTTTTCTGTTGATAAGAGTCTGTTCATACCCTTTGCCCACTTTTTGATGGAGTTGTTTTTTTTTTTTCTTGTAAATTTGTTTGAGTTCTTTGTAGGTTCTGGATATTAGCCCTTTGTCAGATGAGTAGATTGTAAAAATTTTCTCCCATTCTGTAGGTTGCCTATTCACTCTGATCGTAGTTTCTTTTACTGTGCAGAAGAAGCTCTTTAGTTTAATTAGATCCAACTTGTCAATTTTGGCTTTTGTTGCCATTGCTTTTGATGTTTTAGACATGAAGTCCTTGCCCATGCCTATGTCCTGAATGGTATTGCCTAGGTTTTCTTCTAGGGTTTTCATGGTTTCAGGTCTAACATTTAAGTCTTTAATCCATCTTGAATTAATTTCTGTATAAGGTGTAAGGAAGGGATCTAGTTTCAGCTTTCTACTTATGACTAGCCAATTTTCCCAACACCATTTATTAAACAGGGAATCTTTTCACCATTTCTTGTTTTTGTCATGCTTGTCAAAGATAAAATAGTTGTAGATGTGTGGTATTAGTTCTGAGGACTCTGTTCTATTCCATTGGTCTATATTTCTGTTTTGGTACCAGTATCATGCTGTTTTGGTTACTGTAGCCTTGTAGTATAGTTTGCAGTCAGGTAGCGTGATGCCTCCAGCTTTGTTCTTTTCGCTTAGGATTGTCTTGGCAATGTGGGCTCTTTTTTGGTTCCATATGAACTTTAAAGTAGTTTTTTCCAATTCTGTGAAGAAAGTCACTGGTTGCTTAATGGGGATGGCATTGAATCTATAAATTACCTTGGGCAGTATAGCCATTTTCATGATATTGATTCTTTCTATCCATGAGCATGGAATGTTCTTCCATTTGTGTCCTCTTTTATTTCATTGAGCAGTGGTTTGTAGTTCTCCTTGAAGAGGTCTTTACATCCCTTGTAAGTTGGATTCCTAGGAATTTTATTCTTTTTGAAGCAATTGTGAATGGGAGTTCACTCATGATTTGGCTGTTTGTCTGTTATTGGTGTATAAGAATGCTTGTGATTTTTGCACATTGATTTTGTATCCTGAGACTTTGCTGAAGTTGCTTATCAGCTTAAGGAGATTTGGGACTGAGACAATGGGGTCTGTATTTCTAACAAGCTTCCAGGTGATGCTGCTGCTGCTGTCCCAGGGACCATACTTTGAGAACCACCAGGCTTTAGCAATCTAGGGGGATAATTCACTAGAGGGAGTGAAGGAGGCTCCACCAGCTGGCTGTTGACATTCACTGAAGGAACGGAGAGATGATAGGCCTGAATGCTCAGCAGATGACAGAAATAAGACGGATGGTGAACAAATGCGGAATTAAGAAATGTGCCTTAGACCCTTCTGAAGCACAAGTAGATGACTTCTTGGGACTGGGAAGCAGTGCAAGGCAGGAGGCAGAAATGGAGCAACTAGGTTCAGTTATGATTTCTTGATGAGGACATTATAGGGAAGCAGGAGAAGGAAGGGTACAGAGATCAAACTTCCACACACAACAGCCCTCGTTTCAAATCCAGGGTCTTCCAATTTACCCAAGTGTTTCGACGTTTTTATGAGTTAACCTCCCTGACTCTCAATTGCCTTCTCTGTGAAGTGTGGGCAGTTGTCGTGATCTCATGGAGACTAAAATAAACTGCATCAAACACTTAGCACTTACTAGCTACAAAATAAAATATTAACATACTTCTGTTAGTCGTGATGAGAGGATCAGCTACTGACGATCACAATTCTGGACCCATGGATCACATTTGATATTTATTTGTGTCCAAGCAGAACTTATTATGATTGGATTAACATAATAAATTTGAGGCATAGCAGATAATTAAAAACTGCAGAAGAGCCAGGGTCCCTCACCCTCTATTACTGGGAATGGAGAAGAGTTATGGTTGAACTAAAGCAATAAAAACAATAATAATAAAGACAATAACAGCAATGAATATTTATTGAATTCCTTATGAATTTCTATGAGCCATGCCACCATAACTTTAAAATGTGTGTATATACACACTCGTGTGTGTATGTATGTGTTTGTACAGTCCTTCACAGAACTGTATAATAAAATAGGCATTATTAGTAGTCCAACTTACTTTGAGGACAACTGAGATACAGGCAAGGTACAGACCATATAAGAAATACCCTAGAGGCATAAAATTTAACATTCAGCATTAAATAAGTTCAGAGCTATTGAGCTTTCCTTGATCCCTATGTATCTTGCCCTTTTTCTAGTCCATTGTATCTCTTTATTGTTCCAAAATCTTAAGTATTCCATTAAAAAATATCTACACCAATCCATTTGCTGTGTTCACAGTCTCTTACCATGTTTCTGACATTTTCTCTCCATTCCTCACATGCTGCTTTTTTCTAAATGTATGATTAATGATAAGTTCCAAGGACCAAGGTGGTGCTGCCAGGTACGGCTGTGCTTGCATCCTTTCCATATCCGATCATGAAGGGCAGGGCATAATACAATATCAGCCATCCTGTGGGAGAGTGGAGGTCAACACTAAGTCCCTGGCTAGTTAGAATGATTTTCTCAGGAGTTACCAACCTAGTTTCCATCAGTGGAGCAGGCTTCAAAGGAAACACTAGCCTGGCCCACTCAAAGAGACTGCTCTGCTTTCAGAGAGAGGCAAGTTGACAGCCAAACACCCTTGCTATGAATCACCTCCTACCTCAAACTCTCACTCCCGAGCTGGCTTAGAATCTCATCATCTAGCTATGTCTTCCTGCTTTTCATTCTTTCTCCTTACCTCCATCCCTAGCTTCAGGAGACTCTCCACCTTTGTCACCTGTGCCTCGTTGAGAATGAGCAATGCTCTGGTCTAGAACACCAGAACATTTAAGAATTTCGTAACTAAGACATAGTACTCTAAGGGGATCAAGCCAATATCATTTGTTGCTTTAAGCTAAAAGGCTGTAGGAGATAATTAGCGTCCTATATTGTATGTATATGTTTGAATAGAAATAGAAAAGTTGCCACTATTTCTAGAGGTTGTTATGCGGGTGAAATTGCTTAAACTTCAAAATGAAAGTCAGTTTGAAATTGATGATTTTATGGTTTAGGGCTTTGTAGTGATACTGTTGAGCAAACAATAACATTCTCACCTTCCAGGAGCGTTTTTTTAAGATATGATAGATATCCCATTTTTTGGGATATGAATATAGAAGAAAGATTCCCCTTGTTTAGGGAATCCCTCTCCTGTTTTGTTTTCTTTTTTTTTCTTTTTCTTTTTTTTTTTGAAACGAAGTCTTGCTCTTCTCCTCCAGGCTGGAGTGTGATGGCTCAATCTTGGTTCACTGCAAGTGATTCTCCTGCCTCGGCCTCCCAAGTGGCTAGGATCAAGCAATTCTCCTTCCTCAGCCTCCCAAGTAGTCGGGATTACAGGCACCTGCCACCATGCCCGGCTAATATTTGTATTTTTAGTAGAGACTGAGTTTCACCATGTTGGCCAGGCTGGTCTAGAACTCCTGACCTCAAGTGATCCACCCACCTTGGCCTCCCAAAGTGCTGGGATTGCAGGTGTCAGCCACCACGCCCGGCCCCCTCTCCTGTTTTCATAGCTTTCAATGCCTATCTTTATTACCGAGCTTATGATAATACACTGAAATAATCTACTTATAGCTGCTTCTCACACCGGCCGATGAGTTAGTGGGACCCTTTCTTATTCATAACTGTATCCGCAGCATCTAACTCAGTGCTTGAGGCAAAAAATGTGTCTTAAAGAATGTTTGTCAAGTAGAACTCAACTGAGGTAGGACTAAAGACATTGGTAGGAGGAATTGTTCTCAGATTAAGGGACATTATGAATGCTTGTGGTAATACCGCTGTGATAGTTAATTTTAATAGTATGTGTCAATTTGACTAGATGATGGAATGCCTAGAAATACAATTAAATAATAATATAATAATAGTGCAAAAGTACCAATGATGTGGTTTGGCTATGTCCCCACCCAAATCTCATCTTGAATTGTAACCCCCACAATTCCCATGTGTCATGAGAAGAACCCGGTGGGAGGTGATTGAATGATGGGGGCAGGCCTTTCCTGTGCTGTTCTCATGATAGCGAATGAGTCTCAAGAGAGCTGATGGTTTTAAAAATGGGAGTTTCCCTGCACAAGTTCTCTCTCTTGTCCCTGCCATGCAAGAAGTACCTTTTGCCTTCCACCATGATTGTGAGGCCTCCTGAGCCACAGGGACTTGTAAGTCCATTTTTAAACCTCTTTCTTTTGTAAATTGCCCAGTCTCAGGTATGTCTTTATCAGCAGCATGAAAATGAACTAATACTACTGATCTAATATTACGGAGTCTCTCTGTGAGGATGTTTCTAGAAGACATTAGCTTTTAAATTGATAAGACTGAGTAAAATGGATTATCTTCTCCAATCTTAGTGGGCATCATCTAATCCATTGAGGGCCTGAATAGAACAATAAGATGAAGGAAGAAAGGATTTGCTGGCTCTCTGCCTGATTGAGCTGACACATGAATCCTTTCCTGCCCTTGGACTGACACCTAAACCACTGGCTTTCATGCTCTCAGGCCTTTGAATTATGCCACTCTCCTGTGTGTGTCTCTCATTCATAGATGACAGAGTTTGGAACTTATTAGTCTCCATAATCTCATGAACCAATACCATATAAATATATGTATGTGTTTTTGTGTGTTTGTGTGTGTATATGTGTGTGAATATGTGTGTACATACATGGTATTTTAAAAATACTACATATGGTAAATATTGTACATTTAAAATATATATATATACCATATACATATCAAATATGGTATTTATTGTGTATATATATAAAATATGGTATTTTAAAAAATAGATATAGACAGATAAGTAGATAGAATCTCCTATTACATGTGTATCCCCTATTAGTTATGTTTTACTTTATTTTATTGTATTTTATTAAGTTCTGGGGAACATGTGCAGGATGTGCATGTATGTTACATAGATGAAGGTGTGCCATGGTGGTCTGCTGCACCTATCAACCCATCACCTAGATATTAAGCCCAGCATGTATTAGCTTTTTTTTCCTAAAGCTCTCCACAACCCCCATCCTCCTTTGACATGCCTCCTTGTCTGTTGTTCTCCTCCCTGTGTCCATGTGGTCTCATTGTTCAGCTTCCACTTACAAGTGAGAACATGCTGTGTTTGGTTTTCTGTTCCTGTGTTAGTCTGCTGAAGATAATGACTTGCAGCTCCATCCATGTCCCTGCAAATGAGAGGACATGATCTCATTCTTTTTTATGGCTGCATAGTATACCACGGTGTATATGTACCAGATTTTTAAAATCCAGTCTACTATGAGTGGGCATTTGAGTTGATTGCGTGTCTTTGCTATTGTGAATAGTGCTGCAATGAATATACAAGTGTATGTGTCTTTACAATAGAATGATTTATATTCCTTTGGGTATATACAAGTAATGGGAATGCTGGGTCAAATGGTATTTCTGGTTGTAAATCTTTGAGGAATCACCACACTTTCTTCCACATTGGTAGAACTCATTCACATTCTCACCAACAGTGTAAAAGTATTCCTATTCCTTAGCAACCTTGCCAGTATCTGTTGTTTCTTGACTTTTTAATAGTCATCATTTTCACTGGTTGTGTGAGATGTTATCTCATTGTGATTTTGATTTGCATTTCTCTAAGGATCAGTGATGTTCAGGTTTCTTGCCTGTGTTTGTTGGCTGCATGTATGTCTTCTTTTGAGAAGTGTTATTTCATGTCCTTAGCCCACTTTTTAATGGGGTTGTTTTTTTTTCCTCAGAAATTTGCTTAAGTTTCTTGTAGATTCTGGATATTAGATTTTTTTAGATAGATAGATTTTTAGTTAGATAGAATTTTGTTTCACTTTGTTAGATAGATAGATTGCAAAAATTTTCTCCCATTCTGTAGGTTGTCTGTTTGCTCTGATGACAGTTTCTTTTGCTGTACAGAACCTCTTTAGTTTAATTAGATCCCATTTGTTAATTTTTGTTTTTGTTGCAATTGCTTTTGGCAATTTCATGATAAAAATATTTGCTCATGCCTACGTCCTGACTGGTATTGCCTAGATTTTCTTCTAGGGTTTTTATAGTTTTGGGTTTACATTTCAGTCTTTAATCCATCTTGAGTTAATTTTTGTATAAGGTTTAAGTAGGGGTCCAGTTTCAATTTTCTGCATATTGTTAGCCAGTTCTCCCAGTACCATTTGTTAAATAGGGAATCCTTTTCCTATTGCTTGTTTTTGTCAGGTTTGTCAAAGATCAGATTGTTATAGATGTGCGGCTTTATTTCTGAGTTCTCTATTCTGTTCCATTGGTCTATGTGCCTGTTTATGTTTCAGTACCATGCTGTTTTGGTTACTATAGCCTTATAGTATATTTTGAAGTCAGATAGCATGATGCCTCCAGCTTTTTTCTTTTTGCTTAGGACGGTCGTGGGTATACAAGCTGTTTTTGGATTACATATGAATTTTTTAAAGTTTTTTTAATTATGAAAAAATTTTTTAAAATGTCAGTAGTGTTTCATGGGAATAGCATTGAATCTATAAATTGCTTTGGGCAGTATGGCCATTTTCACAGTATTGATTCTTTCTATCAATGAGCATCGAATGTTTTTTAATCTGCTTGTGCCTTCTCTGATTTCCTTGAACAGTGGTTGCTAGTTCTCCTTGAAGAGGCCCTTCACCTTCCTTGTTATCAGTATTTCTGGGTATTTCATTCTTTTTTGTGGCGATTGGGAATGGGAGTTCACTCATGATTTGGCTCTCAGCTTGTCTGTTGTTGGTATATAGGAATGCTTGTGATTTCTCCACGTTGATTTTGCATCCTGGGACTATGCTGAAATTGCTTATCAGCTTAAAAAGCTTTTGGGTTGAGTTGATGAGATTTTCTAGATTTAGGATCATGTCATCTGCAAATAGGGACAATTTGACTTCCTCTCTTCCTATGTGAATACCCTTTACTTCTTTCTCTTGCCTGATCGCCCTGGCAAGAACTTCCAATACTATGTTGAATAAGAGTGGTGAGACAGGGCATCCTTGTCTTGTGCCAGTTTTCAAGGGGAATCCTTCCAGTTTTTGCCCATTCAGCATGATATTGGCTGTGAGTTTATCATAAATTACTCTTATTATTTTGAGGTATGTTCCTTCAATACCTAGTTTATTGAGAGTTTTTAATATGAAGAGATGTTGAATTTTATCAAAGACCTTTTCTGCATCCATTGAAATAATCATGTGGTTTTTGTCTTTAGTTCCATTTATAGGATTAGGATGAATTACTTTTATGGATTTAAATATGTTAACCCAGTCTTGCGTCCCAGGGATGAAGCTGACTCAGTTGTGGTGGATAAACTTTTTGATGTGCTGCTGGGTTTGGTTTGCCTGTATTTTATTAAGGATTTTTGCATCGATGTTCATCAGAGATATTTGACTGAAGTTTTCCTTATTTGCTGTATCTCTGCCAGGTTTTGGTATCAAGATAATGCTAGCCTCATAAAATGAATTTGGGAGGAGTTTCTCCTTTTCAATTGTTTGGAATCGTTTCAGAAGAAAAAGATCTTCTTTGTTCCTCTGGTAGAATTCAGCTATAAATCCATCTGTTTCTGTGATTTTTTTGATTGGTAGGCTATTTATTACTGCCTTAATTTCAGAACTTGTTATCGGTCTATTCAGGGATTCAACTTCTTCCTTGTTCAGTCCTGGAAGGGTTTATGTGTCCAGGAATTTATCAGTTTCTTCCAGATTTTCCAGTGTATTTGCATAGAGGTGTTTACAGTATTCTCTGATTGTTGTTTGTATTTTTGTGGGGTCAGTGGTGGTATCCCCCTTATTATTTCTGATTATGTTTATTTGAATCTCCTTTCTTTTCTTCATTAGTTTAGCTATCACACTATTTATTTTATTGATTATTTTCCAAAAAGTCAGCTTCTGGATTCATTGATTTTTTTGAAGGATTTTTCATGTCTCTAGCATCTTCAGTTCCACTCTAATCTTGGTTATTTCTTGTGTTCTGCTAGCTCTGGTGTTTGTTTGCTCTTTCTCCTCTAGTTCTTTTAGCTGTGATATTAGAGTGTCAATTTGAGATCTTCCTAGCCTTTTGATGTGAGCATTTAATGCTATAAATTTTCCTCTTAACACTGTTTTAGCTGTGTCCTAGACATTCTGGTACATTGTTTCTTTGTTCTCATTAGTTTCAAAGAACTTCTTGATTTCTGCCTTAATTTCATTATTTACCCAGAAGTTATTCAGGAGCAGGTTGTTCAATTTCCATGTAGTAGAGTTGGTTTGAGTGGGTTTCCTAATCTTGAGTTCTCATTTGATTGTGCTGTGGTCTGATATATTGTTTGTTATGATTTCAGTTATTTTGTACTTGCTAAGGAGTGTTTTACTTTCAATTATGTGATCAATTTTAGAGTAAGTGCCATGTGGCACTGAGAAAAATGTATATTCTGTTGTTTGGGGGTGGAGAGTTCTGTAGATATCTATCAGGTCCTCTTGATCCAGAGCTGAGTTGAAGTCCTGAACATCTTTGTTAATTTCCCACCTCAATGATCTGTGTAATACTGACAGTAGGGTATTAAAGTCTCCCAGTATAATTGTGTGGAGTTCTAAGTCTCTTTGTAGTCTTTAAGAACTTATTTTATGAATCTGGGTGCCTCTGTATTTGAATCATAGACATTTGGAATAGTTAGCGCTTCTTGTTGAATGGAAGCCGTTACCATTATGTAATGTCCTTCTTCGTCTTTTTTTTACCTTTGCTGGTTTAAAGTCTACTTTGTCAGAAATTAGAATTGCAACCCCGGATTTTTTTCTGCTTTCCATTTGCTTGGTAAACTTTCTTCTTTCCCTTTATTTTGAGCCTTTGTGTGTCTTTGCATGTGAGATTTTTTTTTTTTTCAATACAGCACACCAATGGATCTTGTCTGTTTATCCAGCTTGCTATTCTGTGTCTTTTAATTGGGACATTTAGCCCATTTACATTTAACGTTAATATTGTTATATGTGAATTTGATCCTGTCATTGTGATGCTGGTTGGGTAATTCTGTAGATTTGTTAATGTAGTTGCTTCATAGTGTCGTTGGTCTGTGTATTTCAGTGTGTTGCTGCAGTGGCTGATAATGGTTGTTCCTTCCCACGTTTAGTGCTTCCTTCAGGAGCTCTTGCAAGGCAGGCCTGGTGGTGACAATATCCCTTGGCATTTGCTTGTGTGAAAAGGATTTTATTTCTCTTTCACTTATGAAGCTTAGTTTGGCTGGTGTTTTAATGTGTTCTCATGCTGCTAATAAAGAAATATCTGAGATTGGGTAATTTATAAAGAAAAAGTGGTTTAACAGACTCACAGTTCCACATGGCTGGGGAGGCCTCACAGTTATGGTGGAAGGCAAAAGGTACGTCCTACATGGTGACATACAAGAGATAATGACAGCCAAGTGAAAGGGGAAAACCCCTTGTAAAACTATCATATCTCATGAGACTTATTCACTGCCACCAGAACAGTAGAGGGCAAACTGTCCCCGTGGTTTAATTACCTTCCACCGGGTCCCTCCCACGAGAAAGGAAAATTGTGGGAACTACAATTCAAGATGAGATTTGGGTGGGGACACAACCAAACCATATCAGCCATATATGAAATTCTGGGTTGGAAATTCTTTTCTTTAAGAATGTTGAATATTGACCCCCAGTCTCTTCTGGCTTATAGGGTTTCCACTGAAAGGTCTGCTGTTAGTCTGATGGGCTTCACTTTGTAGGTGACCTGGCCTTTCCCTTTGACTTCCCTTAACATTTTTTCCTTCATTTCAACCTTGGAGAACATGACGATTATGTGTCTTGGGGTTGATCTTCTCGTGGAATATCTTACTGGGGTTCTATGGATTTCCTGAATTTGAATGATGGCCTGTCTTGCTAGGTTGGGAAAGTTCTCCTGGATGATATCCTGAAGTGTGTTTTCCAACTTGTTTCCATTCTCCTCGTCTCTTTCAGGTACTCCAATCACTCATAGATTTGGTCTTTTTACATAGCCCCATAGTTCTCAAAGGTTTTGTTTCTTCTTTTTTATTCTTTTTCTCTGTTATTGTCTGCCTGGCTTATTTCAGCAAGATAGTCTTCAAGCTCTGATATTCTTTCTTCCACTTGGTTGATTCAGCTGTTGGTACTTGTGTATGCTTCATAAAGTTCTCATGCTGTGTTTTTCAGTTCCGCCGGGCTGTTTATGTTCCTCTCTAAACTGGTTATTCTAGTTAACAGTTCCTGTAACCTTTTATCGTGGTTATTAGCTTCTTTGCATTGGGTTAGAATATAATCCTTTAGCTCAGCGAAGTTCACTATTACCCACTTTCTGAAGCCTGTTACTGTCAGTTCATCTACCTCGGCTTCAGCCCCACTCTGTCCCCCTGCTGGAGACGTGCTGCAGTCATTTTGAGGAAAAGAGGCATTCTGGCTTTGGGAATTTTCAGTATTTTTGTGATGATTTTTCCTCATCTTCATGGATTTATCTACCTTTGCTCTTTGAGGCTCTTGACCTTTTGGATGGGGTTTTTTGTGGTGTCTCTTTTTGTTGATATTGTTGTTATTATTGCTTTCTGTTTGTTTGCTTTTCTTCTAATAGTCAGGTCCTTCTTCTTCAGGTCTGCTGCAGTTTGTTGGGGGTCCACTCCAGATCCTGTTCACCAGGATATCACCAGTGGAGTCTGCAGAACAGCAAAGATTGCTGCCTGCTCCTTCCTCTGGAAGTTTCGTCCCAGAGGGGCACCAACCTGATGCCAGCCAGAACTCTCCTGTATGGGGTGTCTGGCTACCCCTGTTGGGAGGTCTCACCCAGTCAGGGGGCATAGGATCTGAGACCCACTTAAAGAAGCAATCTGGCTGCCCTTTAGCGGAGCTGGTGCACTGAGCTGGAGGAATCTCTCTTGTCTGGATCACCCAGACTCTTCAGAGCCAGCAAGCAAGAAAGATTAAGTCCACTAAACCTGAGACTGCAGCTGCCTCTCCCAGGAGGTGCTCTGTCCCAGGGAGATGAGAGTTTTGTCTCTGTATCCCTGGCTGGAGTTGTTGGAATTCCTGAAGGGAGGCTCTGCAGGAGGGATGGATCCAGGTCCCACCTAAATAAGCAGTCTGGCCACAGTCTGTCACAGCCACTGTTCTGCGCTGTGGGGAATACTGCCCAGTCCAAACCACCCAGCCTCCCGAGCACTGGCAGAGGAAAACCACCGACTAGAGCCTCAGGAATGGCAGTGATCCCTTCCCCAAGGAACTCAGTCATCCCAGGCAGACTCCAGGCTGTTGTGCTGGCCAGCGGGGATTCCAAGTCAGTGGGTCTTAGCTTGTGGGGTTTCATGGCAATGGGACCTGCTGAGCGAGGCTGCTTGGCTCCCTGGCATCAGCCCTGTTTCCACGTGAGTGGACAGCTCTCCTGCCTCCCCGGAGTTGCGAGAGCTGCTGGAGTATGTAAAAACTCCTGTGGCTCAGTACCTGCCAGAATGGCCACCAACCGGAGCAACTGCTGTGGGTCTGCCAGTTTTGTGCTTGGGACCCAAGGCCCTGGTGGTGTAAGCACACGAGGGAATCTTCTGATCTGCAGATTCCAAAAAAATCCATGGGAAAAGTGTAGAACACCAGATGGGTAGCACAGTCCCTCACCACCTCCCTTGCTTGGGTGGGCAGGTCCCTTGCCCCGTGCAGCTTCCGGGTGAACTGTCGCCCAAACCTGCTTTCCTTGCTCTTCATGGGTCACATCAACCACCTAGTCAGTCTCAATAAGACAATCTGGGTACCTCAGTTGGAAATGCAGAAATCATGCCGTCTTTTGCATTTGTCTCAGTGGAAGCTGCAGACCAGAGCCGTTTCTACTCGGTCATCTTTGCCCCTCCCCAAGTTTTTTTTTAAACCCTGACTAATATGCCAGCTCTCACTAAGTCATGAAAGCTAGGGTAGATCTGTTAATAGGCATAGTTTTTAGAACTTATGCCTAATGACTGCAATGTCATCTGATATAAAGACTCAAATTTCAGTCATCCAGGACCACACTAGTGGGTCTATAAATTCTCTGTGTTTAACATTGAGATGCCTTTCCCATTCAAGATGGGTCATTATTAAAAATCTCTAATTAATACTATCTCCTACTTCTAACATACAGTTTATCTTACCCTGCTTCATCCATCTCCGTATGTTTGTTTAAGTCAAGAAACTCAGGCTGGGTGTGATATAAAGAAACAAATAGACTTTAGACTTGGCTTTTCAAGATAATTGGGATTTTAGGGGGATAATGTTTTCATTTTAGCTGGAGTCAGGATGTGGTCAAAGGGAGATACAGAGGCCTTCACTGAGTGGGGTCTCTCCATGTTTTTACTCCTATAAGCTTTGTGAAGACAGATGACAAGTCTGCCTTTGGAAAGTTCTTAGATGGAAAAGAGAGGTCAAGCAAATTAGGCCCACAGCAAGCAGGCAGCGGAGAGCTATTAAAATAAGATCAGGCCCAGTCCCCCCTAGTCATCTCAGCAGCGCACCCTGCCATCATGATTTTGTGCTATCCATGTCCATGATCCCTTTCACTCCTGGATTATCTGAGAGTTGACTCTCACTTTTGCAACAAACTCAAACATTCTTTGACAGGCAAGGCATATTTTCTAATATGCAAATTAGATACCTGGGAGATCATTTTCTCCTTGACTTTTGAAAAATGCATCTCTTTTCTTTCAAAGACAAAACATTAAGGACACACTCAAAACTGTCAAGTCTGATCCAAATTTTTTTCTTGACCCCCTGATGAGACTAAATTCAAAACCAATTAGCTGTTTCATGACTTTCACCTTTGATGGATGGCAATCGTTGCTTTTCTCCCCCCAGGAGTAAAAATAAGAATCAGAGAGCTGAAAAGGATAAAATAGCTTTTGAGTCAGAAATCTTCAGGGTGTACTTCTTTTAGTGATTACCCAGGGCAAAATTGTAGCATTTTTCTGGTTGATAATGGACACAGAGAGTAAGTAACCCCAACATCTATTGTAAAGATAAGAGAGCCATTTCAGTGTGTTAGAAGACTTGTTCCACGTGACAGATTCAACTGTGGCTAAAATAGAAATCTCGGGATTCTCTATTCTACATGTTTTTTAACAATTGAGTTTTCTCCAGACCCAGTGCTTCCTTGGTGGGTCGCACACAGAATTTTGGCATGGAGGAAAAATGTTTGGTATTGAACTTCAAAGTTGTGAATATTTACTCTGAAACCATCGTGAGTCATTTTCAGTGCTCACTGTTGTCTCTTTCATTTGGAACTGTCAAATGATGCAGAAGACACCTTTTCAACAGGTAATTCTCCCAGAAAGTGGTCACCATAAGCATATTTACCATAGAAATGTTCTAATCATCCCTCTCTCCATATTTCTATCAGCCTTTGCTCAAGATACTTACTCTAAGGCTGCCTGGAATTCTCCTGCTGTTCTCATTCTTTAGAACTAAATCAAATGCCACCTCTTCCAATAAGACTTCCTAAATATATGTAACCTCAAGCCCCTGTAACTCTTGAGGCTGTGGTTTATTGGCATTTGTAGAACACCCCTGCTAACATGATATCTAGGAATGGTTGATGGGTGCTTCAGAGGAAGCCTCAGGCTTAGCAGTGAACGGAGTCACCATACTCCAATGTTGCACGACTGTCCACTGATCATTTATGAAGTAGAAAGTGCTGCTCTGTCAGGCTCTGTGATGAGCACTTATTGTATGTAATTGTATTAGTCTGTTTTCACGCTGCTGCTAAACACATGCTTTAGTCTGGGCAATTTACCAAAAAAAAAAAAAAAGAGGTTTATTGGATTTACAGTTTCACTTGACTGGGGAGGCCTCACAATCATGGTGGAAGGTGAAGGGCATGTCTCACATGGATGACAGCAGGCAAAGAGAGAGAGAGATTGTGCAGGGAAACTCCTGTTTTTAAAACTATCAGATCTTGTGAGACTTATTCACTATGCCGAGAACAGCATGGGACAGACCCACTCCTGTGATTCAGTTACCTCCCACCGGGTTTCTCCCATGACATATAGGAATTATGGGAGCTACAATTCAAGATGAGACTTGGGTGGGGACACAGCCAAGCCATATCAATAATTATTTAACACTATAGCAGTCATGAAAATATGACTTGAAGACCTCCAATAATAGAGTGCTTACTTGACTAGGTCAAACACCTGTTGGCTCTATAATCTAGCCTCACATGTGTATGGAGACAACTCTTCCCATGGCCACATTCTTAGCCGGTGACTGAGTGTGGCAGGGATACTAAGGCAGGTCCATTTCAGGAAACGTGTATGTTGACCATGGATAACTGTGACTCCAGGAACCCTGGACAGTGGACTTTTATCTTGCTGAACCCTCTTTAGGCTGCATGCTGGTCTGGGATGCTTCCAGGAATGTTGCTTCCCTCTCATCTTCTAGCATCAGGCTTGTTTCCCAGCCTATCCAGCTTCATATTTTCTTTCTCAGGTTTCTTCCCTATTACATATTTGGACTTTTATTGCAGTCTTGACATTTGTATCTTGGAGAATATGAACTAATACAAATGCTTAGAAAAAGTCTGCGAGGCAAGTGCTATTTTTCTCGTATTTAGATAAGCCCTAAGAACCTCCTGAGGTCCTACTGGCCTGTTACTAGAGGACAGCAGATCTGTAGTTAAAACCCAGGTCAGAATGACTACAAACCCCACAATTTGAATGATCACTCTGTTTTCTTAGCATACCTAGAGGTG